>NC_140584.1:1049417476-1050744976 GCF_964204655.1 Triturus cristatus | reverse complement strand
CGGCAGACTCAGGACCTGCTAACCTTCAGGAGGCTACTCAAGACCTGGCTATATTGAAGCAGCAACAGTACCCTCCCCCCAACCCCCAGCGCCTTGAGACCCTCACGGGTGTGTAGTGCGCTTTACAAATGTTCTGATTGATTAGTCTTCCACGTTTCCTGGTCACTCCTGAGTGACAGACTATCCCCTCAGCTTGCAGGTACCTCATCAAGAATCCACCCTCAGATTCCATCATACACTTCTTCCTTCTTCCTTCTTCCACAGCGGTACTTTCCTGAAGTCCTCCATTGGGTTAGACAGCGATTTCCGACACCACTTCACACGTTTTCATCCGGCTTCCCCGGTGTAGGCAACGTGGGTACTAGGGTACCCACGGTGGGGTGGCTCGTCAACCTTCTGTCTTCCATGGGGTTTCTTCAGAGTCCACTGGGAAAGGTACTTAATCTTTAAAAATCCAAAAGCAACTTGTACATAGAATTGCACGGAGCACGCGGCCTTGTTTCCACACTGCACACGCTCTCCGTGGGGTTCCTATCTACTCACCTTGGGTGGCTCCTTGGGGTCCCAGCACGTCTACGTCCTCTTGACCCGGTCTCGATCCAAGTCGTGGTTCTTATACCACTTTCTTAGTATATGGTTTGGTCTCCCCTGGGGTCCACTGTGTATTTCGTGCTATTTACTGTGTTTCTTTGATAAAGTATTGTGTGCATTGTTTATCGCTGTGTTGGAGATATTGGAACGTGCTAGAGACAATATATAAATACATATTTTTATAAATACTTGGTGTTCTTTTCTCTTAATCTATACTACAAGATTGCATTCTGGTAAAACAAGCTGCTTTACACTCCTTCTGGACTAAGGCTGATCTCCACAGCTACCACTTACAGAGCTTCCTAAGGTTGTCCAAGGCCTCTTAAAATACCATAAGTGTGGCCTCAACTGGTGCAAGGTGCCCACATACAAAAGTGGACATCATATACCAGACCAGCTTCTAACAATCTCTAGAACAGAGCCCACAAAAGAGCCATCCGAACCACAAACCAAACTATTATTCCACATGCATAACTTAAGACTGCCCTTTCAAAGAACTTCATAAAATTCTAACCAAATTCCACAATCCAGAGTACCTAAACACAGAAACACACAATCACAAAACTTCTGTGACAAAATCTCCAATGAATTGATCTAAAAAATTACTAAGTCTGAAAATTACCTAAAGGAAAACATAGATAACTATCACGTTTTGTCCCTAGCTTAGAATGCTGTCCTAAAGTGGATTATGCTTGTAGCAATAGGTTTTGCTCCATTGGTGATTTTTACTACATTTCCCATAGTTCCTATGGTCTACTTCCAGTTTCATAACTGCGTTTCAAAACTGCGAGGAATCATGGGAAGCTGACCCGGTAGGAACCTTGAAAGACTTTCCGCTCAGAACGCTTGTTGCAGATTGTCGTTCCAGATGGTAGTGGATTGGCACTAGCAGTGGTCGGGTCTCCCAGGAGTCTTGGAGGCGCATCAGAGTTTGACAGTGTGGTAAGGTTTGGAACACCGTGCGTGTTTTGTGACACGTGCTGTCTCTCTCTTCTGGTTCCCCTGTAGCACGCGGTTGTATGTACAGGTATGCTCTTGGTTCTTAAGCCACTCCTGGTACTCTTGCTAATAATGTTATTGGTGGCACAAGTACTTTGGGAAAGTGTCTCCAAAGGTTAATGTGTGTACAATTATGCCCTGAGGCGAGGTTTGCTTGGCAGTACAACAGCAACTCGGCAGAGGCGGATTGCTCGTCTTGGCTTCCTAGAGACAGAGCATCAACTTGTATTACTTATTTATGTAGAGGAACTATATTTTTTGGGTGGAAACAACCCTTCAATTTATGTTGTTAATTTTGGATGCAAATTAAGAACTTTAAAGAACACATCTTTCTGGACTGTGTTAAATATCCCAGTGGTTTTGGAAGATGTATCCTCTTGCTTGGAATCTGGATTATCCTCTGTGACAAAGAGGACTGAAGGCTTGGGGGTGGGGGGGGGGGGGGGGGGGTTATTAACATTCTTTTATTTTCATTGTGCCATTAACAGTGGGAGGGGTCTACTTACTTGAGGGATCCTTTTCTTCCCCTGTGACGCTGGGCAGTAATGATATCATTGGTAGGTACTGTGAGGCCTTATTGAAATACAGGCCGGCTATAGTATTTCTATTTCTTCAGTGATGCTATGATGTTCCTTTTGCATTAATGTTTTCATAGGAACAAGCAGTGTAAATCTGGTACCTCTATGCTGAAATCAAACCGAAGAGGTCACGGAACATAGATCTTATTCTTTTTCTTTACAGGTATTAAGAAGGTGAACTGTTAGTATCATTCACATATGTATTCAGATATTTAACTGGGCAGCTAATTGCTTTTTGATAGGTCTCTTTCCCAGCTGTTGCCTTCCCTTCCTTCCCTCGCTTGATCAGATCAAAATTCTGTGTATTAATATTATCAGAATTGAGACAATCAAGATGTGGACCCATGTTTGAGCATCAAATCAACTCAGAGGTGTTTCGGGTTTGACAGAATAATTTACCCACATTTTTTAACCTCACGGTTATTCAGTTTAACAAACATGGCCACGTTAGAGGATGTATTAGCTGCTTTAACATTGGTACAGACAGAATTGGCTGCATCACGAGAACAAACAGCTATTTTACAGGAAAGAGTGGACAGATTACAGAGAAACCCATTGGACGTGTCAGGGAGTCATTCTAATGGGGGCTTCACATGGTCTGCTGGTTGCCCTGCAGCTACATCCACCCCCATGACAGCAGAGATGCAGACTCCTGTACCTTTGGCCACTCCGGAGTGGTTTCATGGGGAATCTACTAAGGTACAGGTGTTCCAAACACAAATTGTTACATTTCACATGCCGCCCAAAGGTGTTTAATACCAATCAAGCCAGAGTTGCTTTCTGCTATCGTATTTAGCTGGGGATGCGGCTCAGTAGGCCTTTCCCTTGGTGAGGAAAGACGATGCATTATTGTATGACTGGGATGGGTTTAGACAAGAATTTGAGAGAATGTTTGCAGTAAATGTAGAGGCTCTACGATCAGATAGAGACTTACTGGAGTTACGGCAACAAAAAACTGGTGTGGTATATCACCACTTTCCAGAGGTTAGCAGCGTAAACAAATTGGCCAGAAGACAAACAAGCAGCTTTGTTTTATCAAAGGCTAAAGAAAGAACTAAAGGATGTCATAGCACAGATCGATCCCCAACCCACTACGTGCATAGATGCGATCAATCTGACACTATAGAATGAGTCAACGGAAAGGGGAAAAGAAGAGTACAGAGCACCCACTCCTTCGCTTTGAAAAGAATCCTTCACCAGTCGGGAGAGGGATCAATACGTTAGAACCCTTGGAGATAGGAACCATTAGGGCTTCTTTAACCAGCGAGGAAAGAGAACAAAGAAGGAAGCAGGGTCTTTGTATTGTGGCAAAAAAAGGACATAATGTGAGGAATCTGTTAAATAACGGTAAGAAGTCACAGTGTGAAGGCTCTGTTGGATTCGTGGCAACTGGGTTGTTCATGGATGAGACTTTGGTAGAACAGCTAAGAATCACGACTGAAAAGAAGAAAGAGATTGAGATCGTTCTAGCAGTGTATGGCAGAAAGTTAGACTCAGGACCCATACGTTTGCAAACATAGGAACTTGATAAAGGTGTGTAATGGGGATCACACTGAATTGTTAATGTTTAAACTTATCAAGGCCCCTCAGTATGGAGTTATTTTGGGGTTGCCCTGGTTGCCCAAGCACAACCCGAAGATAGATTGGCTTACTAGGACTGTCTGCTTTGGTTATCTGTTCTGTATGCAACATTGCGCATATCAGTTACGGATATGCTTTGACCATGGAACATTCCATCGCCACTGCAGCAGAACAAGATACCATTCTTCCTGAAGTGTATCATAAGTTTCAGGAAGTGTTTTGTGACAAAAGCTGAAATATTACCTCCACATAGGCAATACGATTGTCAAATAGATCTTATCCCAGAGGCAGTGGTACCTTGTGATTGATTATATGCATTGTCAGAGGGCGAAAATGAACATTTAAGGAAATATTTGGACACTTATCGAATGGGTGAATACGCCTGTCCAAATTACCAGCAGCTTCTCCTTTCTTTTTATTTCCAAGGTGTAAGGAGAATTAAGAAGATACATAGACTTTACAGCCCTCAACCAAGTGACAGTTAAGAACCAATATCCTCTTCCTATAATCAATGTGTTGTTGGATCAAGTAAAAAATGCATTTTTGGAGGGGGCGTGGCTTGCCGTGCTGCGAAATGGCCGCTGCTTAGGCGAGCTCCGCCGGCCAAGTCATAATCCTGGCAATATCCTATTAATTAGTGGGCACATACTGGGCTAGCAATACCCCCACATGTGCAGCCCAAGGTGAGAGGTACACGCCGAACCGTCGATTGGCACTGGAGGTAGTCGAGAGAGCCCCGTTATCCAGCAGCGGCTGGGCGAGAGCTGGTAAAAGTGTGAAGGAGGCAGCTGGCGTGAAAATCGAGACCACGGCTCCACTGGCGCGATAGGCCACGGCCCTTTGTGCACACCTGCGGACATCCTGCTGCCTCCTGTGGTGCAGGGTGCCAACTGGAACATGTTTAAGACCCGACACTTTCTGCAGCAGGCCCCCCGGACTGTAGGTGAAATGCGAAGGTGAGGCAAGCCCACGCGGCTTAATGTGCTGCAGTGGCAGCCCAGCGCGGAGACGGCCGCCACCTATACTCTGCGGAGGAGCTTTTGGGTCCGAGTGCATTGGGATTGGCCTTTCTGCTACTGGCATAGAGGCCTCCGGGTGTCTATATCCAGATGCTTTTACATCGGCGCTGCATGCACAGCAGTATTACCTGGTGCAGGGTCTGAGGCCTTCCGTGTTTGGCAGTCAGAGAATGGAGATAGCTCTGTGACACTGGGGGAATCAACTGGCGCTGCACCTACATCTGGCCGAATGGTGGTTAGATGAGCGCCTGCTTCTGCGACTGGCGGTACCGATATCTTGCGGCCTGCCGGGGCCTGCAGGCGCCTGACAGCCTAGGAACAAAGACTCCTGCGCATTGCCCGGTCCAACCACTGTTCATCCTCCCCTGACATTGCTGCCTCATTAGAAAGCCCTGGTGGAAGAGGTGCCGATTGCGGGCGGTGTAATTGCCCTGAAGGGTTCTACTATCGGCGCCATTGCACTACAGGCCTGGGCTGTTGATACACCGACTAGGTGGATGATTGGATGACGGTGCGACCCCGCCTTACCATTTTTTGTTTGATCAGCGGTAGGCTGGTGCGGAGCACGTCTTGACCTCCAGACGGATACATACTACGCCATGGGCAAACAAGACCCAAAACAACCAAAGTTAACCTTCAAACAACGGCGGAACACAAGGCTCACAGAACATGAGATGGAGACAGGGGCAGAGCGGCCACCAGACCCCCAAACGGACAACCAGGGGGAAGATCTATGCACTTTAATGCTTGAAATGAGGTCCAGTCTGCGGAATGAAGACTAAGCGGGATACGTTGACCTCTCAATTAGACGCGGTGAAGACACAGGTAGGGACACACGAGACAAGGCTGGTTGTGCTGGAGAACAAGGCCTCCGACTATCACGACTTCCAGGTGGAGACGAAAGAACAGCTCCTCCAGATGGATAAGGTGCTTGGCATCATCCGCACTAAAAATGAGGATTTGGAGGCCAGGTCTCGACGGAACAACCTTCGAATTACTGGCATACCGGAAACCACAGCGATTGCCAAGATGGAGACCTACGTAGCAGACCTACTACATGAACTATTTGATCCGAACTTATCCTCAGTCTTTGCCGTGGAAAGAGCGCACCATGCTTTGGGTCCTCGACCGCCAGTTGGCGCTACCCCCGACCCATTTTGGCCAAGATCCTGAATTAATCAACATCGTGACACGGTCATGCGTCTTGCCCGGGGAAAAGGGACGATCACCTATGGGGGCAATACCATCTCCTTCTATCCAGACTTCACCCCTACTGTGCAGGCAGCGCATCAGGAGTTTCTGCCTGCCAAATGTCTCCTGTTGCAAGCCCAGATTCCGTATGCCCTTCTTTATCTCGCCAAACTTAAAGTAACAGATGATGGATCTGCTCATTTCTTTACTGATGCTAAATCTGCCCTCATATTCGCAAAACACATCCAAGGCGTCCAAACAACGCTCTACTAGATCAGCTGCTGAGGAACATGGATTAAGCGACGATGACTGTTGCAAAACTTATCCCTGGGCCGTATCGGTCTAGGCCACGCTGATCCCTGCTAACATGGTTTGGTTTCTCATTGTTGTCGTTGGGGAGTGCGATAAACTGGTATATATCTTGTAATTGGGGCTTGATATATAACATGGTAGTGACGGTCTGTTGGATTTGTGGGCTCCCCATATACCTCTAAAGGATGATGGGGCTACAGGGGGCTTATTTAAGAGGGATGGTTTGGGGACTGAGGAGACTATTACACACCCATTACGAGCACTCCCCTAGGTTTGGGGTTTGTGGGGGGGTTACTTTTTTAATGCCACATGTAGATTAGTATGGCTCATCGAAATGTTCTTGGCCACCCCGAGCAATCGGGGTGAGTATGCCGGCGACACTGCGCCCCTGCGGGAGAACTCCCACTAGTTGTTGCAAGTTTTTTGATGTTTGGGATGGGTAATCTACAACCTATTTGGGGAGTTGGAGTGGGTGGTGGGTTGGGGTTGATTTATTGGTCGCCAGCTCTATGTGTTTATACTGTTCTGCTACTGGTCATGTGCAAATGTTTAAGTTACTATGCTCCGCTCCTAATGATTCGCTTCCTTTTATGGTTGTAGCCACCCAATTACCTCTCTCACTTTTCTTACCTGGAACATTTGAGGGTTGAATGATGGTAGTCTAGTGCACGCCTATTTACTTTGACATAATATTGATGTTTGCCAGCTGCAGGAGACACATTTAACTATTCCCACCTCACCCAGATTGCGTCACAATAGATGGGGGGCGGTTTACTCCTCTGTATATTACAACTACGCTAGAGGAATCACTGTGTTGATAAGACGCAGAGTGGATTGGAGGGCAGGCGACCAACAACTAGACCCTGAAGGTAGATATGTAATCTTACAGGGAACCCTAGCTGGAACCCCAATGGTGATTGTTGCGGTATTTGGCCCCAATACAGACACACCTGAATTCTTCCAAACTGTATGGGCTAAAGCAAAAGCAACAAACTGTGATACTATCATTTGGGGTGGGAACTTCAATGCTATACTCCACGACGCACTAGATAGAAAAAGGGTTATCTCGTGCACTCCACCCTTGAGCTAGCACTACACTGCAAGCCATGATGTCAGATGGAAACTTAGTGGACATTTGGAGGAGAGTACACCCGATCAGGGAGGGCACATGTATTTCCAAATATCATAAGGAGTGGTCGCGACTTGATTATTGGTTGGTTTCTCGAGATGTGGCTACATGGGCAAGGGAGGTCCTGCATCTTCCCTGGTCCCTATCTGATCATGTACCCTGTCTCCTGCGCTTGGAATTACCACATTCCATACCACGAATGTTTACCTGGAGATTGCCCCAAGACGCCCTCTTAGATTACACTTTTAACGAAGAGATTTGAGGTGGCAAACTATTATTTTTCCCTTAACACGGGCTCTGTGAACACAGTGGCTTCACTCTGGGAAGCCTTTAAAAACTGTGATAGGGGGGGAACTGTATAGCTAGACAAGCTGGGGTATTGAAAGCCATTCTGGGGACTCTACACTCACTCGAGAACCAGATCAGGGACTTGGAGCAAACATTTTATGCCACTGGCGAGCCTCCTGTAATGGCTTTGCTGAAACAAAAACTACTGGAATTTGAAGAAGAGGCGCACAGAGAAGTCAAATTTCTCAGTAAACACGCTCAGGCTAGGAGGTATGGAGAGGGTGACTGGCCCGGGAGGACACTACGACCCCCACGCTCCTCTACATTTGTTACTGAGTTGAAGGCTGCAGACAAAGCTATTAGAGGATAGAAAGCTATACTTGACGAGTTTTCCAATTTTTATTCTCACCTCCACACCACTACACAGAGTTCTATCCCTGAAGGCCTGTTGTCATTCCTGGACTCTCTCGAGTTGCTTTGGCTGAGTAATAGGCACAGGGAATATTTGGATTTCCCATTTACAGCAGATGTGGCGCAAGTCATAAAAAGCCTACCGTTATACAAAGCCCCCGGTTCAGACGGTCTAACAACCGCCTTCTATAAAGCCTATGTGGAGGAACTAGCACCCCGCCTATTCGAGCTTTTTGAGGAAGCCCACGAAACGGGTATCCTGCCACCATCCAGGCGAGAGGCAATTATAATTACTCTTGTAAAACCTGGAAAGCCCGAAGATGAAAAAGACTCCTATAAGCCACTGTCACTGATCAATGTCGATGTTAAAATTTTGGTGAAGCTCATTGCTAACAGGCTACAGCCCTTGCTCCCCCTTGTGGCCTACCCGGATCAATCGGGGTTTATCCCCAGGAGATAAACATTCCAAAATCTTAGGACTTTATTCTCGGTATTGCATTATTTACATCCTGACTTCCAGGCAGCTGCTGTGTTTTTAGATGTCACAAAAGCATTCGACACTCTAAAATGGCAATATTTATTTGCAATCCTTGGTCGAATGGGCTTCAGCCCGTTATTCATAAATTTAATACGGCTGCTCTATACGCAACCATTGGCACGTGTGCGAGTGAATGGTCTCCTCTCGGCACCTTTTAATATTACGTGTGGCACGAGGCAGGGATGCCCACTATCCCCCTTGCTCTTCGCGATCGAACCACTCGCGGCACAAATTCAGCAACATCATACCACCAAAGGGATTGGATTTAATGCCCGTAGACTTCTAATTTCCCTCTACACAGACAATGTCACCCTGTACGTATCTGATCCGGCAGCAAATCTAGATCCGCTATTAAAGGAATTTATTAAATTCGGAGGACTTTCCGGTATATCGATTAATTGGACTAAATCTGTTATTTTTCCTTTGATGGACGAGACTGTACAATCTCAATCTGAGTTCCCCCTTACATGGACACTGGAACCCGCAAAGTATTTAGGTATATGGATTAGCAGGGAGATCCAGGTCTTGTGGAACATGTACTATGGACACGCCATAAACTGGCTAGAAGAGAGGATCGCTGCTTTGGCTGGGCTCCCGCTCACTGGCCGGGAGGATAGCATGGACTAAGATGGTGGTACTTCCTAAATTCCTTTATTTGTAAATATTCCGCTTCCTATCACGCAAGCCTTTTTTTAAAACCCTGTGATCCGTTCTCCTTGATTTGGGCGGGGGGGTCATGCCAGAATCTCCTGGGAACTGTTAACACTTCCTCTGTGACAGGGGGGTCTGGGAGCTCTGGACATGCAAGTATATGCGTGGAGTGCACAAGCACAGTTTTTACACTACTGGGCACACCCTACTCCTTTTCAGCCCCATGTGGCAGTGGAGGCGGATGTGGCAGCACCAATCCCTCTCCAGGTTGCTCTATATAAAGAATACAAACGACCTAGGAAGGATTATAGATACGGTAGAGACTATGCGCTGGAACGAGCTGCGGAAGAGCCGGTGCTTCCATCCTATATGCCCCAGCCATGCCCAAAGCCTATAACCCAATGCTGTTCCCCACCGGGGAGGATATCGGTAAAGACCTGGCACACACTATGAACCTGCGGACATATACCCAGAAGGGTCTTACCGACCACCCCCACTCGGACACAGAAGAGCGGCAAATGTTATTTTCCGAATTGTTTACATATCACAAACTTAAAGCTGCATGCCGGGCCCTACACAACACTTTTCCAGCAGCCTCGCCTGCCCTCCAAGCCTTAGAAAATGTTCTTAAGTCGGCTTCTCCTCACCGACTCATTACCAGAATATACAATCACATGCAGAATTCGGCCCCTTTGACACTACCTCGAGCGCTACAGGCATGGAATGAAGACAAACAACCTCAGCTCACAGAACAGTGGCTTTATTATAACCAGCTCACAGCACTCTCTCCTAATTATAAGCTCCGATTAATCCACTTAAAATTCCTACACAGGTATTCTAGAACACCTCTTAATCTGCATCATATTGGCTTAAAAGAGGATGACAGTTGCTGGAGATGTGGGAGAGCCCCTGCTGGTTTTTTACATGTTGCATGGAAAACTGCCCAAGGTTAGGAAAATACTGGCATGATGGATTTCATATAATTCACCAAATAATTGGGCTGCCTGGAGAGCCTAATCTTATACAGGGACTACTTGGGTATGTTAAAGGCATTCCTGCTTAGTTTCGGAAACTCCATGCGTTGTTGCTCCTTTTTGCTAAGCGACGGGTCGCTGTGCATTGGGGTTGCAGGAGAATCCCATCTAAAAAGGACTGGGTAGCTGACATAACATTTGGACACTCACAACTGACCACCTTCTGGGAACTGATGCCCTCCACGTCCAGGCCCAAGGACATATGGGAACCGTTTGTGGTTTGGGCCCGTGAGCATCAAGAGATACCTGCTACCGAGGAGCCTCAGGAGTAACCCTGTGGGCAACTGGGTAGGAATGAGGAATACAGTATGGGGATACAGTAATATGGAAATGTATCTATTTATGTTGTGCACCTTTCAAAGTTTATGAAGTGTCCTTATTTTAATGAGATTGGTCCTGCTCTGACCTCTTGGGTAGATATTGTTGCATCCTTTCTAATGGACCTCCCTGCCATGTTATTGGGACTATGTGTTGGAGCGATCAGCTATATGAATGTAGTAGTAACGCACATGACTCTGGAACGGAAAAGTCACTCTATATTGTTTAAGCAACTGAGTGCCTGGTTTCGGTAAATTGGTTTCCAAAATGCCAATAAATTTTTTTTAAAAAGTAAAAAATGCATTTTCACAAAACTAGATCTGCGAGGGGCTTATCACTTGGTGCGGATGAGACCGGGAGATGAATGAAAGACTGCCTTTTGCACCAGGTATGGGTTGTTCGAGTACCTAGTCATACCCTTTGGGCTATGTAATGCCCCGGCAGCTTTTCAATACTTCCTAAACGAGGTACTGAGGGAATATTTGGACCTCTTCACTATTGTATATATCAATGATATTTTGATCTATTCTCCTACGGTTAACAAAGTGAATATGTTAAGTTTGATCTGGAAGCACTCCAAGATATCTTTTGTAAGCTCCGCAAGTGCGAGTTTCATGTTTCCAGAGTAGAGTTATTAGGGGTGATGTTATCTGAACAAGGGCAAGAGATGTCGGAAAAGAAGATTCAGGTGGGACAGGATTGGCCCATTCCAACTACTGGTCAGGATCTATAATGCTTCTTAGGCTTTGCTAATTTTTATCGCAGGTTTATTGATCAGTTTTCGAATGTGGTATCACCTATTACCAGTTTGTTGAAGAAAAAAAAAAAAGGGTGACGTTTGAATGGACGGAGGAAGTTCAACAAGCATTTGAGCTTTTAAAAGAGGTTTTCACTTCAGCACCAATATTGGCAACCATATACTGTGGAAGCGGATGCTTCAGAAGTAACTAATGGAGCAGTGTTAGCTCAAAGGAACTCTGATAATGGGCAACTGTATCCAGAGGCATACACGTCTAGAAAATTAAATGAACCTGAAAGACATTACACTGTGGCAGAAAAAGTGGTTGGCAATAAAGGAGGCTTTCAAGTAGTGGCGTCATTATTTGATGGGGCATAATAGATCTACGGTATATACTGATCACCGAAATCTACAGTTTATGAAATCTGTTAGTTTGTTGTCCCCCAGGCAGTTACGATGGATGCTATTTTTTGAGGAATTTCAGTTTATCCTTACTTCTAGACCAGGAAAAGAACAGAAAAAGCAGATGAGCTTTCTAGATAGGAATCCACACTCCCACCTATTGAGAATAAGTCCCATGCCAACATAAACCCACAGAAGGTGATATATCTTCTACAGAGCAATTCCTTGCAAAAGTCAAACAAAAAGTTGCATCACCTATATGGCAGGTATGGTTGACAAATCATATAGATTAGGTAATGAGAAAAGGAATTCCCACTAGGGGTAATCAAATTCTGGTTCCTTCACTTGAGTTATGGAAAGAGGTGATGACATGGAGTCATTCCTCAACTGTAGCTGGACAATGGAGAGGGGAAAAAAAAACTACTAAAAGTGTGTCACAACAATTCTGGTGGCCTACTATCAGAAAAGTTATCAAAGTGATAATTCAGAAATGTGAGATCTGTGCTCAGATTAAATCAGACATCAGCAGGGGCATGGCCAAGCCGTGGACCAAGATGGCCGCGCGGCCTTGAAGCACCGAATGGTGGCCCAGCATCGATCCGGCTGTCACTGCTGAAAGGGCTTGTTGCAATTCCGCAACACAAGGCAGTTAATCCGTACTCTATGGCGCGGCGGCAGTGATATTTTCATCCCCTAAATCTGCCTCCAATGCTCTGCAATCTGTGGGAGCGTACAGGGAAATTTGGGTAGCGGTGAGTGCTTAGTATGATTATTCTCCCGCCCCCCCTTGCCCCCAGGCAACTGTCGCGGCGCGCCCTCCCTCTTTGCATGCTGACGTCGGGGCGTATATTGCTCAATCGACGCTCCCGTAAGCCCCCGAGGTGACATGGTCCTCGGGTGTGCTAGGGAGGCAGCCATCTGGCCCGTATTTTATAGCTCGCCTTTGGCCTAGAGACGCCCCCAAGTGGGAACGCATCCCCATCTGCACTGCATTAAAGTCAATGGGCACCTGGGACTAATAATCCGTTCTAGGGGGTGAGCTTGCCCTTAGCTGCATCGGGGATGGGTTCGTGGCCGGCAGGGACATTGTGGCCCCTACCTGCGCTGTGTGAGATCTCAGGCTGCGACCTGCTCATTTGATGCGGCCTGTACTCTTGCTCAAACCACACCCACAGGCCCATTTTCGGCAGGGCAGATCTCCTCCAGACACCTGATCCCGGTGCCTCTGTGACTAAGACAGGTGCCTGCATTAACAGCCCGACACTGCTATGGCTGCAAGGTTACCTCCACAGCATTTGCCCAGTACCTCTCCATTTGAGGACTGAGGTGCTAAACGGTTAGATACAGCTGAAGGTCACATCTCGGATATTAAAGACAGCGCCACTCAATCAACAAAACTGGACTGCATGGAGAAAATCTTGAGACATTGCTAATAAAAATGAGGATTTAGAAGCTTGCAGCCGCCGCAACAACATCCATATCATTGGGGTGCCGGGGTCAACAAACACAGGCAGAATGGACACCTTTGTGGAATTGCTGCTGGTTGACATTTTTGAAAAGGAAGTGTTCACTCCTGGCTTTGTGGTGGAGCAGGCGCGTCGATCATTGGGCCCTCGTCCTAATCCTGGATGCTCACCTCGCCCAATCATTGCTCGTATAATGAACTTTCGAGATAGAGACACGGCTCTACATCTGGCCAGAGAATGTGGCGAGCTAACATGGAAGGGCTCCACTGTGTCATTCCCGGGCTTTACAATCATGGTTCAGGAAGCCCACCGCAAGTTCATTGGTGTCAAAGCAGCGCTGAGAAATCTAGGCCTCAGATATGGCATGCTGTACCCGGCATGACTGTGGGCAGATGTGAATGGGAAGTCAAGCATCTTTGATAGCCCCACTAAAGCTCAAGCTTTTTGCAAATCCTATAAAAACTGACAATCAGCGGAGAGACATTGGTAATGACTCTTCCCCTCCCCACAGCGGTTCTGTTGCCAGTGTTAAACTTTTTTCTCGTGAATGACCCTCGAACCGTTTTGTAATTATTCTGCTCCTACATCACAACAGCATAGATAATATGTAATAACTGGGCTATTATGGTAATTGAGTCAGCATGACTATTGTTTCATTTCACACTGTTTTGGTAATGCTGTGCACCGTTGGAGCATTGCCACCCCCTAGGTGCATAGCACACTGTTGAACTCAGATTATATGCACCAGTCTTTGACTTTGGTTTTTCCCATTGAGGTGTTATTGGGATGCATTAGCAAATTGGTTAATTGGGGTTTTGCCTTGCATAATGGGACGCAAGGTTGGGTGGTGGGAGTGAGGTAGGGGAATGTTCCCGAATTGTTAGTTATTTCTATACCAGCTCCACACATGGCTTCCCAGTTGCCACTCTTCACACTCCACACCTTCATTATTTCACTACATGGTATCTATGACAACCCCCCCCCCCCCCTCCGACTTGGCTGTGCAGTCAAATCGGTCTCTTAACCTCGAATGTCCGGGGACTTAATAGTCCGAAAAAATGTAAACATGTGCTACATTATTTACAGCGACATAAGGTGGACATAGCCTTCCTGCAAGAAACCCATTTAGCCAGGTCTGATTCCACACATTTTGCAACTGTATGGACTGTGCACAGATTCTTTTCCAACTACAGCAACTATGCCCGGGGCACAGCGATTTTAATACATAAGAGACCCCCAATCTCCTCGACTTGCTGCCACACTGATCGAGAGTGTCGGTACACAATAGTGGGGGGCAGACTGATGGGTCAAACGGTCACTCTCGTATGTGTTTACACCCCGAACGTTGAGAGCCCTGAACTTGTTTTCCAAGAGCTTGACGCTGCACTTTTACGTATGGGCACAGGCAGTGTACTGCTGGGTGGGGACTTCAACTTACTTTTAGACTGCACTATAGACTTCTCCTTTAGGGCGGCGGACTCCAAGCCCCGGGCTCGTCAGGTGTTGTTGGACATGTGCGAAGCATTCCAACTCGCTGATATTTGGAGTCCGCTATGCAGCGAACCAGGGATACACTCATTCATCACAACAAGACACCTGGACCAGAATAGATTTCTGGCTGCTCGCCCCGATCCCACACATATGGGATAGTGACATTGTGGTTCACCCACGGACTTACTCTGATCATGCCCCTATCCTGTTAAAACTATGCATTCCCAGACCGGAGGGTCATGAGCGCCAGTGGCGGTTCCCGGGCAGGGAGTTAAATGACGACCTATTTGATACTGTAGTTAGGGAAGCTATTGAGGATTATTTTGAATTAAACACAGGTCAGTGGACACACGGGCAACGCTATGGGAGGCCTTCAAGACATACATTCGGGGCATTGCCATCTCAGTTCATGCGAGGGTACTGAAAGATGAGGAAACTCTAGCAAATATTGAGCAGCAATTGACTGCTTTGGAAGTCACCATGATTGATTCCCCGATGCTGCAGAGGGAGAGCGAAGCCGCTTGGCGTTGTTAGAGTTTCGGGCAGCCGCAGAAAGAGAAACTCACTTCCTCAGCAAATATGGGGTGGCACGCAAATATGGCGAAGGTGAAAGGTGCAGGCGCACGCTAGCGCAGCTACTGAGACGCCCCCTATTCGAAGTCATATCACAGCCCTTTGTCCAGACTTGGGGATTACATTAATGGAAACATGTTACCGGAGACGCATTTGTGGCATATTCTGAACAGATGTACACTTCCAAACTTGTGAACACCATCGCAGAGCGGAATGACTATTTTGCGGAAATTGCCATATATGGATAAATATATGCAAGATTTCCTTGAGGAGCCATTTTTAAAAGAACAAAATAATTGATGCGATTGATGTATTAAATACTGCATCCGCCCCTGGCCTAGATGGCTTCACGGGCTATTTCTATAAAAGATACAAAGATATATTGGCGCCTAAGCTCCTAGAAGTCTATCATGAATCCCTGGAGCGTAATCAGCTGCCACCAACTTTAAGAGAAGCAGTAATCATTTTATTACCCAAAACCAGTAAGGATCCCTTACAATGCGGGTCATATAGACCTATCATGGTTACATTTTGATTATAAAACATTTGCGAAAATGATCTTGGTTCACCTTGCCCTGCTACTAGATAAAATATTATCCCCAGTCCCGTCGGGATTTGTACCCCACAGATCTACCTCCCTAAACCTGCATACTCTTCAGTCTTGCACCGAATTGACAAAACCACACCGGCAGCAGCAGTGCTGCTGGACATGGAGAAAGCATTTGATTCTTTGGAGTGGCCATTTATATGGACGGTTATGCGGCGGTTCGGCATGCCCTTTGGGTTCGTCAATCTCACTGCGCAGCTGTATTCAGCCCCCACTGCAAGATTGCGCTTAAACGGTACGATTTCCCGCTCATTTACATTATCCCGAGACAGGGCTGCCCCTTGTCTCTACTACTTATTCTAGCAATGGACCCACTCATTAGACACTTTCAGAACTTCATCTACCCAGCAGGATCCAATTCACCACAGGGCCATTGCTGGGGTCATATGCAGACAATGTTAACTATATGTCAGGGACCCTCGAAACAACTAAGCCCCCTTAATCAGAGAAATAATTCGGTTTGGCGGCTTCTCAGGCTTGGGTATAAATTGGAATAAATCTGTGATCTTTCCCCTTACTTCAGGCACGATGGAATGGGAATGCGAATATCCATTGACCTGGTGTACTGACTGTCAAATAATTGGGGGTACACATACATTTAAACTCCATCGACATTTTATTATTAAACTATGGCACGGCAATACACAATTTGGAACAACAAGTGGACAGGTGGCTAAGGCTGCCACTCTCGATCGCGGTTCGAGTGGCACTGATCAAGATGATTGTTCTGCCCAAGTTTTTGTACCCGTTTAACAATATACCTATTTCGCTTACTAACCGCTTCAAGTCTTTACAAACCCACCTTCTTTGGCTGACTGGGGAAGGGGGGGTGGGGGAGGAGCCTGGGGGGTTTGCACAAAAACTGAACATCGCAGATTATGTATTCCGAGTTTACCGCTTCCAAATCCAGCTTGTTTGGTGTGACCAAACTAGGAGACCTTTACATAGAAGGCCAGGCCTTCTCAGTCTCTGGCGGGGACAAGTTTCAAGAGGCGTCTTTTATGGACAAATTTGTGCTTACCAGTCTGTGAGTGGCCTTAAGAGCGAAGGTTACTGGCTTTCCCATTGAACTGGACCGTTTAATGCCTCTATCCACGGTTATAGATAGCAGCACGGGGGTCCATCTGTTATCAAAGTTATACAAGGCCTGTGTGGAGAGGATTCCAGTCCAAGACGCCAAGATACGGGCCGCTTGGGAGGCAGATCTAGGTCACCCAATAACTGACGACCAGTGGGCTACATGTTATTTACAGACTAAGGAGGTTTCGTTGAATAGCCGCCATAAGCTAATACACTTCAAATTCTTACGTAGAGTTTACATTACATCAGCAATGTAGAGATGTCACACAAAATAGACCCAGATAGACCAAAAAAGCAACAAAAAAAAAAAGAATTAGACAGCAGCAAGCCGTATGGATGCTTACGCCCTTTACCTACCACAACATTTCCATAGGAACATATTTCTTTAGATTTCATAGTTGGGCTGACCAAGGATGTACTACCGTTCTCTTGGCTATAGACAATTTATCTAAACTTGGGCACTTCGCTTGTAATCAAACACCCACTTCATGAGAAGTGGCTCAGCTGTTGGTAACACATAGCGAGATTACACGGTCTTCCATTAGTGATGGTGTCAGTCAGAGAATCTCAGTTCACGGCACAATTCTGGAAAGTATGGTGCTTGGCCTTGCAGATTTCTGCCGCCACCTCCACAAGTTTCCATCCCCAAACCGATGGACAAACAGACAGTAAATCAGACCTTGAAGCAGGATCTGCGATGTTACGTGGATACCAACACGGAATCCTGGGTGGATTGCAGAGGTGGCATACAACTGTGGTAAATAATTTAATTACCGGAACTTAATTTGATGCGGAAAATTAATAATAATAGCTCAGAAAAATAAGAGGCAGAATCCGTGGTATTAGAGGTTCGGAACGGGCTTTATTCCAAAATCAATTCGAATTGATGGACTCCATATTCCATCACCACGAAGGTTCAGGAAGTGAAGGACCATACTTTATTGACAGGTAATCATTTTTATACAATAGGCTTTACAGTGAAACAGATGCAGGAGGCGTAACAATTGATAACAAAGATAAAACATACATGCGTAACTAAAAGTGGGTGTAACTAGGCGTAACTTAAAGAACGTCATTAGGTATGATGTCACAAGTAGGTGGTACCATGAAAGAATTTCGCAATGTCAGCAGAAATACTCGGCAGAGATGTGCGCGCAGCAGTATGACGTGTGATTGACGTGCAACTAGGGGGTGAAGGGGACTTGACATTTAGCTCTACATGTGGAGACAGAAGTCTGGGGGGTCAAGTCAACCTAATCCCAAATCATATCTAACATCCTATGTTTAAAGAACTATGTTATCCAAAAAAGAAAGGTCTTTCGAACAAAATCTATTCTATACTGACTGTGAGTGCGTGTACTAGCGTCTAAGTGTCTACACTAGATGCGAGGGCAGAAATCTTCCATAGTAACAGGGCTATGAATTACTTGCATAAAGACCGAGAAGCCGGGCCCTTTGCTCGGTAGCTGGAAGAATGTTTACTTAAACTACTAGACAGGAATGCATTGGATAGGGAGCGGAGCAGATAATCTCGAAGGTGAAATACAGTTTTTTGGCAGGCAACAGGCTGGAGTCAGGCACCGTTAGCCGCGCAGGGAGTAGGACAAAGTTCATGGATACAGATGCGAGCTCAGACTGGAGCTTTCAGAGGCAGAAGGCAGGAAAAGGCTTAATGGCAGAATCAGGGCCTACTCGCCTGGACTGTAAAATGGGATAAATGAACCATATAAAGCCGGTGGCCTTTCATACTTAGGAATAGAATATCCGGCCCATTCATGGCGGATCTGAAAGAGGACATGTTGACGGTGGACGCACATGTGTTTGCGTCTTCATAACTGGAACTGGAGGAAACATACATGTACTCGTGATTTATACATGAAACCGTTGGGGTCCAAGATAGGGGACATAACTGACCATAAAAATCCTTATTTCCACATTCCCTCCTTGTCCCCTACTTGCCCTTAAGAGATATCAATCTTCATCAATCCGTTGATCTGTTCATATAGCATCATTTGTTCTTCTTTCTTCCTCCGGGATGAATGAAATCTTGGTGGTGGAATACACGATGTGGCACACAGACCACAAATCGCTGGTCCACATTGTAGGCATAAGCAGCAACTGAATAGTATGAGAAAGCCAATACCTAGGAAGGATAGGACCCTCCATCCAAAGGTTGACAATACACTCCAAAACCAACCGGACCAAGTCCAGGTGCCTGGATTCTGGTGTATCTGGCTTACAATCTTATGAAGGCGAGTTATGGCTTTATATACAGATGGCGAATTTTCTGGTATGAAAATGCAACAGCTTGATCCGATGACCCTACAAGCTCCGCCCCTATCGGCCAGGATGACGTCAAGGACAAGACGATTTTGAAGCACAACAATCCGCATAGCAGACTGCTCTTCTGTTAAATTGCCTAAGGCGGAAATAGTTTCGTTCACTACTGCTTCAAGGGTTCTTGTTAATCTACGTATCAGCTTACTATTGGTAACTGTACCTATATAGGGAAAGAGACCTTTATTGAAATCTGTGTATTTTTCCCATGCGGTCTCAGTGTAATCGACTATTGGGAGATCTCTCCGTTCTCTATTGTGTACTAAATGAGTATTTCTGTGATAATCAGGAGGAGCTAGGAAAACAGGTGGCAAAAGGAATCCGATGTAGCAGGTACCATCCCAATCTAGAGGCAAACGTATATATGCAGTCTGACCACATATGAAGTAGGAATGGCGAGAAGCTCTAAATGTAGACTTGCCTTGATCACTGAATTCTATTACAGTGGTGCATCTACTATGGCCCATATGTATGGAACCATTCTTTCTTACACATAATTCACCTTTAACTGGAAATACAGACATAGCGGGCAAAATTGGTGCAGCTTCAGATTCAACATTCAGGATCATGAGATTAAGCGTGAAATTCCCTAATCCATATACCTCATTTTCTAGATCAGTTCCTGTTCTTTTGGGAAGTCCCTCCTTGTTAGGGTAACAGACTTTGAGTAAAACTAAGTTCAGGTTTCCCCATACCCAGTTGTCTTGATCCACTGCAGAATTCGAATCTAGGGAATTAATTAAACTAAACCATGCTCCACAGGAGCCATTGTGTGTGAACGGATATGGAAAGAGAGGCAGAATTCCGTTATAGTTCTGATAGGGAGGGAGTCGGCCACATATCCAACAATTTGTAGCATTGCTAGCCTGATGGGAATGATGTAACATGCTAATGAAAGTGTTATTGCGCAGCGCAAATCTATAGGACAACTCATGCGGGGGTAATTCACTAAAGGAATGTTCGGCAGTAACATTGTAAACATGTTTAGAAATAGGATAATATATGTGCAACAATATACTTGCAGCGATTATTAAAAGACTTAAGAAAAACAAAATTAATAACGTCACTGTGCAATGACTACGCAGTGATTTACAGTACGCATGTTGTTTCAATCGCATTTTTCGGTTTCTTTCTCTATTCAGGTCTAGAGGATACATGTCAGAGACAAATTCGACCGATTCACCTTGGAGAGGACTTAAACAATCAAATTGTCTGACTTGTTAGACCTTAGTTTGTTTATATTGTTCCTTGTCATTCAGTTCAACCAAAGGAAGCTTTGAGTCAATCGGTGAAGACACGCGAGGTGTATCGTTTACATCGGACGGTAGTCCATGAAATTTCTTGATATGACTTGAATGTATCCAGCCTTTTCGACCTTCGATCTTCACGGCTGTCCTCGTGGTTAACAGTACGAGTTGAGGCGATTTCCACCTAGGATCCAGCTGAGACTTCCGGTCAAAGTTCCTCACTAACACCAGGTCCCCGGGAATTACGTCATGGGGTTTCACCTCGGTGTTGTCGGGAAAGGCTGCAGCTACCTGTGAACGACAAGATTGTAGTGCAGACATCAAGGAAGCCAGGTAATCTGTCAGCATATTACAGTCAACATCAGTTATTTTGCGTGGTATAGGCGTCCCCCACATATTTGGTGGTCTACCGAAGATCACCTCATAAGGGGATAGCCCTGTTCGAGAGTGCGCTACCATTCTCATGTAAAAGAGTGCAACTGGTAAGGCTACTACCCAGTCGACACCTTTCTCTCTACATATTTTGGACAATCTAATTTTCAGAGTTTGATTATGTCGTTCCACGAGACCTGCTGCCTCGGGGTGTCGGACACAGTGAAATCTCCACTGATAGCCTAACAAAAGTGAAACAGGTTTCATTAGTTCGGATGAGAACGGCTGGCCGTTATCTGAGTAGACAACACGTGGTAAACCGTACCGTGGGAAGAATTCTCGAACCAACTGTTTGGCAGTAGTCGGGGCAGCGTAATCTGAGACCGGGTATGCCTCTGTCCAACGGGAAAGAGCACAGACAACTACGAGAACATATTTGAATCCTCGACATCGTTCCATCTGGATATAATCCATCTGGAGGACTTCAAAAGGGTGATCAGGAGGCTGAAATCCACCTTGTTCTACGGGAATGCTTTTACCTGGGTTAAACTGACAACAGATCATACAGGTACGAACTTTTTGTTTAGCTGCTGCTCGTAAATGTTTGTTGAACCAAATGTGTTGAATACTGTCTAGCATAGCTTTTTCTCCTAGGTGCGCTGGACTATGTATTGTATTAATGATAACCTGGACCATTGAATCAGGAAGGAACCACACAGATTTTTCCTTCGTCATCCATCCTTGATCCGTTTGGATCCCTCCTAATTCAGTCCATTTCTTTATTTCATCTGGTGTAGCATGTGTCTGTATGTCAATTACGTCAAGAGCGGGATCCTTAACCGTCATGCAATGTGTTGGTGTCGGGACTATTGTCTTTGTCATGTCAGATGTGTGAGTTTGAGCAGTCTGTTTAGCTGTTCTGTCAGCTAGAGCATTGCCTTGGGAAATGATATCAGTAACTTTCGTATGAGCTTTACATTTCATAATTGATATTGCAGTGGGTAGATGTATTGCATCTAATAAGGCATGAATGAGGGGTCCGTGCTGAATGTGGGCACCGTGAGAAGTTAAATAACCTCTCTCTCGCCACAGCACGCCGAAGTCATGTACAACTCCGAATGCATAACGTGAATCAGTGTATATGTTGACTTTCTTATTTGTGGCTTGAATACAGGCTTGTGTCAGAGCAATGAGCTCTGCTGCTTGAGCGGACAAGGTATTTATGCAATTTGTTTCAATGACTTCAGTGTCTGTTGTGACTGCGTAAGCGGCCACTAGCTCTCCTGTATTTGTTCTCATACATGAACCATCTACATACAACGTCAGGTCTGGGTCTGACAATGGGACGTCTGTCAAGTCTTGTCTAGGTTTCGTCGTGATAGTAATAACTTCAATACAATCATGTGCTAGTGGGTCTGTTCCGTTTACTGGTAACAGTGTGGCAGGATTCAATGTACTACAACGTCTGATTTCTATGTGTGGCTGAAACAATGTTAGTTCGTAACCCGTGAGTCTTGCTATAGTCAAGTGTTGTGTTTGTGTGCGGTTCAAGAGAACCTCTACTGCATGTGGTACTTGTACTGTCAATTGGTGTCCTAACACTATGGCATCGCTTTGTCGGATTGCTAAAGCTGTCGCTGCCACTGATTTCAGGCACGCAGGCAGAGCCTGAGCTACGGGATCTAATGTACTAGAAAAATAAGCACATGGTTTGTGTGATCCTGCTTGTTCCTGTGTGAGTACTGACAAGGCAGTACCTTCGCGTTCTGTAACAAAGAGTGTAAACTGTTTATTGTAACATGGTGTTGCTAAAACAGGTGCTTGACATAAAGCTTTCTTTAGGCTTTCAAAAGCTTGTGTATGTTCCTGAGTCCAAGGGAGGACAGTCGATGTGGCTGCCTCCTGTGTGGTCAACTGAATGAGTGGTTTTGCTAGAAATGCATACTGAGGGATCCACTGCCTACAATATGAAGTGAGGCCTATGAAGGCCCGCACCTCCTTTTGTGTCTTGGGTATTGGCATGTTAGCAATTAACTGGATGCGATCTGGTGTAAGCTGCCTTCCCTCCTTGGACAGCGAGTGCCCAAGGTAAACAACTCGCTGGACACAGAATTGCAGCTTAGAAGGGGACACCTTGTGCCCCTTTTCAGCCAAAAATTGTAAAACCGTCAGTGAGGCTTTTTCACATTCAGGTTCGCTTCTAGCGGTGATCAGTAGATCATCGACATATTGAAGCAGGGCAGTGTTGACTGGCATGTGGATACTGTCAAGTTCTCGTTTCAGTGCTTGGCTATAGATGCTGGGGCTTTCTGTGAATCCTTGAGGTGCGCGTGTGAATTTAAAGCTTCGTCCATTTAAACTAAATCCGAACAAGTATTGGCTTTCCGGATCTATTGGGACGCTGAAAAAGGCATTCTTGAGATCAATTACAGTAAAGAATGTTGCTTCGGAATCAATGGCTGTCAGTAATGAAGAAATGTCTGGGACTACGGGGTATTGTGGTACAATACATTTATTTAATTCGCGCAGATCAATAACCAATCGATATACTGGCGGGGCTTTTGGATCAGTTCGTTTTAGAATCGGAATTATCGGTGAATTACATACATTGGAGTCGGTTTCCACAACCACTCCTTGGGTAATAAGCTCGTCAATGATTTGCAGTAAAGCCACTACAGCATCTGGGGGTAACTTGTATTGTCGCATTCGTGGTAGTACCACTCCTGCCTTTAGTGTGACTCGATATGGTGTAATGTTCATGCAACCAACATCTGTAGGGCCTTGTGCCCATATTTGTGTGGGTAAAGTCTGCAGTCGGTCATCCATGTCTCGGGACACATAGTGCCCTTTGAAATCACGTAAAAACAATCTTACTCCTTCCGGAGAACAACATATTCTAGCTCCTAGGGCTTTCAATGTTTTTATACCCAACAGGTTTTCTGGACTTTATTTAGTAAGCAATAAATCTGTAGTTCGTGTCAAGGGACCAATCGTAAGGGGAAGAGGCTGTGATACTTCGTTAATGATAGGTTTTCCTGAAAAACCAAGGGAAATATTCTGCGAGCCTGAGAGGGGTGCCCCTGGAACTTCACTACGTTTTATGGTTGTTCGGCTTGCCCCTGTATCAAGTAAAAATTTTCTATCTTGGCCTAATAGTTCACTGTGTACATAGGGTCCTTCCTGATCTACAGGGACCTCGATAAGGGGTAAGCCAACTTCCCTCTCTAGGCTGTTTCATGAGTATCGTTGATAATCAGGATAGTCATACTGTGCGGTCTGGTACATCTGTTGTGTCGTTGTTTGTGTGGCAGCAATAGGCTGCGGTGTTGGAGCTGACAGACTGTTGCGGAGCTGGCATGGACTGTGCATGCTGCGGAGCTCCTTGTTGGTTCTGATCCTGTCTAAGTGGCCGTGGTCTCTCTTTTGTATTCCCTATGGCGATATTATGTTTTAAAACTGGACAATCGTGTACATAATGACCTGGCTGTTTACAATAGTTGCATGTCCCTTTTACAGGACCCGCTGAAACACTGGACTGTGTCATACCCTTTTTATGACCGTCAGCTGGAACTGTCTGGGAAACTAGCATTTTCATTTTCGTGTCTTTCATGCATCTTTGTTCATGTTCTTGTTCCTCTCTAATTCTATTGTGATGGTACTGTAGCATTTGTAACATTTGTGACGGAGTGTTACCTTGCCAGGTACTCTCGAATTTCAATACTCTATTCTTAACTTGGGGCAAGGAATTTTCAACTAATTTTGTCACAAACCGATGTGGATACGATTCGCTACTTGCTTTTATTCCACTATTTATACCAAAACATTTTTCGAATCGGGCATAGAAATCACTAGTGTCTTCATCTGGTTTTTGTTTACAGGCTGAAATTGCACCCCAGTCTTCCTTTTTCGTAGTTAATAAACGTGGCAGTACCTGTACTAGTAAACCTGGTAGTGTTTTGGTCTTTTCCCCGAGCCCTGAACCTGGACCTCGAGCTTTTTCTTAGTTTTCTAATGCTGTCCAATCTATCTTCTGGTCTCCCACCTCCCAATCCTTTTCCTGGAGTTTTTCGTAAATGCCCGCAGGCATTAATACCTTCAATATTGTCATAATGTCGGGATAGGTATATTCTCCCATGAGTAACATATCTTTAATTTCACGGTGGAAACCCGCTGGGTCTTTGTCATGACTGGGTACCACTTTCTTCATTTCTAATAGTTCTATTTTAGATATAGGTGTGTATACAAACACACGTTTAAACTGATTGTCATCACCTTTTATCGGGTGGACTTCGCGTAAGGGATTCTGTCTATCCATATAATACGTCGTGCTTTCCTTGATGGGCAGTGAGACATGTTCGGGACATACAAAAAGAATGTACTGCTTTCTGGATTCTAGTATTTCTCTAATTAACTCAGTACCTGAACCTCTCCATTTATTCGTGAGTAATTCAGTCAATATATCAGGTAAGGGGCCAGGATCGGAGTGTTGGCTTTTATATAATATAAGGAGTTGTTGAATCATATAGATACCAGCTAAACGCTGTTCATCTGGGGTGAGGTTCAAAAACGTGTGCGCTAGTGTATCATCACTATATTTTCCGGGACTATCAACCCAATGAACGGCTGACCTGGCTAATTCTTGTTCGTCCATAGAATCGAGTACATGATAACCCCTTCATTCTCGGAGTAATTTGTCAGCGGCTTGGAACGAATGTTCGGGGGACCTTATATTTATTATAGGAGTTTGGAATTTTCTGCTATTATCTGGACGTATCGGACGTATCGGATCAGTAAAGCATCTAGTATTATTGCAAGATCTTCCTCTACCTACATAGGCCATGGTTTCTAACTGTCCTGTAGGCAGTTCTAATTCTTCCTCCTCCTCGGTTTGTTCAGGCTCGTCTACTGCTAATCTTTCTTCGTGTGTTCGTTCTATTTCTTTGCGGATCTTTCGGCACATAGCTACTATACATGATCGTTTATCATGTCTCCCCTCTGATATATTCCGACTCCATGTGGTAAGAATTTGCATTTCTTCCGGATTTACCCCTGGTCGGTCTTGATTTCTGATCACACAGTATGAGGAAACGTAACAGTTCCCCCTGTATCTCCACTTTCTGGTATTCCATGGCTCTGTTAATACTCTCAGAATCTCGTCCTGACTGGACAAAGTGATATATACTTTCTAAATGTGTAGTCATTCCTGGTAGTCTCCCTAAATATATTGCAGCTCGTCGGATACGTAATGATGCCAGCAGCATTTCGTCCCCTTTTCCGGGCACAGGGTCATATCTACAATCTATTAAAAGTTCCTTGAGCGTGTCGGGAGTTACTAGTTTGGGCGTACGTTGGTGGGCTAATTCTTGAAAGGAAAGTTTATTTACTCTGGGTGGCGTGGAAAAAATGTTTGATGTACCTCCTGTAGCACCACCTGGGGTGCTGGATGTGAAAGGATTCGTTGAACGTGATATAGCAACCATAGGTGTGGATACAGATGTAGAAACAGATGTGCTTGCCGGAACTTGTGTCGGAGTTTGCTGTTGCGGAGGTACAGACGGAGGAGGGTCTTGGCGTTGAACCCCCTCGGCAGGCGGTCTATGTGGCGCAGCATTAGCATACTCGGGAGCTGCGTCGTCTAAATAAGAGGAAAGAAAAACATCTTCTGCGGTTCTGGGATGCCCTTTGGGATGTACTTTTATCGGAAACAACGGGGGTGGCAAGTCTTTTGGTATCTCCGGAGTAGCCTTAGGTAATCCTTCGGCCAGAAGAGGATACATACCATTCATAAGGGCATTTCTTTGTCTGTCTATTTGTTCTGACTTTACTCGAGTACCTTCTTCAATTAATAGATTTTCTCGAACTTTATTTGAATTCTCCTTACTTTTCTCTTCCTGTCTGAGCGCTTTTTCTGTACGTCTATATGATTCTTTACGCCATAATTCAATGGCATCTTTCTGTGACTGTCTAGCTTTCTTTTTCCATAATTCTTCCTCTACTTTCATGATGCAATCTGCATCCCAGGTCCCAGCTGTGGGCCACCTCTGACTTTCTGGTAATTCCTTGGTGTAATCTACCCATAAATCAAGAAATAATATGGCGTCTAGGCCATGTTTATGATACATGAAGTACCCTGGAGTGTCCCTAGGAGGAATGGGAACAGCTTCTTCGAGTACCCCTTTTCTAGTTTTTATCTGTCTTAATTTCGAAATTTTGAGAACTGATCTGATACCTAATTTTGAACACGTTTAATACAACAAAACACAATAATGAACAGTCATTCACACCACAATATGCAGAACGTATTTAAAACATTTTAACATTTAACATTTAATGAACAACAATGATGGCCATTTAGGGAACTAGTCACTAAGCATAATACTCGGCACTAACTAGATAATTCTGAATTATATACTAGACATACTTGATATACTGCTAAACAGTACAGATACACTGCTGAAACAGTGCAGACCGGATTTGTGTACCCAAACCCGTCTTGACCGGCACAAACTATGTGCACGTCAGAACGCCTCCCCGACAATGGTACTCACCGGGTAGCTCGGAACGGAAGGCCTCGGAACTGAACTGGACTGGACTTGAACCGGACTGGACTCGACTCGAAACTTCGGAACCTCGGAAACTGGTGGGCCTCTGTATACCTCGGATCTTGCTCTCTCAGCTAGGCTCTGGTCGGGATACTTCGCACTTCTCACCGCCTCGTCTGGGTGTTGATCGCAGCCTCAGTTACCCCCGCTCGGCAGGAGGGAGATACAGGAAATCCTGTGGGTACGCGTTGTTGTCCGTCCAGCTGTGACAGGAGACCGGGCCTGCAACGCACCTCTGGCGCGTGAGATGAGAAAGTGTCCCTGTTCGGGCGCCATATATGTGGTAAATAATTTAATTACCGGAACTTAATTTGATGCGGAAAATTAATAATAATAGCTCAGAAAAATAAGAGGCAGAATCCGTGGTATTAGAGGTTCGGAACGGGCTTTATTCCAAAATCAATTCGAATTGATGGACTCCATATTCCATCACCACGAAGGTTCAGGAAGTGAAGGACCATACTTTATTGACATGTAATCATTTTTATACAATAGGCTTTACAGTGAAACAGATGCAGGAGGCGTAACAATTGATAACAAAGATAAAACATACATGCGTAACTAAAAGTGGGTGTAACTAGGCGTAACTTAAAGAACGTCATTAGGTATGATGTCACAAGTAGGTGGTACCATGAAAGAATTTCGCAATGTCAGCAGAAATACTCGGCAGAGATGTGCCCGCAGCAGTATGACGTGTGATTGACGTGCAACTAGGGGGTGAAGGGGACTTGACATTTAGCTCTACATGTGGAGACAGAAGTCTGGGGGGTCAAGTCAACCTAATCCCAAATCATATCTAACATCCTATGTTTAAAGAACTATGTTATCCAAAAAAGAAAGGTCTTTCGAACAAAATCTATTCTATACTGACTGTGAGTGCGTGTACTAGCGTCTAAGTGTCTACACTAGATGCGAGGGCAGAAATCTTCCATAGTAACAGGGCTATGAATTACTTGCATAAAGACAGAGAAGCCGGGCCCTTTGCTCGGTAGCTGGAAGAATGTTTACTTAAACTACTAGACAGGAATGCATTGGATAGGGAGCGGAGCAGATAATCTCGAAGGTGAAATACAGTTTTTTGGCAGGCAACAGGCTGGAGTCAGGCACTGTTAGCCGCGCAGGGAGTAGGACAAAGTTCATGGATACAGATGCGAGCTCAGACTGGAGCAGGCAGAAGGCAGGAAAAGGCTTAATGGCAGAATCAGGGCCTACTCGCCTGGACTGTAAAATGGGATAAATGAACCATATAAAGCCGGTGGCCTTTCATACTTGGGAATAGAATATCCGGCCCATTCATGGCGGATCTGAAAGAGGACATGTTGACGGTGGACGCACATGTGTTTGCGTCTTCATAACTGGAACTGGAGGAAACATACATGTACTCGTGATTTATACATGAAACCGTTGGGGTCCAAGATAGGGGACATAACTGACCATAAAAATCCATATTTCCACACAACAGTGCACAACATACCACAACTGGTATGGCTCCATATTTCTGCACGTATGGTTTCCATCCTTTGTTCATCCTCACATAACTGATAAACTTCCCGAAGTACAGGAAAGGATAACATTCATTCAAAAGACCTTGAAGGAGAATAGGAAAAAGATGATTGAACCAAAAAACAAGAAGAGAAACGCAGATCTACATACAAGAAAAGAACTCCAGTACAAGAAAGGAGATGGGGTATGGCTGTCCACAAAAACAACATTAATTTTAGGATGTACAGCGTTTTCAATCTTCTTTATTGGGGCGTACAAGATCAAAGTGATAAACCCTGTTACTGCGCAGCTAGCCTTATCCAAACTTGAGGCTTCAATTAGGGGTGGGCGGAATTTGCGTAATCGCGTTACGCAAATCTCCGCGAAATGGTAAAAAATCTCCGCGAACATGCAGAAATTCCGCGAACACGCGGAATTGCATGTTCGCGATGCTTTTTTCCTGTTCACAGTTGCTGTTTGCGTGCTCGGGGAGAAATATCTCACGAACACGCATTTTGAGAACGCGAACAAGAAAAAATTTCGCGAAGTCGCGGAAAGCAGAATTTTGGGCAATTTGGCGTTCTCCGCGGAACGCGAAATTACCGAAATTCCGTGAGCGGAACGGAATTTACGGCCCAGGCCTAGGCTTCATCCTGTGTTCCATGTCTCCCTAGTGAATTTCTCATTTTCTCCAGTGAAGGGGAGGTCCACCCCTATATGGTTTAACAGGAGCTCGAATATGAAGTTAAGCAAATCATAGACTCTAAATTACAAGGCAGGAGACTGCGGTATCTGATCTCTTGAAAGGTGTATGGCCTGGAAGAAAACTTATGGGAACCGGCCTCGGGGGTACATGCTCTCAGGTGTGTTCAAATGTTTCATGAAAGGTATCCACAAAAGCCTGGGCCTTAGCAACATTCTCAGAAAAGAGTGCTTTACTGTCATGTTTTGTCCCTAGCTTAGAACACTGTCCTAAGGTGGATTCTGCTTGTATGGATATGTTTCGCTCTGTTGGTGATTTTTCCTAAATTTCCCATAGTTCCTATGGACTACTTCCGGTTTCGAAACTGCGAGGAATCATGAAAAGCTTAGCCGGTAGGAATCTTGAAAGGCTTTCCACTCGGAACGCTTGATGCAGATTGTCGTTCTGGATGGAAGTGGATTGTCAATAGCAGTGGTCGGGTCTCGCAGGAGTCTTGGAGGCGTATCGGAGTTACAGTGTGGTATGGTTTTTGACACGTGCCGTGTGTCTTCTGGTTGTTCTGTAGCACACGGTCACGTGTACAGGAAAGAATGCTTTTGGTTCTCAGTGCTTGAGCCACTCCTGGTACTCTTGCAAAGATTGTTATTGGTGGTGTGAGTACTTTGGGAAAGTGGCTTCTGTGGTTAATGGGTGTACAATTATGCCCCGAGGCGAGGTTTGCTTGGCAGTACAACAGCAACTTGGCAGAGTCAGATTGCTCATCTTGGCTTCCTAGAGACAGAGCATCAACTTGTATTATTTATGCAGAGGAACTGTATCTTTCGGGTGGAAACAAACCCTCAATTTATGTTTTTTTTTTTAATGTAAATTGGTAACTGTAAAGAACACGTTTTTCTGGACTGTGTTGAATATCCCAATGGTTTTGGATGAGATATCCTCTTGCTTGGAATCTGGATTATCCTCTGCGACAAAGGACTGAAGGCCGGGGGGGGGGTTAGTAACATTCTTTTTTTGGGCTATTAACAGGGGGAGGGGGGTCTACTTACTTGAGGAATCCTTCTCTTCCCCTGTGACGCTGGGCAGTAAGGTTATCCTTGTAGGTACTGTGAGGCCTAATTGAAATACAGGGCGGTTTAGTATTTGTATTTTATCAGTGATGCTATGATGATCCTTTTACATTAATGTTTTCATATGAGCAAGCAGTTTTAATCTGGTACCTCTGTGCTGAAAACAAACTGAAGAGGTCTTGGAATATAGACCATTTTAATTTTCTTTATAGGTATTAAGGTGAACTGTTAGTATCATTAACATTTGTATTCAGATGTTTAACTGGTCAGCTAATTGTTGTTTGTCTTTTGATAGGTCTCCTTCCCAGCTGTTCCCTTCCCTGATCAGAACATTCTGTGGATTTATATTATCAGAATTGAGACGATCAAGAAGTGGACCCATGTTTGAGCATCAAATCAACTCGGAGGCGTTTCGGGTTTGACATTACCACAACAATGCCCGACCTAACAACCACAAAAAGAGACAAACATCCATCAATATCAAGATACCCCTTCGGGGGGAGATTCCTGCGCTCTATAAATCCTATACATACAATGCATACTATCAATACCCTGTTTAAAAAGGTTTTCCTCAATATTATTGCAGCCAGACCATTAGGATCACCATCAGACCCAGCACTGCCATGAATCTTTAAAGATACCCTTCGCTCAACCTATGCAGAAAAGGTAGCCCGATGCCTATTCATGAATTCCCTCAAACACAGCTCATTCCCACCTGAGCTCAAAATCTCCTACAGCAGGCCCATATCAAATGGACCATTTTTAGTAAACATTGAGACAGCAGTATTTACTCAACTCTTTCATTTTACCCAACATTATAGCTTACTGTCAGACCAACAATCCATTTTCAGACAAGACAGAGGCACAATGTCAGCCATTATATCTATCTGGAATGATCTAAAATTCATAGTGAAGAAAACAGAGTAGGTGGCTTATTATTTCTGGATTTATCTGCTGCATTTGACACTGTCCACCATCACACCCGAATGCAAAGACTTCACAATATCAGAATCTTTTAAAATTCTTCTCATACATTTTAGTGTGCCTATCCCATTTCACCTCACAACCATCACTGTGGCGTTCATCAGGGGTCCATGATCTTCCCTTCATTATTCAACATCTACCCAACACCCTTACCAAATACAATTAAATCTTACAATCTCACCCGTTACAACTATACAGATGACAATCAAATTATTTTTTAAATGGCTAGCCATGTAGACCTCTACAAACCAAAACTCAATGACTGCCTTCCTACTATAACCACATGGATGATGAATTGCCATCTAAAGCTCACCACCGTAAAGACAGATTTTGACATGCGGACAATGGCAAAACTATCACCCTACCACCATCCAACATCAAGGAAAGTTATAAACCTAGGAGTAACTATGGATTCTGATTTATCCATGCTAACAACGTCACAAAGTGCATTCTACACAATGAAACACTGTCGTATCTTTCCTTACCTTGCATACCAACAAACTGGAAGCCATCGCACACTCAATCTCCAAGCTTGACTATGCCAGTAGCCAATACCTTGGTGCACCGGCATTCATTATATACACAGTACACCTCATACAAAATGCTGTCTTAATGCTTCTCAGCCTTCACCCAAGAGAACCCACGACCCCATTTCTGCAATTGCTCCACTGGCTACTATAGCTAGAAAGGCATTGTTCAAGGCACTCTGCAGTATCCACAGAGCATCTCAAGGAAAAGTACTTCTATACCTACAAATTAGAAGTGGTGGAAGCCTGGACTGTAGTAGCGTTGTGTGTGGTATTACTTGAATTTCATTTAATCGCATTACTTTACCATAAGAGATCCGTAGGAGGCACTGCTTTGTTAGTATAATCTGCCAAGGTCTAGAACTCCCCAGCCAGCGCTAGAAGCACCCTGAACCATAGACACATTTTTAAACTGTCTTTGGGAGTGTACATTTCCTAGATAAATGCACAACTTGCAGATCGGCAGCAGAGCCCGAAAACAGTCACTATCAGTCCTCAGCTTACAATCAATACATTTCAAACTCAACCAGCGAACCACACTGCTTCGATTATGCAGGTAAGCAAAAAAGGGCTGAACTATGGTGTAGTGTAGTTCCCATTTCCCTTATAGGCTCTGGGCATTGGAATAATATACACTATAGTTGTGGCATAGGACTGAAGTCAGTATGCCTCTATAGAGTACATTAAACTTAATTACTTTGTGTGCCAGCTAACTCAGAGGCCACTAGAAACTCCTTGAATAAAAAAGGGAGTAGTTTCTGGCAACCGTATAAACATGACAACTTTGTTTCCCTTAGAATCTATACAGGTCTCAGATTCGTGGAAACATAACAGTTTCACTCGGTCAATCATAAATGCTTAGTTTCTTCAGAGTTACACAGAAATAGATGGGCATTTCAATAAAAAGGATTTATTGAATAGTCTTGTTTCTAGTGTGAGAGATGAGCTGTTACAATCACAAGACAGTATGCGAGATAATACGTACAGCGTAAGCAGTAAGAAAAAATACTGCAACAACATGGTCTTCTAGCTGTGACATTCATATACACATACATAAATAACAGGCTAAAAAGTGGATACTTATCTGGCGTTTCTAAATAGTTCTACCCCAGTGTACCTATCCTAAGTGTAGTACAAGATAAGAAGTAGGTGCTGTATTCTATAGTATGGTAGGCTATAGTTTTGCATATGCCAAGAGTCCCGCTAGGTTCTAGTCAGCTCCATACCTTAGAATGAGAGGTGGGAATCTCTTTCCGGGTCTTGAACTCTAACACCCCGTGAAGGGAGTCAGAACACTGGAAGCTGGATTCTTTGTGAGCAGGGATGACCGCGTCTGGTCAGTAAATCAGGCGGGGACTCTAATTCTTCTGAACTTGTGGGGACGAGCTGTATCGAGCTGTGCAGCCAAACCGTGTTTTGCCATGGTAAGGGAAGCTATATTTATACCTGGAAAGTACTTAGGAATGTTAGCATCGACGTAAGGTCGGGCAGAGCAAGACATCATGAATGAACCCCTAAGGAATAGTAGTTCATGCATAGGAGTTCTTGGAGAAATCAATAATTCTAGCTAGGGAAAGTCCCAAAGGCTTAAGGGTCTGGTTTCTAAGAACTCGTGACGTTGGGATGGACGGATATAGGTGACCATGCCTGTATTTGGATAGCATGACTAATGCCTAAATAAGGATTGGGATTCTATGCCTAAATGAGGGCAATACGAATTGTGCCTATATAAGGACATGATTTAGGAAAACCTATATATGGACATCTAAAATCGAAACACCCACTCCACTTTCGAATGAACGAGAATACTAAATGCTAAACATGAAATGCTAAACATTTAAAATGGAGTACCACATGTTGCTAAAAACAGTTGTAAAAGCATACTAAAATAAGTGTGAAAAACGTTTGCTAGACATGAAATGCAAAGGTGCTGTACATATTAAAGCAATGTTTAATTTTAAGCATATGTTTACAGTGAATGCTAAATGAACATAAATATTTACATATGAATAAATGGTTCACGATTACATGAGAAAAGTTCTAAGCCATGTCATGTCACAAATTAAAATTGTGAATAAAGGTGACAATGCGTCCCTGGAAGTGTTCAAAGAAGTCTGTTTTCTATGAATAGTTCTACTTTAAGCATATTACTTTGCCATAAAAAGAAAAATTCAAATTTAGAAAAAAAAAAAAAAAGAAATTGTATGAAAAAGTTCCAAGGTTTTGCATTTGTTTTGAAAAAATGAAGGCCAAATTCGTAGTTTTCCCGGTACACTGAGCCGAATCAAGTCAGTGTAAGGGGCTGGTGAAAACATGAAATCCTCTATCCCTGTAGACAAAAGGTCTACCGATGTCGGTGATAGTTGGAATACCTTGTTTAGGAGATTAACTGCACATAGATGTGAAGCATCGCCAGTAGCAATGTTTGATTCCAATGTTAACTGTGTGCCTGTTGATCCATCTCCTACCTCAGCAGTAGCAGGTTGCGTCTGAGATCGCAACAAATGCAGTCATCAGGATTGGTAGCCTCTAGGGACAACACCGAGCATGGGCCGTTATCAGGTCCAGCAGAGTATCGCTGGCATGACTGATGGGAGTGTTAGATGTCTAGCACACATTCTTCACCGCAAAGCAGGCAGCGTAGAACAGGTAAGATGCAATGTTGCCAGATTGGTCTGAATGACAAACCATGTGGTATTTAATTCTTGTAGACTAGGTATGCCCGAATGTTGCATTATGCGCTCACAGCACTTCCGTTCTAGGAGAGCTTTCTCCAAGGTGCTGGGAGTGACTGGTGAATTGGCTTGCCATAGCGTAGTAGTAGGAATAAAAACAGGATTCCTGCAACCAGTGCTAGAATTAGCGGCAGACCACCAAACAGTGCACAAAGTTTGGAATGATTCTGAGGACTGCTTGAAAAGGTGTAAATAGTCCTGAAAATATGGTCTTAAACATGCACAATACTGCTCATATCAGACATGTTGAAGATACGTCCCAACATTTCTGTGAAATGTGTAGGGCAGTTTGTACGCAAGAGCCTGTATCTCAGCTGAAGTCCTTGCAACTTGTAGATCATAGGTTTCTTTGGCAGAGGTCAAAGACACGGTTTGTTGTAAAAGAATGGCTTTCATTCTGCTTAAAGTATCAATTCGTATAGAAGAGATGTTCAGCGAAGGCCATAAAGGAAACTCCCGGACTGTCTATTTGGGGGGAACAAAACTAGCATACATCAAGTGACCCTGGAGCCAAACCTTACCAGATATGGGATGCTTGGCAACATGCTACAACAGCTCTGATCATTCAACATGAGGTAACTCCCATTTGAAAGTTGGCCAAACGTTTGATTAATCACAGCGGCTGGTGAACCTTGCAGGATAAATTTGCAGTAGAACCACTACAGGCCCTGTGTAAACTAATATCCTGATTTACGAGTGAACTGCTCCGTGCATTTTCAGTGTGTACTACTAACACTTCACGCCCCCCACTCCAACATCTGTGTTTAAAGCAAATCCCAGGATGTATTGATGTATTCTTTACCCAACCTTTCATATGCGTCTGCTTGCATTTGTTTGAGGCAATACTGAAAATGGAAAGTTGTAACAGGCAGAGTTATTTTGCCATGAATGATCCATTCTGTAGCTGGTTCTTCTGCTACCGTAAATGGCAATTTTTCCAGTTTTTCCAATGGTCCGCACTGTATACTTTGCTCCCCTTTGTACCCCTGGATGCTGTCTTTGAACATAACGTGGGTCTGGCCTATTGATTTTAAAACCCTGTATTCTGTTCAGGAATCTTTGATAGGGGTTTGTGTCTGTGGGCCAGAACAAACATTTTTCCCATTCAGGATCTGATCTGTTTTGTAAAATAGTATGTATGTCGACCTCCCCCTCCTGTGTAGTGCCATTACCTGCAAGTGTAGGTATGGACAGTGTGTTCATGTCTTTGATCTTGGCTAACCCAAGGCAAGAAGTTTCTTGGACAGGGTCATTTAAAAACATTTGCTATGGGATGATGCAGGCTCTAAACAAAGCTTCCATCCCCTGCACTTGTCCATCTTTTGTACCCCAGACAGATTGTGTCTATCCAAAAGTCGAAATCCTGTCTAGCTATTTGGGCAATAAAGGCTGCAAAATAAATCTGTTTTATCAGTTAACATTTTTCGTTCCGGTTTTGTTCACATTCTTAAAGTAAAACGTTTCCGGATTGGATGTATTGTACCCTGAAAATTATGGAAACTTCATCGCAAATGTTTTTGAGCTGCCCCTTGGTGGTGTAGGACAATGTTCCCATTGGTTATATGTAAATACATTTCTAGGTGTTCCAGATCTATCCAAGAAATGATGACCATAATGGCTGTAACAATAAAGCTGTTCATAGTCTGTTGAACCCTCCAAGTATTCATGGTTCGAGAATGCAGCAGACCTTTCTAGATCAGACATGTTATTAACAGTCTCAAAGTCCCAATCATCAGAAAAGGTACTGGAGGTAATAAAGTTACTTAATGAAATTGTAAATAAGTGGAATCTTCAAAAGTTCCGACGGGCGGAATATATCATAATCCGTTTTGTCCCAAACTTTACCATCTTGTATAGGAATGGCTGTGATGTTCACTGCTGACAAGTCTCTTGCTTCACGATGGGATGATGTGTGGTTTCAAAAGTTCAGTTTTACTCTGTGTTCAAGTGAATATATCTTCCATTTATCAGCATGCTCAGTCATTACTAAATCTAATGAAAGCAGAAAGAAAAATTATTCCAGAAATAATCAATCCATGGTGTAACCAGATAAGTCTTTTTCAGGAGATGGAAAAAAGTCTTGTGCTCGTTCTTTGAAAGTTTTTGGCTGGCATAGTTTCCAGTTTGTTTGGATCCTCAGAAAACTTATCAAAGTTAATGAAATAGCCAGAGGCAGATCTGTCTGAAATTGCATCAGGATTCGTTGAAATCGCCATTGATCACGTGTCTTATGTTGGGGTAGACCGGTGTATCAGGACAAACTTATTTGGGTTTCAAGAGGAAGGAGTTCCATAGCATTGTTGCTTAGTCCTTAATTTCTTACTGCTGAATTCTCTATGGTGATATATAGATACCCCTACTATAGAAATGGAGGTACAGGTACGAAACTACTCCTGTAGTAGGGGATCTCTGTGTATAATCATGAATAGAATAGCAAGCCTATCTCCAAAAAACAAACCCCAGCGGTGGAAGAAACAGACAGACCCACTATTGTGCAAATAAATTCCTCAGTGAAGCCTGCCCAACCTGAGCATCTGCCCTGGCATCAGTATCCAGGCAGTAATGTTTAGTAAAGGTATGGACCGACTTCAAAGTGGCAGCCCTACAGATTTCTGCAATAGGGACATTACGGAGTAAAGCCGCTGTAGCAGCTTAACCTCTGGTAGTGTGAGCCCTAGGCTTACTAACTAGAGTCTTGTTGGCTTTCTGATAACAACTGAATACAGGAAACCATCTACCTGGAGATGGATTGCTTAGAGGTAGCAAGACCAGTCCTGACAGCGCCATAGTTCACAAACAACTGATCCGATCTATGGATCTCTTTAGTCTTATCTAAGTAGAACTTCACCCTTCTAACATCGAGAGAGTGAAGGGATCTCAGCAGGTGAGGAAGGATGCTGAAAGCATGCAAGCAATAAAAATTGATTTACATGAAATTCTGACAGCACCTTCAGGAAAAATGTAGGGTGAGTCCTCATAACTACCTAAGAAGAATGAAAAACTGTAAGGCTCTTAACAGAGTGCCTGAATCTCACTCACCCTGCGAGCCAAAGTTATGGCTACAAGGAAGGCTGCCTTCCAGGACAGATGCTGGAGAGAGGCCTTATGAATGGGTTCAAAAGGCCCCTGCATCAGACGAGAAAGCACTACATTAAGCTCCGACAGGTGTGAAGTACAGCTAATGGGAGGAAACGCCTTCAAACCCTCGCAAACTTTTTTTTTTTTTTTTTTTTTAAATCGGATGACTGGGATTTAAAAAAAAGGAAGTTTGTGAAGGGCATTTCCTATAGGCAGTCAAGCCCGCCAGGTGAACTTTAATAGAAGGAAACTGGAGGCCATATAGGTAGAAAGGAAGGAAACTGGAGGCCAGATTGGAAGGAAAGGAAACTGGAGGCCAGATTGGAAGGAAAGGAAACTGGAGGCCAGATTGGAAGGAAAGGAAACTGGAGGCCAGATTGGAAGGAAAGGAAACTGGAGGCCAGATTGGAAGGAAAGGAAACTGGAGGCCAGATTGGAAGGAAAGGAAACTGGAGGCCAGATTGGAAGGAAAGGAAACTGGAGGCCAGATTGGAAGGAAGACATCTTGTCAGGAAGTAGGATCTGCATTTAGATGCACACCAGATGCAGAATCTTCCATTTATATGCATAGGAAGTCCGTGTAGATGGTCATTTAGCCTCCTTCAAGATCTCCATACAGTCCTCAGGGTGATTCAAGTGCCCATACTGTAGTAACACAGGAGCCATGCCACCAAATTAGACTAGATGCACCATCTGTCCTCTGAACTTCATGAGCAGGTCTGACCAGCACGGAAAGCAGAGATGTGGCAGAAGAGACTGGTGGAGTAGGTCTGTGAACCACCACTGACTGGGCCATTGGAGCTATGAGAATCATTTTGGCTCGATTGAGAGAGCTTGATCAGCACTGTAGGGATCAGGGGAATGGGAGGAAAAGCGTATAGAAAGCTGTTCGACCAATTGATCCATAGTGCATTACCCAGCATCCCTGGTTGGTAAAACCTGGAGGCGAAGTCACGGTATTTGCTGTTTTCTGCGGTGGCAAACAGATCGACCTCTGGAGTACCCCATCTTCTGAAGTCTCGCACCACCTCGTTGTTTAAGACCCATTCGTGATTTTCTTGAACGGGTCGGCTGGGAGTGTCTGCCTGAGCATTCTGCACACCCGGAAGGTGAGTTGCTGTTATGGTCCGGTCCCTGGCCAGCAGCCTATTCGATGGTCTGTGCTTCGAGACAACTGGCAAGATCTTGAGCCCCCCCTGCTTTTTGAGATAGTACATTGTTGTGTCTGTCTGGAAAAGCAGGGAACTGGTTCGAAAGAACTGCTGGAAGGCTTTCAGCGCCAAATTAACCGCTCGGAGTTCCAGGAAGTTGTCGTACGTGGCCTCCTTCTGGGACCACGTGCCCTGTATCTGAAGGTGGTCTGAATGCACTCCCCAGCTGTGGAGAGAAGCATCTGTCACAATGGTCTGTCAGTATCTACTTGTGGAATGGAGGGCTTGCTGCGGGAGCTGAATCCAGTCCTCCCAATGCCCAGTCTCTGGTCCCACTGATCCTCCAAAAATTCCTGCAGAGGCCGCATGTGGAGGCATGCATTTGGAGTGATGAAGATACAAGACGCCATGGAACCCAGGAGAGAGGACCCCTTCCTCACTGTCAGGGAGGGTGTCATGAGAACCTGAGCCTTCTGAAGGATGGATAAGAGTCTCTCCTCCGAAGGACAAATGCTTGTCTTGCAAGCATCGATGGTGGCTCCCAGATACTGCAGGCACTGTACAGGAGTTGAGACAGACTGTGATGTTGATGTGAAGGCCAAAACGCTGAAGTAGAGCAGACATTTGATTGAAATGTCATTGCGCTTCTTGAAACGTCGCTGCCTTGATCAGCCTGTCCAGATATGGGTAGATGAACACCCTGTCTCTCCGCAAGTGTGCTGCTACTACAGCTATGCAGTTGGAAAACATCCTGGGCACTGACTTCAGGCCGAAGGGAAGTACTGCATACTGATAGATTGTTTCAAACAGTGAATCGCAGGAACTTGCGAGGTTTCTTCACTATGGGCACGTGAAAGTATTCATCTTGCAGATCTATTGCGCATAACCAATCTCCCTGATGGAGCAGAGGGTAGATTTGATGCAGGGATAACATTTGGAACTTCTCTGCGAATCCACTTGTTTGCCTGTCGCAAGTGGAGGATGGGCCTGAACTCGTTCTTGTCTTTCTTCTGGACAAGAAAGAATCTTGAATAGTCCGGTTCCCTTTTGGGCAAGAGGAATTGGCTTGATCGCCCTTTCCCCAACAAGATGTTTGCATCCACCTGTAACTCGCGTAGCATGTAGCGTGAGTGCGTCGAAGGGATGGATGGAGGACAGCTGATTAAACGTAGAGTATCCATTGCAAACAATATTCAGCACCCAATTGTCCTGAGTTATGTTCTCCCACAAAATTTTGAATGTTCCCCTGCCCCGCCCACCCCCAACCGGAGTGGGTAACAGAAGAGGGGGGGGGGGGGGGAAGTAACCCTTCAGGGCTTAGGACCAGCAGGGGCCTTGTTCCTGCAGACTGCTGGTTGGACCATCCGAGTGTCGTTTATTAAACGGTTGTCACTGAAACTGTTTACCATACTGATGGCCATGCACACGCTGGAACCTCTGGGAGGAGTAACGCCATTGGAATGGACAGAAGGTCTTATGCTGCTCTTTGGGTTTCTCCAAACCAATAGCTTAAGGTTTCCATCTCCGATTTCAACCGTGCCATCTCATCTGCATGTGAACCAAAGAGAGTAGAGCCAGAGAATGGTAAGATCGCAATGCGCTGCTGTGCCTCCGGTTTTAAAGAGGTAAGGCGAAGCCAGAAATGCCTTTGAAGAGCCACGCCGTGACAATATTCATGGGCTGACAAGTGAAGTGTCCGCCGCCGCCGCACTGATGACCTGGTTAGAGACCAGTCCCTCAATCAATATTTCCTGAAAGTCCTCCCGCTTCTCCCTGGGTAGGAGATCTACAAATTGGCGGAGTGATTCCCACAGGGAGCAGTCGTACCTTCCCAGAAGGGCAGTCGAGCTAGCTGCCTTCATTGATGTGGCTGCAGACTTTCCTCCCCACCGAATCCAGCTTAGGGCTTTCCTTGTCCGATGGAACAGAAGACGCCGGAGCATGCGGCTTTTTTGCTACCACCACAATGACAGTCCGGGGTGGGGTCCATCCGGAAAAAGACAGGATCCAACTCGGGTGCTCTGTACTTCTGGAGCCGGGAAGGTGCAGATTTTACCTAAGAAGGCGTCAGGAACAGCTCAATAGCTGGTTCCAGCAAGCCAGGTACCAGTGGAAGTAAGGGGCGAGATTACTGCCTCTGCTGGAGTGTTTCAAATATTACAGAAGTTGAAGGTACTGGAGCCAACAACGGGATATTGAATTTAGTAGCCTCTGACAAACTTCCTGAGAGATAGTGACATAAATAGGTGACTATGAGGAGGAGTGTCAGTTAGCGAGGGAGAGTACTGGCATGTACTCGTTGAAGACGAGTCCCTAGTATACCGGGAGCGTTATCTCCCATGTCTGTGGCGCTGAGAAGAGCGCGTGGAAGATCAGTGACGTTCACGAGAACGATGTCTCGGACAAGTTCTTGATCTTGCTCTGCTAGGCTCCGTGTGAGGCACTGGCAACGGTGCTGTCAGCCCAGGTACAGGCAGAGACTGAGGTATCACTGGAGAAAGCAGAGGTGGTGGCGGCAGAGAAGGTGGTGAGGCAGTGCTGTATGCAGAGAGGTCCTCGGAGAATAAGTACAGGAGTACTCAGTCCAAAGAAGCGGCCACCCTTTTTTGTGCCCTAGACTTCCTCCTCAACCTCGAAGGACTGCTAGACGGCAAGCGTCGGCGTCATCTCGAACTCCGTTGACTATAAGCTCACAATTGAGCGAGTCCAGGAGCGATACCTAGACGTCAAGCTTCTTTGATGGCTTGCCGACTACGATCTCCTTGCCGACATTGATCGGCGGCACCGCCTAGACAGTGAGTGCAAATGCCTTGACCTTGATTGATGGGGATGCCTTGATGGAGACCTCAGCCGAGATCTCGCTGTCCTTCCCTTCAACCTGGATCATCGACAGTGTCGATCCAGAGCCCTGGGTCAACGGGGGAGCAGATAGTCGTCATACCTGCTCTAGACGTTGTCTTAGCAGTTAGACGATGAAGGGGACTGGCACTGTTTCAGCCGGTTTGACTGGGGAGCTCCCCAGAGGCCAGCGCATGGGATGTGGTAAAGGACTTAACCTCTCCTTGCCCAGAGGTCCCTGCAGAAGTTGCCCGTCTCTGCTCCATTCCCTGAAGTCAAATTTTATACCAGTCATGCAGGGTGCGCCTGGAAAAGGTCTTGCAAATGGCGCAGGTATCAGGGAGCTGAGAGGCAGACACGGAATACACTGTGTGAATCAGACATGGCCTTCTTCCTCCCAGTCAGGACACTTGTCAAATCAGGATAGCATTGTGACGAGCAAACTGGAATTTCTGCCCAAAAAGTACAGCAGAAGACAGAAAGGTCAAAGACGTCGAATGAATTTCAAAACTCACTTTAAAGCTATAAATATTTTTAAAAATACCAATTAAGGTAGAGCTCAATGCTCCAGGGTCCTGCTAGCAGGCGCCGAAAATAAAGGACTGAAAGCAACTGGCCTTTGGCTGTGCATCATGGGATACCGGGGGTCTCTGGAGGGATTCTTAAAGGCATGGTATCCATTTACAGACATAATGGCAGCCTGTGGGCTTGTCTATCCAACCCTTCATCTCTATCATGAAAAAGGAGTTTGTGAAGGGGAGTTTTACCGCTCGTAGGCTCAGACTTTGCTGACAACCGGCTGGGCTCTCATTCTGGCTCTAACAGCTGCTGAGGACGCTACGCTGCTGTAGGGGGTCGTTGCTTTTACTTGTGTTTTACTTGCTGTTACTTGGATCCCAACATATCTGGGACTGCGAGGACCAGGCTGCCCTGCTCTAAACTTACCTGTTGCACCTGGCTCCTCTTCCCGACTCCTCCTTCTCTGGCCCACCAGTCCGTTAATACGGCCCCGCCCACACGCGCTAGCGGGACGCAGCTCGGGGCAAAGACCGGGCCGTTCGTGGCCAGTAGTGGACGGGACAGGCCGCCCCTCTAACCTCGGCACTCTGTGTGGTACAAGTGCCCGTATAGTTGTGAGTTCTTGTCGTATTCATGTCCTTTATTAGTTGTGTGAATTAGTTGTTACGTTTCATAATTGTTTTTTAAACTCTACGTGATTATTGGTATCTGTAATTTATTGTATCCTAAGGACCTTTGTGATTGCTATTGGCTGCCCCCATTGCATGCTTGTTACGTACGAAGATGACATCCTTAAGGTCTGGAAGGAAATTTGTGCAGGGCAGTACAGGGGGTTGTGTATCAGGGACTCTTGATAATTTTATCACTAGAGCAGCCCGTGTCCTTGAACATGAGATCATTTTAACAGAAAAAAGACTGTCCTTAGAAATATCAGCAAAGAGATCGTCTCTTGGTAACATCATGGCAGCCATTTCTCCTGAATGCAGGCAGCCTCAACCTGTTTCTGATCTGCTGCCTAGTACTGTGCAAGGGATGTTGGACTTGACAATACATAGCTCTTTGGAAAACATTCCTGATACTATAAACATCTCTGAACCCAGTCGCTTATCTGTAAATCCTAGTGTTATTCCCCCTTTGCCTCTTATTGAGCAGCCACGCATAGTTACTCCAAGTACGGGTAGCAAGTCCCAGTCTACTAATGGGAAAAGAAAACGTGTGGGAGTGCCATCCAAGGGCAGACGTGCCAAAATGCCCAAAACGTTTAAACCTGCCAACTCTTGTAATGATCCCCAATCCCATTGGTCTCATAGTATTCCTCCTGTTGCTGGGAGTCTTATGCCCTCCCATTCCTCCCCTATTATGCCCAATGTCAATTCTCCGCCTACTGGCTTTTCTGAGTCTCTGGAGCAATTGCTTAAATCTTTCTTCTTACCGTTATACGAGAGAGTCAAGCAACTCTCCACTTCCATTGGGAAACTGGAGAGTATTGTGCTCACAAACACGACTATTGGAGAAAACTTTAGCAACTCCGGCAGGTTCCAAGATGTTACCATCTCTTGACTCAGCCGTTAAAACAGGGATTGTTTCTAATGGTCCTACTTCCTTGGTTAGTGTACCTTCCTCCCCACCTGCTCACAAAGATCATGTCGTGGAAGCTATTCATACACCTGTTGGCGCTGTTATGTCCAATAAACCAGCTAGTAATGTTATCAATAAGAGCAACAATACAATAGGGCAGCCTCCAACCGAGGGTGAAGGTCCGTTTTTAAAACTTCCATGCATCAACCTTCCTCCAGAGTCCTTACCCTATACTGTTATATTGGTTGGTGTTCCAAGGCTCGCCCAGGTAAAGATTGAGTCCCATAGCGAGTTGAAGAACAAAGTGATTCACTGGCTAAATGGAAATAGGCCTTTGCCATCTAGACTAAGCGCGGAAATTTTGACTGTACGTAGGGTGAGTTGGTTGGGTACTAAAGTAAAGAAAGTGGAGGGAGACTGCATAATTATTAACTTTCAGGACCCTAGAGTAGTGAGTCACATATGTTCCCATCCTAATACCTAGAGCGTTACTGGAATACACACCCTGGATTTGTCCTATTTCTATTCTTTTGACCTTCGCAACACAAGTTGCGACTTGTCTACTGGTTGGGAAAGGGTCAACAGGGGCTTTCGCTGTCTGTCCAGATTGGATTTTCATCTCCCATTGTCCAATCACTTTGCCCCGTTTAGTATGGAAGGGGTTTATTGACTGTCAACTAATCTTACTAATTTGGGTTGTGGGAGTAAAATTGCTCTTGGCCTTGGATGTTCCGCAAGTTTGGGGACCGTAAGTTGTGGCGGGCCAAGGGGGGTACACCTGGGTATGGGTGACACGTATTCCAACTTTGCATGTGTTCCTCTTACTGTCCCCTTCAGAAATTTTGATTCCTCTCTATCAGCATTGGAGAGTTTAGTTAATTCCCAGGGCACAAACCTTGTTAACTCCACTCCCTTCTCAACCGAGACGGTACCGCGTACTCACACGTTGCACAATGATCGATCACTAATTCCACATACAGATCCTTGTCCCTATGAGTACCAGCGTATGGAACCTGGCACCATTGTAAACCATTCTGACACAGGGTTCCTTACTTGCCCATCGGCCAGCTGTTAGCTCCCCCCTCTTACATTGGCCTTGTGGAACATTGCGGACCTACGAAGTAAAATTGTAATGGAGTGGTCTGCCTGGGTAATTACCCACGATATCCTTGTATTTCAGGAAACGTGGGCTGTGGACCCGATTTACTTTTCTGTTTATGTTAATTTTCATAAAGGGGCCTCTAGTGGGATAAGGGGCCGTCCTTCGGGTGGTCTCTGTATATGGGGGAGGCAAACCCTTAAGTATAGTCTCACTGAACTGGCCATTGATAGCCCCGACATTTTGATCATCTCGTTGCAACTTAACGATGATCCTGTTATCATGATTATAAATGTATATAATAGGGGCCTACCAGGCGGGCGAGGTACTAATACTTTTTTACAACTAGATGGGTTTTTGGAAACAGTCAACCCCTGCACTAATGTGATAATAGTGGGTGATCTAAATTGCTGTTTCGAGCCTTTGTACACTGCTTGGGACTCACTTACACTGGATGTGGACGCAATTTGGAATATACCACCACTTGATCTTCCCCCCCCCCCCCCCATCAAGAGGTGGACTGAATCTGCTATTCAGTGGATGAGCTTTTGTATGGGGCGTGGCTTTAGGGCAGCCAACGGACAGACCCTTTGACACAAATGGCAAGGATACCTTTTCCGATGGTAGTCGTAGTAGAATAGATTATGCCCTAATTAAAGTGGAGTTTTGGTCCACTTTAAGTGATATGGTGATATTAGATCGCCCTGAGAGCGACCACAATCCTTTAGTTTTGAGTTTTCTGTTTTGCCCAGCCCGTAGAAGTGAACCATCCGAGAGTTTCCGCTGACGCCCTCCTAACTAATAATCGAGAGTGCGCTGGGAAAAGGTTGTTATTGATAGTGTAGTACTCTCCGAAATTAGCTCAAAAGTTTGTGCGTTGGAAGTCCTTCAGTCTCTCCAGAGCCATGAGGCTGTCGTTTGTGAGTCTACTCATTCACGAAAACCTATTTTCAGGCCTTAAGGCTCTTTTCTCTAAACCTTGTAAGGTTAAGAAATCGCTTTTACCAAAGCCAAATTCTTGGTATAATAAGGCATGCCGCGAGTCTTATGGCAAACTGAAATCTGCCATTAAATCTAAAAATCAGGCCAATATTAGATCAGCCAGGAAAGACTACAGCAAGGCTAAAGTCTCGGCCAAACAAGACTGGGACAATGAACATTGGAATGACCTCTTGGTCGCTAGTAAACAAAGAAATCAGACTGTTTTGGCATATTGTGAAATGGGGCAACTCTGAGTTCGCAGGTCCCCTCAAACAATGTTCTCCCCGAAACCTGGGTGTCGCATTTTGAGTGTCAGTTTTCGGATACCAATCTGGTTGAAGTGACTGCTTCTCCCATCATACAGGATATGTCCATCCTTCAGAATTTTACATTTGACTGTAAAGAGGTTGAGATGGCTTTAACCAAGGTTCCTAGTGGCAAGGCACCGGGCATAGATGGTGTCCCTGCGGATCTTTTTAAATTTGACCATAGTAATTGGGTGCCCTACATTGCACTCATGGCAACTGCTATAGCCAAAGGGGCTGTCATCCCTGAATCCCGGAAGGGCGCTGAGATATTGCCCATCTTTAAGGGTGATCGCTCTTGCCCGGGGAATTACCACCAGATTAGTTTAATTGATTCCGTTCAAAAAATTATTGCAAGAATGATCCTGGCAAGAATTCAGTCTTGGATTGAGCAAGAGGATATCATCTCGCCTCTGCAGGCCGGGTTTAGACCCTGCACTAGTACCATCGACCAGGCGTTCAAGTTCCAACTGATCGCCTGGAAAACGGTCTCTTTGTGGCGGTACCCTGTACGCCGCTTTTGTTGACCTCCGGTCAGCCTTTGACTTAGTCAATAGGACCAAACTTTGGGGGGGCTTTAGCGGCGTTAGGGATGCCTGCTGACCTTTTGAATATTGTTATTAGGTTGCATGAAAATAACTTTGCACAAGTACGATGGGGGAATCAAGGGCAGGTCACCGACAGATTCAAAATTAATAGGGGTGTTAGGCAAGGGTGCGTCCTTGCGCCTACTTTTTCTGTAGTTCATAAATAGTCGTGCAGTACTTTACATCTACATCCACTGACGCCCCCACGCTGGGTGGTATAAAAATTCCACTACTCATGTTTGCCGATGACACCCTACTCCTATCCCAGACACTGGCTTACAGGCGGCTTTGAACCTATTTGCCAACTTTTGTTCCGACTTCGACCTCCTAGTTAATGTCTCAAAAACTAAGTACATGGGAAAAGTGTGAAAGGCCATGTGACTATGAATAATTATTTACTCGAACGCGCCAATGTTATGACTTATCTGGGGGTGGTCTTCGAAAACAAGTTGAATTGGAGGCAACAAATAGATGTCCTATCTCTCAAATTTGCCCAGCTCTGGGAGCTTGGTTAAAGAACAAAAACAGTCCCAGATGAAAATGATAGTTCCAGCGATTAAAATGTATAATGCCAGGATTAATTCTGCGATCCTTTATGGCGCAGAACTCTGGGGCTTTGCTGATCTTTCCCCTTTGGTCAAGGCACAATACAAATTTGAGGATCCTTACAGGTCTCCCCAGTTCAAGTCCAGTGAAACCGCTTCTGCTGGATCTTGGTTGTTCCTTTGAAGATATCGCCAGGTTTAAACCACTGGCTTTTGGGAGGAGATTATGGACGGTATCGGAATTAGGCCCCTATGCAAAGGCATTTTTGGATGTTCGTTCCATCCTGGGCACCGGTAACATTGTGTGGTTCAAACAAGTTAGTTTGCTATTGGAATCCATGGGCCTGGGAATTCTTTGGACTGACCCGGCTAATAACCCTTTTCCTCCAAAAAAACTTTAAAAGCCTTTATTGGTCTATGGTACTTCAGAAACAACTATCCCTAGTTCCAGCAGAGTCTTTGACGGGTAGGTTTCTCGTGCAGAAATAAGTCCCATTTTTAGAAGCCTATTGGGACATTACCAGGCCCAGTGACAGGGAACTTTATCAACTGAGGGTTGGCACCCTACCCACCAAACTATTAAAAAATGGAAGGGCGAGGTCGGCGATTCCTGTCGCTGGTGTACAGACTGTGCTGAATCGGTGGGTCATATTTTTTGTCTGCCCGGCCTATGCAGCCCCCCGTGCTAAATGGCTCAAACCTATATGTCGTACCTTGGGCACTAGACTGGGGCTTGAGGCCCTAAGAATCTTAAGATCCGATACTGGTGAATGCATCGTAGTTGCCGTGGCCACATTTCTGGGTTGGGTCTGGATTATCAGAAATAGGAAGCATTAGATACCAGTGTTGTGTTTAATCAAGATTATTCTTTTTGTGTCACTTTGGAACTGTTTTTATCTCTTATCTTGTATGTAATGTTTTTTTACATTGTAATGTCTTTTTTTGATTAAATTGATCGATAATAAAGACTAACGAAATGACTGTATAGCCTAGTTAGGCTGCATTATTGTCTAAGTGTCTATGCAGGACTGCAGAAGATGACAACTTAAGATCTTACCTAATGAAGTGCTCCGGGGTCCATGCACATGGGTGGAACTATTCAGATGATTTCTATACACAGATCCCCTACTACAGAACTACTTGTTCCCATTGCGTTTTATACTTGATTGTGCCACCTTTTGCATCTTTGAAACCAATTTGAAGCCAATTCTGTAAATATTCATTATATGATTGAACACAGTCAGAAGAATCACACTATAAGTGTGGGGGAATTCACAATCCGTATTTTCAAGTGCAAATTTGAATGCTTGTAGTCCCACTCGCTAAACTGTATAATCTCCTAAAGATTTAGTGACCATTGGTTGGAATTTCACGCATGCGACCTTTATTGCGCATGCTGCACTGTAAGCTTGCTTTCCGTAGCGAGTTATGATGATCCGTCAGTATAAACGATACATTCGTACTGATTAAGAGGGAGCATCTCAATAGGCAGAGTGCATTCATGTTCATATTGCAGGAATGCTTGAGTTTTTGAATAAGGATCAAAAACATTCACCATCCGTTGCAGCAAGAGAATTAAACCATTGTATCCATATTGGATGCAAAGCTTTCACATTTGGAATGTTTGCTTTTGTAACTGCCTCCAAGGATGGTACCGGAGTCACGACAATAATGCGTTTCCCCTGAGCTAGAGCTCTTTTGCTACTGCGGTTTGAACTGCTGTCAGAATTTGTTGAAGTGAAGCGCATTTCTGCTTGTGCATACAAGTGTGTTTTGTATGCAATTGGTACTTTCTCCTTCATTAAAAGTAAAGTAGGTGAATCTGCATGGACCCGAAATAATTCGGATCACTAAATTGCGTGTATTTATTTATGCGGATTTGATGCTAACATGTCAGCTTGAAGTGAACGCAGGATATCTGTGTTCGAGTCCAATTTTTGATTTTTAAATCAGGTTTGATTAATTCAGTCTGGTTTAACCCTTTCTGCGTAATTTAGAATGCAAGTTCTTCCAAAATCCAGGAAACCTAGAAGTCTGTTTTTGGGAGGTTGGAACAGCACAAACTTTCCTAAAAAGTTAAATGCCAGGCTTTTGCCTTCACTTGAAAGCTCATATCCTAGGAAAAGGACATTGAGACGGACACTTTGAATTTGTAGCCCTCAGAGGCCAAGCCCAGTATAATGGTGTTCACCCTGTTCAAGTGCCTATCCAGTCATAGTCTATCAGATAGACATATGACAATGCCTAGTCATCATAAATTTGTAGTAACTGTTACCCTTGCTGATAACCCCGGGCTGTTCTTGAACCCTTGTGTGCGTCGACAAAAGTGACGCTGGGTCGCCACTATTGAGAAAGTGGTCAAGTACCCACTTTCAGGTGCTATGTTTTGACAAGAAACCATTTGAAATGTCTGGTTTTATATTTGTTTTACGCACAATGTTATTCATTAATGCTGTACTGTGCATTTTGCACTGCAAATGTTTTAGAACAAGTGCTCAGGTGTCTAATCCAAAACTAGTTATGTATGGTCTGGATACAGGAAACTAAGGATTGTTCATTGAGGTGCATGTTTCAATCACCCCTTGGTATTCAAGTTGATCTAAGATCTCCCTGACCTGTTTAACTTCTTGCTTAATTGGGTACTGTTTGTGCAGGAGGTTGATTTTATAACTATCTTGATGTGAGTCCTCATCCATCCTACATTATTTTTGTAGAATGCCGGGCCTGGGCAGCTGCCCATTTCCTGGCATATGTATATTTTAGGTGTATTTGAACATGGTTGGAGAAGGCTGGCATAATGTCTTCGCCATGTGGGCACTCCGACAAATTCTGGTGGCCAGTCCTGTTCTGCTAGAAGTATATCATAACCCCTTGAAAGTTTCTCCCAAAAGAGTGCTCACATTTCTTGGTATGTCTCCCGCCATCCGAGTGTCATTTCATATAACCTTTGTAGAGTACTAACCCTGGTGTCTACAGTCTTAACTGTGATGTACTCCTTCAAGGTCACTATCTCCAGAAGTTCCTTCAGGTTCTGGCAAGCTATCGTTACTTCTGCTGCACTGTCCAGCATTGTCAGAGCCCATTCTCCGTTCTAGAGTTGTGTTCTCAGAATTCTCGGCAGGTCTGATCTTCAGACCTGCTACCTTTAGTGAATTGAGATGTTAGTTTGTTTTTCTGAATGGGTTGATAGTTTTTGGACTTCACAAATAGTGTGATCTGACCTTCCTCTTTCGGATGTCTGACGATATCTGAAAGGTACGAGAGGAACGTGTATCAGTATCTTGATACCTCTCAGGTTCCCTCAAATTATCCCTATTCCTGAGGTTATACCTCCTTTCAGAGGGCTCCTTTTGAAGAGACCTACCACAGGATTGAGAACCTCTTTTGAATGTTTGTTTTTTCCCCACTTCTTTTTAGAAGCTGAAGGATTTTGTTTAATAGAGTCCTTCTCAGGACCTTTACAGTTGTGGTTTAACTGGGTTTCTATCCAAACTCTGCCAAATTCCTCTTAGGATTTTTCTATTATTCTGGGTAGTTGATGTTCTGTTACATCAAATTCCCTTAAGCGTTCACGGATCGCCACTGATGCTGCCTCCCCTTTAATGTTAGATAATATTGTTGAGCCCTGGTTGAATTTTTTTTTTTTTAGTAATTTTATACCTAAACTCCGAGCAGGCTCTGCTCCGAATTCATTTTGAATTTGTTTCAGGACATCAGGTATTACCGCAATAGACGGAACGCCATGCGTTTTAGTATAGATGGCAGCAAAGACTGTTCCAAGTGGTGCAGTCTTCCAGATGTGGCGTGATCCCCCATTGGTAATCAGATTGTTGGGATTGTGTTTCTCATAAGGGCTAGTATTAGGAAATACTGCTGCGATGTGTAATTGAGCTATCCAGAATGGAATTTCACGTTTTGTGGGATTAATTTTTTGCGTATTCCCCTGGTGAGGGGTTGGATTTGGAATGGTGAATGGTGGTTGAACTATGAAAGTCCGCATGACGTATTGGACTGTCTGTAAATGTTTATTAACTGAGTAGTGTAATTCGTCTGATATCTCTTCGATATCAGGATGAGCTGTGTAGCCGGCTAACATCAGCTAGGTTGCTCCTGGTCTACCTAGTGGACCAAGCATGGAAATGTGATTGTAATGTTTTAGGGAGTCTTTAAACCAGAGATTAGGCTCCTGGTATGGGAGTGGAATTTCAACCTCCTCAAAAGGATATATTCCTCAGGTGGTTCATCTTTATAGAAATGAAACATTTTTGCTACTGTATTGATTCTGGGAATACTATCCATGAATAGAATACCTCTATCTGAAAAGATTCATGTGCCTCTATCACAAAAACTGCTCTACCACCTCTTGGTGTTAGGCCGTGTTCTATAAGTTTTAGAGTGTTTGGATGGATGTTTATAACACCCTCATCTGTTTCATTTAACCCAGTAAGATTAAAAGCTGTTATGACTTGGTCAGTCGTAGCCTCACTGGTCACGGTATTATCCCCGTTTAGGGACATTGTTTTTGGAAAACGTATAACAAGTCAAGGAAACCAAGATAAGGTGCACAATATTTTGCAACACTATCCTTTAACGTTGAACACAAACCGCTAATATATAGGATTTACACCCTACTCCGCTATGGCAGATATTAACCCTACCCACGCCAGACGTCTTATGGAATACGAGAGTATGGGTCACTGAGAAATGCACAAAGTTACTTTAGTATCTAGCGCTAAATTGGTGCCTTACCAAACACTTTGGGCGAAATGTAGTGTAGATCTTTTCCCTTATAGGTTCTGTGCACTGGAATATACACTATAGTTGTGGCATAGGACTGAGGTCAACATGCCTCTATTGAGTACATAAAACTTAGTGTGCCAGCTAACTCAGAGGCCACTAGAAACTCCTTGAATAAACGAGGGAATAGTTTGGCAGTTTAACTCAGTCAATAGTGCATGCTTAGTTTCTTCAGAGTTACACGGAAATAGACGGGAGTTTCAATAAAAAGTATTGAACAGTCTTGTTTCTCGTGTAAGATATGAGCTGTTACAATCGCAAGACAGTATGAGAGATAATGCGTACAGCGTAAGCAGTAAGAATACTGCAACAGCATGGTCTTCAAGCTATGACATTCATATACACATACATAAATAACATAGGCTAAAAAGTGGATACTCATCTAGTGCTTCTAAATAGTTCTACCCCAGTGTACCCAACTTAAGTGTAGTACAAGTTTAGTATGTGCTGGATTCTATAGTATGGCATGCTATAGTTTTACATATAGCAAGCATCCCTCTAGGGTCTAGTCCGCTCCATACCTTAGAATAAGGTGGGAATCTTTCTGGGTTTCAAACTTTCACACCTCGCAAAGGGTCAGAACACTGGAAGCTGGATTCTCTGCAAGCAGGGATGACAGTCTGGTCAGTGTGTCAGGCAGGGACTTGGATTCTTCCGAACTTGCCGTATTAAACTGTGCAGCAGATCAGCATTTTGCCATGGTAAGGGAAGTTATATTTATACCTGGAAAGTGTTTAGAAATGTTAGCATGGACGTAAAGTCGGGCAGAGGAAGAAGTTATGAATGACCAAGGAATAGTAGTTCATGCATAATAGAGGAGTTCTTGGAGAAATCAATCCTAGCTAGGGAAAGTCTCAAAGGCTTAAGGGTCTGTTTCTAAGAACTAGTTGTGACGTTGGGATGACAGATGTAGGTGACCATGCCTGCATTTGGATAGCACGGCTAATGCCTAAATAAGGACTGGGATTCTATGCCTAAATAAGGGCAATACGAATTGTGCCTATGAGGACATGATTTAGGAAACCTATATACGGACATTTAAAGCGAGACAATGGCTCGCCATGACATTGTATAGTTATGTACTTCTATACAACTGCCATGTCCCACAACAATATTAAAACCATAATACACAGTTGTCAACTTGTAACTTACCCATCAAATTAACTTAATACATGCCTGCTATGACCTGCTGTGAGGGCAACCATTACCAGCCCAGCCCAAAAAACAAACATCACCAAATGATCAGAAAAGGCCTAACTAAGCCGACACACTTAACGGTTGGGAGGAGTTTTATAGTCCATTCAGTGCAGGTCCCAAATATCTGAACAATCGACGCTTCTTTACATATCACAGACTCCGTTATGGGAGGATAAAAATTGGCCTTCGTTTCAGATCTCTCTCCTTTGTTGTCCTGAGCTGGCATTGTAGGAAGAACTACAGAGGATCAGATTTAATAGCCCAGTGCAGTAACAAGCTAAGCAAACTATCATAAGAAATACCATAAAGGGACCTGCAGAGCTGTTCAAAGCTAACAGCATACTGAAAACCATATAAAAGCATGTCTATCTTGCATCATCATCCAACACACTGCTATGAACTGCGTCTCATAACACGATCACAGCACCTCAGTTGTCATCACGCATAACTGAAACACTTCCCACATTGGGCTAAAACAAAGAAAATCATTCCAACCACACACCCTACATGGTGACGCATGCTACTCAAGTAGGCAAGTGCTTCAGCACCCTACGTAGGTGTTGTAAGCACTATATAAATGCTGCTATACAATACTCCAATGAGGGTTCTCGTTTCATTGCTTCAGTGACAGGAGCCTAGCAGTGACACCTCTGCACTAGGTCCTTTAAACGGGTTTTAGTCAGGATCAGACAAGCCCTAGCTGTGATGGGTGTGAAGTGTGCATGTTGTACTCGTGTACAACATGGTGGGGAACAGGAGCAGCAGAATACTTACTTCCCAGCCTAAGACCAACATACACATGACCAGCAGTGAAAGCTTTCCTCTCGGCTCATTCACCAGACAGCACAACACTGTCAGTGCATACTTCCCTTTACACACTAGATGCAAAGTTTGGACAGCCAGCTCACCGGGGGCAGAGAAATGAAGGTTAAAATCATTTGCCCAGCATTTACCAGGGAATCTATGAAGAGCAAAATGTTAAACCAGAGAGTAGGCATTAGCGGGTGGTGGACCCTACATGGCCATGAACGATGCACACAAGAGGCAATCCTACTGACCTGTGAGACACCGGAAGCAGCCTTGAAAGTGGCTCAGTACAGACAGCACTTATGGTGCCGTTAGACCCAAGTGGGCGAAGGGGCAGTGTCCCATGAAAAGTGGGCGGTCCCACACCTCTCTTCAACTTTGTTGCTGTCTAGGGTGGACAGCAGGAGCATTAAAGGAACTGCTGGTGTTAGGCCCAAGTACACTTGACACTGGTGCTTAGAGGGTAGTGCAATGTAGGGCGTCAGGTGGTGATCAAGTGCATACTGAGTTGCTTTGAGAATGGCATCACAGAAGTGGCGTCTTCAGGGCCAAATAATTACCACATTTAGCCTTAGTGAAGAGCCCACTCAAGAGCACCTATCTTCTAGCTGCTTCAGGCACAGGTTCATTGCCTGGACTGGCAATGTCACCCAAGCGTTCCGTGGGCAACAACATTCTCTTCAAAAGAAGACTGCTAAAGAGCAACTAGTAAGCATTTTCCATGAAAGTCCATGATTCAGTACACTTTGAAGCCCAACAGCCAATAAGCAAAGAGATCTTCCCCAACCAATCTATTGACAAGCATGCCACCAAACAAGCAATGGCCCTTACATGTTCCCAAGTTCCGTAGAAAATGTTTCCTCCTGAGTATTAATGCCATGAAGGTGTTAAAAATACAGAAATAGAAAAGAATTAGACTCAATAAACATTTATTAACAGAACACATGTTAAGTTGAGTCTTGGAAAAATTGCATTTGGATAGTTGACCCTGAATACATTGCAAAACAATTAGACGAGCAGACAAACTAGAGTACAGGAGAGAATGCTTCCAGCTTCATCTTGTGCAAATAACTCAAACAATTGCTAGGAAGGGGAACAATGCATGCTTTAGGAAAACATGACTCCTGATCACAGTAGTAGGACAGGCTTGCAGTATCTTCTTACTTCAGGATATGTGAAAAACCACCTGATAGACTTTAGATAGCCTACCCGAGGGTCTTCTAGGTGCCCTTTTGTTCCTAGTGTAAGGATTCAAATCAACTTAATTCATATCCTTTTAGATTTTACAATTGACCAAACACTGCTCCACCATTCACACAAGTGATGCAGAGGTTCTCAGGTGGAGTTGAGAAGTGAAATCTTGCTGCTGAACGGATGAGACAGATTAACAGATTGAGGCCTAGGATTGCTACATGGCAGACTTGACAATGGAAAGGAATTGCATAGGCTGTCATGGCAAAGGTCTTTCAATTGAACAGTACAGTTAAGTGGTGTCTCATTAAGGTATTTCTAGCAACTACGAATGAGCATAAATTCTCAGGCTTGACAGTTCTAGAGTAGGGCGAGTGTAGAATGGCAGATTCCAGTATCTATGACTGGAATCAGGCCCACAGGATGAAAATCTATACATACACTTGATGGGGTGCAAGATTTGAGGATGAATGTCACCCATACACTAGGATAGAGTTCAGGATGGTCTCTCCACCTCCTTGCATTTGGTGTAGTATCTCAGGGTGAAGGTCTTTCCAAGCATTAGGACAAGGTGTAGGATGGATTTCAGGATGAAAAATTCACCATGCGGCATCATTAAGAGTACTGTCTCAGAAAGAAGGTCCCGCCACCCTCCAGCGTTGGGTTTAGGATCTCAGAATGGAGGGCTTTCCAAATACTAGCATTGGGTGTAGAATCTCAGGCAGAAGTTCTCTCCATCCACTACAATGGAATGCACAATCATAGGCTAAAGGCCTATATGCTAGGACTGAGTAGAATTGCAGTATTACAAATCTTTCCATACATTTGTGGTATCTTAGAGTGATTACAGCGCTCAAGAAAAATCTCTCCAGACACTGGCTTTAAGTGTAGGATCACTGGTAGGAAGATTGAAGTTTGCCCAGATGCAATTAAGAAACTGTCCAACATATGTAGAGTAGCACCAATTACTGGACCATGTAGGATCAAAGGCAAGATTCCCTTGTCGGAGTGAAAGCTCAATGTCTTGCGAGATTCGGTCTACATCGACGGCTCCTACAGAGTGGCATCATCCTCTGAGGAAGAAAAACGTGTTACTGAAGCAAAACAAAGAGGGAAAATTCAACCAGTGCTAAATGAATGGAGGTAGGTTTGGTTAAGAAATGAGGTGGGTGTGCGAGTGAAAGGTAAGCATGATTGACCTACTCTACGAGTAGGATACTATATGCATGAATTTAAAAGTGGGTATGTACGAGGAAGACAGCATGTGATATGGAATACAGATGAGGGGCAGGGAATGGATGTTAACAGAAATGTGAGTGGTAGAAAACAACGTCTAGATTACTTATAGGTACTGGAAAATAGGACTGGATGTGAATATTGAATGCAGAAATTGATGGAACAGAACATCTTAATATCGACGGACAAAAAAACAAAAAGGTACATTCATAGAGAGAAGTATTCAGCAATCTTAACTCCACATCTACGTACTGTGAAGATATACATCACCAAGGTACATATATGTGGAACTAGGTTTATGAACTTACCTTTCTGGCCTTCATAGCTGCAAACACAGAACAATCGACCTAGCAGAATGGTTCTGTTAATATGGGTTGCTAGTTACTCACATCACGAAATGAGAAAATGGAACAAAGAAGCCTTGTGCTACCCTTTCCCGACACCACTAAGGAAGGGGAATGCTGACCCCAGTGACTTCCATGCAACACATTGAGACAAGAACTAGCTCCCTGTCCAAGCCTAGAACATGAGCAGGAACGGTTCTCAGGGCACTGAATATTTGTCAGCTGAACGAGACGAAATGGAAGCATACAAGCTAAAACAGAAAAAGCATCTAACCTGAACTGGAAGTCTTGGGTGGAGGGTTTTTTTCATATCACAGCAATGTAAATTAATTAGAGAAAGGACTAGGTTGTGCATAGTATGTTTTTACAAAGTGTGGGGAAACTGTCTGGTGTAGGGCCTCTTCACTAGTAGTTTGGACTGGGACAAGGACAGGCAGAAGGTTAATGGAACATTCAGGCATTTGTCTGAGGAATTACAGTGAACCTGGTCAACAAGATTGGAAGGGGTGTGTGCCTCTCCCTCCTCTCCCCCCCCCCCCCTCTTACACACCCAGGGACACTCCAGTAATACAAGGCATATCTTCCACTTAGTAGGCAAACCCCTCACCACCAAAATAGGAATATCTGGGATTCTGTTGCCAGTACCATGCAGCACTGGTCAGGGAATCTGCAAAAATCCTCTATTGCAGGGACAGCACTTGCACACCCCTGGGAAGGAAATCCCAAATATTATGTATCATCCTGAACTTACCAGGCTCAGGGACTCTGCTCCTCCAGGGACTAAAATCGAGGGGAGGAATCTGGTTGCAACGCACAAAATCTCGCGGGTAATTGTTTCCCATGAAGACATTTCTTGGTACTTCCGTGATATCAGTGTTGTCACAAATAACTCGTGCCAGTGTGACCCTTTCCAGAGAGTGTCGTTGGGCACTGCTGAAAACACCAGGATTCTCATAATAAAACCTGTTGGAAAAAAGATGCCCACATGGCGACGGTCTGCTTGCCATAGAATGCACATCGAGACATTTCACACCAGAACCATCTGCCATCACCAAATTCCTTCTAGTCCACGAGCCGTACACAAAATAAACCCCAAACCTAGAATTTGCACTGCATGATGAAGTGTACATCCAGATATACTATGCAGTTTCCCAAAAACAACTTGCACATGTAAGTCTGACTTGGGCATTCACATGGACAGATTTATTGCTGCAAGCAATTCACAAAAGATGACCTTGGAACATTAACACCCGTGCTGATGCACAATATTAACCACAAGTTTAATATTGCACTGGAGTAAATCCCTTTTGCAGTGTGAGTGATCTGCTCCTGCTATCACCACCTAGCATTTTACAGCTGGTAAATGTCAGATCAATTGGTAAAGAGTCTTGCTTTATGAAGCCAGTCCAACACTGGACTAGAGAGAAGCTTCCAAGCGGAGTTCTTTGAATCATGGAGCCCACGTTTGAGAAGTGTTCCTTTTTCAAATCACTGTTTAGATATAGTTCAATTGGGCTAGTGCCTCTTAGAATGCAATAGAATGATACAGGAAAGTCTAGGGCTGGAAAATTCCGAGTCATCTGGTAATCTTAACTAGAAGGGACTGATTCGTTCCATTAGGCCAGAGAGGATACCACACTACTGCTGCCTCACCATATAACTTCCATATTTGTCCAGAGCAGTTGCTGCACTCAATAAACACACGGATTAAGTTTCCAAACTTTTACCCATTACATCTAAAGACCATCCTCTTTGATATTACTCTGAGCATTAAATCAGAATTGGGACTTTCCCCATCCAAGTTAATTTGCAGAAACCTTTTATGCGGTCTGCAAGAATTTTCATACAGCTTGTAGAATTGGGGAAAATGAGACGAAACAAGTTGACTGCGGCAGGTAGTTCCATTTGAACTGACAGGCAAACCGATTAGGAATACAATAAAGGTCATTCAGAATTGAATATCAATGTTTAACTGCTATGTAATTTTGTAAACATGGTTTCCCCTCTTGTTATTACCAATCATTGGCCGCCCACAGGTCTGAGAGACACAGATCTAAGGAGGTCTATATTAACAGACACACTTAAAGGGTACTCTATTTACACATATTTACCTTAAGTTTAATCCAACAGACAAGCCTCAAGGGGACTCTCCTTACACAGATAAACCTAAAGAGGTCTATCCCAACAACAAACTGAAAGGGATTTTCCCTACACATTTCTAAAGAGGACTAGCCCAACAGACATACACCGGATGATGAATACTCCTTACAGATACAAACTTGAGGGGGTGTATTCATACAGAGTTACACAATATCTCCCCAAAGACATCTAGACATCTCTGAACTGTCCCCACAGATCAAGAGCCACTACCTTCTGAGAAAGACATATTGGTTTAAGCTCAATATCAGATCTCCACACAAACATACAACATATTCTAAAGTGATGCACTTACCGGTCACCATCCCGTGCTACTCGGAACTGGTTTCCAATGATGCAGGCTAGAAGAGGTCCAATTTTCCCACCAGGAAGAGCAGGTTCTGACACACCTCCAAGCCAGATGTCAATATTTTTGGGAGTCCCATAGAATCCCATCAAATTTCTGGCCAGGTCACGATTATTTAGGACTCTTTGAAGCTCTTCCAGATTTTGCGGCTCAGAGAGTCCACAAAAACGCCGCCACGCAACATAATCTATTATGAGAGATACAGTTAAGTGGTGAGATTAAAGTAATTTTCACATTTATACCCAGAACCAGCAATTAGTTAAATTTGTATTGGGTGGTGAGAAGCAACTTCCAAATCATCAGTTGGGATCAATGTACCATGACATTGGAGTCACTTAGATAGCTAGGGGCACAGTTGTCAATTGTTCTCATGCCATGTATGACACCTTTAGTCTGATTTGACTTTTGTAAACAATTTGAATTCTGCCGTTTTTAATTTCATAATGGACAGTTTTTAAAGCAAAACCACACGTCCCAGGAAGAAAGATGCACATGTTTAAAAGCCTGGACTGTCTGAAAGGACAGAAATCTATAATAAAAGGAGCAGGATTGTAGAATCTAAGATCTCCTGTGTTTTAATGCACCCATGTTGAAGCCCATAGTGCCAAATGGCTCACTGACCAAATACCCATTCGGGTACATATTTTCTAATCTTTACGCTTCAATTGTTGAAGCTTCTTGCCCATGTATCAGAATATCCAAATTTCTTGGTTTCATTTAGAGGCTCTTTCCTTTGCATACGTCAGGTTGTGTGTTAAATATCTTGGTGATAACCTTCTTGAAACCATCTTTCATAACCACCATAGGAGATCACTAAAGGCCAGGGAGTTTAGCCTGCTTTTTAAAATTTATATCTTTTTAAAAAAAAATCTTTGGCATTTGTTATTTTGCAAAACAATCCAATCCATATACAGTCATGCACGTAGTAAACTCTACAATAGGTATATCTGGGTTTAGCAGGGGAAATCTAAAGTAGAGATGATCATATGACATGGTATCTACCGTCAATGCTTATGAAGTCTGAAGTTTATAGGGTATCCATACCATCTTGTAGTGTCTCTAGTTATACAATCTCCTATACCACATTACAAAGGGAAAGCTAGTTGAGACAAACTGTAAGGAAGACCCAGCAGTTCCATTCGTATGGGCTCGCTGTCCATGTGGGAGTAGCAGTATAACCTGTCCAGAATTCCAGAGGGCGCTATACCGTTAATCCCTCAATTACCAATTGCATCTGGTATACAAAAAAAAAAAGTCCAATTGTGGCAGATAACACCAAAGTAACCCAGCAAGTAAATGAAACACCAGAGTGTATGCCCTTTAAACTTAATATTCTGAACCCCTTTTTGGGCTGTTTTATTCGGGTATGAAAAGACTTTCTGGTGGAAAAACCAGCTTCAGTTTCGCTCTGTAAATGTTCCCACTTGTTTCCTTTTATGAAATCAGTAGAGGCAGTAGTTCCTTTTCATAATTTGCAAGCTATATAGAACTAACGTGAGCAGAGGCTGAAATCTGGTATCTGGGCAGTTAAGAATTTAACAGTTTGCGGGTCTTATTTCAAACATGTGTAATTATACAGTAGGTTTATGCTTGGATTGTACATTGAAGTGGTGGGTTGTCTCTACATTCTACTCACTGCAGTAAAGGGAAAGAAGAATTCAATGTACCATGAACACCATATGGCACATTGAACAGCCAGGACATGTTCAGGAAATACTATTGCAGAGCTGAGCCTCCATGCTAATTTAAGTCTCACTCATGGCAGGCTGGCACATTTACCAGAACACTGACCAGTTTAGTCAATTGCACTACTTGGCCAACCTTCTTGTGTATTTGTACATCAGTGACATTTTTGACCAGTACCTCTGGCATAAGTAGCATTAGCATAAAGGGCCTAAGAATATTAGAGCAGCACCCTAAAGTTATTGGCAGAAAACTCCCAACATTAGAGCAATACTCAAGTATGCATTAATAGAAATACCCTGGTAGATTGTTATATTTTATATTTTATGTTGATGCTCACATTTTGAAGGGCAGCACCACACTATCTGTTTTACTCCTGGCATAAATAATGGAGCTGGGCAACCAGTATTACTGCTGGGCATAAGTTTTCTAACAGGCACAGTTTTATTTTCAAAAATGGTGCCGCAAAAATTCTCGGTTTGGAAAGAATGCCTCCATGACCATCGATTCAAATCAGTTTCTATCAAAAGTAGGAAGGGTCTCTTACCTACTTTGCTGTTCAACTTAATGAACTAAATGTATCACTGTTTTGTGGGTCAACAAGCAAATCATAACATTCACTTTGAAAAACAGACTATGTTCAATTCAAACATTTTAAAGTTTTACTTCACAATTCATTTTCCCTTTATATTTCCATTGAGAGAGATTTGAAAAACAAAACATTTTATAACTGTACAAATTCACATAGAAAGTGCAAGAAATAGTGCATAAATCAAGTTATTTATACACAGTATTGAAATAGACTAGTCCTACTGCATAATATTGGTGTAATGGGATATTGTACACTTAACCCCTTTTCTGGACCATTTATTGATTTAGTAACGAGGATAAGGTCAGAGAACGCCTTTATGTATCTTATTGTAGTTTTTGCAACGGTTTGTTGGCTAAACTAATAAGTTCATGAATTCTTTTCAATTTGGTATACTGCGATGCTCTTGGCCTTGTAATGGGAGTGAGTAGAGGGTGTGCAGACGCGTTTCGACCTGGAAAATTCAAAGAAGGTCTTCTTCATGGCTGGGATTTAATTCTTTTTGCAGGACACTGGATATATTATAAATGGACAATTAGACTTGTGTTGTGATTTAAATAGTGAAAAGTGACACTATTATTGCAACAGCCATTTGTCTAACTCATACCTGCTATCGTATGGAACCCATTTTTCTGGTGAGCTCTGGAATGTATCTTAGTTGCCGGTGTATCTGACATTTGTCGATGTTGGTGCTTTCTGCGCTCACTTTGTGGGCATAGAGGGGGTAAAATCACTTATCTGTCCTGAACCCGTTACTGTAGGCTAATAGTGTACTTGTTGTACTTTCAACCATACGTTTTACAGTGTTAGAGAACAGTTCGAGCCAAAGTGCTGCCATGAATATAGAGTCCGAGGCACCATCAGTTTGAACGCCATCACTCCAAAGCGCCTTACAGTCTTATTACATCGTATTAGGGCTGTATTTTCCATGTTTAGTTTAGAAAATGTTAACATGGCAATTAATCAGTTAAATTTGGCCATAGTTTATTACAACAGTGCTATTGGAAGCCAATGGATTCACCGTGTGTGATATACGTTGGTGCTCTTTAAAACATGCTTCTTCGTGGGACGAACGCGATTGCTTCACTCTAAAAAAGAACAGTCATGCAAACCCTCGTGTTTGCAATTAGGGGAGGTATGTTTCTTCATCTGGCACTTCAGGGGGAGGTATGTTTCTTCATCTGGCACTTCAGGTCGGTCTACATATTCTGATGCTGGCACTGCGATACCTTCATCCCAGTTTCTTGTTCAGCTCACTGTCATTTTCTGTGTACGGCTTCCGCGTGAGTCACGTGTTGGTTTGAGGCCAATTATATTCTTACTGAGGCTCTTCACGTTCTTTACATCGCGCCACGTTCAGACATCTCGGATGTCTTACTTGCAACAATTTAATTGCCGGACTTCTGGTTACGTGGTTGTCATGGCTACCAGCGAGATCTGTTTGCATCGGCTCTTTATTTAAACAATAAACAATGAACACTATGTAGAACGTTACTTTAGAGGTTTGGTAATTTGAATTTTTTTTTAAAGAGCAGTAGTTGGAAAGCATATTTCATTAAAACCATTGCTATGATTGTTCAAAACTTGCGCATAGACCAATACCCTTGCTTGAATTTGATGCTTTGAGGGGGTTTGAGCAGTAGTTGGAAAGCATTTCTCATTGAAACTGTTGCTATAATTATTAAATAGTTGCGCTTAAAACTTCATGGACAAATACCTTTTCTTCAATTTGGTGCTTTATGGGGAAATGATTAAATGCAATGCATAATTTCAGAGAGCTCATTGAGTCCGTTGTCTCTAGTACCTAATTTCAAGATGTATTTTGCTTCGAAATTAGTGAGAGCAGTGTCTATCATTTGACCTTTTATGTGTTTCACTGTCCACTTGATCTCATGTGGTGCATGGTTGGTCTATACAGTGTTCAACCATTGGTGCAATCATTACCTTACATTTTATGCGTGAGGAATCAATCCCAGTGTTTTGAAAAGGCAAAAATGTACTGTTCACTCACATGGTTATCTAAACCTACTAAGAAAACAAATGCACTGACGATGGTCTATCTTGCTTGATGCAGTAAGAGGAGTGTAAGTAGCAGTTTTGCACCCCAACTTATCTGAAACGTCACCAGTCACCACTGCCACCTTGTACATTAACATTTGCAGGTAAAAACCATTAGCTTTCAGCTGAACTCCTTTTAGGCACATCAACATTTATGTTCTTACTCTGGAGAACGCTGCACCAGAGTTTCTGAAAACCATGTTGTTGCCCCTTAGGCTACTTAGCTGGAAGTCTCAGCTCTTATGGTTTAATAGCTGAAGGCTCTGGTTAAGGCATCTCTCTCCTTCCCTGGTTTCTTACCTGTGAAGCCGTATGCTCTCTCCCCTTTGACTGTTTTACCTAGAATTCATGCGTCTTCTAGTCCTTTGTGAAGCTTTATTCTGACTCCTTACCTGGGATACCAGTGCTTACCCACTCTGCTTCTTGGTCCCTAACCTGAAAGGGTAAATACCTGGGAGGGCATGATCTCGGCCTCGTTGCATGTTGAGAGCCGCTAGATCAAGTCCAATCCTCTTGAAGAGTTTGAAGAGGCGGTCTCGCAGTTCATCCACCATAATCTGATTCTGCCTGTTCAGCTTTGCACGATTGAACATGAGGCCACGTAAGACCGGGTCAATGCCACCTGCAAAACAAAAATATGAATGACTACTACATCTGTACCGGGATTGTGACTAAGTTGAATGAGCAAGGAAGTTTTTTTTAAAATCCACTGGTTTACTTAAGACGTGGCCCTTATGAGGGCAAATGAAAGATACTTTTGGTTAGCTTTCAGTGGTACACAAACGCATGGTCTGCTAAAGTATTTAATAAGGTCAAAAGGAGCCTTCCAAAGGAAGGATTAAGTACTTTAACGACATGCGATTGTTTAACCACCTTGTGCTCCCTGGCTTTCCAAAAGCAAAACTCAGTTGCTGGGGCACTCACCAAAATGTACATGTATGGTTAGTGCGTGGGCTAAACCTGAGCACTTGCAATGTTTACATTGGACAGATCTTGTTTACACTCCTTGTAGAACCTCTATAAAGATATTTTTCAAAGAGCCATCTTAACTAGTTTACGGGAAATTTAGGGGGAACCATACGATTGTAATACATGGTCATGTCTTTCATGATGCAGCTAATGGAAAAGGCCTAACCAAACATTACTACAACTAAGATATGAGAAACTCATGTACTCACTTTGTGCCTAGTCTGGCAAATCCCTACACTTTCCTTTAAGAAAAAATATATTTTCCATCTAGGTACCCCTTACCCAAGTAGTTTCATGCTGTTGCAATCTGTGAAGAGAATGAGAACTGCTAGCCAGTTTGTAGGCTAGATAACCAACCAACATAAGTTACATTTGAAATTGCAGCTCAAATAATTAGGCTTATCAGCACACCTGGATTTGGAATTGGAGTCCAAAGATGAGAAATTGAATAGTAAAGTAAATTTTAAGCCAATGGATAGAAATTCTATTCTATCGACTGAAAGCAGAGATTAGATAGCGCTCAGATAAACAGACATTAAAAACAGACATTAAAAAACATAATCTGGTGACCTTATGCAAAGAAACATTACCCAATTAAAATCTTAGAGGGGGAGCTAGGTGGTGCACGACCAACATGGCAGCACTGCTGTGAGGCTCTGGCAACCCAGCAGCAATATCCTTACCAATATCCTGCCCCAGACTACCTGCATTTATACTGAACAGAGCAGAGTGCCCGTGACTCCTGCCGCAACCCATTACTGCTGAAATTAGCATCCCAAGGAGCTCCAAGACTGTGCAGACACCTGCTGAACTGGTGCTGCTGGACACCATACCAGCTCCTGTCATCAACTGAGCCCCTGGCGCCCACGTGGGGACTAGGCTGCACCGACAAGATTGCACTACAGTGAAGCGCACCAGCTCACAAGTGTGTGGTTTCCATCCCCTACATTGCTGCCAATTATTTTTTAAGGCGATGTGAGGCTGTCTAGAGACTGGTGCTAGGAGGACCCCCGCTGCGCTGGCCTGCAGCCGCTCTAATTCTTGCAGCCCTGTTGGGTGCTACCACGACCTACAGCAAAGCAGTGGTATGAGAAGCCCCGGCACTGCAGTTTAGTTGTGGGCTGTTGGGCACTGGGGTGAAGGGATCCAGTGCAAAACTATGCTGGTGGCTCCTGGGGACCCCTTTATTTACAAGGGCCCCAACAAATTGACAGCCTTCAAGGCTATCTGCACCTTGGGTCACCCTTCAATGGTGGCTGTAGTGCTGTGGGTCCAGTATTTTGGCTTATTTTGTTAATGTGCGCTTTGTGTCCTGATGGTTCCGGGACCAGGACCTAGAGCATCTACCTGGAATGTGAATGGCCTTGGGACAAAATTAAACTAGGTATAGTCCTGCAATATATTCTCAGCCCGGACCTGGATATTGTGATGCTGCAAGAGACCCACTTGATTGGAAATACATGCATGGCACTTAATAGGAAGGGATATTGAAGGATTGTTCATTCTGGGTTCGCTACTGGTTCCAGGGGGCAGGGATACTCCTGCACAAGGGTTGTCCATACGCGATACAAAACACCTGGATGGACATGCAGGGCAGGTATGCATTGGCTATGGGAAGGGAGAGTGGTTAATGTGTCAGTATATGGCCCCCCCCACCCCCCCGGCTTGCAGCGCCCAACCTTGCAGGTGATAGGACACTGGTACTGGCCTGGCTGGCGGGCTCCCTGATACGGGGGGCGGGGGATTTCAACCTTTATTTGGATGGCCTTCAGGATAGACTTTATCCTCCGCAGGGATCCCACCACCAGGAGTTTGCAGACGCGCTAGGGGTAGTGGATGTATGAGATGGTCGCACTCAGCATATGCACTATACACCAGTCTGGAGTACATGGCAGCCAGTCCCAGCCCGACTAGGTTCATGCATGCCCAAAACATACAAGATTTCATGGAGCCTATGACGCTGGCACGTGGTATAGCCGACCACTCTCCGGTGGTGGCGGTTTTTGGAGTGCGGCAGATGCAGCGTCCTGGTGCAATTAGAATACACCAGAGGGCACTGAAGATAACCCACACCTCCGGCAAGACACTTGAAAACCCACACCTCCGGCAAGACACTTGAAAAAAGTGTGGGGTCGGTCAGGTTGGCGGCTACACTCTGGGGGACCTAAGCCGCGGTAATCAAAGGAAGGGCGGGGTCATTGATGGTTGGCCACAAGGCTGAACGCAACAGGAGTGGTTGAACTGGAAACTGACATTCTACACGGAGAGGGCCCTAGCCCAAGACCCGATTCCGGATACACAACACCGTATAGGCATAAAGAGACCTGACTAAACTTCTGCTGGAGGAGGCTGGAACGTAAGGAGCAGGCAGAGAGATGGGTAAGAGCGATTACTGGCCCCAATGGTGCGTTGATCGCGGACTCAAAGGATCGCCAACGTGTTTGCTGTCAAATTTTGAAGAGGTCTACCGGGTCCCACAGTACTCGCAGGCAGCAGAACTTCTGGCTACTATCGGAGTGGCGAGCATCTCGCCGCAAGATCGGGAGAAACTAGATGTGGATCTCTCGGTGAAAGTTCAAAAAGCAAAATCGGACGTCCGGTCGGGCAAAGCGATGGGCCCCAATGGTATGGCCATCGAACTTCTTAAACCCATAGTGCTGAAGTTGGCACCCCATTTATTGAATTTACATAACGAATGTTATGAATCAGACCTGCTACCGTCCGACATCCGAAATGCAGCCATCGTAGCGATTCATAAACCCGGCAAACTGTCGGAAGAGTGCAGATCGTACCACCCTAGCTCACTGTTGCCGGTTGAGGTGAAAATCCTTGCCAAGCTTGTGGCCAATCGTTTGCTCCCATACCTCTCAGATTTGATCCACCCGGACCAATCTGGCTTTATGCCTGGTAGGAATACGGCCAGAAATCCCAGTCACGTCGGCGGGGTTTTGGGAAGAATTGACACGATTGAGGACGCAGTCTTGCTGTCACTCAATGCCACCATGGCATTTGATACGGTGGACTGGGACCTCTTTGCTCTACTGGCCTGCATGGGGTTGGGTCCCAAGCTGATCAGGTTATTATACAAGCAACCCATGTCCTGGTTAAGAACTACTGCTCTGCCGCTTTTTCCCCTCCGATGAAACACAAGACAAGGCTGCCCACCATCACCACTCCTCTGCGCCATGGTGCTGGAACCCTTGGCAGTCTGGGTGAGAAGTGACCCAGAAACCAGGGGCCTCAGGTGGACTCACAACTAGAGCCGCATATCGCTCTTTTCAGACAATTTCTTACTGTATCTGGCCTCCCCGGCACAATCCCTGCGTTGGGCTCTTCACATATTTGGGACACTCATGATATCAGATCAACTGTTCCAAATCCCAAATGTATGCCCTGTGGGGCGAACCCCCTTCTAGCCCTAGAGGGGACATTCCAGTTGATCAGGGCTTTAATTACTTGGGCATCTCTCACTCCTGACGTGCATGTTTTCTACGAACGGAATCTCAAGAAGACCCTGCAACGCCCGAGGTCGGATGTCAAGCATTGGAGGTCATGCCCCCAACCCTGTTGGGATACGCCTCTTATGTAAAATGCTCGCCCTCCTGCGCTTTCTTATGCCCTGGAAAATGCTCCTCACCAGATTCCGGACTCCTATTTCTCTCAAATTGAAGGGGTGGTGTGGGAGCTGCTGGGGGGGGGGGGGGGGCGCAAATCGCCTCTCCTCCCCCCCCCCAGGATCACCATTACTAAACTCACTATGGGGTGGTATGACGGGGTATAGGTCTGCCGGATTTACTCCTACCAGGCGTCGCAGCTGTCAGCCATCAACAGATGGGCATTTGGTCCACATGACTATCCTAATTTCTGGGCAGACCACTGGCTGCTGGGGAAGGGGGGGGGTGGTGTACAACAGAGAACGTTATACGAACTATCGTAAACTGCAGTTGACCGGTCACACGGTGGAGGTATTGCACACAGTCCAGCGTAGGCTGGGGTGGCATAACAGTTTTACTAAGGCTACCCAGTTGTGGGAACCAGATATCTTAGGCCATCTTAATGCATGCCTGGGGTTTGATAAGCGGGACTGGATTGCTATTTCCAGAGTTGGGGGATCTCTGGGTCAAGGGTAAAAAAGGCCACGTTTGCAGACCTACAAGCGAAATATCACCTTGCCCCCTCGGAGACCTTTAGATATTTACAAATCAGCCACGCAATTAACTCAGCCCTCCCTGGGGATGCTCCCCTCCCAGACTCCTCCCCCTTGGAAGATTGCTTGTTAGACCCCATGGATCGCAAAGCTATATCCCTCACGTACAAAAAAATTAGTAAACAGGACGGACCCTATGCCGAAATGGAGGGTAAGTTGGGAGAGTGACCTAGGGGAGATGGACGATGATGACTGGCGGGAGGTGCTCGCTTACCCCTAGGGAGGTGGCGATTCCACTGATTCAGCTTAAGGAGCTCCACAGAGTCTAATTTGATGCAATGCTATTGTTTCGGCTGGGTAGGAGACCGGACTCCCTTTGTTTATGACGCTTCAACCAGACTGGTACCTTCACGCACATAATCTGGGACTGCTCTCACATCCAAACTTATTGGACAGATGTCACTAGGCAGCTTACTAGGGCCTGCGGCAAACCCATCCGTCCATCCCTCCCCCAAGGTCTTCCTCCTTAATATTTGGGACGCCACAGACCTCACCCAGATGGAACAATCATGGGAGACTATTTGGTGGACCATAGCCAAACATAGGTTCAGAAGTGGGGATCCGATGTGCTGCCACGGGTGAGATTGGGCGTCCAACATGGACTATGCCATGGTAGCCGAAAAAACGGTGTTCAAGGGGCATGGCTGCCCCAAAAAGTGGGATAGTAAGTGGAATAAATAGCGAGGGGACATGCATTTATCGCACGGTGGAATTAAGGGAAATGCAGACACTGATGGAACTACGGGATGGGGCCTAATCACCGTGTGGCTACTCCCATTATTCCAAAGTGTAACAATATGCACCTGCTCTCCATGGTTTCTGCTCTGGAAAGAGGGAACCAATGTTATGACTGCCATGTGACTGGACTAGACATAATGTTAAGCGCCCTCCTCATCTGCTTAACTGGTAATGTATCCTATTGTATCCTCTGCCCTGCCACTGCTAACGTTGTATTGCCTGACCTGTTGCTGTTTATTTCAATAAACTGGTTTTAAAAAATAAAATCCTGAAAAACTACTTTCTGGCTTCTAGGCAGTGGCATGAGAAAACACATGATGCGGACCGATGCAGATTAATACATGCTTTCCTATTTTGCACCTGCAGCTCAGTTAAGGCGCTGGTGAACTGGAGCCTGCAAGAGAACATAGTGCCCCACAAACTGTGCTTACTCCTGGCCAGCCATTACAGCATGCATGCTCCCAGCCAACTGAGTAATTGATTGTGTGGTGTACCTCAAAGTAGCTACATGACCTGGCAGAAATACATTCACACGATGGGAGTGAAGACGCAAATATGGTGACTCATGTGGCGTTATAGGGAGCTTCCTCAATGCTTGACCTGCAGACATTTTGACGCCCCTGAAACACTGTCATTGAGTGCCTAGGACATTGCGCTTGGACTCGACACGATCAAACAATCTTGTGCGGGGCCCACCATGGGGAAAACAGACGGCAAGCAATCAAAGGGGACATTTGAAGCCCAGAAAAATTACGTGATCTAGAATAGACGAACAGGACCATGTAGGTGCAGAACGGATACAAGACCCAGAGACCTCCTGAGAAGATGTCAAAGCCCTCCTCCTTGAAATGCATCCAAGCCTCACCTCTATAGAAACCAAAATGGACTCCATGAACACTTGCATGGACTATAGTCCATAATTTGGACAAGCATTGAGAGAATAGTAGAAGGCTGAGAAACATCTGCTGACGGCAAAGACAATGACCCAAATGCAAAAACACATCGCTCAAATAGATAAGGTTCTGAAGGTCATTGCCACAAAGAATGAGGACTTGGAAGCACGCAGTAGGAGTAACAATGTACGCATTGACTTCCAGAAAGCACCAATACCGGAAGGATGGGAGGATTTCGGCAAGCTTCTACTGCGTGACCCCTTTTGAGCCGAGGCATTCTCACAGCACTGGACTATAGAACAAGCATAGGCCTACCCCGGGAACTAAGCCATGACCATTCATCTCTAGTTTCCTTAATAACCGGGACTGCGATGTTGCCCTGAAGCTGGCCAGGGAGAAACTCACTTGAATTTGAGGGAAAGTGGTCCCAGTAAAGCTGAAACTGCACAACGCACAAATAGACTATGCATTCGCTACCCTGTACGTTTACGCATCACGACAAACACTTCAGTACTGTTGCACACAGGTGGAGGATTTCCTAAACTACAAACTTCTCGTATGTCACAGGATGGTCTGTCCAGATCGACCTTGCCAGCACGGGACTGACTAGAGAGACTTTAACCACCTCAGATTAGTCATAAGATGGTGCAGATGTCTACGCTCTTTACTATGTGGGCCGAAGGGTTTTTCAATAGATTTAAGGTCCGCTTGCCTGGCTGAACACCCAACATCCACTGGGCTAGGACAACATTGCTACAATCCAGCACTAAGGCAAGTGGATGGTATGGTGGGGAGGCAGCGCGAGACAAGGCTATATTGTAGTTAATAGGACCATACATGGAGGCTGGGCTACACTCACTCCCCACCTCCCCAAGCACTAAGCCTGGCCCAGTTAGCTGGAGGTAGGAGAGAACCTAGTGTGCCCCCTATTGTAGCCCCCCCCGGGCGTTCCCCTTGCAACTTGGGAATTTCAGAGGGTTACGCTTTGCTGTGTTTTATGGGAGGTGGGTGGGTGTATAGATACCAGCAGGTTTGGGTTGCTGTTGTGCGGGTGGGTGGGGGGAGGGAGAGAGAAGAGGGGACTGGGAAGGTTCACCAAAAGTCTCGTACGACACATGTGGATATGGAAAGATTTGTTGAAACATGCAAAGTGCACCATAGGCAGTGGACACTATACACATTCTGATAACTCATAACACTTCCCTTATGGCTCAAGATGCTGAAATTCTGAAAATCTGCCTTGGAATGTCAGAGGTCTATGGAACCCTTGTAAACACAGGGGAGATTGTCGTACCTAGATCCACATCGCTATGCTCCAGCAAACTCTTTAACCAGACACTTCCCCCCAGCTTATGCCAACAAATGGGCCATGCATAGTGTTTTCTTCCTTATTCCACAAACTCTAGGGGCACCACAATCCTGATAAAAAATTCCCCATTCATTATGGAAGACATGACCTCAGATAAAAATGGAAGATACTGCATGATGTGTGGTAGTCCGAGTCACTGACGTTGGTATGCTGCTACGGCCCAAGTACAGATGATCGATTTCCTACTGTTCATGGGTGCAAAATCCTTGAAATCTGCTCTACACATGTGATCAGGGGTGGGGGGGGGTAAGGCTAATTTCAACATGGCATCAAGCCCCGTCAGAGATCTAATCCTCTCCCACACCACTACACCAAGACCCATGGTATACTATCAGATATGATGGCTGACAATGGCCTCATGGATGCACGTTCACCCAGGAAAAACAGAAGGAACACATTAAACAATGCACTCTTCCTGGGCCATACTGGATTTCTGGGTGGTCACTCAGGATATTGGCCCATGGATAGTTGACACTACACATCTAGCCAGGACGTACTCAATGCACTGGTCTGTTTGACGTTATCCCCACCGATGCTACACTCAGCCCCCAGAAGTTGGAGGCTCATTCCGGAAAAGCTGCTAGACACTACCTTTAAATCAGAGTTAAGACAAGAAATCACTGACTTCTTCCAAAGAAATATAGGCTGTCACACAGGCATTGTTTGGAAGGCCTTTAAAGTCACTATATGTGGCTTTTGTATAGCCAAAAGCTAGAGTTTGGCGAGATATTCGGCGTTATTCGCACCGCTTGGAGGGATAACTTAAGCGTTGGAAAGAGAAATGGGGAATGATGGTAATGGCTTCAGGCAACCTTCAGAGATACGCTCTGACTATAAAGATACTGCAGACAGAGACACACGTTTCAAGAGGGAAATATTTTACAGCACAGATTTGGCGAAGGAGAACGTGCAGGCAGAGCCCTGGCGGAAGGGATCTGCAAACCTCGCTTCTCCAGTTACATTGCGGAACCAACGGATGAAGAGGGGGTGCGGTATAGAGAGTGGGGCCATATTAGCCACATTTTACACACGCCTATACAGCACCCGCAGACACTATCCATTAGACCTCTCGGATTACCTACAGCATGTGGCTATCAGCTGGCTAGGGGGTACCCAGAGAGAATTCCTTGCTGCGCCACTTGAGGCGGATGAAGTACATACGTCATAATGCAAACGCTGTCTGGAAAAGCCCCAGGATCAGATGGCCTTCCAATAGATTTCTACAAAGCATAGATAGACCAACTGATACCTATACAAAGTGGTCTGCGAAGAAGCCTATGAAACCGGTATTCTCCAGAGTTTGAGGGAAGACCTCATTACCTCATTACCTCTTAAAGCTGAGAAGACCTGCAAATGTGAGACTCATACAGGCTGCTATCCCTGATCAACAATGACGCAAAAATACTTGCCAATAGGTTGAGCCTCCTGATGGAGGAATTCGTATTGCTGTATCAGGCAGGCTTCATCCCAGCGAGCGCGGCATCCCATAAACTACGTACATTATTTTCTATCCTACACAATGTCAACTCCACCCTGCTATTTGCGGCTGTTTTTTTTAGCTGCCACAAAGGCATTGGATTCAGTCGAACTGGATTATTTAACATATTGCAATGTATCGGCATCCCCCAAAGGATTCCTGGGTAAGATCACTGTATAGCTCTCCAGTAGCCAAAATTCTGATTAATGGACTGGTCTCCTCACCAGTCTGTCACACGGTGCACAAGGCTGGGCTGCCCGCTCATGTTTACTCTTGCAATCGAACCACTTGCCGCCAAGGTGAGACATCACGATAAAGCTTTGAGATGCCAGTTGCACCCCATACTCTCCCTCTAAGCAGATATTACCCTGTACATTAGAGACCCTCAGGAGAACTTCCAACTCCATACTGCGAGAGTCTGTTCCCAAATTTTCCCCCTCACTTCCTCAGCAACATCATTCGAACCTGGCTTCCCAATAGAATGGTGTGCCATGGAGGTGAAATCTACATCACTTTGGATCGAGATGAACTCATGCACTTAAACTATGGCAGAACCCTAGAACACATTGCCAGCAGCATCACAAGATTGATTGCTCTGCCCTTTCTATGGCAGGCCGAGCCCTCTCATCAAGATGGTTATTCGCCCCAAACTTCTGTACTTAATCATGAATATTGTGTTCGACACCGGTATATATTTTTTTTAAAGCTTTACGCACAGAGCCGATTAAACTGCTGTAGGGTGGCAAACAAACCAGATGTCGATGGGATGTTATTAAACCAAATTCCCAGGGGGGAATTTGATGTGCCAGATTTGGAACTGTATTAGGTTTGTGCGCAAGCCCATTATGCCCACTACTGGTTGCACCCACCTAAGTACATACCGCAAGTGGTGGTGGAACAGTGGCTGGCTGATCCCATACCTTTGGAGGGGGGTCATCCTAAGCATGCCCCAACTCCGGGAGTCTCACCCTACGGCAGTCACATGCACAGTGAAGACGTGGCAGAATATAGCCAGGCAGATACAGTTACCATGATATATTCTCCTAAACTTCCATTGGTGTATCATCCCCAAATGCCAGTGTTACAGGGAGGGGTTTTTAAACAAACCCAAACTAAATGACATACATAACTGGGGTGACCTATACTTGAAAGGGAAATTATCGCACCATGCAGCAGATGTTTGCTACATCTACACCCCCCCCGGACATTTACAAGTTCGATTATGACAAGGCATTAAAGAATACATGCCGGCACACCCACATGAGCCGCACACGCTTACTCCATTACACACGGTTACTGAACAGGCTTCGCATGTGGTCTCCACACTACCATAGTATACATACCAGCTAAGCCCCGTTACGAAGCAAGGCACAGGAGAGGTGGGGGTGGTACTGGGGCACGCAATAACTCAAAACAATGGCTCTATTGTTTTAGACAAACAAAACTGGTCTCAGCTAGTTGCAGTCTATGCATCACACTACAAATTCTACACCGGATCTATATTTTAGCTGTTAATATGCAGATACAAGCGGAGATATAATTACCACTGTGACAGATGCGGGATGGAAAAAAGACTTTACATCTTGATTGGAGTTGCCCCAGTATCCTAGACTACTAGTAACAGGTACTTGAAGCACTGCAACAAATGACGTCACCCCGGATTCAAGCCACACTGCTGACTGCACTCCTGAACTACACAGAGCCTATAGAAGCAGCATATTGGCACTTCACTTCACTAGGGCTACTACTGGCCAAGCAGAAGGGGTCATGTAGGTGTAGTCTGGGCCCTAAATTTAAGGAATGGCTTGGAGAAATGCTGTTCTGGCAGGACCAAACACTCATATGCAGAACTACTACCATTAGCCTCGAGGCCCAGATATATCTGGAACCCCCCTCAAATCATATCTCCTTGCACACCAGATTGGTATTACAAATACTACGTTAAGGCACATTTGGCTATTACCCATGCACAAACTAAGCTAGAGATAAAAGGTTTGAATATTCCTGAATGGGTTATACCTACCATTACAAATGACTAACTAGTGTAACAGTTCTCCTGCTACCCGATACTATGAGCATTATCATGCTTCTCTTTCCACTGCTGATACCTACAATGTATAAGCATTTACCTGCCTGTGCAATTCATGTGTCCTGAATGTTATATGGTTTTAAAACTAACAGATTAAATAAAGAAAAACCTTAAGTAGAGGCAAAAACAGCCTAAAATAATTAAAGAGTGCCTTATTGAAGAAACATCAGAATTCCTAAAAGGACAGGATGCCGTGTAGCTACATAAAACAATGAGTAACAGAATAAAAAAATACTTAAGCAAGAAGAAGACTTAAAATATGGACAATGCAATTTCAACCACTCTCGGTCCTTAAAAGGATGAAAAATTTGAAGACTCAGTTGGTACATACTAAGCCTATGAAGATATGATCACGTTCTGCTGGATATCTTCCTGGAGTAAAAGGACATCATGCTTGTGGCAGCTGGTCTATGTGTAAACATACAAAACGTCTACATTTGACTCAGGGATGGGCCACTTCTGGGGGAAATAGAATTTCACAAATTGTAGTTCGGGGGCATAATATACACGATTGTAGATCAATGTGGATTAAAGTATTTAGCAATGACAATGTCTACAGACAAGAGCTAATGTTAGACCACCACAGCACTATCAAAATTCAAAATGTGTACACTCACTTGGAAATTAGGTACACTTTGTAGTCTCCCCCCCCCCCCCCAATATGGTTTATTGAAAATCTTTAGCTATAAGATCAATCAATTATATAAAAGATCCTACTGAAAATAAGAAAAGAATGAATTTCTCAGTGCAGTCAGAATACAAGCTTACAGGATGGCATGGGTTGCAATGTGTGAATATAAGCTTACATTTAGTGAGGAATAGGGGCACATGTCCTCCACAGATGGTATTTGTTTAAAATGGTAAATAAGAGTTTAGTATCAGGTTTGCAAAGATTTGTAGGGTTCGAGTCACTTTGATGCAGATCAGATGCAATAATCCTTTTTTGCCGTTTGCAAAGCAGAAAGGTGTTTGCGTTGCATTGTAAAAACAAATTACCACAACGCACCACATTTTACTTTGCATTATTTTGCATCAAGTAGTCATTCCATGGGTGGTGCATGGATGTTCCTATGCATCCACCTATAGATTTTGAAACAAACCCATATCTACGACTTAAACGGAACTTAAAATTGTTCTGGTCTTGAAGCCAGTTAAGCGCCATCAAGAGGGCGATGAGACCTGTCAAGTGAGGTCAAATGGTCTACCAAAAAATAGACCTGCAGAATACTGGATGACCTGAAGTTTAGCCAACAGAACCTGGAGGCTTAAGTCGAACAAACTGACATGTTCCTGAACCTATGGAGGCAGTTACTGCATAGACCCAGCACCTCTAAGCAAGAAGAATTAGAACCGGTAAAAAAAAAAAACCCACAAAAGAGGCAGAGACCGGTTTTACTTGAATTGCCATGGGACAGAACTGTTCAGTCCTAGAGGCGAGATTGCGGACAGATTTAATGGGCTGGTTTCATATCTGAGCCAGAAGGTGTAGCTCGAGGTCTGCTTTAAATGCACCCAACAAACCATGCAAAACTGTCAGTGCTAAGGGGTGAGGCAACTGTAGCGTTACAAGAGTAATGCTGGACTCTTGTTTATTGAAGGTCAGACAATCACTTCAACAGCAGGCGCAGTACTACGAAAGCAAACAAGACTTTTTCAAGTCAAGTAATCAGGTTGCACATGAACTGTGGATAGGTGGGTCTCTTTAGGTCAATCCTATTTACCCATCTTGCCTCAGGTGCCTCACTATGCTTACATTCCAGACCCCAAAGATTACATTTCAAAGTGTTTTAAACAGGATATAAAAAAGGTAGCAGTGAATGGGTTATTTAAATATAAGCAATTCAGTATTTTCCAGTTTCATAGTTCTCCTACTGTGGAGGGAGTAATGCAGTCTTTGTAGTTAGAAAGCAACGCATGAAAGTTTTTGGGCTACTTTAGGTTTATAGTGTTGCTCGATTCTCTGGCTTTGCCTAGTGGATGAACTCATGGTGTACCCTGAATCCCTGAGGCTGCTACAATGGGTCTCCGCAGGAAGCACATTATGATGTTCTGTAGATATTTAAGCTTACCCAGGAGAATGTACATCATCCCTCGACTGAATTTTAAGCAAGATGGACCTACATTTATGTTTCTCCAGCTCCTATCCAGTGAAAACATTAAATTGTGTCCTTTAAGCAACGCTGTAAGATCAAGGTTGTAGTATACATCTCTCATTTTCCTTATTCAGTTATAACCCCAACCATAAAAGATTATTTCCTATAATGTTCTCCATTAATAAACGTGTTTCTTGTTCTCAATGACATAATGGGGCTGATTACGTTGCGATTCAGAAGGCTTCGACCATCCTTAATGCGCTAGGGAGATTAGTTTCCAACCGCCTCATTACAATGGAGGCAGTCAGAAAGGAATCCAACCGGTCATTCCGTCTGGCTTCTGGCAGGGTCAGAGCTCCGTCCACCAGTCAGAATGCATCAAGTAATCAAAGGTGAGCCTTTCTGCCCTGAAGATTACGAGGACTGTTTCCGACATGGTTTCCATGCCGGCCTGGAAACCATGTCAGAACGAGTCTTTGGGGGCCGGTGCAGGGCCCCTTTGGGTGCAAGGCCTCTGGTTGTAGGCTGAAGGGGCACCTATGGTACCCCTCCCCCCTCCCCCTGTAGATTACTGCACCATGTGGAAGGCACCTAGAGGTGCAGGGATAAACCACACCTCCCATTTTACAATATTAGAGAGGAAGTGAATGCTACTAAAACGCTGCAAGTTGAAAAACAAACGTGGCACATGGAAGGTACGGAGTTCCGGTTGAGTGGCCAGAGGGAAGAGAACTGAAAGCGCCCCTCAGCTGTTCAAGACAGTGCTGAGCCCCAGGCAGTTTGTGGGATTTTAAATTGGAATTTGCACAAGATGAAAGTATGCAGGGTTGGTTTAAAGAGCTGGAACTGTATGCAAACGATAAGGACAGGCTCAATTTGAAAGATTACTGTTCCGTGGCTGGGAGGTACTATACACGATATTAGATTTACCGACAGGTGTACTAGTCTGTAAAAACAGGGGAGTTGAACAGATACAACAGCAACACATTACTACGCTGCACTATGAATAGGCATTGGTTGTTTTATCATATTTTATTAGTTTCATTATAAAACAATATACATACAACTTAGGACAGTTAAATACCTGGCAAGCCCTTATTGGTGAGGATCTACTGGAAACGCAGGCTATGGGGACACCATTCATTCTCAAAAGCATGAATTAGGCAATAAGGGAGTTCCATTTTTACAATTACATTCAAAAGTGGGATAACATCTCACATGGCGTTGAATGAGACACTGGTCAGCATAGCGATAAGTCAAGGTCCAATTCTTACTCAACGTCCCAGTTGACATGCCGCGACCTCAACCCAAATGCCCTTCAAGTATCTGTACCTGCCTGCTGCGACGATGCTACATTGGCAGTGATTTGGTCCAAGGTTCCATCAGTTTTGCTTGATCGTTATGTTTGGTATGGTCCCCAGTAGTTCCTGGGGCAACTCCTAGGAGGGAGCTGTTCACTATATCAGCTTGTGTATTGTAATACAACATGTCTGCACACCACTCAGTGATACGAGGGGATGATTCCCCGCCCCCATCCACTGCAGTGCTATCCTGCACTTAGCTAGTAAGAGGCCAATGGCTAGCAACGGACGTGCTGCCTTTTCTACAGAGATCCCCACCCTAGAAGCGCCATCTTAGGGTCGGGCACCAAGTACGCACTGATAATGATAGCCAGTTCCTGACACTTTGCCCCAATAATTATGAAATACTGGGCATTGCCAAACTAAATGCCAGACTCCTGCATCTTCCACACCACATCTGCGCCAGCAGGAGTTCTCCGCTAACTTGCACTGAAACTGGCACTCAGGAGTGCAATAAGCCCAGGCAAGAACTTAGAGGACAAGTCCGTGTCTCATTGAGAGGCAGAGTGCAGAAACAATACTGCCATTCTTTGTCACTTAGGGGGTGCCCAGATCCTGCCGCCAATCCAACCAGACTAAGGACTTCAAATAGACTAGTCTCCACTAGGCTAGTGTAGAATTTAGTGATCAGCTTAAGAGATTCTTTAACCTTAATGAGGGTGGTAGGCGTCCCCCATAGCCTGCGGTTCCAGTAGATCCTCACCAATCAGGGCTAGCCAGGTATGTCTGGCTCTACAGAAATAAATAACGCTGTGCCACCTGGCTGGATGCTGTTAAGCCGCCTAGGTTACCAATGCATCATCTTTGAAGAAGTCTCCCATTGTAGTGACGCCTATGGTCTGCAGTGCCTGCCATGCCTCCACCTCCTGATCCTAGCGGGAACCAGGACCACCACTGAATGCATTTCTGGAGCATATAGGAAGGCTCCCGCTTACATATGTAGAAGTGTTTGCCAGGCCTGCACAGTGACAGCTAGGGAATCAAAAACTCGCAGTTGCCTGGAGGCCAGTTGTGTGAGCACCTGGGGCAGTGAGAAAGGTTCCACAGCAATCCCATCCAGATATAAAAAGGGGTGCATCCTGGGGACCAATTATCCAGTAGTGGGCAAATACAAAAGTATTATAAAGCTGCGAATAGTGCAAGTCAGGAGCTCCCAATGCTTCCAACTCATAGGGCAGGGTAAGTGAACCTCACTGTATGCGAGGTGGTTTACCAGCCCACACCAGTCTTATCAGCTGTGTGCGCCAGTCTTTGAACATGCGCTTTGGCAGGAGACTAGGAAGGTTTTGGAATAAAAAGATTGTGGCAGAATTATAATTTTCATGATAGATATTCTCCCCATTAGGGAGAGTGGAGACTTAATCCATTTATCTATGTTTTCCATTAATTGTGGTGCGGCCCTACCAGAGTTTTCCTTGATCACTACTGCGGAATCTGTGTGGAATTGAATGCCCAGGTATTGGACTGCCTCTGTGGTCCAACGCAAAGGAAACTCCATGGACAGCTCCAGTGTTGGACGTAAAAGGGGAATATCTGCAGCCCAAGTGACCCCCCTCACACCCTACCCCACCTGTACCACAGTACTGGGAATAAGTTTACTTCTGGGTCATGAATAGAGCAAAAGGTCATCCGCATACGTAGACGCTGAACTCCGTTCTCTGCATGTGTGATACTCTTGGATAGCACAGGCTCGTGGCTCAGCGACTATCGCGTACAATAGGGGAGACAGGGGGCAGACCGGTTGTGTTCCATGTGTAATGTTGAAGGACTCCGACACCACATCCCCAATCCTCTCGTGCAGTGGGTGATGCATATAGGACAGACCAAGCGGAGGAACATATTCCCAACCCCCATCTTGCAGAGCACCGTGAACATAAAACCCCACTAGAGTCGAAGACTTTCTTTGAGTCGAGAAAAACTGCTGCCGCTTTAATTTCTGGGTCCAATCTCTGTAGAATACCAAACAGTTCTCAAACTTTGCTACAGGTTATGACTACGGACAAACCCTACCTGTCGGATGATACCTGGTAATAGAGCCAATCTATTAGCTAGGATTTTAGTGTAGACCTTGGCATCAACATTAAGGATAGGGGCCTATAGGAGGAGCAATTGCTAGGCGATTTATCCGGCTTTAACAATTACTGTAACAGCTTCACACAAAGGTGGCATGACACCAGACTGCCATCTCTTCATAGAGCATTTTAAGATAATGGATAAATAGATCTTGGAATTCCTTATAGAAGGCCACCGTGACAGTCCGCTCCCGGGGCCTTTCCAGCTGGCATTCCACTAAACACTTCTCATATCAGTGGTTAGCGGTGCCATCAGATGTTCCCTATGCTCAGTCACGAGCCACGGCATCTTAATAAACATGTATTCCTCTAGAGCCTCCGTCTGTTGGTTTGGGAGGTGTACAGTTTGTTAGTAAGAAAGTGAGCTGTCATTTCCTCAGGGGTATGTAGGGGACTCCCACTATCGTCCATCATACCGACCATATTCATTCCCTCTTGGGTCTCAATGACCCAGCTAGTGTGGCGCCTGGCCGATCCAGCTCCCTGTAGCAGCACACCATGACATTTCCCTGTATGCTGAATTTCTTCATTGGCAGTTTCTTGGAACTCTACCAGTTTGTGCGAGACCTACAGTAATTTGAAAACACCCGCCCCGTTCAAGCCTTGTTCCAGATTACCCATTTCCCGTTCTAGCCCCTCTAATCTATTTAGATTAAAGAGCAGCATACCTGCATGTGTGGAGATCACAACCCCCCTGACAAATCCCTTGAATGTTTCCCAAACCGTGCCAAATGATTGTACTGAACCTACTGTCAGTGAAGAAGCCTTCTACTGCTGTTGCTAACCCCAATTTGAATGCTGTATCAAACAGCAAGTAAGGTGGGAAATGCCATGTAAATGCCGGGATTCATGGCACTGTATTGCAATGCATGCCAGACAGGTAAGTGATCAGAATAAGTTTGTGGAAGGTGTGCGCATGCCATCTCTAGAATCCAACCTTCCAGATAGTAACTGAAAATCTAGTCGGGAGCGAGTGTCGTGGACAGAAGAGCAGGGTGTGTAACCTCCACAGGGGCTCGGTCTCCAAATGTCTATGAGGCCCTCTGCACGCATTATGCCCTGCAAGGCTATCGCAGCCACCGCTGGGTGCCTAGACCAGTCTATATTTGGGTCTAAGATGCAATTGAAATCGCCTCCCCATACCTGCGGAACACCCCTCCATTGCACTAGTTTGGCCTCCAGTGAAGCGTAGAGCAGGGGGGGTGAAAAAAAACCCCAAACAGTAGTTTGGGCCATACATGCCCACTAAGAGGAATTTCAAATCACCTCATTGACAGGGCCGCTGCAAACCTCCCCTGTGGATCTTTGATTAGGCCCATCATCTCTACCCCTTCCTGTCTATACCTCTCATGCCAGAGGGATACTAATCTGGATAGTCTACTGAGTAGCATATCCCCCGCAGTCTGCATTGGACAGCCCCACTGTGCTCTGCAGTAAGAGGAGTCTCTTGCAGAGTTGCAAATATGGAGTATCTCCTTAAGTAGGCACAACTCTAACCTTGGTTTATCATTTAACCTGCGCACATTCCAAATCATGAGCTGGAGACTCTGCGCATTCTCTCCCTCTGGGGCCTTGAGATAGTTACCCACTGTTGAATGAATTCCAATGCCTGTGGTATGTACTGTAATAAACAGCTGTGGTGGTTTTATCTTTACATACCCATTAGACAACAGGGAGGGCGAGAGTCATGATATGGAACAGGATGGGCTTAAAAACCTTATAGAAAATGAGACAGTGTCTTCACCGCACTCCTGGAGGATACACACCTCAGTGCTCTATAACATGACAAACTGGTGAAGAAATGGATATGGGGGGGGGGGGGGGGGGGTGAACTTTACTTTGTACGGACCCGCTTCAGAAAAACTCTAGTACAGAACCCGGAGTGCCACTTACCCTTTGCCTGGTCAATGACGATGTTCCTTGCATCCTAGACAAGCATTCCTTTCCTTGATACGTAAAGCTACAATAATTGTGCAACATTGTGTGGAGGAAGGGTCCTCCTTAAAACAGATGCTGCCACCAGGACTTATCAGTTGAGACAAGCTCGGCCAGGTGTCTCCAACCATCGATTGCGAGCTCCCAGACACCCGAGTAGCTTACAGCCTTGAGTGGATTTTTAAAATAATCACAAGGTTAAATTTTCCTTTAAAAATTAAGTAAAGGCTGTGTTCATTTTACATTAATTTTAATCAGGCTGCAGATTGCAGTGGGCAGTCTGTGTATCCCGGGCTGGGGCTCAGAGGGGAACAACTTAAGCACAGAGTTATTTAACTTAAAATAAATTGTGATCTCAATATTGGAGATGTGAACAAAATGATGTTCCCGAATGCTTTTAAATTGGAGAAAATTAAAATGATAAATAACCTTAATGATAGTGTTAACCCTTCATTTTAATTACACCCCCCCCCCCCCCCCCTATTTCAAACTGTTCCACTTATGGCACGGCGTCTACTAGCTACTGGGAGCAAGTGGCCTGCTGTTTGTAGGTGTAACTGAAAAATATGGCCATTTTTGTAACGCGACAGATTTAAAATGCAGAATAATGATCCATATTATGAAATGTTTAGCAGAACATTCCTGCACTTTAAATTTCTCCCATTTAAAAATAAATAAGGCATATGCTACTTACCAGTATGCATCTGTTCTTGGCATGTAGAGCTGCAGATCTACACACTTGTGCATAGATTGCCATCTGGTGTTGGGCCCGGATGTTTGCAGTTTTTCCTCTTGGAAAGTCTTTGGACGTCACGAGGTCGGTGACTCCTCCTTTGGATCGTATTGTGCATGGGCTTCGGCTCCATCCTCAGATTGTTTTTCACCAGCAGGGAAAGATGGAGCGTAGTAATAACAGTGAAGATGCCCATGTGTGTTATATCTAAATAGGAAACTGGAACAGATAAGGCAGTAGGGGAGGCGGGTGGGCGTGTGTAGATCTGCAGCTCCACATGCCAAGAACAGATGCATACCCGTAAGTAGCATATTCCATTTGAGGCATATGAGCTGCAGATTACACACTTGTGCATAGATTATATAGCAGTACCCATCCTTAGCGGCAACCACCCGTATCTGTTGCAGTGGTTTAAACTAATGTTCAGAGTACAGCCTGGCCCACACTAGCCTGTTTAGTTTGCAAATCTAAATAGATTAGTGCGGTGTTGACCATGTAGCTGCTCTGCAGATATCCAATGGGATGTTCCCTAAAAATGCCATTGAAGCCCCTATTTGACGTTTAGAGTGGGCTTTAAGGGGAACGGATAGCGTTAGTTTTGCTCTGTGGTAGCAAATCTGAATGCATTTGACAATCCACCTAGCTATGCCAGACTTGGAGATAGGGGTTGCCTTTGGGTGGTGGTGAGAAAGACAGTGGTTTGGTCTTATGAAATGGTTGTGTTCTCTATGTAGAGTAGGGCTCATTTGACATCTAATGTGTCAATCGCTCTTTCTGCAACCATCTGTAGTTGCGAAAAGACGGATTGTTTTAGGTGAAAGGGAGAAATAACTTTAGGGAGGAATTTTGGGTTGGTACAGAGAACAACCTTGTTCTGGTGCATTTGGAGAAAAGGTTCTTGAATGGCAAGTGCTTGTATCTCACTGACCCATCTGAGGGAAGTGATGGCTACAAGAAAAGCCGTTTTCCAGGTTAGGAATTGAAGTTCACATTTGTGTATAGGTTCGAAGGGAGGTCCCATTAGTCTGGTGTGAACGATATTTAAGTTCCACCCAGGTGAGTGTGGCATTATTCTTTAAGGCCTTCCATGAAGGCTTTAATGGCAGGTACTCTAAAGAGGGATAGATGTTGCCTGTTTTGTAGATAAGCTGCTATGGCTGCAAGGTGCAGCCTAATGGACGTATAGGCTAGATTGCATCTTTGTAGATTTATTAAATAGCCTGTGATGTGTTGAATGGACACATCTAGGGGATTGATGGTATTGTTGTGACAATAGACAAAATGTTTCCACTTGGCCACGTAGCATGCTCTAGTGGTGGGTCGCCTAGCTTCTTAGATGACGGTCATACAGTCAGAGGGAAGATTTAGGTAACCCAATTCTAGGATTTCAGGAGCCAGATCGCAAGGTTGAGCTGAGCTGGGTCCGGGTGCCTGATCTCTCCATGGTTCTGGGTTAAGAGGTGTGGAGAGAGAGGTGTAATTTTTGGTGCGGTACTACAGATAGTTCCAGCAGTGTGGTGTACCATGGTTGTCTGGCCCAAGTTGGGGCTACTAGGATTAGTGTGAGGGAGTGTTGTAGTTTGCGCACCACTAGTGGAATGAGTGGGAGAGGTGGAAAGCGTATGCAAATCTGCCTGACCATTCATCCATATCCACACCCCTTGTCCAAAGGCAATGCGATATCTGGCGGCGAAGCTTGGGCATTTGGAGTTTGTGGGTGGCGAAGAAGTCTGTGTGGATGCCCCCACATTTGAAAGTACGGGTGAAGAACTTGTGGGTGGAGTTCCCACTCGTGGAGTTGTGTTGGTCTGCTGAGCAGATCTGCTATGGTGTGGACTACTGGTTCATGTTGGGCTAGGAGAAAGATTTTCTGGGGTATGGCCCGTCTCCATGTGCTCTGTGCTAGCTGAGAGCTGTGGAGAGTGCGTGCCGCCTTGTTTTTGTATATAGTACATGGCTGTCATGTGGTCTGTGTGGACTAGGACTGCCTTGCCTGAAATCTGTATTTGAAAAGATTAGGGCTAAAAATATGGCTAGTAACTCCAGATGGTTGATGGGGAGTAACTTTGAGGTGTCCATCTGTCCTGCATGATGTGATAGGTGAGGGGCCACCCCAGCCGGAGAGCGATGCGTCCGTTATCAGTATTTGAGGGACGGGGTCCAGGATCGGTTGACCTTTGGAAAGGTTTGTGGTGGTCCACCACAGCAGAGAGCGATGGGTACAACCGCCTACCAAGACCAGATCTGTTAATTGACCTTTGGCCTGGTTCCATTGGCACACTAAGCACCCGGAGAGGACGCATCTGGAGTCTTGCGTGAGGTACTATGGATATGCAAGAGGCCATCATCCCTATTAGGGGCACAACCACCCAAGCTGGAAGAGTGTTGTGCCATAAATTTTGCACGTAGAGCCTGAATGCTTGCAATCCTGGCAGGACTGGGGTAGGCTCGCGCTTTTGAGGTGTTTATGGTGGCACTGAGGTATTGTTTTATGTAGGATGGTTGTAGATGGGACTTTGCGTGGTTTACTGTGAAGCCCAGTTGGTGAAGTAGCTGGATAGTGGCATGCTTGTGTTATACACCCTGGTTGTATGAACTGGCTTTTATTAGCCAGTCATCTAGGTATGGGAAGACATGGATGTGTTGTCTCCTCAGGTGTGCTGCCACTAGTGCTAGGCACTTGGTGAATACTCGTGGTGCTGTTGTGACTCCGAATGGGAGTACTTTGAATTGGTAGTCTTGGTTGTCCACTACAAATCTGAGTAACTTCCTGTGAGCGTTGTGCACAGGAAAGTGGAAATGAGCGTCTTTTAGGTCTAAAGTGGTCAGGAAGTCGTTTTGGGAGAGCAGTGGAAGTACCTGATGAAGTGTTACCATGTGAAAATAGTCTGAGTGTATGTGTTTAGGGGCTGGAGGTCTAGGATGGGCCGTAGAGTAGAGTCCCTTTTTGGTATGAGAAAATATAGGGCGCAAACCCCCATACTTCGTTGGTTGGTAGGAATTTGTTCCATCGCCCCTTTTTGTAGGAGGGAAATTGCCTCCTGCTTCAGTAATGTTAAATGTTCCTGTGACTTCGGGTGTTGTCTGGGTGGAATGTTTTGGGGGGGTAGATTAGTTCTAGGTAGTAGCCTGACCGAATTATTGGTGTCTGAGGTGATGAGTCTGCCCCCGACCAGAGTGGGATGGTCGGGGGGGGGGGGGGGGGGGGGGGGGGGGGGGGAGGGGGGGGGGAGGGGCGGGGGGGCGGAGTCTTTGGGTAGGTGTGGAGGCAGAGTGGGCTGTGTTGGTCTTGCCTCTGCCTTGATTATTGTTGCCCCTGTAGCCGCCTCTTTAGTAACCCCTTGTGAAGGTGGATTAGGTACGGGCTTTATATGAAGCGGTATCAGAGGAGTAGCCTCTGGATGTGCTCCGAAAGGAAGAACGGCGAAAGGAATGCCTGGGAGGGTGTGATTGCTCCCATAGATTGCCGTGCCAGTGTCTTTTCTCATCTTTTCTAGGGCCTCATCTATTTTTGGGCTGAACAGACTTTCCTGGTCAAAGGGATGGAAGCTTGTACTTCTGGTCTAAATCCTGAGATCCATAGCCAGGCATGGCGACGGAGGAGGACGCTAGTATTGATGGCCCTGGAGGCAGAGACGGCTGCATCTAGGGCACAACGGATGGAGGTATTAGTGATTGTTTTGCCCTCCTGAATTAACTAGTTTGCCTTATTTTTGTATTTGTCAGGGAGGTGTTGCATTATGGCTTCTAGTTCGTCATAATGGGCCTGGTCATATCTTGCTAGTAGCGCTTGTGTATTAGCGATACGCCATATGTTGGCAGCTTGTGACGCAGTGTGCTTGCTGGGCGCGTCCAAGAGTTTTGACTGTCAGGTGGTGGTGCTTCGCCGGACGCCTGGGAGTTGGCCCCCTTTCGTGCTGGGGACACTACCAGGGAATCTAGCGGTGCTGGCCCTCTGATGTAGGAGGGATCTGTAGGGGCAGCTTTGTATTCTCTCAATGCGCAGGTTGACGACCCTGGCTCTGACTGGGTCTTTAAAGACCTCCGGCGCATGTTTTATAACTCCTTTGAGCATGGCAGTATGGAGGTGGCCCTATGCATGGTGTCGACAGTATTGAGGAGGAAATCTTCCTCGGGGTCGGCATGGAGATCTACCCCATGATAGTGTGCAGCCCTTTGGAGTAAGTGGTTGAACCCCAATGAGTCTTCTGGTGGGGATGGTCTCGAAGGATAGAGATAATCTTGTGGGACGTTAGGGATGGCAGGGATGTTAGTCGTCCCATGGGTCTGGGAAGCCTGTGGGACTAGGGTCCCCTGTAGGTAAGTCATGGGGCACGTCCCCTATGTCATCATGATCATGTGTTGGGGAATGGAGGGGGTGGTGGAGGAGGGGGAAGAAGGAGGGGGGAAAGGTATTCTGAAAGGTGAGGTAGCAGAGTCCTTCCTCTTTGGAGGTGGAGCAGGTTTTTCCAGCTGTCTTTGATGCTGAGCATCAAATGTCTGGTTTTGGGATCCTTGGTCAATGTCTTTTGCAATGGATCCGGTGTAAAGGGTTCTTCTGAAGGTGGTTTATCTGTCGGCGCCGAAGGCATCGGGCTGTTGGTTTTCTGGCTTTAGTGTCCTGTTTGGAACTATGCGGCTTGGAAAGGGCTTTGTTTGGGCGGTGCCGAGGAGGGTTTTGGCTTAAAGATCGGTGCTGGTGGCCTCCTGGTGTGCTTTTGTCGGTTCCGGGGATGGTGTCGGTACCAAGGAGCTGGGTTTCGGCACCGAGTGTTACGGTATGGAGCTCGGTGCCAAGGAGGCCATTTTCTTTTTCGGTGTGGGTGCGGAGGAGGAATGTTTGTCAGCACTGACTGTGGGCTGGCTAGAAACCTTTTTTGGTGCTGGCGAGGGTGTGGGGGCAAATTGGTACTCACAACCCTCTGTGCCAGAGTGATGTCCTCCACATCTGAATCGTCGGCTTCGGAGGCGCTGACGAGGCACTCAGTGTGGTGTTCTTCTGGAGTGTCGACGCCCTCTCCAATAGGTCATCTGGAATTGCAGTCTACGTGTGCCATGGTTCTTGCCCTTCAGTCTCGAATAGTTTTCTTGGCCCGGAAGGACTTGCACGCCCGACAGTCTCAAGCCTAGTGTTCAGGGGAGAGGCAGAGCCCATGCGCAATACGATCCAAAGGAGGAGTCACCGACCTTGTGACTGCCAAAGACTTTCCAAGAGGAAAAACTGCTAACATCCGGGCCCAACACCAGAGGGCGATCTATGAACAAGTGTGTAATCTGCAGCTCATATGCCTCAAACATTGAGTTTTACTAGTAACAGTGCCACCATGGCAAAAGTGTCCTGTGCTACAAGTACATACGACACAGGCGGTCAGTCACACACATGTTAATACATCCCCAAAGTCCACACTCCCCAACATATGGCAACCCTGTTGTAGTACCCTAGTCAAAGAAGTTTGTTCAAACCATAGTATCTGGCTCTATGGACATTAGGCTTAAAGTCAATGAAGCTAGGCGTGGGGGTGTCTGACATCAATGCACAAGTTGTTTAACCTTCAGAAGCTCACGATGATTTTCCAAGATCAGAAGTAGCTTTCTCTACAGAAAAGGTTGGAGACCCCTGCAATAGGCAGACAGAACTTAGCAGACGTGTCGTTGGAACATCTCCCCCAAGAAAAGATAAATACTGAGGTCAGCTGTGCGGGCGAAAGGTATTTGTGACGTCTTTGCTTGCAGATCACTGCTCTGACACCTATTACCTGTATAGACTGTTGGTGGACCATTCTCCACATTGCCTCTTGTACACCTGGTATAATAAGTGTTGAACTGAAAGTTAAGGGTGGAGGTCATATAAGATGTGAATTTCCGTGAAGACACCAGACACTTGATGAATATTTTACAATTGGGGCAGAGCCTCTAACAGTAGTACTTTCATTGTATTCTACTCAATTGCTTTGACGGCATATATAGGAAAGTGTAAGCAAATATCTGTAGGTACATAAATGAGACCAAGAGGAAGACTACCGCCCTGGAGAAAGAAGTAGTGCAAAGACTATTTACATGAGCACCTGAAAAATGGCATTGATTATTTCACAAAACTGGCCAAGTTTTCATTCATAACATTCCAACTGACCAAGCAGGAAAATACCCTCCCAGACCTTCCACCCTGTACACCAAGAGAAAGCAAAGTGATCAGTCCTAATCCTGATCATAGAGAGTGGCAAGTTATACAAAGAGGAATAAAGTTAAAGTTCCATCATTAGCTGATAGCCTACACAGGAGAGAATGAAACTTGGGTAGACTGGGTATAGATCTACCCCCAGTGGATTTATCAGGCATACATCGGATTGTTATCGGATAAACTATCAGATACATGTCAAAACTAACGTGGAGCAGCCTCCCTGACCCCATGAAGGAGGCTTCCACTAGCATGGACCTGAAGCCTGGGAAAGACCATTGCATTATAGGTCACATACTGCTGTTGATAGTCTCAGTTGACTCTTGAATTCTGAGTGGGACCATTGAGAGGCAGCTATGGGGTGTGAATGCAGAACTGTTACATCTGGAACAGTGAGGGTTCATTCACAGATTAAACAAGCCATAATTTAGCAAATATGCAATGCTTTCTACACATGTCCAAAGAGGACTACTCTAGATCTAGAGAAGGTGTTTGATACAGTAGATTGGTACTTTGTGTTTTGGGTAATTGAGGTAGACCAATTCAGCCCCACTGTTTTGAAATGGATATAAATTACTACATACAAACCACTAGCATTGGCCCAAATGGACTGGATTGACTTTAAGAGTGGACATTGGAGCAAGGTACACACCAAGGATGTCTCATCGCCTTTTCTTTAGCACCTGTAATGGAACGGTTAGCCTATGTTTGGGGGCAGTGAGGTGGGGCAGTGGAGGATTGAGTAAGACCTCCCTACCCATTATCTCACAATATGCCAATGATATATTGATTTTCTTGAACGATCTAGCTCTGCAGGTTCTCTGAATGCTCCATATACTTATATATTCAGCAACAACCCTCGCGTGCACACCAGTTGGCATAAGACTAAATTATGTACTCTGGGCACGGGGCACACAGGTAAGCTTACCATTAATTGGGTCTCCTGTGGCAAAACACTGTTTAAATACTTGGGCATCACATTATTGCAAGACTGGGAATACTGCATTGAAGCAAAAAAGGGTCGAGTAATTCTGAGACTCAAACCTTGGTGACATTCTGGTCAAAATTCCCCATCCTTGTCGGGTAGGGCGGCTTTGAAGATTGTGGTACTGTCTACATGCTCGTATGCATGTCAAGAAGTTTACTGTTCCCTAGGAAAACATTCCAAAAGCTGAATAGTATTCTTGCAACACCTTGGCTGGGAAAGCGCCACATAATAAAACTGGGCACCCTGAACCTGTCCCATGAGTCAGAGCCCAAGTACGCATGATATGGACAATTTACACATTTGAAACTGGTTGTTCAGATTAGTCATCAAGAGAACACTGCGTTCTGACCTAGTCCCATTGTGGAGGCCTCAAGAGTTCTGCATGCTCTACAAGGAGATAAGGGCAGCGTAAAGTACCAAAGGTGACACAAAGTGGGAACTTTTATAGTGGGGTACTGGTATTCAGCTTGGCTACTGTAGGGGTGCAGGGGTGCAGTCCGGTCATTTCCACTTCTACTCAAGATTGTCAAAACACCCACCAAATTAAAGGCGATTTCCAGATCACCACCAGAATCTAGCATCCTAAAGACCTTACTGACAGACTTAATGGTTGTCCTCTTGCCACACTATACAGAGCGATATAGCCTAACTGACCAAATCAGGATCTACAGATATGGGTTAAATGGGACAAGGAATACACACCGAGAGCCAGTGGTTTAGGGTGGTTGTTTTTGTAAAGTATCCAGAAACCCACGGTTTAGGCTCAACCACATTAGAAGCCATTTCAACCCACAGAGCTACATACAAAATACTCGGTGACAAGATGGTTCCCCAGAGGTCATGGGAGTGGACAGACCTACTCCACATGGCTTGGTCATGAAGACGGATCTAGATTCTTTGGAATGGGGTCATCCAGCTTTAGAGGACTAATGGAGAACTAGTTCAATTAACTAGACACATTCTGGGTCTACACCCATACCCTAGAATAATGCACGCAGTTATGCTTGATGAATCCAGGATAAATTCTTACTAAAATGTGAATAGTGATCCTTTGGAAACAAGCTAGGGGACTGAGATTTGAGGAGTGTCAGAAGCATGTTAGTGAGTAGTCATTAGTAGGTAAATGTTCATGATTACAGTAAGCACAGACCCCCCCCCGGTGGGAGTAAACTTAGAGACATGGAAAGATTTTCATGAATACTTGGACCCGCTTAGCAAGGATAATGTAGTTAGTTGGGAATCCTAAATAGCGGGCGCTTGAGTTACGCATTTACCTAAACATCTGATGTACTGACTGAATCCTTGATTATATGCAAAGAATGTCTGGCACTTATGTAAAGCTTTTCTGTTGCAGATGACCTGTGGCAAGATTTAGAACTTTTCCTAAACTATGACAATCTCAATTAAAAAACATAGTAAATCTACTCTTCCATACAGGCTCACCTTTATGATAGGTTACACTGTTAGTAATTGTTATTCCAGACATATTCAGGTAAATAATACTCAATATTTTGACATTCTATCAGGAGGGTGCATTTTTGGGAGTACAGGTCTGGTGGACTTTGCACCAATATCTTTCTAGGATGGTGGTATTTTAACATGGATTCTGGAAATGTACCCCACAAAAGTGAGGCAAGGAGTCAGTGTCCACACGCTCTAGCATTCAGGTGAATTTCCATGAATGTTCAGTTTAATTAGCTTTTCACGACAGTTAACCAGCCTTTGACAGAGCAATCCTTCATGATGCTGGCTCTGCAACACTTAAGGCATCGGATCTGTCAGAAAGGGTGCTGAACAATGACCATTTTGATGGGAGTTAGCTTGGCTGGCTCAGTGTTATTCCTTCGGCCCGTTTGTTTAGCAGCCTCAGTTCGACAGTGCTGTGCCTCCACTACAGTTTGTCAACATTACTAAGCTGGTAATGACTTATCAATTGGTGTAGTCCAGACAGAAGAACACTGTCTGCTCATGACTCCATGGACATATGTTGGGCAAACTTCCAGTAGATTCTCATTGCAACCCTCTGTCCCCTACATCCTTGTAGTATGCTCTGCATGTGGAGTTGTTTGTGCTGTTTTGGCAAGAAAGATGGGGTACATTCTTACCTTCCCTTATGATCCTCCAGGTGTTGAAGAAAGTCAAGTGGAGTGGAACTTCAGAAGCTGCCCCAGTCAGCGGACGATAGCCATCCTCCAGGCGGTATATCGTGGGCTGGATGGAGGTATGAGCATAGCGGAAGGCGATGGTGAACACGTTTGCTACTCGTGGGTCCACTGACTCATTGTATCCCCGGTAGGTACCAATAATTCGTGCAGCTGCTTCATAGCCCAGCAAAAGTTGGATGTAATCTTTGTAGGTGATTTTCTAAAAGAAAAAACCAAACATTACAAGGACCTTTTAAATTAAAAAGCAAATTGGGGATGCAAGGGTTTTACCAGAGACTGCATTGTGCCTACAGTGTTACAGAAATATGCACAGAAAGACTAGATTGGTCTGGTGATCTTGGTCTGCATAAATATAGAAAGGTGCAGTGGTAGTTTATGCATCAGGGTAGCTATGACAGACCTCTTTAGGCCTATGGTACAGAGTTAGTGCCTAGGTTGACAGCCACTGCTGTCCAATGAGGACAGGCTAATGCGAGATTTAACATTTGTGGTCTTACGATCTGGCATGCTTTCTGCACTCACAAGGATACACAGTATAGTGTCACTAGCACAAGTTTACTCTCATGGTCACACTGCAGCATCACCATGACAGGTTCACTAACATTATTACACAGTATCACTAGCACACGAATACTCACTATTACAGAGTACAGCGTCAACAGCACAGTGTAATCACTGTTCAACAGCATTCGATACCTCACGGTTACATAATACAGTATCATGAGCACAAGATCACCTTCACTGCTACACAATCCAGGACTGCATCTCAAGCACAGAACCACTCACTGACACAGATTACTCTGAAAATTAGTCAGTACAGTATCACCAGTAGGTAATCATTCTTGTAAACCATAGTTTCACCAGCAATGGATCACTGTTACAAAGTACTCAGTGCTTCATAGCGTGAAGTTTACCATGCACTGTTTCACTAACATTACCAAGTACAGTGTACTCAATACTAGATCACTCCCATTGTTGCAAGTGTTTGTACGAGGTGGCTTCCACCTCGGTGGAAAAGATTTAGTTCAGTCTTTGGAGTCACAAATAAATAGGATCGCCCAACCAAGAAAGCTACAGTTCAGGCTATAAAGGTTGTTGTAGTATGGTTTAGCTTTCCATGTTGGTCCGTCCTGCTTTCATGCAATTACAAATTACATTTAACCACGATACAAAATGCACCAGTCAATACATAAAATGCTTCCATTCTTCTCCCTCACACCCCTGCAGAAATAACTTCAGTCAAATCATACTGTGAAATCTGCTGAGGTTGACACTAATGCAAAAAGAACAATTGATGGGCAAAATGTAGAGCAAGGTCATACATTCACCCCAGTACAGAGATCTGGGTCTAAACCTATAATTTTTGCTCACCAAGCCATTCCAGTTTGGACCCAGCCATATGCAAATCAGTCTTGACCCTGTGCCCAAGGGGAACAGTCCAGCCTGAACTGCCAGGCCCTCCCTGGACTGGAAACAAGCATCGTAGGACTGGTTCGGGGTTTCACCCCTCTTCAGCCAGGATAGCTTGACTCAAGGCATGGAGAGCACGGGACATGTCTGGGTATACCCGTCCCAGTCGGGGTGACAAATGCAAAAACAATTGATAGATAAAGTGCAGAACAGTGTCATACATTCACCCCAGTACAGAGATCTGGGCCTAAATCCATTGTTTTTTGCTCACCATGCCATGTCGGAACTGAGGTCATGAAGTGAGCTAAAGAATGATGGATTTAACCTAGATATGACTGGGGGTGAGGGGCTGGAAGGTTTCAGCGCTCTGTCCCATCTCCTTTTGCGAGGTTGACAAAAGCTGGTGCAGCCAACATTGGGGGTCAGTGTCTAGACTGTACAAAGTATCTTAAAATCCTTCCCTGGTGGGGACTGGCAATGTGGGTACATAAACCTGCCTGCCACTATTAGGCCCATTCAGGCCATGGAATTTAATCAGAAGTTCTGTGCCAATTTAAGGCACATTAAATACGCCACGCTCGTATAGAAGGATTGATTTTGGGGTAAACCACGCAAATGCAACAGGGTTTCAAATTTAGTCAAATGTGATATTTGGAATACCTGGAGAATGCCTCCTACAATCTTTCTGGCTTCCTGGTAGAGCGTTTCTCCAGTCCATCGAGGGTTTATCTGCTGCAGCTCCCTGGCCACACGGTTGTGTTCTCGCATGAAAAGTGTGTGGAAGGCTGCGAGGCCCGGTTGCTCACTCGTCCTGGGATCACCTTTAAAAAAAAAAAAAAAAAAAAATTTATGCACAAGATTAGCAGTCCTGTCATTTAACAGCAATTCTACAGAGCAAAGTATTATTTTCACCTCTAAGGCTGCATAGAATTCAGACTGGCCAGGTGTTGCATATAACCATCTTGTGTGGTATTCCCCCGGTTGTTGCATTGACTTTTTGGCTGGCTTTGGAAATCTGCACTTTGCCCTTGCTACCCAGTGGACAAAAATGCCAGTTTCCTCTTTCAACATATTGGCATACCTCCAATTTGCATATTTAACTTACCAAAAAGTCTGTAGTACACGGTACCCAAAGTGTATCCAGTCGCCGTTAGTTAAATGTCTCCAGTGGAATGCAGCACTCATTGTTTTACCCACTGCAGTGATTCAGGAATCCAGACCACAGGCCTACCCTGGCAAAGCAGTTTTTAAACTGCCATTTTGACCTATGAAAATAAACCCTTAGGACAAGTCTAAATCTTCATTGGAAATGCTAAGGTGTCATCCCTAAGGTAGGCCTTAGTGCCCATAAAGACAGAATGAATGTTATTTAAAATGAGGACAAAGTTTAATGTCCCACATGTCCTTACGGTAAGAAAGCCTAAACGCTATTTTAATGGCAAGCCTGGCTCCTTCCATAGAAACACTGGATTACAAACACTAATTTTGTTTTAGTAACTATAAAAATAAAAAAAAGATTCAGGACTTTAATAGTTAGACTAAATCAAAGTTAATGATAAAAAGGAATTGGGTGCCCGCTCTCGCCTAAGTTATTCGCGATGGAACCAATGGTGGCTAGACTGCGGCAACACCACACCCAGAAGGGCATTGGGTTCACAGCACGCGCCCTCTGGTTCTCCATGTATGCGGACGACATTACATTATAGGTTTGCCGTCCTCAGGATAATCTCAGTCCTCTGGTCCGCGAGATTATATGGTTTGGCAGCTACTCTGGCATACAGGTCAATTGGAACAAGTCAATCCTTTTCCCTCTCACCGATGCAACCCTTCACTTCGGAATACCCGAGTGTGGGCGTCTGGTCCCACGTGCTATTTAGGTGTCTGGTTGGGCAGGGATGTGGATGAGCTTGAGCTCTGGAGAGCCAATTTCGGGCGTGCGGTGGACTGGCTTGAATCAAAGGTGTTGCTTTGGAGTCGGCTGCCCCGATCACAATCGCCAAGATGGAATTCCTCCCAATTTTTTTTAAAACTTTTTTTTTTTTATTCCTGAACATTACTGTTCCTCACTGCTTTTTTTGCATGGTCCGCTCGCTGATCATCTCCCTCATCAGGGCTGGTAAGCAACCTAGGATCGCGTACGATGTTCTCTCCCGATGCTGTGTGGTGGTCTAGGTGCTCCGGACTTTAAACTACATGCAATGTGTGCTCAGGCCAGCTTTTTGCACTTTTGGCTTCACCACACTCCATTTCAGCCGCATGTGGCAGATCTTGCTGCCCCGTGGCCGCTCACCACTGCCCTGTTTGCCCTGGCAAAACTCCGATGTTCTGAAAGACACGGTAGAGACCTTGCAAGGGCTTGGGAGGGGCTCGGCCGCTTCTCCTTTGCTCTCTGCAAACTCAATGCAGATAGTCCGCCATCCTGCCCTTCAACCCTCCGGTATGGTTCGACATGCCACCCATTTGGGATTAAACATCGTGGCAGATCTCTATCTGGGAAAAATATGCTTTTCTCGTGCTGATTATTCCGGCGTCATGGATACTCTTTTTTTAATCCGTTATAGGCAATCTGCAGGTCATTACATTCTACATTTTCTTGGCCTCCTCCCTAGAGGACCACTCTCGAATTCTTAATGGTCTTCCCTGTGGAAATTGGCAACCAAACTTTATGCCCTCATGCTGGCAGGCACCCCTATTTGCAACGATAGTGCCCGTGTGGCATGGACCTTGGTATTAAGATCTCCCAAGCAGACTGGCTTGACTGCTGCAACCAGATGCCTGTCCCCCAACTATTGCTTTATCCACTTTAAATATTTGCGTAGCCTCTATTGCACTCCTGTTCAGTTGCACAAGCTGGTACTTATCCCCAGTCAGATGTCTGCGCTGTTCTGCAGCGACTCATCATGCCCTGTTGTGCCCCAGGGTTTGCTTACTGGCACGATGTTGGTTCTGCTATATCGGAGATTACTTACACGTCGGTCCAGCCCGACCCCAACCCCCCCGCCCCACACACACACTCGGCCTACTGTTTTGTTAAATTCTGCACAGACTGTCGCCTAATCGCTAGGCCTTTTTGTAAGTATTTAACTGTCACCTGGCAGCGGTTGGCTCCCCTGTAGGGAGGTGGGAATTGCTCCCATGAGATGGACAGGGCCTTGGGGGTGTGTGTAGGCGCTCTCCTTTCCTTGACAGGAAGGCTTTGAAAATGTGCCCAAGCACTCGGTAGACTTCAGGTTGACCTACCATGTCTAAGGTAGATGTAGCTCACACCTAGGCCAGACCCCCCCCCAGCATTGGCCCTCTAGCCAGGCTGGCACCAATCCCAACAAGAGGGAGCTGCCTCAGAACCACAGGGGAAGTGTTGGCCATAGTCACACCTTTGGATGGGCCCAGGGAGCTCTGACCAGGGTAAGAAATATTCTGCCATGTTGGATTTAGGGCAAAAGGGGTACTGTGTGGTTGCTTGTAGTAGACCACTAAGGAAGTACTACAAAAATAGGTAGGTTGGTTTGCAGACACAAGGGAAACCCAATAATGTGTAGGGACCAAGGGCAGTATTAGGTTATAAGGAACAAAGGTCCCTAAACAGAACAGAATGCACTGGAAATATGAATGCCCAGGAACCCAACAAATCAACCTTTAAAACCATCTTGATACATGAAATAAAAATAATCTTTAGGGGTAGTTACTCTCATGGGACAGTTATCAAAAACACACTGGCAAAAAAGTGAGTGACAAAAGTACACAGAATTAAAGGCAAAACTCCACAAAACAATGCTACTGCACCCATTAATACTATATAATTAGGCGGGTTAGTGTGATTAGGAGGACGTTGAGATCCACTCAAATCTAGGGACAATACAATGTTTGCCTGGACACAAATCAATACGAAAAGAACAAAAACATACAATGAGAACATTAGGAAAATTCCTCATGTATTTTACAATGGCAGTATGCCAAGGCACCACATTACCCAATGTAGTACTCCCCCTTCACCAATCAAGTTCCCACACAGTTGATATCAGGAAAACTATATAAAAGTAATTGGTCTGGAATTTGAAAAACCAGTACGAATCACTGGAACTAGCAAGCAGTATAGATACCCGATAAATTCAGCTCTGCCCACACCTCGAATTAAAGGCCTGGCTTAGCTAGGCTGTATCCACACAGCACACCGATGAGCATTGTGTTTGTGTTGTGACTTTAATTCTATGTATTGTCACTCACTTTGCATGTTTAATTCCTGTACAATTGTGCCTCCTGCCACACTTGTACAGGAATAAAACACACGCAAAGTGAGTGACAATACACAGATTTTTAGGTTGGACCTACAGCAAATGCGCTGTCTGCAAGACCTCCTGTGGTCAATTAAAGGACTTTACTCCCGCCTCCTGCTCCCGACTGGTTCAGTCCAGTGTGGCTCTTATATGCTGCCTGACTAGTTCAGATAGCAATACGTCATTTCCATTTTTCCTCACAGGAGCACCGGCCAAGTACTGTTTTTATTAGACTTGCATTGCTCTTCTGTTCTTTTTGCAGAACTCCACTGTAAGCGGCCATCACTTTGACAGTGGTCTCGCTCTGTCTCCCACAGCAGTCCCTTCTGTTTAGAGGAGTGGACGGCAGCCCAGGCTGCAGACGAGTCTGCCATTCCCTCAGCCACTTATTTTGCAACATAAATGAGGCTGCAGTCAATCTTTTTCACCTCAATTAGCTGATTCTGAAACAGGCTTTCAAACTTCGAGTTAAGTGCCGAACTATACAGTATTCAGTAGGTTGGCTCAAAGTCCTGTCAGCAGGCAGAACTCACACGGAGTATTCATCCATTCTTAGGAACATGGCACAGGCCCATTATCTCCACGGTGAACGAGGCTCGCTATGATCATCTACGTTAACCCAAGGTTTAGCTAATAACTTTAAGCGGTTGTCGTAATTGGTTGCACCTCTTTAACCTCTTCAGTGCCCATGACGAGATCGTCTCGACATGGAGCACGGTCGCGCTGTGCCCATGACGAGACTCTCGTCATGAACCCCACCCACTAAAAACACCCGGCACAGGAGGGGGAAAGGGCATGGCACAGAAGGGGTTAAACCAGCCTTGCTTCCTTTAAGCAAGGACTAGAAGTACAAGGTGCGTGTTTATCAAAACAAATAAAAGGCATTGTCATTTACAATGCCAATAAATAAACTCTTGCAAATGCGAGACATATTGCATTTCAAATGCTGGTTTTTCATGTATCAAAAGGACGTTTTAGAAGTGGATTGGATGGTTCATGGGCAATATTTACATTCCCAGTGCAGTATGTTTTTCAATTTCTGTTTAGGGTCCTTTGTTCCTTATAACAAAAATGGGAAGGGTCACTCCTGAGAACCTCTACCCCATTGCTTAGAAGTGGCTAGGAGTTGCACCCAACCACAGGCTGGTGCCAGTCATAAATATGGCATCCTCAGTACAGTCCTCAGTTCACCTCTGGGCCAGTGGAAGAACAGAGGACTGGACCTGCTGTCTGACCAGAGAGGAGACCTGAAAACTGGACTTGCTCTATCTAATGTACCCAGAACAAAGTGGACTCCAAGGTTCATAATGCTGACCTCCTGTTTGCTATAGGCAAACACTTCAAGATGCCTTTTCCTGAATTCTCAGCTCCTCAGTTCCAAATTAGCATGCTGCTGAAGGGAGTCTTGGTCCGCAAGTGCTTTCCTTGTGGTCCTGGCGTCAATGTATACTTCTAAAGTTTGCTGAAACTTGGAACTAAAATGTTTTGCTAACTTTGCCCAGAGTATCAGCATGGGACTGAACTTGCCTGGCCCACGAGGGTGCATCCCCATAGGGGTGAATTTGCTGCAGTCCTGCTGTGTTCTTCTCTGCAGGAGCTAATCTGATTCAGCGGTAATGCTGTCAACCAGCATCGGGAAATGGCCAATCTTCTTCAACCACTGCATGCAGCTTTTTCCCCCACTGAGGAAATCCAAACTCAAGAAACGTTTGTCCTTTCAAAGGTCAAAAGATTCACTGAACCAAGCTGTCATTTCTAGAAAATAAATTGTAAATAAGGGGATTCCTTCTTGAATTGCCTGCCATAACACTTACTCCAAGGTACCATAGTTACAGGTTATCCTAAATGTTGGCTGTCTCCTAAAGCTCTTTATTTTGCAGCGTCACACAACTCTAGTTTCTCTTAATTTCACATTAAGCCCTTTCGTATTTGTCCTCTCACTCCAACATTAGTTGACATTTTGGACAATCTAAATATAGTAAAGAAATGAATAAAGACAAATAGCCTGGAGGAATGATAGAACTAAGGAGATCCAGAACTGATTGTACACTGATCACCCCCATGGTATGGTAGGCGTATGGCAACTGGCACAACAGTTGCTGAGCAATGGGAATATGGGTTGGTAAGGAGACCTTGGTGCTCAATAATAAAGAGACCTGTTCAATTTTCAGAACAGGCAGTCGTGCTTTGTTGCTCTCTGAAATTCAGTAGAATATTTTCCAGCACATAAAGATACACTTCATTTTACGTTCAAGATTTCTGAAAACTCTGGAGTCTACAAATCCACTGTATACAGAAATGATGCTACTCACCACTCATGAAACATGGAATGCCCGAAGATCTGTTGGTTAGGACGCAGAAGTCTTCTCCCATGGTGTTGAAGGGAAGATACTCTCGTCCGTTATCAGTAAATCTCTGGTTATCAGCCATGAGCCCAAACTGGTTTGTCAGATCCCTAAGTCTGGTTGCTAATGCCTGGTTACTTCCATACACTTGGCTTCCATCAATAAACGATGTCAGAACGTTAATCTGTTCTCGGACAGTTGATCCTTCGTTGCAAGCAGGAGCCGAGCGGAATAAAGGAATGCAGTCACTTCTTGAAATTCTTGGGTCATTGGGTGGAATCTGCATTAAAATCACAGGAGATTATTGCCTTTTATTTTGATACACAATATGATGGTAATTATAGGATGAGATGACATCTAAGGGTAAACGCACACAGTGTACTGCAAACTGAATGCCCCTTTGCTGGAACTGGAGATTTGGCAGGTACTTGAATGGTTTATGTAGGTTAGAGCTTACCTGATGAGTTGCTGAAGGTAGAGATAGGGCAGTGATTTAGGGGTGTTATTGGCAGTGGCGATATATAACCTCTTACAAGGTGGAAGTATGTTGTGGGTTGTGTGGATTGAAGGAGAGGGGATATTTTTATGTGTGGGTTGATGGTTCTTTGTATGTGTTCACGCAGGTGAATATGTAAACCTGCCTCTAGGGGAAAGAGGTAGAGATCTTGAATTGGTTCTATGGATACAGCTTTGAAGGTGGTGATCATAAACCTCAATGGATGGATTTTAAGAGGTAGCGATACAGTAGGCTGGTGTTCAGCGATTAGGAAACTGGAGATATAGGGACATCAGTGAGAAAGGAGGTGCAACTCGCATAGGGAGGTTTGTAAAAAGCATTAGGAGCAGAGCTCTGAAAGCGCCGGAGTTAGTTCTATGGATAGAGTACTGAAGGAAAATATGTGGACATCCTTGATGGCACTTATTTATTCTTCAAAAATTCTTTATTAGCATCCTGGGCTACATATAATGTTTTGTTAATGGGAGATACAGACTATGGTTTTGGTATGAGAAATTGGGGTCTACAGATAGGTTGCCACAGGTGGCAATTTAGTGATGGTTGTATGGATTGGTTATTGGCATTGAAATTGAATGGCTGGTAGTCTTTGATAGACAGTTGAAAAGTAAAAGCTCAAAGTTCCTTTGATGGAGCACCATTGGAATGTTACTAATGAAGACATGGTTACCAATTGAAAAAGAAAAATGGCCACACTGCTCTTATAATTACAAGAGGGAAGTATGACAGATAAACTATAGCTGGGCTAACCGACAAATCCAGAATGGCTGGATCACTGCACATTCAGGATAGCTATCAAGTATGTAAATTAGTTCAGTTTACAGTCCTATGTAAATTAGTGGATATTCAAAAAATCTACCAATAATCACCTCCATGGATTATAGGATGGGCCCTCCTGACTTATGCGAGGTTGTGGTTTAAAGGCTGAAGGTCTTCATTCTTAGTACAGAATGAAATTTAATAAACCATGTGTATTTACTTCCCACGCTTTGTAACGCTAAGCAATCTCCAGCAATGATCACAGTGCAGTAAGTAGCAATGTAATAATTGGGTTAAAAATAAAACAGTGAAGATTATGCAGCCAAATGCTTTACTATCAATTCATTAGAACCCATGTATGTCATAAGTTTAAAGATGTTTTAAGAAGAGTAGTTTCTGCATATTCTCTGAACACCATCAGAGTGGAGGAGATTCAGAGCACTTCACGTAGTGGTACAGAATTCAAGAGCTGGGTCTGATAAAGCCTGAGAAACTGGCATCATTTTAGCAATTCGGAGAGAAACAGGTTCATGTTTCTGAGCCTCCTCAGATTGAAGAGTCTGGAAGAACCAGCTATTTCTCAAAGAGTGTGTTGCTTTACAAGTAACATACTTCCCACAAAAAGGGTTTAGATTTAGGCATTGAAAGCTCCAAAGAGTACCCAACTGAAACGCACGAGGACTCAAAGTTGTGGTGGTTTTCATGAACATTTGTGGGGAAGAGTCGTATTACTCCCTGCACTAGTTTTGTGGAGCAGCTGATGTAGGGCTGGTTTGTCGGAAGTAGAATCAGGTGTAAGGCTCACCTACTGTAGGGATTTCAGAAGACATGTATCCGAAGTAGCTGGTGCCTACATAACAGGAGCCCTTTTGGGGTAAATGTTTTTGTAAAAAGCCATTGATTTACTTTGTGAAACAGCTATCCCGCTCACTTATGTAATTTCTGCAGACAGCAGCCCAAAGTAAGGGTATTTGTTTTTAAATGAATGTCCCCCATCCACTGGAACGTTGCTTGGGGGTAAAGGCATGAGATGATCCGCTCGGAGCTCTATCATCCAGTCCATCCAATAACTTTCCGTATGGCAGAGGTAGCCAGCATCACTCTGCAATGGGAAAGTTACACCCAACCCCTAAAAGAGTGCAGGAAACAAGTGGAGGGTGACTCAAGCATTGGTCTATGTTTAGGGGGTGTGCCATGACAGCTGTCATGTAGAGGACAGCCTTAACGGTTCATTTAATTGCTGGATAGCTTCTAGAATCCAACTCATTCAATTGTTAATTGATTGCATCAAACATAGAAGGTTCACAGCAAGAGGAAACCTAATCCTATCATGTGAACAGATGGTACAGTAAACATGGGTCTGCATAATACCCTCAGTGGGAAGCAAGGTGGTGCCTGGACACAGGTGTGGTCACAGTCCAGGCCCTCAGCAAAGGTGGTTCTGGCTGGAGTCTCTGGAGAAAGGTCCAGGTCATGGTCTGTCCACTGACCAAACTGCATGAAGACGAGTGACCGCTCATTATCCAGTGTGATTTCATTGTTTGGAAACTGGACAATCTGGTTTGAAACTGCACGTGCCTGGAATAAAAACAGAAAGGTGATGGACCTCCTTCTACAAATACACAATCTTAGTTCAGATTATCCAGTCTTCCTCTAGAAATAACCATCTACAGCAAAAAGGACACTCCTTCGTAATCCAGACAAGAGATAATTTCACTTCCTCTAGGAGTAGCTTTCCTGCTCAACTGGAGACCCCACACTTTGAAACAAACAAACACCTCTCCGGAAAAAGCTCTTCTTCTGGCAGAGGGACCCACCTTCTCTAATGGGACCCCCACATTTTTAAGTGAGACCTATACCAGAACCAATAAGACTTTATTGTATTTCTGACAAGACCACTTTCTCATTCTCTGGAAGTGAGACAGCCTTCCCTTTTCTAGTCTGGCTAATCCTAAGAGTGAGAGCACCACCTTCTCTGTTTGGGTGTGTGAACACTCATCCTCTCCCTTTAAAATAATTCCCTTATTTTCAGGTGGGACTCTTCCCTCTAGCATCACCTCTCGTCTTCCAAGTATTCTTCTCTGAAAAAGACAATTTGAAGAGGTTACCACCACATTCTTCTGGCAATAGAATCACCCCATCATGCTCTGAAAAATATAGGGGTCTCCTCACCTGAAAATGTGGGCACTCTTATTCTGGAAGAGTGAACATCCCTGTTTCTTGAAGTGTGACACCCCTGCTCTTTATCTAGCATATACCAAACACTTAGTCTGATAGTAAGCCCACAATTGCCCTTACCACCCCTCTTCTGATCTGAATGTCTGACCATTCATCCTTTCGGGTATGCAAAAGAAAGCATCCTTGCCTTATTTGAAACTGAAACAGCCAGACAAGCAGAGCTGTTAAATTCTAGACCCATCTTTTGTTAACTTAAATGGGTGACAGGAGAAGAGATTTCACTAATTCAATGAGATTAAAGGGTTTTTTGGGTCAGTAAAGGTATGCAAAATTGGGTTCGCTGAACTCCACATATCCCTAAAATGAACCTCTTACAAACACTTTTTAAACACTAATTTCTCGAACAGATCAATTCTAAAACAAGCAGGCATTTTCCTAAAGTTAAGTTCTTTGATTCAAGTCAAATCTAATTCAGTTTAGCCTGTTTTTCTAGCCAAGAATCCTATAGATTTTGTTTACATACTCCCCTCAGATAGATGCACATGTCTCCAGCATACACCAGCTCCTCTCGGGGTTGGTGAGAGTACTGGAAGCTGGTTGTTAATGTCCAAAAATCCCATGCGCTTGTTCCCAGCAAGAAATTTACTCACGTGAGAGAGTCACTTTCTCGGTGTGAACAAGCTCACAGGATTTTTATATACATACACTGTCTGTATAAATATTTAGGAAAAAGCATATATGAATGTATACTTCTAAATATTTTCACCTTCCCATATCCCTCTATTTTTTACTCTTACTGTAGTAATGGAGTACCTCATTTCTAAAACTAACCTGGCCAAGAAGAGCCTAAAGAAAATTAACCTTTTCTTTGGCACTGCACATATTTTTCCATGAAACTTTCCAAAGTAAATTAGCAAAACACAACACTTTCCCAATGGAAATTCTGAAACTTCACCATGACTACACCACCCGATAAAAAAAAAAAAAAAAAAAGCGGCTAGTGCATAGTATATATATTTATGCAGCTTTTCTAAATGTATCCGCTTTAACAAATTCCTTTCTCTGTTATTGTACTCATTGTGCTGGATTCTTAAACTTTATTTCAACTTATTTTATGTATTCACTTAAAATGTTTTATTCTAGTTTAAAAGTTATTTAATTTTTATTATATATGTCCTTACCCTTTACCTAGGTTTTTTTTTATAAATACTTACTTGTACTGACCTGTCAAGTAAAGTCGTACCAGATGTAATGAAGGATATAAATGTAGCAATACATACCAGCGACGTAATGACACTATGTATTTCATGTGTGATGTCAAGGAGACACTGCTCAAGTGATAATGTGTGTGGAATGTTGGCTGTGAGCATCAATAGATCAGGAGGTTCAACAAAAACGTCTTTGCTCCAGGTAGGTGTCCTACCGACATTTTACTGACCTTTCCCTTGGAGCATGTGGGGCACCGGATATATTCTGAAGTAATCCGTCTGATTTGGTGGTCCTACCATGTGCCTTCTACAGAACATGGTTTGTACAGCCCCTCTATCGTAAGGTAGGTACACACCTCCCCTCTTAACCACTGGCTCCATCAGATCTCAAGAGAAGACCTCCTACTTCACTACAGTTCAAAGCCCTCATACTGTACCAGAGGGAGTGAGAATCCATTTATTCTCCTGTTCTCTGTCCATCCTTTGGGGAGTGAAAGGCCATCTTCATATTCTGCTGGAAGCCAACGAGCAAATCCCCTGTTTGAAGCACCGAGAAGTGGATTCCTCCTAAAACGAGAAATGTAGGACAAGTGCAATGAACGCTGGGATTTGGCACCAATACTCTTGGGTGCTAACCATTGCAAGGTCAACCATATTGAGGTACCCACCTATCAAATGCTGCTTAGCAGAACAGTTTTTGAACTGAGTTGAAACTAATAAAATTGTGTTGAAATTAAACCGAAGGAAAAAGAATGTCAGAACACCAAATGAAATTCCATTACTGAGCGCTTACTAACCAAAAGTTGGGATGCTAAGGTAGAAAGAAAAAGGAACCGGCCAGACAAACACTAAAAAGTCAGTCTTTATGAACTCCAGAAGAAAATATTTATTACCACCACTATTAGGGTTTGAGACCCATTGGTTTAGGAGGCCCTTGGATAATGGTTTGAAAGTGAATGATGCACAGCTTAGTTATTTTGTTAAATACATGGATCATGCATTCATTTTGCAATATCCTATAGCACAAATGTGGCCTAAAGAAATTAGAGCGCTGTACAGGAGAATGCCAACTAATGTGGACAAACAATAGAAACCAAAAACCGCAGAACAATCAAGTCAAGAAGAGGCAATGGGTGGTGTTAAGAGCAGTCAGTGACCAAAGTGTATTTGGAAGAGGAGGGCTTTAAGTTACTCTTTTAAAGTAACCCGGCATGGGGACCATGTGTTGAGTTGGATAAGAGTTGCAGATCCTAGTAGAAATACTGAATGACAGCCTCATACAATACTCATATTTGAATGTCAGAAGTTGGAGTAGGAGGGATTCAAAATTCCCTGACCAAAGTTGTGCACTAGAGATTTAGTTTTAGCCAGATAGGAGGCTGTGGAGTTGTGCAGGACTGAGCAAGGCACAGTCTTAAATTGTGCCCTTTCTCCAATGTGAAGCAATTCACAAGTGAGAAGGATAGAAGAGGTGGTCACTTTTTGTACCCTGAACTAATGAAGGAGGCACTGTTAAGAACAGCTCTAAGGGAGGCCAGGTGAACTTTAGTGCAAGTCAGATAGAAGGAAGTTACCATAGTCCAATCTGGAGAGACCTAGTGTCCTGACTAGGGACTTAGACTACATGTCTGACGCCCTAACTTAATTTAAGTAGGACTTTATGGTGGTAGCGCGAGTTCGTAGCCATTGTCCAGATAGGAGATTGTAGATTTTGCAGACTATCAAAGATCAATTCATTTCACACTGTCCACCAGCAGCATGCAACCTAGGAAAGAGCAAGAATCAGTCCACTCTTGGACAGACTTTTCCCAGTAAGATTAAAAAAAGAGTTCCATATTAGTTGGGTGAGTGTTAAGTGGCCAGACATCAGTTTTTGAATTCTGGACAGGGTGTTGGTAAGCAAGTGGGTGTGGGTCGAGGAGGAAATCTTGATAAGGATCCGATATCAGCATATTGGTGACAAAGTATAGCAACATCACTGAGGATTTTTCGGAGTCTAGATAGAGTATGAGACCATATAGATTCCTGAGGGATGAGGTGAACTGCTTGATAGAATTTTCTGTTTTAATCGCTTGGAAGTGGTTGGAGATGGGAGGTAATCCAATTTAGAATTGTTGCCTCAGTGCCCATGTATTCTTTCAGGATATTAACTGCATCAAAGGCATCTGACAGGTATAGGAGATAAAAGGCAGGGGTTGGTCTATTTCAGTGGTGTAACAAATGCTGAGGGGGCCCTCTGCAAGGTAGACTGAGGAGCCACTGCTCTGGATTTAATCTGATGCTCTCCTGCCTGAGTAGTGCTGGGGGGAACCCCCCCCCCCCCAGCACTGCAGGGGCCTGCGTTACGCCTTTGCTCCATTTGAGAAAACAGTAGGTCATCAAGCTCTTGCTGTCTTAAGGTCCATGTAATGCAGCCCTGCCAGATTAGAATTAGTCCAGCAGCTTATTTGGATAGCAAAAGAAAGGTGAGAATTCCCAGCTTTCCCTCATCTTGCCTAGGAAGGAAATGTTTAAGGCAGGCCGGTACAAGTTCCTTGAGTCTGCTCAGGCTATTCAGAAGGCAGGAGACTTGTCCAACTTTCAGACAATCTGGGAAGGTATCTTGCATAGCTGACAAATTCACTAAAGTGGTCCAGAAGGGTGGCAGCTCTGACAAACTCCTTAACTAATGGATCATGTTTTGAAGTGACTCGGAAGTTTAGTTTGGAGTAGCTTTGTGTTCGATATTTCATCGAAGTCAGACCAGCGAGAATGTGCCTTACAGGTGAGAGTTTGGTCATTGCAGTCAACAGATCAGGTGGAAAGAGACCTCAATAGAATCATTTTCTTTGCAAAGAAAAAAACGGTCTTCACACTTATCTTTCGGAGCATGGGCAGTGTTGGAGGGTGGGTTGTTTGACTTTGTCTTTTGCTTCCTTGCAATTTAAAGCTGGCAGAGGAAGCTCAATCACATTTTCGGTTATAGTGCCTCTCCCATCACATTTTTTAATAAGTTTCATTCTGTAATCAGAGATGAACAGTAGACCTGGACCCAGGCATTTGGACTAGTCTATAAAGTATTACTCTTGTTCTCTAAGTGAAATCCCAGTCTGAAATGCCCGGTTTTCCACACTTCAGCCCTTCTCCAATCCTCATGCTGGAAGTGGTGTCCATTGGGCAACCCAATGTGTCTTTCCTACATAACAAATGACACCAAGAATCACTTAAAGCTGCTCTTTCAAGTGATTAAACAGTCAAACAACCCACCCTCCATCACTGCCCATACTCCGAAAGGTAAGTGTGAAGTTCAAAGAAAATTCTATTGAGGTCTCTTTCCACCTGATCTGTTGACTGCGATGACCGAACTCACCTATAAGACATTCTCGCTGGTCTGACTTCGATGAAATATCGAACACAAAGCTACTCCAAACTAAACTGCCAAGTCACTTCAATACAAGGTAACATGATCCATTAGTAATGAGTTTATCAGAGCTGCCACCCTTCTGGACCACTTTGGTGAATTGGTCAGCTATGCAAGATACCTTCGCAGATTGAAAGTTGGACAAGTCTCCTGCCTTCTGAATAGTCTGAGGAGACTCAAGGAACTTATACCGGCCTGCCTTAAACGTTTCCTTCCTAGGAAATACTACTAGGGAAGAAGGATGTGGGAGGGCTCGGAGAACCCCTTTTCAGTTAGGACTAGGATTTCAAGGTTGAATTTCAAGATAGTTAGAAATCTCTACACAGTATTTAATTACTGAACAAATGTGCAGCATATATTGAAGAAGTGTGTTGTAATGGAGAGTTTTGCAGCTGACCGATTACCTAATTTCAATACCCATCCGGTTCCTTCCTCTCAAGTTAAGGGTAGGTGTGAGGTGGTCTGTTTATGATTACTGGGATGATAGCGTTTAATGGGTTTGTTCAATAACCTGTTTTGGGCTAAAGATTATCTGGCTTTCAAATAGTTCAGAGTTTATATAAACTTCAACAGGTTTGCAAATTTCTCCATCATTGAGATGGTAGTGTTCTACTGGGGTAAGGTTCACGATTGCATCTTGAAAGAGTCTTTCATCTGATTTTTTTATCCAGAGGCCATTAGTTTGGTAGATTGAAACTTTAGCTCAGGTCGCTCCCAATGTATTTTCTAAGTCAATTTAGCCAAGGAGGCTGTAGGTCTGGAGGGGGAGACAAGCGCAGTTTTTGGAGACGAAACTTGAATTGCCCTATCAGGCTGGGGGCAGAGTCTGGGAGATGGGGCTTCGATTGGCCTAACGCTTCACAGGATTGAACTGGTGCACTAGAAATTAATGTAAACCGAGTGTTACCCAAGGAATTAGCATGAGAGATAGGTTTTGGGGACCATGAAAGTTGGGATGAATTTGGGAAGGTAATCAGATGGGGTTTGGGAAGACAGGACGTTGGGGGAGGCATGAGGATGTAGGCAGAGGGCGGAATTTACAGGGGGAGGGAATTTACAGGGGGAGGGAAAGGAAGCTAGACAATGCTGTGGAAAGGTTTGAAGGTGATCATAGATATATAACAGGAGAAAATGGCTTGTGTTGTGGAAGTGAGGATGGGGACCAGCAGGAGAATTTTGGAGTTGAAGTATGGGAACTGAAGGGACTACTGGAGAAGGTGTGAAGGGTTGAGGGAGAACAAAAAAGGAGAGAGCTGTGTGGCATAGGATACTGATCAAGGGGTGTCTGAACTGAGGGAAGAGGGGAAAACACTGAGGTAGTGAATCAGCTGTGGCACTAACAGCTTTGGAGGTGGTCGAGGCTAAGGCTCTGTCCTGGCAGAAACCAGGATGGAGCTAGTCATTACAGGAACGGCAGATGAAAAGCACGAGAGGTTAGATGGATTGAGAGAGGCGACCAAACAGTGAGATTCTGGTCATGTCTTGGATCACATCCTTGATGCTGCTACAGATTGAAATTAAGGTTTATAATAAAGTGATATGATGGGCAGACCATTTGTTTTCTACCATCGTCAATGCTGGTGGCTGAGGAGCTGTGCCCTCCTTCGGTAGTGGGCTAGCCCAAATGTCCATCATGAGAGGGAAAAGTAGTAGGTCAGTTTTGAGTGAGCCTCTGTGCCCAATGATCTGGTTAGCTGTTTACAGAAATTCTCTTATTTGTGCTTCAAGTTTTTCGTGGACTGAAGGATTGGGGAGGGGAGATTTTGAAAGAATTTGATTAGTTATTTTGAGTGAAGGGAGGAAGAGTCATTTTAGTAGATTTAAAAAAAATGCACAAGGCAAGGTGTGATCTGCACACTTCTTGCTTTGAACTGCTATTGCCGTTTAGTCAATCACAAACCTTTGAACTAATTTTAGTCAAAGTGACAGTACTTGGGAAAGGTTCTTGTGCTGTCCTGAACAAGAGGAGTTAATTGACCGACCTCAAGTTAAGTCCGTCAGGGTGTACGGCATGTGTTACTTTATTTGCTCAGTTTATACTAACCGCTTCCAGGTGAAAGATGGAATTTGTTCAGGTCCATAAAGCCGAAGGGGAATGCAGTTGGGCTCACTATTGTTGCTACAATTAAATAAGATCCAAAGCCATGGTCTATATTATAGCTAGTTTCATAGTTCCCCGCTGCAGTGAAGGGCCTTATGGGGCAGTCTCCGTAAATAACGTTTTACGGCTAGGTTTGGTGTAGGTTAGTACTTGGCTCTTTTGAGGGAAGGGGAGTAGTAGTTTCTGTAGAGTTTAGTGTTTTATATGGTTGGTGGAGGTACTCTTTCCCAGCAGCAGGGGGGTAGATTCATGGTTTGAAAACTTGCAGAGGAAGTTGAGCAGAGGTAAGTCCTTAAAGCAAGATGGTGAGTCAGATCAATTGTATCAAGTCCAGCCCCATGCCCTTAAAATGAGGCAGAGGGTGCCTGGCTGGGAACAGTCGTCGACAAGCGAGCTTGAGCTCAAGTCTAAGAACTCAGCGTTACAGACGCAGTAGGTGGGCAGACAGACTTCTGAGCAGTACCAGTGATTTAGGTGGATGGTGCGACTGAAAAACTTTGGATTCTTATTCAGGTCTCAACTTACAGCTTCATTCCTGGATGGGATTTCCAGAGGCAAATTTACACCTAATGTATCCGAGGGTACAAGAGCTTGTGGAGGAGCTTCCTTGTATGTGCAGGCTGAGAAGTAGCAGCTGCTCAGATATAATGCAATAGGATTTGGATTGCACCAGGTTGTATGTTTACTAAAAACGTTTTTTAAACCAGCTTATATGAAGTGTCCTGTTGATGAAAACATTTAGCCCAGCTTGAGAAGCAATGGTTTAAAATCACTATGCCGTATATTCATTTATGTAGTAATTCAGACGATGCCTTTGTGATAAAACAATGTCCTTACAACAATCTACTAAACAGATGATACACCTTCTGACATGGCAAGTGACATTCAGAAAGACAGGTGTTACCTTACCAGACTAACTCCTCCAACCTACATTTGGTTCTGTGCATCTTCCACAGATCCTGCCTGGAGAACATTTTAACTATACTGCAGCAAAGGACTGATAGAGCCTTCCCTGTTTGGGGAGGCTGTGTGTCCTAAAGAATTGATCTTTAGGAACATTTCATGAACACTCCCATTTGAGAGACTTTTTTCAAATTAGTCAGATTATCCATTCTCTGTAGTGACCACCTCATAACTGGTCACATTAATTTATTATTAGAGGGGAGAGTTAGATGTGCGGCAAAACATTTACAGCATATTAAGCACAACTTGAATGAAAGTCTCAAATGAAGGGCCAGGTCCACTGGAATTATGCGGCAGAAGAGGGTGAAAGATTATGTGGTACATTTTATTACCACATTATTTTTTAATGTTTACACAACACGGTCTAGGCATGGAGCGCACCTAATTAGTAGTTTTAAATCCCAACATAGCAATTAACAGAAAGCCGGACAGTGAACTTTTGAAAAGGGCCTTTCACTGCGCAGCAAAGAGTTTATACAAACCTTTTGAACCATTTGTGCTAGAAACTATTTTGGTTTTTTAAAACTGCAGACTATGCAACAGATGATTGTGTAGCAAATGCAACAGATCCATAATTATGTGGAAAAATGCCACAGCCGCATAACTCCAGTGGCTCCTTATAGCCCAGAGTGACCCACAGGCATTAGATGTCAAAGGAAGCTACAGTTTACCTGGTACCCTATTCGTCCCATGCGCGGCCAGGGATCTACACTCCCGCCATCGAACCTTGCCCCTCCCTAGACCCTTCCTCGCGTCTGAGAAAACCTAGCGCTGCGACAGGCCCGGACACTGCTTTCCGACGATAGACTCACAATGTCTATAATTCCAGATAGGGTGCACTCCCCACCCAGTACATGTCCCCAGTTCGTTCATAGTACTTAATTGGCTGCGCTTCAACGACCTGAGGGACAACACTCAGGGGATATTGATACCTATAGCAGCCCTCGTGTAATGCGGCATCCACAGCGCACTTCGGTGGGATGGGCCTAGACATAGGATAGGGCTGGGACCCTGACACTCTAAGCTGGTGAGATCCGCTGTGCACGTTGATCCAAGGGCACATGTTTACTGCAAATCCGTATGTGCAAATATTTGCTATTTGTTTACTATAAATGCCAATAAAAAGAATTTTAAAAAAGGAAGCTAGTTACCTGTTGTTGCATTCGCCAGTGATGGTTCTGTATCGACTGCTCGGACAAGCTGTGGGTATTGACTGATAGGCACACCCACTGACCTTTGAGATGGAGTGAAGCTGTTCAGCAGTGAGTACATCTGCAAAAGATTACAGCAAATATAATTACTAATCCTCCCAACCACTCAATTGCTGAATATATACTTTAAAACACACCATTTGCCAAACTATTCCAATCCTTGTTTCAATTTTTACCATGCTTTCCTAATTAAAGCACTTTCAAAATTTCCCAAAGAATCCTTAATTGGCGAGATTGGGAGCGGTTCTGCTGGTCATCTCAAATTGTTCCTTTATCTGAGGAAAAAGTCCTGTCTTTAAGTATAAAATGTAGAAAGTGCATTCTGGGAAATTAAGAGAAATGGGGCACTGTAAAAAAGGTTCCAAATAAATCTTATGTTTGACAAACTAATAAATAACTTGAAAAATTAAAAATGTATAAAAAAATTAATGCAAAAATATACAACTAACCGCAATGGAAATTATGAATATTTAATAGAATAGTTACTTCAAGAAAGGTCACTGGACAATAAAACCTGCAAAAGTTTACCTTAAGAAATGTGTTTAGTGCATTAAGAAAACTTGGGCGAGCATGAGGATTTCAACTGTCAAAGAATAAAAACGTAGTACAACATCAGAACACGCTTCACTTTTTAACTTGGCATGTCAACACGATACATGCCCTTACTGACGTTGCTGTACCTCAAAAGCACCAAACAAGACTATGGAGGCCATGTGCCAGACAGACCCAGATCCCTTCCCAAAAGCAGAGTCTTTCAGAGTGTCTTCCACCCACTAACAAAGCCTCCTCTACTGCCCCTCCCACCCCCCCCCCCCCCGCCCTTCCTAAACTCTGGGAAAGGAGCACCCTTCCTAAACTCTGGGAAAGGAGCAGGGAGGGAATTTGGCTTTCAGGAGTCTGGTTCTGTTGGTCATAGGCTTTGGTCTCACGTAGAGGACTTGGGTCTCTCTGCCCACGATTGCTGGCACAGGTTGAAGTCAGTCAAAGTCTACATTACAACACAGTAGTTGCAGTGAGTGTTAGTTCTAACCCATTCCAAAATAGCCACTGATCTCCCAGGGACTCCGTTAACTTGTAATATGAATTACTTTCTGCTTGCCTACATTCTTATTTATACTCCACATATTCTAATCTTAATGGTTCTACTAATCTTAATGGTTCTACTAAACAGGCTGCCAATTGTTGTACTTCTTTATATGCAGTACAGTCTACCGTTGGCAGTACTTGGTCTCCTCTGGTTGGAGACACTAAACTTCCGCCGCCTTCGACACCGTCTGCCACCGCACACGACTCGACAAAGGGATCCGAGACAAGGCCCTTGACTGGACCTCCTTCCTCTCCGGCAGAACCCCAGAGAATGCCACCCCCTGTTCCGATCCGAAGCCTCCAAGATAATCTGCGGCATCCTGCAGGGATCCTCTCAGCCCGACACTGTTCAACGTCTATATAGCACCTCTCGCACGCACCACCCGACATCACGACCTCAACATAATCTACACCGACGACACGCAACTGATACTCTCCCTCTCCAAGGACACCCTAACCACCAAATCCAACCTCCACCAGGGAATGAAGGCAGTCGCCAACTGGATGGAGGATAGCCTCCTTAAGCTGAACACAGACAAGACAGATCCAGATCCTCAGGCCCATCCCCTCAACATGGGACGACTCCTGGTGACCTCCGAGGGCTATTCATCAGTCTTACCTGTGATATTTAAGGGCCTCTGGTAGGTGTTCCCCACCCTCTCCTTCAACAGCTGGAATGTGGTCTCCATATAATCTGCTGCCCGGATAGCAGTCCTGCTGCCTGCCACCGGCTGCTTGTAGAAAGCCATGACGTCGGAGGGAGAGAGGCTCCCCTGCTTCAATTTATTCTTTAAACTGGGAAGGAAAAAAAAATATATAATTTAGGTCTGGTCCATTTGTGGTCTATTTTTGTTAAATGTGTCAATTGCAAATGAAGACTTAGAGATGAGCAGCACCACAGCAATGCAAGCCACGTGGCAGAGAACTGGACCTACAGGTCTTAAAGTCTAGATTCACTTTCATGGTTATCAAAGAAGTGATCTTTGTAGTGCAGCAACGGTTTACATTGCTAGATCTGAATCCAACGAGTGTACCCTTTTACTGGTCATGAAACTAACTTCTCTAGAACAAGGTGTTCCTTGCATGCTGCCCCCATGAGGAAAGGTTTTCAACTAGAGAGTTTGGACAAGGTTATTGCAGGCAAAATGGATACAGTTTTATCCTAAAAACTACATTTCCAGATTAGTCTTGGCAATCTGAATTTCTGATGTGCAAAGAGTCTACACATTCGTAACCAGTTTAAGATTAAGGTCACTAAGAGCCCTTAAACACTCCAGTGATCCTCCAATGGAATCTAATATTAGGAGCAGAACTATGTATTGTAGTAACTGAACATACTAAATAACTTTTACAGCCTACCATTAGTCAGCAATGAATGCTTCACCATCGGAGAGAGGAGTGGTGTGACACAAGGGCAGAGTAGACTAAGCCACCCCGCATGCACAGAACAGACAGTATCAACAGCGGTGGTGTATGCTTCACTAGCGCATAGTGGAGAGCCTAAGAGGAAGTGAAGCTCAATAAGAGGAAGTGAAGCTCAATAAGAGGAAGTGAAGCTCAATAAGAGGAAGTGAAGCTCAATAAGAGGAAGTGAAGCTCAATAAGAGGAAGTGAAGCTCAATAAGAGGAAGTGAAGCTCAATAAGAGGAAGTGAAGCTCAATAAGAGGAAGTGAAGCTCAATAAGAGGAAGTGAAGCTCAATAAGAGGAAGTGAAGCTCAATAAGAGGAAGTGAAGCTCAATAAGAGGAAGTGAAGCTCAATAAGAGGAAGTGAAGCTCAATAAGAGGAAGTGAAGCTCAATAAGAGGAAGTGAAGCTCAATAAGAGGAAGTGAAGCTCAATAAGAGGAAGTGAAGCTCAATAAGAGGAAGTGAAGCTCAATCGGGTGCATATAGAATCCAGAGGAATGATCCATCACGGCTGAATGCAAGTACCAAAGGGCCAAGTAAGAATTCGGGAATTTATGATTGCGCTAACACGGCAGGTCACAGTTCAGAGTCCTAACAATGATAGATTTCTGGCAGTGATCTACTCGCTCTTCACTCCAACAGTGATGGAAGCTCTAGAGGGGCGAGTTGAGATTAAAGGCTGGACAGTGGTAGTTCTCCTTTGAAGGGGCAGGTTCTAAAACCTGTTATGACAGCAGATCTGACAGAGCATATTGGGTAGTGGTGGCAGCTCCGAGCGACCAGGTCTGAGAAGGTCAGAGACCAGAAGACAGAAAGTGATGTCAGCTTTGATGGTGAAAGATGGAGGTTCAGAAGTTGAATGAAGAACCCTGAAGAGCCATGTCAGACAACGGAATCAGGCAGGCGAGAGGAGGCTGCACCCAATGGCAATGGTTTTATACCTCCCTATTACTGCAACACTTGAGAAGGAATTTTTCTACAGATACAATGACTAATATCCAAACTTCATGACTCACGTTTGGCGCGTGTACTTGTAGGCAGTATCCACCAAGTGCTTTGCTTCTTCAGCACACCTGAGAATGAAGGAAGTCTCCACCTCTTCAATCCCATCTGCAAAGATGAAACTCAGATTAAAACAGAGTGGTCCCATTTACAAGAAGGGACTACAGTCTGACTTACCTGCAAATGCTGCTGTGAAACTAACAGTACCTACCCTAACTCAGCCATTGTCAAGGAAATTGAAACTACAGCCTTTTAATTTGTCTTGTGTATCATGCTTTTCAGGAGAATATAGCATTCAAGAGGTTTTCCAACAGTTGCTGTTAAATCTATACACAAAAGCGTGGAAAGGTTGAGTAAACCTTTCCGGTTATTATTCAAATGTAAAACCAAAGGGGATGATGGACGGAGTGCTGAACATTGCAGGAACTCACCACCCCCCCTCCCCCAGTCAACTGATCTGGGTTTAATCCATCATTCTTCAGCTCACTACGCCACCCCAGTTCAGACATGGCCATATGCAAATCAGTCTGACCCTGTGCCTCATGGGAACAGTCCAGCCCGAACTGCCAAGCCATGTCTCCCCTGGACCGGAAACAAGCATCCTAGGACCAGTTTCTGGCTATTCAGCCATCAGCCAGGCTAGCTTGAATCCAGTGGCAAAGTGAGCAAGTGAACCACGTCAGATTAAATGTATCCATAGTTCCTTGAACATTTCGAAAGCAAGAAGCGAGAAAGGACAGGGTAAGAAAGAATTAAAGAGCAAGAAGCAAAGAGCAAAGCCAGGAGGAAAAGCAAGAAGGAAAATGACTGGAGATGGGAAAGGTTAGAAAAAAAATGCTTCAGAAAAAAAAGTCAGATGAGAAGCAGGTAGAGATACATGGGGATGATAGCAAGTAAAGAAAAAGGGAAAATGATACTGCAGATGTGACGAGCTTTGAGAAAGCCCAACAGTCTCAATTTTTTTTTAAAACAAAAATTGGAAAATCCAGTACAAATTGCTGTAACTGAAAATCCGTTTTGCTAATGCGTGTTACTAGAGCAGTCTCCAGTCAGACAAGGCCTTTCTATAACAGGCTACAGTATCTTAGCTAGTTACTAGTGATCGCTTGAGTCAGATATTTTTCCCGCAGTAACATTACCGAATTCAGAAACCAATCCGGTTGGTTGACTGCAGTACCTTTGGTTGTTAGAGGAAACAGTAGTGAGAAACAATTTATCCAGCAGGATGATTTACTGTAGGTATTTATAAATGATCAGGCTGCAGGAGCATAGATAATTAACGGGTCCCGAGTCAGAAACAATTTCCTTCAGGAGCAGTATAATCTAGATATATACACATATATGTACTTTGTTACAAATCTATTAAAGTATACATCCACAGGAGATAGTAAAAATTAATGCATTAGTAATACATTCTATAACTCAATTAACCAACAGTACAAATTACATGATGCATTTCAGCCCTCAGTGTAATTCATGCTGGTGAATAAAAAGTGGCCTGTGCCTAGCAAAGAGAACTGTGATAAGTGCCAGAACAGCAATAAAACTACACAATCCTAGCAATGAGAGATCAGTGTGATCAACAACCATAGGAACATGGCAAAAAAGTGTGGCAATCACAATGTTTAATGGGTTTTAGAAATTAAGTAAAAGTATAAAAATTGAGATGCCTAAAAAGATGAATAAAAAAAAGGTAATAAGATTGTTAGCCACTTTAAATTATTTTTCTCCTGGTGGTATCAGTTTTTAAAATCCTGAAAACTACCAGATATCTGGTTATTCCCATGTCCCCACATAGAGTGCGTATCCATTTGCATTGAGAGTTCAAATACTGGTGACAACACTAGATGGATCAAAAACGTATTTCGATCACCAAGATCCAAAAAAGTACACAGCACAAGTATAAAAACAGGGATTTAAAACATTGGAAATAGTAAAACTATTTCATAAATTATATGAGCAAAAAAAAAAAAAAGACTAAACAAGTGCTTAATACAGTTAAGTTTCCCCACACCTGATCCACAGTGCGTACCAGAATCGAGAGGCCAAAGATTACAGAACAGTGGTCAGTGCACAAAGTTCTCATCACTTCAAGATAATGGCCTGGGCTAGCAAGTCAGCACAATAGGAATATCCATTGCTCTCAAAGATAAATATGGAGAAGAGTAAATGGATGATAGATTCTGGGCAAGCTTTACATGCAGGGCACAGATCAAAAGCACTAGAACACCACAGCAATAGAACACCACTTTTAGAATAATCTGGTAGGCAAGGTCCTGTAGCGGAACTGAAAGTAATGTTTGCGTGCCATAGATGGAAAGATCATCAATAGCCGGCTCAAACAGTGGGGCAGATTTGAAGTTCAAAAAATCTTTAGTCGAACTGGTCGCTGGTTCTGCCAAGTCCTTTGCAAGTGTCATTTCCAAATACATTTGTCAGCTACACCCTTGAAATATGCACCATACTTCCTGGATTGGAACAAATAGTCCCCAGCCTCCCCAGTAGGTCTTGTAAAGAGATGAACCACCCAATTGATGTGGTCATGGGAAATTTCAGAAGATCTGTCAGCCTCGATAGGATTCCAGCTCTTCCACAGTCCATAGCCTAAACCAAAACGTTATCAATCTACAGTTCAACTTCTGTCTCAACTGTCTATGGGCAAGGGCCAAGTACAGAGGTTGCAAAGGGGAACTCGACCAGGGATCTTAAAACGGGTTTCAATTGTAAGTGGAGGGATTGGTTACCATAGCCCCATAACTCACACGCCATAAAGTCCCCGCCCCCGCCAACCCAAAACCTTATTGGGGCAATTTGGCAGGAAACAGTCTTCCTATTTATTTTGCCGAAATGGGCACACTGGTGAATTAGTTGCAACTTTGCTTTTTCCATATGGGCACCTCAGTGGATTGATGGGGTCAAGCAGAGGCCTAAGTAATCAAAGACTTCTACTGGATCCAACTTAGTGCTACCAACCCACAGTTGGTTTGTTTTTTACCCCCTCATAATCTAGTTTGACTTGTTTAAAATAAAGCCCCCCCATCACAAAACCTAAAAAAAAAAAAAAAACAGGAGTTGGAGACCCAGCAGTGATGCGGAGATTAAAATGGTCATCTGCAAACAGTAGCGCACACTTTACACCAATTTTGGTTATCACCTTAACGGTTCCAGTCTAGATAATCAACTCCATTTGTAAAAAATTAGAGTGGGTGCCAACACATCCCTGCCTCACTCCACGTTGGACAGGGAATGTTTGATTGTTCGTGTCTCACCTGTGCTGTGTTAGATGACGGTAGTCTGATTAAAAGGTTTAAGATTAGCAGGGAGACCCCATCTCTTAAGACCCTTCAGAGTCTAGCCCAGGGAACATCAAATACAGTACGCAAGTCAAAGGCCACATAATTCTCACCCCCTCAAAAAAAAAAAAAAAAAAACACACTTCCTTCCAAATACAGATCAGGCAGAAGACCTGGTCCTAACTTTTGTACAAACCCCCACCTGGAAGTCGCTCAGGGTTTGAGACTCCATCGTCCAGTCCTGCAACCTTCCCAAAACCTGTTTGCAAAAATATTTCTGAAGGGAATCTATGAGGCTGATCGGCCTATAACTCATCGGCTTGGATCAGTCATTTTTTGTACATAGGCACCATTTCTGCCAAGATGGTGGGATAGCAGCACCTGACAAAATCAAATTTGTTACCAAGTTTATGTACTAACTCCAGAGCATTTTATCCTCTATACAGGTTGGGTATCCTGTCTGGACTGGGGGCTCATGCTGGCACACAGAAAAGGCCATTTGGGTTTCCTCCATTGATCGAACCAAAGTTTCATCTTCCCTTCCCAAAGACTCAACCTACATCTCACTACTGGCATGATTGCCATTACCATTACCATATAGAGCCACAATAGGCAACCCACTCTTTGGGCTGAACCATGTATCCCAAGGTTTGCTCCCCACCCCCATTAAACAATGAGCCGCTGGTCTCCAGAAAGTCGTAGGGTCTTTGTCCATCAGTGCAACATGTAGGGAAGAACAAAGAGGGCCCTCCCCCTCCTTTTTAGCTCCATCAATGGAGCGTCTGTACTTCGCCCTGCAGATCACAATATACAGGCGTACCGTTTAACTGCACTGAGCGCCACCTTGGCCTTCCTAAATTCCTGGTTATACCAGGCACAGTGTCTTGCAATGGATGGTGTCCCCCCCCGTCCCCCCACCCTCTTACCCGCACTGTAGGAGGCTGACTGAGTATGTCCCTCATCGCGCTAAAAAACTACTTGCGGTAGGGCCTCAAGCTCTCAGCTGCATCCTTGGCAGGAAGTTTGCCCAACGGCTTAATCAACTGCCTTACTTTGTTCTTTACATCTTCTAGGGCTGCCGGACGCTCTTCCACCCAACCCCACTTGACTGCTTCTTGGTTATTTGCAACAGAGCACACCCAAATAAGGGCACTCCATGTCAATCTGTGGGGAGCCAAGTTTAATAAGAGCAAGGGCATTGTGGTCACTGTTCTTTTCACCACTGCCCATCTTCCACTAAGGGCCGAAGATTGGGAGTAATTAAACTATTCTACTGCTATGACCGGGTCAATTGAAAGTGTGGTCCCCATTGGGGGTCCAACCTAGTTCTCCCATTTGTTGCTCATAAGTCATGTTGCAGAGTGAGGGCAAGCACCTGGCTCCTTGTACATCTTACTGTTGGAAGATCTTAGGGTGGGCTTGACCACTCACAATCCCAATCCTCAGTCAGATCTGGAGGGGTAGAAGCAAGGGGTTCAAAAGTAGTTAAAATCCCCAGCACCAGTACAGGGGCAACATCAGAAAGCTTGATCAAAGCGTGATCTAGTGTGTAAATAGTATAGTTTCCTCCAAAGCACAGACAACCACTATTGTAGACATTGGCAATTCTAACCTTCCCACCACTAAACAGTGTCTGCTCAAGGGCCAGAATGTCCTGTGAGGCAACATAAAGCTTAACCTTAGACCCCAGGGCATTTTTGACCCATGCTGCTAAGCCCCCACGAGTATTTACCCTGCTCTCCCAATAGCAGCAATGGCATAGGCAGAGAAACCATTTTTTGAAAGCTTTTTATTGGTTTGAAAACAATGGTGCCAGTAGTCAGGCTTTTAACGCAGTTACAGCACTTGTAGATATAGATCAAAATCAACACTGAATCAGTCATTCCTTAAAAGGCCCCCACAGTTATCTCCCATCTCCTTAGTTGGAGAGATACATAGTCCCTCTGTACATGTTCCATTTACTCCAATTTATCCCATTTCTTAGGACAGCATCTGGACTTATAACACCTCCTTTTCTGCTATCATACATTTGTCCAATTCGGAGGCCCAGCTTGGTCTTCATCCACCTCCACCCCCCCCCCACCCCCCCATTTCATTGCAATTGCTTGTTTCACTAACATGCCATCAGTTGTTGCTCCATCTCCGTCAGGTCCGTTGCCTCCCATATATTAAGAAGCCCCAGTGTGGTGTTAAAGTAATCTCCTTTGCTAGAGCTCTGCATATGGCTCGTCGCCCTTCCCCATAAAGTTTGTATAGGAGGGCACTCCCATAGTGTGGTAAAAGGTTGCCTCTTGCCGACATAGGCGGAGAAACATAGCATCTTGTCTCCTCCCCATTTTTGCCAACGTAACCCTAGTAAAATAGGTTCTCTGTAGCATTTTTAATTGAATGAGACAAGCCGAAGAGGGGTGGCTGCCTCTCGGGATCTCAGTGCAGACTGCCAATCATTGTCCTCCAACTGCCATATATAAGCTTGCCACCCTTCTTGGAGGACGTGAAATGGATCTGGTAAGTTGTTACAGTTTCCGATAAGTTAGTACAGCTTTCTCTAACAGAGGTTCAGACAGTAGTTGGTCCTCTAAAGGGGATGTTTCCAGCATGTTTTCTGTATCGGGGAGTGCTGCTTTAAGGGCATGACGGATGTACGAATAACTAAAGCCCTCCCCAGAGCTAGTTCATATTTCACCCTGAACTCCTCAAATGTCAGTATATTCCCAATTTTTACAGGTGGCCTATTGTGGAAATTCCTATTATGTCCCATTTATCTAATCCTGGCAGATTACATAGTAGTCCTATCTTTTGGGTAGACCATAATGGGGTGGCCTGTGTCAGCACATCCAACCAGCCAAGACGGTTATTGGCTTGTCACCAAATCTGTGGGGCCCATGTAACAGCCCTTACTAACTTTGGAGAAAAGGGCGCCCAAGCATCACTCTGCCCATTTGATATTTATCTAAGTGGTATGCAGGGTCCGTCTGGGAGAGATATACCCAATGATTAACCCCAACCGAGGACCAATAATATAGTCTCATATCTGGGAGTGCAATACCACCATCGTACCAGCCCTTATTTGTGCAGAGCTATTCAGGGCACTCCGCTGTCCCACAGTAGGGTTCTAACCTCTTGATGTGACTGAAGTAAGACACAGGGACCTTGTGGGGGAAGTTGGAGAATCTATGAAAATGAGCGCTAGCATCTTAAATAGGGCTGCTTGACCCAGTAAGGAGAGGGGCAGTGACCTCCAATTTGTGATGTCAGTATGCAGACGTTCCAGAAGGCTAGCTAGATTCCTGGTACGCGGGTCAGGCGGTAATATAAATTGAGACAGGGGAAACCCTCCGTAGCCATCTTCACCCGACAGCCTGAGGGGAGCTTCGGGATCTGACCCTCATCAAAAAGCTTTGAACCAGTTGATCGAATATCCAGAATTCTGGCCAAAATTTGTGACGGTTTAAAATTGTGTATGGCTCTATTAGGGGATGCCAAAGAGCAGAATATCGGCATAGTGATATCCTATCTTGTCCTGCCGCCAATTTCAACCCTCTAAGCAGTGGGTCTTTCCTAACCCAAAAGGAAAGTGGTTCCAACACCAGTTTGAATATCAAAGGAGAATAGAGGACAACCCTGCCTTGTTTCCCTTCCCAATGTGAAGGTCCTAGACAGGCGGTTGACCTTAACCGACTAGTTTGATCCAATCCAGAATTTGTGCCAAACCCTAGACGTCGAAGCACTTCAAAGAGATACAGCCATTCTATTGAATCAAATGCCATTTTGGTGTCCAGGGATAACACCACTGCATCTTCCCCAATTAGATGCGACCAAGACATTGTGGAGGCGGTGGATATTTAGTGCAGTATTCCAGCCTGGCACAAAGCCAGATTGGTCCGTATGAACCAATGACGGGATCATAGAGATCAGGCGTGACGCTAGGAGTTCAGCAAGAATTTTGGCTTACACATGGCTAAGCAAGATTGGCCTATAGGATCTGCAGGTTTCACCAGCTTACCAATAGTAGCCAGATGTTGGTCTTCTGGCAGGACTCGTTCGAAACCATTTCTGAAAGAGGTGGTCAGATTCAATGTTTCCTGAAACAGGATTACATCAAAGGTGTCCACAAAACTATTCCAGTCTGGATCTGAAACGTAAAATGGGTACTTTCCTGTTCAACGCAGGAGTCATTTCTACTATTTTCTAAAGATTTGACAAGATCATTCATGTATAATGAACAGTGTTGGTGCGATAACCTTGGCACGCCCCCACGCTCAATTGGGATTGTATTCAGTCAGCTCACCATTTGGGCACCAATTAACCTTTGCAAAATTGTTCATGTAGTTTGATTAGAAGCTGTACAAGATTGCCTGGCACCCCCATGCTTAGTGAAACTTTCCATAGTTTTGGACGTGGGATTAGATCAAATGCAGCTCTTAAATCTACAAATACCACAAACTGTTGTAGTAATAGTTCAGTGAGTGAAAATCTAGTCAACTGTGCTGACCTTTTGTCGGAAGCCAACTTGGAGGGGACAGGATTTAATTAGAGTCCGCCCAGTCGATCAGTTTTAGAACTGGTCAAGGGAATGAAAAAAAAAAAATCACAGGTTATCAAACTGATCGGCCTGTTATTTGAGTGGTCTCTTGCAAGTGCAGTAGTTAATATAGGTTCTGGAGGAAAATACAACTCGTTTTCTGTAGTAGATTGCAGTACCTCATGTCGTCACTAGAGGCCCCTAGAGTCCTTTTCTGGAGTAAGCTGCAATACCGGCAGAACTATTCAAAGGTGGTCACTGTAGACACATTGTGACTCGAGGCAGTCGTGAGTCATGATGCCCCAGCCAGGACTGGCATGGTCGAGCTGGCCACAAGCACAGGGTATCAATATTCAGAGGGGCTCACCAATCCCACTTAGTCTCAGTTGAGTCCCGTTAAAGCCTATCAGCCCTTGATGTACCTCAGTGTAAATGTTAGCACCCCATCAGCTCCCTGTCCTCCTCCCATCTTCCCCACTCCTGCTGTCACGTCGCAACGACTCCTGCCCTCATAAATACCAAATGTTCTATCTCCCCATGACAATGTCCTGGCCAAACCGAATTAGGGCCAGCCCTAGCCCCAGCTTTACTCAATTGTTGCAACACGGCTGACAGGCTTTAAGAATGGTGCAGTTAAAAAAAATAGGGGCGCGAGCTAGGCGCACCTGGGAAGAATGGATAAGCAGGGGGAGGGAAGGAGAATATTAAGCAGATCGAATGCAGGAGCCAATGATATGCGTGAGCGTCTACTTAGAAGGATGCCTACATCCGTGAAGCACCAATGACAGATGTCAACATTGACGTACAATCCTATTAGCCAAAGACCACTGAACCACATCAGCCAATGGAGGAACTTGGTTGTGGGTGACAATAGCTCTTAACTTCCAGCTAAAGCTACCTCTAGGTACCGCTTGTGCACCGGGTAGGTAACAGGATAGCAGCTCCCTTCCTCACTTAATGGATCTTTTCACTGTAGCGTGAAACAAGTCCTGATGTACACTGCCTACAAGCTTGCATTGCTGTTCAATACCTTTGACTGAACTACTTCATTCACAGCACAATGTGGGCAATAGCGTGTGTAGTACCTCTGAATGTGCATTGCTATGTTTAAGAGTCCGTACCGCCTATCTCTGCACAATCTCTTTAGTAATAAAGCACTAAATGAGCAGGGACATCTCACCCACGGACAGCATAGCAGCCACATCTCACCCACTCGTAGCAGCCACATTCGCCTCTGAAAGTTCAGGCTTATGCGGCCCCCACTCAAATTCCCAGGGTGGTGCAGTCTTAGACTGGGCTGCAGTTAAAGAGCCGAATTGTGGGACAGTAGACAAGCTAGAGAACCAGACTTACTGATAAGAGGCCCACTGAAGGTAATCTAAAAGTTTAATCACAACACATCACAGAATCTACTAAAGGGAAAAATTAAACTGAATTGAACTACAATTCCCATCAGACAACGCAGATATTTTACCTGCGAGAACCTACTAAAGGAACTGGTAATTAAATACAAAAAGTTCTTATCAGTGAATCTGTGAGCTTCATGAAGAGCCTGTGATCAAGGTGCGAGCCTCCGAAATGCACAAGGCAAGAAAGACTCCAAATGTGAAATGAAAGTTTGTGAATAAAAATTCATTGAATTAGTCTATAGTGGCGTGCGTTTTCGAAATAATGCACTTGAAGGAATATATATTATATACACACAGGGCACAAGTAAAAATAAATTAAAATAGGAGTGGGGGACTAACCAGGTTAGGCAGTATGCAAGGCATTGCGCACAACATAACAGGAAGTGACCTCACTGGATGTGACATCACAATTAGTGACAGAGGTTAAGACCTCATACATGTTTATCAGGTATATAATGATTACATATGAAACCACTATGAGATTTGGGGTCAGGGTGGTGCCCAAAAAAAAAAGTGGTGCAACCCAAACAAAATCTGGGCCTCAACTAATATTTTTTTAAACCCCATCACAAAGATATCGGCAACAAGCAGCAAGACGAGCGATGTGTTCTGCTTAATTGTTTGCAAAGTCTGCATTCTCAAATATTTTATGGGTTAAGGCATCTTCTGTAAAGGTGCCCAGTAAAATCAAGGAATAGTCATAATGGTGAGAACTCTGGAGCTGAACGTGTTGGTTGGACAGATCTGTTGGATGAAGTCCCAGATCAAAGTAGCATAGCGGGTTAATGAGTCTCCTGCAGAGCACATCACTAACATGCAGAAACAGCTCAAGACCCGGCTCTTGCAGTGCCACCACCCTCCGACCGAGGTTCACGGAACCTCAGCGCCTGGAGACCTACCACCAGGGTGATAAGCTGCATTCTACAAGACCCTCTGAAGCACATGTGCGTGCTAGTCAGCATAAGCACATGCACCGTCAGCCCAGTGGGAGCACAGGCACTGCTGTGCCCCAGTCACTTGGAGGCACCCGTGCTCCCTAGCAAGTGTGAGCACAAGCACCTGAAGGCGTCAGTTGGGGGGGGGGGGGGGCAGGGAGACCATGCTCCTCTAGTCGTGTGCACAGTTCTGTCAGCACCAGTCAGAGCACAGGCACAGCTGTACTGCAGTCAGCGTGAGCATAGGGCTCAGTGGGCGTCAATGAACGTGACGGCAGGGAGACCAGGAACCTGTACCCCAGTCAGTTAACTAGGCCCGCTGCCCCCCAGTTGGGGTGAGCGTACAGACTGCTGCACCCCAATGGGAGGACAAGCAAAGCTGTACTGCAGCCAGTATGAGGGCACAAGCGCCCCAGTGTGAGCACAGGTATACTGCAGTCAGTGTGAGGGTACACGTGCCACAGTGAGCACAGGTCCCTCTGACCCAGTTAGTGTGAGCACACAGGCCCCGCTGCGGCCCAGTGGGTCGGTGCTCTGGCAAGTCTGGGCGTCACTGAGTGAGAGGCTGTGCAATACGCTTGGGGCACCATTTAGAGCCTGGCTTGACACAGGTAAGGGTGCCTGGCCACAAGCCCAGACGTGCAGGCAGGTCAGTCGGCGGATTTCCCTCCAGATTTGCTGCCGGGAAACGAGGTCAGCACCACCTGCTCCCTGGGGTACGGCCAAGCACCGGCCTGAATGAGGTCACTTTCGGAGGGGGCTAAGCTGCCGACTTTCCTCCATGGTTTGATTTTCATTACTCTTCGTGCGTGCCTAAAACCTCCGGGTTTCACCTCCCAGTGCCAAGCCAGGCGCCACCACGTATTGTGGTCGCTTGTAACAAATAAATCAAAACTCGGTGCCCAGGGAGACCGACCTCCCTGTTGCAAACAACGAACCCCCATTGCAAGCACAGGGAGAGTGTGGGTTTTACACACCTCACTACAGCCTCGGGCCAATGTTTAGGTGTGCTTCTGATGGAGCAAGTTCTCGGCGAAAATAGACTTGCTCGGAAGCAATCCGCTTGTGTAACTCTAAGGTAATAAAGTGGTGTGGCAATGAATACACAAACATGTGAGTTAGTGAAGCTTGTGTACGCATGTACTAATGCAGATAACATTGAAGTACTAATACTGCTTTGAAGTACTAATACTGCTTTAAAAGTGAAATCCGTTTTGCGCATGCGTCACCTACATCTATGTAGGATGACAAATCTTGGAGGGAATTTCTGGCACATGAGCAGAAGCTACTAAAATGGCGTCTTGAAAATGGATGCATGGCACCTACCCATTTGAAATAAAAGCAAGCTATTTTGCTAATGCAGGGATAAGTTAAATAAAATGGGATAGAGGAGGTGGGTGGTAAACAGTGCAAACACTGAGAAATTAACAGTTGACTTTAGTGTGTATTTGGGCCTCTCGCATAACTGAATGAGCCGAGTGACGCAAAGTCTATGCATGCCCACTGAGTGGGGCCATGAAGGTCAATGACAGCAGTTGAACGGGAGCCAAGACCGGGTGTTACTTCGTGGGAACAGGATGTGTAGAGTTAAACTATGAAGAAACCCATTATAATTGTATCAACATAGTTACATGGAAATAAGAGTTTATGCATAAAAGTAAGGGTTGGGTTACAAACAATGGTTTAACTGAATTTTGTGACATGTAAGCATGGGGTGATGAAGACCTCTCTTCCCACCCCCCCCCCCCCTTTGCTGGGGCAATCAAATGTAATATTTTCCTGATATTGAAACATTAATGGGTGTAACATGCAGAACGAAAATGTACAATTAAGTAGCTTTAGTTAGTCGGATGCAGAAGGGCTTGCTGGATGCTGAGAATTGCTGTGGGGAGAGAAGCGGATGCTGTGAGATGCAGTTGCTGATGAAGACCTGATTGCAGAACCTGAAGCAGAACTTTCTATCCTAATTTAATTTGGGTCAGATTTGAAGAATGTGGAAGAATCGCGAGGAGGAAGTGTCAGAGGGGTGGGGCACAACTGTTGGATTCTAGAGAGGTCAATTGTCCTGAAGTCTTAGTCTCCTGAATCTCAGGGGACCCCCCCTATCAGTCCTTTTGGCAGGAGGGGTGGTCTTCCACACCATCCTTAGTAATTATAAATTTGTCATTTGCTAATGTTCTTGATCTCTCCATCCTGTTTGACATGGATTGAGAGAGTCTGAGATAAATGACTTGTGTTTAATTGAATTCTCTCCTGTGAATGATGGTGACTGCACTGTTAGGAGATGGTTCACCTACATCGGAGAAAATTTAGATAAAATTGTAAAACTTTAGTCTGGTTATTTACTGTAACTATAGTAAAGTAAGATTGTTAATCACCACCATCATCTAGTTAAACTAATGGTCCATCGACCAGAGGAAACGTGTATCTGTAAAGGGGGTAGTTATAAATTAACTGAGGTATTGTGCAGACTAATACTAAACTACTTGTGAAATTATAGAAAACTTTACCCCCACCAGAGGTTTAACCACAAAGTTTATGGGCCCAGGTGAGTATATGGTAGTGAAGTATCTGTTGAACAACTGGATCAGTTCTGGTAGCAGAGCTATGGTTGACTAGTGGTGATAAGTATAGATTGATATTAACTAGTGATTCATATTGAACAGAAGTTAGTGTTTTGTTTAATGTCCTCTAGAAGCACAGGTCCCTGGGCATCCCAGGAATGGAATTTTGAATACCAGGTGGCAAGAGAAGTCACACTGCAGAATGTTACTAGTCTGTTGTCAGAATACTGAAAAGCTATTGAGGGCAAGCAGTATTATATTAGGGACTATATTGTATAAAAGTAGTGTGGATGATAAGAATTCGCTGGGAACACTGGTCTTATTGCCCAAAGGGGGCATCACTGAAGGATTAGCAGGTTCTTCCTAGCTTGAATGAAGGGTAAACAGGGGTGTCACTCGCAGGGAAAAGTTGTACTTCTTTACTTCAGAAGAAGTCAAATCTATCCTTGGTTAGTGGATCAGACAGACTAGCTCTTATGTTAAACAAAATTAAGAAATAAGTTCTTGTATTACCTGTGAAGGGAGGGTCAGTTGCAGGAGTTATACTGACGTCACAAAGATCCGCGCTGGGATTGGTTGTGATAAGGGAGCAGATTGTAAAGGGAGGGTCAGTAGTGAGGCACAGTATGGACGTCACAAAAGGCAGTGCTAGTATTGGTTGGACGAGCAGCGCAAGCCTGAACTTTGATTGGTTGCTAGATAGAAGTCTTGTTAGAATTGGTTAAGAAGAAATTGTATGTTGAATCCTGATTTGACTGTTGGTGCAAGTTGCGCTGACATACCTACATCTTGTCCTAAGAGTTCAAAGGTATATGGATGACTTATATCAGTCTAAAATGTATGGCGAAAGGAAGAAAATGTTGTTAAAGAAAATTAAGAATTTCTTTAAGATAGATAAGCCTGTGTTGACTAGAGGAAATTCCTATTCCACCACCAGAAACGCCCGCTTCATTTATGATGGAAAGAGGATATCATACTTGTGTATGTTTGGAGACTTGGGTGGAGTATACAAAAGGTGATGTGTTCTAGCTTTCCCAGAAAAGGGTACATTTAATGGGAGAATTCAAAATGTGAGAATCAGAAATAATGATTTAGAGCCAAAACCTAGGTCAATACAGTATGGGGCTTTGGAAGAATGGAAAACTGAGGCATTTGAACAAGAAAAATTCAGAGGTGGTAGGAGATTGAGGATTGTTGCCAGATATCTGTATGAGTCACGTGAGGATCAGATGAAGCAATAGAGAAGAGCTGTGGTAACAGAGTTTGTATCCAGTATTAATGGCTGAAGATCAGTCTGGACGCAAGTGTAAGGAAAAACAAAGCACATGAATGTGTCAGGGTATGGAGAATCAGATAATGTAATAATCCTCCACCATATCAAGAGACACCTAGAAGGGTCACCCCGAGTGCACCAGTGTCGGAACACCATTGGTTCCACAGATTCATGATACAAACACTAGGGTGTTTGAAAGCCGTGAGAGAAGCTTTGAATAAAACTAAAGACAGAATATAAATCAGTTGAAAGTAAATACTAAAGCTTTGACAGTGCCAGTTACAATTGGATCGTGATCCCATTGTGTGGAGATCAAGATATTAGTCCAAAACGACTAACAGTTTAATTTTAGAAAGGAAGTAGTGATGTCTTATCAGGCCAGGGAGTGATTCGGTTATTTAATTAATGGATCTTCTAATTCTAGAACCTTTAGTTGCGACTCCAAAGGTTTTCACCTGAAAAAAGCAAAAAAAAAAAAAAAAGTATCTACAGGCCCTATTGGAACGGGAGGTTCAACAGTGGTTACTCCTGAGGATTTAGAGATGAGCACAGGGAATAGAACGAAATTCACAACCAGAGGTCTTGGATATTAGCAGATTGAAAGTGGATTTGGAAGACAGGATAGCTGGTAATGTAAGCGCAGAAAGATCATTTATAGTGAAGAATTGTTTGTGTAAAAACTGAATTAGAAGAGCAAAGATTTTCCATGAGAAGTTAATAGAAGTTGCTTTGGAGATAGGAAAGATCAAAGCTGTTGCAGAAACCGAAAGATCAAAGCTGTTGCAGAAACCGAAAGATCAAAGCTGTTGCAGAAACCATATCAAGAGGAGTTCACCAAAAGGATTTAGAAAGTATAAATACTTCTAGTAAAAGACTAGAGATCAAGTAATGATGAACATTGGGAGACATTGATAAGTGAGAACTAGATGGATAAGAAAGAAAGGAAGCACAAGTCAAAGAAGCATGGCCTGCATTTCCAGTAAGGGAGTCAGAAAAGATTGAAAGGGTATGTCCAATGAGGTAAGTACCTGGTGGTGGATAGGTTAAAGTTCCATGGAGTACACTGGATATTTTGTCATTTACAAATGATTTTCCCAGGTTGAGAGAAAAACCTGTTGAAGGAATAAGCAAGTGGAAAGGTTTGTGAAGGTTTCATATGAGTTGTTCAAAGATTTGGATGGTTTGACATTGTAATTTACAATTGGTCAATTGGAGTATTCAAGAGATCCTAAAAATAAAAAAAGAGCACCATCAGAAGAGGTGATGAAGTAGTATCATCAAGTAATTCCTTTCTTAAAAGGAAAAATCCCGCCAAAAGAAACCAATTGGGTAAAAATAGATCGAACGACACAAGAACCCAAGTAGTCCGTGCATGCGTATGGAGGTTATTACAGGTGTTTAAGCAGTATAGTGGCTTTAAAAACATTGGTGCTCAGGATATGGGACAATTTTGCATCTGTTTATATATAGTTTGAAACTGGAGATTAGTCAGATGATTCACCACCACATGTGTTGGCAGAGCAAGTCAATTGATGAGATATTGAAATATGCTAAATACTGCAGCAATGACATGGAGGCAAAACCTAGAAAGTTAAGAGAAAATGAGGGCACAGGTAAAGTTGTCAGCAGCAAGAAACAAATCTAGTTTCCCAAATTAAATCAGCTGAAAGGGCAGAGTCGGAGTGAACAAGTGTCGAATGGTAATAAAAGAGGACAAATGAGTAGAGTGAAAGCAAGGAAGAAATTCCCTTGTCATGCGTGCGGAAAGCATGGCCATTGGAAGAACGAGTAAGAATATTCAGAATGGGGCAAATCAAAATTTAAATCCACAGATGCAGAATGAAGGGGGTTGTGAACCAGCAATAGGTAGTTACTCCACAGTATCTGGTGCCACAAGCTGCTATGCCAAACCATGTGAACATTCAAAAATAGTGCCAACATCGGCTTTCATGGAGAAGGTGGTAAGAATACCTCTGGTTTCACAATATTTTACAGAATGATGAATGACATAGGCAATGACAGTGCCGGAGGGGAAGGAAAAGGAGTGCTTGGTGCATCCTTGCCGGTAGATCAGACAGGTCCCTTTATTGATGGGAAAGTGAAAGGCAGTGACACTTTCTATATGACACTGGTGCTACCTGGTCTACTGGGAGAACAGCAGACATCCCCAAACCTATCCCTTTCAGGAGAAACTATCCAAGTTGTAGGACTAACAGATTAGAAGCCCAGTTACAAGACCAATGGAAGTACATATTGGAAATTTTAAAGATCGGTTTGTGGTATGTGAGTCAAGTCCAGTGAATTGGTTAGGGAGAGACCTATTGTGTAAGATGAACTGTACAATCTATTGTACTTCTGATGGTGTTGCTTTTCAAACACCCGATGAGGATATGGTTTACAAGATGTTGCTAGCTAAGCAAGGGACAGAAGTAGATGCGATGTTTTCATTAATGACTGAAAATGAATTGCCAGAAGAATTGTAAACAAGTGAATCCAGAGGTATGGGATTTTTCAGGAAAAGAATGGGTTAATGACAAATGTTGATCCAGTGAAAATAGTGGTGAAAGTACAAAATGAGTCCAGCAGTGAAAAACAGGAGTTGCTCCAGTAATACAACAAATTATTGAGCAAGGAATTCTGAAAGAAATAGTAGGTAGTCCTTGTTGGCCAATTATGGGACAAAAGCCAAGTGGTGGTAAGTACAGGTTTTGCAAAAGATTAATAAGGATTGTAGTTCCTGGTTGTCCAGTAGTGCCAAATCCAGCAGTGATCCTTAACCAGATACCATGGAATGCAAGTTGGTATATGGCGATTGATGTGTCAAGCATGTTCTATTCCTTTGCACCCAGATAGCCAGCATCTTTGCGTTCTGGCTTGGAGATAGTGTTGGCATGGTGCGGTGCAGAGTCCTTCGATTTTTAGTCAGATCTTGAAAGTGTCTAGGGTCATTGGTAATGCCCAAGAAATTAGTTCTGGTTCAGTATTGATGACCTATTGGGGCAAAGACACATGACGATTGGGTCACTGACACAATTGCATTACTGAACCATTTGGCCGAAGGACACAAGGTGTCTCCAGAGAAATTGCAATTTGGTCAACTAAAAGTTGGGCATAAATTAGAAAGGAGTAAGAAAAGTGACCCCCGAAAGAATAAACAGATGAAACTCCTTCAGAGAATGTTCGTAGGGGTGGGGATACTGTAGGCAGTGGATATATGGATTTTTCCTGCTGGCGAAACCATTGATCCAACTGACTGGGAAAAGAGCAAAGGACCAGATTGATTGGGATGATTAATGTTTGGAAGCATTTGTAGAGTTGCGAAATTGCCTGTGTGAGGCACCAGCCCTGGGAATGCCAGACTATTCAAAATAATCTGCATTATTCTGTTGTGCAGTTTGTTTGAACTCGGAGGCATGGACTGAGCTGCCATCCAGTGGAGTCTGTGCCACATTGGATCCAGTGGATTCATCTTTACCTGGCTGCTTAAAAGCAGTAGCTGCTACATGCGAGTCTGGAGCAAAGTGAATCAATTGTGATGGGACATCCAGTTAAGGTTTGCGCCACATTCAGGAGAGTCTTTTAAACAAGAACTCAAACACTGAACCTCAGCCCTAGTCGGATGACTAAGTATGAAAGTGATTTCGGGGCACAGAATCTGACAGTGATAAGGGGCACAAGATTGAATCCTGCCACGTTACCAGATCCATGTTGTGGAGGTGAAAGATGAAGCAGATCATGATAGTTTGGTTATGACTGATGTGTACAAAGCCTCACCCAGATATAAAAGAATCACCCTTTACTGAATCAGATCATGTATTATTTGTGGATGGTTTTCAACAGTGGTCCCCAGAAAGTGAAATGGAAGCCAAAGGAATGTATAGAGACTCAATCGTAGCTATATTTAGTGGACTTCTCAAATGGACAGAGGTCTGATTTACTTGTAGGTTTAGAATATAAACCTACAAAATACATAAAATGAGACACAATCCAGTGTCCTACTTAGCCAGTAGAGTACATAAACAAGAGAAAATACAAACAGGGGGAGGGGGGGCAAAGCCTTTTCGGTTTGTTATACAACAGGAAATAGGGTTAAAAGAACTCACTACAAAACACCTTTACAGCAGAATGAACAAAAGGTCCTGTAGTCCCTTACCAGTTTCTAGTACTTTCCCACCTGACCCAATTGCTCGAATCACTGCTCCCGCTGGGTTACAAAAGTTGGTCATGTGATGCTTGCTCTGGAATCCCACCCGGAAGAATCCAGCTATTAAGTAACTTCCTGCAACATACTGGCAAGCACTGGCCCGGTTTATACCTCTCAATTGCTGTCTGCATACTAATTTGCCTCCCCTTCCTTAGGTAACTGAGCCGTTCGAGTATGCTAAAGCAACTCTCTCCCCTCCCCTCCCCCCCCCCCCCCCCCGTATCCGACCTGGAATTAATCATATCTGGTGAGTCTTTCCCTTCACTCGGTCCCTCAACCATGTAGTTCAGTGTTAAAACTTAATTCCTTTCTTTAGGAGCCGCCATTATATCAACCCTTGTTTCCTCGCCCAAGTTCCCCCATTCTGGAATTGCAGTCCGACATGACTCTACGAGCCCTGTTGCATATTTTTCTCCTCAAGTTAGCACCCCCCCCCCTCACTTCTGACCACACCATCACTTACTTATGTACTGTTCCCTAGCTGCACTGGCTATTCTTCATAATACTATTGATCAAAATTATACTGTACTGAATTTCTTTAATTAGCACGCGTTTGAGACTATGTATGCAACTGGCTATTCTCCTTAATCCAAGTGCTTCTAATGCCGCCATCTCGTATTTCACTGCGTTTCAGTATTTAGTATGTAACGGAGCCTATTTATGCAACTGTCAGAACATTACAACCGTTCAATTGTTTCTGAATTACTGCCTAGATGATACCTGCACACTATTTTACCCTCCCACACTCCTTGGTTAGACTCATCACCGCCGATACTATCGCACAAAGACGCCTGACTAATTGTGACCAGGTCCTACTCCGCCTTGCTGCCTCCAATGTATAATTGAGTAACCGCCACAGTCTAAGCATGTTATACAATTCCCCCACCCTCACTCGTCATAATTTTAACCCATTTCGCACTTGCCTTGTTTGACACTCCTGCATACGCTTGTCTGTGCACAAACTATTTAGCATAGCGCAACAACTTATCTAACTGTTCCCCTCAATGCCCCATCGTAGCCTTACCTTACTAGGTTAGCCACCACACCTTGTCTACACATCGTATTATATACATAGTCCATATACCACGAGCACACCAGCCCTTTCACGGCCCATACTACTCACAACCTACCTCATCCTGTGTGGCTCTTGTATCTTAATGCATGCTAACCAGACCTTTGAGTCTGAAATGCATGTTTGTCACTGTGTTGCCACTATTGAGTTTACTAGTTGTCTCGCTTATGCATCTTCCTTCCCCCTTGCTCCCACAGGCTAATGAGGCTCTATTTAACAGGCATGTTATTTAAGTCCTGATCCGCTCATCCTTCAAACGGATCGAAACGCCGTTGACACCCTAATACACCTTACACGCAAAAAAACGTTGGTTCATACCGCGGTCAGGAATGCTTTATTGATCTCAAGTTGTGTATATACTACCTGGCAGTGTTCATTGGAGTGTCGGAATCGGGTGGGGCTGGGTCTCCGCCAGAATCAGACTTGCTAGCAGCCATCCCGCCTCATCCCCTGTGTACAAGTGGCACCTGCCCACACATTTGTTACATTTGCCTAGCAAGTCCCAGATCACCACCTTCATTGCATCCCATTACATTGCCATGGAGCTGGCCGTGCCATGGAGCTGGCCGTACCCCAGTTCAGCTCAAAATAGCCATCCAGCCCCTTTATGGAGTCTAAGTTGGGTCCCCAAAGGCTTCGGTGTTAAGCCTCCACAGCATACCTTAGTTTTCGGCCAGCCTAAAGTGTACATTAATGGCAGGGAGTGATCAGACAAATAGCGGGCCAGATATTGCGTTTCTGCTCTGATATGCCACACACCTGCTGCCAACACCTATAGTAGACTAGACTTTTTATCCAACAGACGGTGGCACACGTACACTCGATCAGGGTTGCAGTGTCACCAGATATCCAGTAAGCCATAGTTTTGAAGCATCTGTCCCACATTTTAGGTTTGGCATCCAGCTTTGGGGGGGGGGGGGGGGGGGGGGGGGAGGGGGATGTCCATCGAGCTCGCCATCTAGGGCGCAATTAAAATCACCTGCAACAATAAATTCCGTGTCTGGATCCAGATCTAGTTGCCCCAAGACACGGCCCACGAACCCACCAGCAGTGCTATTCAGGGCATACACTAACCAAATGGATACTGCGCCCATCCAGCGTCCCCTCCACTGTCACAAACCTCCCGTCAGGATCACTTCTAGTGTGTATTACCTTAAAGGAACTCCTGGGGCCACCCAAATAAGCGCTCCGAGCAAACGGAGTAGGATGTAGCAAAAGATCAGCGCTCATCCTGCCCACGTGTTACCCCCACACCCCCACCCCCCCCTCAGACAATAGATGTAGAGCAACCAAGTACAAGTCAAGAAGACTTGATACCAGTGATTGAAATACCTGAAGCTGAAATCAAAAGAATAAATAATCTAGAGAGACAGGGAAGTAGAAAGGACAAGACAGGTAAAGGAAGAAATAAACAAAGCTATCGAGAACCCTGATCAGGGACAGAAAGAAGCAGAACAAGTTCAGGCGGAATGAAAAAGACCTGAACAGGACCAGATAGGGGTAGAACATGTTCAGGCAGAAGGAGCACAAACTACAGTAAGACCTGAACAGGACCAGTTAGAAATAGGAGCAGTAGAAGAACAAAATACAGAACAAAGACAAACCGAGGGAAGGAACACAAAATAAAATTGTGCCTAGACTAAATGAAAATAAAACAACCTTATAGAAGTACGGAGAAGGCGACAGTGCAGTTCAGGTAAAAAGAGTAAGAAAATGTGATAATTGGTCAAGTGGAGTTAAGAAATATTTCGTAAGAAAATCAGGAGAACACAGAAGTAAATGAGGTTTCAAGGCAAACAGAATCAAAGAAGTCATTAGTAAAATCCACACAAAGAAGTCCAAGATTTAGAGTTTTGAACAGGATATGAGGGCCTCTAAGTGGACTTACATAATACTTGAGGAATTTGAAAATTTAGATTTACGTGAAGAATCAGAAAGAGCCTCTATCACTCGGATTGAGGAAAGCAAATTAAAGCCACCCTAAAATAAAGATCATTCTTCTTTAGAACTGATTAAGAAAAGAAAGAGGATATTTCCTAACGAAAATGGCAGAAGTTAAAGTCAATGAACAACCGAAACGAAGTTGGAAACAAAGGTCTTAGTTTATGTAGTAATATTAATGTGGTTATTTCCAACAGTGGTGGTACCTTTATTAATGGTAGCCAATAATAGTTACTGATGAAAAAATAGATACAGAAAGTACTAAAACAGGGTTAGAACAAGTAGACAAATTTATGTATCTTCATGATGATCTAATAAGGATTCATCTTTAAATGTGTACCAAATTGTTGTTTTAGTATGTAGCTACAATTGAAATTAGTGACGTTACGTCTCTATGAAGTTACCCACATCAGTATCAGAAGGGTTAACTCATCACAATATTCCTTTAACATTTGGTGTGTCATGTTTATTTAATGCAATTGGAAAGTTGCAGTATTTCTAGTCAAACAAATTTTCCAGAATTACCTGTTCGAAAGAATATGAATCCAGTACTTCGTAGCAAGGATGCACAGTTCATGGGTGAAATCTTTTCAACAATGAGCCCAATAGATACAGCAAGTGCACAAGAATAATCTAACATTTATATTAAGTGAAGAAAAGGAGTTTAATTTAGTTGAAGAAAGGAGACAGGATTGAACAAAAAGCTGCTGAACAGAAAACCCATGTACCTCCATGGGCTGGGAAGATTGAATTTATGTAAAAAGTGAGGCTCACTTGTCCCTAGATTTTGTAAAGGGAAAATTGTCTCCATGGTTTAGAGACAGTATAATATGGTCATTGGTTCCAGTGAATGTGACCACAACTTCCTAATTTTAGGGGGGGATGGGACTAAAAGGAGGTACCAATCCTGTGTTTCCAGGAAGATACTAGTTGTGCAGAAATAGTGCGGAAATAATGCTCATTATAGGTTAACTGCCAGGTGGTATGGTAGCAGTTACTTGGCATAGTATTTCCACAAATTTATCGTGGACAGACCCAATGGAATCCATGAAATATCAAATGGACTAACACTAAGAGGGCTAGTTTTTCTGAAATAGTGGGTGATATGTTGTGCATGGATACCCTCAGTTGGAGTCGTTCAGAATTTGCACAAAATTCGTAAATTGTCAACAGTAGTATAGTCTTGCAAAGGATACTTCTGGAGGATTGATTAATACGGAAATGGTTGCAATGAGATCTATGGTTTCACAGAATAGACTTGCTCTTGATATTTTATTAGCAAAAGGAGGATTCTGTGGAATGTTCATAGTTCAACATTGTTTCACTTACATACCTGACAAAAGTAAGGAAAATATTAGATTACAAGAATTATTGAAGATTTGACCCAACTGGAGGTTGGCGGTGTATGGAAAAAGACTAAGTCTTACTACAATAGGGAATTGGTTTTCTGATAATGAAAGTTTCCTAGGTAAAATACCAGTAGTTGCAATAATGACAATAGTGTTAATAAACACATGCAAGTGTTTCAAGAATAAAGGGGGAAAAAAAAAATACAGAAATAGATAGGAATAGTAGTTGAAGATATCAAATCAGAAGAGATAAAGGGAAATTATATTAGAGAACGAAAGAAAAAGGAAGTAAAAGAAATATAAAAGGGAATAGAGAATTGTTGATGTTGGCATCTGGAAGGTATGGGTAATTTTGTGAAGGCTCAAAATGCAATCAGAGGGGATTGATGGAGCAAGGTCAGAGAAAAGACTTGCTCTGAAGCAATCCGCTTGTGTAACTACAAAGTTAGAACAGGTGGTCGCTCCTTTTCTTATCTAGCAGCAAAAGAGTGGAATGAACTCCCCACTGACCTAAGACATACCACAAATCTCCAGTTTCAAAAAAACGTAAAACTTCTTCCCCAACTCTTAATCATCTCAGCATACGCCAGCAGTAGCTCTTATTTTGGTATAAAGCGCCGTGATATCCCATGGGATGAGTTGCGCTCTACAAAAACTGTAAATAAATAAAATAACTCACTAACAAGTTAATAAAGTTGTGTGAAAATTAATGTGCAATCACATACACGTGGGTTAGTGAAGCTTGCATCTGAATGTACTAACGCAGATAACATTGAAGGACTAATACCACTTTAAACGGGAAATTTGTTTTGCGCATGCGTTGCCTACATCTACTTAGGATGACGAATTAATGCTTGGAGGGAAATTCTGGCACTTGAACAGAAGCTACTAAAATGGAGCCGTGTAGACTCACATGCATGGCACCTGCTTATTTGAAATAAAAGAAAGCTATTTTACTAATGACAACGTGGAGATAAGTTAGGGTAGGTGAGTGGTATACAGTGCAAACACTGAGAAATTAACATTGGTCTTTTGACTTAGTGTGTATTTGTGCCTCTTGCATAACTGAGCCGAGTGACATTAAGTCTGTGCATGCTCACTGAGTAGCCATGAAGGTCAGACAATGCAGTTGAATGGGAGCCAAAAACCGGGTGTTACTTCGTAGAACAGGATGGTGTAGATTAAAGTATGAAGAAATCTATTAGAATTGTATCAGTTACATTTAGTACATGGGAATACAAATTAAGGGGTGGGATTACAAACAATGGTTTAACTGACTTGTGACATTGAAGCATGGTGTGATGAAGACCACCACCCCCTTTTGCCAGACCAATCAAATTTCGCATTTTACCGATATTGAAACATTAATGGGTGGAACATGCAGAACGAAAGGTATAATTAAGTAGGTTTAGTTAGATGCAGATGGAGACTTGCTGGAGACTGAGAATTGCTGTTGGGGAGAGAAGCTGATGCTGTGAGATGCAGAATTGCTGATAAAACCCGCTTGCAGAACCTGAAGCAGAACTTTCTATGCTAATTTAATTTAGGTTAGATTCGAAGATTGCGGCAGAATTGCAAGGAGGAAGAGTGTCAGGGTTGCGGTGCAACCGTCGGGATTCTAGAGAGGTCAATTATCCGGTCCTGAAGTCTTTGTCTCCTGAATCTCTCAGGGGACCCCAACCAGTCCTTTAGCCAAGGGGTTGGTCTTCCACACCATCCTTGGTAATTATACATTTCTGAATTTTGTTAATGTTCTTGATCTGCTCTATCCTCTTTGAAATTATTGTGCGAGTCCGATATAATCAGTATTTAAGAGCAACTACTCACCTGTAAGGGTCTCAAGGCACTGGAGGGTGGGGGTTCTCTGGTTCCAGTCCATCAAGGGGGGGGGGGGGGGGGGGGGGTCTGTTGAAGAGCCAGGTTGAGGTTTCTTGTGGGAGTGATGTCGTCAGAGTTGGAGCAGAAAGTCGTTCCAGGCTCTGGCCACGTGGAAGGAGAAGGAGCCTCCCGATCTGGTCTTTCTGGTGCAGGGACGACAGTGTAGGAGAGCTGGGCTGATCATAGGGTCCTTTGGGGTGCGTGGAATCTGAGTCGGCTGTTCAGGTATGCTGGTCTGCTGGTGGAGGGCCTTGAGAGAGTGGGTTAGCATCTTGAACGGGACTCTAGCCTTGATGGGGAGCCACTGGAGTGTGCCTAGGTGCTGGGAGATGTGGCTGTGTCTTGGCAGATTGAGAACCAGTCTTAGATGTTCTGTAGCTTGCGGTGTTGTATTCTGCTTTAGGTGTCCGTATATAGGTTCTCCTGATACAGGTCATTATATAGGCACAATTCGCATTGCCCTTATAGGCATTAGCCGTGCGATCCAAATACAGGCATGGTCACCTACATCCGTCCACCCCTATGTTACGAGTTCTTAGAAACCAGACCCTTAAGCTCGTGAGTTCCCCCTAGCACTGGATTTTTTCTTCAAGAAATCATTGATTGTGCATGAGCAGCTATTCATTAGGGGTTCATTCCTAACATCTTCCTCTGCCCGACTGTATGTCAATGCTAACATTCCAGGGCACCTACTTGGTATAAATATGCCTTCCCCTGCCCAAGCAAGAAAGAGACCTAGACTTAAGAGGAGCCCGTGTCCCGGCCTGATGCACTGATGAGACACGGTCATCCCTGCTGGCAGAGAATACAGCTTCCAGTATTCTGACTCCCTTCATGGGGTGCTAGCATTCGTGTCTCGGAAAGATATTCCCACCTCTCATTCTCAAGGTATGAGTGGACTAGAACCTAGAGCAAAGGTCTTCAATCTGTGGGGGCGTGACCCCCAGGGGGGGCCGCAGAGGCCAGGGAAAGGGGGGGTCGCACATTCCCCAGCCTCACTTGTGCCTGCAAACAAAAAGGTTTACTTTCGTTTTAAATGAAGACAGCAGTCCTGGGAAGGCTAATTTACATCTTTATCAGCTGAAGTTCCATCAATTGTGTCTTGTGCGGTGTAAAGTTTTTGTGCAGGGTGTGGGCTTGGCTGAGTGAAATGCAAATGTGCCTAGAAGTTAATCTGCAAGTGTAAAGGGTGCCCTCGGGCTGATTCTCGCTTTATTGGATCAAATCACTCCAAGCTTTGTGATGATAAAGATTGTTAAGAGTTAATAACGGAGGTGTGAAGTGTGTGCTTTTAATTTTAACTGCATTTACAGAGCTTTTTAGTACCCTCAAAGGTGTAAAGGGAGGGTTGTGTAAAAAAGAAAATTGCATTACATACGCTCTGGTATTACTAAAATCTACATTTTGGAAGCACCATTTTATTGAAAAACTATTTGCATGTTTTGCAGCACTATTACACTGATGTCCTACAGTGTATTTCCCACTGAGTAACAATTCAATGTATTTTTCATTTACGCTGCCCATTATTTTATATGTAGATACCCGTTAATGAAAAACCTAAAAAATACAGAATATTTTGGTGCTTATTTATGAGAGGCTTTCATCACCAGAGCATCATTTTTTTAATGCTCCGGCGGAGCAAGCATCTCAACTATACCTATGAAACTGTGCAAAGTCACCTTGCATGGCCTCATAGATATGGAGTAAGACATAGCAGCGCATGCCACTGAGATGTCTTACTCTGCGTCAAGGAGGTGTTCTATGGGTTTTGTGAGGAGTTCCCATGCAACACCCATGAATTTTGATGCTGCCCCATATTTACAAAATCAGGTAAACCTGGGGCAGCTCCAAAAACAGATGCCTCCCCAGTGGAGGTGTAACTAGGGGAAATGTTTTCATTTTTACCTTATTCCACGAGTGCTGCATTCTGCAGCTCACATCGAAAGAGGAAAACACCTTCAGGGTTGTTGTCTTGAAGAAAGGTGCCCCTTCCTGTACAAAAACAAGCCTGTCTATGTTGGTGCTAGGCAGCAACTTATGCACCAACGCAAAGGAAAAGGACACGAATGCACCGTATTTCATAAATACGGTGCATTCCTACCCTTTCACATCGGCATAGGGCAATGCAGCAAGACTACTTGCGGCGCTGCCCTACTCCAATTCCTCATTAATAAAGGCCCTTTGTTCTTAGCTACACCTTTGAATACACCCCCATGCTCACTGACCTCTGGTTTGCTAAATACTTTATTATTTCCCCACCGTAACAATTTGATGTGGAAATTGGGGTGTTTATGGTTGTCAATAGTTGTCTATGATGAGGAGTTCTAGAAATTATCAGAAGGGGGTCCTTGCGCCTAAAAACATTTGACAAGGGGGTCTCAGCATCAAAAAGTTTGAAGACCTGACCTAGAGGGACACTTGGTATACCAGACTTGGCATAGTAGACTATAGAATACATCACCTACTTCTTACCTTGTACTGCACTTCGGTTAGGTACACTGGGGTAGAACTAGTTAGAGAAGCATCTCACGATTACACGCATTTTCAACTTATTTATGTATATGAATGTCTGTCATAGCTAAAAGATAATGGTAGCACAGTATTTTTTCCTACTGCTTACGCTGTACACAATATCTTGCATACCGTCTTGTGATTGTAACAGCTCATATCTTGCACGAGAAACAAGACAGTTCAATAAATCCTTTTATTGAAACGCCTGTCTATTCTTTGTGTAACTATGAAGAAACTAAGCATGCATGATTAGTTGAGTGAAACTGTTCTATTGCCACAATTCTGAGTGTTCCGCTTCTAACAAAGTTGTCATGTTTATACGGTAGCCAGAAACTAATCCCTTCTAGGGGCCTTAGAGTTAGCTAGTACAAATAAAGTTTAATTTACTCGATAGGGGCATACTGACCTCAGTCCTATGCCAAATCTATAGGGAATATTACAATGCGCTGAGCCTATTAGGGAAAATAGGAACTACACTACATGGCGCCCAAAAGTTTGGTAAGGCAATAATTTAATGCTAGATACGGAGTGACTCAGTCGTGCTTTTCTCAGAGACCCCAACTCATACTCCATAAGGTGTCTGGAGTGGGTAGGGTTGAGAATCCACCAAACCAGAATAGGACAACAAAAAAATCCTATATATAAGCAGTTGGTTTGTGCAATGTTGAAGGATAGAGTTTTAAAATATTGTGCACCTTTGTTTCCTTGAAACTTGTTCAACATTTCATAAACAGGGTCCCTGAACGGGGATACTAACACCGAGAACGGTGTAGCTACGGCTGACCCAGTCGTAACAGCTTTTAATTTTACAGGTTTAAATGAAACCGATAAGGGTGTTAGAAACACCCCTCCGTACTAAAGGAGAGCCATCACTCTAAAATGTATAAAACATGGCATAACACCAAGAGGTGGTAGAGCAGTTTGTGATAAGAGTCACATGAATCCTTTCAGACAGGTATTCTATTCATGGATTGTATTCCATGAATCAAATCCTGCGACAAATTTCACTTCTTTAAAGAACCACTGTGGAATATATTCCTTTCAAGTACATGGAAATTCCACTCACATACCAGGAGCATAATCTCTGGTTTAAAGGTGCCCTAAAACATCACAAAAACATTACCAGGCTCGGTCCACTAGGTTGACCAGGAGCATCATTGCAGATTCTAGAAGGCTAGACACCTCATCCTGACATTGAAGCAATGTCACACAAATAATTACTTACTCAGCTACAAGAGTTAATAAATTTACAGACAATTAGGTCATGTGGACATACAGTCCAACCACCAATAACCATTCCAAATCAAACCCAACAAGGGTATACACTAAACGTTACTCCATAGACTTTACATGCAGGCATGGGTAAAATTCCCACAAAACATTAACAAATTTCATTGTGGATAGCTTTAAGATATTACTCAAATCGAAGTAGTATTACCAACAAGAGCTTGAGAAACAGAATCCTAACAATATGTTAACCAATGGGGAATTACACCACAACTGGAAGACTGCACCACTTGGGACACAATCTTAGCTGCCATCTCTACAACCAGTGTTACTGCAATTTCAGTAATACCAGAAGTCCTGAAACAAATTCAAAATGAATATGGGCAGAGCGGCTCTGAATTTAGGTATGAAATTACTGAAAAACTTAAACTAGGTCGCAACAATAATATCCAATATTAAAGGGGAGGCAGCATCAGTGGCGATCTGCCAACGCTTAATGGAATTTGAAGTAACAAAACATCCACATGAACTATCCCGAATACAAAAATCTTTTGCAGAATTAGGCAGAGACAGTGGGTGGCAAACCGTTGAAGCCAAAACAGTCTGAAGGTCCTGAGAAGGACTCCAATATTCAAAATCTTACATCTAAAAACAAGTGGGAAACTAATGAACAAAAATCAAAAGAGAAATGTTAGCAATCCAGGAGGTAGGTCTCCTCAAAAGGAGCCCTCTGAAAGGAGGTATAACCTCAGGAATAGGGATAATTTAAGAAAACCCGACAGGTTTCAAGATACTGATACACGTTCCTCTCGTACCTTTCAGATAGTCAGACATCAGAAAGGATGGTCAGATCACAAAGAAAACCGCATGAAGTCCACAGACCACACGTTCAGAAAAATAAATCAAAACCTCAATTCACAAAAAAGGTAGTAGGTCTGAATATCAGACATGCCGAGAATACAGAGAGCAGCTCAAGAACAGAATGGGATCAGACAATGCTGGACAGTGTAACAGAAGTAATAAATCGCCAGAACCTGAAAGAAGTTAGAGATAGTGGACTTGAATGAGTTCATCACAGTAGAGACTGTAGATACCAGGGTTAGTACTCCACAAAGTTATATGAAATATCACTCCAAATGGAGTGAGACATACCAAGAAAAGTGAAAGCACTCTTGGGAGAAACTTTCAAGGGGTTATGATATACTTCTAGCAGAACAGGACTGGCCACCAGAATTTGTTAGGGAGTGCCCACATGGCGAGGACATTATGCCAGCCGTCTCCAACCATATTCCAATTCACCTAAAATATACTTAGGCCAGGAAATGGGCAGTAGCCCAGCATTATACAAAAAGTGTAGGATGTGATGAAGACACTTGCATTCTAAATTAATCAGAAAGGATTAAACCACTACGAATTAAATCAAACCTGATTTTTCAGCAAAACATTGGACAGACATCCTGCGTTCACTCCAAGCTAACATGTCTGCAAAAAAATCATTTAGACATGTGTAAACACAATTAAGAGATCTGCATTTGGATTCATGTTTAACATTTAATTAGTGAAAAAGTACCAATAGCATACAATCACGTTCGTATACAGAAGCAGAAAGGTGCTTCACGGCAACAGAAAAGTTACTGACAGCAGTTCAAACCGCTGTAGCAAAAGAATGCTCTAGCTCAGGGGAAATGCATCGTCGTAACTCCAGTACCGGCGGTTACAAAAGAGCATTCCAAATGCAAAAGCTTTACATCCTAGATGGATACAATGGGTTAATTCTCTTGCTGCAACAGATGTTGAATAGGTTTTTGAACCCAGATTTAAAAACACAAATGTTCCTGCAATATGAACATTAATGTCCTCTGCCCACTGAAATTCTGCCTCTCAATAAGTATGAATTTATACTTACAGATCAGCACAACCTGCTACAATGAGTAAGCAAGCTTACAGTGCAGCGTGTGCAATCAAAGGTTGCATGCGCGATGGTATCTTCAGACCAATGGTAACAAACTCCATCTCTAGGAGATGGAACAGCTCAGCTAGCTGAACTCCAAGAATTCAAATTGCCACTCGAGAATACAGATCGCGAATTCCCCACACTTCTAGTGTGCAATTCCTTTTACTGTGTCCAGTCATAACGAATATTTACAGAATTGGCTTCAAAACGGATTCAAAGACGCAAAAGGTGGCACAATCAAGCATAAAATGCTTTGGGAACAAGTAGTTCAGTTAACCGAACTATCAAAAGCTCACGTGATACACACGCCGAGTCAACGTGATGTAGTTCACGTTACAGGGAATTCATTGTCTGATGAAGCCGCAAAGCAGGCTGTACAAACAGCTTCCATAGCTGCGATCACTCGTTCAAAAACGAGAATAGACAGTGTAAGTAAGTAAAATGTGTTTGATTAATTAAAAACAATTTCAAAAATACATTGAAGTGAAACATTGATAAAAAGAATGATGAGATGAGAATAGACAGTGAGCTTGGAGGTCAATGGTTCAAGCAAAGGCAGTTGTGCAGAGTAACCAAAGAAATGTCCACTAAAGTACTCTTATGTAATTGATGCGAATGTTCCTTTTGCTCCAATCCCTGGATGGGGGGGTTCCAAACATGGAATGTAGGTTAGGACTGATCCTAGCAGCACATGAAGGAATAGCCTCTGCCCATGTAGGTGTTTCTGCAACAGTAACTTTACTAATGCAAAGATATTGGTGGCCTGGTATTAGGAAACAGACCAAGAACTGTTTTGGAATGTGAAATATGCCACCAGATTAAAATCTCCACAGTGAAACGTCCTGTGCAGACACCCCTGTTGATTTTAGACAAACCATTAGGTTGCATTTATCTGGACCACTGTGGTCCCTTGCAAAACAATAACTATAAATATATAATGGTCATATTGGATTTGTGCTCAAGGTTCCTATGGATGTGGCCTCAGGGCTCGGCTGACGCTCAAATTGTTATAAGAGATTTGAGAGTCTTTATTGGCACATACGCAATTGGCAAACTACATTTGGACCAGGGCCCTGCGTTTAGCTCTCAGGCTTGCAAAGAAGCCATGGCCAGTTTGGGCCTAGTATTTCGGTACTCCTCTCGGTTTCAACCGGAGGGAAATACGTTGTGGAAAGGAAAAACCAGGACAAAGCAGTCTATAACAGCTAGAGTATCAGGTTCAGGTGACTGGTGGGTCACATTATGGATCCAACGCTCATTAAATAACTTGCCAAGAAGTTCTTGGGGGGCGGGTCTCACTCCATATGAGGTCCTATTTGGGACAATGTGGGTTCCTGATCTCGAATGTAAAGGCAGTGGTGGAAAATAAACCCTTTAAAATCAAAGATAGTTTATTTAGATCCTATAAAGCAGCCAAGATCGAAACAAAGCAACGTGTTCCTGAAGCCAACCACCATGGGGAGGGGGGAATAAAGCAATCCCAGCAAGGCCTGTCTGGTTGCCAAAAGTTGGGGGGTGGGATCTAGTCAGACTAGATTGTGGACAAGAAGGAATTTGGACACAAACAGCCAGTACCTGTCCTGCCATCCACAGAACAAGACCAGTACTTCAGCCACCCCTTGCTGGAAAAAAGGAGGAGAGATTTTGGTCAAACAAACCACACTATGTGGCCGATACTAAATAGTAGACCTCGTGGACTCAGACCTAGTAGCAGACGCACTCCTCTCGCTACTATCAAAGAGGTTCAGACTGAGACTCATAACCATCAAGAATTTAGTAGTAAGAAATGAAGGACTAAGCAACAATGCTATGGAAATCATCCCTCTTGAAACTCAGTTCGTCCAGATACACCCGTCTACACAAATGTAACAAGTGATCAACTGGTTCCAGCAATTTAAGAATCCTGATGCAATTTCAACAATTGACCAAACTGCTTCTGGCTACTTCATTAACTTTGATACGTTTGAGGATCCAAGTGAGCCTGAACCGACGTCAGTCCTAAACTTGCAAACAAGTACAAGAATGGTCGTTTTCGAAAAGACACTTACCTGATTTCACCATGGATGAATGAAATGAGTTTTGTCATGCGCAAACTTTGACCAATGGGCGTCAAGGCACCTAATTCAAATACAGCTCGCGAATCAAACCAGCATTCTCTCATTAGTAGGCTTTGGTAGAGTACCACGTCTTAAGGGCCTTTTTGAACAGATCAATTGAGGGAAGGGTTTTGACCTCAATTGGAAGAGAGTTCCAGAGCTTAGGAGCAGCAACAGAAAAAGCTCTCGCTCCCCATCTGGCTAGCCTTGTGCGGGGCACTACCAATTGAAATAACCCAGCAGATCGAAGAGTTCTGGTTGGGATATAGCGGGTAAGCAGAGACCCAAGTGCATCGTCCGTGCCAGCCGCAAGAGCTCTGTATGTAAGACATAGAATCTTAAAAAAAAGACTATGCTGAACAGGGAGCCAATGAAGATCTCTCCTAGCAGTCGTGGTTGAAGATGCCAAGGGAAGGGCCAGAACAAAACGTGCTGCAGCATTCTGCACGATTTGCAGTCGATGGATAAGGCCCTTGTTGGACTCCACATACAGGGAGTTGCAATAATCGAGCCTGGAGCCAACAAGAGCGACTGCAATCTGCTTACGAGCCTGGAAAGAAAGATATTTACGGATCCTATTTAGAATCCTGATAACACCCCAGCATGTGGCCACGGTCCTATTTACTTGGAGCATCATAGAGAGTGAGGTGTCAAAGACCACGCCGAGATTTCAGGCTGATTGGGAGGGAGTGGGGCAGGTGCCAAGAGATGAAGGCCACCACTCGCTCGACCAAACATCTTGGTCTTTCCCAAAGACCAAGACCTGTCTTGTCGCCATTTAGCTTTAGGGAATTGATGATCATCCAATCTCCCACATGCTGCATGCATGACCTAAAGCTAATGGCGGATGTATGGACAGAGTAATGAACCAGTGACACCATGATCTGGGTGTCGTCGGCGTAGGACACCTCCATCCCCTGCGATCTTACTAGTCTAGCAAGGGGGGCCACATAGATGTTAAATAGGGTCGGACTAAGGGCCGACCCCTGTGGCACCCCACATTGCAATGACTTGGCAGGGGAGAGGAAATTTCCAAGCTTTACTCTGTTCTCTACCAAGGAGAAAGAGGTTAAGAAGATTCAAGGCCGGCCCAGTAACCCCTGCCTCCCTAAGCCGAGATGTTAAAATGGCGGGAGACAGGGTATCGAACGCGGCTGTGAGATCTAATAGGACCAGTATTGTAGTTTGGCCACTATCCACTTTACGTCAGATGTTGTCTACTACAACAGTAAGTGCAGATTTGGTACGGTGGTACTTTCTGAATCCGTGCTGTGTGTTATCAAGATACTCACTGGTCAAGAAAAGTGGAGAGGTGGGAGTTGAGGTGTGCCTCCAATATTTTTGCAGGGGCCGGGAGCAGAGAGATTGGCCTGAAGTTTAAGAAGGCCAGGATCCAAAGACGATTTCTAAAGGAGAGGCTTTACAATAGCCTTCTTCCACACTGGTGGAAAGGAACCCTGGACAATAGCCCTATTCATGACTTCCAACATGGGCGGAAGAATGCTGTTTCTGCACTCCTTCAGTGTTTTTAGCGGTAAAGGATCCATTGGGGAGGAAGATTTAGTCCTATCGAGTAGGAGGTTCAGTCCTTCCAAAGACAATAAAGGAAATTGCCTGAATAGTTTGGAAGGGCCTTCACCCAAAGTGTCCAGATTGGCTATAGCAGAAGGAATATCCTTATCCAAGGAGTGGCATTGGGCTTCTAAGGCGATGTGAATGTCCGAGATTTTGCTATGAAAGAAGTCAGAGATGTTATTACAAAGATCCTGAGAGCTAGCAGAAGGAATATCCTTATCCAAGGAGTGGCATTGGGCTTCTAAGGCGATGTGAATGTCCGAGATTTTGCTATGAAAGAAGTCAGAGAGGTTATTACAAAGATCCTGAGAGCTAACTACAGGATCAGGGAGTTGGAGAGAGCATAGTGAATCAGCAATTTTAAAAAGTTCCCTGGATGAGGTTAGGGAACCTGTAAGATTGGAAAAGTACTCCTGCTTTTCCACTACAACTGTTTGTAGTCCCGTAAAGCAGACTTATGAACCTCTCGATCTTTCGGATCCCAGGATTTCCTCCAGCTTCTCTCGCTGCTCCTACACCCCTGCCTTAGGAGTCTCAGATGTTCAGAGAACCAGGGTGCAGTGGGTTTCTGCCGAGCTACATATCGAAGAGAGGCGGGGCAAGCTTTTCCACTGCATTGGTAATAGAGTCCATAAGCTGCCTCATCCGCATCCTTCAAGGAGAAAGATTCCGAAATCTGAATGTGAGAAACAATAGTGTCATCGGTAATATTTCTAAAGTTTCTCCTAAGAGTAAATGAAGTAGCGACATGATTAGCTAAGGGCAGGGCAGGAAGAGCAAGTTCAAGCGGTACTGCAAAATGATCTGTCCAGACCAACGGCAGAGGCGGGCCAGTAGATAGCCTAGAATCACTAGAAAGTACCTCATCAAGAATATGGCCAGCCTTGCGTGTTGGGCTGCTCACCAACTGAACGAGGTCACACGCTCCGAGTGACTCAATTAATGTCAGGGTATCCTTTGAGTTGATTTCATCAAGATGGAAATTGAAATCACCCAAGATGGAGAGATAGGATTTTCCAAAATAAGGTTCTAGGATTCTGAGGAGATCTGAAGAAAAACTAGCCCTAGGGCCGGGTGGCCTGTATATAAGTATCCCAGTGAAAGACAGAGGGAGCACACAAAACGTAAAAATAGAGTGCCTCAAAGCGATCTCCAGGCATTGATAGAGATTTAACAGTGCAAGAAAAAGAAGATTTAAAAAGAATGGCAATTCCTCCACCTCTACGCAGTGGTCTATCCTGCCTATGGAGAGAATAGCCATCAGGAATGGCCAAGAGTAGATCGTGACCGGAGGAATCCGAAGCCCAGGTCTCCGTGATAAAGACCCAGTCCGGCTGTCTTTCTTCCACAAATTCGTGGAAGGCAACATTGTGCTTGATCAGCGATCGCGCATTAATTAGGAAACCGGTTTTAGGCAGCGAAACAGAAGGCATCCCGAGCGCGAATGGGATCTAATAGTACTGGGAGCGGGGCAGCGAAAGGAAACCTTACATGTCATGCATCGCTGGGAATGTAAGATGCCTTCAGGAGAGAAGCAGTGAGAGCATCGCTGCACTGATGGTCTACAAGCCATGAGTTCCGACAGAGTATTGGCTAGGCACCTCATAGAGTGGAGGGGGGGTGCCAGCCGAGTCCAGCCCGCCCTGCAGCACGTCCTCAGCGCGGACGGGCACAGTCCGGCACAAGTCCGGCGATCCCGCTGCGCGATGACGCTGCGCGTAGGCATGGCTGCTATTTATGTTGGTCGAGCCTCCTAAATGAGGACTAGACCGCGATGTGGCTCACCCCTCACCTAATATGGCCGCCAAAGAGACAATGGCGAGGGACCCGCGAAATGCGGTGCTTTTTCCAAATTACCATGCAAGTAAGAAGGACAGCATGCAGGTAAGCGTGGCCGGCAGTGTTAAAAACAGGGGGGAAAATAGTGCTAACCAAAAACAACCTAGACGACAAAACGGGAGTTTTCAAATAAGCAGGAGCTACACAATGACAAAGCGCTGCAAGGAAATGCGGAGGCTGAATGATGGTTTCTTGAATCTTTTTCTGCTTTGGTAAAGACTCTTAGCATGCTTATGAATTGCAGATATATTTGTTTGGACACTGAAAGCAAAAATGTGAACTTCCTTTTAAAGCCACACAAATCTTCACAGCTAACTAGTCTCTTGCTTCACGAGGGGGGGAACATCACAGCAATTCCTATACAGATGGTTGTTTGGGACAAAACCGATTGACATGCGGCCTGACAACTTCTGAAGATTCCACATTTATTTAAAAATTCATTAAGGTGACTATTACCCCCAGTACCTATTCTGAGGATTGGGACTTTGAGACTTAACATGCCTGATCTAGAAAGGTCTGCTGTGTTAACTTGAAGGGTTCATCAGACTACAAACTGCTTTTTTGTTACAACCACTATGGTCATCATGTCTTGCATACATCTGCAACACCTACAAATGTATTTAGCCAATGGGAACATTGTCCTACACCAAAGGGTAGTTCAACAATGTTTGCAAATAAGTTTCCATATTTCAGGGTGCAATATATCTGATCTAGAAACATTTCTAGAAGAATGTGAAAACAGGACAGAAAAATATGTTAAATGCTTAACAGATTCATTCTGCAGCCTTTATTGCCCAACTGTCTAGACAAGGATTTGACTTACTTTTGGAAACAATATCTGCCGGGGGGGGGGGGGGGGGGTGTAAAGATTAGCAAGTGCTGGGGATAGAAGCTTTGGATAGACCATGTATCATCCGAAAGCAAATAATGTTTTTGAATGAAACTGTGCAACAAATGTCTTGCCATGGATTAGGCAAGATCAAATACACAATTACACCTTCTGTACCAACACCTGCAAGTTATGACACTACACAGGGAGCAGTCACAGTAGACTACTACAAAACAGATCAGGAAAAAGGGTTGCTCTAGCCCACAGACACAAACATCTGTCAAGAAAGATTCGACTAAAATACAGGGCTTTACTATCCATAGGCCAGACCCACATTATGTTAAAGGACAGCATCCAGGGGTAGTAACAGTATAGGAAAATGGTTTTAAATCTACACTTGAGGATGTGACACTTTACAAGACGCAGACCTTCGGGATTTCTTGCTTGGACTGAGAAAAAACGTTTTATATGCTGGCATTTATGCTGCTTATAATGAAGTATGGAAGGTTGCAGAGGCTGCAGAAAGAAAAGATGAGCTTGATCGTATTAACTAAGAAATCTCAGTGGTCAATGGGTTAACAGCTTTGTCATGCAGACTATATTCACTGGACAACATTGTATCCTCTGCTATTGACCTACTGGAACAAGATTTAGTCCCGTTACAAGGCCTATCTCAGTTACGTTCTATTATGTTGTCAAGCTGGACGCTGCAATCCTTGCGTGCAGGCTATGTGCCGGCTATGTGCCTTGGCAGTTTATCAACACATCTGTTTTCCGACTACAATCTCACTGATTGATGGGCACAAAGGGGAAGCAAAGTATACAGTGCTGACCACTGGAAAAATTACCATTTACAGTAGCAGAAAAACCAGCTACAGAATGGCTTCTCCATGACAAAATAACTCTGCCCTTCACTACTTTTCATTTTCAATATTGCCTCAAACTAATGCAAGCAGGCAAATATGAAAGGTTGGGTAAAGAGTACATTAAGACATCCTGGGTTTTACCTTACGAATACAGATGTTGAAGTGGGGGTCGCGAAGTGTTTCTAAGCAGTACACACTGAAAATGGACTGAGCGGTTCACTCGTGTCTGGACATTTTACACAGGACAAATTTGCCACAGAATCATTACAAGCCCTGTCACCTGCAGGGTACACTGGCTGCTGTGATTAAGCCAACATTTTGGCCAACTTTTTAACGCAAGTTCTCATGCTGAATGATCAAAGTTGCTGTGGGATGTTGCCATGAATCCCATCTCTGGTAACAGTTAGCTCCAGGGTTACTTGTATGCAAGTATTGTTTCCCCAAATACACAGTCAGGGAGCCGTCTGTATGGCCTTCATAGGAGGCCTTTATATGTTTTGATACTTAGAGCACAATGAAAGCCATGCTTTTGCAACAGACCGTGCCTTTCACCTTGGCCAAAGAAACCCATGATCTACAAATTGCAAGGCCTTCGGCTGAGATACAGGCTCAGATTCGTACCAACTGCCCTATACGTTCTGTAGAAATGATGGGACATATCTTAAACATGTCTTGATACGAGCAGGATTGTACATGTATTTAAGACCATATGTTCAGGACTGTTAACACCATTTCAGGCAGTCCTCAGAATCATTCCAAAGTTTGCGCATTCGGTGTTGGTGGTCTGCCATTAGTTCTAGCACTCATTTCAGGAATCCTGTTAATATTCCTGCTACGCTATTGCAAGCCTATCCACCGGCGTCACTCCAAGCAACTTGTAGAGAGCTCTCCTAGAACGGAAGTGCCGTGAGTGCATAGTGCAACTTTTGGGCATACCTCATCTACGGGAACTTAATATAACATAGTTTGTCGTTTAGATCAATCTGGCAAGATTGCATCTTAACTGTTCTATGCTGCCTGCTTTGTGGTGAAGAATGCGTGCTAGACATGTCTAACACTCCCAGTCATGCCAACGGATAGCAATACTCTGCTGGACCCAATAATAGCTTATGCTCCGACGTCCTGAGGAAACATGAATTTTTATGGTCAATTGTGTCCCCTATCTTAGACCCCAACGGCTCCATGTACATGCTACAAGTACATGTATGTTCCCTCCACTTCAAGCTATGAAGACGCAAATACAATTGTGTCCAACGTTAATATGTACTCTTTCATATCTGCCATGAATGGGCCAGATATTCCGTTCCTAAGTATGCCTTGCCACCGTCTTTATATGGTACACTTTTCACGTTTTACAGTTCAGGCGAGTAGGCCCTGAATTCTGCCATCAAGCCTTTTCCTGCTTCTGCCTCTGAAATGCTCCAGCCTGGACCTGCATCTGTATCCATGAACTTTGTCTTACTCCCTGCGTGGCTAACGGTGCCTGACGCGGCCTGTTGCCTGCCAAAAACTGTATTCAGCCTTAAAGTTATCTGCTCCGTTCCTCATCCAATGCATTCCTGTCTAAATAGCTTAGGTAAACATCCCTCTAGCTGCAGAGCAAAGGGCCCGGCCTTACTGTCTCCGTGCAAGTAATTCATAGCCCCTGTTACCATGGAAGATTCCTGCCCCCTCGCATCTCATGTAGACACCTAGACGCTTGTACACGCACCAACAGTCAGTATAGAATAGGATTTGTCCGCGAAGACCTTTTCTTCCAGATAATATAGTTCCTTAAACACAAGATATTAGATATGATTTAGGACTAGGTTGTCCTGACACCCCAGACTTCTGTCTCCACATGTAGGGCTAAATGTCAAGTTCCCTTCACCCTCTAGTTGCACGTCAATCACACGTCATGCGGCTGCGCGCGCATCTCTGCCAAATATTTCTGCTGACACTGCAGAATTTTCTTATGGATCCACCCACTTGTGACATCATTTTAAATGACGTTTCTAGTATACGCCTATTTTCATTACGTATGTGTATTCTTATCTGTATTATCAGCTATTACGCCCCCTGCATCTGTCTTAATGTAATGCTTTTCATATATATATGATTACTTGTCAATAATGCATTGCCTATCCCTTCCTGAACCTTCGTGGTGATGGAATATGATTGCCTGGTTCGAACCATAATTCCTTTGTAAGGAATAAAGTCCTTTTCAGAACCTCTAATACCACGGATTCTGCCTCTTATTTTGACTGAGTTATTCCTACTAGACTTTACCGCATAAAAAAAATAGTACAGGTAATTAAAATATTTACCACAGTCCCCAGAGTCTACCAATCCCGACGGCATTCGTTGAGATCTCAGAAGCTTCCTGCTGCGGTATGAGACGGAACAGGCATACAGGTAACAGACGTGAACATTGGTGCGGCATCCCATGCTGAAGGCGATGGTTCACATCTCTGCAGTTAACCTTCTAAACAATGTGTTCCAACTGTCACCGACATCAGTAGATCTTTTGTCTACAAGAGTTGACTGCATGTTTTCACCAGACCTGTACACTGACCGAGTCTGCTCAGTGTACCAGTGAATTTGGCCTCCATAGTTTCAGAACAGAACTGGGAACTCTTCCTCAAATTGACTTTTCTAAATTTGAAAATACATGGCAAATCAATCTGCTTACAGTAAAACAATTTATATAATGGACTTCTTTGAATACTTCCAGGGACACATGGTCATTTTACCACAATTTCATTTAGTACCAGGTTATGAAATGGCTTTGAGTTTTTGAATACTTGTCGACCATATCATATGTATGTATTTCTATTCATTCCTATTGCATTTATTTCAGATGTATGCTTAGAATGAAAGACCGCTTTAAAATGTACAGTACTGTTGCATTATGTTCAACAGTTTAAAACTTTAGTACGCTTTTACAACTGTTTAGCAACACGTTGTCCTCCATTTAATGTTTAGCAATTTATGTTTAGCATGATTGTTCATTTGAAAGTGGAGCAGGTTTGTATTTGGCTTTAGGTTTCTGTATATATTCTGCTTTGTGTCTGTATAGAGGTTCTCCTGATAAATGTCCTTATATAGGCACAATTCACATTGCTCTTATAGAGGCGCAAGAGCCCAGTCTGTAGTTAGGCATTAGCCATGTTATCCAAATACAGGCATGGGCACCTATATCCGTCCATCCCTAGGTCATAACGAGTTCTTAGAAACCAAACCTTTAAGCTCTTGGCAGTTCCCCTAGCACAGGATTATGGATTTCTGAAAGAATTCATTTATTATGCATGAACTGCTATTCCTTAAGGGTTCCTGCCCAACGTCTTCCTCTGCCTGACTTTAAGTCAATGCTAACATTCCAAGGAATGTACCAGGCATAAATATACCTTCTTGCCCAAGCAAGTAGGAGGAGACCTCGACTAGAGCCAGTGTCCCAGTGTGATGCACTGACAAGAGACGGTCATCCCTGCTCGCAGAGAATCCAGCTTCCAGTATTCTGACTCCCTTTGCAGGGTGTTAGAGTTAAAGACCCGGAAAGAGATTTCCACCTCTCATTCTCAAGGTATGAGTGGACTAGAACCTAGAGGGACTCTTGGCATACTAGACTATATAATACATCACCTACTTACCTTATAGTACAGTTAGGGGAACTGGGGTAGAACTAGTTAGCGAAGCATCTCATGAGCACTTGCATTTTTAGATTTATGTATACGAATAAATGTGTCATAGCTAAAAGATATGCTAGCGCTGTATTTATTTCTACTGCTTACACTGTACATAATACATCTTGAATACTGTCTTATGATTGTAACAGCTCATATCTTACACGAGAAATAAGACTTCAATAAATCCTCTCATTAAAACGCTAGTCTATTCTGTGTGTAACTCTGAAGAAACTAAGCATGCACAATTAGCCGAGTGAAACTTATCGGTCGTTTCCACGATTGAGAGTTTTCCAATTCTAAAGGGAAACAAAGTTGCAATGTTTATGCGGTTGCCAGAAACTAATCCCTTCTTGTTTACAAGGGGATTCTAGTGGCCTCTGAATTAAATGGTAAAAATTAAGTTTAATATACTCTATAGGGGCATACTCACCTCAGTCCTATGCCAAATCTATAGGCTAGATTATTCCAATGCGCAGAGCCTATTGGGGAAATAAACCTCACCCGCTGTAGTGTAGTGCCTGTTTATTCCAGAATAGAGTGCATTGCTGTAGTCCAGCCTGCTGGTGACCAGGATGTGAGTGATGGTCTTGGTGTTCAAGGGGGATCCATTTGAAGGGTGTGGAAGCAGGAGGACGAGACAGTTGATCTGGCAGTCCATTTTGAGCTCAGAGTCCAAGATGCTTCCAAGGTGGCATGCGAGGTCCGTGGGGGTGGGCGGGCTTCCGTGGACAGGGGGCCACCAGGTGTCATTCCAGGCGTCTGGATTTGGGCCCATGAGGATTACCATAGTTTTGTTGGCGTTTAGTTATAGGCAGCCAGTTTTCATTTGGCGATGGCTTCCATACCTTCGCGAAGGTTGTCTGGCAGCGTTGGGTTCTTTGGATAGGACAAGTTGGTGTTCTGTGTATAAGATAAGCTGAGAAGTGATGCATGTGAGAAGTTGGCCTGATGTCACTAGTTCTAGTGTACACCTTATATCAGTCCAAATACCCTTATGGTGATTGGTTGTAAAGTCAACCTTATAGACCAGCTATCCTAGTGGTAGCATGGACAAGAGCAGTCTTAGGCTAAACTCTGAATGGCATGTGAAGCCAGCTGTGATACCATATATAATCCCTTGAATACCAAATGAAAGGACACCACAACAGATATATATATAAAATAAAGTGTATTTATTCTAAGCAAACCCATAGCACTCTTTATGAGATTAGAGGCAAGTACAACACAGTCTTATTTATGCATACAGTAAGTCACACAGGTAAGTAATACAGTTAGGCCCTAGGGGCCACGCAAACCATATACTAAGTAAGTGGTATAAGGACCACTGTCACGGAAATAGAATAGGCCTAGGGAATCGCTGGGGCTACACTACACTAGCAACAGTTAGGAAGTGGGAGGCCCACGGGATTCGTATGCAGAGTGGAAACACTCCCGCGTAATGCGTAAAAGTCACTAGCAATAGTACAGTTTAGAAATAGATAGATTTAGGACACTTCGAGTAGCTAGGAAGTTGAGACTTGAAACTAGGATAGTCACTATCCTGATGAGCACCGGAGTACCCAAGTTACCTAGCCCACAGGCTGCGGGTGCATAGGGTTGAAGTTGCGTCGGGTTTCGTCGTCGACTCCTATGGATGCCTGAAGAAAGATGCTGACAGGCAGTCAGTGAAGAGTGTCCGGTGGATCCCAAGGCTGGGATCAAGAAGAGAAGAGACCTGCAAGCAGAGGGGACAGAGTCAAGGTCACTAGCCAGTGACCAAGTGGAACCAGGAAGGAACCAGACGATGTCGTGAAGATTTGCAGGTGAAGGTGAAGCTTGTTGCTGCAGCCAGGAGGACCAGGAAGCGTCGAGGACGACCAGGACCAGGAGGCGAGCTGTCCCACGAAGGCTCTTGCTGTCGGCGGCGGCGAAGTTGGACTAGGACTCATCAAGCCTTGGCAAGCGGAACCCACGCAGAATGAAGGACTGAAGGTCTGGGGTGCTTCTTTGCAGAGAAGCGGGAGCCAGTCTGGAGGAGCCAAACCAGCGCAGAAGATTTCAGAGTGCGTCGTCACAAAGGCCACTAGCCAGCGGGCAAGCAACCGGACAGACGCGGCAAGCAGGAAAATGCTGAAGGGCCCCACGCAGGACTCGTGGAGTTTGGGGGGGCTGATCTTCGGTGCAGATGGTGCTTGGGGTTGGGGCTTCTCAATCCCCGGTGCACAACTTCGAGGGTGCCTCAGAAGCTGCGCTTGAAGATACTCGCCACTTTTCCCAGGTAGCCGGTCCCACGTCGCTAGTCGCCTCCACGGATCTCAGCTCTGCTGTAGATGTGGATCAGGGTCGGAGAAGTCTGGAAGTCAAGGCTCTGGTCGGGCTCTGCAGTCGGTTCCTCGTAGAACGTGGGCAAAGCAAAGGGTAGTCTCTTGATGGTGCCTGTTTGCACAGGGTAGCCACTCCTTGGCCACAAGGGAGATTCTTCAGTCTTCTTCTTTCGTCGAATGTCGAAGGTCCAGAGTTTCTGTTCAAGATTGCAGGTTCAGGATAATCTAAAGTCTTGAGGCCCAACTCCCACTCTTATACTAATCTGGGGGGCTGGGATACCTGCTAGGTCACGCCTTATGGGTGGGACCTGGGAGGGGGTGGTTACACCCACTTCCCTTTGTCCAGTTTCGCGCCAGAGCTGGGGCTGGAGTGCCCCAGCACCGGTTTGAACTGGACTATGCAAGGAACACCTTGTGTGCCCCAGGCATGTCTCATTCCTTTCAGCCCACCCTGCCCCAATACACTAAAGGCTGTCTGGGGAGGTGCTAGCACCTCCCCAAGCAGGAACCCTATTGTCCAGGCCTCCCTGGCTGGGATCACTCCCAGCTGCAGGAGGTCAGACTTGTGTCGTGGCAGCAGCATCCATTTTGTGATGCTGAGGCTTTGGTCAGAGGCTAACAGTGAAGTATGATTTTAACATGTCTTTCCCTCTAGAAGGGGGGAATAATATTCTCATGTCCAGAAATGGTATGGGGGTATTATTCCAAAGTGTTAGACACCTTACACGACATGTTTGGATAGAGCCAAACGATAGTTACCATAACCGTTTAAGATTATAAGGCACTTTAAGAGTATATGGTAGGCTATATCATAGAACAGCTATAAGGACTTGGTTCCGAAAGCTGCAGACAGGCTCAGCTCATGCTAGAGCACCATCTCACATGTTACCAAGCACTCTGCCTCCAGGATTGTTAAGGCCTGCCATAGGAGTGACTGATAGGTACACATGTGTCTATATGTAAGTTAGGTATAGGAATACTACACCTAAGCAAGGGGTGATTACACAACCTTGCCCCAGCTGAGTGATCAGCCAGTGGTGTCAAAATGGAAGGCCAGGGGTGGCATAATACATGCTGCAGCCCCTAGTAGGCCTAGGGTACACCTATGCCCTGGGTACCTAGGGTACACTGTACAGGGGCCAATAAGGTGATCCTATCCAAATGGGTTATGCACCTAAAGTACATAGTATTAATTTAGAGAGAGAACAGCAGGGCTGTGGGTCTGATCAGCAGGCCCACAGCCACATCGAAGTCGAAAACCAGTAAAGCAAAAGCAAAAAGTGGGGGTGAACATAGAAAGCAGACCCTACTCTCCTACAATGCAGACCAAATCAAGTTTCATTTTTGGTCCATGTAAACCATATCGGCGTGCACACTTTTACCGCGCTTTGTCCCATTGTGCTACAATATCACGGGGAACCCAACACGGGATCCACCAAGGCACAGTTACAAAGGTTATGAATCCAAAGAATTAAATCCACTTTAATAATCTTCCATTATCGCAGTTTATCCTGCCTATTTCTCAACTTGTTCAATTCCTTATATTAATCTCCATTACTTTGCATCACTTTCACAAAAATTCAGAAGCACTGGTAGCGTTCCACATGTCATGAATTATTAAAATCAACCCAATGCATTTCGGGAAGACTTTCCCTTAGTCAGGGGCATCTCAAATGGTTCGATCAGCACTCACGGGACTCCGTGAGAGTGCTGCTCGATAATCATGACATGTGGAACGCTACCTGTGCTACTGAATTTGTGAAAGCGATGCAAAGTAATGGAGATTAATATAAGGAATTGAACAATGAGTTGAAAAAGATGCATAGGAAGGATAAATAATGATAGGTGATTAGTGGATTTAATTCTTTGGATTCATAAACTTTATGGCTGAGCAACTTGGTTGATCCAGTGTTGGCTCACCCGTGATTTGTTGTCTGCGTATGACAGTGTTGAGGGCGTAGGTTCTGACCATGGGGCGAGGGGAGCCATGTATACGACGAGTGTAGGGCAGAGGTAGGACCCCTGGGGGACCCTGCAGGTGGTAGGTGTAGGGTCTGAGAAGGGGGGGGGGTGGAAGAAAGTCTGACCCGCTGCATTCTGCCAGAGGGGGAAGGAGTGGATCCAGTCAAGGGCCTGGTCTTAGATCCCTGCATCGTGGAGTTTGCGTACTAGGGTGCGGTGAGAGACTTGAACGCTGCTGAGAGGTCAAGGAGGATGAGGGCTGCTGTTTCTCCTTTATCCAGTAAGGTACGGATGTAGTCTGTTGCAGCAAGGAGGGCGGTTTCCGTACTTTTTTTTCCTGAAACCAGATTGGGAGGAGTCTAGGATGTTGTGCTCTTCGATGAATATGGAGAGTTGGCTGTTGATGGCTCAGTGACCTTTGCTGGTATCAGTAGCAGGGAGATGGGTCTGTACTTTGAGGTTGGGGGGGGGGGGGGGGGGGGGGGGGGTTGATCTCCGCGTGTCCAATAATCGGTTAACTAGTTGGCTGCCAGGGAGTGGCTGATGTGGCAGACTGTCCGTGCAATGGGGTCGGCGGTTGTTGAAAATATGTTGGAGGCAGGGTCTGTCTTCAGTGTCTTTGGTGGTGAGGGCTGTCCAGTTGTCGATTTCTGGCATCAGGGTGTCAGGGGTGGTTGGGGAGGGTTCAGTGTGTTGGTTGTCTTCGTCAAAGTTGTTATAGATTCTCTTGAGGTGGAAAAAGGTGCTAGTTTGTCGCAGAGGTTTTGTGAGGGAGAGATGGTCGGTGGACTCTGGTGGGTTGGGCAAACTGATGAAGAGTTCTTTGCTGTTGTGTGCATGAGTGGAGATTCTGTCAATTGCTTTTTTCCTCCTTTTTCTGATAAGTTGGTGGTGGGTGTTTGTGGCAGCTCTGAAGTTGTGGTGGGCTTCTGTGCATTTGGTGTTCCTCCAGGCCTTTGAGGCGGTGGCAAGTGCATCTGGACTCTTGAAGTTCGGTGGTGAACCATCTAGCTTTCTTGGTGTGGGTGTTTCCTTGAGGGGGGGGGGGGGGGGGGGAGGCTATGGTATTAGTGCTGTCAGATACATATGTGAAGGTTCGGGCTGTGGTGTTCGGGCCATTGTTCCACAATGGTTGGGGTGGAGTTGCTGAGTGATTAGGTTAGCTGGTTGGTGATTCTGGTCCAGTTTCTTCGTGGGAGCAGGTGTGTGTTCTAAAGGTGAAGTGGACGCATAGATAGTCAGTCCATGGGAGTTCGGTGGTGTGGCTGAAGGTTGAGTTTCCTGTTGTGAAGAGGGGCTCAACGGAGTCTTGCTGAGTGCATGGGTTCGGTCACGATCTGGCAGAATCCAATTTTGTGGAGGTTGTCCAGAAGGGATGTGGTGTTGGGGGTCCAGTTGGTTGTCGAGGTGGAAGTGGAGGTCTCCCAGTAGGGTGTAGTTGGTGGACGCGATGGCATGCAGGGAGATGTCAGTTATGGAGTTGGCGAAAAGTCCTAGGGGCAGCAGATGGTTCCTCGGAGGGTGGAGGTAGGGCTGGCAAGTATCTTGACGTGAAGGTGTTCCATCAGGTCTGTGGGCTTGTCAAGGAGTGTGCTCAGGTTGAGGGTGGATTGGAGGACAATGGCGATACCTCCTCCTGGGCGGGTGGGGTGGTCCTTCCTGGAGATCTTGTATACTTGGGAATGGCTGGTCCTGAGGTGGTGGTCGAGGTTTGGTAAAGAATGCTACGTCCAGGGTGGTGCTGTCAAGGAGGTCCCAGATTTCAGTGGTGTTTGTGGAGGGATTGGACGTTGAGGAGGATGCATTGCAGGGTCTTCAGTTTGGTTGTGTTCTTGCGGGCAGGTTGCACTGGGTCAGTGGTCTTGGCAGTGCTGCAGGTGTGCCGGCAGCGATGACAGCTGAAGGGTCCATGTGTGTCAGCTGGTGATGCTAGCTTGCAGTTGTTGAGGCCTGGGTTGTGTGTTGAGTGCTGCTGGGTCATACCATTGGCAGTGCAGAGATCCAAGGTTCCTGGCGCTGGTCAGTCAGGTCATGGGCAAGCACAGATAAGCTATCCTTTGGCGTGCCGCAACCGCCATTAAGTAGGGTGTTGGGGAGGCGGGACAGCAGTGGCAGGGAAAGAGAAAAAAAAAACCCAGGCTGAAGGCAAAAGGAAAACTGCAAAAAGAGAAAGAAAATTACAAATAAGGCAGCAAAAGTGCAAGAAAGTGGAGGAAAGACAGGAGTGAAATGGGGAGTGGACATGAGGGTAAAAAACTAAACGAAAGGAGAAAAAGCAGAGCAAGAGAATGGAGGCAGAGGTCTACTGGCCCACCAGGGATGAGGTGCAGGTTAAACCTGCAGGTGGAGGAGGGCCTCAAACACCAACACTTGTGTGCTGGGGCTTGGGGGGGGGGGGCTCACTTAATGGTGGAGCTCCAAGGGAGGGAGAGCAATTTCATTGACAATGAGTCAGATAAATGCATTATGTTTATTAACTGAATTGTGTCTATGAATGATGGAGGAGATTGTACACAGCTGAAAAATTTAGATAAAGTTGAGTCTTCAGTTATTTACTTTATCTATAGAGAAGTTAGATTATGTTAATGATCACCATCGACTGGTTCAACTAATGGTCCATCGACCAGAGGAAAGAACTTGTGGATCTGGGAAGGGTTAGTTCTAACTGAGGTATTGAGCAGACTTATCCTTAACAGCTTGAAGTTCTATCAAACTTTACCCCCACCAGCGGTTTAACCACTGAGTTTATGGGCCAGGCAAGTGCATGCTAGTGGGGTAGGTTGTTGGTGAACTGCTGGATCACTTCTATGGGCTATAAAATAAAAGGCTCAAGGATGAAACTGGAGAATAAACTACAGCATGAAGTCTTGTTGCCCGCTCTGCTAGGAGCGGACAGCCTCCAGTGACCTGAACAGTGATAAAGGTGTATGAGCAAGCTTCAACGCCTCCCTCCAACCTATGGAATTCAATAGTCCACCGATGACCATCTCAGATTCAGAAAATCAGTTACAAATCGGCTGTAGAATATACACACAGCTCCAGGTTCACCCTTTGCTGACGAACTCTGAACGGGTGCCATTTCCTGTAGCCGTGAAGGGTGAATCACGTGAACTATTGCGGCATAGTGCCGCAATGCATTTGCTTAAAATAAAAGCAACAAAAGTCCAGTGAGTGCGGAGGTCCTGCTTTTTGGAGCTCCAATCTATACACACAGCATGTTAGAACAGTTTGTTTTGTGGAAAATTTAATGCTAAAGTGAAGTTAGGGGAAAATTTGTGCCAGCTTCACATTTAAAAAAGTGAAATCCACCAGTTAAAGTTCTTTAGTAACTAACTTGTGCCCCATGGTAACTAACTCCTGCACCACACCATCCATGGCCAGTTCTCAATTTTATTGCAAATGCCAAAGTGAGATGGAGGTCATAGATGAGTGATGTAATACATTGAGTAGTTAGCAGTGAATGGGAAAGAAGCACCATAGTTATCTTAGGGCATGAATTATAGTTAGAAAAAATAGTAAGAGTGAAGATAAAGTGCTTAAACACACCATCAGGGATCTCAATCCCAACTAACTAACATACCCACCACTCAAATGACTTTCATATTTCACTATAGGAATTTAACACTAATCCTTTATGGGTTCCGGAGTAGAGTGCTACTTGCCGAAAAGGCGATTAGACGCCTCATCAGGGGTAGTAAGCGCTATATAAATGCAATTACAACACACATGTACATGATCTATGGTCAATGGGTATAGAGCGCTGACACCCTGCACTGGGTTATGTAGCACTGTAAAAGAAATAAAATGGTGCTATTGAAATTGTTAATTATGTAAATACTGGGACAGACCAACACCTGACGTTCTTACAGTGCATGCATCTCATAAGGACTGAACAGAGGCAAAAGCATGCCTCTCTTAACTGCCTGTGAAGAGCTAAGCTGTGTGCCTTTGTTTCCCCTCCGTGGCATTTACATTCAAGTCTGAGGTTCCAGGCCACTTCCAGTCCGGATATTCCAATCCAATCTTTGTTGGATTAATTAAAATCTTACAATGAAACAAAATTCATATAATCCAATGTAAACTGTTAAAAAACAAATAATGCAGTGTTTTTAAACTGAAATGCATTTGATAAATTTGTGATTTGTATTTTAAAATATTGTGGTTATAGGTTTTAAATTGTGATCTTCTCATTTTGTTCCCATTTCAATAAGATTTTTACAAATGCAGAGTTCATGAGTATCAGAGGACAGACATATCAGCTAGGATATTCAAACTAAAGGAGGCCTAATGGCCCCAACTTTGGCCTAGCTGGAGTTGAAAACAAAGAAAAAAAACTCTTCGCCACTGGAAATGGAAAGCAGACAAGGTACAGGTGCTGCCGAGTGTCCAGATGTCCGACAGTTAAATGGGGGCAAGTTCAGCATATTTCTGTGGAGCCCAAGTTCTTATCAGGGGGGCAGCATCCACACTGAAAATAGTGGGTGGACAGTGTGCCTGCGTGTACCCCCAACTTGTGCCGTGTGTATACATACACACTTTATAGTTATATAGCGTGAACTAGACCCAAAGATCTCAGGTATTAGACTGCTTTACATGAGCACCAGTTTTGTTACAGGTGGACACATTCATTTGTTAGACACAGGGAGATTAAGGGATGTGTACAGAATCACAGGATGTTGAGAGTTGTTCCCGAGACCTGGTTTTCCAGCTTAGAGGTAGACTGCTCTAGCCCTAATGCTACATCCTCTCCCCAACTTACTTGCATGTTCAGCACATAAGCTTTTACTAGTCTTTACATGAAATTCCGTTGTAGAGGCATGCGTGGCGTTGTAGAGGCACGCGTGGTAAAAGTAAATGCGTTGTAATGAATGCCATGTAATAGCATGCGCTGCGAAAGCTATGTAGTAATGCCCGTGTCACGCCACATCCCCTCCTCCCCCAAGTCTACCTCCGCACTAACAATCCCTCTAGTCAGGGCTTTAACTGGGCCGGGTCTCACCAGTGCTGAGCACCGGCAGTTTTTTAAAGGAGGCCTTGAAACGGGTCTCTATTGGGCTCCATTTTGTGCACAGGCGGTATGTTTTTTTCCCCAGACTGCAGAGACGCAAGCACATCGTGCGCGTGCTCACCTCAGTAGGCGAGGTAATGCCAGGTGAGTTGTAAGAGGGAAATCCTTTAAAGAGTCATTTTCTCTGTATTTCCCTTTTTTTAAACGCAGGAGCAGCAACATTGCTGTGGTGTCACCAGGGCTTTAAGTGGAAGCTTTTCAATATTATATACACAAGCCATAGTTGCTGCTTATTTCGCTACTGCATCCTCCTGAGGTGTGAGCCGGGAGAGATGCGGTATTGTTGGCCATAATTTGCACTATTTGCACATACGTTACATTTTTTAACTCTTACCCAATTCCTGGTTGTATTGTGGGGTGATATTCTTTGTTTTTAACTGTAGTTTCACTCGGAAACAGCGCAGAAGTGTTGGGGCAGTGTATGCGCTTGGCACATGCGCGTTGATGCTGAGGGAGAGTTACGAGCAAAGGACCAATCACGCAGCACTAGGGGCATTTTTAATAAGCAGGCTGGAGCGAGCATGCAATGGACATGCGCAGTGGGCGCGCCGCAGGCGAGCCCAAGGCAAGCCTGTCTGCGCCCGTCCACGCTCAGTGTCTGCCATGCTGCTCGTTACCCCCCTCAGGTGAGAAGGATTTGGTCTAGAGCCAACTGCTTGATTTTTCAAAATCAGACTTTATTGCCCACGTGTTTTGAGCTGGATAAGCTGTTAAGAGGAAGAGGGCACTTAAGTCTGTGTGGGTCCGTGTGGGTCCTGCAAGTTTAATCTAAATAGGTTATCCCGGAAGGAATCAAGTGGCCCTGACACCTCCGAAGAATTGCCTCTTTCTGATCCTCCCGGCAATTCCAACTGTGAACAAATCCAGGCTGGTCTGATTAATTGCAGATCCCTTCCCAAACATGCCGCTGAAATCTGGCTGCTTCTAAAAACCTATGAGTGGGATTTGCTGTTAGTGACAAACTTGGTTGAGAGAAAGCTCCAACCCCGACATTTATCTTGCCATTCCCATGGGCTATAGAATGGTTAATAGAGCGGATAACCGGCTTGGGGGGGGAAGGCCTGGCCATAATCCTAAGGGAAGATTGGGAAATCTCCTATAATGAAATGGAGGACCTGGGGCCTATAGAGGCCATGTCCTTTCACATCAAATTCTCTAAATACCATTCGATGGCAGGGCTATTAATATACAGACCCCCAAACACCGCGGCCTCTTATTGCCCATCATTGTTTGACTGTATTGCAAACCTCTGTACGTTACTCCAATTTCACCGTGCTTGGTGACTTCAATGTACATATGGACACGGTGAGCTGTTCTTTAGCCACCTTATTAGGAGATGCTCTAAAAAGTTTAAATCTGATACAAAAGATACAATCTCCCACTCATACAGCTGGCCATTTTCTGGACCTTATCTTCACCAACACGGCCATTAAAGTGGAAGAGCCTATACCTGTAACCTGGTCGGACCATATGTTGGGTCATGTTCAGGATGGGCCTTAAGCGCTCTGGTAATTTCAGCAGGCCCACTATAGAGAATAGAAGAATTTGGAGGAAGGTTACTCCTGCTTCAATGAGTGATGAACTATATAATACTTCTCCCGTTTTTTCCGGGAATCCTACTCTTGATGCTCCCCAGTTTTAACTCATGGATGACTCCAGCCCTTGACAAAATAGCACCGATTAGACTTTGTAAAGAGCACCTTGGTTTAATACGGAGCTTTGCATGGAAAAAAGTCGCTGTAAGAGGCTGGAGCGAATCTGGAGAAAGGACTACGATTCCTCAGCTAAAGGGATATACAAGGCAGCATTTGAGGAAATGTCATACTTTGAAACGCAGGATCATGAGAGACTATATGGCAAATCAAATTCTGGAGGTGGATAACTCCTAGGGAGATTTTTGGGATAGTGGAGAGTTTTATGAAACCTCAGTCTCTAAAAAGTACAATCCTACCTTCTCTCACATTGTGTGAGGAATTGGCTGCATTCTTCCACAATAAAATCATGACCATTTATTCGACTGTCGATAAGTTGGACATGGAGATAAATGTTTCTTCAGATAAATGGTCAGACTTTCGCCAGTTTGAGAAGGAAGCATCTTTGAAGGAACTAATGAAAGTAAAGTCTGGTTCTCCTTCTGACCCTTGCCCGGCTAGAGTTCTTAAACTTCTAGCCCCTATAGTCAATAACACCTTAAATGCTCTTTGGAACACTTCTCTGGAAACTGGAATTTTCCCATAGACTGGAAGAAAGCCTTTGTTCGGCCTATCCTCAAAAAAGAAGATGCTGACCCAGCAGAGCTAAAAAAAATTTAGACCTATTTCTCTGCTGCCGGCTCCAGCTAAAATTCTAGAAAAGGAGGTCCAGAGGTAGCTTTCAGACTTCCTTGAATCCTATAACCATCTTCATGACTCCCAGTCGGGCTTCAGGGCAGGATACAGTACAGAGACTGCGCTCCTAGAGGTCGCAGAGTCAATACGGGAATCCCTGGACATGGGAAATTTTGCAATGCTCGTGCTGCTAGACCTCAGCAGCATTTGACACGGTCTCCCATAAGATCCTCCTGAATAGGCTACATCTATTAGGAGTTACGGGGACCGTGTTACGCTGGTTTCAGTCTTTTTTGGAAGGTAGATCACAGCAGGTCTTTCTACATCCCCATGTCTCCAGTTCTACGGCTATGTCACAAGGGGTCCCACAGGGATCGGTACTGAGCCCGTCATTTTTTTTTGTGGAATATTTTTATTAAGTTTTTGCAAACCAATAAAACTCAACTCATCTCGTATCAAGCTCAGCAGGAAATTAGTACAAAAGTATTGCAACAGTTCAGTACAGGCACAATTGGGACACAAAAACGCTCCATATGCATCATACAGTCGTTCCCATCCCCAACCGCTGGTAGCGAGAAGATGGCTATTCTTGGTCACTGAGTTCAGAGTCTGACGCATCGTGGGGGTTCACATATATTTCCTCTGTAGATATTCCACCTACCCCACACCTGGGACCACTTTTTGGGGCAACCTCTATGCATATATACAGTTTTTTCCAACCACCATTACATAGTCCATGTCCTGGATCCATTGCGCCAGGGTAGGCGACTGCCCTGATCCCCATCGCTGGGCTATATTACGTTTTGCCAGCATGAGCCCCAACGTCACCCAGAGCTGTGTCACTCTTGTGGTCTGTTTGTTCCCAGATATTGAGGAGACACCTCCGAGGCTCCGGGAGCGTCAGGACTTTGGTAACCTGGGAGAGTGTGTGCAGCACCCCCTTCCAGTAAAGCGCTATGACTGGGCACTCCCAGAGGGTGTGAAAGAAAGTTCCCTCGTGACCACATTGCCCAAGACATTGTGGGGATTCCGCCCGTTGCAATTTAAATAGGAGTGTGCGGGTGTAATATGTGTGGTGCAGAATTTTGAGTTGGACCAGCCTTAGTCTAGACGATATGCCCACCTCTTTTGGGGAGGAGAGCGCTGATTGCCACTCCGTCTCATCTAAGTCTCCCAGTTCTGCCTCCCATTTACTCAGAGCCCGTCATTTTTTAATGTCTACCTTGCTCCTCTGGCGTCCATTGTTGAAAAATGGGGTGTCCGTGTTGTCTCATATGCAGACGACACACAACTTATCTTCTCCTTCAAAGAACAAAGCAAGAATGCCTTCACAAACTTATTAGAAATGTGCCCCTACGCCATCACATCACTCCCCATTTGCGCAGCCTGCATTGGCTCCCTGTAAAGAAAAGAGTCATGTTCAAAATTCTGGTATTCAAACTACCCCCTAAGAAAGAGAAGCACCCCCTTGATACTTTGCCAAAACCAACAGTCAACTCCAAATTTATGCCCAGGACTGAATTGCACCATCCAACTACAACGAGCACTAGCGCGGAAAACATGCCTGTAGATAACGACCGGAAAGACTGTAGCAACTCAGGGAAAACTGGAAATAAAAAGGACAAACCGAGTCCGGGACGCATAGTCATCACTAATACAAGATTAACAAAACTCCAATACTAGACAACACTAATGCCTCCCCGCCTCTGCCTTTAGGGTCTAGCGAGGGAGCTCCCAAGATGGAACACAGCCCTGAACGTGTGCTGCAGTCTGAGATCTTCACAGATTAAAAAACTGGATTTCATCCCCCACTACGTCTCAAGGGGCAACCATGACTTCCTCAACAGAAGTGTCCTGTTGAAGTTATTCAGGGCTTTACCTACCCTGAATCACATTAACTCCAGGGACATCAAAAGCATAGGGTTCTACCAGAATCAGCATTCAGTGGAACTCCAAGAATCAACCACCGCCACATTCACTGACTCCCTCGTCACTGAGCAAATCTGGCAGCAGAGGGCTTCATTCGGAAAATGGGGCATTGAGTTAAAAAAAGATCGACCCCCACGTTACCCCAGTCCTTTACACATGCCCAAACAACCAGCGGTCCTGTTAAAAGGTGCCAAAGGCCCGGACAACCAAAGTCTTTTTCCAGGCATAGACTCCACGGTAAGGTCAATCACAATCACCTTCGTTCACCCTGAAGTCAGTCAGCCCATTGGACTCCGGCAATTCAACAAGCCTGGAATTCTCCAAACCAGGGCATGAAAAAATCCTAAAGCCGCCACAAATTCATCCAAAGGCTACCAAATTTGCTCCTGGAACGTGTTCGGCCTTGGGACAAAACTAGAAGATCCTGACTTTGTGGAGTTTATTCTACAATACAAAATACTCCTCTTCCAGGAAACCTGGTTAACAAAATCCACTCCCCTAGTAGGATACAAGGAATTCCAGAATCCGGCCTCAAAGGGGACTAATCGAGGGAGAGCAAAAGGGGGCCTTTCCACCTTTATTTCAACTGAGATTCCTGGATCCGCCGTGTCCATAGATCTTGATTCCCCTGGCTGTTCTGCGTCAAACTTGACACCCCTCCTTTCAATAGCTTATTGATCATAAACACTTATATTCACCCTGCATCGAAACAAAAACGGGCAAGCATCGATCTATTAGCTTCTCTTGCCACCTTAAAACTTGCTTACCCCGACGCAAATATCATTTTGTCAGGTGATTTTAACATGTCTTTATTGCAAGAAACAAATGCCACTAGGCGGCATACTCTAGCTAAATCTCGACATGACACTCTCGGCAAACAATGCGCAGCTCACTTGTATGACCTTTCTCTGAGTATGCTTAACGGGCACAGTCCATCTGACATCCCAGCGGCATACACAAGGGTCACTCAAAAGTCAGCTTCAATCATAGACTACTCCTTCATAGACCACAATCTTGTTTCTCAGATAAAAAAAATTCCAAATTTTGGATAGAGCAGAGAGTGACCATCAACCGCAATCCTTCACACTTCTAAGTAATAACATTAATCCAACTCCCACTAATGCAAAGTCTCAAGAACTCCAATGCTACAACCTCAAACGCCTCATCTGGAAAAAGGACAATATCAGTGACTTTATGGCTACATGCATGAGCATCTTGGAGAAACAATCTCGAACCATCCAGCATCCGGGCCTGGGAGACATTCACTATTGAACTAAATCAAAATTGGCTATTGGCAAAAAAACAGGTAAATCGTTGGGGGAAGCATGGTTCACCAAAAGCCTGAGAATCCAAAAACAACAACTGAACAAAAACCTACGAAAATTAAGAACACAGGGCTCACCTCCGACTAAAGATCAACTGCTTTTAATCTAACTCTAAAAAAGATCTTAAAAAAAAAAAAGATTTTAAGGCGGCCAAGAAAGCATTTAAGGAAAATCTTTGGGCGAAACTCCACTATTCTTGCAAACAAAGAGACTCCAAGCTTTTTTGGAAACACATCAACCAGCTAACTAATGGCAGGCATCGCCATCACAATTCGGACATCATGGAGGATACATGGAGAGCCCACATTGAATCACTATACAATGAAATCTTCCCAGGCTCCACTGACAGCGGCTCCCAACTCAGCAACAGAGTCACCACAAGAGACCCAATGAAAAACAACTTCCCCTCTGATTCCGATTTCCCTTTGCGGATCCCTAAAGAACAAGTACTGAAAACAATAAAAAAAACTTAGATCCGAGGGTGCCCCTGGGCCCAATGGCCTACCGAATGCCTTGTTCCGGCACAATCCATCATTCTGGGCAGATCTGTCCCCCTCTTTTCGGACATTCTAACCTTTAATATGATCCCTGAATCCTGGAGGGGAAGCATTCTGAGCCCAATATACAAATCGGGTTCTCGTTCTGATCCTGCAAACTATAGACTGATTGCGCTAATTGATGTGGAGGCTAAAATTTATGCATCAAACCTGCTGGTTGATCTAGAGGATGGGTGGCGCGAACAAGCCTTATTCCCCCAACACAAACTGGTTTCAGGGCCGGGATGGGCACCTTGACTAACATTTTCGCAGTAACCCTCATGGCCAATCAAGCCCTTAGCACCTCAAGGCCACTCTACGCTTGTTTCATCGACCTCAAAGCGGCCTTTGACAAGGTCTCAAGAGTCAGGCTATGGACAAAAATGCGTAACTGGGGCGTCCCAGCAAAGTTGCCATAATCAACCTGTACTCCGAAACGTGGGTCCAGATTAGGATAGGAGACGGACTCAGCATCACCAAGAAAATTCACACACTTACAGGCTAAAACAAGGGTGCGTGTTGGCACCATGCCTTTTAAACATCTATACCGCTGATTTGGACGAGCATCTTCGGTCAATCCAATGTGATCCTCCAAAACTTGGTAATACACCTATATCCAGCCTTCAATATGCGGATGACATCGTTTTACTGGCGCAAACACCAATTGGTTTGCAACGATTAATTATTGAACTCTGAGCCTATACCACCTTGGTCCATCTGACCAACCACAAAAAAACTAAGGTGATGAGCTTTAATAAACATCATAACGCTAACCGTAAATTCACCTGGATTTTGAACGATAACCGTAAATTCACCTGGATTTTGGACAAACGACCTCTGACTGAGGTAGACTCATACAAATATCTCGGCTTCCAAATTGATCGCAGACTCACTTTTAAGACCCACATGTCTCAAGGTCATACGAAATCTAAACAGCTGTAGTTCGCTTTCAAAACCTTAAAAAACAAACTTGCAGGGGGCTCCACTGGGCACTTATTAAAGGTTATAGCAGCAAAATTCCTGCCCTCCATCTCATATGGCACAGAAATCTTGAATGGCAAGGATGCTATAGGCTTGAATTTGGAACAGTCAATCCTCTTTAAGAAGCTGTTCGCAATTCCGACACATTCCGCAAGCTCAAATTCGCCTAGAGTATGGTTTAAAAAAAAATCAGATCCCTGACAAACAAGGCACCCTAGTCAAGTATTACTGGAGGATGCGCAACGCAGAGGAAAACACTCGCACATTACTGTTGGGCGGAAATTGAAAAGCAAGCAAGCTTCACAAATTCAATTTTCAAAGTTCTGAAGGCTTCCCTCTCAGCTCTGAAGTTGGAGGAAGCATGGCTTACAGCCTCCACCTACTCCTGCTTCAAACTATCGGTCAATAAAGCCACAAAACGGCTTTCCATATCACTAGACAAAATTGCCTTAGCAAAAAACAAACATGCCTGGGCCGTGATTCAGTCATATCAGAGGCTGCAACCCCAACCCTACTTGCAGGATCACTTCTCTGCCGAGAAAAAACATTCTCACTTTACTAAGGCTAGGGTCATACCCCTCAAAGGACCTGACCCCAAAATGGAAACAAGCATGGCAATCAACGGAATGTCGCCTGTGTGGAGCTTGGGATGAGTCGTTACTGCATCTACTATGCATCTGCCCTGCCCTGGCAGAAAAGTGCAAAAAGGACCTCCGGGAGATCTTTAGGACGGAACAAATAAGAACTTGTAGAGCAGCAGTGATTCACTGTCTTACAGGCTCATCCATCCCACTGTCCTGCAGAGTCATAAACTTCCTAAAAAAACGCAGCAAAAGATTTGGCCAATACAGAATCCGCTAACTAACTTACGCTGTATTAGACTAACTGGTTTCAAAATTCTTGTTCAAATGTTATTTTTATACTTTTTATATTACCAATCACAATGTACATTCTTGAAAGTTTTATTTATGGTGGTATTCTCCACCCTTTTAAGGTTTTTATGAAATCAAATAAAAGTAGATTTCTTCAGTAAAATGGACACTGCTCACAGCGCTGTGGCGTGCAAAATCACAGTAACATTCATGCACGCGCACACGACATTCAATACATTTGCTTAATTCCTTAATGTCCTCTGAAGTCCCTGGGTTGCCTCCCGACAGGCCTCACTGTCGCCGCCTTCCACCTCATCCTGACTCGAATCGAGCGCTGCCTCGCTCTGCCACACCCTCGCGTACACTGTATGCGAATCACACGGTGTGGCACTCAGCAGGCCCTGTCATGCTACTACGTGTGATCGACTGCAGGCGGGCAGAGCAAGATTTCGGGGGGGGCAAGTCTTCCAGTCATAGGCAGAGTGGCTGTAAGAAGGGGTGAAAACACAACAAACGCCTCATTAACGAGTAAATGGTCTTTTAAAGACCTGTGAAGTACTTGGGTCCCGCTGCAATTAAACGGAGGCCAGCCCGCGAGGCTGTCTCAGCCGGGCTGACATGAGGGGGGGGGGGGGGGGAGGCGGCTGAAGCCAGGTGAGCCCAATGGGTGTTGCGCGCCTGATCGACGGTACTGGACCCTCTGCCATCCCACCAAGCAGACAGTGTTGCCCCACGAGTACCGGTACTCTTTGGCCAAGGAGAAGTTCCGGTACCCGACATCAAAACATTCAGGAGTGCCACCGGCGAGTACCGCCCATTAAAAGCGCTGCGAATCCACCATTCTCACAAAAAAAAAACACAAACTCCTCGATCCATTTAAAAGAATAATTCAAATTTGGCAAGAATAGTTCTAAATTCTAAAAAACACATTTCAGTTAGACTTATTTGTAAGACAGTAAGGCCACAAATCACTAGTTCGGTTATTATCTGAACCCGATTTCCCCTCAGCAGGGGCCTGAATGTCGCTTTCATTCTGCCCAGTTTTAAAGCATGTTTCAGGAATGAGCACTCGGGGCCAGTGGGGAAGAGGGACAGCGGCTGCAGGACAAGGCCTTACCGTAGAAAGAAGCTGCTGCTGTCTGTAAGAAGCCCAGTGCCAGCAGCAACCGGAGGGCAGCTCTCACGGGACCCATGGCTGAAAGACAAGAACAGAGTTAGAGAAGGCCGGCCCGACCCCCCACCTACCCCCGGCAGCCCTCAGCATCAACATGCACAGGAAGGGCTCTGGAACAGTGGGGCGCTCGATCCCCAGCACCCCAAGCATCCCCGCCATCTGACCCCAGTGCCTGGCAAGGTTCGCACTGCAGGGGGGCCCGGCTGCTTTCCAAAACGGGTCGTGACCTCCCGTAACGCAGCCTACCTGCCGTCACTTGGGGCCTGTGATGGGCGTTCCAGAGTGTGAACAGGGCCTGTTCCAACAGCTGGGGGAAGCCTGACCCCCCGGGGGTACACACAGGGGCTGATGCTGCACCCGGTGTCACGGAAGAAAACGGGATTCAGTGCCAGTCAGAGGGCGTGTGCGGGCACCGCGTCACCCCACTCACAGAGATGCCGTGCCAGCCGGGTACAGGGTCAGTGCGCCTTGCACCGGTGCTGGAATTCCATTCAGTGCTGTACAAAAATATGTCTATAACATTATATAGAACAGTTGGGGGGGGGGGGTCGCGGTGAACATCTCTCGTGTCTATGTCCTCTCTCGGACACCGTACAGACAGGATGAGTCTCTTGCCCCCCACTGTAGTCTCCTAGCAACTCTACTGACATGGTGAATCTCTGACCCCCGCTGCCCTCTCTCAGACACTGTACAAACAGGGTCAAACACTTACCTGCAAACAGGATAACTATACGCTGTGTGGCCTCTCAGCTGCTGTGCTTTCTAAGTGGCGCTGTACAAAGACAGCATCCCCTTCGTTTTTATAGACCCAGTGAAGTGACCCCCGTAGTCACACCCCCTCCCCTTTCACGTGTCTCAGGGAGGGTGACCAACCGTACGTAAATTTCAAGGACCGCCCCTTATTTGGATCTCTTGTCCGTAAGGAATTCTTTCACGGACGCCTTTTGTCGGTAATTTCGGCCATTAAAGCGAGATGGCGCACCTGCTGCGATCCTAAGGGCCTGCAGCAGCCCCACCCCCAGTCGGTGCAACCAAATCCCTCCCCTCACAGCAGGGTCAGAATGGGACCAATCACCATAAAGCCATATATTTTTTTTAAAGTCTTCACTCTCACTTAACTATATGTTCTTTAGGAAGTAAGGTGCCACATTTCAGAAATGAAATAGGAAGATCTTATATAATTTTTAAAGGGACCTTTAAATGACTATGCAGGTTTTTCTACCGATGATTTTGGGACATGAGTGGCAAATCACTCATTTTAAAACACGTTCGGCCTATATAACTGGTGAATACAAAGGAATGGCAGCCAATTCGATATCGGGCAGGAGGGATGGGCGTTCTCCTCCAATACATTTTTAGTAAACGGGGTAATAAATAGTGCATTTGAAAGTACACCGACTTTTTAGTAAACGGGGTGATAAATAGTGCATTTGAAAGTACACCCGACTGCTAATTAATTGCCTAAACTTGATAGGATTTAACAAGAGAATTTTACAGAGGGTTGCGGAGGGCTAAGGGTCCACTTCTTGCTAAAAATAAGGTAAATGTGTAATGAATTGAATAGTCCATTTTATTGGATTCATTTTTGTCCTGAATTTTGACCTCCTGTCCTGAATCTTTGTCCTGAATTTTGACTCTTTGTCCTGAATTTTTACACTCACCGTCCTGACTTTGCACCCAGGCCAGCTGGTCACCCTAGTCTCCCGGGGTCTTGCATAATTTCGAGGCACTTCGCCCGTAATTCCCCTTCACCTGAAACCGACAACCAGAGAAAGACGAGGACACTGACCAGGCTCAGTGACACAACCACGACAGGTGCGTGAAAACACTGCACAGAAGCTGAGTGAACACACCCGGCTGACGAGGTGGGCCCAGCACACTGCATATTAACATCACAAGAGTGGCACTATAGTTAGTGCTGGTTTTTAGAGAAGACAAGGGTACCCCAATATGTGAACCTGGGGTGGTAAAGGGTATTTAGAAAACAATGGTTCAGGTGTGGCATTAAAGGTCCAAAGCGAAAGTGACCCAGCAGGGGGCACTGTGTTCTAAGGAAATGAAATTAATTCTGGAGAGAGCAAAATAAAAGATATACAGAGGGTCATGTAGGTCAAAAAATGATAGACATTTATTCACAATTCAGTTTAGTATTCAGGTGCTCACACAATGGGTGAAAAGAAGCTGACCTGAAGGGTGATAGTGAAGGTTTAAAAAGACATCGCATTGACAACAGTATTATGAGCTCCACAATTGATTTACAAAGTTCAGTTCAGTTCAATAACTTTATTCGGGTAACTTAATACCCATAAAAGCACAACAATTGATAAAACAAAATGAGTAGTTAGCAATACACATTAGGCAAGCCTTTACAATAATATCTCTATAACAATTAATACATTTCATAACATGTTAAAATGTTAAAAGGAACTTCATTGGTAATAAAAATTACTATTAGGAAAAATACTATGCCAGCTAACAATAGTGCAAAAATAGTCAAGCAGATGGAGGCTCAAGGGTCAAGCATGGTATTACGTACTCTAATGGCAATTCTTAGAAAGGTACCTATGCGAAATGTCAACTCCTCAACTACCAGGGAGACTAGGCATATATAGGCATTGTTCAGACTAATTGGCCTTCTCTTTTTGAAAAATGGGTTTAATAGCCACTTGGTATATTTAATATAATACTTCCAAAGAATAAAAAATGTAAAATTGATTGGCCACTCACCCCATCACAAGGACATGGTATATTATCGAGATTATGGTGATGACCGAGAGGGAAACATAATGCATATCTAATAATTCCTGCCCTAAGGCGAAATAGTAGACTCCTTTCCCAGTGGCTCATGTGTAGGGTGAGGTATATGGGTAAAAAGTGACAGTCCTGTGCGATAGACATATATCTAAGAACAGAGGATTTCTTGGATTCCAGGTCAGTTCTTTCTTCGTTGTATAGAAAATACAACACATCTCTGAGCACCTTTTTTGGCACAGTGTCGACTGTTGTTGGTTTTAGGAAAATATTTCCTTTGTTGACACTGCACAGGCTTTGATATACTATGCTTAACCAGGGGATTTCCATCCCTTTATAATACAAGAGACAATCACTGACGATCTCTCTGGTGAGGGAGGCAGCCTGATTTTTCCATATCGATAGCCAAAAGAGGGCGGGACGGGCACGGATGAAATCCGATATAAAATTAAGATTAAGTTCGCTATGACAGATATATTGTGATGTAGAGATTGGGGTGCCCAATAGTTTCCTGCAAAACCTGTTTTCCTCCTGTTGGATGCCAGGACAGTTAGCAGAACCCCAAATCTCAGCCCCATAGGTCGCAACAGGAATGCATTGTAATTTAAAAAAAATTTAAGATGGCAGATATAGCACCATTTGCCTTTGGACGGGGAAGGCTAAGAATTGAATTGATGGCCTTTGAGAACTTGCTCCTGTAGTGAGCGAAATGCTCAGTCCAAGAGCCGTTCGCAGCAAAGACCAAACCAAGATATGGGAATGCACATGTGCTTGTCAATTTCTGGTTACCCACTGCTATAGAACTTAGCTGTCGCTTCCCAGGGCCACAAGACATTAAAAATGATTTTTTAAAATTGACACATAGATCCAGACTATCCATATGTTCGACAAAAGTCCGTACTAATCTGCGGAGAGAATTCGGGGTGCGGGCTATAAGAACCGCGTCATCTGCATATATTAGTACGGGAAGACTTTTGCCATTAATCAGGGGGACATCATGGGTCGCGGTTTTAAGTGAATTATTCAGCCCATTGATATAAATAATAAAAAGGAGGGGGGGGCCAAGACACAACCCTGCCTGACCCCCCTTCCTACCTTAATCGTCCCTGATACCGCGCCACTCATGTCAATCCGCACCTGCGCCTGAAGATCTTTATGGAGGTGGGCTAGGAAATATACTAGGGGTTCGTCCAGGCCATAAGCCAATAAAATTGCCCAGAGTTTGGACCTATTGACGAGGTCGAACGCTGAAGACAGGTCCATGAAGGCCATATAGACCAAGGATTTCCGTGCTATGGTGTATTTCCCAATAACCAAGTTAAGATTGAGACATTGCTCAATGGTGCCCACCTTGCTACGGAAACCTAACTGGCAGTGCTCTAAAATATTGTTTTTCTCTGCCCAGGTTAAAATTTTATTATACAGAACTCTCCCTAGGATTTTTAAGGTATTGTCAATTAATGAGATTGGCTTATAGTTACTGGGCAATGACCGATCTCCTTTTTTAAAAATTGGGACTATAATACTCTTGGCCCATGTGTCCGGTAAAGTTGCATATGTTAGACTGTTAAAAACATTTAAGAGTAGTGGGGCCCAAAAGTCTGGTTTCCATTTGATTAAGGCAATTGGCAGCCCATCAGGACCAGGTGCTTTGTTCCCAATGCTCTGTTGGATGGCCTCTTCTATGTCCGGAATGGTCCACTTAATAGCAATAGAAGGGCCATAATCCTGTTGCTCAGGCTCTGATTCTGGGGCAGCGTAAATTTGTGAAAAATGGTTTACCCAGGTCTCGCTTGATATGTTACAGCTAATGGGGGTAAGTAGCTGATCCATTGATCGGAGCTCCCTAACTGCGGACCAGAAAATGTTGCCCTTTTTTGAACTAGGTATATAGAGTGGAAAACCCAATGTACCCTTGAGGGCTCGGGTAAATTCAGATAAACTGGTAACAGAGTGCCTTCAAGGGATTCTTTTCAAAACAACTTAGTTGTACAATTTACAGTTATTCAATCTAAATTCGAGATATAGCTGTAAATGAGGTTTCTTTCAAAATATTTGTATCAAAAGTTTATACACAACGCATTTGTCATATGTATAAATGTCAAATCACCATGACTGAAAAGAGTGAATACATGAAGAAATCAGTTCCTCAAAATAAACTCGTAATCAAATAATCAAATGAAGCAAAGGTGTGTAAAAAAGAAGTGAATTTTATATCAGTAAATGGTATTCAGGGTACCTAAAATATCAGCAGTTATACATATAATGGAAGGAAAGAATACATTCAATGGTTCCTTCACTTAACAATAAATCAAACACTTTTTCATCACAGTACTCAATAGTTGTGGAAAAAAGTGTATCAGTCGACTTTTCGGTCTTTTATTGTCACTTCATAAGACCATCTTCAGGACTAGTAGGTTTAAAAGATGACCCCTAAAAATAAAGATATATTTTTTAAATATACAAAATACACACCCATGCAAATAAACAAAAATTAATTTAAACAGATCAATATAAATGTGTTGAATCGATACTGTTATAGCTTTAGATCTAATCATCAGATTTTTTTAAGGAGAATATCCATATTCGCGAATCAATAACAGGCCCAAATTATGAGTCATGTATTCCAATTTGTTTAGAAAAGAGTGGAGCGATTCCACATGAAGCAGTTATGATCGATGCTTCGATTAATCTTTGCGCATTATAGTATACTGGTTGCCTCATTAACCAGTGTCATCGTTTGTCAGACAATGAATGAGCTTTTAGCAATCAAATCTAAAAATAGAGATACATTGGCAATCAGCGTCCGTTCTTTTAAAAAAAAGATATTTACACAGTATATTTCAAATTACACAGTATATTTCAAATTACAATCAGATAATCTGGTCGAAAAGGTAATCGATAAGGATTGACTGAATACGTGTTACCTTATCATAACGAGTCAGAGAGATGTATCATTCTGTTCTGAAAGCGAGTTGTGAATTCATCCACCCACAGTCAGGATTTCTCTGTTTATAGTTTAATTACTGCAAGATAGATATTCAGAGTTGCTTTATTTGTATCTACCAAACGAGTATCAAAACTAGTTTGGCATTAAAGGAATCATGTTACCTTATTCTTATTCGACATATATTGCGAATTGGCAGATAACTCAGAATTCGGAAATGAGGTGCCAAAAAGATTGCGTCTCACGGTATGTGTCTCTTCTTCCAAGCGGTTACTACAGGGAAGAATATAAAAACGCTCAGAGTCTTAAAACGACTCGTATTCGCGTACTGAATACAGAACCTTCTATTTCGCAACAGCATACCTGGCATTTATTCGGCGTCGTCCGGGCAGGGAGTGAAGTCGAGCAATACAGAGTGACAGCGACTTAATCCTATTTAAGCTTGTGAGAAAGCCGCAAAAGCGGACTGGGTAGTAAATTGAGGTCTGAGCATGTGTTTCATGACCGCCATATCTCAATGGCTACAACCTTTCTCTATTCAATACGAATATAAGTCTTGTAAGTTCTATCCGATATTAAATATTTATTTATATCCTTAAATATATGTATTAGAAAGGAAGTACAATACAAGAGTACACTTTTAGTCCCAGAGGGAATGAAAAAACTTATTTAATGATCTTTTAGTGTCAAGACGCGTTGAGTTTAGTGGCCATCTTGGTTTGGGATGTTAGACTCATAGTGGCGGCCATTATTAAAAGACGTTTTTGGTCCAACGATCCTTACACATGGTTTCAATAACGTAAATACTCGACCTCAGTATATATTTAAACGATTTTAAGGTACAGTGTACAGTGTACACTTTATTCGCAGAAATAATAGATTTTTGAACTAGCCGCCTGAGATAAAGTTTCCCAACGTTCATTTAGGAGGGTTCCCTTCCTTTTCCGGGTAACAATATTATAACAATATTATATTCCTTTCTAGCCAATTGAACATCTGCGGCGCTTCTTGGGTTAGATGACAATGCCCTTCAGAGGTTTTTGTTAGCTCGTGTGCACTCACGATCGAACCATTTAGGGTTATTTACTACCGATGTGGTGGGTTTCGACAGGAGTGTTTTGATGGCATAACACAATTTTGAGAAATCTTGTACTACCTCGGAGTGTACAGCGTGCGGTGATAAACAGGAGTTGATGAGGTGCATATTGCCTCTGACTAACATTTTAAAAAGTTCCCCGCTATCGACACCCTTCCAAACTAATCTCAAATTATCAGTTGAGGGTGCAAAATTTTTTGCTCATTCGATAGAAAACACAGGCCGGGGTGCAAAGTTCAACATTATTCTAATGGGGTTGTGATCCCCAAAGTCCGTTTCAATTACTTTGGCGGTCATTAATTGACCTTCTAAGCAGGGAGAAATGAAAATGAAATCAATGGTTGACGAGCAACCCCTACCCCTAAAGGTTGGCAATTTTTCGTTAGTAGTGTTCGGGCTGCTCACTAAATCCATTATGTTAGTCAAATTGTTTGATTTTAAGAGCAAATTCAGCTCTGCTCCCCTCCGAGATGAGGGCCCATAGCTACTAGTACCCTTGGTGTATGCAGCGCCATTAATCGTAGCATTAAAATCGCCTCCCAGGAGAATCCCAGTAGATCCCCCCAAGTTTAGTTGGCAATCTAGGTTTGAAATAAAATCAAAGAGCCCAATGAAGTTCCTATTGGGGATCGAGTAAAAATCGTTATTATAAAAGTTTACCAGGTATAAGCTGATCTTCCTTTTAAAAAGGATGACTTGAAAATTTCTACTATTGGTTGAAAGAACCTTGAAGCTACCCCCTGCAGCCACATTAATCCCAATGAATAGTCCCCCAGATGGTCTTCCCAATTTGGGGGTGGGGGCTACTACACTAAAACAATGAAACCCTTCAATAAAAATGTCTTCAGTGGTCCAAGTCTCCTGGAACATAACTACATCTTGGTCTTTTACTAGGCGCATCCAGTCTTGTTCCCCAAGCCTGGAACGAAGCCCCGCCACATTCCAACTTAAAATACTTAAATTGGCTCCCACGTTTGTCATAGTTGGTGCCAATTTAGTGTTGGAAAGGGGGGGTACAGTGTCTAGGTCGACCCCCTCGTGGGCCTGCAAGTTGATTGGCAACGATTGTTGTCAATCCTGGGCATCTAAGTTGAAATTGATTTACAAAAAGTCATAAGAGTTCATGTTGTGTGGTGGTCGAGGGCGTTTCAAACCCAATTATTGGGGTTCATATTCAGGACATGGGTGAGCAAGCTGAATTTAAAGGCAGAATTAATCTTCCTTAATTCGCTGAGCAGTTATTGGTGTGGGCAGACGGCAATTTTACAGTGGTTTTTTAAAGTTGGTTGGCGAGCGTGATAATCGTATGGGTGCGCCAAAGAGCTGATTCGATCTGTCTGTGCCAGGGTGTGCTATTACTTAAAAGAAAAGCAGCCCAGGTTGGAAGGCAGCTGGGCAGTACATGAAGCCAGGTATGTTGGTTTAAATTAATGTCGACGAACAACAGGGCATTAAATGAGAGCCTGGAGCCGTGCAGACAAAAGCGTCCTACTTCTGCCATTGCTGGTGATGAATGCTATAGTTAGTGCAGCAGGTGCAGTGGCACTGGAGTCCAGGTATGTAAGGGGCCCACTGAACCCACTATGATTGTTACTATTCACTTTTGGAGAGGAGAGGTGTGGTGCAGCGGCCAGGGCAGCTGGCTTCAGGGCACAGAGTTCAAAGTTTGATCCCGGCTCCGGTCTCAGCTCAGCACTATGTGACTCTGGGCAATAGCTCACTTAATTTCCACGGCGGGCCCCCAGGGCCTTGAGACCCGTAAGGGTGAGTAGTTCGCGCTTTACAAATATGGATTTTTTTAAAATGTACTTTGGGCTCCAGTGACATTTTCTCTGCTTGCACTAGTGCCCATGACACATTTGTAACTCATTGAAACCTCAGCGCTATGTGGCAGGTTCCGAACTCTCATGATTGTGCTATAGAAATGTTGCGAATAATTAATACATCGAGTTGAGGCAGCAACGAAGGAAAACGCCAAACGTTTACAGTTCCCCCCCTCCCAAAGAGTTTGCATTGGAAATGTGTTTCTCGGGGGTATCTCTCTGGGTCTGGGGCAGTTCTTGGTTCTTAGGCAGTAGCCCTCTTCTGCCCGTTGTTTCCCACAGTTCTCCTGGGCCCACAGGTACCATTGCCCTCCGAGTGCATTACCAAGTAACCCCTTTGTACCAGAGGTTTCGGACGGTTCTAAGGACCTGTGCAAATCAGGGGCAGATACACAAATCCTTGCAACAAGCATTGGCACTGATCCTAGAAAAACAGAAATCTGATACTGCTGGGAGCTCTCTGAGTGCAAAGGGCCCACTTCATAGGCTTTGACTCTCAAGGGAAACAAGGTCAAGGTGCACTCTTGGAGGGCGGTGAGGATGTAGGTCAAGCAGCACATGTGTCACTCACAATAATAAACAGATTGTTGCGGCAATAGTCTTTCTTTTGTAAGCAGGGATGACACGTTTATTAATACTAAGCAAACAGGCTCGTTAACTTTAGGAAGTTCTATGGCACTTATATTACTTCCGGTATCCCTGTGATTACGTTTCTTCCGCCATCTATGATCAGTAAGGGGAGGGGTCATTGGGGGTACACCAGGGCTCCAATCAAACATGAATTTAATCTTGAATTTAGCCAAGCTCATGCGATCTGGAGCTCTCTGGGGGATCTTACAGAAGAGTCACCCTGGTGTCAGTGATGGCCATGGGCGGGTCTTCATCGCAGCTTGCAATAGTCACATTCGGGGTGCCGGATCCCAAGTGCAGTATACTCAGGGTGCAGGAGGCTCACAGAGGTGAGAGGCCACTACACGGAAGGTCCTTTGAAGTGCCTTACACAGGCCTCACATCTGTGGGGTGGATGGTTCCATAATGAGGACGGTCATCTCACAGGGGGCCTCTTGCATGGTGCAGGGACTTGCAGTGGGGTCAGGTACCGTGAGGGATGTCCCTCCCAGGGTCACATGCCAGCCTCAGGCCAGCAGTGGTTTATGGAGCGGGATGCTTTGGTTGATCGGCTTCGAGACGTCCTGGACCATAAAGCACCAGTCCCTGTCTCTGTCTTAAACAGTAGCACTAAGCAGCCCATAGCAGCACAACAGCTCAGGGTTTGAAGCTTTGCCATTGCCATTGCCAGGCAAGTTCTCAGTGCACACCACAGTCTAGCTCCTTCTCAGCAGGGCTCAGCAGCACAGGTCTTCTCAGAGTCCTTAGGATTTAGCCCTTACCCTATAGAAGCACAAAAGCCCATAGCAGCACAACAGCTCAGGGTTTAAAGCTTTGCCATTGCAAGGCAAGTTCTCAGTGCACACCACAGTCTAGCTCCTTCTCAGCAGGGATCAGCAGCACAGATCTTCTCAGAGTCGTAATGATTTAGCCCAGATCCTTTAAAGGAAGACAGCGATTCATACTGGGACTGTTCATCAGGAGTGGCCCACTTATATCCAGTCCTAGGCAGAGGTGAATTTACAAATGCCCAATCAAATACAAAGTTAGCGCTCAACGTTTGGTAGGAACCAATCATGGTGTACGAAGGGCCAGATTTAGCAAACTTTCACGCAGCGCAACACAATGTAACAAGACACCTTGATGCGCTGTGTGAAAGAGGGAGGATAGGAATGCAACATATCTAACAAGATGCGGTGCACTCCTGTCCTCTACCTGCAGTGGCGCACAATTAGCAGCCTAGCGCCAACGCAGACTCCCTTGTGCCATAGGGCAACAGTGCTTGCATTAAAAGCAGTATTGCTTTTGTGTGGGAAGGGACACCTTCCTGCACAAAAACAACCATTAGAGGCATTTTCCTTGTTCTAAGTGTGCTGCAAGCACTATAGTGATGGATGCCAGTCAGCATGAATTAGCTGCGGTTCTTCTTCAGCAAAGGGATAGTAGAGAGGAAGTAGTTGCTTTTGCTATTTGTAGCTTTAAAGCAGCAGATCCCTCTTATTCTGTGGTCGAACGTGAAGCCGTAGCTCGCTGGTGGGTTATCAACTATTTCTGTCAGTATTTGTGGGGTTTGGAGTTTGTTGTTAGGGTAAAAAACAAATCTTTGGTTGGTTTATTTACCACAAAAGGTGGTAATAGGTTCATGCGCAGAATTGCCAAGTGGCAATTTAGGTTGCAAGAGTTTTGCTGCTGCATTGAATAAACACCTGGAATTAAGAATACAATGGCTGATTGCCTTTCCATATTTGCCCTTGAAGGACTGTGAGGAGAGTGTCATTATGGATGATGAGGAAGCAGGAGTGACCATATTTTTGGAAATTACCAATGATGCTATTTCAGAGCAGGAGTGGACGGTTGTGGATTATGTGAATCAGGAATGGCCAACTTGTAAAATATCTAATGCCGAAGTGGATTGTTTCTATCATATTGTTTCGGAATTGTCTATTGCCAAAGTACTACTTCGTAGATTAGATGTCTTGGTTGGTCCTGTGGCCATGAAGTCCAGGATTGTAGAGCTTGTTCATGAAGGACTTATCGGCTTGCGAGCCATGAAAAGGAGAGTGAAAGAACTCTTTTGGTAGCCAGTAATGGATAGTAAAGTAGAACAAGTTGGTAGGTAATGTAGGTCCTGTGTTGCTAGTGATAAAACCCAGACTACTGTTCCTAGCCCTGTGAGTTCAGTCCCTGTGCCGGATAAGGCATAGTCCCAACTGGCTATTGATATAATAGGACCTTTAAATGTGGCAAGCCAAGCACAATATGTAATTGTGGTAGTGGACTATTACTCAAGATGTCATGAAGTGTCTTTTGTGGGTAGTACTTCCACAACCAAGTGTCAGAGCAGTGGCCTTCCTCGGAATCTGCACGCGATGAACAAAGGGCCCACCTCTCGATACCACCAACTCCGACCTTAATAGTAACGGAGGATTGATGTGATCAAGCAGGGGGAAGGAATTTTGGGTAGGGAACTGCAGGGAGGGAGACCTGTAAAGAAAAGAATAAAGCAAAGATAACATGCAAATAACTGTTTGACTTTGAATGACAATATGTGCCGAAAGTAACTGTGCACATTGATTTCTTAGTTTGAATACTCAATGAGTCAGTTTTGCCAATAAACACGCATTAAAACATTCATACAAAACTTTCATACATTCATTAAAAGAAATAGGCATCACGAGTTTGAACTCACTCTATACGTCAGAAAAGCGTACTCTTTTTCATGTTAAAGCATCGTGGAACATAAGCTCAATACTACATTCCTACACTTAAAGGTCTTATGACTCAAAGAGTTCGTTACACACCTTTTAAATGAATAGCAACAACGGCTCTGTTCCATCGCCCCTTTTTGTAGGAGGGAGATTGCCTCCTGCTTTAGTAATGTTAGATGTTCCTGTGACATTGGGCGTTGTCTGGGTGGAATGTTTGGGGGGTAGATTAGTTCTAGGCAGTAGCCTGTCCGAATTATTTGTGTTACCCATTTGTCTGAGGTGATGGAGTCTGCCCCCGACCAGAGTTGGATGGTCCGGGGGGGGGGGAACATTGGGTAGGTGTGGAGGCAGAGTGGGGTGTGTTGGTCTTGCCTCTGCCTTTATTATTGTTGCCCCTGTAGCCGCCTCTTTAGTAACCCCTTGTGAAGGTGGATTGGGTGGGGCTTTATATGAAGCGGTATCAGAGGAGTAGCCTCTGGATGTGCTCCGAAAGGAAGAACGGCAAAAGGAATGCCTGGGAGGGTGCGATTGTAAGGCTCCCATAGATTGCCGTGCCCGTGTCTTTTCTCATCTTTTTTAGGGCCTCATCTATTTTTGGGCCGAACAGACGTTCCTGGTCAAAGCGTTTAAATTCAAAGAAAATGTCAAAGCGCTGAAATATTCTGCCAGAATAATCTATCCAAATCTGTAAATAACTCTTATTCCTCTAATCGGCTTTTAACAACGATCGGGAGCCGATAATCACAAGGACGGATAAAAAGGGTCGTGGCCGCACGAGCGGAATGACGGAGAGGACTCCAAATCCTTTGAAAACAAATCAGCCTAATCCAAAGTGGCTGCGAGAAGGCCACAACCAAAAAACAGGAAAAAAGAACTCACCAAAGACCCCAGGATTCACCAACCTTAGGGTGAGCCAGAGAAGTACCGATCCTTCCGTGCGCGAGTTCACAGAATAGTGAGCACGGAAGGAAGGGCATGTCTGCTGACGTTCACGTCAGCACGTCAATAAAAGCACCAAGCAGCATGGGACTTGAAGTCTCATTGTTGTTTCAAGGGCTGCAAAAGAAATAAACAAGCACAGACAAACAACAAAGAGGTACAATACAAATGTACATTAAACCTTGTCTGTGGCATGTTGGAAAAAGACCTTCAAATCAAGGTTCCGATACCATGATCTTGTGTGCACCATATAATAGATGTCACAGTAATCTTTACACATGGAAATGACACCAGGACCACCAATAAGTCATAAGTACAGCGCCATGCGCGCGCCGACAACGCCTTTTGGCACAAGAAGGCATAGGCCAATACTGGCGATGATGACTGATGACAGCATCACCTGAGGGAGGTGAGGCGGGCCCTAGACCGCGCACCGCCCTAGTTCTGACACCAAGTCAAAGGAAGTTTTGGAGTACATATAGGGCTTACTCATGGGGTTCTCATTTTTGTCTGCCTGAAGGGGAGAGGCTGCAGTTGTGGAACCCCAAAAAACATCGTTTTGCAAGAAGTTTGCAATACTCTCAACAGTATCATACACATACAGTTTCTTTATGGCCATATTGCATTATGATGGGGAGAGGCAGAAGAGGGAGTGTATACTGTGGGAGCAGGATTATGGGTTTATGCCTGTTAACAGGAGGCAATTTATCAAATCCTTACAGAGTAAGGAGTGACCTCCTGCCAAAAGAAGGTGGTGTGTGAAAATGTGGAATATTCTCCCGCTAGAGCATATCCTGTACGCTTTATAGAAGAATATGGAGCAATTCAGTCATATGCTGTGGTTTCTTCTCGGACGTTGTATGTCAGAATATCGTATAATGAAATATTGTATCCTTCATACCTTGCACTAACATATTATTCCATTGGGTGTAGATTTTCTTCTTATTAACACCTGTGGGGCACAATATTTATATGAGATGACATTCTGACAGTATTCTGGTGTCACACGTGTCCCAGAGCATATAACCAAGAATAACCATGGTCTGATATGTTCATCACACACAGGAACATTGCAGATGTTTACTCAGCCAACTAGTACTCAAGCATTCGAAGCCAGAAAGGACTTTGATAGGGTTGACATTTAGCCCTTTGCCCCAGCTTCTCAGCAGTCCAGGAGGCCGCAGAGACAACCTATTGAGCATGAATGTAGGTGGCTAGGAATCTAAAACATTTCTCAAAAATCAAGTTACTTTAAAACCCACCAACCAATAAAAGTAAACAGGATCTCTCTCCCAAACTAAAAAGAATGCTTTGAGTGTGCTATGGGACTGATTTTCTAAAGTTCTCAAGTCTACCTAACAGAGCTACTTTCTGTAGGAGAGTAGGATCTGCCTCACATGGGTACCCCCACTTTTTGCTGGTGTTTCACAGTTTTTCGACCTTAGTCTGTCTGTGGCCCTGCTAATCAGGACCACAGCCTAGCTGCTTCCTCTCTAAAATGGTTTCCATGTACATTAGGTACATATCTAATTGGATTCTGGAGTGCCTTATAAGCCCCTAGTATATGGTATACTATGTACCTAGGGCATAGGTACCTCAGAGGCCTACCAGAGGCTGCAGCATATATTATGCCACCCATGGGAGGCACTCCAAAATGACATCACAGGTCTGCTACTGCAGCCTGGGTAAGGGTGTGCTTGCACCCCTTACTGTGGTATAGGCTACCTATATCACTACCTTATACAGACACATATAAAACTCTAAGCTACTCCTGTGGCAGGCTTTGACAATCCTGAAGGCAGAGGGCTTGGTTTTATGTGACAGGGTGCCCAAGCATGAGCTGAGCCCCTCTGCAGCTTTCAGAAATACTTCCTTATGGCTGTTCTGTGATACAGCCATACCATATACTCTTAAGTGCATTATAACCTCATGGTAAATGCTAACTTTGGGATGGCTGCATCAAAACATGTTGTATTTGGTGTCAAACGCTTTGGAATACTACCATCCCCCGCCAGTCCTGGCGGCGGGGTTAGCATTCCACCCTTCTAGAGGGAGAGACATGTCCACACTGTCTAAACCCGGTAGGACATGTCCACACTGTCTAAACCCGGTAGGACTTTCCTGAGCCCTGGCATCACAAAATGGATGCCTCTGCCACAGACACGGATTTGGCCTCCTGCTGCTGACCGAAACTCCGGCAGGGGAGGCCTTGACAATAGGATTCCTGTCGAGGGGAGGTGTTCCCACCTCCCCAGACAGGCTGATGTGTATTGGGGCTGGGCGGGAGCACTCTCTGGTGCTTTCAAGTCCTGCACTGGAGGCACACTTGGTGTCCCTGTACATACTCCAGTTCAAACCGGTTGCAGGGGCTACCTGCCCCTGCTCTGGCACGAAACTGGACAAAGGAAATGGGTGTAACCACCCCTCTTTCCTGGCCCACCCATAGGTGGGGCCTTAGAGTTAGTCCATCCCCTAAACTTAGTATAAGTATAGGAATCCAGTCCCTAGGACTTTAGATTACCCTGGACGAAACACTGCAATGTACATCCTGGACCTTCGACGTTCTATCCTGAGTAAAAGACTGAAGAAATCCCCCTTGGGGTCAAGGAGTGACTCCCCTGCTTGGCAGGCACCAAAGAAGCAACTGACCGGTCTGCAATTCTGAAGCTCCCTCCTGACGCCAAAGTCTCTGCATCCCCAGAGGTAGATTTCCAGACATCCCCAAGGCTACCATGAGTCCACAGCAAAGCTGAGGCCCGTGGCTATCGCGGGTAACGTGGAACCGTGACCCCTGGACCCCGTGAACTTTTGCAGCAACACTATCTTCCTGGTCCTCCTCGAAGTTGTGCTCCGAGTAACCCCAGCCTTGAGAACCTCCTGCATCGAAGATTGTTGGCCTCCACTCCACGAGTGACCCGAGGTCCAGCTCGTAGTGCGACCGCTCGAGGCTCCTTCGCGATCACTAGCCCATTGGCTAGCAGGTCCCCACGAAGATGACTCCTTTTCTGATTGGGCTTACCTGATTGCTCCAGACGTGCCCCGACTTACCCTCGCTGGGTGAGTCCCTCAGATCTTGCTGGTCTGCACCGCAGTCCTTTCCCTGAATTCCAGTGACTTGCCGTTGCCAAGGCTTGTTGGGTCCATTCTGGTCGCCGACACTGAAGCACTCGACAAACTTTGTGGGACAGCTTTAATCCGGCTCGTGGACTTCATTGACGCCTCCTGGACCTCGTGGCTGAAGAGTCAAGACACCCATCAACTCACCTGAAGCACCCGACATCTGTGGGCATTGGTCCATCCTGCCCTTGGTCACTGGCTAGTGACCCAGACTCTGTCCCTCTGCTTTCAGGTTCCTTACATACTAGATCCAGACTTGGATCTCTTCGGACACTTCTCCTCTTCACGGCAGCAGCAGTTCTTTGCAGGCTTCCATTGAAATCGACGACACAACCCGACACCAAAAAACAGCTATGCACCCGGCTACCATGGGTGAGGTAACTCGAGTACTCCGGTGCTCTCGTGGGTGCTAGCCCTAGAACTTCTTAAGTCCAAAAGGGATTGGTCCAGACTCGATTAGAAGTGTCCCTAATCTTTAAATTTCCAACCGCGACATTGCCCATAGAAGATAATAGGAACCCGCGGTTGTGTTTTCACACTGCATACAGCTCCAGTGGGTCCCCTGCGTTACTACCTTGGGTGCTTCCTTGGGGTCCCAGCGATTCTAGAGGCAATAGGCCTAGTGCCGATTCCAGTCGTGGTTCTTATACCACTTTTTTGGTATATGGTTTGGTACGCCCCTATGGCCCAAACGTGTATTTGTGCTTTTACTGATGCTTGATCACTTGTAGCTTAAGTACTTCGAACTCCAGTCTCATAAAGAGACTAGAGGGGTGTGTGTTAACCTAAATACATATATTTTAAATATATACCTGGTGTGGTTGTCCTTTCATTTGATCATTCAAGAGATTATAGACTGGTAAAACAAGCTGCTTTACATTCCTTCAAGATTTAGCCTGAAGGCTGCTCTCCATAGCTACTACTAGGATAGCTTTCATATAAGGTTGTCTTTAACCATTCACCATAAGGAGTTGTTTGGACAGAAACAAGGTGCCCACTAGAACTAGTGGACAGCATATATCAGGCCACCTTCTCACATTGGTGTGCAACGTGTGGGATTCCAGCTTGCTATTGTTTTACCAGATAATCTCAATTGAATTGATCAACTGAAAACCACTAAAGGTACCTGAGGCACAAATAATATCAAGTTTAGCTACAGTAAGTTCTACTGAACTTAGAGTTGTGTGTTAAGGGATAGTACACCCTTTCTACAACTCAAGAGAGTTTAGTAGGCCACACTAGTGTAGTAAGTACAATACACCACACCACATTAGTAATGTCTAACCAGCAAGGAACCAGTGGGTCCCTACCAGGAACCAGTGAGCTCCTTCCCTATAAATATGAGGATCTCTCCTTTGCTCAGCGTAGGGCCTTATGTACCATTAAGAAGCTGAAGACAGGCAAAAGTCCATCCACCCAGCATCTCATAAAGATACTGAAACTGGATGATATCACAGGTCCTAGTGGGCCTGAGGATGTAGACAGTGTGGGTGGGGCAGCACCTGAGGGTGGGTCATGGGGTGGAAACTCCCCTGACCCTAACTCTAATGCTGACCAGACTGGTGACAATGACCAGACTCTGGTGAACACAGATCACCAGGATGAAGATGAGGAGGATGACAATAATGCCACTTCCTTTATTCCGCCTGGTAGGCCTGACAACAGGGCTAGAAGGGATAGATCTCTGTCAAGGGGATCTATCCAGTGGGGATGACATCCACAAATGGATAACTGCCTTGGAGAGGGCCTGTAAAGAACAGAAGGTCCCTCAAGGTCAGTGGGCAGCAATCGTATGGCTCTCCTGTGCAGACAAAGGTAGAGACAAGCTCCTCACTGTAAGAGAAGAGGATGCTGATGACTACAAAGTCTTGAAAAGTGCTCTAATACATGGGTTTGGCCTAACCACTGAACAGTACAGGTTAAAGTTCAGAGACACCCTAAAAGCACAAAATCAGGACTGGGTTGACTTTGTTGACTGTGCTGCTAAGGCTCTGGAATGTTGGTTATTGGGCAGTAAAGTGTGTGACTTCATAGGATTGTACAATCTGATGATGAGGGAGCAGATTCTTAATGACTGTCAAAATCAGCTGTTGCAGCAGTACCTGGTAGACTCTGATCTGACCTCTCCCCAAGAATTGGGAAAGAAGGCAGACAAATGGGTCAGAACCAGGGTGAGGCAGAAAGTACAGAACCAAGGTGGTGACCCTAAGAAGCAAGATTCCCAAAACTCTGATAAGGGTGAGGACAAGGGTAAAGACCAGAAGTCTTCACAAGGGCCCCAAAAATCTTCTTCGGGTGGGGATTCACAGGCTAACAAAGGGAAAGGCCAAAAGAAACCTTGGTGCAAAATCTGTAAACAGATAACTCACTGGACTAGTGACTGCACCAAGGCTAAAGAAAATACTCCAACCACCACCAATGCCCCTAAGGCACCTGCTCCCCCTAGTGCAGTTATAATTGGTAGTGGGAATACACAGAATAAGGGTGTAGTAGGGTTGACCCTGGGTTCTGAGATGGACTCCTGCCTAGTCAGAGTACCAACTCAGGCTATGCTTGTCAGTGGATATGTCCCCCTTTGTGAGCCCCGGTAATCTGGGCAAATACAGACAGCAGCCTTTCATTAATGGAGTAGAAGCATGGGCATTCAGGGACACAGGAGCAAATGTCACAATGGTGACAAAAGATCTTGTGGATCCTGGGCAGATTATACCTGGTGAAATGTACTAAGCGACCAATGCTAGCAATGTCAGATCAGACCATTCTCTGGCAGTTGTTAACTTCTCCTGGGGAGGGGTAACTGGCCTTAAGAAGGTTGTGGTAAGTGCGGACCTACCATTACAGTGCTTGCTTGGCAATGATCTGGAAAATTCAGCTTGGGCTGAAGTGGAGCTCAGGACACATGCAGAAATGTTAGGGATCCCTGCACATGTCTTTGCTGTGACTAGGTCACAGGCTAAAATGTCAAAAGCTGGACAGGCCCTGGATTCTGGAATAATGGACCAGGTGCCTAACAGGAGGAGGAGCAGTAGGGTTAAGGCAGAGTCTTCCCACCTGGCTCAGGGTACTGACCAGTCTCCTCAGGGAGATGATCTTGAGCCTGAAGAAAGAACTGTCCCAGAGGAGCTTGAACCTGAACAGGTTGAGTTCTTGGTCACAGGGGGCCCTTCCAGGTCTGATCTGAGCCAGGAGCAGAAAACCTGCCCCTTTCTTGAAACCCTCAGATAGCAAGCTGCTGATGAGGCTGCTGGGAATGCTAGTGGCACCAATAAAGTTTATTGGGATGATGGACTTCTTTACTCAGAGAGTAGAGACCTCAAGCCTGGTGTATCCAGGAGGTTGGTTATACTTCTGAAGTTTAGGGGTTTCCCATTGACACTAGCCCATGATATTGTGGTAAATAATTTAATTACCGGGACTTAATTTGATACAGAAACATAATAAAAATAGCTCAATAAATAAGAGGCAGAATCCGTGGTATTAGAGGTTCGGAATGGGCTTTATTCCAATGGTCGATTATAATCGGTTGCTCCAAGTTCCATCACCACGAAGGTTCAGGAAGTGAAGTACATACGTTATTGACAATCAATTACTTTTATACAATAGGCATTACAGTGAGGCCAATGCAAGAGGCGTAACAATTGATAGCAAAGATAACATTTCACATGTGTAGCAGAAATAGGCGTAACTGGGAGTGATTTAAAGAACGTCATCAGATGTGATGTCATAAGAGGGCGGTTACATGAAAGAATTTCGCAATGTCAGCAGAAATACTTGACAGAAATGCGCGCGCAGCAGTATGACGTGTGATTGACGCGCAACTAGGGGGTGAAGGGGACTTGACATTTAGCTCTACATGTGGCGACAGAAGTCTGGAGGGTCAAGTCAACCTAATCCCAAATCATATCTAACATCCTATGTTTAAAGAACTATGTTATCCAAAAGAGAGGTCTCTTAGAGTAGAATCTTATTCTATACTGACTATACTGACTGTTAGTGCGTGTACAAGCGTCTAAGTGTCTACACTAGATGCGAGGGCGGAATCTTCCATAGTAACAGGGCTATGAATTACTTGCATGAAGACAGAGAAGCCGGGCCTTTGCTCGGTAGCTGGCAGAATGTTTACTTAAGCTACTAGACAGGAATGCATTGGGCAGGGAGCGGAGCAGATAATTTTCGAAGGTGAAATACAGTTCTTGGCAGGCAGCAAGCTGATGTCAGGCTTCGTGAGCCGTGCAGGGAATGAGACAAAGTTCATGGTCACAGATGCAGGCTCGGACTGGAGCTTCAGAGACAGAAAGCAAGGAAAGCTTGATGACAGAATCAGGGCCTACTTGCCTGGACTGTAAAAATGGCATAAGTGAACCATATAAAGGCGGTGGCCTTTTGTACTTATGAATGGAATATCCGGCCTATTCATGGCGGATCTGAAAGAGGACATGTTAACGGTGGACGCACATGTATTTGCGTCTTCATAACTGGAACTGGAGGGAACATACATGTACTTGTAACATGTACATAGAACCGTTGGGGTCCAAGATAGGGGACATAACTGACCAGAAAAATCCATATTTCCACATTCCCTCCTTGTCCCCTACTTGCCCGTCAAGAGACATCAATCTTCATCAATCCATTGATCTGTTCATATAGCATCATTTGTTCTTCTTTCTTCTTCCGGGATTTTGAACGAAAATCTTGATGTGGAATGCACGATGTGGCACACAGACCACAAATCGCTGGTCCACATTGCAGGCATAAGCAGCAACTGAATAATATGAGAAGGCCAATACCTAGGAAGGATAGAACTCTCCATCCCCAGGCTGATAACACGCTCCAAAACCAACCGGACCAAGTCCAGGTGCCTGGATTCTGGTGTATCTGGCTTACAATCTTATGAAGGCGGGTTATGGCTTTATATACAGATGGCGAATTTTCTGGTATGAATATGCAACAGCTTGATCCGATGACCCTACAAGCTCCGCCCCTATCAGCCAGGATGACGTCAAGGACAAGACGATTTTGAAGCACAACAATCCGCATAGCAGACTGCTCTTCTGTTAAATTGCCTAAGGCGGAAATAGTTTCGTTCACTACTGCTTCAAGGGTTCTAGTCAATCTACGTATCAGCTTACTATTAGTAACGGTACCTATATAGGGAAAGAGACCTTTATTGAAATCTGTGTATTTTTCCCATGCCGTTTCAGTGTAATCGACTATTGGGAGATCTCTCCTTTCTCTATTGTGTACTAAATGAGTATTTCTGTGATAATCAGGAGGAGCTAGGAAAACAGGTGGCAAAAGGAATCCAATGTAGCAGGTACCATCCCAATCTAGAGGCAAACGTACATATGCCGTCTGACCACATATAAAATAGGAATGGCGGGAAGCTCTAAATGTAGACTTGCCTTGATCACTAAATTCTGCTACAGTGGTGCATCTACTATGGCCCATATGTATGGAACCATTCTTTCTCACACATAATTCACCTTTTACTGGAAATATTGACATAGCGGGCAAAATTGGAGTAGCTTCGGATTCGACATTTAGGATCATAAGATTAAGCGTAAAATTACCTAATCCATATACTTCATTTTCTAGATCAGTTCCTGTTCTTTTGGGAAGTCCCTCCTTGTTAGGATAGCAGACCTTAAGCAAAACTAAGTTCAAATTTCCCCATACCCAGTTGTCTTGATAAAGTGCAGAATTCGAATCTAGGGAATTAATTAGACTAAACCATGCTCCACAGGAGCCATTGTGTGTGAACGGGTATGGAAAAAGAGGTAGAATTCCTTTATAGTTCTGATAGGGAGGGAGTCGGCCACATATCCAACAATTTGTAGCATTGCTAACCTGATGGGAATGATGTAACATACTAATAAAAGTGTTATTGCGTAGCGCAAATCTGTATGACAATTCAAGCGGAGGTAATTCACTAAAAGAATGTTCAGCAGTAACATTGTAAACATGTCTAGAAATAGGATAATATATGTGCAACAATATACTTGCGGTAATTATTAAAAGACTTAAGAAAAACAGAATTAATAACGTCACTATGCAATGACTCTGCAGTGATTTACAGTACGCCTGTCGTTTCAACATTTTTCGGGTGTTATCTCTATTCAGGTCCAAGGGATACATGTCAGAGACAATTCAACCGCTTCACCTTGGAGAGGACTTAAACAATCAAATTGCTCGACTGATTGGACCTGAGCTTTAGTTTATAATGTTCGGCATTACTTTTTTCAACAAGAGGAAGTTTTGAGTCAATGGGTGAAGACACACGAGGTGTGGTATTCACATCTGCTGGTAGTCCATGAAATTTCTTGATATGACTTGAATGAATCCAGCCTTTCCTGCCCTCGATCTTTACGGCTGTCCTTGTGGTGAGCAACACCAGCTGAGGCGACCTCCACCTAGGATCCAGCTGAGTCTTTCGATCAAAGTTCCTCACAAAAACGAGATCCCCCGGAATTACGTCATGGGGTTTCACTTCAGTGTTGTCAGGAAAAGCTGCAGCTACCTGTGAACGACAAGATTGTAGTGCAGACATCAAGGAAGCCAAATAATCTGTCAGCATATTACAGTCAATATCAGTTATTTTACGTGGTATAGGCGTCCCCCACATATTTGGTGGTCGACCAAAGATCACCTCATACGGAGATAGCCCTGTTCGAGAGTGTGCTACCATTCTCATGTAAAAGAGTGCAACTGGTAATGCTACTACCCAGTCGACACCTTTCTCCCTGCATATTTTGGACAATCTGATTTTCAAAGTTTGATTATGTCGTTCCACGAGACCTGCTGCCTCGGGGTGTCGGACACAATGAAACTTCCACTGATATCCTAGCAAAAGTGAAACGTGTTTCATTAATTCGGAGGAGAACGGCTGACCGTTATCTGAGTGAACAACACGTGGTAAACCGTATCGTGGGAAGAATTCTCGAACCAACTGTTTGGCAGTAGTCGGGGCAGTGTAATCTGAAACCGGGTATGCCTCCGTCCAACGGGAAAGAGCACAAACAACTACGAGAACATATTTGAATCCTCGACATCGTTCCATCTGGATATAATCCATCTGGAGGACTTCAAAAGGGTGATCAGGAGGCTGAAATCCACCCTGCTCTACGGGAATGCTTTTTCCTGGGTTGAACTGACAACAGATCATACAGGTACGAACTTTTTGTTTCGCTGCTGCTCGTAAATGCTTGTTGAACCAAATATGTTGAATGCTGTCTAGCATAGCTTTCTCTCCTAGATGCGCTGGACTATGGACAGTGTTAATAATGACTTGGACCATTGAATCAGGAAGGAACCACACAGACTTTTCCTTCGTCATCCATCCTTGATCCGTTTGGATCCCTCCTAATTCAGTCCATTTCTTTATTTCTTCTGATGTAGCATGTGTCTGTATATCAATTACGTCAAGAGTAGGATCTTTAACCATCATACAATGTGTTGGCGTCGGGACTATTGTCTTTGTCATGTCGGATATTTGAGTTTGAGCAGTCTGTTTAGCTGTTCTGTCAGCTAAATCATTGCCTTGAGAAATGATATCAGTAACTTTCGTATGTGCTTTGCATTTCATAATCGATATTGCAATGGGTAAATGTATTGCATCTAATAAGGCATGAATGAGGGGTCCGTGCTGAATGTGGGCACCGTGAGAAGTTAAATAACCTCTCTCTCGCCACAGCACGCCGAAGTCATGTACAACTCCGAATGCATAACGTGAATCAGTGTATATGTTGACTTTTTTATTTGTGGCTTGAATACAGGCTTGTGTCAGAGCGACGAGCTCTGCTGCTTGAGCGGACAAGGTATTTATGCAATTTGTTTCAATAATTTCAGTATCTGTTGTGACTGCGTAAGCGGCCACTAACTCTCCTGTACTTGTTCTCATACATGAACCATCTACATACAACGTCAGGTCTGGGTCTGACAATGGGACATCGGTTAAATCTTGTCTGGGTTTCGTCGTTATTGTAATAACATCAATACAATCATGGGCTAGTGGGTCTGTTCCGCTTACAGGTAAAAGTGTGGCAGGATTCAATGTGTTACAACGTCTGATTTCTATATGTGGCTGAAACAGTGTTAACTCGTATCCTGTAAGTCGCGCTATCGTCAAGTGTTGTGTTTGCGTTCTATTCACAAGAACCTCCACTGCATGTGGTACTTGTACTGTTAATGGATGTCCTAACACTATGGCATCGCTTTGTCTGATTGCTAAAGCTGTCGCTGCCACTGATTTCAGACACGCAGGCAGAGCCTGAGCTACGGGATCTAATGTACTAGAAAAATAAGCACATGGTTTGTGTGATCCTGCTTGTTCCTGTGTGAGTACTGACAAAGCAGTACCTTCTCGTTCTGTAACAAAGAGTGTAAAATGTTTTCTGTAACATGGTGTTGCTAAAACAGGTGCTTGGCATAGAGCTTTCTTTAAGCTTTCAAAAGCTAGTGTGTGTTCCTGAGTCCAAGGGAGGACAGTCGATGTGGCTGCCTCCTGTGTTGTCAATTGAATGAGTGGTTTTGCTAGAAATGCATACTGAGGGATCCACTGTCTACAATATGAAGTGAGGCCTATGAAAGCCCGCACCTCCTTTTGTGTCTTGGGTATTGGCATGTTAGCTATTAACTGAATGCGATCTGGTGTAAGCTGCCTTCCCTCCTTGGACAGCGAGTGACCAAGGTAAATAACTCGCTGGACACAGAATTGCAGCTTAGAAGGAGACACCTTGTGCCCTTTTTCGGCTAGAAATTGTAAAACCATCAGTGATGCTTTTTCACATTCAGGTTCGCTTCGGGCGGTGATCAGCAGATCATCGACATATTGAAGCAAAGCAGTGTTAACTGGCATGTGGATACTGTCGAGTTCTCGTTTCAGTGCTTGGCTATAGATGCTGGGGCTTTCTGTAAATCCTTGAGGTGCGCGTGTGAATTTAAAGCTACGTCCATTTAAACTAAATCCGAACAAATATTGGCTTTCCGGATCTATTGGGACGCTGAAAAAGGCATTTTTGAGATCAATTACAGTAAAGAATGTTGCTTCGGAATCAATAGCTGTCAGTAATGAAGAGATGTCTGGAACTACGGGGTATTGTGGTACAATACATTTATTTAATTCGCGCAGATCAATAACCAATCGATATACTGGCGGGGCCTTCGGATCTGTTCGTTTAAGAATCGGAATTATCGGTCAATTACATACATTGGAGTCTGTTTCTACAACCACTCCTTGGGCAATGAGCTCGTCAATGATTTGTAGTAAAGCCACTACAGCATCTGGGGGTAACTTGTATTGTCGCATTCGTGGTAGTACCACTCCTGCCTTTAGTGTGACTCGATATGGTGTAATATTCATGCAACCAACATCAGTAGGGCCTTGTGCCCACAGATGTGTAGGTAAAATCTGCAGTCGGGGATCCATGTCTCTAGACACATAGTGACCTTTAAAATCACGCAAAAACAATCTTACTCCTTCCGGAGAACAACATATTATAGCTCCTAGAGCTTTCAGTGTTTTTATTCCTAACAAGTTTTCTGGACATGATTTAGTAAGCAATAAATCTGTAGTTCGGGTCAAAGGTCCTATCGTAAGTGGAAGAGGCTGTGACACTTCATTAACAATAGGTTTTCCTGAAAAACCAAGGGAAATATTCTGTGAGCCTGAGAGGGGTGCCCCTGGAACTTCACTACGTTTTATGGTTGTTCGACTTGCCCCTGTATCGAGTAAAAATTTTCTATCTTGGCCTAATAATTCACTATGTACATAAGGTCCTTCTTGATCTACAGGGACCTCAATAAGGGGTAAGTCAACTTCCCTCTCCAGGCTGGTTCATGCGTATCGTTGATAATCAGGATAATCATACTGTGCGGTCTGGTACAGTTGTCGTGTCGTGGTTTGTGCGGCAGCAGCCGGCAGCGCTGGTGCGGCTGGCACAAACTGTATAGACTGTGGTGGAACTGGCATGGACTGTGCATGTTGCGGAGCTCCTTGTTCATTCTGATCCTGTCTGGGTGGCCGTGGTCTTTCTTTTGTATTACCTATGGCGATATTATGTTTTAAAACTGGACAATCGTGTACGTAATGACCTGGCCTTTTACAGTAATTGCATGTCCCTTTTACAGGTCCTGGTGAATCACCGGAATGTGTCGTACCCTTTTTATGTCCTTCAGCTGGAACTGTCTGAGAGACTAGCATTTTCATTTTCGTGTCTTTCATGCGTCTTTGTTCATGTTCTTGTTCTTCTCTAATTCTATTGTAATGGTACTGTAACATTTGTAACATCTGTGATGGGGTATTACCTTGCCATGTACTCTCGAATTTTAATACTCTATTCTTCACTTGGGGCAAAGAATTTTCAACTAATTTTGTCACAAACAGATGTGGGTATGACTCGCTACTTGCTTTTATACCACTATTTATACCAAAACATTTTTCGAATCGGGCATAGAAATCACTAGTGTCTTCATCTTGCTTTTGTTTACAGGCTGAAATTGCACCCCAGTCTTCCTTTTTCGTAGTTAATAAACGTGGCAGTACCTGGACTAATAAACCTGGCAGTGCTTTAGTTTTGTCCCCAAGCCCCGAACCTGGACCTCGGGCCCTTTCTTCTGCTTCTAATGCTGTCCAATCTATCTTTTGGTCTCCTACCTCCCACTCTTTTTCCTTGAGTTTTTCATAAATGCCAGCAGGCATCAATACCTTTAATATTGTCATAATGTCGGGATAGGTATACTCTCCCATGAGTAACATGTCTTTAATTTCTCGGTGGAAACCCGCTGGGTCTTTGTCATGACTGGGTACCACTTTCTTCATTTCTAACAATTCTATTTTTGATATGGGCGTATATACATATACACGTTTAAACTGATTGTCCTCGCCCCTTATTGGGTGTACTTCTCGTAAGGGATTCTGTCTGTCCATGTAATACATCGGTCTTTCCTTGATGGGCAATGAAACATGTTCTGGACATACAAAAAGAATGTACTGCCTTCTGGATTCTAGTATTTCCTTAATTAACTTAGTACCTGAACCTTTCCATCTATTCATGAGTAATTCAGTCAATATATCAGGTAAGGGACCAGGATCTGAATGTTGGCTTTTATATAGTATAAGAAGTCGTTGAATCATATAAATCCCAGCTAAACGCTGTTCATCTGGGGTGAGGTTCAAAAATGTGTGTGCTACTGTATCATCATCATATTTTCCGGGACTGTCAATCCAATGAACGGCTGACCTGGCTAATTCTTGTTCATCCATAGAATCGAGAAAATGATAACCCCTCCGTTCTCGGAGTAATTTGTCAGCGGTTTGGAACGAATGCTCGGAGGACCTTATATTTATTATAGGTGTTTGGAAATTCCTGTTATTATCTGGACATATCGGACGTATCGGATCAGTGAAACATCTGGTACTATTACAAGATCTTCCTCTACCTACATAGGCTATGGTGTCTGACTGTCCTATGGGCAGCCCTGATCCTTCCTCCTCGCTTTGTTCGAACTGGTCTACCGCTAATCTTTCTTCGTGTAGGCGTTCTATTTCTTTACGGATCTTTCGGCACATGGCTATTATACAGTTTTGCTTATCATGTCTCCCTTCTGATATATTCTGACTCCATCTGGTAAGAATTTGCATTGCTTCCGGGTCTACCCCCGGTCGGTCTTGATTTCTGATCACACAATTTATAAGGAAACGTAACAGTTCCCCCTGTATTTCCACTTTCTGGTATTCCATAGCTCTGTTAATACATTCTGAATCTCGCCCTGTTTGGACAAAATGGTATATATTATCTAGATGCGCAGCCATTCCTGGTAACTTCCCTAAATACACTGCGGCTCGTCTGATACGTAATGATGCCATGATCATTTCGTCCTCTTTGCCGGGCACAGGGTCATATCTACAATCTACAAGAAGTTCCTTAAGCGTACGGGCATTTATGAGTTTGGGGTTACGTGAATGTGCTGACTCTTGAAAAGTAAGTTTATTTATTCTGGGTGGCGTAGAAAAAATATTGGTAGCACCTCCGGTAGCCCCGTCTGGAGTATCGGGCGTGAAAGGATTCGTAGAACGTGATACAGCAACTATAGGTGTGGACACAGCTATCGAAGTAGCTGTAGGAACAGATGTGGAAACAGATGTGCTTGCCGGAACTTGTGTCAGAACTTGTTGCTGTAAAGATACGGGTACTGGATCTTGGCGTTGAATATCCCTGGCAGGCGATCTATGCGGGGCGGGATTAGCATACTCGGGAGCTGCGTCATCTAAATATGAGGAAAGAAAAACATCTTCTGCTGTTCTAGGATGCCCCTTAGGATGTACCTTTATTGGAAATAATGGGGGTGGCAAGTCTTTTGGTATCCCCGCAGTAGCCTTAGGTAATCCCTCGGCCAGAAGGGGATACATACCCTTCATAAGGGCATGTCTTTGTCTGTCTACTTGTTCTGATTTTACTCGTGTACCTTCTTCAATTAATAGATTTTCTTGAACTTTATTTGAATTCTCTTTACTCTTCTCTTCCTGTCTACGTGCTTTTTCTGTGCGTCTATACGATTCTTTACGCCATAATTCAATGGCGTCCTTCTGTGATTGTCTAGCTTTCTTTTTCCATAACTCTTCCTCTACTTTTACGATGCACTCTGCATCCCAGGTCCCAGCTGCGGGCCACCTCTGACTTTCTGGTAATTCCTTAGTGTAGTCTACCCATAAATCAAGAAATAATATAGCATCTAGGCCATGTTTATGATACATGAAGTACCCTGGAGTGTCCCTAGGAGGAATAGGAACAGCTTCTTCGAGTACCCCTTTTCTTGTTGTGATCTGTCTTAATTTCGAAAAGAGCGGCATATTGAAAACTGATCTGATACTTGATTTTGAACAAACTTAATACAGTAATCACAATAATGAACAGTCATTCATACCACAATATACAGAACGTATTTAAAACATTTAACATTTAACTTTTAACTGGGCAACAATGATGATGACGATTTAAGGAAAATTAATCACTAAACATAATACTCGACTTTAACTGAATTATTCTGAAATCATATACTTGACATACTAGATATACTGCTAAACAGTACAGATACACTGCTGAAACAGTGCAGACCGGATTTGTGTACCCAAATCCGTCTTGACCGGCACAACCTATGTGCACGTCAGAACGCCTCCCCAGTAATGGTACTCACCGGGTAGCTCGGAAACGGAAGGCCTCGGAAACTGAACTGAACTTGAACCGGACTGGACTCGACTCGAACACTTCGGACACTGGACTCGACTTTGGGACTTCGGAAACTGGTGGGCCTCTGTATACCTCGGATCTTGCTCTCTCAGCTAGGCTCTGGTCGGGATACTTCGCACTTCTCACCGCCTCGTCTGGGTGTTGATCGCAGCCTCAGTCGCCCCCGCTTGACCGGAGGGAGATACAGGAAATCCTGCTGGTACGCGTTATTGTCCGTCCAGCTGTGGCAGGAGACCGGGCCTGCAACGCACCGCCGGCGCGTGAGATGAGAAAGTGTCCCTGTTCGGGCGCCATTCATGTGGTAAATAATTTAATTACCGGGACTTAATTTGATACAGAAACATAATAAAAATAGCTCAATAAATAAGAGGCAGAATCCGTGGTATTAGAGGTTCGGAATGGGCTTTATTCCAATGGTCGATTATAATCGGTTGCTCCAAGTTCCATCACCACGAAGGTTCAGGAAGTGAAGTACATACGTTATTGACAATCAATTACTTTTATACAATAGGCATTACAGTGAGGCCAATGCAAGAGGCGTAACAATTGATAGCAAAGATAACATTTCACATGTGTAGCAGAAATAGGCGTAACTGGGAGTGATTTAAAGAACGTCATCAGATGTGATGTCATAAGAGGGCGGTTACATGAAAGAATTTCGCAATGTCAGCAGAAATACTTGACAGAAATGCGCGCGCAGCAGTATGACGTGTGATTGACGCGCAACTAGGGGGTGAAGGGGACTTGACATTTAGCTCTACATGTGGCGACAGAAGTCTGGAGGGTCAAGTCAACCTAATCCCAAATCATATCTAACATCCTATGTTTAAAGAACTATGTTATCCAAAAGAGAGGTCTCTTAGAGTAGAATCTTATTCTATACTGACTATACTGACTGTTAGTGCGTGTACAAGCGTCTAAGTGTCTACACTAGATGCGAGGGCGGAATCTTCCATAGTAACAGGGCTATGAATTACTTGCATGAAGACAGAGAAGCCGGGCCTTTGCTCGGTAGCTGGCAGAATGTTTACTTAAGCTACTAGACAGGAATGCATTGGGCAGGGAGCGGAGCAGATAATTTTCGAAGGTGAAATACAGTTCTTGGCAGGCAGCAAGCTGATGTCAGGCTTCGTGAGCCGTGCAGGGAATGAGACAAAGTTCATGGTCACAGATGCAGGCTCGGACTGGAGCTTCAGAGACAGAAAGCAAGGAAAGCTTGATGACAGAATCAGGGCCTACTTGCCTGGACTGTAAAAATGGCATAAGTGAACCATATAAAGGCGGTGGCCTTTTGTACTTATGAATGGAATATCCGGCCTATTCATGGCGGATCTGAAAGAGGACATGTTAACGGTGGACGCACATGTATTTGCGTCTTCATAACTGGAACTGGAGGGAACATACATGTACTTGTAACATGTACATAGAACCGTTGGGGTCCAAGATAGGGGACATAACTGACCAGAAAAATCCATATTTCCACAATATTCCCCTAGCAGGACACTTACACCAGAACAAGACTTGGGACAGAATTGTTCCTCACTTTCACTGGCCCCACATGTCAGAAGACACAAAGGAGTTTTGTCACTCCTCTGTAATCTGCCAAGCCAGTGGCAAAGCAGGTGGCACTACAAAGGCCCCCCTGATACCCCTACCTGTGGTGGGGGTGCCCTTTGAAAGGGTTGGGATTGGCATTGTTGGTCCCATGGATCCTCAAACAGCATCTGGGCACAGATTTATACTGGTGGTAGTGGATCATGCCACCAGGTATCCAGAGGCAATTCCCCTAAGGACCACTACAGCACCTGTAGTGGCAAGAGCTCTCAAGTGTGTACTCCAGAGTAGGATTTCCTAAGGAGGTAGTATCTGACAGAGGTGCAAACATTATGTCAAGTTACTTAACTGCTATGTGGAAGGAGTGTGAAGTGAATTACAAATTCACCACACCCTATCACCCACAATGCAATGGTTTAGTTGAGAGATTCAGCAAAACCTTAAAGGGCATGATCAAAGGACTCCCAGAGAAGCTTAGGCGAAAATGGGACCTGCTCTTGTCCTGCCTTTTATTTGCATACAGGGAGGTGCCTCAGAAGGGGGTTGGCTACTGCCCATTTGAATTTCTGTTTGGTCACCCTGTCAGGGGTCCATTGTGTTTGGTGAAGGAAGGATGGGAGTTACCTCTCAAGCCCCCAAAGCAAGACATAGTGGACTATGTACTTGGTCTCCGCTTCAGGATGGCTGAGTACATGAAAAAGGCAAACAAAAACCTTGAGGCTAGCCAGGAACTGCAAAAAGCCTGGCATGACTAAAAGGCTGTACTGACTGTTTACCAGCCAGGACAGAAAGTGTGGGTGTTGGAGCCCGTGGCCCCAGCAGCTCTCCAGGACAAGTGGAGTGGACCCCACACTAATGTTGAACAGAAGGGAGAGGTTACTTAGTTAGTGGACCTAGGAACTCCCAGGAGTCCCCATAGGATTCTCCATGTCAACAGGCTGAAGCCATATGTGGACAGGGCTGACATGGGCTTGCTCATGGCAGCTGATGAGGGACAGGAGGAAGAGAGTGACCCACTCCCTGACCTCCTCTCACAGAACCTTGATAATGGGTCAGTTGATGGTGTAGCCTTGGCAGGCAGCCTCACTGCCCAGCAGCAAACTGATTGCAGACAGGTTCTCAATCAGGTCAGACACATGTTTTCACTGACTCCAAGTCAGACTACCAGGTGCACTCATGGAGTGGACACTGGGGATAGTCTGCATATTAAAAATAAGATTTATAGGCAACTTGACCATGTCAGGGAATGTATCAGGACAGAAGTCCAGAAAATGTTGGATTCGGGTGTGATTGAACCCTCAGATAGCCCTTGGGCTACTCCAGTGGTCCTTGTGCCCAAACCTCACACCACTGTTGGAAAAAGAGAGATGAGGTTTTGTGTGGACTACAGAGGTCTCAATGCAGTCACTCGGACTGATGCCATATGTGGCCAGGGCTGACATGGGCTTGCTCATGGCATCTGATGAGGGACAGGAGGAAGAGAGTGACCCACTCCCTGACCTCCTCACACAGAACCTTGATAATGGGTCAGTTGATGGTGTAGCCTTGGCAGGCAGCTTCACTGCCCAGCAGCAAACTGATTGCAGACAGGTTCTCAATCAGGTCAGACACATGTTCTCACTGACTCCAAGTCAGACCACCAGGTGCACTCATGGAGTGGACACTGGGGACAGTCTGCATATTAAAAATAAGATTTATAGGCAACCTGACCATGTCAGGGAATGTATCAGGACAGAAGTCCAGAAAATGTTGGATTCGGGTGTGATTGAACCCACAGATAGCCCTTGGGCTAGTCCAGTGGTCCTTGTGCCCAAACCTCACAGCAGTGTTGGGAAAAGAGAGATGAGGTTTTGTGTGGACTACAGGGGTCTCAATGCAGTCACTAGGACTGATGCTCATCCAATACCAAGGGCATATGAGCTTATAGATACTTTGGCCTCAGCCAAGTACCTTAGCACATTTGACTTAACAGCTGGCTACTGTCAGATCAGACTAGCTGATGATGCAAAGCCAAAGACAGCATTTTCTACCCCTAGTGGACACTATCAATTTGTGGTAATGCCCTTTGGTTTGAAGAATGCACCTGCCACTTTCCAAAGGTTGGTGAATACAGTTCTCACAGGCCTGGAAGCCTTTAGTGCAGCATATCTAGATGATATTGCTGTCTTTAGCTCCACCTGGGAGGATCACCTGGTCCACCTAAGGAATGTTTTGGAGGCCCTGCAAAAAGCAGGCCTAACTATCAGGCTACTAAGTGCCAGATAGGGCAGAGTCAGGTTGTGTACCTGGGCCACCTTGTAGGTGGAGGCCAGGTTCAACCATTGCAAAGCAAGATCCAGACCATAATGGAATGGACTGCTACAACTACCCAGACTCAGGTGAGAGCCTTTTTAGGCTTGACTGGGTACTATAGGAGATTTTTCAAAGGGTATGGATCAATAGTGACACCCTTGAATGACTTAACCTCTAAGAAAATGCCCAAAAAGGTTCTGTGGACAGCTAGCTGTCACAAGGCATTTGATGACTTGAAACAGGCCATGTGTACTGCCCCCATTCTGCAGAGTCCTGACTACTCCAAAAAGTTCATTGTTCAAACTGATGCATCTGAATTGGGTGTTGGGGCTGTACTGTCACAATTGGATGAAGAAGGTCAGGATCAGCCAGTAGCTTTCATAAGCAGAAGGCTGACCCCTAGAGAGAAACGTTGGTCAGCCATTGAGAGGGAGGCCTTTGCTGTGGTTTGGGCTCTGAAGAAGTTGAGGCCATACTTGTTTGGTACTGACTTAATTGTTCAGACAGACCATAAGCCCCTCTTATGGCTAAAACAAATGAAGGGTGAAAACCCCAAACTGCTTAGGTGGTCCATTTCCCTACGGGGATGGACTTTACAATGGAACATAGACCTGGGAGTAACCATGCCAATGCAGATGGACTCTCTAGGTATTTTCACTAAGAACATGAAGATTCAACTGGTCAAGGTTAGTTTAATGTCCCTGCGTTGGGGGGTGGGGGGGGGTTGTGTAGGAGAGTAGGATCTGCTTCACATGGGTACCCCGACTTTTTGCTGGCATCTCACTGTTTTTCGACCTTAGTCTGGCTGTGGCACTGCTAATCAGGACCACAGCCTAGCTGCTTCCTCTCTAAAATGGTTTCCATGTACATTAGGTACATATCTAATTGGATTCTGGAGTGCCTTATAAGCCCCTAGTATATGGTATACTATGTGCCTAGGGCATAGGTACCTCAGAGGCCTACCAGGGGCTGCAGCATATATTATGCCACCCCTGGGAAGCACTCCAAAATGACACCACAGGTCTGCTACTGCAGCCTGGGTAAGGGTGTGCTTGCACCCCCTACTGTGGTATAGGCTACCTATATCACTACCTTATACAGACACATATAAACCTCTAAGCCACTCCTATGGCAGGTCTTGACAATCCTGAAGTCAGAGTGCTTGGTTTTATTTGAGAGGGTGCCCAAGCATGAGCTGAGCCCCTCTGCAGCTTTCGGAAATACTTCCTTATGGCTGTTCTGTGATACAGCCATACCATATACTCTTAAGTGCATAACCTCGCGGTAATTGGTAACTTTGGGATGTCTGCATCAAAACATATCGTGTTTGGTGTCAAACGCTTTGGAAAACTACCACCCCCCCCCCCCCCCCCCCACCAGTCCTAGCGGCGGGGGTAGCATTCCACCCTTCTAGAGGGAGAGACATGTTCACACTGGCTAAACCCGGTAGGACTTTCCTGAGCCCTGGCATCACAAAATGGATGCCTCTGCCACAGACACGGGTCTGGCCTCCTGCTGCTGACCAAAACTCCGGCAGGGGAGGCCTGGACAATAGGTTTCCTGTTGAGGAGAGGTGTCCCCACCTCCCCAGACAGGCTGATGTGGATTGGGGCTGGGCGGGAGAACTCTCTGGTGCTTTCAAGTCCTGCACTGGGGGCACACTTAGTGTCCCTCTGCATACTCCAGTTCAAACCGGTTGCAGGGGCTACCTGCCCCTGCTCTGGCGCAAAACTGGACAAAGGAAGTGGGTGTAACCACCCCTCTTTCCTGGCCCACCCATAGGTGGGGCCTTCGAGTTAGTCCATCCCCTAAACTTAGTATAAGTATAGGAATCCAGTACCAAGGACTCTAGATTACCCTGGACAAAACTCTGCAACGTACATCCTGGACCTTCGACATTCTATCCTGACTAAAAGACTGAAGAAATCCCCCTTGGGGTCAAGGAGTGACTCCCCTGCTTGGCAGGCACCAAAGAAGCAACTCACCGGTCTGCAAATCTGAAGCTCCCGCCGGGCGCCAAAGTCTCTGCATCCCCAGGGGTGGATTTCCAGACATCCCCGAGGCTACCCTGAATCCACAGCAAAGCTGAGGCCCGTGGCTATCGTGGGTGACGTGGAACGGTGACCCCTGGACACCGTGAACTTTTGCAGCAACAATAACCTTCCTGGTCCTCCTCGAAGTTGTGCTTTGGGCTCTGAGTAGCCCCAGCCTTGAGCACCTCCTGCACCAAAGATTGTTGGCCTCCACTCCACGAGTGACCTGAGGACCAGCTCCAAATGCGACCGCTCGAGGCCCCTTCGCGATCACTAGCCCGTTGGCTAGCAGGTCCCCACGAAGACGACTCCTTTTCTGATTGAGCTTACCTGATTGCTCCAGACGTGCCCCAACTTACCCTTGCTGGGTGAGTCCCTCAGACCTTGCAGGTCTGCACAGCAGTCCTTTCTCTGAATTCCAGTGACTTGCCGTTGCCAAGGCTTGTTAGGTCCATTCTGGTCGCCGACACTGAAGCACTCGACAAACTTTGTGGGACAGCTCGAATCTGGCTCGTGGACTTCATTGACGCCTCCTGGACCTCGTGGCTGAAGAGTCAAGACACCCATCAACTCACCTGAGGCACCCGACATCTTTGGGCATTGGTCCATCCTGTCCTCGATCACTGGCTAGTGACCCAGACTCTGTCCCCTCTGCTTTCAGGTTCCTTACATCCTAGATCCAAACTTGGATCTCTTCGGACACTTCTCCTCTTCACGGCAGCAGCAGTTCTTTGCAGGCTTCCATTGAAATCGACGACGTGACCCGACATCCAAAAACACCTATGCACCCGGCAGGGTAACTCGAGTACTCTGGTGCTCTCGTAGGTGCTAGCGCTAGAACTTCTTAAGTCCAAAAGGGTTTGGTCCAGACTCGATTATAAGTGTCCCTTATCTTTAAATTTCCAACCGCGACATTGCCCATAGAAGATAATAGGAACCCGCGGTTGTGTTTTCACACTGCATACAGCTCCCGTGGGTCCCCTGCGACACTACCTTGGGTGCTTCCTTGGGGTCCCAGCAATTCTAGAGGCAATAGGCCTAGTGCCTGTTCCAGTTGTGATTCTTATACCACTTTTTTGGTATATGGTTTGGTACGCCCCTAGGGCCCAAACGTGTATTTTTGCTTTTATTGATGCTTGATCACTTGTAACTTAAGTACTTCGAACTCCAGTCTCATAAAGAGACTAGAGGGGTGTGTGTTAACCTAAATACATATATTTTAAATATATACCTGGTGTGGTTGTCCTTTCATTTGATCATTCAAGAGATTATAGACTGGTAAAACAAGCTTCTTTACATTCCTTCAAGACTTAGCCTGAAGGCTGCTCTCCATAGCTACCACTAGGATAGCTTTCATATAAGGTTGTCTTTAACCATTCACCATAAGGAGTTGTTTGGACTGATACAAGGTGCCCACTAGAACTAGTGGACAGCATATATCAGGCCATCTTCTCACACTTGGGCTCAGGTAATTGAAGACTGCACACAGTTTAGGGGGAGACCAGCTACTGTCCCAACTAGTCCCTGGCACCAGTATTCTAGAGAGAGACTGCTAGTGCTGGAATTGGGCTAACACCACAAAGAATATAATTTGGGGTAAAAACATTATTGGCTAGTATTTCAAAAATGGACAAGAGTGAGATTTGTGGGCAATGTGGATACTCATAGGACCTTCGGCAACCACCAGATAATTTGTGTTTTAGGGATAGGGTCCAACTGTGAATGCGAACTGCATTATCTCTGGAATTGTAAGTAGGACAGGCAGGGTTTAAACGCTTCCAGAATTAGAACATCCACCCTCAGTCAGTTGGACTCTGTTCAAACACTACGAGTGAGGAGCGAAACCTCTATGTCTCCCTCAGGCCTGAGAGGAGGCAATATGAGCTCTCATAATTTACAGAACTGGTCTGGGGCAATACAGACTCGACACACAAACCTGAAATGTTTCCTGCAAGTCTTTGAACCTTCTGCAATGAAGTTGTCCTTGGGTCTGTTCTGTTAAGCAAGCCTGTAAGATTATTGTGGCTCCTGGGCAGCAAACGTCTGCCATGCAACATCCACAGAGACTTTCATCTGCTGGACCTTGGTCTTTGTCTTCCGTTTAGTGGTTTGATTCCCCCTCAACCCTAGCCAGGAGGGCAGATTCCATATCATTCACCATATCCTAGTAATGGTAAACTAGTCACATTTTCTAGGTAAGGACTCAGTTGGGTCCGCTTCCTGTGCGCCTGAACTATTATCAGCTGCCACAATTGTGAGTCTCCAAAGTCTGGTAAATAGGGCAGTATCTACTCCTATTTATCGATGGAGTACACTTTAGGACAACCCCCGAGCCAGGAGATTTTTTAGCTTTGCTAATGGAGATAGGTGGTCCGGATAGTTTAGCTGCTGTCCTATGGGCAGACCCTCTCTGGTGGACTGAAGTTTTAGGTCCTTTCTTTAAACGGGTCTCAGCCACAGGGATAATAGCCAGTTCATAGTGGGTCAATTATCAAACTGATTCATAAGGAAGGCAGCACAGGGGAACTCGCCAAGTACAGATTAATCACACAGCTGTACACAATGTCTAAGATCTATGCTCAAACATTGTTGAAACATCTAAAGATCTGGGCTTGGCATTATCCCTAGAGAATAGGCCAGATTTAAGGAAACGTATTTCACTGTGGACCACTATATGGTCTTCTGGACAAAGGCAACGAGATAGACTGCAAAAACTGGCAAACCTTGTTGCTGTTTTGTTGATTTCCATGCCACATTTGATTTGGTTGACTGTGGGAGACTATGGAATAAATTATTGAGCTATGGTAATCCATGGTATTTGCTGTTTAATTATAATCTAACAGTTGCATTCTTGTAACTGGGTCCAGGTTGATTTAAATGGTCTTGGAGTTCTGACCGACAAAATTACAGCTAGGAATGATCTGAGGGAAGAGTATTCCTTTGATAATATCAAAGACAAACTCCCTTTTCCCCAAAATTGGAGACATCCATATTCCGTGTCTCACGTATGCACATGATCTAGTTCTAATTGACTCTATCCCACTAGACTTACAACACAAACGTCAGGCCCACGGTAAATATTGTGATTCCAATAGTGTTGTTGTCAATTAGGAGAAGACCAAGACACTGATATTTTCCAAACAAGCGGAAAAGTTTTCTTGGTTTCTTAATAATGTTGTTCTGCAACAGTTAGGGGTTTCAAATACTTTGCGGCTAACTTGAAATGGGATCACCATCTAGCTGTATTAAAAACGTTTCTTCTATCTGCTGTCAATACACTTAAAAGGTTTGACACCCGTTTTGGCGGTTATGTGCGTGAGCCTTTACAAATAGAAACTTAAGGTAAATTAGTACCTCAAGCTTTGTAAGGGGTTGAACTATTGGTTCTTGACTAATGACTAAGTGGGTGTTTAGGAAGCCAGTGTCTAAAAAATCTTTTCTCAGTTCCTACTAACGGGATGATCCAGTTGGGTTTAGACTCTTGGGCCCTTTTGGCAGAGTCTCAAGCACATAGCTTTTTGTACTCCTTAAAGTAGAGTAAGATTGTGGAACAACTCACAGTGATTATTGACCTTGCCCTTCTCTGCAGCGTCCCCCCAACCTTTTTTCTGAACCCATTTTTGATGATTTTAAGGACTCTGTGCACTTTAACCACTGCTCGCCAGTGCTAATATGCTTGTGCTCATACCTTTAAACATGGTGACAATGGCTTGCACCAAATTGGCAGATTTAATTTACCTGTAAGCTCCTAGTAAAGTGGAATTACAGGTGCCTAGGTCCTGTAAAATAAATGTTAATAGTGGTCCTAGAGCACTGACTGTGCCACCCACTTAAGCAACCCTTTACCTCATGTCTCAGACCTCCCCCTGCAGCCTGTTTATGCAGTTTTAAACTGCAATTTCGAACTAGCAAAACAATCCATTTGCCAGGCCCAAACCTTACTTTATAATACATATAAGAGACCCACACAGTAGGCCCTAAACAGCCCATAGGTCAGAGTGCAGTGTATTAAAAAACTCTTAAATTTGTTTTTCACTACTGCAAGGCATATCTCTCCCATAGAATAACATTGGGTTACCCTATTACATTTAATTAGTGATAACATGTTAGTGGAAGTAGGTAGAAATCTCGAATTTGGTGTCTTAATTATTGTAATTTCAAACCATCTTTAATGGTAAAGTCAAATTTTAAGTCACAATGCTGAAAATTGCACATTTTTTTTAACAACATATTTTATTGAAATTTCATGGTACATTATGAGCCGTGGCCCTATGTGTACATTTTTTTAAAACAATATATATATTTTATTAATTGAGTTTACACATTAGATGCCAGGTCGTGGCCCCAAGGATACAGTTTCTGGAAAACTTGCATATATAACAAAAACAACATTGCACAGTTAGTCTCAAATCCCACTAGGTTAATAATTAACCAATTGAATACACAGTCCGGAGGTGTTGGGTGATTTTCTATGTTGTGTAATGACCAATCGCATCAGGGGAACACAGCAGGTCAGGGGTCTGGAACGACAAGGGGGGGGGGGTAATTCAATGCCCCTATTATCCCCCTAGCGCAGCCATTTTTTTCTATTCTTTTGGGGCAGCTACGAGCTTGAAACACAGCGATCTTGGCATTCATACAATCATTGATGGCCCTTTTCCACCTGCCAATCGTCGGGGGGGACCCTGACAGTATGTATAGAGGTCCCATCCTCCATTCGACATCTCAAACATAAAGGGGACTGAATGGTGCCCATCCTCCAGAGTTGGACTCGGGTATAGTATATGCGGGATATATATTTAAATTGTGTAAGTCGGTAGCATGTTGAGACTGCCGTACCTCGAGGGCTAGCCAAGGCATCGGTCCAATCGTCGCCAGTTAAGTCTGGTATGTCCTCAAGCCATGCCTTTCTGGTGTTATGTAGTGTTGTGTAATTGTGCGTCATCAGAGTTTGATATATCTGGCGGGTCTTATGGGCACCCAAGTCACAAATCAAGAAGCGCCCTTCCAGAGGGTGAAATTCAGGCAAACTGTCTAGCGGCTGCAATAGGGGTGTTAGAGCATGCCTAAGCTTGAGATATTTATAGAATTGGGTCTTGTGTAGTTGAAATTCAGCCTGGAGCTATTTGGAACAATTTTAATGTGGTGCCCTGAACCACATCCCCCAAGGTGGATATTTCCACCAGTTTCCATTCGTGAAATCCCACAAGTGCCGCCGCCAAACGTAAGAGGATACCGTGCCACAACGGGGTCACCTGGGATAGACGGCCATGCCATTCCATCCGCTTAACTGTGGTCCTTCAAAGTCGAATCACTGTGCTTCAGGCGGGGAATAAGAGATCCAGATTCTGCGAACTATACAGGAGATGAAGAAGGGGAACTCTCTCCATTGCCATATGGTCCAACGCGAACGCTGGATCCGATGATGAATTGTACCACCACTCATTGACAATGAGAGGTGGGAGGCAACGTAATAAGCTTATACGTGTTCCACCGCAATACCTCCGTAATAAGTTGACTGCGTGCCCATGCTCAGTGCCACCCGTATTGCCCCGTCCTGCCAAAGGAATTTGTTATGTATGGCATTGACTTGTGCGAACCAAGCCCGTGGTATGGCATGTGGGAAATATTCTTTAGCCTATAGAGTATTCTGGGCAGTGAGACCATTTTAAAAATCGTAGAACATCCATATAATGAAAGCGGAAGAGGGGACCAAACCGTAGTCTCATCTTTAAGGCTTTTGAGGAGTGGATTGATATTTTGAGCCCACGAGGTCTTCAAACAGGGCGACATAAAAATACCGAAATATGTCAAACCAGTGGTAGTGCGAGATAGGTGCTCAGCCCATGTTTCACGACCCTGATTCCCGCACACCTGAAATAGCACTGACTTGGAGGGGTTGGTCTTGAGCCCGGTGGTCTGGCCAAATACACAAAGGATCTGTAGGATGCGGGCCCCGAGAACCACGGGTCCATCATGAAAAATAAAACGTAGTCCGCGTATAGTGCGATACAATCAGATCGAGATGAGGACCATTCAAAGCCTCTGAGCACCGGGTCACTACGTACCCATGCCACCAAAGTTTCCACGGCAAGGGCGAACAACAATGGTGGCAGGTGGCAACCCTGTCTTGTACCGCGACATATGGGGAACAGGGCCGAGCGATGTCCTGCTACCCTGACTGAGGCGGTTAGCCCTGGATAGAGTAGTCGTACATATGCTAAGAAGCGTGGACCACAGTTGATAGCGCCTAGAAGTCGAAAGAGGTATGACCAGCTGAGGGAGTCGAATGCCTAGTTGATGTCGGCGAGCAAAAGGGCTACAGGGCGGCCTAGTTCTGGGGCTCTTGCCATGGCATTTTGCACCCATCTGATGTTATGGGGCATGGAGCGGTGGGGCATAAACATGGACTGATCCGGGTGGATCTGGTCCTGAATGCAGGATCTGAGGCAGGAAAATGACACTTTTAGAAAGTTTTATCAAACAAACAATGCCACACTGACTGTTCTTTTCCAATTTTAATTCATTCATGGCCGCTTTAATTAATAACAGTGGTCACCATTTGTTTTTTCAATTTTGTATATAAACATTATACACAAAAGTGATTGTCACACACAGGAGATCACATACAAAATATATTCAAATGTGTTAATCCCTTCCAACAACATAAATCCCAACAACACAGTAGACAAAAACACAATTAAGGGGGGGCGGTGTTTACCGCAGAGCAAGATGGCCGCGTGAGGGACGAGCTCCGCGAGTCAGCAGCACCACGCATCAGTTATCCTGGCACTCGGCATCTATAGCTGAGTTTACTACAGAGATTCACGTAGTGCTCACTCGGGGCTCTCCTCCGATACCACTCTTCAGGAGGGGTTCGCTCCGTAGGGGGAGGAGGGCGAGGGCAGCTGGTGCCTCTGTGGCGGGTGTACGTGACGGCCGCGGCCTGGATAGCCCACACATGCAGCTGAGAACTTCGGTTACAGGGAGCTGCTGGTTCCGGACATCTCACATTCGACAGCGCAGTGACCTCTGCCGGGTCCTCTGGCGCTACGCGCTGCATGACTCGGAAGTCCCCAGGGGCCTCTTACTATCCCGCACCGTCATCGCTCACAGCTGTGACCTGCACTCTGAGGTGAGGCCTCTCGCGAGGCGGAGTGGATCAGGCACGGCCGGAGAGGCCGGCGCAGCGCACACTTAGGCACCCGACATCAACCTGCAACTTCACGCTTGAAGGGCATTGGGTCTTATGGATGTTGTACTCCACATGGCTGAGCCCCCGGAGTAAAATCGCCACGGTGAGACATCCAAACTATCTCAGCAGTGGCTACTTGCGTCATACACTGCGCCAACCAGGGGCCCATACCATCCATACTCACAGGGCCCACTAACGCTCCACTCAGCTACCATGGCACCGACCCCCGTGTGCCACCCCTGAGGGTGCCTTGCCTCCCCTACCAGCGGGAGGGGTTCCTGCTCCTGGCACCTTGCCACCTGTAGAGCCACCCATAGTGAGGGACCGGGGCGTGTGTACCCTGTGACTGCTGTGGATCCCCCTTGAGAACAACCTGCGGCGCCCAGAGGGGGCACTGGGACTCCGATAAAGCGCCGGGATTTGTGGCACAGTATCTCCACTGGCCCCCCCTCCCTGCTCTTCTGAAGCGGGGGATGTGCCTCTGGGCTTAAACTAAGGGGCTGCCTAGAAGTGAGGAAGTAGAGCCGAATCGCTGCCACACTACACTGAGAGGGCGCTGAAATCGTCCGAGTCCACTCTGCCGAGCTGGGGCAGCCCGAGTCCTGAGTCGAGGTGATGGAGACCCCTACACCCGGCTGGGACACACGCAATTGACCTGCACCCTGTATTGGCGCTGCTATTTACAGTAAGGACCTGGCGCGGCATTCCAGGCGTGCCCCCTCTACCTAGACCCCAGTGGAGAAGATACTCCTGCAAAGCAGACCTTCAATCGCCATACCAATCCACGGAAGGAGGCATGCTGGGCTATCTACCATAGCCCAGGTGGTCGCCTGGGGGCTCCAAACCAGACCCTCCAACAGAAATACTAGCGGGGGAGGTGCAGTGCCTGTGGGTGCCCGGGGCCGGGCTGCCTACGGGGGACGGACCCAGTGAACGTGGCCTGCAGGCGCACCAGTTGACCCCGTACCGGCGCTGCGGCCTTGAGAGAGAGGTACCTATACCCCGAAACCGTACAACATGAGCAAGGTTGACAAGACGGAGACAAAGCTGTTTTTTGATGCAAAGAAAACCAGAACCAGAGACACAGGAGGAGCCCACTGCACGGACGGCCAGGCAGACACTTCAGAGGATGAGCCCGGGGAGGTGAAACAAATGTTCGCGGCTCTGCAAATAAGTCTGTTAATGATAGATGGGAAGATTGACTCATTGGTCTTCCGTATGGACAGAATGTCGGAATGGCTAGACAAGCACACGGAGCGGATAGATATGACGGAACTCAGAGTTACCGAGGTAGTAGTAGCACAGTCGGAAACAGACTTGATTAAAAAACAAATGGCCAAGGCCCTCACGTTGCTACAGGATAAGGTGGAGGATTTAGAAGCTTGATCTAGACGAAGCAACATTCGTATTACTGGCCTTCCGGAGTCCACCTCAATGAACAACGCGGAAAAATTCATAGAAAAACTCCTAATCACCTTGCTGGGCCGAGACACCTTTTTGGTGGAGAGAGCTCAGTGATCCATCGGGCCGTGTCCACCTCCAGGGCCCCTCCACGCCAGATGATAGCAAAATTGCTGAATTATCGGGACAGATACTGCGCTTTATGACGAGCAAGGGAACTGGGTGAGCTTCAATATGAGGGCTCAATAATCTTCCTCTACTCTGACTTCACAATGAAAGTCCAAGAAGCAAGACGCCAATTCAACTCCCTCAAACGACAGCTCCGAGACCAAAATATTACTTACGCCATGCTCTACCCAGCCAGGTTAAGAGGCACCTTCAATGGATCATCCCGAATCTTCTTGGACCCTAAAGCACTACAAAAGACAATGAAAGACTTCTCGAAGAAAGCAAAGCAAGACACTTTGATGGAGAGTCCGAATGAGGCAGCTGATGGGCACACAGGGGGCAGCCTCGACGAACAAGATTGAATCCCTTAGGCCCAGTTGACTCTCCTATAAAAAGCTCGTCTGGCTGTTGCTGGCTGCGAATCTTCTTGACTGATTAAGTCCTGTACTGCAGAACTGCTGTTTCTCACAATCCTCCAAGTCCTTGCAGATGATAGGTGGGAGGCACGCCAAACCGGAACTCTTGCAAGTATTGGGGGGAGGAGGGATATTGACTATGCTAAGTTTGGGATTGCATGACGTGGGAGGGGGGAGGAAGGTTGCTGCGGGTTTTGTATTTTATTGTTTATTTTCCTTTGGATACGATTAAAAGATGGTGACGCAGTTTGCTACTATCTGGGAGACTTTCAAAGTCTATATTCGCGGTAACGCAATTTCTAAACATGCGGGAGTACTGCTAGCCCTTCTGGAGCAGAACTTAGCTAAATTAGAACAAGAAGCGTTGGAAACCGGAGACACACGATCTCTGGAAGCTCTTAAGTCCACTCTAGAGGAATACCACACGGAGGCAGATAGGGAAGTTAAGCTGCTGGGTAAATACGCTATAGATAAAACTTATGGGAAAGGGGAACACCCGCGCGCTTCCCTGGCGACCCTTATGAAAGGGCACTGCACAGTCACTAACCTCATAAAGCTCACCACGGACACAGGGGAGAAGATTAGCGATCCGGACATGGTGGCCGAGCGTTTTAGAGCATATTATGCTGAATTATATCACTCCAGATCCCATGCCACGGGCACAGATATGCTGTCCTACTTGGAATACATAAAACTGCCCTGGCTGTCAGACGGCCACAGAGCATATTTAATGATGCCTCTGGAGACTTGGGAGATACATGCCGCTCTGAGCTCAATGCGCTCCGGCGGAGCACCGGGCCAAGATGAGCTCACTGTGGTGTTTTATAAGGAATTTTAAGACCAACTTACCCCCCACTTAATAACATTGTTTGAGGAACTGGGCGAATGTGGCTCTATGCCCCCCACGATGCGTGAAGCCCTACTGGTCGCTATCCTAAAGCCAGGAAAATCACAACACGACTGCGTCTCTTATTGGCCTCTATCTCTCCTAACCGTGGACACCAAAATGTTCACTAAAATCCTGGCTAACCGCTTGGCCTCCCTTGTACCATCCTTAGTTATGTTATGTTATGTTATGTTATATGGTTTTTATAAAGCGCCTATCACCACCGGTCTCTAAGCGCTAGACAGAAGACCAAGAACATAATGAGGCCTACACAACCATCTGCCTGCTCCAATTAGACCGAAGATGTTACCTTTCCAAACAAATATGTCTTCAATGTTTTCCTAAAGGAGAGTAGGTGAGAGTCTTCCTTCAGACTAGATGGAAGATCATTCCAGAGTTGAGGAATGAGTACTGAGAGAGCACAGCCTCCTTTGGTTTTTAAATTGAATCTGGGTTGAGCCAGATTTGGGACGGACCCCGAGCGTAAGGATTGCTGGCCAGGCATACAAGTGGTTGGAGTCCTTCCTGTCGGGTCGCACTCAGAGGGTTCAGAGGGGGAACCAGCTATCTGGGATTAAGGATGTGACATGGGGGGTGCCTCAAGGGTCCGCACTCTCCCCTTTATTGTTTAATATCTATCTGCAACCCTTGATAGAAGAACTCACGCGCAGGAACTGTGAGGTCTTTAACTACGCAGACGACACGCAGTTACTGGTTCGGCTGGGAGATACACTAGAGGCCCATGAATCAGTTAGGAATCTTCTGAGATTCACGGTCAACTGGATGACTAACAACTTCCTCAAAGTAAATGCAGAGAAAACGGAGGTGTTGGTGGTAACCAACAAAGCCAACCCCTGGGATGATTTGTACTGGCCCCCAGAACTTGGCAAAACCCCTATCCCCGGCACAGTAGTGAAGAGTCTTGGCCTAAAGATCGATGCGGATCTTACCATGGCCCCTCAAGTGTCGGCTGTGGTGGGCTCCTGCACAGCCGTGATGCGGCAGTTACGTAAGCTTACTACCATTCTCTCAGCCCCCACGCTGCAAACCATCGTCTCAGCGACTGTCATCTCGAGGCTAGATTATGGTAATGCTCTGTACCTGGGCCTATCACAGAAGCTGATGCGGAAACTGCAGGTTGTGCAGAACGACGCGGCCAGACTGGTCTTCTCTCTTCCCAGAAGTTCGCACGCATCAACTCTTCTTCGCAAACTGCATTGGCTCCCTGTAAAGCTTAGGGTCCAATTCAAAGGCCTCTGCATGGCCCACAAGGCGCTCTTTGGCAATGCCCCGGAATATGTCAAACAGCGCCTGAGGAAGTATGTTCCAGCGCCTTAGTGGGCCCGGAGCAGGCCTGCTTCGTCCCAGGATGCACACTGACACAAAATTTGCGCACTGTGTTTGGGGCAATCCAGCACACCAACCCTAACACCAAAGTGGCCGCGATATTCCTACACACGGAAAAGGTGTTCGACTCAGTGTAGTGGAACTTCATGTTACTGGTGCTGGAACGTATGGGATTGGGTAACCTATTCCTCCAGTTAGTAAAAACCCTTTATACTGCCCAACGGCCCGCGTATGTGTGGGCAACATAGTCACCGCGCCCCTGAGGATATCTAGGGGTACTCGCCAGGGCTGGCCACTCTCCCCACTTCTCTACGCCCTAGTTGCGGAGCCACTGGCCTGTGCGATTAGAGAATATCATAGCCACCTGGGGATCCGGTTCTCCAGGTATAACCTTATAATCTCATTTTATGGTGATGATACACTTCTATATATCCGGGACCCAGCTACTAATCTCTCCCCAGTGCTACGTGAAGAGGTGAAATTTGGGGAATTCTCAGGACTAAAAATCAACTGGTCAAAGTCCATTATTTTCCCCCTAACCCCTGCGACTCTTCCTGAAGACCTAGATTTCCCCTTGACTTGGACCGCAGACCCGGTGCGCGATCTAGGGATCCATATACACACAAACTCTAAAGTAGTATTTCAGGAAAACTATGGCAGAGCAATTACCAAACTTAAAGATGATATCAATTGATGGATTCGCCTTCCCCTCTCACTCCTGGGCAGGATCTGAATCATTAAGATGGTAGTGCTGCCTAGATTTCTTTTCTTGTTCATTAACATCCCGATTGTCCTGCCAGCACACTTCTTCAAGCACCTTAGGTCACTACATATTAAACTAGCTCGGACCGGCAAACAGCCTCGAGCCAGATGGGACGTCCTCACCCTTCCCTATTCGATGGGGGTGCTGGGAGCCCCGGAGCTAGACCTCTATTACCGAGCTTCCCAAGCCTCTTACGCATATTATTGGCTGAACCAACAGACCCCCCCCTTCCCACCTTCGCATAGAAAGGGTCGCAATGGCTCCTGCCTATTTATCGACGGCTTTGTTCCGCACAGCGAGACGTCGCACTGGGACCCTAAATTCAATTAACGCGACCACACATGCCTGGCAGAACCTCATGAACCGCCAAGCAGTTTCTATTCTTTACTCACACCTGTTAAATGATGTGCGTGCCTCCCAGATCATACTGTACCCGAAGTAGCTGGAGCTTTGCACACCTTAGGCATAGACACAACTGGCAGCTTCTTCGGGAAGGGCAGGGGAAGGGATTGGGACGAGCTAGTGACACCCGACTCAACAACACCTCCCTTAATGCTGCTCCATTATTTCAGAGCTAGAAGCGCATTGCGCGAATTGCTGGGAGTCTAACTACTGGAACCACCAGCGGTCCTTCCTCTCTCCACCATGCTCCGCTCTGACTCTCCGAGTAGGCTAGTCTCACACATTTATAAGAGGACCCTAGAACTGCGCCGTGCACACTATGTAAAAGCCAGACTAGAATGGCATCTGGACTTGGAACTTACAATAGATGACGACATGTGGAAATATTGTTGCAAAGCTACTAAACGCATTTCCCTTAACGGTAAACACCACCTCATACAATTTAAATTTCTTAATCGAATACACCACACTCCAGTCCGGCTGCACAGATTCGGATTGCGAGACTCAGACAGCTCCGAAAGGTGTGGGGAGAGGGAAGCAGGCTTTCTACACTTGGCATGGCTCTGCCCCCTATATCGCTAACTTTTGGATACAGATTTTTTACAAATTAAGCGAGATCACCGGCGCGCCGCTCAGCCCGGATCCCCTACTGGCCATACTTGGTTACTGAAAACGCCTTGGGAGAAATATCAGACGCTTAGTTGACATGGGACTCTTGATAGCCAAACGTGTGGTGGCAATGCACTGGGCACGCGGCCCCCCTCCCTCCCTGACCCAATGGACTAGAGATATGTTGTTCTGCAACACACAGACTGAATTGTACAGCGAATTGCTTCCCCCTAGGAGCCGCCCGAAAAACTTTTGGAGTTTATATAACAGCTACTTAGACGGCCAGAAGTGAGAGGTGCAAAGAGAGAGCTACCTGTACACACACCATCTAGCTGGGAACGTAAGTATTGCCTGTCTTTGTCCACCTAGGCCTCCTGTAACATCATATGCATATGAAAAGTATGTCCATGATCACTGTGACCGACCTTTTTATTTGTTAGTTTCTTTTGGTGCTCCTAAACTAATACTTTTGAAGGAACTTGTTAACCCTGCCCTATGATTTCCTTTTGTTGTGTTTTTCCTTGCTTGTTGGTATTTTTTGTTTCTGTCCTGTATTATAAAATTGAATAAAGAAAACACAACACAATTAGGACACAACCAAATATGACAACATACTAGACAAAACAGATTCCCAGTTCAAAACAAAACAAATTATCAGTTCACAATATTTACAAATCCAAAAGAGAGCTTAAGGATGGTCACAGGTATAATTCTGAATGCAATTTACCAATTAATTCAATGCTCTCATATTAATGAAAAAGGCACCTATAGAAGAGCCTAATTTTCACACCCAGGGGATATTTATAAAAATAAACACAAATCATTAACATCTAGTGATACCCTGGATTACAATAATATTCTTCGAATCACATTAATTGTGATACACAGTAGGTGCACAGATGATGGTCAACGCACTTCGAACCCTCTAAAGACTCCTTTTCAGGGTTCTCACCAGGACATGGAACTGATGTCTACTTCTAAAAAAAACCATATATAAACAAATATTAAAGCAGCTGTTATCTCTATACTCTCAATCTAAAATTCCTCAAAGTTAACGATGAAATAATGAGGACACTCGGCTAATTCAATTATTTTCGCCTGCAACAAAACAATAAACTTGTCACAATGACAATCTCACTTGGAATATGTAAAGGCAAAAACAGTTGCTGGTGTGTTCAACACCTATGTGATCACACCATTTCCGAAAGGTAATTACTGGCAACCAGGACTGGCACCGATCCAACGAGGTGCGATAGCAAACTCGAATTCAGCGTGTGTCCGAGGTGGAGCAATCTACAATGGAAATATAAGGATTACTCAATCTACTTTCTCAGAACTGCTGAACTTGTTCGTGGTGCAGCAAGTAAACAATTCAACTAACAAACGCATCGATCCTCACGTAAAGATCAACTGGCCGGCAACTGATGGGCCATTGGGACGCCCGAGCTTAACTCGAACCCTTTTAGTCACATTATTCCGACCATTCACTCGAGCGCGAAATTCACCCGGCTCTAAGCTTCTCAATGAACTTATCAATCAAATGATATGAACAGCAGTGTAGGGATACATACTCGATTACTGTCAGTGTGGTTCTGCCACAACGTTGCTTATGATTCACTTGCTGTTCTCTGATGAGCAGCAATGGAAAGTGCTCAGTGTTGAATATACTTATAAAGTCAACTGTGATAGGATCTGTACAATGTACTACGGAATTCTGTACTCGGAGTTGTTGTTAAAGGGTTAGCAGCCAAAGTGGATGTTACAAATAACGAACATTCAAAATTAAATGTGTTATAATTTAAAACCGCCTTTAGTTGGAATGTGCCAGAAACGGGAGTGATCTAAATTAATTTTATTGACAGATTTTGTATTTCAGACATTTCGTTTAAGCCTATCGATACAGTGTTGAAGTTCACTATGAGGTAGGCTTCTGTGCGATTACATTTTTCATCTATGTCACCTCCTCTAGGGTCAGTTTTTAGGTCTTGCCTAGGCAGCGTGTGCACCGTCTCATTGAGACATGCAGTATATACTATAGCGTGGAAGCTTTGTTTAAGCTCCGCCCACTCTCCGCCCATCTTTTGTATTGGCCTAGGGTCCTAAATGCAGCCTTCCCATTGGTTTGAGGCTTGTTAGTCCCTCCTCCTGACGGCCATGTTGTCATTTGTGTCCTTACACAGCTATTGGCCCCTTTACTGTAAACACTATTTTGTTCGCATGCCTCCCCCTGTCCCCTCCTGCAGTCCATAACTTCTAGGGACACCACCACCCCACCTTGCACACCCGTTTTTGCCTTTTTGCCCGCCCGTACTCCCTTTTAAAATGCAATAGGACTTGCGTAAATGCGAGTTCTATTGTGTTACAAATGCTTGTTTTTCAAGTAGTGCGCAGCGATGCCTTACATCGTACGTATGCGTTGTGGGCAGGGATAGGTAGGCACACTGTCGCAAGAAGGCAGGACATTGATACCATGGAAGCGGGAGCCTACTCCGCATTTTTGTTTGTTTGTGGAAGACGAAGCGTCAACAAAAAATGTCGCAACCCGAGGCGGAAGTCGGGTGGACTCCCTGGACATAGACGGGGCCTTGCTGGAAGAAAACGTCCCAAGATGAAGCCAGGCGGCCGTGCCTGGTTGGGGACGTGGCCTAAAGCCCCGAAGCAGAGAGTCCGCATGTGGCTGAGAGAGCGGCGTCAGTTTTTAGGTCTTGCCTAGGCAGCGAGTGCGCTGTCTCATTGAGACATGCAGTATATACTATAGCGTGGAAGCTGTGTTTAAACTCCGCCCACTCTCCGCCCATCTTTTGTATTGGCGTAGGGTCCTAAATGCAGCCTTCCCATTGGTTTGAGGCTTTTTAGTCCCTCCTTCTGACGGCCATGTTGTCATTTGTGTCCTTACACGGCTATTGGCCCCTTTACTGTAAACACTATTTTGTTCTCATGCCTCCCCCTGTCCCCTCCTGCTGTCCATAACTTCTAGGGAGACCCCCACCTCCCCTTGCACTCCCGTTTTTGCCTTTTTGCCCACCCGTACTCCCTTTTAAAATGCAATAGGACTTGCGTAAATGCAAGTTCTATTATGTTACAAATGCTTGTTTTTCAAGTAGTGCGCAGTGATTCCTTACATCGTACACATGCGTTGTGGGCAGGGATATCTAGGCACACTGTCGCAAGAAGGCAGGCCATTGATACCATGGAAGCGGGAGCCTACCCCGCATTTTTGTTTGTTTGTGGAAGACAGAGTGTCAACAAAAAATGTTGCAACCCGAGTCGGAAGTCGGGCGGAGTCCCTGGACATAGACGGGGCCTTGCAGGAAGAAAACGTCCCAAGATGAAGCCAGGCGGCCGTGCCTGGTTGGGGGCGTGGCCTAAAGCCCCGAAGCAGAGAGTCCCGCATGTGGCTGAGAGAGCGGCGTCCGTGCAGCTGAAGAGACGGTGGAGTCCCAATTACAGTAAGAGCTAAAGCATATATTTTTATTTGATGTGGTAGAACATTCGCAAATATTTAGGTAAGGCGGGCGGCCGGCTTCGAGATGTATGGTTTGCGGGCTACGCAGCAAATTCCGTAATGGCGCAGCTCCCAGAGCTGCTGCAGGCAGTTGGCACCGGGCTGCCACCACGCTACCACAGTGGTGTTATTATTTTTACCCCTACCTATGCAGCACATTCAGAGAACTGACCCGGGGATTTCAGCGCCAAGCGGCGACCAGGACGGTACCCCTGGGCGGCCCGCACTAAACTTTCAGGACAGCGTGTGAGACCGCGGGCCGTGTGGCAAATGGTCCTGGAATCGCGGCCTCGCCTGAGCTCAGCCTTTCTGCATTGCCGCAGCCAGCCCTTTCAGGCCAGAGTGAGTTGCTGCCTATAATTGCCTCCCGTCTGCTGCCTACGGACACACAGACACTAACACTCGTATAAGGCCGGGCCGTGGCCCCAGTAGGTATCACGAAATTTCTGGTCTTGATGCTCCATTTCCCTCTATTATTACCCTCTATAATACCCCATTATTGTGTCCGGTACCTGGTTATAGTTGTGTCTGATTATCCTCGCTGACGCCTTATCATTGCTCTCTTTGATGCCTTGTTATTGCTCCCTCTCATCACGCTCTTTCTGAAGTAGTATTTTTTCCTTATTTATTGCTGTTATTAACCTATTCCGTGTGCTATTATTGTCCTGCCTTATGCCATTATTGCCTGCTCCATCTCCCTGTTAATGCCCCCTCTGATGCCTCATTACTGCCAACTCCTATGCCAGTATTACCCTCTGTATTGTCCCGTCAAAGGCTCCTCTGATGTCTCATTGACTTCTCTGATACCTCATTATTGCCTCCTCTAATGCGTTGTTATTGCCCACTCTATTCCTGTTAATGCTCTATCTGATGCCTTCTTATTGCCCCCTCCAATGTTGTTATTGCCCTGTCTAAGGTCCTGTTATTTCCTCCTCTGACGCCCTGTTATCGTCCCCTCCGGGTCTCGCCCTGTCCCTGGTATGTTTATTTTGAGGCCTCTGGCGGTAATTTTAATGTTGAAGAGAGCAGTAAAGAATTTTAAGGTTGCTAATAATGGTGGGCCGGCTAGTTGTTGCAATGAATAAAACAAAATAGATTTTAACTGTTATTAAAAAAATTAGAGCAACGACAGTACTGTGGGAACTAATGCACAACAGCTTTAGAAATCCAAAACTGGCCTATGATTTGGTAATCTAATCTAGGTGCTACAATACACGGATGATGGTTTTCTATTTTGTCCCATACTCATTTTCTTCCTAACTTCCCTTGATAAAATGTTATTCAAAGTGTCACACGTAACAGATGTAAATTCCACTAATAAGTAGAGTATAAACATAAAAATGTCACTGGTATGCATGCTGAACACTTGGCAGCTATGTGCGTCAGTGCAACCCCTGATGTGTGGTACTTAGCAGGGCTGGTGCCATTTCTGATATTTATGTTTCCTACGTCTTCATTGCTTGATTTTGCTCGCGAGAAAGTGTCACTTATAGTCGTTGAAATGTCATTCATAATTACACTGAAATTATCAAAATGTCTCACATGGCAATCTGAAACCTTGGCAGCTATGCCACCGAGATTGCTGTAATTTTACTCTCCACCAGCAGGTGGCGGTGAGGCTCCCAAGCAGGAGGTGGGTAAACCAGCAGTGGCATACTGAGCAAACTCAGCAAAACTATATGGATTGACGTTTGGGAACTCCAGGGAGGACTGCACAAAAGCACATTTGCGCTATGCAAAAATGTCATTTTTATGCGGTAGGCAACGGCAGCTTCATCGTACTTTATTGCTGTCTGCAGTTGCCGTGTGTCTTCTTCCTGGGAATAAACATTTATCAAACCATCTTATCCCATCAGGCGAGTCGAGCACAGAATAGCCTCAGTTGGTCTTTCGGATTTGCTGCCGTATTTCAATCGATTCTAAGATATTACCACAACCTCAGCTGAGCCAGGCTAATTGCAGCGCATTTATACATAGTTTTTTTTATTGCCATCGCTCTGCATAGCACGCACTGTGCTTAATAAAAAGTTTTTTTTTGCACAGCTGTTCTCTGTTGTTCTCATATCCGTTCCGCCTGGAGTTTGAGTGGGGCGATGCGTCAAATCAGGTATTCAAAAGTGCCACCGGCTTTTCACAAATATATCAAAGTAATGGTTCCACGAATCTAGTTCAAATTAAATGTTCAAAACATAGACAACAGCGAGCTTTGTTGTTTGGAAAACTGGTAGCAGTCCCAGGTGTTTGGGGGGATTTTTATTTGCTATTTTGATCAGTGTTTATTTGAGCCACGTCAAAAGTAAACAATTTCTGGACACAATGTCTGCTGCTGCGTGCTGTCAGTCAGGGCCGCCTGTGTGCACTGCAGCCAACTTTGTAAGTGTTCTAATGAGGTTCGCCCTTCTCTGCAACAGGGACACAGCCAGGGAGGGAGAAATTGTTTGGCACGAAGTGACCGGTCTAAGCACCACTGCCAACCAGTCGGAGAGGTGGAAGCAACAACGTTGGTAATTCTAAACGGAAGTGGTATGATATTGCACGTTACACAAACGTGCATTTCGTTGTATTGCCCTAGTGTGTCCTTGTCAGATGCGGGTGAATTCAAACCTTGATCTCAAGCATTCAATTACACACCGGATTCTGCTTTCTGATTGGCTGAGTGGGATCTGTTGTGATTAATATGTTGATGTCGTTCGTATTTAAGTTTTGTCGTCGGATTGTTGCAATGTTGGTCGTTGTTCGGTGAGTGTAGCCGTAGATTTACCAATGCGAGTAAATGCCTTTTACAACGTTGCCGTGAGCTAGAACGCTATGACAAAAACATGAATACCCAATGAGAAATCGTCTTTTTGTATGGGGACAGTACTTTTTCATTTGTTGCAGCAAAGGCATAGAATTCTCTGCAATGCTTGCTTTCTGCTCTGATTCTAGTATACTCTGGTTAAAGAAAGCTTTGGAAACCTATATACGGGGCTTTAAGTGAGATGAAGAAACTGGGGGGGGGGGGGGGTGGTCTCTCAAGGGGCGTGGCCAATCTAATAAAGAGCGTGGCTTAAAACACGTAAGCTAAGAATCTGTGCTTAGCATAGTGTGCCACACTGCTGGTATTTGGCTGCTTCTGTCATAGTATCCACATATATGATACAACAAGTAACATTACAAATAGAACAAGCCGGGACTATTGGATTTGTCAATAGCTGTTAGTTGCATATTACTAATGATAATTGAAAGATGTACTGCTTCTCTGTGCTTGTTTTAATGTCATCATGGTGTTTGAGGCCACATAATATCTAAGACTAGAATTTCATAATCGCACTAAACCAGTTATAGCATCCATTGGCATTTTAAATTATAGAATTTATACTCACTGGGGTATATTCACAAGAACATGTGCTAAACATCACCAAAAAATGTCAACGCATCTTTATACATCGCAGCCTATCGCGGGAAAATAAAACTGTGTCAACGTGGAATTCACAAAAAGGTGGTACCATGCGATAGTCTGCCGGAACCGCGGACAATGTCTGCGATACAACCACCTCGATGGAGATAAAAACACATACCACAGCACCAAAAAACCTGCGATGGGCCAAAGCGCGAAAAGAAAACAGTGACAACCAGCGCGAGGGCAGCAATACATATGCGTAATGTGGGAAAAAGCACAAGAACAGCATACAGAAAATGCCACAGAAAAAAAACATCAACAGCGGAGTACCACGGATGCACCCTGACCGACTGCAAACGACAACATGTACACCGCAACATCCAAGCACCGTGGAAGAACAGAACCGACAGGCACACCGCATGAAAGAGACCAGTGGCAGAAAAATCAGAGCCGCAGGAGCAACTCGCCCACCGTGCAGCATTCGCACATAAGCAGAAGTGCACCACGACATTGACATCATCCCGGTACAAATAGCAACCCCTCCACAACAGAACACACGACAATACAAGTTCCTCAAATGTGCACACCATGGCAAATCACATTTGAAACCGCAGGAATATGGAACATGACAATGTACAAGTACAACCTGTAACCTGCAAATATGTTTTAATCACACATGCAGCGCTATTGGACATCCTCAATTGTCCCATGATTGCCATGGACGGCCACAATGTGACGTGCTCATGAGAAGTCAGTGTCAATGATAGAGTTCCTACGGGCCATTCCTGCCGCAGCTGCTGTGGGATGTGGGCCACCTGCCCCATCACCACCATCATCGTCCGGTACCTCTGGAACTGGGATCCATGGGGCATTGGTGTGTGTGAACACAGACGTTGTGCAACACACAACATGCATCGATCATCTTGCACACAATGTCCGGGCTGTACAGGAGCTTTCCACCTGTGCCATTCAGGCACCTGAAACTTGACTTCAACACGCCAAATGTGCGTTCAACGATGCCCCTGGTGCATATGTGGGCCGCATTGTACTACCTCTGGGCGGGTGTGTCCGGGTCTCGGAGGGGTGTCACCATCCAAAGGCACAGTGCATATCCTTGATCACCTGTGACAGTGTAGGGAGAAAAGAGTCAATGCTCGGTTCGGCAGGATGTGATGGCAGGCCCACCAATACAGTGATGCCTGTGCTGGCTGTGTGTGGGGTGAGTGTAAGCCAGCCCTCAGGAAGTAGCTGGTGCTGACAACAACTACAACAGTCATCAGGCACTCAGAAATGCAATGTCAGTACAACAAGGGGGAATGACTCGAGTCGCACAGGGCTAGTGGCCCCAGATGCACAGCGGCCAACATGGGCCTACCGCCACGGGACGCTGACCTGCAGGAGACTGGGGTAGGGTCATGAGGGCATAGCAGGGTTTCGTATGTGTCATATGTGCCTTCTGTGGAGTGTCACAGGGGAGATTGGGGGGCCTACCCCCAGGGCATGATGCAGAGGGCACATGCCAGCTGTGTCCAGCAACATGGCGCATACGAATGCCACAGACCCAGGCATGACACCAAGTCCGTACCTGCCCGTTGCTGATGAAAACCCCCATGCCACAGGCTCAGATCCAATGATGTTCTGCCGGCGGATGAAGGGCACTCATGGCGCACAGGGTTAGTGGCATCACGTGTCACAGACCTGCTTAATGGAATTATGCCACATTGATCGAAGGGAGTCTGGTGCCCTGGCCGCTGCCACAGACTTGGGGTCGCTGCCATTCAGGACTCAAGACAGTGTTCCACGTGTGGGATCTACTGGTCCGAAGAGGACGCCGGTGGAGCATGTCAATAAGTAAGGAGTGATGTGGGCCAGCGTCGGGTGGGCCAGCGATGGACTGCTGAGGCTGCTGAGCTCGCATGACTGGGGCCTGGAGATTGCACCGGCACTTGTTGGGCCCTCTTCGACACACGACGGTGTCGGCAGCTGAGCAGTGCAGCCGTGGTGCGCGGGCAGGCCTGGTCTGTGCATCAGCGTCCTGGGATGCAGCAGGCACACAGGGTCGTAGTCCCCACTGCTCACGGTGTCGGCCCCGTTGCAGGCTGCACGGCGCTGCACTGTCAGTGACGTTGACCTTCCCGGGAGTGGACCACGCCCTGCACAACGGGGTTTATCACCACACCCCTGCGCAGCCCTGGCGCACTCAGGGCCAACCCACTACGCTCACGCACCTAGGGGGGGAATCAGCGTGCGACACTTCCGCTATCTGTTCCACGGCCGGTCTGACATTGTTGCTTCCACTGCTCACTACTCTCCAGTCACCAGCAGTTGTGGTCTGCATGGACATGTCTGTGGTTTGCAAAGCCATGTCTGTCCTACACATCCACGCCTCACTTCTCGTTGTGTACATTCCCATTTACGGGTCATATGCATCCTCGCACATGGCTGCATTCCGCATCTCCACACGTTCAGCTGTTGTGTGTCTGTGGTGCCATGTAATGTCTGTATTGGGTGCAGGGGTAGCCCAGGATGACCTTGGAGTGGTGTTGTTGTGTCTGGTAGGTGGTCATTTAGTTTGACATGTTGTATGTGGTTTGGTCGCGTGTGCATTCCCAGTCGCGCGTTGTGTGTTGGTGGCTTTGGGGTGTGTGATGTGTTGATTTGGCACTTACCAACAAGCAGTCCTGTTCCATATGTGCCATCCTAGAAGCGCTGGTTGATGATGGACTGTCGGAAGATGAAGGAATCATGCACACTGCCTGGGTAGTTGGCGACGACATTGGTGAAGAGTCCCCGGTGGTTCACTATTGCCTGCACATTGATGGAATGCTGATGCTTTCTGTCGCGGTAGTGGTGTGCAGTATCCGCAGGAGGCACAAGTGGGACATGTGTGCAGTCGATTGCCCCCAACAAGGCCGGGAATCCGGCTATGGCGTAGAAGTCTTGCTTTGTCTCCAGCTGTTCCTGTGCAGTGTTGGGGAAGTGAAGGTACTGGGGTATGAAGCTGAGGATGGCATCCAGGACTGGTGTGATGAACTTTGATAGGGCTGGCTGCGAGACCCCTCTGACTCTGGCAGTTGTTGGTTGGAAGGTACCAGAGGCCAACAGGTGCAGCACAGCCAGCTGCTTTGTCTGCGGAGGGATGTTGGTTCTCCGCTATGTTGGGACCGTCAGCCTGTGAGCGATGTGGGTCATGATGCAGAGGATGGTTGTCCTTTTTAGCCTGTTGTGTGCAATGACTTCCGTGGGTGTTAGGTCTGTGAGAGAGGTGCGTTTTCGGTAGTTCCACTGTCCTACTCTGCGCTGCCTCTGTGGTGGTCCGGACGGGGGGTGGGTCCGGGTGATGAGTAGCTCCATGGCGTCGTTTGTTTTTCGGGTGTGGCTGTGTACGGGGCTCCGTTGCCTGCTGCAGGGATTGTCCGTCTTTACACATGCTTGAGGCAGGTGTTAAATACCTGCGGCTAACGTGGCTTATCACGTGGTTTTGACTCGCATCGCAGATCTGGCAGTTCGTTGTGAAAGTGGTGTTGTGTTTTTTTTGTGTGTTTTTGCACGGGAACGCCTACTCTGCATCTCATTAGTGTTAGTTGGTGGTGTCCACCCTGGTGTTAAATTTTGGGGCAGTTATCACGTGAATACTGGCAATGTCTGCAGTTTGCACCGGATTGTGAATGGGGTGTTAATTCCATCTCCACTTTTGGTGCGTTAATGTGGGGATAAATCGGAGATGGATCCTTGTGAATATGGCCCATTGTTTTCTTTGTCTGCATAGCTAAAAACGTATAAGGTCCAAAAAGCGAGACCGATTAAATTGCAAAAGCTTGTTATTGTTGCCAACACTGTCCATAATATGTACGATTCCGAATAATGATTCTCAATCCAGTGATTAACAAGTGGAGCAGTTACCACTTTGCGCTGTATGTGCGATTTATGCTGTATAATCCTTTGCCTGATCTCTTGATTAGTCGTGCCGATGTATAACTGTATGCAAGGGCATTGGACTACATAACCAACATGTTTGGTTTTACAATTAGAAAACTGTTTATGTGACCATTTGACATTGTTAGGCATAAACACTGTTCCTTCTATCGTATGCGGGCAACAAACACAAGTGCCACATTTAAAGTGGCCTTCCAAAGGTGGTAAATCACAAAGTGTTTGCAAGTTGCTTTTGCTTGCTCCTGAAGGAATATAGGCAGAGACTAATTGGCTTCCAATAGTCCGTTCTTTTTTTTAATGCAGACCGCTGTTTCGTCCAAGACTTATCAACTTTTTCAATTAAATGTCAGTTCTGTCTGATGATTTTCTTGAACTGGTTGGCTTTTGAACAAAAAGAGAAACAAACCATTCGTTCTAGCTTGGTTTTGAATGCCTTTTTTTCAAACAAAGATTCTTTGGGGATCCACCGAGCCCGCTTCAAGGTATTTTTCAAAATGTTTTGGGATACCCGCGCTCTTTCAATTTATTAACAAGAACTTCTGCATTTGAAAGGTAATCACTTTTGTCAGAGCAGTTGCGCCTTATTCTGAGAAATTGACCATATGGCAAATTCTCATGTAAACTACGTAGATGATGACTTGTAAAACGCAAAGCATTATTTATGTCTGTTGGCTTAGTTAATAATGTTGTTTTTAGTTGTCCATTTTTTTCAAAGAGCACATCATCCTGTGCTTGATGATTCACTGCTGGAGACGCTAAACTTAATATCCTCAGATCTACCATTCAACCATTGAGTAAATCTATTCAAACTGCCATCTTGTTTTTCCCAAATGCAAAAAAATATCATCAATGAAATGACACCATTTGAAAATATGGTGTGTGTTAGACCTGGCATCATTGGCATGAGTCTCTCCTCCATTTTTTTTCTGTTTGCCTCCTCTGTTTACGATGTTTTTGCTGGTTTATTGCTTTGGGCACTGTGCCACTGCTGATCAGTGCCACAGTGCAAGTGCTCCCTATGTTAAATTGTTACATTGATTGGTGTTACCATGATTGGCTTGGTTGACTTACTGTTCAGTCCCTAGTCTAGTGCACTGCGGGTGCCAAGGGCATGTAAGTTAACTGCTGCTGGTGGGCTTGCAGCACTGGTTGTGCCACCCACAGAAGCAGCTTGTAAAATGTGTCTCAGGCCTGCCACCGCAGAGCCTGCGTGCAGTCCCTGACTGCCATGTCGACTTGGCAAGGAAACCTACTTGCCAGTCTCTAAAACCTTCACTTTGCCACATTTCAGACACCTCTATGGTAAGCCCTAGGGCTGGGTGCATTGTGGGTAAAAGGTAGGTCATGCCCTGATGTGTGTGGCATGACCTAATAGTGAATTACAGCCATTTTAGTTTTTCACTATTGAAGGGCTACCTGCCTCCAATAGGCCAGACTGGGCAGACTGATTATTAACTCCATTATAATCTATCTGACTCAGGGAGCATGGTAGCAGTTCGAGTTTAGTATCCCTGAACTCAGAATTTAATAACACACCCTTTAGGATGGATGGTTTTTAGATTCTGTGTTTGAAAATAGCCCTTTTAGAAAGTGGCTATTTTCTTGTCCAACTATCCACCGGTCTCTGCTGGTTTGGTGTGTGTGTCAGGGGCTGGGTGGCTCCAGAGGTCTGAATGAGTCAGTGTGGGGTGAATGAGGCATTTAGACAGAGTGAGGGAAGAGTAGCCTGCCCTGCCTGACACAATACTGGCTCCACCTCCTGCTGGGTGACTGATAGCCCTGCTCCTGCCAGTGACAATACTGGCTCCGCCTCCTGCTGGGCGGCTGAGGACTCTGCCCTGCTCAGTGAATAGGCCAGGTGCCTCTGCCTGGCAACACCCACAACGAACCTGAGATGGGGGGAATTTCCCTGCTTGGACAAAGGGAACAAAGGAGAAAAGGGGTATAAGAGAAGGACCCCTGGACCAAAGACTGAGATCACTTCTGACAAGGAAACCTGTACCAAGGACAAGAAGCCTACTGATCTAAGGACTTGCCTCCCCTTTCTGCCAGAGTGCTGTTTTGCTGTGGAGGAACCTGAAAGCTGCTTCTTTATTTTTGCCAAGGAACAAGGAGAGAGGAACTTGGTGTGTACTCTCTAAAAACTTGCTAGAACATCTCCAAGGGATGGAAGAGTGCCAGTCTCCTGTTGAAGTCACAGGGCCAAAGGACTTCACCATCTACTGAATTGCTGAATTGCTGGAAAGTGTTGTTTCCAGTACACAAGGGAAAATCTGCAGTCTCGACGCCGCCGACGCCGCCGAATCCAGCTCGACATCGTGAGTAACGGCTCCAGTGTCCCGAGCCTTCGACGCCGGCCGCCGGGCCCGATCGACGCCAGCAGCAACGCCAGTGAGCAGTGGGTATCGGCCCCGGCTCCAAGTGACCCCGTCTCGACGCCGGTATCGACGCCAGTGAGGAGTGAGTATCGGCTCCACCTCCAAGCGACCCCGTCCCGACGCCGCTGCTGATCACATCGACTCGACGCCCTTTTCGACGCCGTGAGCACTGCTCCGGCCCGACATCCCTCGACGCCGCTGCGGATTGACCCGACTCCGAGGCACGATCGACGCCGACCTCGACATCTCGACGCCGTGGATCCTCGTTTTCTTAATTTCTCAAGGTACTGTACTTGTGGGGTCTGTTGCAACTCCAGGCTCGACGTAGCGCTCCTCGCGGTCGACGCCGAACCTTGGGAATCTTGTAGACTCGACGTCGTGTGACTCCTGTGGGGGTTACATTGTTGCCAAAGAACTGTGTTTCAGAAGAATACTTAATTTTGTTGCTAAAGAACTATTTGCCAAGAAGAAACCTTACTTGAACTATCATTTTTCCTTCCAAAGAGTATTTATTAAGACTGTGGTATATTTTTGTCGTTATTTGGTCTTGTGCTAAGCCTTATATAAAAATCCTATTTTTATAATAACTTCTGTGTCGTGTCCATCTGTAGTGTATTCACTTTATTACTGTATGTGGTCATAAATGCTTAACACACTGCCTCTGGGAAAAGCCTGTCTGCTCTGCCAAGCTACCAAGGGGGTAGCAGGGGTTATCTGAGTGTGTAATCCCCTTGCCCTGACTAGAGTTGGTAGGTCCCTATTTGTCAGAAGTGTATACCTCTGCCAACTAGAGACCGCCGGTTCTAACATTGGTGGTCAGCGGTGAGGATTGAACTTTGCATTTATGACTCATGTGCAGTGATTAGTGTACGCTACATAGTGAAAGCAGACCATAGCACAGCCACAATCTGTTTTGGTAGGATATTCTATTTTTGTTCTCCGCTTTCCTGGAGCTTATTTTTTTTAAACACTGCCAGTTTTGACCATGGAGAAGGCCGGAGCTGCCGCACCTGCTGAGAGTGTTGTGGGGGAGTTTGACAAGAAATTGATCAATAAGTACAAGTTAAAGGAGCTACAGCAATATTGCAAGCAGTTTAAAGTTCCTACCACAGGTCTCAGATTGAGAGACGACTTCCTTAAAGCGCTGAAGGCCTGGTTAGAGGCCAGAGATCCCTCTGATCCGGGGGTGGTACCGGAAGAGGAAGAGGAAGAGGATATGAATGGGCACGTGTCATCTCCCGGCAGCAGTATTTCCTCTAAGAGCCTTTCTCCTGAAGAGTTGGAAGACAGGGAGAGGGAGAGGGGACACCAGTTAGAAATGGCAAAACTTAAATTAGGAGGGCAGTTGGAATTAGAGAATGCGAGAAGCAAGAGAGAAGCTGAAATGGAGATCAAAAGATTAGAGTTTGAGAGAGAGAAGTTAGCATTTGAACGTGAGAAGATGTTGAGGGAGATGGAACTTAAAGAAAAGAGTTTAGAGTTGAATCCCTCTGGTGGCAGCGCTCCATCTGTGCCTGCAGAAAGTAGGTTTTATTTTCCTAAAGCTGTGATCAAAGATTACAGTAAGAATAAAGATATTAGCCAATGGTTTAAAGCGTATGAGTTAGCATTGTTGGCCCACCGGGCGCCTGAGAAAGATTGGGGAACGGGGTTGTGGAGCCGCTTTACAAATAAAGGGAGAGATACCTTGTTGAGCATGCCTGAAGAGGAAAGGGCGTCTTATACTCATATGAAAAATGCTTTAATGCTGAGATATGGCTTAACTCCAGAAAAGTTCCGACAAACCTTTAGAGAATGTAAGAAGTTGCCTGGTACTACGTGGGTTGAATATGTGTCTTTTTTTTGCAGAGCCATGGATGGTTGGATAAAGGGTAGCAAGGTTGATAGTTATGATGCTCTTTATGATTTGTTTGCTTGGGAGCACTTGTCTAATAACTGTTTTCCAGAGCTACGCCAGCACCTTGTTGATAGCAAGATATCTAACCCTAGAAAACTTGCTGAGGAGGCGGACCACTGGGTCAGTACCAGGGTCCACAAGGGTCCCGTGGGAGACTCAGCCAAAGGTGGGCAGGGTCCCCAGCAGAAGAGTGGGGGGGACAGGGGTAAACAGAGGGAGTTTCAGAAAGGGCCCCAAAGTAATCCCCAAGGGAACCAAGGGAAGGGTTCCCAGCCTCCCCCTGTAAAGAAGCCAGAGGCCCCGACAGGTAAACCTGTTCCAAGGGGCCCCATGACCTGCTATGCTTGTAAGCAGGTGGGACACCGTTATTATGATCCCCAGTGTCCCATGAAGGATTCCAATGCACCACCACGTACACCCCCTCGTCAGGTGACGAATGTAGCCCTGGGAGGGAATGAGATGGGTGCCCCCGGTGGGTGGGGTCCCGCAGAAATGTCCCTGGTCTCTTTAGGAGACGTGGAAATGGTCCCTCCAACCCCTCTGCCTAATAACACTAAAAAATATAGGCAGTGGGTGACCATTAATGGCCATAGGGTGGAAGCTCTCAGAGACACCGGAGCAAGTGTGACAGCTGTCAAGTGTCACTTGGTGTCCAGAGAGCAGGTGGTCCCTCATGCATTCTACCCCGTTGTAGCTGCTGACAACTCACAGAGTCAGTGTGAGGTAGCTCAAGTTCCTTTTGAGTGGGGGGGGGTCTCAGGTACTCTTCAGGTTGCTGTGAGGCCCGCCATGCCTGTTGATTGTCTCTTGGGCAATGATTTGGAGGACTCCCCTTGGGCTAAGGTGGAGAGAAAATCGCATCTGGAAATGTTGGGTCTGCCTGAGTGGGTGTGTGCGACCACCCGGTCCATGTCAGTTAGTAAGGGTGTTGATGGGGCCCTGGAGCCTGAAAGTATGGCCCAGGTCCCAACCGTGAAGAGAAGAGGCAGGGGGCGCGGGAAACCGTCCCCCATCGTTCCCGCGGTCCAGGAGGGAGCAGACCCTGAGGGGATGCCCTGGAACCGACAGGAGAACAAGTGGCCGAACTGGGAGACCTGCCCGAGCTGACCCATTGGCAGCAGGATGGTGGTCCCTCCAGGGAGGAATTTTGTGCTGAGCAGAAAGTGTGCCCTTCTCTTGTGGGTATGAGGCAGCAGGCCTTAGCCCAAATGACAGGTGATCAGTCAGGATCACATTGGGTCTACTGGGAGAACGACCTCCTGTATAGCGAGCCTAAGGCTGCTGAGCCTGGGTCAGCCCGTGTGCTGGTGGTACCCCAGCGCTTCAGAGCCTTCCTACTGGGGTTGGCTCATGACGTTCCGTTAGCTGGACATCTGGGGCAGGACAAGACCTATGACAGGCTTGTCACCCATTTTTATTGGCCCCAGATGAGAAGGGATTCAGATATCCATTGTAGGACTTGTCAAACTTGCCAGACAAGTGGGAAAAGTGGGCGGAAGCAGAAGGCTCCCCTCCAACCTTTTCCCGTCGTCAGTACCCCCTTTGAGCGAGTGGGAATTGACATTGTGGGGCCACTGGACCCCAAGACAGCCATGGGCAACAGGTTTATCCTGGTCTTGGTGGACCATGCCACCCGGTACCTGGAAGCCATCCCTCTCCGCACAGTGACGGCCCCCGTGGTGGGACGGGCACTGATGGGTGTTTTCTCCCGCATGGGGTTCCCCACAGAGGTGGTGTGAGACCGGGGCACCAACTTCATTTCGAATTATATGAAGTCTCTGTGGAAGGAGTGTGGGGTAACCTACAAGTTTACCACTCCTTACCACCCTCAAGGTAACGGGCTGGTTGAGAGATTCAACCGGACCCTAAAAGGCATGATCATGGGTCTTGAAGAACCAATGAGGCGTAAATGGGACGTCCTCTTGCCATGCCTGCTGTTTGCTTACCGTGAGGTGCCACAGAAGTCTCTAGGGTTCAGCCCATTTGAGCTTTTGTATGGTCACCCGGTAAGAGGACCTTTGAGTCTGGTTAAAGAAGGCTGGGAGCAATCTCCCAGGAAACCTCCCCAGGATGTATATAGTTACATGCTGGCCTTTAGGAACCAGACTCGGCGCTTCAGAGATCTTGCTCAGGCAAATCTGGAGGCCAGCCAGGAAGAGATGAAGCGGTGGTACGATCAGAATGCCACTCTGGTTGAGCTTCAACCTGGTCAGAAAGTTTGGGTCATGGCCCCTGTGGAACCTTGTGCGCTCAAGGACAGGTGGACTGGACCATTTGAGGTTGTGGAGAAAAAGAGCGATGTCACCTACTTGGTGGACTTGAAGTCTCCCAGGAACCCCTTGCGGGTCCTGCATGTCAACCGGTTAAAGCCCCTCTTAGAAAGGTCCGAAGTGGGCATGCTCCTTGCCACAGATGCTGGGATGGAGGAGGAGAGTGAGCCTCTTCCTGACCTCCTGGGTGCAAAAGAGAAAGATGGGTCAGTGGATGGTGTTGTCCTCTCTGACACACTGACCCCTGAGCAGCAGCAAGATTGTCGCCATCTGTTGGTACAATTCCCTGATCTGTTCTCCTTAATCCCTGGTGTCACTCAGTGGTGTGTCCATGATGTGGATACTGGGGACAGCACTCCTGTGAGGCACAAGGCCTACAGGGTGACTGAAAAGGTCAGAGTATATATCAAGGAGGAGGTCTCCAAGATGTTTGCCTTAGGGGTGGTTGAGTCCTCTAGCAGTCCTTGGGCCAGCCCAGTGGTCTTGGTCCCAAAGGCTGCGGCGCCTGGTGCTTCACCAGAACTTCGGTTCTGTGTGGATTACCGAGGACTCAATTCGGTCACCAAGACTGACGCGCACCCCATCCCCAGAGCTGATGAGCTCATCGATCGGTTGGGGGCTGCCCGGTAACTTAGTACGTTTGATCTAACGTCTGGGTACTGGCAGATCGCCTTGACTGATGGGGCAAAAGAGAGGTCTGCATTCTCCACACCAGATGGGCACTACCAGTTCCGTGTGATGCCCTTTGGGATGACGAATGCCCCTGCCACATTCCAGAGGTTGGTTAACCAGGTATTGGCCGGGCTGGAAGATTTCAGCGCCGCCTACCTGGACGATATAGCAGTGTTCAGCGCCAGCTGGGAGGAACACTTAGGCCACCTCCAGTTAGTGTTGTTGGCCCTGCGCAGAGCAGGCCTCACAATCAAGGCCAGTAAGTGCCAGATTGGGCAGGGTTCAGTGGTGTACTTGGGGCACCAAGTAGGGAGCGGCAAGGTGGCCCCCCTGCAACCCAAGATAGATACCATCCTGGCTTGGGAACCACCCAAAACCCAGACTCAGGTGAGAGCCTTCTTGGGTCTCACGGGTTACTACAGGAGGTTTGTCAAGGGGTATGGCAACATTGTGCACCTCTTGACCTCGCTGACTTCCAGGAAGCAGCCGAGACTTGTGATCTGGACTGACGCCTGTCAGAACGCCTTTGACACCCTGAAAACTGCAATGTGTACAGCACCGGTCCTCCAGGCACCCGACTTTTCAAAAGAATTCATTGTCCAGACAGACGCTTCAGAGCATGGTGTGGGGGCTGTTCTAGCACAGATGAATGAGGAGGGCCGAGACTTACCTGTAGCCTTCATCAGCCGGAGGTTACTTCCCAGGGAACAAAGGTGGAGTGCGATAGAGCGTGAGGTATTTACTGTGGTCTGGGCGCTGAAGAAGCTAAGACCCTACCTGTTTGGGACTCACTTCCGGGTTCAGACAGACCACAGGCCCCTCAGATGGTTAATGCAGATGAGGGGTGAGAACCCAAAGCTGTTGAGGCGGTCCATTTCCCTACAGGGGATGGACTTTACGGTGGAACACCGCCCTGGTACAGATCACGCCAATGCTGATGGTCTGTCCAGATTTTTCCGCCTTAGTGATGAGGACTCCCTGGGTGAAGGGTAGTTCTCCCCACATTTCAGCTGGAGGGGACACGTGTTAGAACTGGCATCATTGGCATGAGTCTCTCCTCCATTTCTTTTCTGTTTGCCTCCTCTGTTTAAGATGTTTTTGCTGGTTTATTGCTTTGGGCACTGTGCCACTGCTGATCAGTGCCACAGTGCAAGTGCTCCCTATGTTAAATTGTTACATTGATTGGTGTTACCATGATTGGCTTGGTTGACTTACTGTTCAGTCCCTAGTCTAGTGCACTGCGGGTGCCAAGGGCATGTAAGTTAACTGCTGCTGGTGGGCTTGCAGCACTGGTTGTGCCACCCACAGAAGCAGCTTGTAAAATGTGTCTCAGGCCTGCCACCGCAGAGCCTGCGTGCAGTCCCTGACTGCCATGTCGACTTGGCAAGGAAACCTACTTGCCAGTCTCTAAAACCTTCACTTTGCCACATTTCAGACACCTCTATGGTAAGCCCTAGGGCTGGGTGCATTGTGGGTAAAAGGTAGGTCATGCCCTGATGTGTGTGGCATGACCTAATAGTGAATTACAGCCATTTTCGTTTTTCACTATTGAAGGGCTACCTGCCTCCAATAGGCCAGACTGGGCAGACTGATTATTAACTCCATTATAATCTATCTGACTCAGGGAGCATGGTAGCAGTTCGAGTTTAGTATCCCTGAACTCAGAATTTAATAACACACCCTTTAGGATGGATGGTTTTTAGATTCTTTGTTTGAAAATAGCCCTTTTAGAAAGTGGCTATTTTCTTGTCCAACTATCCACCGGTCTTTGCTGGTTTGGTGTGTGTGTCAGGGGCTGGGTGGCTCCAGAGGTCTGAATGAGTCAGTGTGGGGTGAATGAGGCATTTACACATAGAGTGAGGAAAGAGTAGCCTGCCCTGCCTGACACAATACTGGCTCCACCTCCTGCTGGGCGACTGATAGCCCTGCTCCTGCCAGTGACAATACTGGCTCCGCCTCCTGCTGGGCGGCTGAGGACTCTGCCCTGCTCAGTGAATAGGCCAGGTGCCTCTGCCTGGCAACACCCACAACGAACCTGAGATGGGGGGAATTTCCCTGCTTGGACAAAGGGAACAAAGGAGAAAAGGGGTATAAGAGAAGGACCCCTGGACCAAAGACTGAGATCACTTCTGACAAGAAAACCTGTACCAAGGACAAGAAGCCTGCTGATCTAAGGACTTGCCTCCCCTTTCTGCCAGAGTGCTGTTTTGCTGTGGAGGAACCTGAAAGCTGCTTCTTTATTTTTGCCAAGGAACAAGGAGAGAGGAACTTGGTGTGTACTCTCTAAAAACTTGCTAGAACATCTCCAAGGGCTGGAAGAGTGCCAGTCTCCTGTTGAAGTCACAGGGCCAAAGGACTTCACCATCTACTGAATTGCTGAATTGCTGGAAAGTGTTGTTTCCAGTACATATGGGAAAATCTGCAGTCTCGACGCCGACGACGACGCCGAATCCAGCTCGACATCGTGAGTAACGGCTCCAGTGTCCCGAGCCTTCGACGCCGGCCGCCGGGCCCGATCGACGCCAGCAGCAACGCCAGTGAGCAGTGGGTATCGGCCCCGGCTCCAAGTGACCCCGTCTCGACGCCGGTATAGACGCCAGTGAAGAGTGAGTATCGGCTCCACCTCCAAGCGACCCCGTCCCGACGCCGCTGCTGATCACATCGACTCGACCCCCTTTCCGACGCCGTGAGCACTGCTCCGGCCCGACATCCCTCGACGCCGCTGCGGATTGACCCGACTCCGAGGCACGATCGACGCCGACCTCGACGCCGACATCTCAACGTCGTGGATCCTCGTTTTCTTCATTTCTCAAGGTACTGTACTTCTGGGGTCTGTTCCAACTCCAGGCTCGACGTACCGCTCCTCGCGGTCGACGCCGAACCTTGGGAATCTTGTAGACTCGACGTCGTGTGACTCCTGTGGGGGTTACATTGTTGCCAAAGAACTGTGTTTCAGAAGAATACTTAATTTTGTTGCTAAAGAACTATTTGCCAAGAAGAAACCTTACTTGAACTATCATTTTTCCTTCCAAAGAGTATTTATTAAGACTGTGTGTGATCGTGGGGGTGTGGCGGGCTGGAATAACAGACGAGGAGGCCAGATATAGTGGGCTATAGTGCGTTTCTTTAATATACACAAGTTCCAGTATAGGGTTGAGAGTCACGGGTAAGGGGTGATGGTTCTCGTCTCGGTCGTCGCTGTCGGTGTTTCTGGTACGCTTCCCGCTCTTGGCACTCTTCGGCGGTGGTAGACCGGGGTAGGTGTTCCTCGGAGGACCGAAAGAGAAACAAACAGAGGAGCCGTCAGTCCTGCAGGGATTCTGCGGAAGATACCGTCCCCCGAGACCCACAATGTGATGCAGAGGAAACGGACCGTGAGGGGGGGGGAAAGAAATGGGTCGAGGATGAAAAAGGACAAGACTGAGGGTGCTCTGAAAGGGTTTGTGAGAAACAGGACTTATAGTGTAAACAGTGCTGTATAGTATTTACAAGGTGGTTGGACGTGACTGTAGAAGTGAGGGAGTCTATATACAAGGGGGCTTCTATGGTTTTACACAGCGTACCTAGCGAGCTAGAATATGGGGGAAGGTACTCACACGCTCCGCCGTAACTCTCCTTTGAGTTACGGCCGCTCTTCAGCTACCTCCGGAGGACTCCACCAGTCTTCCGACCATTCCTCGAGGTCCCCACTTCCGTCTTCTCCTTCCTCCGTATCGCCAGTCGAGAGTTCCTGCCACGATCTTCCGACCCCTTTGTTCTTCTCAATTCCGTCTTTTCTGTGGTCGTCCACCGGGGAGGGGGAGGGACTTCCGGGGTACCGGTCGAATCCTTCCGGTCTGTCGTCACATCGGATTGGACCCTGTAAGAGAGAGAGGGGCGGGGTCGTCGTTGTCACGGACTCTTTGGAGATCATGTTGTTTGGCGTGTCCGGGAAGGGAGAACTCTGTAAAGGAGGTAATCCGGGTGGTACACGGGAGGGTTTAGAGTTCGGGGAAAAGGGTCTCTCACATCCCCTTTCCCTAGGTGTCTTTCGTGTACGGGGTGAGGACATGGGATACCGGGATAGGTAATCTGCGTTTCCTTGTTCCACCCCCTTTCGGTGGATTGTGGTGAACCTGTATGGTTGTAGTGCAAGGAACCAGCGAAGGACCCGGTCGTTATGACCTTTGTTCCGAGCCATCCACTCCAGGGGGGCGTGGTCGGTGTAAATGGTGAATTCCTGACCTTCTAAATAGTAACGGAGACTTTCCACCGCCCACTTAATAGCCAGAGCTTCTTTTTCTACCACAGCATAATTTCTCTCCCTGGGAAATAACTTCCTGCTGAGGTAGAGAATGGGTTTTTCGTTTCCATACGGGTCTTTTTGTGACAACACCGCCCCCAACCCCTGTTCCGAGGCGTCCGTCTGCAACAGGAAGGCACGTGTATAATCAGGACTCACTAGCACGGGATCTGAGGTCAATGCATGCTTAAGATCGAAAAAAGCCTGTAGTAACAAGGGGGCGGGATGTCGGAGTAGGGTCTCAGTGTCTGTGGTTTTTTTCAGTAAGTCGGTGAGCGGTGCTGCCCTTTGAGAAAAATTGGGCACGAACCTCCGATAATACCCTAAGAGGCCTAGGAAGGCACGGAGGTCCTTTTTCGTTGCAGGAAAGGGGAGGGAACGGATGGCTTCGGTTTTGGTATGTTGGGGTCGTATGAGGCCCTCACCTAGAAGGTACCCCAAGTAGTGGACTGTTTGAGCAGCTAGGGTGGTTTTAGCGGGATTGATCGTGAATCCGTATGACCCAAGAGAGGAGATGACTTTGTGCAGGTGGTCCAAGTGTTCTTTCCAGTTATCGCTATAGATGACTATGTCGTCTAGATATGCTCCAGCGTACTGGGTATGGGGTCGTAGGATGTGGTTCATGGCACGTTGGAAGATGGCGGGAGCACCGTGTAGGCCAAAAGGGAGGACCAGGAACTGGTATAACCCCTCAGGAGTGGAAAATACTGTTTTCTTCCTATCCTCTTTCCTGAGGGGTATCTGCCAATAGCCTTTACAGAGGTCCAGAGTGGAGATGAACTGGGCCTTCCCTATGCGTTCGATCATTTCATCGACACGCGGAAGGGGGTAAGTGTCGAATGAGGATATCTTGTTGACTTCCCTGAAATCAATGCAAAACCTGACGGACCCGTCAGGTTTGGGAAACAGGACGATCGGTGAGTTCCAATCGCTCGATGAGGGTTCTATTATGCTCATTTTCAGCATCTGTTCTATCTCTTGTTTTATGACAGTCCGACGGGCTTCAGGGACTCGATATGGCCTTTGTCTGACCACCTTTCCAGGTTCTGTGTGAATAGCGTGTTCGGTGATGGTCGTATGACCGGGTACCGAGGAAAACACCTGACGTAAGGGGTATAGATGTGTCATAAGGTCGTGACTTTGGTGGGAGTGGAGCCCCGAATCTATACAGGCAGCAAAGGAGAGGGGTACCTGCTCCAAGGTGTTAGTGAGGACGGGACGTGGGCCTTCCCACTTTTTCAGCAGATTCACATGGAAGATCTGCTTGGTGGCTCGTGTTGGGTCTAGTTCCAACTCATAAGTGACAGGGGTTACCTGTCGAATCACGGAATATGGGCCTTGCCACTGCCCCAGGAGTTTATGGTCAGATGACGGCATCATTAACAGAACCAAGTCCCCCACGGAGAAGTTTCGTGTTTTTGTTCCCTTGTCGTATTGAACTTTTTGTTTGTTTTGGGCGTTCTCCAGGTTCTGATGTACAATGTCTCTCATTAGGGCCAAATGGGTTTTCAGGTTGGATATGTATTCCGGGAGGGGGCGAGTACGGTTGGGTTCCGCTTCCCAGGCTTCTTGAGCCATATCCAACAGGGTACGTGGGGGTCGTCCGTATAGTAGCTCATAAGGTGAATAGCCGGTACTGCTCTGGGTTTTGCACCGAATAGCAAACAACGCTAGGGGTAGCATATCCTCCCACCTTTTTGCTTCCAACCCCAACAGTTTCTTAAGCGTTTGTTTCAGCGTTGCGTTATAACGCTCCATCAGCCCATCGGTTTGAGGGTGGTATGCTGAGGTCCGGATCTGTTTGATCCCCAGTTGTGAGCAGACCTGTTTCATCAGGGCGGATACAAAAGGCGTACCCTGATCGGTTAGAATCTCCCGGGGAAATCCTACCCGAGAGAACACTGAGATGAGGGCTTTAGCTATGTTCTGGGTAGTCGGTTGTCGCAGAGGTATCGCCTCCGGGAAGCGAGTGGCATAGTCCACGAGGACTAGGGCATAGCGACAACCGCTACGAGAGGGTAACAAGGGGCCTATAATGTCCATCCCTACTCTGCTAAACGGGACATCTATGATAGGGAGAGGCAACAAGGGCACCCTAGGGGGTCGATATCTACTGTTTTTTTGGCATACCGGGCATTCCCTGCAGTATGTTTTCACTTGTTGGTGGACCCCGGGCCAGTAGAATCTTTCCAGAATGGTTTGGCTGGTTTTTTCGTCGCCAAAATGTCCGCCCAAGAGGTGGCTATGGGCAAGAAACAGGACCTTGTCCCGGAAAGGGCCGGGAATCAGTAGTTGAGGCTTTTGTTGCGCCCCTCCCTTACGGTACAACAACCCCTTTTTTTTGTAAAAGTAGGGACCTACGGTAAGTGGGTCTTCTTGCTCTAACGCCGTAGCCCATGCTTCCTGTAGAACGGGATCCTCTTGTTGAGCAGCTCGGAATTCCTGGTCTATCTGCCAGGGATGTTCGTCCGGGATAGCTGGGAAGACGTCTACATAGTCTCTTTTCTCCTTTTTCTTCTGTGCTTTGGTTTTCGGGAGTTTGGGTTGGTTTATGGGCGAGGAGAGCCCCTGAGGAAAGGGGGCTTCTTCCCACCAAGTGTTTAGGGCATCAGTTGTGTCCTGGAGTAGACCGGGCAGACCGGGATAGTCGCTCCCCAAGATGGCTTCTTCTGGAAGGGAGGGAACGAGACCTACTGTGAGGGAGGTTCCCGGATCCTTGGAATGTTGGACCTGGACTTGGGTGGTCGGATATCTCTTTGTGTCGCCGTGAACACATTGAATGGGGACCATCCCTGAGGGGGGGTCGACAGGGCTCTGCATGACCTGGGGCCTGATAACACTCTGTCTACACCCAGAGTCAGCCAGAGCGGTGAGGGTTTGTCCGTTTATTGTCACTGGACGATGGAACGAGGGCGGTCCGGTACTGGGAACGGAACAAACATAGATTCGGGCCATACCAATCTCCATGGGTTCTTCCTTGTGGGGGCACATTCGAGCGATATGTCCAAAACCCCCACAGCCGTAACATTGAGGTCCCGGGTTGGTAGGGCGTAGGGGTATCGGGGAAGGCATCAGAGGGGTCAGTATGGGTCTTTTGGGTGGAAGAGGGCGGATAGGTCTGATCCCTGTAGCGGGAGGGTGTCTCTGGGGATGGTCCTCCTTGACTCGTAGGTTCTCTTGGGCCCGACTGTATGCGCTTGCTATTTCTACCGCTGTTTCCAGAGAGAGACGGGCATGCTGACGTACCCACCGTTGGGTGCTGGGATGGAGAGAGGACAGGAATTGTTCTAAATGTATTTTCTCCAATATCTCCTCTTTAGTGGCTGTCTCCGGTTTCAGCCACCGCGCGGTCAGGTCCTTGATCCGAAACGATAAGGCTCGGGGAGTCTCCTGTGGTCGTTCCTTGACTTGTCGTAGCTTCACCCGGTAGGTCTCGGCATCAATGCCCAATCGTTCCAAAATACAGGTTTTGATGTCCGCATACGGAGTGGTGCCTTGTACGTTCGCTTGCTGATATGCTGCCTGTAATTCGCCAGTGAGTAAGGGCCCTAGGTAATGTCCCCAACGGTCTATAGGCCATGAGGCGGCCTGGGCTAACCGTTCAAAGTTTGTGAAGAAGAAATCCGGGTCTTCCCCCGGTACGAACTTTTGGAGGACCACCGAAGGTAGGGAGGCTGTTGGTCTCTGTTGCTCCAAAACCGTGGTCAGTTTACCCAGTGCCTGTTCGTGGGTGTTTCCCTGGCCTTTCAGGACGTCATGGAGCTGCCCTCGGTCGTCTTCGGCTGTTTTTAGGAAGCGCTCCATCAGGTTCCCGAGTTGTTCTTGGGAGGCAGCCATCCTCTGCATTACGGCCTCCATGTCTCCAGCGGATCACACTTCTGACACCAACTGTGATCGTGGGGGTGTGGCGGGCTGGAATAACAGACGAGGAGGCCAGATATAGTGGGCTATAGTGCGTTTCTTTAATATACACAAGTTCCAGTATAGGGTTGAGAGTCACGGGTAAGGGGTGATGGTTCTCGTCTCGGTCGTCGCTGTCGGTGTTTCTGGTACGCTTCCCGCTCTTGGCACTCTTCGGCGGTGGTAGACCGGGGTAGGTGTTCCTCGGAGGACCGAAAGAGAAACAAACAGAGGAGCCGTCAGTCCTGCAGGGATTCTGCGGAAGATACCGTCCCCCGAGACCCACAATGTGATGAAGAGGAAACGGACCGTGAGGGGGGGGAAAGAAATGGGTCGAGGATGAAAAAGGACAAGACTGAGGGTGCTCTGAAAGGGTTTGTGAGAAACAGGACTTATAGTGTAAACAGTGCTGTATAGTATTTACAAGGTGGTTGGACGTGACTGTAGAAGTGAGGGAGTCTATATACAAGGGGGCTTCTATGGTTTTACACAGCGTACCTAGCGAGCTAGAATATGGGGGAAGGTACTCACACGCTCCGCCGTAACTCTCCTTTGAGTTACGGCCGCTCTTCAGCTACCTCCGGAGGACTCCACCAGTCTTCCGACCATTCCTCGAGGTCCCCACTTCCGTCTTCTCCTTCCTCCGTATCGCCAGTCGAGAGTTCCTGCCACGATCTTCCGACCCCTTTGTTCTTCTCAATTCCGTCTTTTCTGTGGTCGTCCACCGGGGAGGGGGAGGGACTTCCGGGGTACCGGTCGAATCCTTCCGGTCTGTCGTCACATCGGATTGGACCCTGTAAGAGGGAGAGGGGCGGGGTCGTCGTTGTCACGGACTCTTTGGAGATCATGTTGTTTGGCGTGTCCGGGAAGGGAGAACTCTGTAAAGGAGGTAATCCGGGTGGTACACGGGAGGGTTTAGAGTTCGGGGAAAAGGGTCCCTCACACTGTGGTATATTTTTGTCGTTATTTGGTCTTGTGCTAAGCCTTATATAAAAATCCTATTTTTATAATAACTTCTGTGTCGTGTCCATCTGTAGTGTATTCACTTTATTACTGTATGTGGTCATAAATGCTTAACACACTGCCTCTGGGATAAGCCTGTCTGCTCTGCCAAGCTACCAAGGGGGTAGCAGGGGTTATCTGAGTGTGTAATCCCCTTGCCCTGACTAGAGTTGGTAGGTCCCTATTTGTCAGAAGTGTATACCTCTGCCAACTAGAGACCGCCGGTTCTAACAGTGTGAAAAAGGATTATTCTCATAAATGCATTTTTCTTCAAATATGGCCATAAAAAGGACAACAAACTCCGGAGCAAAGGGACATCCCATCACGGTCCCTTTGATTTGGGCAAAGAATTCGTCTCCAAACTTGAAATAGTTGTTACTTAACGCATAGTGGGCTGATTTGACAATTACATTTGTTGGAACTTGGTGTGAACTTGGTATATTATACAGGTACTTTTCAATCGCTTTGAGTCCTTCATGTTGTGGAATTTTAGTATAAAGGTAGATGACGTAAAAAGTTACAGGTACCTGAGTATCTAGATTGAATTCATGGTCTTCAATTCTTTGAATAAAGTCCATAGTATCTCGTAAGTAAGATGGTACTGTATGCACAAGAGGTTTTACAAAAAAAATCAACATATTTTGTGATCAGTTCCAACACTGAATCGCAGCCCGACACAATCAGGCCTGGTGGTGAGACAAGATCTTTGTGCAATTTTGGTAGAAGATATAGCACTGGTATTCTGGGCTTCGTTTTTATAAGATAGTCATATTCACGTTATCCGATAAATCCATCATCAAATGCCTGTTTGATCATAACAGCAACTTCCTTTTGGATTGCCTTGGTGGGATCTCCAGGGATTTTTTTTGTAACAGTCTTCATTTCTTAGTTGTATGTCTGCTTCCTTTTTGTAGTCTTCTATTGCCCAAATGACTATAGCACTACCCTTGCCTCTTTTATCACAATATTGTCATCAGATTGTAATTGCGCAAGGGCATCTCTCTGATTTTTTGTGATGCTATGTTTAATGAAATCTTTAGTAGTGCCTTTTTTGTCAATGGCAGACAATACTGTGTTTTCAAAAGTGATGATTTCCTTTAGGATTAGACCTTGTTGGGGACAAAAGCTGTATTTATTTTTTAGACCTGATGGTTCTTCCACTTGAGAAGCTTCACAATTTAAAAAGACAGCTTTTAGACTAATTTTATGACAGAACTCTAATGCTTCAGTTTTTAACTTTACCATATTGGTGTATTTGGTTGGTGCACAGGATTTTTTTTTGTCCCCACCCGGTCTTGTGCCCGGCCTGTGTTCCATAGTGGTTGACCTAAACTTGTGACTTTGTCCAGGTCCAGTACGACCCATTACTCTCAGTAGGTGCTTTTCGTCTTTTGGTGCTACTTTCATCATAATCTTTAAAAGTACATATTTCCATTTCTACTGATTGAATTTTCATCATTTTTGTCTTAAATAATTTATTAAAATTTACTCTAAATTGTTGTGAGATTTTTCTTGTCTTGTGTTTTACTTTATTAATGTTTGTGTACTGCATAAATACTTTACATATTGCCTCTAAGCTAGGCCTGACTGCTTTTGTGCCAACCTAACAGAGGTTAAACACAGCTTAATTTAGTTACTTTTGTGTTTCAACCTGACAAGGATTGATGTTGTTCTTTAAGATGGGTTCACATACCCTCAACCAACAACCCAATTTCTCAAAGTGATTTAATTGTTGGATATAATATCTCGGTTCGATGCATTGTAGCGCCTCACTACAAATGCTGTAAGTAATTCTGAGTTTGGCGTTCAGATTTTCAAGTTAGATAATTCAATTCACTTGCTTAAAGAAAAGTGCCTTCTCTGTAAAATGGTATGGGATGTTAGTCGAAGCAGAGATAGGGCCTATCGGCTCCTGAAAAAGTTTGTAGATCATTCCATCATTAACTTAAGAGGCCTTTCCTTTTCTGTATCTAATTCCTGATAAGAGACTTCTGAATCTATTACAAATTCATATTGAAATCGACCCAAGTTAAAGAATCCCTAGTCTTACAAGTAGAATTTTTGCAAAGTTTTGTTGCAGTGTCTATGATTTGAAAGTAAGATATTGTATAGTTCATCACTTCCTAGACTGTATATGTCAGGATCTGACACTATGCGCCTGCTAAATCGTACTGTTCCGGGTACAATACCCCAATGTACTACATTTCCAGAAGGCCTCAGTAGGAGGGGCCTCTGGGTACTTAGTCGACCTTCGCATGTCAGGAGGCGTGCGTAATTCTGAATTCGGGAGGCGGCGTGTTTTGTGGAGAGCCATTGTCAGTCATAGTTGCAGGAGGTGATCGTTTAGTCTTCGATGCTGCCTGCCGAGCATTGAGAGACGCTGTGTGCGCATCGGAGCAGACCCGTGGTGGTTCTTAACCGGAGTCTGCAGCTTTGAGTTTGAGAAGGCATCACGAGCGGCGCTGAAGAGAGTGAAAGGCATCGTCTTAATTCCAGAAACAGCGTTGGGTAAGGCTGGGACGGGGCTTCAACGGCTGTTGAAGTCCAGTTGCTGCTCGGGCTCGAGTGGCAATTAGCTGAGGATCCACACTGACTTTGATTTAGTAGCAGACCCGGAGGGTGCTGCAGGCAGGCGAATTTGTATGCCTTTATTCTATAAACTGCCACAAGCTATGTAAACTTTTAATCAGCAGGTACTGTTCCTTTCATTGTTTTCAGTCTTTCCAAAGGAACTTCAGTGGTTTCATGGTTTCATGCAGGATAAATGAGTCCAGTAAATGCTGTAATTTGCTGGGTTCTTCGTCCAGAGAATATTTGAAGACTATATCTTGAGAACTGCTGGTTTCCTTATTTCTGTCCTACTTGCATCTTCGTTAATCAGGGAAAGACAATCCCGTTATCCATATCTTTCACTTCAAAACGGGGAATTGAACAACAAGGGTAAGTATGGGGAAAGGAAGTGTTGAGTAAGAAGTGAATGAGGATTGAACTAGGAGTAATCTGTGTGCTTTGTGTTATAAGTGTATCCTCCTCCAGTGCGAGAAGTATCCTCCCTGGATAGCGTGGCTGGTGGAGCTTGTTTAACAGGTACTAGACCCACTAGTGAGACCTTATGAGAGTAGCTAGAAATTCATAGGCCTGTGTTAACCTATGTGTTTTTTGGTTGCCTTTTCCCGGCTGTTCCCACCCTAATTTCTTTCCCTAACTTGATCGCCTCAATACTCTGTACTACATGTGTTAGAGTTGGGGATATCGAGAGGTGGACCCCTTTGAGCATTGACCGGATCCTGAGGAGTTCCTGTGGTATTGACAGTATACTCTGTAAATTAGAGGGCAAAAATTGTCAGACTGATTGCTAAGAAAAACTGAAAAACAGAACAGAAAAACAGCGTAAGAACTAGAAATGATACGCAAGCCACTTTATTTTCAATGAAATCTTTTGACATTGGTCCCAAAGGTTAGCCGTTCATTATGTGCACTTAATTCTCATTTTTCATTTCTCTATGGTACGTAATGGAGTAACAAGATTTTTGTTTCGTTCTGGTGCTTTCCAGCTTGTTTCTGGTTTGGATAGGCCATATCCCTTAACCGTATTCGGTCAAAGGAGATGGGAGCATGCAATTTAGGATGAGAAACAAATACTTCTATTGTTGATAAACATGATATGAAGAAGTATGATTATCAATTGGGTGGGATGAAGAATATCCCATACCACCATTGAAAAATAAACAACTTGAAGTGAACTTTTATTGATAAATTTTTGATTTACATTTATGAAGACAGTTTACCCCTCTCCTGAGGAACATAGGCAGTGCTAAGGGGGACAAACCCAAATTGTGGTATGTTGCTGATAGAATATTGTCACACTCTTTTTAGATGCCCTGAAAAAGATCATAACTGGGCCAAATGTGTTGGCTGAGCGATGACTTTACATTTACCTACAAAATTGAAATTTGAATAAAGAACAGTACAAACTTAGGACAACACCACTCGATTAATCCTTTTTCTAATACTAATAGCATTTGGCTGATACATATTGCTTGCTTCAAAGTTGCCTCTCAATTTGTGTTTTAATAATGCATTATCTTCTTTAGTCTAATCTTCCAATAAAACATGTTGCTCAGGTGTACACTGTCAGAATATGAATTAATTTATGATTACTTAAGATACAAGATATATTCTGTGAAACTGGCTATTCTGCATGATAAAAGTATGTTACAGTGTCCATACCAGTGGTGGAAGTGGGGGAAAAAAAATAGGGGAACTGTGGGCGGAGAATCAGAGGGCGGGAATAACCCAAGGTTTGGATCAGTGGGCGGAGCCAGAGGTGTGGCCAGAATGCGCAAACATCCCAATTTTTCAGCATTTGTTTGGCATTTCTCTGCCCAGTTTAATCAACCAATGGATACACATGGTTATTTAGGGTTATAATAAGTTATTGATATTAAAACACATTCACAAAGTGGGATATGCTTCTAATCACAATGTCCCAAATACGATAAAATGTGGAAGCACAAGCCGTTTGTCACCGAGCCATGGAGTTTGTCATCAGCACTTCTCCCATTTTCCACAACAGCAGTTCAAACATGAATGGCAAAATATCCTAGTTTGCAAAATGTTTTCTATATAATTATGTCTCTGCCATATTTGTCTCCTAATGGAAGATCTGCTACATGATCTGACCATTTCAACTAATAAATGGTTTATAGCTCAAACGTATTAAAAGTTAATAAAAAATGTGGCTTGTTTTGCTGCGGAGTGGATGTCTTATTGCAAAGGTTGATTGATCACCTTTCTCACTGTTGCATTTGTATGTTACACTGGTACTAATAAGGCAAAATCTTTACAAAGACTGTTAGCATGTGTACACATGTCAAAATAATAAAATATCAGAAAATATACTGCATTATGATGCAGCCTTTTTTTAAATGCATAATTTAGTCAACACTGCGGCATAATTGTGTCCTCCTTTGCTGCATATTTGATTCCAGTGGCCCCACAGCAAGCAGCACATGTTAAAAGTGCTTGTGAATGAAGCAGAGAGACAGTGAAGTTTGCGAACTTAGTTTGGTGTGCATGCAAATTCTGCATTGGCAATCCCTGGTGAGTTGCAGCTACTTCTTCTGAAACAAGGCCAATGGAGCTACCTATGGGTGAGGCAGACTGGCCTCAAGGGCAGGGCCGGCCTTAGCACAGGTAGTGCCCTGTGCATTAATGTTTGTTATTGCCCCTCAATGACCACCTCTGCCATGGATTCTCTCACTACCATCCTTTAACAGTGCCCCTCAAGTATCCATAACCACACTCTTTCTCAGATGCTTTAAATTTGATTTACAGTGCCACTCATACCAGTGTATGGTGTCAGAGCACTTTACATCACACACATTACTCAGAGACAATCAATATGTGTGTAAATCACTGTATAGAAAATGTTACATAAGAGTAAGGACTACAAGGTGTAGGAGTCGCATGATAACCATACTAGTAGGCCGTATAGTTTAATAGTGATTGGTCTGGAGAAACATAAACTCAGAATTTAAAACGTAATACCATGGTTGGGGGTTCTCTTTAATAATCAGAATTGATTTCTGACCAAAAGAACACTTTTTGCAACATTAGGATAATCAAAGACTGGGGTAAAAAACATAACACTCTAATTTATACCTTGCAGTTTGTATGCAGCCCTTAGATGAAAGTTAATAGCTCACTGTTCTATGTTAGGATTTTAACTTATAAACTGCAAGTAACAAAAGGATCTCTCTGACAAAAACAAGTAGCCCACTGACCTATTTACATTATGTGCACTTTGTGTTACATGTTCTTTGCAGCAGGCACATTAACCCCCTGAGCTATCTTTCCTTAAATCAAAACTGCCACTAGACAAACTTATGTCTCTCTAGGAAGAACATTAAACACCAGAGTCATCATGACATTTTTATTGTTGCCGAAAATAGCTGGAGGCCAGGAAAGAGGCAGCAAGCGCTTTTAAAACCTTAATATACTTGCAAACATAATGCCTCCACCCAAAGTCAGCACCTGGTGCGGCCACACCGGTTGCACTGCCCTAGAGCTGGCCCTTCTCAAGGTTCCTGTGACCACAGTGACAGTCACTGTTGTTCTAGGCTGTGCTGCTTCATAGGCCTGCCCGCAAGACTGGACGTGAACTTCAGTATGGATTGTGGTGGACAAACCTTGAAGGTTAACCCACACTTGCCACTGCTAGGGTCCACCTACTGGTGCTAAGACACCAGGGCTTCTAAGGTCTTGCTCAGCCTCCTAAGGTAAAGCATGGGATTGTGCTCTCTCAGGAGAGTGGTCTGGTGGACTGGTTATTAAGGCTGAATCTGGTCCCGCGTTCCAAGTTCATCAGCTCTGGCCATAGTGCCACATCCTTCTCCCCCACTGAACACCATACTGCCCCACTGAGAAAAACTCACTCGCGCTTCAACTACAACCCAATTGCTGCCAGCTATAAACACCACGATGCAGCTCAATTTAAATGACGCACTAAACAAGAGCAATATACGGCCTACAAAAAAAAGTGACAACATCCTGGAAAAAGCAAACACTCATAGGGAATGCAAAATTTAGCAAACCATGTGAAATGTAAGCAGGAACAACATAGTATCTTAACGCTTTTACACTCACCATTCATAAATCAGTGAGTGCTTGACTAGAGGGCCCTGAATAGACCCATTTCAATGTCCATTGCTTATATCCTTACAAAACGTAAGCAGTATGGTAAAAAGACCATATGCCTGGACGCAGAGCCGCAGTACACATTTTGTTTTCCAATCCACACTTTGCAGTACCTCCAGGATTGGTGCACTAGTTGCAAGCCCAGGGAAAACAAAGACAAGAAAAACAAAAATAGCGCTTCACGGGCAAACTCTATAAAAGTGGCGCTAATTTGTTTGGGGATGAATAAAATTAATTTGGCCAGTTTGCTACCACTCTGTCTTACTTTATTTAATTATTTTTAATATTTTAAACCTTTTATTCCAGATGCTGCACCTCGGAATTAAAATACGACATTTCCAGCAAAAATGTTTTTCTTTTTTGGATCCATTTCACAGGGGAGCAAATAATCCTGAAGCAGGGCCGGCTTTAGAGCTGGCAGCGCCGGGTGCGACAATTATTTTTGGTGACCCCGCACACCATGAGCACCTCCTCGGAATCTCTCCCTACCACCGGGCAAAAGTGCTTCTCATCTCACCAATCATATGTTATTGCTAAACACAGCACCCCCCTGAGGTCGGCGCCCCCTCCACAGGTCAGCGCCCAGTGCAGCCGCACCAGTCGCACTGCCCTAAAGCCAGCCCTGTCTTGAAGTCACTGTTTTCAGTAAGAGAAGATCTGCTAGACAGAAAGAGAGGGAAGAAGGAAAGAGTGGGGGGGCAGCTGAAGCGGCAGAGCAGAAGTGGACACTGTATTTTTCATCTCTGGCCACGAAGGAAAAGACAGAGAGTCCTGTGACTTCTCTGCCGCCCGTCCTCGAACACCAGGATTGCCGAGCTTTATTTATAGGCGATGGTGATTTCTTGCGTCCTGGAACGCATTTTCAAAATTAAAAAGTAGGGGAACGGAATCCTTGGAATTGAAGAAGTAGGGGCACGCTGTGCCCTGCCGATCCCTCCCACTTCGACCACTGGTCCATATGCTCTACATTTCAAAGTGCTTCCATTTGAATAGATAGGTCTGTTTAGCCTAAGATATTTCTGACCTCAGTACCTTCCTCAGAGAAATCCAGAGTTTCAAACTCTCACCTTGGCACACACATTCCTCAGAGCTGGCAACAGTGCAACCTTTCCTCATCTTGAAATGCCACTGAGGTTTTGTGCTCACAACAGATGCAGAGAGGTTTATCGTTTACCAAATGGCCCCAAATGTTAAAGATCCCTTTCTGGTCCCTTTATTAAATCTCCTATATAAGGACCATATTTTTTTTCCTGCTTGTAGATTCTAAATAGACTCTCAAATCCAATACCAAGTGCATGAATCCAGAATAAACCTGTATTGTCAGCTTCCATATCCATAGAAGTGTAACATCATTGTGATCAGCCTATGGGGCTAGCAAACTGCACTTGCTGATAAAGTACAATGCAGTAGTCTTGTCTATCACAATGAAACAATCCCACCTGGACTTGTGAAATACGTTTGTGAAGGTTGTTGGAGATGGCCCTTTTTTGCAGGGTTATCCCTAAACATTTTGCCTCTTCCTCCTATGTATTTCCTGACCTGCTGTTGTTGGTTTTAGGACTCTGGGCACTTTATCACTACTGATCAGTGCTAAAGTGCATATGCTCCCTGGGTAAATTGTGTTACGGATTGGTATTTCCATGATTGGCATATTTGATTTACTTGTCGGTCTCTAGTAAAGTGCACTGAGGGTGCCAGGGCCTGTAAATCAAATGCTACTAGTGGACCTGCAGCACTGATTGTGCCACCCACATGAGTTGCCCTGAAAAGGTAACTCAGACCTGCCACTGCAGAGTCAGCGCGCAGTTTGTAACTGCGATGTCGACTTGGCAAGTGCACACACTTGCCAGGCCCTACCCTTCCTTCCCTTTTCTTACATGTACGTCACCCCAAAGGTAGGCTCAAGGTACCCCTGTGGGCAGGGTGAAGTGTATGTGAAATGTAGGACATGCCCTGATGTGTGTGGCATGTCCTTATAGTGATATACTGCCGATTTCGTTTTTCACTTTTGAAAGGTTATCTGGCCCATGGGAAAGCATGGGAGTTAATTTATAACATTTTATAAATATAACTTCCCATTGGGACTAGATAGAAAAATAAAGTTTAGTATGCCTGAACTCCGAATCTAAAGATGCATCTTTTAGTAAAGGTGATTTTTACATTCTGTGTTTGAAAAAAACACTTTTAGAAAGTAGGTATTTTCTTGCTTGGCCATCCTGTGTGCCTCTGCTAGGATATGTATTGACTGTCTGGGTTTGTACTGACAGGGGTTGGGGAGGTGCATTCTCTCAGACGGCCACCAGGGAGGGGGGGTGGGGGGGGGAAGTTGATGTGTGTCATGCCTTTCCTGAATGAGTCAAGGCTGGGCTGAATAGACCTGGGCTGCATTCAGAGTAGTGGGGGGAGATTTCCCTTGCACCTGAATAGGCCCTGTCTGCCTCTGACAATGCTGTCTCCACCACCTGCCAGGAAGCTGCACCAGAGAGGAAGGAACTGGTTCTAGCTAGGCACAGATACTCTCTACCTGAGAGGGCAGAGGATTTTGGGCTATAAAAAGTGGAACCCAAACCTCTGAACTTTAGAACTCTTTTGCACCAAGAAGACTGCCAAGAAGAAAAGCTGGAGAAAATGTGAGGCGGAACTACCACTTTGCGGAGTGCTTTGCTGTGTTGGCCTGCAGTGGCTGCTTCTGTTTTGGGCAGTGAAAGGACTGGACTGAACTCTCTGCAATCTATTTTTGTGAGTTTCTCCAAGGGCTTGAGGTCGAGCTTGCCCCCTGTTCAAGCTGTCTCTGGGACAGCAAAGACTTCAAGTTCTTCTGCCCTTAGCACTGGGGACTGTGTGTTTTGTGCTGCAACAGAAGAAAAAGCAACCCAACGCCGTCTACGATGCTGCTGCTGACTCCGTGTCCTGAAAGCACCGCAGAGGGCACTGCCACAATGCCGCACAAAGACCCTATTCTCACCCACGACGTCTTCTGACGCCACCACCGAGCCGCTGCTCGCATCCCAACCTGTGGGCACCGCATGCTGCCTTGTTATCCCCGACGACGCCGTCCCACGCCGAAATCGATGCCGCTGCTTGCACCGTGGTTTGAGGGCACAGCTCGTAAAGTTACACGACGCACCACCCTCATCCAGCACCTTCATCCCACACCACTGCCTTGGCCTACCGACGCCCGCGCCATCGACTCCAACACCGCATTAGCAACGACGATGCCGTTGCTTGCACCGGGACCTGCCAGCAACGCGACGAGCACCGCATCACTTTCCACCGCAACCCTGGTCTCACCAACAACGCCATCACTGAGCCGCTGCTCGCACCTTGACCTGAAGGCATCACACGCCGCACTGCTGCTCTTTGCACCGCAGCACCCGACATCTACTGACGCCAGCGCTCCTGACTGCAACTGCGAGGAGTACGATTTGTAACGTGTGTGACTTCCAGGCACCGACCTCCGGAACTCACGCCTGCGGACGCCGTGCTTTCGGAAGCTCAACAAGAGGTCGCCGATGCCCTGCATTTCTAAAGTCAGCAGAGGTGGGGGCATGGCAATTTTATTTAGAGAATGCTGGTCCCTACATAGTGAATCATCTACTATCTGGGGTGCATGTGAGGTCCTTGATTTCAGCTTACAACTCTCTGCCCATTTCACTCTGGGGGGTCTCTGATATATCGTCCGCCGGAAACAGCCAATGTATTTTTGGAATTGTGTGGGGACGCTCTGGCAGATAGAGCACTGCGTTTTTCGAACTATTTGCTCCTTGGGGATATTAATATCCATCTCGATATTATTGAGGCGGCCGACTCGGCTGCTTTTATGGACTCCCTCCACTTAGTCCAGCTCTCCCAATGGGTCGGATATCCGACCCATCAAGGGGGGCACACCCTGGCCACCATCTGTGCCAACTTTCCTATTTCAGTTGAAAGGCCACTCCCTGTCGCCTGGTCGGACCATTTTCCCATATTTTTTTCATGGGATATCAAGCGCCCACCACGACCAATTAGTTCCTATCGGCCTCCCACCTTTAGGAAACTGGATGCTGGGCAGCTGAGCAGATGCTTCGCAGCCTCGCGTCCTTCCCTTTCCGAGGACCTTGAGGATAATGTGTCCAGGTTTGCAGGTTAGATCACTGATTCAGTCGGCGCTCTTTCTGTTCCAGGACAGCCTAAACTGAGGAGAGAGTCCCCTTCTAAGCCTTGGTTTACTCCTGAGCTGATGACTTTGAAACATGCTTGCAAGGTATTGGAGAGAGCATGGCGTTCCAGCGGCTATTGCTCTACAGCCAAACTTGCACTTAGAGCCAAACATAAACTCTATTATGCGGCTATTGGAATGGCCAAAGGCTGGCACTTCTCCGCTCGCATTGATCGGGCTAATAACAATTCTAAAGAAATATTATCTATTGTGAAGAGTTTCGTGGCTCCCAGTGCCCAGGTTTTGGCAGTACCTTCCTCGGATACCTGGTGCAACACTTTGGCAAAATCTTTCAAGGACAAAATAGTCAGCATCCAAGAAGTCTACTCTCGCCTCGCTGTGGAAGCAGATGATAGAAACTGTTTCCATCTTTTCTGCATTTAAACCTGTTGATCTGCCTAGCACCCTTAGAATTCTTGAGGCACTCAAATCTGGATCACCAAAGGATCCATGTGCGGCTAGGCTTCTGTCAGAAGTGTCTGATACTATTAATTTTGAAGTTAATCTTATGGTCAACAAGTCACTCCGCGAGGCTTGTGTTCCATTATCATGGAAGCAGGCGCTGATTCTCCCCCTCCGTAAGAAGCCATCACTTGACCCTCTGCTCCCTGACAACTATTGTCCTCTCTCGCTAAGTTTGGCTAAAGTATGCGAGAAGGTTGTTACCTCTCATCTCACCAACTATGTAGAGGTGTCTGGTTTGCTTCATCCAGCACAATCTGGTTTCCGTGCCTCTCATAGTACGGAGTCAGCACTGCTGGAGGTGTCTGAGGCGATCCGGGAGTGTTTGGATGCCAGAGGAAGAGCAGCCTTGGTTATGCTTGATCTCTCGGCGGCATTCGATACAGTGCCGCATTCTTTGCTCCTTGATCGCCTAGAGGAAATTGTATTTCTGAATCGGCGCTGTGCTGGATCAGGTCCTTCTTGGAAAATAGGTCGCAGCAGGTTTGGCTTCCACCTTGTGCCTCTATGCCTATGCAGCTGTCAACTGGTGTACCGCAGGGATCATCACTTAGCCCTCTTCTTTTTAACATCTATTGACTCCGCTGGTTTATCTTGCGGAGTCACTAGGGGTTAAAGTGATGGCCTACGCAGATGACACTCAGCTTCTGTTTTCCTGGAAGAAGGGTGATGATGACTCTGTTGTGGTGGCGCAGCACTGTTTGTCCTCTGTGTTCCATTGGCTGGCGAGTGCACAGTTGAAGTGCAATGAAGAAAAATCTGAAGTGCTCTTGTATGGCTCGTTCCCAGTGGACTTCAGGGAAAGGTTGTGGCCTCCTGATTTTCCTCGACCTACTATGGGCAAGGGCACTGCAGAAAACCTTGGTGTCTGGTTTGACTAAAACTTGAACTTCTCGACAAAAGTGAAGAAACTGGTAGGGACCTGCTTTGGCACTTTGAAAATCTTGAGGAAGTTTCTCCTTCTTCTGCCTGGCAGTGCTAAGGAAACTGTGGTCAGGCCTTTGATCTTATCCCGATTGGACTATGCCAATGCTTTTTTGGTAGGTAGCCCAGGCTACCTGGCAAAGAAATTGCAAGTAGTCCAAAATTCAGCAGCCAGACTGCTCTTGGGACTCTCATCTACACATAGTGTTCCGATCCATTTGCGTAACTTGCATTGGCTCCCAGTTGAAGCTCGGCTGAAATTCAAGATGTTGTCTATTGCACATCGGGCCCTTTCTGGTTTAGCCCCTATTTATCTTCAGAAGAGATTTGCTTTTTATATTCCTAGCAGACAGCTTCGCTCGTCCGACCAGCTTCTGATACAGATTCCGAGGCTCAAGCGTCAAAGGCTAGGCGTGAGTTCTTTTGTCCGTGAGGCCTGCTTGGCCTGGAACATGCAACCGTTGGCACTCCGGGGCATTGAGGATCCACTGCTTTTTAGGAAAAAGCTTAAAACGTTGCTTTTTTAGTTTCTGATTTGTGTGCAGTTCTTTTTTTTGGAGCAAGCGCCGGGACACTTTAAGTAGCCATGCGCTTTATAAATTAAACATGACATAACATAACATAACATAACATAAAGGTACTGTTTTGCGGGTCTTCCCGACACCCTAGCTGGGCTGCGACGCTGCAGTCAGCCAGAACTGTTTGGATGTTTGTTCTTGACGCCGTAATAGCCCCAGAGGGAGCTATCAACTTCAAGGAACTGTTTTTCAAAGTTATTTTGATAACTGAAGATTTCTAAGTGCTGGATTGTGGATTTTTATAGTTTTTGGTCTTGTCGTAAGTATATAAAAATATTGGCTATTTTTCTAAACTGGTGTGGTGCCCTTTTGTGGAGCTTACACTGCATTACTGTTGGTTATGTGCAAATGCTTTACACACTGCCTCTAAGATAAGCCTGACTGCTCAGGCCAAGCTACCAAGAGGGTGAGCAGGGGTTATTTTAGGAGTCTAACTCCCTTATCCTGACTAAGAAGAGTGGTCCCTATTTCGACAAAGGTGCAAGCCCTTGCCAACTAGACACCCCCATTTCTAACAAAGGTCTATACCAGAAGCCCAACATAGTTCCAGGAGGGACAGATGTTCAGGATCACTCCCATGGAAATGATTTCCATTTAGATTCTTTGCATATATTTTTCGATATGTGCAAATACTGAAAATCCAGATTGCATCAGGCCCTCCTCGACCAATGCTGGACACTCCTTTGCTACGCCAATGGCCAAGAGTCTTTTACCACAGAATGTTATGGTGACTGGGGGGTAGGCCACTTGCTTAGCTGCCAATTGACCTTTTAGATTCAAACTTTCAAAGTAAACCTGCTAAACAATTTCAACACGTACCAGTTAAGTTGGTGAAAATGAACTGCTACTGTGGCCCATGTGTGCATTTTTACCTGAATGTCGAGGCCTGAAAGAGCAATATTTTTCTGTGAGGAGTTGTAACTTATGAGTTTTCAAGAGTAAGACATGCTTACCTTGCCACTGATTTGCAAAGCTTTATTTTACATGAGTGGTTCAAGAAGTCTACAGCCATGTCAGATCTTAAAGTGCACACGTGAGATATGTTCAGATACAATGAATTTAAATGGGATTTATTTCTATGGGCAATTGTTTCCTGGCTTCGACCAAACTGGAAAAGCCCCAATGAAGGGAACAAGTTAGCAGGGCAGAGACAGAAAACGGCCAGAGAATCAAGAGAAAGAATATGGGCCTGTAGGTAATCAAGAAGAGAGATATGGTGAGACACTGAGCAGGTAAAGAAAAGGCTTCCTATGTTTAGGAGGCTAGGAGCAGTAAGGGAGAAGGAGCGGGAGCTCGATACGGCCATAGAGAGTGAAGGGACTTAGGAGTGTTTGGGAGGGTCTGTGGAGAGGCAGAGATGGAACATGATGTTTTTAGAGTACGAAGACCGGAGGGGTGTGACATGAAAACATTTTAAGATGATTTAGGACAATCAAAGTTTGAAACGTAATTAAAAGGGGAAAGCACAAAAAGAGATCAGGAGAGGAGGATGTGAGAGGAAAGAGAGTGTTAAAAGGAGGTGAATAGACACATTGAGGATGTGGAGGAGCAGCGGTGCAGGCAGGAAGGCCAGTAAGAAGAGAGGAAAGTAGTAAACAAGTAAAGATGTAAGAGAAAAGTAAAAATAAAAGTGATCTAAGCAAGAAAATATATTCTGGAGGCAGATTGTGTGTTATGCAAGGGACAATTAACAGTTATAAGTATAAGAAAATAAGTGTGTGTGCTTTTTAAAGCTGTAAACTGTAAGTATGGGAGAGAGAGACACCGGAAGAGCTGTTGCATCAACATTCATCAGTTAAAGAAGTCTGCTCTGAGGCAAGCAGTCGGGGTCTCCGGACCCCCATCCACTACCTCAGCCACAGGAGGGTCGTCATATTGCCGCAACAGTTTCCAGTAATGCGCACCTCCTCTTCCTCATCAGTTCCTGTCGAGTGATTACTCTGAGCTTGTCCCAAACAAAGCAGCTTTCTATTCACAGAATGTTCAACACGAGGCCTTAGAAGAGGAAGGAGGGAACTGAACACGGACAAGACAGAAGTCCTCATCCTGGGACCATCACCCTCCGCATGGGACGACTCCTGGTGGCCCCCGGCACTAGGCACCGCACCTGAACCGACGGACCACGCACGCAACTTGGGCGTCATACTGGACTCCTCCCTATCGATGACCAGACAAGTCAACGCCGTCTCCTCAGCTTGCTTCCACAACCTCCGCATGCTCCGAAAGATCTTCCGATGGATCCCAACCGAGACCAGGAAGACGGTCACCCACGCTCTCGTCACCAGCAGACTAGACTACGGAAACACCCTCTACGCCGGTACTACGGCCAAGCTTCAGAAAAGACTTCAGCGTATTCAGAACGCCTCCGCCCGACTCATCCTGGACGTCCCCCGACGCAGCCACATCTCGTGCCACCTGAGAGACCTGCACTGGCTCCCGGTCAACAAGAGGATCACGTTCAGACTCCTCACCCACGCACACAAGTCCCTCCACGACCTAGGCCCAGGGTACCTCAACAGCCGCCTCACCTTCTACACGCCCACCCGCCGGCTACGTTCCGCTAACCTCGCCCTCGCCGTCGTCCCTCGCATCCAGAGAGCCACCGCTGGAGGAAGGTCATTCTCCTACCTGGCAGCTAAGACTTGGAACTCCCTACCCGTCCACCTGCGGATGACCCAGGACCACCTGGCCTTCAGGAAACAGCTCAAGACCTGGCTGTTCGAGCAGTAGCAGACCCCCTTCCCCAAGCGCCTTGAGACCCTTACGGGTGAGTAGTGCGCGATATAAGTTCCATGATTGATTGATTGATTGATTGAGGGAGTGTCTGGGGCCCAGAGGTGGGCGAGGCTTTGCTTTACCTCGTGGAGTGTTGGTAAACCGGCTAAATTGTCGACTTTTGATGTTGAATTATTAAATGTCTAAAAAAGAGGCCTCATTCGGCTCACATTTATTTAGTTGTTTCCATACTCTTAGAGCTGAACGTGATAGAGCTAGATTTCTCAAATTAAGCATTGCTCTGTTTTGTGTTTCAGACAGACTGCATTTAAATTGGCACACAGATATTGGTGCAAGTGAAAAACACATAGCACATGAAATATGAAATGAGGCCTGGTCAAAATGCTTTCAGTCTGAAATGCTTGTGCTGAATTAACATGTGTTTTAGCAGTGTAGAGAAATTTGTGATTACAGTTTTCCTTTTTAGCTTTGAAGATAAAATGGAATGAGTTCTCTCCTCCCAGCTCCTTTCCCTTATAATCTACACTACCTGTTCCCGTGTCAAGAGACTCTGGCTTTGTTGCATATTTAGACAATGCATATTCAGTTCACAACACATCTTTTTATAATGTGTATTATTAATTAATCAACCAACACTACACGTAGGGCAAAAGCATTTTGCATGAAAAGCTATCTAAAACATTAGAGCATGTTGCTATAAGTATGTATTAACTGTATGGACTTTGAAAATTTGCACTGGTGCATGTTTATGCTATGTTGTACGTTGCACATTTTTGCATGCTGTGCACAAATAATAGAAAAGCTGCTTTAAATTTATAGCTTTTGCTAGGTAATAACTAATACAGGGTAATAGTATGGGGAAGGTAAACATAATGGATTTTATTGAATAAATTAATACTTTTTTGTGTTTGTTTTGTTTTTGGCCAACCATAAAATGGCTGCCTGGGAATCCAGCATGGCTGAGAATTGTACTGAATGAGAGACGCATGCGCAGAACTGCCAAGTGCCTCAAGTGAAGAGACATGGGTCAAGGCCACAGTGAACTGTACATTCTTGTTATAGTGCCAATGTACCAGTGGTTGTGGGATGTGAAAGGAAGGAAGAAATGGACTGATACATTTTTCTGCCTTAATGTTGCATATTTGTATAATTATTGATGGTGAAACAATAAGACTGTATTAAGCATTAACGCTTCCTTTGTTAAAACTTGTATGGGTTGGATTTGCAATGAGAACAGGATGGTGAGACCCTCATGTCATCTATGCTAACCAATCCCAGTGTGAGTTTCTACTGAAACTGCAACACTATTAGTGTAGTCAGCCAAGAATAAGAGTATAAATAATGACCTCTTTGGAAGTGTGTTAGCTTTAGGGGGCGTGTGAGCTTTTTGGGACTAGAAGAGATAGGAGGAGAAAGGAGAGGGAGTAGATGAGGCCAGACATCATATGGGTTAGGCACGTGAACGTCGCGGGTGCAGCCATATTTTTTCATAGAGTCCTTGTACGTCATATTTTGGCAAGGCATATCTCATTCCTCTGTGGTCTTTGAAGGAAGGGCCTTTTCAGGAGCAGCCTCTCTGTCAGACAATGGAGAGGGAGAGGGGCGGATGAGCAGACCATGGCAGAGAGTGCAGCTGATAGAAAAGGTTTAGATTTAAATGCCAAAACTCTAAGTTTATGCTTTGACTAGTTTTGAAAAGATTTATTTGTCTTATGCATTTATTTCTCTTTATGGGAGATTTTTGCCAATTATTTAATTATTGATTAGCCTTGCAAAGCTCACTCTTGAAATATATTTTCCTGAACTCTTTAAAGAATACTGACATACATTTGATGCCTCAGCCTCTTCCTTCATGGAATGCCTTGTATTCAGTCTATAATATGTCCTGTATTAATTCTATTTTCCTATTTTCAATTCTGTAAGCTGATTGATATTTGACTAATGAATAAAGGGTCAAAGAACTTTAACTTTTAACTAGAAAATAAAACCCTTTAAAAATACTCACAACTCTCTTGCATTTTTGATCTTTCATGTTTATGTAAAGTCTCTTGAAGGTAATATACAGTGGCAAGGGTCCAGTGCCTTTACAGTGGTAAATTAGAGGTAAATGAGGTTTTGCATTGAGAAATTACCGTGAAAATACCGCTGGATCAGATTCTGGTAGCAAGAGGATGGTCATTATCGATTAGTTTGGCGATTAAGGATTATTAATATCACCATCAACTATACGACTAATGGACCATTGACCTTAGGAGGGAAGTAAAATATTTGCCCAAGTTAGATAAATGTCCATATTCTCAAAAGAAAGTCCTGATTCCAATGCTCAGAATCTGCAGACTGCGATACCAAAGGGGATGATGGACGTAGCGCTTGCGCAAATCAAATACCCACCCCCAGTCAACGGATCTGGGTTTAATTCATCATCATTCTTTAGCTCACTCCACCACCCCAGTTCAGACATGGCCATATGCAAATCAGTCTGACCCTGTGCCTTATGGGAACAGTCCAGCCCGAACTGCCACGCCATGTCTTCCCTGGACCGGAAACAAGCATCCTGGGATCGGTTTCGGGTTCATAACCCTCATCAGCCAGGCTATCTTGAATCCAGTGGCAAAGTCAGCAAGGGACCCACGCCTGGGCATAACCTGCCAACTTAGGGCGAACAAAGCAATACCAAAGGGGATGATGGGCAGAGCGCTTGAGCAAATAAAACACTCACCCCAGTCAACTGATCTGGGTTTAATCCATCATCATTCTTTAGCTCACTCCACCACTCCAGTTCAGACATGGCCATATGCAAATCAGTCTGACCCTGTGCCTCATGGGAACAGTCCAGCCCGAACTGCCAAGCCATGTCTTCCCTGGACCGGAAATAAGCATCCTGGGACCGGTTTCGGGTTCATAACCCTCATCAGGCAGGCTATCTTGAATCCAGTGGCAAAGTGAGCAAGGGACCAGCATCTGGGCATACCCTGCCAACTTAGGGCGAACAAAGCGATACCAAAGGGGATGGTGGACTGAATGTTTGAGCAAATCAAATACTCACCCCCAGTCAACTGATCTGGGTTTATTCCATCATCATTCTTTAGCTCACTCCACCACCCCAGTTCAGACATGGCCATATGCAAATCAGTCTGACCCTGTGCCTCATGGGAACAGTCCAGCCCGAACTGCCAAGCCATGTCTTCCCTGGACCGGAAACAAGCATCCTGGAACCGGTTTCGGGTTCATAACCCTCATCAGCCAGGCTATCTTGAATCCAGTGACAAAGTGAGCAAGGGACCCACGTCTGGGCATACCCTGCCAACTTAGGGTGAACAAAGCGATACCAAAGGGGATGATGGACTTGCAGTTAGGGCTGGACTGTTCCCATTGGGCACAGGGTCAAGACTGATTTGCATATGGTTGGGTCCAAACTGGAATGGCATGGTGAGCAAAAAAATGATGGATTTAGGCCCAGATCTCTGTACTGGGGTGAATGTATGACATTGTTCTGCATTCTGTCCATCAATAGTTCTTTTTGCATTTGTCACCCCGAGTGGGACGGGTATGCTCAGACGTGAGTCCCGTCCATCAATAGTTCCTTTTGAACCTGAAGACTGGCAAAGCAGTACTGGAAGGTGATGCAAGAATGTGATTGCTGGAGTGGTGTGAGCATCAATAGGATTGTGAAATGTTGTTAATGTGCTAGGATGTATTTTTGAAGTGTTGAAAATAGTAAGGGCCCGATTCACAGAACAAATTTAAGACAAAATCCTAAACTTAGTACCATTTTGGTATTCACAGAATGCACTTACTACTTCTGGTATTCACAGAATGAACTTACTACTTTTGCGATTCACAGAATAAACGTACTACTTTTGCTATTCACAGAATGGATTTACGACTACTAACTTTACGTCCGCACTCGGGCCGGAAATTCTGGCCTGGAGGCGGAGCTTCCGGCCCGGAGGCGGGGCTTCTGGGCCGGAGGCGGAGCTTCTGGCCCAGAGGTGGAGATTCCGGCCAGTGGTGGAGATTTAGCCATGGCCAAAATCTCCACCTCTGGGCCGGAAGCTCCGCCTCCGGGCCGGAATTTCCGGCCCGAATGCGGACGCAAAGTTAGTAGTCGTAAATTCATTCTGTGAATAGCAAAAGTAGTAAGTTTATTCTGTGAATCGCAAAAGTAGTAAGTTCATTCTGTGAATACCAGAAGTAGTAAGTGCATTTTGTGAATACCAAAATGGTACTAAGTTTAGGATTTTTTCTTAAGTTTTTTCTGTGAATCGGGCCCTAAGGGTTTTGACTGTTGGTAAAAATGTTGCTCATTTTTGACTTGATGGTTTTATTGATTATATTGGTAATTTCATAGGACAGAATTTTTGATTATTGAGTATATGTTCTTAATATGAAAAGTTAGGGCCCGATTCACAGAACAAACTTAAGACAAAATCCTAAACTTAGTACCATTTTGGTATTCACAGAATGCACTTACTACTTTTGCAATTCACAGAATAAACGTACTACTTTTGCTATTCACAGAATGGATTTACGACTACTAACTTTACGTCCGCACTCGGGCCGGAAATTCCGGGACTGAGGCGGAGCTTCTGGGCCGGAGGCGGAGCTTCTGGGCCGGAGGCGGGGCTTCTGGGCCGGAGGCGGGGCTTCTGGGCCGGAGGCGGGGCTTCCGGGCCGGAGGCGGAGCTTCCGGCCCAGAGGTGGAGATTTTGGCCATGGCTAAATCTCCGCCACTGGCCGGAATCCCCACCTCTGGGCCGGAAGCTCCGCCTCCGGCCCGGAAGCCCCGCCTCCGGCCCGGAAGCCCCGCCTCCGGGTCGGAAGCTCCGCCTCCGGGCCGGAATTTCCGGCCCGAGTGCGGACGTAAAGTTAGTAGTCGTAAATTCATTCTGTGAATAGCAAAAGTAGTAAGTTTATTCTGTGAATCGTAAAAGTAGTAAGTTCATTCTGTGAATACCAGAAGTAGTAAGTGCATTCTGTGAATACCAAAATGGTACTAAGTTTAGGATTTTGTCTTAAGTTTGTTCTGTGAATCGGGCCCTAAGTGTCTTGTTTTATGTTGTCTGGAAGCACAGGTACTGTAATACCTGGAAATTCCCGGGAAAGGAATAGCGGGTGGTAAATGGAAGCCACACTGCTCTGAGGTTACTTGTCTGATAGAATAACACTGAGAAGCTATGCAGTGCTGGCAGTGTTAAATTAAGGACTATGTTCTGTGTAAAAGTGAGAGTGATTGATAGCAAAGGGTTCGCCGGTGAAACTTTGGTGTTATATCACCTAGAAAAGGTAACACTGAAGGAGTAGCAGGTTCTTCTGAGCTTGAGTGAAGGGTAAGCGGAAGGGATTTACTCGCAGTGTTTGAAGAGTAAACGGAAGTTCTTACTTTGTGAAGAGTAAGCGGAATGTGTTACTCGTAGTGAAAAGAAATCTATCCTTTGTTTAGTGGAACAGACAGAATAGTGAATGTTTTTATGTTGTTATTAACAGAATTTTATTCAGAAAACTCGGAAAAATATTTCAGTTAAGATTTTGTGAAGGGTCAGTAGTGGGAGTTAAACTGGCTGAAATTGAAACTGACAGCATTGGAGAAAAGAAATTGCATTGAACTATTGCAGAAATGAAATTTTTTGAAGATTTAAAGAACCTGTTGGGAAGTAAAGTGAAAATGTTGTTTTTAATTGGTGATGCTCCTGAAGGAACACCCGTGCATTTTATGTCTACCAGTTTGGGACAAAATTCATGTATGTGGGTTCACCAATGGTGCAAGATTACTGAAAAATAAGGTCCTTTGAGGTTTCCAAAAGATGGTACTTTTGAATTGCAAATTGTTGACAAATGAAGGGAAGTGTTATGTGAAATAAAGACACCATCGAGAGCTGCACAATTTGAGGATTTAAGTATGTGGTAAAAGACAACAAGAGACAAAGCAAGTGAGGATAAAAAGGTAAAGCACCAGATACAGGAGAAGGGAATTAATGATGATAAAAAGCTTCAAATAAACAATGATTCAGGGGATGAAATAATGGATGCATTGCTAACTGAGTATCCATCACTTTATGTGGTTCCCATTAAAAATAGTGTACCAGTAAGTACTACAGTGGCTACTGCTTCTGTTAAACAGAGAGAAACACAGATTGAGAGAACTCTGCAGACATTTCGGATGGACCCACTATCTGTTGATTCAGCACTGACAGATACCTCCATGGGGTTACTTCTTCAAATGTGACTGATTCAGTCCAAATATCACAAACTGCAGATGCACAGGCAATGCGTAGAAAAATTATGACTGTCCCAATTAATATGGCCCCTATTCAAAAGGTTCAAAGAGCTGCAGAAGGAGTAATTATGTCAGGGTTTATTTCAGAAACTCAGAATTCACAGATTATTGAACAGAAATTACCCCAGGCAGTCCAAGCACTGAAGGGCAGGGGGAAAATGGTCTTTACAACATATGCAGCCCAGGGTAAAACGAATATATTTGAAGATGGAATTTTTCAAACCTGCTTTGAGGAAGCAGCAGTGATTAAAAAGATAGAGAGCATGGGGACCAAATTAACCCAGAGCCTGAAAAGAAAAGCAGTTTACTGTTTTAAATTCAACATTTGAACCTGAACAAATTAACAGTCCCTGCTGTTTAAATCATGAAAATGTGAATCAGTGTCAGGAAAAAGAATTAATTTCCCTGAGTAAGGAAACAGCTACATGTGCAGTAACTACACATGATAGACTGACTGATTTGGCTCAAAAATATGAAACTGATTTTTCAGGAAGCTTTCCATTACCGAAAAGTTTCAGGGTACATATGAATGATGAAGCAAATGAGAAAATGTGTTCTTCGGGAATGCAGTTGCACATTTCAGAAATAATAAAATATATTTTCAAATGCAATGGGTTTGAGAAATTAGGAGACAAGTGGGCAAGAAAACATGAGAAGAAAAATAAACCACCAGACCTTGTTAGGGAAAATAATAAACAGGATGAGGGAGAAGCTTTTGTTTACTCATTGAGAGAAAAGGTGAGAGAAGTGCATGTTCATGTGCCACGGAACAAAGCTGAACTTGCAGCATTTCTGAACACATTTCCACAATTGAGGAACCAACCTATGCTGTGGTACCTGTGAGAAAGTGTCATCTTTCTTGGATGGTATGCCCCCACTTTTTGCTGAATTGCTGAATGTACTTTGACTGAGTGTGCCCTGGACTCCTGCCAATCAGGTGCCCAGGGCCTATGTTCCTTCCCTAAAAACACAAACCCAAATTGGCAAACCCTGGCCACATGTCAGCCCCTGGTAAATGGTACCCTGGGTACCCAGGGCCTTGTGACCAGGGAAGGCCTCTAAGGGCTGCAGCACTCATTGTGCCACCCTTAGAGGCTATGTACCCTTACACACACACACTGCCCTTGCAGGCTGGGTGTCTGGGTGCAAGACAAAACAGAGAGTCAACATGGCACACATCCCTGTGTGCCATGCCCATCACCTACACTGCCATGGCATACATCAGCCACCCCTATAGCTGGGTGCCCTATGCCAATGGTGTGGGCACAGGAGCAGGAGCCCTGTGCCCCTACAGTACCCAGGTACATTCCTGGGCACTGTAAGTGCAGTGCTGCCATTTAAGAGTACATGGTGCTGAGAGCTCGTCAAACACGAACTCCACAGCACCATAATGGCAACACTGAAGACTGGGAAGTTTGGTATCAAACTTCTCAGCACATTAAACCCACACTGATACCAGTGTGGGATTTAATGTACCAAGCACCCCAGAGGGCATCTTAGAGATGGCCCCTAAAACCTAACCTACAATCCACGTCTGTTCTGAGGCTGCCTAGGCTGCCACACAGCAGACATGTTGCTGGACCCCTGGGTATGAGAGCCTCTGCTCTCCTGGGCCTGCAACAATGCACATCCTGGGCGAGGTGCTAAATCTCCACCCCCAGGATGGGCAGGGTGAAGCTTCAAAGGCATGCCGCCTCTGTGAGCTTCCGCAGGCCACTGAAACCCCCCACTCTGGCAGGAAGCTTGGCCGGAAACCCCAAATAAGGACAGGGGATGTGCCAGCCTGCCAACCCCACAGGAGAGAGGCAGGATAGGGGACAGGGACCCATTGGTTTCTACCCTTCACTTACCTGTAACGCCCCTAAATCTAGTATTTAGGGACACCCTGAACCTTCCTTCCCCAGATTCCAGATCCCAGAATCCGAAGAAGAGCTAGAAGAAAGAAGCCCTGCCCTGCAGCTGCTAAGAAGAGGAAGACACCAGCTGCTTTGGCCCCAGCCCTACCGGCCTGTCGACCCTCGAACCTGCTCCTGCCCCAACCCGGCATCTCTCGTGGCCAGCAACCTCACAAACCCCGGATGACCTGGCTACCTTTTGACTCTAAACCCCTGGGACTCCCATGAGTAGAAGCTCTACTCAAAATCTACTACTAATCCCTGGCAGCAGCCCGGAACCGCGAACCCAGCACACTTTGCACAAGCCAAGCCTGGCCTGTGCCGGAGTGAACAAAGACCACAAGGACGACCCCACGGCAACTGTGACCCCGAGTCCGGCACCCAAGGACCTCCCTCGACACTCCTGAAGAAGCCTGCAGCCTCAGAACAAGGTGCCCCCCCAACCGCGATCAACAGAGGGTAAGATTTCCCGACACCAAAAGCCACCCCTGCACCCGGCGCACCGCGGCCCCCTGTGCCCAATCCCGGGGTACCTACCTATCCTCCAACTACCCAACTTACCTCTCGAAGTGGTGGTGGCACCTGAAGAATCCTCGTCCCCGAGCTTGCAGTCTTTTTCTAAACTGGAGATTTCCCGTTGAAATCAATTGAGCGCCCGAAGGGTCAAAAGCACACTGCACCCAGCCGCCCGAGTGGCCCTGGCAGTGCAATCTCTACACCTATCTACTTCCCCACTTGCCCTGAGTAAGTGACCGGGAGCCCAGCTCCCACACCCGCGTGGCCTGCTGGTCAGCAGCCACCAACCAAGGCCCCCCTATCCCTCCTAGGATAACATTGGGCCTAACTCTCTCTGCACCCGGCCGCCCTAGTGTCGCTGAGGGTGAACCAACTGTACCTACCTGACCCTGGGGGACCCCTGAGTCTATGCCCAGAACCTCAACTCTGCCAGTCGAGTACTTACCTTTAAACCGATAACTCTATTTTCTTCATAGGGTAACATTGATTGGCTTTTTCTTGAAATTTCTTCCAAGTGTGGACTTTTCAAATCTTAAAATATTCACCAAAAACCAGCCGAGTAAAGAAAACAAAAATACTCACCTGCTCTTAGGTGAGCTCCCAGTGCTGGCTCTTGGTGCCCAGCACTGACTCTGAAAATACTTACAACTGTACTTACCAGTAACCCAATTTTCTCCCATAGGAAATCATTGACTGTTTTTCTGTGAAATTTCTTCTGTCAATTTCTGCAAAATTTAAATATTCTTTAAAAATCGTATAACTTCTGAAAACGTAATTTCTTACCTGTTTTGGATAAAGGTCCCACTACTGAGTCTAGGTACCCAGTACTGCATTACAAAAGTAACGAGAACATACTATACCTGCAACTTGAATTTTCTTGCATAGGGAATCATTGACTGTTTTCTATGAAATATTTTCCAAGTGTCAACTTTTAAAATAGCAAAATATTGTCTAAAAATCATCACAGTAATTAAGTCGACTTTTATCACTTGATTCTAAGTACTGACCCAGGACTGAATCTAGGATCCAGTCCTGGAATTCCAAAAGTAATCCTAAAAGTAATCTGTTGCAAATAACTTGAAACTTCCATTGAACTCAATGCATTATTGTGTTTAAAATTGTGTTGCCTATTGCAACCACTTGTAACTGTTTACAAAAGTCAATTGCATATTGCAAAAGTATTGATATAAAGCATCTCATTCTGAGAAAGTATATTTTAATACCTATTGTTGGTTCTAAAATAAAACAAGCATATATTTTTAATATATAACCCATTGGCCTAGAGTTCAGTTATTGAGGTGTGAGACCATTTGCTTACTGAGTGTGTACAACAAATGCTTTACACTGTCCTCTGATACTGCCTTACTGCTCGACCAAGCTACCACTTTAGAGAGTAAGGTTATATCTAACTTTAACCTCTGCCAAACCTCTGGGGACTGCGGACTCTGTACACCCTGTACCTATTTGGGAACAGTATATACAGAGCCACTTTCTCACATTGGTGGATCAGCGGTGGGATACAAACTTGCATTTGCTGGACTACTTGGTTACCATCTGATCACACGACAGAACTCTTAAAATTACCTTTAGAATCTTTATTGGTCTTTTCCAAAATTACTAAAAGTCTTGCTAGGGCCTTGCTTAAGTCCCATTAGAATTTTAGAAAAATAAAAGTCACTATAGTCAGGGTAGAGGATTAGAACTGTCAGGTTAGAATGACTCAAACAAACCCAACTATTTTTTTTTTTTAAACAAATTTTATTAGTTCATTGAACAAAATGCAATCAATCCCCGTCCCCCATAGTCCGCCCCCCAGCCAAATCAGGACATCTTGCAATAACCATCCCAGCACATAAGCTACATCTGTACAGCATTCACCCCAATAATGTCCGTTCTACTAGGTAGTGCATCCACAGGAGTAATCCACCATGAGTGTGCGAGATAGCCAAAATACCCCCCACCCCATCCCCCAACATCCCCCCCAACGAGCTCCTCCTCCCTACCCACCCACCCAAGCATGTCGCCAGTACCTATCAGAAGTACATGTACATCAAAATCGCAGTCATCACCCGTCGAGTCCGCCTCTCGGGAATCCCAACAGAGAGTACCTCAAGAGCAGAGGGGGGAAGCCCTGCAGAGGGCGCTCAAGGAACCGGGGCCCCGTCATCCCCCACCGGATCTCCCCCATCTCCCACAACCGAACATTTGAACAAGTCCAGGAGAGCCATCCATGCCCGGGCCCATTCATGCGATCTTTCATTGTCACTGCGTCGAGCCAAACATAATCTATAAGTCCCCTCACTTCCCGCCCATTTCTCCATTTCCCTAGCACACCGTAAAAAATTAGGGCCCTGCCGCGCCTTCCAATGAGAAGTAATCTCCCGCTTGGCCAGGACCAGCCCTAGATCAAGAAACCTACTGGTGACCTTAGTCTTTGCTGTATGCGGAAATCCATGTAGCAAGCATACCCCCGGGCCTACCTCCAAGTCCCTCTCAGTCACCGTCAGTAGTACCGCCGCCACTTCCTCCCAAAACCCAGTCACCTGCGGGCAATCCCAGAGCATGTGTAGAAAAGTCGCCCCACTATAACCACATCGGGGGCAAGCATCTGGCCCACCAAAGTACTCAGCTATCTTGTGAGGGGTAAGGTATGCCCTATGAAAGATATAAAACTGGATAAGCTGGAAGCGTGCATTTCGTGTACACTTCCAAGGACGCTCCATGATTTCCTCCCAGCTTTTGTCCGTAAGAGGTGCTCCCAGATCCGCCTCCCACTTAACGCGCAGGGCAGCCAGGGGACGCCGCAGATCGCCAGTAATCCGCCCATAGAGGCAAGTCACCGCCTTATAGACACCCGTCCCCATCACTACATACTGACAGGTAAGTGATGTGTCCGGCTCCATCATCCCCTTCCGCCAGTGCTTCCTGACGGCCGCAGTCAAGGCTGCATGGAATAGGAAGTCCCCCCGCGGGAGATCATGCCGCTCCCTAAAGTCGTCAAAAGGTAACAGGTTACCGTCCTCATACAAGTCTCCCAATGCCATAACTCCCGCCTCCTCCCAGGCCAATAACCGGTTCCAGTCTCCCCCGTGGGGTAGCGCCTCACACATTCGCACCGGGATCTCAGGTGCATAGGGAATGATCACACGCGCCCTCCTGGCCAACCGCGCCCATCAAACAAACCCAACTATGAGTGAAAATAATAACATGGACCTGGTGGAGGAGCTCGACCTCCCACTTTACTTGCACTTGTCTTTCAAGGAATTGAGGTCCCTATGCACACTTGAAAATATACCAATGGGCCTGCATCCAACCAAACTAGGGCTCCAGGAGCTCTTGGCTGAGTATGCTAAGGACCACCCATCTGAACATGGTGATGGCCAGTCAGATGAGAAAGAGGAAGAAGAGGAGGTGGATAATGACCCACCCCCCTATTCCTTAGGGAGGAGAGGGCATCCATACCCTTCAATTCAAGAACTAGCACCTGGGGACCTAGAGATCACACAGGTGACTCCGATACCAGAGAGATCACTGGGGAACCCACCAGTGAAGAGGACAGCCTTGTAAGGCTGGCCAAAAGATTAGAGCTAGAGTCCAAGCTCTTGGCTCTAGAAAAAGAAAGGAGAGAGATAGGTTTAGCACCCATCAATGGTGGCAGCAATTATAAGAATAAGCATAGGGAGGAAACTTCTGATCTTAAAATCCCCAAAGGGATTGTCCTTAAATTTGAGGAAGGTGATGATATCACCAAATGGTTCACAGCCTTTGAGAGGGCTTGTGACATCAGAAAAGTAAAGAAACCTCCCTGGGGGGCACTCCTGTGGGAACTGTTCTCTGGTAACTGCAGAGACAGGCTTCTGACCCTCTCTGGGCCAGAAACAGGATCCTATGACCTCATGAAGAAAGCTCTGATTGAGGGATTTGGATTCACTACTGAGGAGTATAGAATTAGATTCAGGGGGGCTCACACAACCCAGACCCAGTCCTGGATTGATTTTGTAGACTTCTCAGTAAAGACACTGGATGGTTAGTTAGCTGGACTGTTGCAGGGATTCTGCTTATACACAGAACTATGCGTAGAACCCCAGGACCTCAGTGAATTGTGGTGTACCAGAAACTCACCTCAGAACCCAGAACCCAGTATCCGGCTAGCATAAGTGTCCCATTCGTTATCCGAGATTTAGCTCGGCGGTCCCAATGAAAAGACAACCCAGAACAAGCGACTCAGTATACTCTCAGGAATGGTGGGAATCGGAAATACCTGTTCGTATATTATTCTCACATCAGTCCACAACAATAATCAACAGAGACACGGTGTAAATAAAAAGAGTTTATTTTTATAGACCACGTGTCCTAAGATGCAGTACTTTGGCTAATACAAGCAGACAAATGATTAAAATCAAAACCATCAACATAGTTACAATACCATAGAATATAAAAGGGGTGATCATATTATAATGACAGTGGATACTACCACCTTCCCTTTATTAAGAAGCTAATATTATTATTATGCTAATAGAAGGTCTCTTAGGCTTGAATAGGGGACCCCATACCTCAAAGATCAGCTTAGTGAAATCACATCACAGGAGCATCAGGAGTCTTCTCGCAGGAAGGCTCGTCTTCGGTCTGAATAATAAACATGATGTCTGTGATATTAAAAGCACCAACTTTCAGGTTTTTGCAGCTGCGCGTGTGTTATGGCTAAATAGTGGGTCGATCAACCTAGAGTGGAAAACATGCATTGTGTAATAATCCAGACTGTTTGTCACACCATGTACAGACCAAGGTCGCTGCGCAGAGCTTGGGATTGTAACAACAGATTGCTCTCGTGTGAAGCAAGTCTCGAGTCAGCAGTTTGTTTAAGAAATAACATGTAAACGCAGTGTCGTGCGCAAAAGCAGCAAGATGGCTTTCTAACCTCTAACGTGGTTATGCTAACTTAACAATGTATGTACGTATTCAGGGAGAACTCACTACATGCCCCCTTGATCGAAGCACTATTTAATAGGCAAGAAAATAGAGAACGCAGAGTTCAGTTTCGACAGAGCAGAACAAGGCGTAACCAATCCAAAGTTTCAGAAATCGCTAAAGTCTGAAACGCCAAAAAAAAAAAACAAACAGGGGTTTTTGTAAAAAAATGCAAGTAAAAAAAAACTCAAAACAACCATCAGGAAGAGAAAAAAGGAGAAAGAAAAAAATAAATGCTGCGCCAGGTTGCTGTCCAGTAGCACAGGCGCAAAGGACGACAGTTCAGTTAATCCATGAATGTATAGGCAGCATACGTGGCAACTGCTTCCAACAAAAAATCATTTGCAGGGCCACTGAAAGTCTCGGCCATCCAATCCATCAAAGAAAAGGAACATACGTGTTCTTCAACCATCGGAGCCTCTAGCACAATCAGAGGGCAACCGGAATGTTCCTCCAAATAGCTCATAGCCAAGAAGTCGTAGGCAGCCGTTGAGATGTCCCAATTACCCAGGATACCATGCGCCGCACCACAGGCCATAATCCGGACACCAGAACAGGCCAACTCGTGAGACACTAAGGGCCTCATCAGTCGATCGAAATCCGGCACCGGAGACACCAGGTTGGTCAAGCACAAATCCAGAGGCCATTCAAAGGAACAATCCAGGCAGTGAAATACAGGTTGCACGCAGGTGAAGTAGGAATACCTGAAGGATAAGCCATAAGCTAGGCTCAGAGTCGCCAATGGCAGAGTACCATAAAAGTCAAGCATCCTATCACGAAGAAGATGCAGACGGGACAGGTGCTCGTGTGGCACAGAAAGAGCAGCCATTCCGTAGTATAAAAAGTAAAAGCAGCACACCTGCCACCAGCGCCAGAAGCAGCGGAACACCTCCAAAGATGCTTGAGAAAATCAAATGAAAAAATGTCGGAATCACACCAAAAACAGTTTGGAAAGAGGTCACGAGGCCCGAACCCACAAGTTTAAAAAAATGAGCCAGGCCGGTCGTGGACGAGGCATTGAAAATTGTTTGGATCAAAGCTCCAAAATGAAGGGGGAGGTCAGTATTCAAAAGCGCCTGTACCTCAGTGCGCGTATTAGCAACGTGAAGGACAAATGTTTCACGAGAGGAAGTCAATGGCACCTCTTTTTGGGACAATAGAGCTCTTATTCTGCTCAACTTGTTGAACTCTGCTTTCAAGGTTGGAATCGAAGGCCAGATGGAAACATCCTGCCTCCCATGCGGGGGTGGAAAGAGAACATTATTGCAGCAGACAACTTTCTGCGATACAGTTACTATGTATGGGATTCCCACTAACATCCCGCAGCAAGCTTCATTATTCAAAATTAAATAACTACCGTTTGCAAGCAGCGTGAAAGAAGGCGTAATCACAGGCACTGGGACACCTCGTAGGACGCAGGCCAAATTCGGGGCTTGTACATTGCATGCACCGTGTAATTGAATGTGCCTACATACCAAGGAATGATCTGGTGTCGTGGTACATTCCTCACCCTTCAGATAAACCTCAGTTCCGTCCCTAGTACATCTATACGTAAAGGGGAGGGACCAAACCTCATGTATGAAAGCGGTGCCTAGCTGTTCGTATCTACCCAGAGCATAATGTTTCATACAAGACGTAAATTTAAAAAGCGCGAACGGCAGAGTTATCAATCCGTGTATAAGCCACGTGGCTGAATTGATTTCCGCCACAGAGAAAGGTAACGGTTCTAATTTTTCAATATGTAACAATGAATATGTAGCATCTTTCATGGACATAAATCGCTGCTTGTCAGTAAGGTTAAAGGGAAGGAATAACAATGTAGTGTTCAGATAGTCCCAAGGGACCCTCCCTGCCTTTAACGTCTGCAATGTCCATGCAAACTGCATAACAGAACGCAACTGGTCTTGACCATGATATAATACAGACATATCATCATGCACAATATCAACAACTGACGAAACAATATTATCTAATGTATAAATTCTGGAAGAGAGAGTGCTAATGCTATTATCTATAACGGCTAAAACCTTTTCCATGTTTGCTTGGTCAATAGCTCTCAATCTGGAAGCCGCCTCAATCTGCGACAACTTCCACACTTCGTTGTAAATAGCATACGCCCACCTTTTGGTTCTGCCACCCACAGGACCTTTAACAAAATCATTCAAATCTATTTTTGTCATGTAACTTTGATAAATGAACTTTGACAGAAGCCAAGGTGGAGTGTCGCAGCCAGGATTGACATAACTTTCCCACAGAGTATGTAGTTACAGTATGTGACGACTCAAACCGAGGGTCCACACGTTCCTGAATATACCCCGGTTTCAGCCCCAGAAAGCGACGTTGACAGGTGTCTGAACTGCTTTGCCAAACCAACCAACCGTCACTATTTAATTTCGAAATATTGAAAGATGTATTTGAAACTAATGATTGCAAAGCAGGAAGGGACAGATCCGTGTGGTTATCCCAATTGGGGTAAGCGCCCAGATCCGGCACAGAAGGTGACTTTAATTGTTTAGAAGCGGCCAATCCAAAACAGGTGGTTTGGAAGATGGATGAATTTAAAAATAGTATATGATTTGGTATAAGACAGGCACGATGTAAAGCCTCTGTACCCTGAACCTGCCACGGTTTGGAACCCCAAACCGACTTAAGATCAATAGTAGCCTTCCATAGATCATAACCTTTGATTGACAACTCGTCCATAAAGGACTTGGAATAAAGTAACTTTGTGTGTGTCAGTCGAACCTTTGCGGCAGACTCAGGCAGCACCTTAAAATAAAATGCTGCCGGGTTGGATACACTGAAATCGGTAAAATAAGTATACTTATCAACTAGGGTATGTGAACTTCCGAAAGAGGGAGTAGGACAGTGTTCCCATTGGGTAAAATTTACAAAATTTCTAAATGTATTCGCTTTATGCAGGAAGTGATTGCCATAATGTTGAAAACAATACTGTTCCGCATAATTAGCCGCATTTTCATATAAATCCTCAGCATCAAAAGCGGCATAATACTTCAAATCTGAAAACAGTGATTCAATGGCGTGTACATCCCAATCATCAGAACGTATGTTCTGCCTAACCACATCACCCATCGAAATACGAAATACATTAGGAACATTAATGACCTCTGTAGGCCCATGAATTTGGAATTTAACAGCATCCCACGCGATTCCATCCAAGACAGGCCAGGCAGTAATATTCACAAAAGTCTGGTCCCTTTTCATGATGTGGGACGAGGAGTGGGGGGCCAAAGTTCCATTGATAAGTCTAATTGTCGATCTCTCCTTGAGATAGTGGCCATCCACCAAACGGAAAAAAACTATCACAAATCCAATTGACATAAACAAAAAAATAGTAAAAAGCATCAACCAGATGTATGTCCAGGGGGCAATCAAAAAATGTCTCTTAAACCAGCTGAAAAAAACAGCAATGTTCGATGGGGGAGATGAGGGCACTGAGTTAGTGTCAAAGGAGAAACGGGACTGGCCAAGCGCTGTAGATTGTAAAACAGGCGAGGGACCACGTGTAGGATAAGCATACTCAGTCTCTTCGGGCAAACCACCAGCCGGTGGTATCAACAAGGGATCAGCAACTGATTGCAAGTCGATGGCAACATCAGGCAAGGTGTTAGAAGCAAGAGTCAACATTGAATTTCTTCGCATCGTCTGGCATGAAACTGCTGGAGTCATACTAAGAAGTATCGGCCACTCGCTGAAGTTTGACATTGTCAATAGAGATGTACCTGTTTTCTTTGCGACCAGGAAGTGGAGGTAAAATGACTGTTCTTGTACCCTGCACTCCAAGCACTGGAACTGGTGCACGATAAGAGGGGCCGAACTCCTTCTTGTTCTCCACCTTCTCACGGACCAGGTCTCCAACTCGGGGTAGCCAGCCAACTACCGGAACCTGAACTTCAGCTTCAGATGTGGAGGGAAAGTGTTCCTTCGAAAGAGTGTCTCTGGCTTCTTGTAGAGTCTGCAAAACAGCACAGTGATCATCTACGTCAAAGGGTGCGGTCGACGCCGCAATGTCTAGACCATCAAGGTCTGGGACAAACATTCTGATTCCGAAGAGCATCATGTACGGGGTCCGCCCACCCAGAGACCTTCTAGGGAGATTATTAAGTGCACGTTGGACGTTATACAAATGGGCTAGCCAGTTCCGGCCTGTGCCTAAAACACGTGCTGTCAATGATTGCTTTAAGTCACGGTTCATTCGTTCCACCACACTATTACCCTCAGGTCGGTAGGGGGACGAAAATTTGACTAGGACCCCCAAATTTCTCATAGCCTCCTTGTAAGCCTTAGAGGCGAACGCAGGGCCCTGATCAGAATGAAAGGTACCACACGCAAAAGTTCCCACAAAGACACGCAAATCCCTGATGACAGACCGCGAGTCAGCACTCCTTTGTGGCCATACCCATAGAAAACGTGTGCACGAATCCACTGCAACCAAGATGTACTTGTACGCAGTATCAGAAGAAAAAGGACCGCAGTGATCCAAATAAACACAACCAAATGGTTTATTAGATATGTACAACTGTGTTTGTGGTGGGCGCGCAACAGTAGAAGGTTTAATCTGTTGGCAAATGTCACAATCAAGAACATAAGCGCGCGCTTGTTTATATAAACCAAACCACCAGTAACGTTGTTGTAGCAGAGATATTGTAGCTGACACACCGGCGTGGGCTGACGCCAACCCCTCGTGCGCAGCTAGGATCAGTGCTGGTCTGCAGTCCGCGTTGGGAATAATTCTGTCACCAACGTCGTTAATCCTCACTAATGGGACGTTATCAGGACTTAAACGATAAACATAACGAGAAGGAAAACCCTTCGGGTAATCACTTCCCTTCTCTGTAGCAGCAATAGCTGCCAAGATGTCATCATCAATCTTACTTTTGGATCTTGTAACTGCTGCCACTAAGTATGTAGCCACTGCTGTTTTTGCTGCCTCGTCAGCTAAGCTGTTGCCGACAGCATGGACACCAAGTCTCTGGTGACCAAGAGTGTGAATAACATTCACGAGAGGGAGACGTTCTTTAAAGTCTGCCACTCAAAGCGTTTTATGCTTAATTGTGCTACCTTTCGTGTCTCGATAATCATTCTGAGACCAGAAGTGTAAATTGTCATTGTAGGACTGGACACAGTAGAAGGAGTCACTCACTATAAGAGTAGTGACTCGGGGATCAGCAAACTCAAGTGCAAGCACTAGAGCCCGAAGCTCCGCTAATTGCGCGGTACAATCACCCAATGACTGCGTATGCACTGCATCAGATTGGAATTCACCATTTACGAATCCACCCACGACAATTGCGCACGCCGCTGAATAAGCGTGCTTCGATCCAATTGCGGGCTGCGCAGACCCGTCAGTGTATATGACACAATGGTATTCTTCGAGCGGGCGCAAAGACAGAGGTGCCGGATGAACGAATTCATACTGCAAGAACTCTTGAGTCTGTAATGAGGCATCAAAGATGTAAGTGACATCTGGCGACGTCAGTGTTGTGGCCCATTGTATCCACCGTGGATGCAAAGCTTTAGAATTTGGTACACTTGCCTTTGTCACTGCTTCTAAGGCAGGATAGGGTGTTACAACCAGAATCTGTTTCCCATGCGACAGTGCGCGTTCTTTAAGGATCGCCATCTGTACAGCAGTCAGAACTTTTTCGACCGCGGAAAAACGTAATTCAGCAGAGGTGTACAAGTGGGATTTGTACGCAATGGGGACTGTATCGCCCTCATTAAACGTCAAATACGTGAAACCCACGGCGCCTGGCACTATTCTTATTACCAGGTTAGTGCGGTTATCACGTGTCAGCAAATATTGTGAAGCAAGAAGGTCAGCCTGTAAAGACTGTAAAATTTTAGAATGTTCCAGCTGCCAGCTAGACTTCGAAAATGTGGGTTGTACCAAGGCGTAAAGCGGCTTGATACGCTGGGCATAATCAGGAATGTACGTACGGCCGAAATTCAGAAAGCCCAGCAGAGATTGCAATTTTTTCAGTGTCGTAGGAGCACTTAAGCATGCGCACTTCTCCAGAAAGTGGGGAGCTAACCCCTTACCTTCATTATTGAGCTCGTAGCCCAAAAACAACACTGTATATTCCGCGATGTGAGACTTCGCAAAATTGAATTTGTAGCCATAGTCAGCAAAACTCACTATAATATTGTCGACTCGAGACAGATGCGGCATCAGCTCATCATCCGTGAGGTAGATATCGTCAACATAGGAGTATGCCTCGGGGTCTATTCTTTCTAAGAGAGAAACCACGCGAGCGGAAAAGACGCCAGGGCTATTTTTGTAGCCCATGGCTAATCTCGTAAACTGTTTTTGTTTGCAGCCCGAAGTAAACGCCGTCCACTGGCTACTCAGTGTGGACAGGTTGTGGCTAAAAAAGCCATTGGAAATGTCAAGTGTCGTTTTAAACCTTTTACGCACGAGACTGTCGACAAGAGCCGAACTATGTGTATTTTGTACCGCGCAGGTCCGGCAATGGGAGTTTAGGTGCCGGTAATCCAAAACTAAACGGTACGAGCCGTCAGGCTTCGTTACAGTGAATAAAGGGTTATTCATAGGGGACACACAAGTTTCAATAACACCCTGATATTCCAATTGTTCAAGGATCGCCGCGACGTGGGGTCTAGCTTCACGACGCATGGGATATTGGGGTTGAGGCTGGGGCATAGACCGCAATGGAATCTCATGGCAGGGGGACAACCGGTCCCATCCCACCTGAGTACGATACAGCGCCCACTCCTCAGCGTACACTTCAGCCTGGTCCTTAGGCACTGTGTGCGCAAAGGACGGGAGGATTACCTCCTCCCCTCTAGGAGCTTCCAAAATGAAGGCTGGGGGCCAATCTGCCTCCGCTAGGAGGATATCATAGGTGGTGGTCAGATTATCCCAAAAGATCCCTTTTATAGTACGTTGTATGTCACCCTCAATTAATAAGACTATTTCATAAAGTCTGTCAGGGGGAGCCACTCTGGTGTCAGCTGTTTCAACAGTAACCGATATATCAGTTGCTGTCACCGCCAGAAATGGACGCAGAGCTTGACGGACTATGGTAATTTCCGCCGCGCTGTCCAGTAGCGTCAGCGCCCATGTCCGGTTCCGAAGCCGTGTCCGCACTATCTGAGGCATACCTCGCCGTCAGAGCCGCCACTTTCTTCTTCTGAAACGGGGGTCTTTGTCGAGCAAATTCGTCCTGCTTGCCTTTACCCTCAGTCTGTCGGGGTTGGTCACGCTGTTGTGGAGCACCCCGACCTTTGCCACCGCCTCCGCCACCGGACTGTGTAGCCGATGTTTCCTGTGAAGAACGAGGAGAACGCTGTTCAGAAACCTGAAATCTATCAGGAGACTTAATAGTAGCACGATCTCGCAGATCATAAGTGCGTTCACTACTTGACTGTACGGGAGAGGCAGGCCGAGAGCCCTGTTTCTGCTGCTGCTTTCCCTGTTGTTTAGACCGCCAATTCTGTTTCGGAAAATTTGGCCGGTCATCCTTACCAGAAGTTTCTGCCTTACCCTGCTGCTTAAAATCGGGAGTTTTGATCACAGGCTTAACTCCTAAAGAGCTACGACCTAAATCTCGGTATGCACCAGAGATTATTTTCGCAAATTCCTGCGGCTTGTCCTCTTCAGCAACTTTCTTCAGTTCATTACGAACCTGAAAGTGCAACGCATCACCCTTAAGGTTTCCCATTATCATGGTAGCCACCAGGCCAAAATCTCCGAGGAGCCGCATCCCTAATTCTATTGCAGACTCCGCTCCATGGTTCTCTTGAACACGTTTAATAACGGAGGGCAGCTGCAACATAGACGGAGTGCCAAAGCACTGCGCGTACGTTGCAGCAAAAACCTTACCCCAGGAAACACAATCATCCATATGGGGAACTAAATCTTTAGGCAAAATAATGGTGAGGATCCTGTGTTTCTCCACAGGAGTTGTATGCGGATAAACCGCCTCTATTTGGTCGAATTTTTCAGCAAGCCAAAAGGGGTAATCATCCCTTGTGAGGGGGCGCTTGCCCATAACAGAATTAACCATAACAGGGCTAATGACCACCGCGTGACGATCATTAGGTTGTCCCGCACCAGCAGGCGCCCCCGCCTGCACAGTGCGCGACACATACTGCACCAACGCCCTATATACTGTTATAAGGGCAGTGTGTAGTACACGCAACTCAGCCACCGTCACCGTGAGGTAACGGGGATGAGGCGTAAATCCGGCTAGTACCGGCCAAGTGGCCCCCGCAATTGATAAAGGGCCCATTCTCGGCGGTATAACCACATGGGGGAGGGCGCCATTAAACCAAATCTGATGTTGCCAAGCAGATATTGGTATTTCCTGTGTCCTATACGGCGCATAGTTAGCTGGCACGGCAGTGGCAGTGTAAGAATGAAAGGTATCGTCGTCCCCACTGACTGCCGGAATCGTCACCCAAGAGTAGAATAACTCAAAAGGATGAGCCGCATCGGCTCCCACCACAAAGATGACGTCCATGCCCGCGTCCGGCACCCCATACTGCGTCAAATGACGTTTCAGTGCCGCACGGCTATGCGCCGCAATATCCACCGACATTAGGACAAGCTACACTTCAAGTATTCAGTAGCACAAGGGTTCAATAACCTTTTTAATGATCAAGCTTGAAGGAACCTATATCAATAGAACTAGGTAGGTTTAAATCCGTCAGACTTGTTATCCGGAAACAAGAATGAGGGTGCTGTGGACTAAATGTAAGCACTACTAAGGCGTTTCAACTCATAGACCAAACGTTAGGTGCGCCATGTTGCAGGGATTCTGCTTATACACAGAACTATGCGTAGAACCCCAGGACCTCAGTGAATTGTGGTGTACCAGAAACTCACCTCAGAACCCAGAACCCAGTATCCGGCTAGCATAAGTGTCCCATTCGTTATCCGAGATTTAGCTCGGCGGTCCCAATGAAAAGACAACCCAGAACAAGCGACTCAGTATACTCTCAGGAATGGTGGGAATCGGAAATACCTGTTCGTATATTATTCTCACATCAGTCCACAACAATAATCAACAGAGACACGGTGTAAATAAAAAGAGTTTATTTTTATAGACCACGTGTCCTAAGATGCAGTACTTTGGCTAATACAAGCAGACAAATGATTAAAATCAAAACCATCAACATAGTTACAATACCATAGAATATAAAAGGGGTGATCATATTATAATGACAGTGGATACTACCACCTTCCCTTTATTAACCCCTTCCATGCTGCGCAAATTCCGCCGCTGTGCTGACGGAATCTTGCGCGGGCGTGGTCATGACGGAACGGTTCCGTCATGAGCACAGCTCAACCGTGGCTCATGACGGAACCGTTCCGTCATGAGCACCGAAGGGGTTAAGAAGCTAATATTATTATTATGCCAATAGAAGGTCTCTTAGGCTTGAATAGGGGACCCCATACCTCAAAGATCAGTTTAGTGAAATCACATCACAGGAGCATCAGGAGTCTTCTCGCAGGAAGGCTCGTCTTCGGTCTGAATAATAAACATGATGTCTGTGATATTAAAAGCACCAACTTTCAGGTTTTTGCAGCTGCGCGTGTGTTATGGCTAAATAGTGGGTCGATCAACCTAGAGTGGAAAACATGCATTGTGTAATAATCCAGACTGTTTGTCACACCATGTACAGACCAAGGTCGCTGCGCAGAGCTTGGGATTGTAACAACAGATTGCTCTCGTGTGAAGCAAGTCTCGAGTCAGCAGTTTGTTTAAGAAATAACATGTAAACGCAGTGTCGTGCGCAAAAGCAGCAAGATGGCTTTCTAACCTCTAACGTGGTTATGCTAACTTAACAATGTATGTACGTATTCAGGGAGAACTCACTACAGGACATGGTGTGCAGGATTTTACTGGATTGTACAATTTATTCATGAAGGAACATATATTAAGTAACTGCACAAATGAAAAGTTGCATCAGCATTTGATAGACCTAGGTCTAATTTCTCCCCAAGAATTGGGAAAGAAGGCAGACCACTGGGTCAAGACTAGGGTGACAAGGACAACCACTGGGGATGACCAAAAGAAAGTGGTCACAAAGCCTCCCCAGGGGAATGGTGGTGAGAATCCCCAAGATAAAAAGTCTGAGTCTTCCAAAGGGCCCCAAAAACCTGTTCAGGTGGGTGGGACCCAAACTACTCCCTATGTGCCTCAACCCTATAGGGGGAAGAACTTTGATCCCTTAAAGGCCTGGTGTAATAACTGTAAGAGGTCAGGACACCTAACTGTAGATAAATCTTGCCCCCACAACAAAGCCCCTAAGGCACCCAGTACAGCTACTCATGGGGCAGCAAGTATACAAATGGGATCAGAGGTGTACCCTGAGCAAATCTGGGAACACACTGAAGCAAGTCTAGTCTCTCTGGGAGAAGTGGAGTTTGCCACTGTAGCTGTGTGGCCACCCAACTTAAAGAAATATTTACAGTACCCCTGGGTGAATGGAACTAGGGTAGAAGCTCTGAGGGATACAGGTGCCAGTGTCACTATGGTGAAAGACACACTGGTTTCCCCTGGGCAATATTTGATTGGGAAGTCTTACCCAGTCACCAACGCTGACAGTGTCACCACTAGTCATCCCATGGCCATGGTGACATTAGGCTGGGGGGGGGGGGTTACTGGGTTGAAACAGGTAGTGGTCTCTCCAAAGTTGCCAGCTGCATGTCTGCTTGGAAATGATCTGGAAACCTCAGCCTGGGTTGAGGTTGAGCTAAAGGCCCATGCAGCCATGCTGGGCATCCCTGAATTGGTGTGTGTGCAAACCAGAGCACAGAGCAAGAGGAAGGGTGAAAAAGTAGGTCTGGAGCCTGAAATAATGGCCCAACCAACCAAGAGAAAAGAAGACTGGTGAACCATCTTCTGTACAGCAAAACATTCAGGACCCCTCTCCACAGGGAGAGGATTTGGATACCCCTGAGGGAACTGAGTCCATGTAGCTTGACCCTTACCAGGTTGAACTCTTGGGCCCAGGGGGACCCTCTAGGGAAGAGCTGTGCCAGGGACAGCGAGACTGTCCCACTCTTGAAAGCCTGAGGCAGCAAGCAGTTTCTGAAGCAAAGGGAGATGTCAGTGGTGCCCACAGAGCTTATTGGGAAGAGGGATTACTGTACTGTATGAGGCAAGAAACCCCACTCCTGGAGCCACCAGGAGGGTGGTAGTGCCACAGAAATACAGGGAGTTCCTCCTAACTTTGGCTCATGACATCCCCCTAGCTGGACATCTGGGGCAATCAAAAACTTGGGGAAGGCTAGTGAGTCACTTTTACTGGCCCCAGATGCACCAAAAGGTGAAGGAGTTTGTCAGCTCCTGTGTTACCTGTCAAGCCAGTGGCAAGACAGGTGGCCACCCAAAGGCCCCCCTCATCCCACTACCAGTGGTGGGGGTGCCCTTTGAAAGGGTAGGAGTGGACATTGTGGGTCCACTTGAACCTCCCACAGCCTCAGGGAACAAATTTATTCTAGTAGTAGTGGATCATGCTACTAGGTACCCTGAAGCAATTCCACTTAGGACTACTACAGCTCCTGCAGTAGCCAAAGCCCTCCTGGGTGTCTTCACCAAGGTAGGGTTTCCTAAGGAGGTGGTTTCAGACAGAGGTTCCAACTTCATGTCTGCTTACCTGACACACATGTGGAAGGAGTGTGGAGTGCAGTACAAGTTTACTACACCCTACCATCCACAAACCAATAACCTTGTTGAGAGATTCAACAAGACATTGAAAGGTATGATCATGGGTCTCCCTGAAAAACTCAAAAGGAGATTAGATGTCCTGTTACCATGCCTGCCTTTCGCTTACAGGGAAGTACCCCAGAAGGGAGTAGTTTTCTCACCCTTTGAACTTCTGTTTGGTCATCCTGTAAGGGGACCACTTTGTCTTGTGAAAGAGGGCTGGGAGAGGCCTCTTCAAGAGTCCACACAAGACATAGTGGACTATGTGCTTGGCCTAAGGTCCAGAATGGCTGAGTACATGGAAAAAGCATCCAAGAACCTGGAGGCCAGCCAGGAGCTCCAGAAGCACTGGTATGACCAAAAAGCTGCACTGATTGCATTTCAACCTGGGCAACAGGTATGGGTTTTGGAGCCAGTGGAACCAAGGGCTCTCCAAGATAAATGGAGTGGCCCTTACCCTATCCTAGAAAGAAAGAGTGAGGTCACCTATTTAGTTGGCCTGGGCACTAGCAGGACACCCAAGAGGGTCATCCATGTGAACCGCCTTAAACTCTACAATGACAGGGCTGACATCACCATGCTGATGGTGACTGATGAGGAACAGGAAGCAGAGAGTGAACCTCTCCCTGACCGCCTCTCCTACAGCCCACAAGATGGGTCAGTAGATGGTGTGATCTTTTCAGACACCCTCTCTGCCCAACAGCAGACTGACTGCAAGCAAGTCTTGCAACAGTATGCTAGCCTCTTTTACCTGACCCCTGGTCTGACAAGCTGGTGTACCCATGACGTGGACACTGGTGACAGTGCACCTGTCAAGAATAAAATCTATCGACAGTCAGACCAAGTCAAGGAAAGCATCAAAGCTGAGGTCAGCAAGATGCTGGAGTTAGGGGTCATTTAACCCTCTGAGAGCCCCTGGGCTGGCCCAGGGGTTCTGGTCCCCAAACCTCATCAACAAGGTGAAAAAGAGAGAGATGAAGTTTTGTGTGGACTAAAGAGGGCTCAACTCTGTCACCAAGACAGATGCTCACCCTATTCCAAGAGCAGATTAGCTGATAGATAAATTAGGGGCAGCCCAATTCCTCAGTACCTTTGACTTAACTGCAGGGTACTGGCAGATTGGCATGGCCCCAGGAGCAAAAGAAAAGACAGCATTCTCCACACCTGATGGGCATTATCAGTTTACTGTAATGCCCTTTGGGTTAAAGAATGCCCCTGCCACTTTCCAGAGGTTGGTGAACCATGTCCTGGCTGGTCTGGAGTCCTTTAGTGCAGCTTATCTTGATTATATCGCTGTCTTTAGCTCCACCTGGCAGGATTACCTGATCCACCTTGGGAAAGTTTTAGAGGCTCTGCAAAATGCAGGTCTCACTATCAAGGCATCCAAATGCCAGATAGGGCAGGGCACTGTGGTGTACTTGGGCCACCTTGTAGGAGGAGGCCAGGTACAACCCTTACAACCCAAGATCCAGGCCATCATGGACTGGATAGCTCCAACAACCCAGACTCAAGTCAGGGCATTCCTTGGCTTGACTGGGTACTACAGGAGGTTTGTGAAGGGATATTGGTCCATTGTGACCTCCCTCACAGAACTCACCTCCAAGAAGATGCCCAAGAAGGTTAATTGGACAGTTAGTTACCAAAAGGCTTTTGACACCCTAAAAGAAGCCATGTGCTCAGCACCAATTCTAAAAGCTCCAGATTATGCCAAGCAGTTCATAGTGCAGACTGATGCCTCTGAGCTAGGGATAGGAGCAGTCCTATCCCAGACCAATGATGAAGGCCAAGACCAACCTGTTGCTTTTAGAAGCAGGAGGCTACTCCCCAGAGAGCAGCATTGGAGTGCCATTGAGAGGGAGGCCTTTGCTGTGGTTTGGTTCCTGAAGAAGTTGAGACCATACTTGTTTGGTACTCACTTCCTGGTTCAAACTGACCACAAACCTCTCAGATGGCTAATGCAGATGAAAGGGGAAAATCCCAAACTACTAAGGTGGTCCATCTCCTTACAGGGAATGGACTTTGAAGTGGAACACAGACCAGGGACTGCCCATGCCAATGCAGATGGACTTTCCAGGTTCTTCCACTTAGACAATAAAGACTCCATAGGGCAAGGTTAGTCTAATCACCTTTTGTTTGGGGGGGGGATGTGTGGGAAAGTGCCATCTTTCTTGCATGTATGCCCCCACTTTTTGCTGAATTGCTGAATGTACTTTGACTGAGTGTGCCCTGGACTCCTGCCAATCAGGTGCCCAGGGCCTATGTTCCTTCCCTAAAAACACAAAACACAAATTGGCAAACCCTGGCCACATGTCAGCCCCTGGTAAAAGGTACCCTAGGTACCCAGGGCCTTGTGACCAGGGAAGGCCTCTAAGGGCTGCAGCACTCATTGTGCCACCCTTAGAGGCCCTGTACCCTTACACACACACACTGCCCTTGCAGGCTGGGTGTCTGGGTGCAAGACAAAACAAAGAGTCAACATGGCACACATCCCTGTGTTCCATGCCCATCACCTACACTGCCATGGCATACATCAGCCACCCCTCTAGCTGGGTGCCCTATGCCAATGGTGTGGGCACAGACACAGTAGCCCTGTGCCCCTACAGTACCCAGGTCCATTCCTGGGCACTGTAAGTGCAGTGCTGCCATTTAAGAGTACATGGTGCTGAGAGCTCGTCAAACACGAACTCCACAGCACCATAATGGCAACACTGAAGACTGAGAAGTTTGGTATCAAACTTCTCAGTACATTAAACTCACACTGATGCCATTGTGGGATTTAATGTACCAAGCACCCCAGAGGGCATCTTAGAGATGCCCCCTAAAACCTAACCTACAATCCACGTCTGTTCTGAGGCTGCCTAGGCTGCCAAACAGCAGACATGTTGCTGGACCCCTGGGTATGAGAGCCCCTGCTCTCCTGGGCCTGCAACAATGCACATCCTGGGCGAAGTGCTGAATCTCCTCCCCCAGGATGGGCAGTGGGAAGCTTCAAAGGCATGCCGCCTCTGTGAGCTTCCCCAGGCCACTGCAACCCCCCACTCTGGTGCGAAGCTTGGCCAGAAACCCCAAATAAGGACAGGGGATGTGCCAGCCTCCCAACCCCACCCCTCAGGTGGGGGAGGCGAGGTGAAGCACATCTCCGGGCTCTCGCCATCTTGAAGATGGGAAGCCCTGCCCGATCAGGACTAGGATACTGCCCCCCTCCCACAGGAGAGAGGCAGGATAGGGGGTGTACCCACCCCAGGACAGGGACCCATTGGACCCTGCCCTTCACAACTGTAACGCCCCTAAATCTAGTATTTAGAGACACCCTGAACCTTCCTTCCCCCCCAGATTCCTGATCCCGGAATCCGAAGAAGAGCTGGAAGAAAGAAGACCTGCCTTGCAGCTGCTAAGAAGATCAAGACGCCAACTGCTTTGGCCCCAGCCCTACCGGCCTGTCGACCCTCAAACCTGCTCCTGCTCCAACCCGGCATCTCTTGTGGCCAGCAACCTCACAAACCCCAGAGGACCTGGCTACCTTTTGACTCTAAACCCCTGGGACTCCCATGAGTAGAGTCTCTACTCAAAATCTACTTCTAATCCCTGGCAGCAGCCCGGAACCGCGAACCCAGCACACTCTGCACCACCCAAGCCTGGCCTGTGGCGGAGTGAACAAAGACCACGAGTACGACCCCACGGTGACTGTGACCCCGAGTCCGGCACCAAAGGACCTCCCTCGACACTCCTGAAGAAGCCTGCAGCATCAGAACAAGGTGCCCCCCCAACCGCGATCAACAGAGGGTACGATTTCCCGACACCAAAAGCCACCGCTGCACCCGGCACCCCGCGGCCCCTTATGCCCAATCCCGGGGTACCTACCTATCCTCCAACTACCCAACTTACCTCTCGAAGTGGTGGTGGCACCTGAAGAATCCTCGTCCCCGAGCTTGCAGCCTTTTTCTAAACCGGAGATTTCCCATTGAAATCAATTGAGCGCCCGAAGGCTCAAAAGCACCCTGCACCCAGCCGCCCGAGTGGCCCTGGCAGCGCAATCTCTACACCTATCTACTTCCCCACTTGCCCTGAGTAAGTGACCATGAGCTCAGCTCCCACAGCCGCGTGGCCTGCTGGTCAGCAGCCACCAACCAAGGCCCCCCTATCCTACGTAGGATAACATTGGGCCTAACTCTCTCTGCACCCGGCCGCCCTAGTGTCGCTGAGGGTGAACCAACTGTACCTACCTGACCCTGGGGGACCCCTGAGTCTATACCCAGAATCTCAACTCTGCCAGTCGAGTACTTTCCTTTAAACCGATAACTCTATTTTCTTCATATGGTAACATTGATTGTCTTTTTCCTGAAATTTCTTCCAAGTGTGGACTTTTCAAATCGTAAAATATTCACCAAAAGTCAGCCGAGTAACGAAAACGAAAATACTCACCTGCTCTTAGGTGAGCTCCCAGTGCTGGCTCTTGGTGCCCAGCACTGACTCTGAAAAATTCTTACAACTGTACTTACCAGTAACCCAATTTTCTCCCGTAGGAAATCATTGACTGTTTTTCTGTGAAATTTCTTCTGTCAATTTCTGCAAACTTTAAATATTCTTTAAAAATCGTATAACTTCTGAAAACGTAATTGCTTACCTGTTTTGGATAAAGGTCCCAGTACTGAGTCTAGGTACCCAGTACTGGATTACAAAAGTAACGAGAACATACTATACCTGCAACTTGAATTTTCTTCCATAGGGAATCATTGACTGTTTTCTATGAAATATTTTCTGTCAACTTTTAAAATAGCAAAATATTGTCTAAAAATCATCACAGTAATTAAGTCGACTTTTATCACTTGATTCTAAGTACTGACCCAGGACTGAATCTAGGATCCAGTCCTGGAATTCCAAAAGTAATCCTAAAAGTAATCTGTTGCAAATAACTTGAAACTTCCATTGAACTCAATGCATTATTGTGTTTAAAATTGTGTTGCCTATTGCAACCACATGTAACTGTTTACAAAAGTCAATTGTATATTGCAAAAGTATTTATATAAAGCATCTCATTCTGAGAAAGTATATTTTAATACCTATTGTTGGTTCTAAAATAAAACAAGCATATATTTTTTATATATAAACCATTGGCCTAGAGTTCAGTTATTGAGGTGTGAGACCATTTGCTGACTGAGTGTGTACAACAAATGCTTTACACTGTCCTCTGATACTGCCTTACTGCTCGACCAAGCTACCACTTTAGAGAGTAAGGTTATATCTAACTTTAACCTCTGCCAAACCTCTGGGGACTGTGGACTCTGTACACCCTGTACCTATTTGGGAACAGTATATACAGAGCCACTTTCTCACAGTACCCAGAAGTTGATGGATCTCTTGAAAATTTAGAAGAGATGTGCATTCATTTGGAAATGTTCTTTGACATTGCCATGCAGACTGAATTGGGGTTTGAATCTAACGTTGTTGTGAAAAGGCCAGGTGAGGAGACAATGACAACGGTTTGCATGAATGCACCATCATTTTCTGTTGTTATGGAGAACAACATAGCAGTGATTAATTTCCTGAAGGGCAGAGTGCCAGCAAAGGATGTTGATTGGGTACAGATTAAAAGAACACAGGATGGAAGTAAAGGTGTTTTGCTTTGAGCAAATTTAGGTATGGATGTTGCACTGCTGGAAAAAGTATTCTTTTGCCATCTTTATAACAGATTTGAGCATTGGAAGAAGACATTTAAATTTTAAAATGAAGCAGCAGTTGGAAATGTGCAAGAACAGAGAGAAATGCAGGTGCAAGATGTGTCAGCCAAGCAAGCAAGTCAGTTCAGAAACAGGTACCAATGGCAGGAGTTTTTCAAGCCCAAATGGTCCCACAAAATATGGAAAATGCTAAACTTAATTTAAATAAGTTGTCCAGGGCAAATGTGATTTTTTTCCAGAAACAAAATCAGAACCCAGTTTAACAGGTTACTGTATTTGAAAATGATAGTTTTAACCCTGACAATTCTGAATTTACCAAGTCCATTGTGAAAGCAGTGGAAGGTCTAGACTTAGTTGTAGGAATTTTTAACAAAGAAATTACAAACCCAGTTTTAGAAGAATTTGCACCAAAATAGGCCCATTTGAGGAAAGTTACCAATTTGTTGCTTGTGACTCAGGCCTGGCAGTAAAACTATTGTTTTGCAAATTAAACAGCACAGATTACTGTACACCAGATAATGTTAATTTTCAGATTCCTGATGAGGATGTACATCTTAAAATGGCCCAATAAGAGACAGCTGTAGCATTGTTTTCAGAAAAGACAGTTGAAAAATTACCTTCTGGTTTGAAAGAAATAATACACACAGAAATAAGGGAGTTCACAGAGAAGGATTTCATATTAATAAAACGTGCAGAACATGTCTTATTCAAATTAGAATGAGGTAAGATGTATTCAAGAACACCATCAGTTGCAGACATTTTACCCATAATTGGAGATAAAGTGAGTAAAGTATTTTTGAGGGAATTGATTGGAAGTTTATGTAACTGTCTGATCACAGGTTCACAGAAACTAAATGAAAAGAACAGATTAGTGCAGGAGATTAATAACATAACTTTTCCATCTTGTCCTGTGGTACCGAATCCAGCCAATATATTTTTTCACATTTCATGTGCTGAAGAATGGCTTACTGTTATTGATTTTTGTCACGTTCATGTCACAGTGCCATTGCATGAGAATAGTCAGGAGCACTTAAAAAAAGTAAATGAATGCCTGGGGCACATAATTGGAAAGGGAGCTAGAAAGGTGTCACCAGAGAGAGTGGAAATGATTAACCAGATGAATCCACCTCAAATTCAGAAAGAAGTCAAGATGTTTTTGGGAGTGGTTAGATGCTGTAGAGTGGTTACCAAACCTTTACGTAGTGGCTACACCTTTACTGAGGCTGACACACAAGGATGTGTCTGATTCACTTCCATTGGACAACAATTGCACAAAGCATTCCTAGAGTTGAAAGAGAAAAAGTGTCGCACCCCAGCACTAGGAATGAAAGTTTATTTAAAAGAAAATACACCAGTTTGCAGTGAGAGGGAGGGCTGCGCGCTCTCAGTGCCTGTTCAAAAACATGAATGTGTTCAAGGGTCTGTGATGTATTTCCCAATGACCTTTGACCCCAACATCAATGCAACTGAATATGAGTGCCTAGATGTCATGAAAATATGCATAAAGCCAATATCAGACTTTAAGGATGAACGTCTGATTCTGCCCAACAATGTCCATTCTGTAGATGGCCCATGATTGAAAGGTAATAATGACACATTAAGAGCAGCATATGCTGTGCTCCTTATACATTATGTTGTCACAGCTTCATGGCTTTCAGTAGTTACCTCAGCTCAAAATTCGAAATTGATTGCCCTTTCCATAACATGCAGTATAGCTGCTCAAATGGGAGTCACTGTTGTCATGGGTGAGAGAAATGCTAATTCAGTGGCACAACATTGTGTTCTGTTAGCATATACATTCAATGGAATCTTCACATGTGAATTAATAGAGGCTCAAGAAATTGCTTCAGAAGCAGAACAACAGGGTTGCATCAGAACTGTTTTTGAAAAAAGTGACAACTGCGTTGTAGCAAATGTGTTATTGCAAAAACTGATGCCCAGGTATAGATTGCCAGTTTCTCTGAAATCAGATCATAATGAGGTTTCAAAGATGATGTGTGCAGAACCACAGATTAGACAAGGATTGGATTGTAGCTATCTCCCTGATATTTCAAGCATAATAAAGCAACACAAAGTCAGTACAGAGTTACACTTTGCAAAAGACTGTATTTCAGCATCACCGAAGTGGCTTGAAAACGGACATGCAAATGTACTTGTGAAAAACACAGATGAAAAGACTAGCCATTGCTGTGAAGGTCTGACTGATGTGGAGCGTGCAGTTTCTCACCAGATTGCAGCTGCTACACAAGATCTACATAATGAATGGTGCCATACTTTGATCCGAGAGATGCTGTGAAATGGAAAGACCTGTTCCAAAAGGATCCTGGCAAAGACTGTTGTGAAATGTGGTGACCTTCCAAATTGGGTGCATGCCTCTCACACATGTATGGTCCTATGTCCCCCTAATAAAACAGCTCCTCTTCAAGAAGATATGCCAGCAGTGGTCAAAAGTCCACAGAAGATGGTCAGTCAAAATGTAAGAGAACACACAGAGTCTGAAGCAGCACTAGAGAAGACTGAAGTGGCACTGGAAAAGCAAAAAAGTGGAAACTGACTCAGATGAAAGCGGTGTCCAAAGAGTGAAAGAGTCAGATGCAGCCTCTGAAGAAGAAATTAGTGCTGTGGGCCTACGAGTGGAGGTAGGAAAAAGCTGACTGAAAGGGTATCCAAAACGTCTGGAGTGGCCCGTTGAAAAATCATTTGCACCCATTGCTCAAACAGCTGAATCTGATCAAAGTAAAAATAAAAGTGAAAGGCTTGGATTGAAAAAGTGCAAAGAATTGATGGTGCTCTGTCAGAGTTTCTCAGCACCTGAGTGGTCAAATTGCATGGAAAAAGTACAGAATGCCACACTCTTTGAGCCACGCTGAAGGCAAGCTTGTGACAGAGAGAAAAAGAAAGACTGAAACAATAAATGAGAATTGTCAAGAGCTGAAGAGAAAAGAATCTTTGAATGATGAAAGAAAAAGAAGAAAAGAAAATAGAAGAGAACTGTCCTGTTGAATTTTCCTTTTATTATTTTAGTTTCTTATTTTAGAGAAGACTAACAGTTCCAAGAAGCTACTTACAGAACTCTGCACTAAACTTTGAGCGTGGCTATATATGATCTGGTTACAGACAAAAACTTGTGTTGCCTTAGAAAATAGAGGTAACATTTTTATATGCTCAGCTTTTGAAATACAATGTCACTTGTGAAAATAAATAAGTGTGATGATTTACAAATCATTCGAGGTATCATGATTTGTTATCATCAAAGGGTGAGTTGATAGAGCTAGATTTCTCAAATTAAGCATTGCTCTGTTTTGTGTTTCAGTCAGACTGCATTTACATTGGCACACAGATTTTGGTGCAAGTGAAAAACACATGGCACGTGAAATATGAAATGAGGCCTGGTCAAAATGCTTCCAGTCTGAAATGCTTGTGCTTAATTAACGTGTTTTTTGCAGTGTAGAGAAACTCGTGATTGCAGTTTTCCTTTTTAGCTTTGAAGATAAAATAGAATGTGTTCTCTCCTCCCTGCTTCTTTCCCTTATAATCTACACTCCCTGTTCCCGTCTCAAGAGACTCTGGCTTTGTTGCATATTTAGACAATGCATATTCAGTTCATAACACATCTTTTTATAATGTGTATTAATTAATCAACCAACACTAAACGTGGGACAAAAGCATTTTGCATGAAAAGCTATCTAAAACATTAGAGCCAGATAATAGAAAAGCTGCTTTAAATTTTTAGCTTTTGCTAGGTAATAACTAATACAGGGTAATAGTATGGGTGTTGGTAAACATAATGGATTTCATTTAATAAATTAATACTTTTGTGTGTTTGTTTTGTTTTTGGCCTACCATAAAATGGCTGCCTGGGAATCCAGCATGGATGAGAATAGTACTGAATGAGAGACGCATGCGCAGAACTGCCAAGTGCCTCAAGTGAAGAGACATGAGTCAAGGCCACAGTGAACTGTACATTCTTGTTATAGTGCCAATGTACCATTATTGATTATTGATTAGCCTTGCAAAACTCACTCTTGAATTATATTTTCCTGAACTCTTTAAAGAATTCTGTATTCATTCTATTTTCCTATTTTCAATTCTGTAACCTGATTGATATTTGACTAATGAATAAAGGGTCAGAGAACTTAAACTTTTAACTAGAAAATAAAACCATTTAAAAATGCTCACAACTCTCTCTATTGGCTTAAATATTAATTACATTTTTGATTCTCCATGTTTATGTAAAGTCTCTTGAAGGAAATATACAGTGGCAAGGGTCCAGTACCTTTACAGCGGTAAATAAGAGGTAAATGAGGTTTTGCATTGAGAAATTACCGTGAAATTACCGCTGGATCAAACGTGAATACAGGTAGGTAGGAACTAGTGAGTAATCGACTTTTGTGCCCTGCCTCTCATTTTGTAATTCCCACATGTGTACTGATAGATCATGCCATAAAATGTCCATTCAGAGAAGAACTCGATATGACCTGCCTCATGAATATTAATTAAGAGATCACAATTTGCAGGGATGGAGGCCTCCAAAGCAGACCACTGTCCTTGCATTGCTCTCCAAATGGGAAACATTTTATTAAAGCATCCTGTGTCCATTGCTTTTTAAAAAAATGCTTCTTGTTTGGGAACACTATGGAAAGGGCAGGCAGGGGTCCCTTTGACTATTGTCTGTGGCCCCCTGAGGCTGCCTAACATGAGTCCTAAAGAGAAAGCTGTGCTATGGGAATAAGATACTCTTTGTGAATCAAATACCACCCCATTTGAAGTGCAGTGTCTGATTAATGGTTACATTCACAAAGCAATAATACATTGCAATTACATTGCATTGAAACTCCCAAATAGAAGCGATGGGCACCGCTTTCACGCCCCACCAATTGACATTCATACTGGGTCGCAAAACCCATTTTATGAGTTGGAAAAACCTTTCCAACTCGTAAAAAGGGTTGTACATAGCAAAGGAATTTTGTACCTGTGGCCCCCAGTTTGCAAATCATAGCATCATTAAGCTGGATTTAACATCAGCCTTGTAGGGCTTCAAAACACCAGGGGGCTGCTTGGACACAGTAAATGTCAAAGAAGTCAACATGTTCTTGCCACTGCTGTAAAATGCTAACACTCTATTGGCTTATTTAATGATCAGCCATCCTCAAGCATGTTCTCAGTCAGCATCAGTGGCATACTGACCTCAAGCCTATGAAAGACCCAGGTAATATGTGATGAAGAAATAATGTAAGATATCTTAAGAACCTGATTTTAAGTTTGACGGACAGTGCTTTGTCTGTCAGGGTGGCGGAAGACATTACCTCCGCCATCACGACAGAATACCGTATGCCAAATGTAAAGATGACCATTGGCCGCAGTCATTTCAATACTTTGAAGGTAATCATCGTCAAGGGCAGTTCCCTTAAAGATACAAAAAGTTTGGTGAAGGGACAGTATCAATTTTGACAGTCATCCACCAAATATAACATTTCTTTGTGTTTTTAAAAACGAACTCCCGAAGTGGGAGGTTGTTTTTGAAAAACAAAAAACGAATGCTGCAACACCTTGGAAGGTTTCTCTCAGGATGTAGGGGGTCATTGCTTTTTTTCTCTCAAACCTGTTGGCTACGGACAGGAAAAAGTGTGTTTGCTGTCGATGGAGCTGGCAGGGCTTCAACAACAGAAAGCTTTGGATCTGCCCATCTCCAAATAAGGCAGGCAGACAAAGGGTTTGGTGTACAGGGTGCCCTCTCCACCAAACTCTAAATCCGACACTTAGTACTGTCCACACCTAACAAGTAGACTTCACCGCAGTAGCCTCTGAATATAGAAACTGTCTAGATATGAATCAGTCCCACAAGCTACTTCAACATCTTCATCTAGTGCATCATGGGCCTGGTAGATTCATTGTACGCTCTCATTGCCACAAGCATATCACCCCAATACAGAGGGACCTACATTGAATTCCAGTCAGTAAAAGGAGAATTTTCAAAGCTATGGAAATTTTTACATTTTATTATTAATTCAACTGCCAATTTATTTTGGAAAAGTACATTTCAACTATACATCCCAATCGCACACTGTGGTGAGAAAATTCCTGTTCAACATTGCCAGAACAAAAAACTTCGCAGATACAGCATTCTCCATTGTTGATGCCTTCGCCTTAATCTCATCGCTCCCACCCCTCTTCTTATATTCCAGTTGAAACTTGACCTTTCTTTGTTTATTTATTTTTTAACTTATTTTTATCGATTTTGCATTGAAAAGCACTATTAATACAATTACAACTTGCATTATGGTCACTTACATCATCAGTTCACCAGTACAATATATGAAACCTTTATACACAACTGATAATTGCTGTTCCGATATCATGGATCAGCTTACTCTGTTTCAATAAATGTGCCTTAACCTGAAGACAACTAGAAAGATGGAGTCCATGGATTACAATATGAAATAACCCTCCGCCCTGTATCGTGCCCATTCATTCCATACCATACCATGTTTCTTGGGACAGCCTTGTGCCTTGTACAGGTGCTTCTCCAGTGTACAGCACAGATCAATGTTCACCCTCCATCTTTCACCTGATGGTCGGCTAAATTGCCACCAGGCCTGAGCAATGTCTCCTTTCCCAATGAAAAGCCCCAACTTTATGAGAGTCATCTCTGCATGTGTGAACCCCATCACCATGCACAATGTGTAACAATTTCATTTTTGGATTGAGATCAAGAGGCCTGCCTAGTACCTCCCCCAGGGTTTCATGGATAGTGTCCCAAAAGGCCGGAGGCAGGCACAGCTCCATGTAGTGTGGATGAAATACCTGCTGTCACCCCACACCTGAGGCAGTCAGGCTTGCCGCTTCTATTCACTAGCCAAAGTCGGTGCGGGCACCAATATATTCAGTGGAGATATTCAAACTGGATCAGTTGGAATCATTTAGAGATTGTGGCTTCCCTACAAGCTATTAGTGCTAAGGACACCTCTAAATCCTCCAGGGGACCGAAGTCTCTCTGTCCATTTTTCTTTCAGAGAGGACATTGTGTTGGACGAGTTATTAATAAGCAGTTTCTATGCTATAGACACCTGACCTTGACCCGGTAGAGGGGACTTTGTTAGTTTTACTTCAAGTGAAGTACATTCCTCCAGATTCGTAGTGGCTGAAAGGTTGGGGTGAATCACATGCTGAAACTGTAAGTATCTGAAAAACTGGGATCACTTGACCTAAACTCAGAGCTTTGTTCCTCAAATGATTTCAGACCATTGGAGTCTAGGATGTGGCTCAGTGTTGTGATCCCCAAAGTATCCCAACTCTCAGAATCTCTCTCATTGGTCACCTGCGATAGCTGGGTACCTAACCACAGTGAAGTTTTCCCTGTGAGTTTTACTTTCTAACAGGTCTGTCTCTGGGAGGCTTTCCATATCTTTACTACAGTTTAGTACTCAGGGTATATTTGGTGGTGGTTTTCCCCAATATAAATAGTGGAGAGATGAAGTTTCCCCCATGATCCATCTCTCAATATGGTATGCCGGGTGGGTCCTGGATATACCTTCAGTCACAGCCTCTGGTAATTAATGAGGGTCATTAGCAATATGTAGAGGTATTTAGGTAATAAGATCATCTAGACCAGGGTTATCTGACCCATCACTGAGATGGAAAGTGTGGTCCATCCCTGATTAGTTCTCCGCTTTGTAGCCAGATTATCTGTTATATTATTCGCTCTGGCCAACTGTATTGTGTCTGCAACATATATCCCTAAATGCCAGAGCTCCTCTTGCGAGACAGTCAACCCCACCTGATTTGCCCATAGAATTGTACTTCTTGATTGCCCTCTCTGAAAAAAGCCAGTGTAACAACCAAAGTCTACCAGTATTTCTATAAGTCCATGACCGGATCGCTCAGGCTGGCCAACATAAAAAAGAAGGTCATCTGCAAACAGAGAGATCTTGTCACTATAAGTATCTGACAAGCAAAGTCCATATATCGCTCATCCAATCTTATCAAACATTCGAAAGGCTCCACTGCTAGCGTGACTAACAGAGGCAACAGTGGGCATCCTTGCCTCATGCTCTTTTGTAATGCAAAGGGACGCGACAGATCTCCTCCCACTTGTACCCGGGCACAGGGCACTGCATACAAGAGCTGTATGTATTAGATCTAAGTAAGCCCAAAACCCAAGGGCTTCAACAATGTAAACAGGTAATGCTATGAGATTTTACTGAATGTTTTCTCAAAATCAATTTTGATTATAGCTAAGGGTTCCTGTATTTGAGGAGCAAGTGCAATAGCATTGTTTTCTTGAAAACTATTGTGTCTGGTTGAGGGGTGGGGCATAAAGCCGATTTGGTCTTCATGTACCAGATCTGTGATAACAGTGAGTAGTCGTGTCACCAAAACTTTGGCAAGTATTTTTACTTTACTATTAATGAGGGAGATTTGACTATAGGAGACACAATTGTTCGCTGGTTTGTCAGGTTTAAGTGAACTTATAATATATATTTCCTCCAATTCCGAAGGGAGGCAGCCTTGTACTCAGGCCTCCTCGTATTTAACTCCAACAAGGGTTGGGTAAGTATATCAGACGGACATTCAATAAACTTCACAGGGAGGCCGTTTGGGCCAGGGGCTTAGTGTGGAGCCAGTTGAGAGATGGCACCCTTCACTTCATCAGTAGTTATGAGTATGACTAGTTCAAGTGTCTGATCATGGGTGAGTTGCAGGCATTGTAATGCTGTCACATACCTATAAACCTCATTTATTAATTTGGGTGTTTGATTGGCGCATAACTTTGCATAGTATTGGGCCATGGCTTCTGCTACGCCAGTGAGGTTTCTATGGAATGTACCCTAAATATCTTGAACCTAAATTATGTGTTGTATTTGTCTTCGCTGCAGCAAAGCCAGAACAGCAATTTGCCTCTTTTATTACAGTAATCATATATTCTCCTCACATCACCTTGTTGGACCTGTCTATGCCCCAGCACAGCCCCATTATAGACATGGAGGCAGTGGGATGAATCGTCTTGTTGATAGTAATGCTCTACTAGAACATTGTTCTCTAGTTGTGCTATTTCCTGTATCCTTTTATCCTTTTTTAAGCTAGTTTGGATACCGGAGTTACTCTGGTTACTCTCCAATGTAACCCACAAACAACCTGCAGAAGAACCTGTTTTTATTGTGTAAAGGTATCCTGGAGCTATTCTTGAAAATCCAGTTTCATTAGCCACCAGGACTTGAGTCACCATGGGGGGAGGGTGTGCTCCATAAGTGGAGTTCTACCAAAGTGTGATCAGACAGTCCCGGGTGTGAAGGATGCCGTTCATCAACTGGCTGGATTAAAAGCAGGGGAAAAAGAGATAGTCCAAGTACGAAAAGGACTCCTGCACCACTGAGAAGAAAGTGTATCCCTCCTGCTCTGGATTATAAAAGCACCATACATGAGGAACAGGGACCGTCCTCAATGGGGACCTTTCCCTATCAAGTCAAATATTGATGAGGCTATTAAAGTTCCCCGTTTGATTGTTCAAATGTTCTGCCCAAAGGTACAAAGAAAAGCGCCAAGCTCAGACGTTTGAGGAACACTTGAGTGAGGGGGAAGAAGCATACCCTGAGCATAACACAATTGGGTTGCCCCACAGGGATCCGCTCAGCCAGAGGTATCTTCTCAGCTTGACTTTTTGCACTTGGTGTACTAACAAGGGTTATTGTGTATGTACAAGAGATGCCACCCCTCGAGACCCACCATGAAATCCTGCATGAATGTCTATGGTGTATCTGTATCTCTGGAGCCATCTACACTTATTTCCCAGGGGGTGAGTTTTCTGCAGTAAAAGGATACCCAAATGCACTAATTTAGCCTTTTTAAGTACCTCACCACACTTGATTTTATTTGAGAGGCCATGAGGGTTCCAGGAAAGGCACTGTAGAGGAGTACCCATTAACTGAATAGACATTCCTAAGATGGTTTAATGATAGATGTGGCTCGTAGCCAATGGATGTTACGTAAACTACGCATAATGTATAATTAGGCTTTCCTGTTTTCAGTTTCTATTTTTGGTAAATTCTGGTGTGGTTTTATCAGTGTTTTCAATACCTTAAAAAACAGTGTTTATCAGTGGTTACAAATTTTCGGGCGATTAAGAACAATAGAAACTGTGTTTTTCCGGTGTTTATGGAACGTTTGCTTTTATTATTGCTTGCTTTCTGCCTTGATAGTGCATGTGTATAGACAGTGTGCATACAGGGTGTATGAGGTTCAAATATATTTAAAAAAATCAAACTTATTGTAGTGCACCATACAATACTTCTTTAGTGAGTCTTTGGTCATGCGCACTCGCTCTTTCCTTCCCATATAAATATTTATCTGTGAAAAGGCCCTCTGAACATTGGCACCTGAGACAGGCAACTCCAAAACAGCCAGTACACAATTTGCCCTCAGTTATTGAAGCGGTCAAAAATTAAGCAGTTCTTTACAAAGTCCGGAGAAAATTCCTATTTACGGAAAATATCTAGAACTTGTAAAATGAAATTTCCTGGATTTCTCCTCAGCATTTCTTTGCTTACCAAGTGGCAAGAATTCTAACATGGAACATGTTGCAATGCCAAAGTCACTAAAAGTGCCGCCTTGCCAACTCACAAGGAGATGTTTCACATCTACACTAATTACGCTGAACACTCGGTAGACAAGGGGGTTTTCAGACTCTAGTTTCTTTTTATTATGTTCACTACAGCAATCATGTTTTCCTATAAAAATCTAAGAATGCAGTAGAGTGTACTTCTTTTCACATCAGTATAAATATGTGACCAGAGATCCTCACATTTCTTGTCTTTTGGCATCATGACTAAGCACAAATTCTGTCAACGGTCGCCACATGCATAATATAGCATTCAGGGCCTCTAGGACTGAGAATCACTGGCTGAATGACACAGTTGGGATTACTCTTTTATTGATGCCACACAAAGCACAAAATGAAAAATATTTGCATTTTAGTTCCCGCACATAATGAAACAGTGCACCAGAATGGACTACAAAGTCAATAGCATTCTTCACTAACTCTGAAGATTGTAAGGATGCTTTGAGCATACCATCTAGCAAGTATCTCTTACAGGGAAGCACTTCAGCTTAGGTATTGATTTTGACGGGTCATCACACAACTTTTTCATATACGTAGCTGAATTACTGCAAATACAAACAATATCCTCAAATCTTTGTTGAACTTGGTAAGAACTTTTAGCAGCAGCATTCCAATTGACATTGCATTCCATGTTTTCCAAACATCTGGTGTCATGTTTTCCCAACTATCCCAGATGCTTAGTGACCGCATTCTTTTCACATATACCAGTCACTACACCTTGCATTGAATTTTTAAACCCTAGGTTGTATGGAAATTCACCTACTATCAAAACTCACTCGCTAGAAAAGGGGCTGATCTATCAAAGGGTTTCACCCATTCTTTATCTGTGGGTAAATGTGATGGTACATATTGGGAAAGATTCGTATGAAAGCAGCCATTTTACCTATCAGTGAAAGAATCAAATGTATTTCCTGATTCTCTACTGTTTATAAAATAATTAAATAAGACCTAAAACATGCTTCTAAACCCTGCATCATTAGACCAAAGACCACAAAACGGAAAAAAGGAAGAAGAAACAATATTTCAGTGACATCCCTAGACAACAGAACTCAAGCAGACTAATGTTAGCCCAGTCTTTCTTGCTGCTGCCTTATGTAACAAAGTTACATTACATTGACCCCTCCAGGAAGAAATAGAAATGACTCTTCATTCACCTTTTCCTTTCATTGAATGGCATTTAGTTTGTGGTTGCAAAGGTGTTTTTTCAGTGTTTATATGTTTACACTGGTGAAGGCTATTTTCCTTTCCGTGGGGTTTTATCAGTTATTATAGACCTAAAACCGGACAGCCTATGTATAATATAACATACCTAAAATGTACTAAACACCGCCCCATACCTCAAACAAAGAAGAATCTATCTTTTGTGATCTACTGCTCTATCCCTACCCTGGTAGCTCAGGAAAGCCCTGCTATCGGGTTTACCCCAACAGAAACAGCAACCAATTAATTGAAAAGAAACAATTCTCCAAACATAGGCACAATGGATTCTTGTGCAAATCTAGATCGTTATTATAGGGGAGTCGTGCCTCTAATAATGTCATTAGAGAAGTGGGGAGAAGGGCCTCGGAAGGCTAGGATACCCTCACCACTATGATTACATGACAGCTCGCGGGAGACCTCTCTGACAGCATGCAGGTACTGTAGTAGCATCCAACGAGGGTGCCACCTACCCCCTGTTGGACAGGGGATCTGTCCCCTGTGCTTTCTTAGATCGACCATCTGCGATGCACGTGATTACATGCCATCCCTGTCTGATGATTCAGATGGAGGTTCTATGGGAGCTCTTTACCTGCTCCTACAGTTGCGTACTGTCTGTGTTGTAGCATTTCTATGATGATATTAGTTGGCAGGTGACTTCCATTCATCCATGAGGCACCTGTCTGCCGGAAGTGGTCATTCCTCCACCTACCTCCAGGCCAATTGAGGTAACTCAAAGAAAAGAGACTGGTCATGGTGGAACACTGGCCTGGGTGGACCAATTGCATGGTGTACCCTTTCAAGGACAAAGCTGAGAGAGAAGTCTTGCTTCAGTATTATGGTCTCCAATCACTTTGTTGGGAAGTACCCAGGGTTTGTTCCTCAGCACCCTGAGGGAAACATACAAAATGGTAGTTGTACCTGCGGGATTGTCCCTCTGCGTTCTCTGCCCGTGCCACCTGGACTTTTGATTCTACTAAAACATGTGTCACCATGATGCAGCGTTCCCTAATTGTGTCCTCCAGCTCTGGTATCCACCCCTTGTACAAGTCACTAAATTCACTTTGCTTTGGATGCTTGATCCAGCGCAGACATGAGCAGCAGTGTAGTGGAAAAGTGGTGCAACGCCTGCCGCGCCCTCAGAAAACAGACGTTGCTCTCTCACTGCGAACTGAGGACCCAGACCAGGACCCGGGCTTGGGGGTCCCTTGCCTTGAAATTGCTACCTGTTCCCATTCCCGTTTGTCCACTTACCATCTCGTATTCTTGCTATCACTTGTAGCCAGGTAGCAGCACAGTGGTTGGTGCAGCATGACTCAGCGAGGTGAAGTGAGGAGCTTATCGGGGTCATGGTGTGTTGTGCCAGAGTGTTTGAAGCAGGGAGCTGTTACAAAGGGGCAGCAAAACACACAAGTTGATGGACGGAATGTTGCACATTGGCAAAACATTCACCCCCAGTCACAGATCTGGGTTTAAGCCATCGTTATTTTGCTCATCACGCCACCCCAGTTCATACATGGACATATGCAAATCAGTCTTGACCCTGTGCCTCATGGGAACAGTCCAGCCCAAACTGCCAAGCCATGTCTTCCCTGGACCGGAATCAAGCATCCTAGGACCGGTTTCGGGGATTGACCCCTCTTCAGCTAGTATAGCTTGACTCCAGTGGCGTAGTGAGCACGGGACCCATGTCTGCGCATACCCTTCCCACATAGGGCGAACAGCAAAGCACACAAGTAGATGGACGGAATGTTGCACATTGGCAAAACATTCACCCCCAGTCACAGATCTGGGTTTAATCCATCGTTATTTTGCTCACCACGCCACCCCAGTTCAGACATGGCCATATGCAAAGCATAGCAAGGTTGCAGTGTGGTAGGTGCTGTACCATATGTAGAGGGCCACGGAGCAGAAGAGGCCAGCCTAGGTGCGGGTGCAGCTTGTACACATCATGTTTGCCTTCCCCCGCCCTTTTTCTGCCTCAAGTGGTTTAAACAGTTGGTTCTTTATAGTGACCAACAGTGTTTAACAGGATTACAGTGTGTATAGAATCATGCCCCCGTAACCTTGAGTCTGTGTCTGACCACAATCCGTCGTTAGACTCTGGGTGCCTTGGACAAGGGAGCACAGCTAGTAACCAGGAACCAGGAGGGACAGGCTATAACCAAATCACCATAGAAATACAGTGGAAACGCAGCGGATATGCAGAGACGCAGGCATATGTGCCCGCGAGTAATGACACTCGACGACCTGCTGTCAGTCTGTTGACCTCAAGAGGGGTAGCTTAGAGTTAAGTCACATGAGTAAACTGAGTAAACAGCTGCTCTGAGAGCTGGGGATTGCACCAGGCCTCTACTTGGGATAAGACCTGTTAGAACTGGGGCATTGGTTTGCACCTTTGTCCAAATAGGAACACTTGTTTCTAGTCGGGGTAAGGGGGCTACACTCCTAAAATAACCCCTGCTCAACCGTGTGGTAGCTTGGCACGAGCAGGAAGGCTTATCTCAGAGGTAGTGTGTAAAGCATTTGTGAACACATACAGTAATACAGTGAAAACACTACAGATGGACACCACACAGGTTTTCTAAAAAATAAGTATTCTTTATATAGACTTAACACAAGACCCAAACGACAAAAATCCACAATACAGTATTAGGAAAATAACTTTTAAATGGTAAAAATAGCTTAGTTCAAAGTTGATGGTAAATGCAACATGTTTCTCACAAAGTACCTTTGGATGCATAACACAAGATAAACAAAAGGTTTGCAGGGTTCCTTGCTTCGGGGTAAGCGATGCGCCTGTTCCTCAGTGCTTGCGCAATGTAGGCGCTGCGTCTGTTCCTTACCGGAGAGGTGGTGATGCGTCGATCTCGTATTGCGTTCCGGTTACGATGCGACAAGATGGTACCACATTGTGATGCGACGATCCAGTACTATGCGAAAAGATGGCGTCTTTGATGCGATGCAACGACGTAACGTGATGCGTGCACACCCAACGGCTGTGCGGCGAACTCGGGATCTTCTGAGCCACGACAGGCCCTGCGACACGCTTCTCCAGTGATGCGACGGTGACCCTTGCAGTGGTGACATGCTTCTCCAGTGATGCGACAACAAACAGCTGAGACGGAGACACGCTTCTCTGGTGATGCGACGGCGACCTCTGCGGTGGCGACACGCTTCTCCGGTGATGCGACGGTAACAGCTGCAGCGGCGACACGCTTCTTCTCGTTGAGTCACTGTGAGGAAACGCAGGACGGACATACCCGTGGAGCGCTATGGGAGGGTTCTTCTCGCAGCCGACGCGGTCATCCCTGTGTTCCGGGAGAACGGGACTGCCAAGGACTACATTACCCATGCAAACCTCCTGTCTCTCCACAGAAGGAGATCGAGGAGTACCCGCAAGTAGGCGGGGTTTGACCTCGGAAGTGTTATCCAAGACCCAATGAAAGAAGGCAGTAGCGGAGAGATGGTGTGCCAGAACAGCGGTAGAGTGGAAGGAGGACGGCGAGACGAGCACAAGAAAGAAGGCGGACCCGATACGGAGGTAGCAGAAGGCGAAGCCAAGAAGCAGGACGTTTGGACGGAAGGCGGCGACATCGTAGAACCGGAAGAGCAGTGGTGTGAAGAGTGGAAGTGTCCGACGGAGGATGCTGGGGAGCGGCCGCAACTCTGGAGAGTTGCGGCGGAGCCGGTGAGTACACCCGTCCCAAGGGATCCTGGGGGGGACGAAAGGGGAGTGGGGAGTGCCTGAAATAAAAGGGGGTGATACGTGTAGATATTCCTCCCTAGGCTCGGACTGAGTGGAACGTGTCTTGACCATAGAGAATAAAGACCTCAGCGCACCCTTAAGTATATAACTGAGTGTGACCCGGGTAGTCCCGGTTTTCTCTGACCCTGAGAAACCTCCTAAAGAAAAACCCGAACCCGTCTCAGGATTGTAAGACGGACAAGGGACCTCATTGACACATAAAAATAGTGTCGCAGTTATTTTCTGTTGCCACTTTGTTTATTTACGTATTCCCCCTCCCCTCACAACCCCTAAGAAAAGAGAACCAGAACGAGCACTTCATGGTGTGGTGGAGGTCATATGAAAAACACAAAGGAGTGTAACAAAATTCGTAACTGACGGCTCCTTCTCTCTTTCCTCCTATGAGACTCCGGGAAGACAGCGATACAAGCGACGACGAGGAGCCCGGCACATCTCCTTCAACGTCCCCTTTGGGTCCAGCTCAGGGAGCAGCAGGAGGAGAACCAGAAGGAACTGTGTTTTCGAGACATATCACTGCAACTAAAGAAAATAAAATTCTTTTGTTTGGAAAATATATACAGCCTCCTCGTCTGCATATCAAACCTGCCCTCCCACAGTCACGTTTCCAGCTCCCAACAATACGCAGGCTTCTGTAGACAGAATTCCCAGCAAGGAAATTCAGGGGGGAGCTGGTGGTGAAGTCTTGTATCCCTGAGACTTCGGCAGGAGGCAAGCACAATACAAGCCCTTGGAGCTTCTTCTTCAAGATGATGAAAGTTCATTAAAAGTTTCTTCTCCTTTCCTTGGCAAATAAGTCACCACTGAAGGCCAAACCCAGAAAGTATCACAGTGGCACAGGGGCAGTCCAATCCTCCAGCTTCTTTGGTTCCTCTCCTTGGCAAAGGTTTGGCTTGATTCCAGGAAGTGATCTAAAGTTTTGGGGTCTGGGCCCCAATATTTATACCAGTACATCCTTTGTCCTCCGAAGGCAGAGGGTACCTGTGCCCAGCCAAAACCAGTTCTGTGCAGCTTCCTGGCAGGAGGTGGAGACAGCATTGTTGAAAGCAGACCTGGCCCAGGTAGCTGAAAGGAAATCTCCTCCCCCTACTCTCTATTCAATGCAGGTCCTATTCAGCCCAGCCCTGACCCATCAGACTGCTGGAGCCAAGGCCCTCTCCAGCCCTCTGTCACTGACAAACCAGACATGGAATACACAAACCTAGCAGAGGCATGCTGGATGGTTAGGAAAGTAAATACCTACTTTCTAAAAGTGGTATTTTCAAACACAGAATGTAAAAATCACCCTCACTAAAAGATGTATTTTAACATTTGGAGTTCAGGCATACAAAACTCAAATTTCTACCTAGTTCCCTGGGTCAGTTAGGATTATATGATGTTATAATCAAACTACCCATTCTGGCCTAAGAGAACAGGTAGCCTTGCAATAGTGAAAAAACTAAATTGGCTGTAATTCACAATCGGGACATGCCACACACATCAGGGCATGTCCTACCTTTTACATACAATGCACCCTGCCCATGGGGGAACCTTGGGCCTACCTTAGAGGCGACTAACATGCAGAAAAGGGAAGGTTAAGGGACTGGCAAGTGTGTGCATTTGCCAAGTCGACATGGCAGTCCTAGACTGCACACAGGCTCTGCAATGGCAGGCCTGAGCAATATTTTACAAGCTGCTTCTGTGGGTGGCACAACCAGTGCTGCAAGCCCACCAGCAGCATTTGATTTACAGGCCCTGGGCACATATGGTGCACTGTACTAGGGTCTGACAAGTAAATCAAATAAGCCAATCATGGAGTCACTAATCCATTACCACAATTTACAATAGGGAGCACTTGCACGTTGGAACTGAACAGCAGCAGCAAAGTGCCCAAAGTATCTAGACCAGCAAAACCATTTGCACCAACACAGGAGGCAACAGCAAAAAATGGTAGGGAGACCCAAACCAATGGTGCCAGGTCTAACAATACCTACCGCCAGGCATCATCAGACACCATCAGGAACGATCAGTTGATCAGACAGAAAAAACGTGAATGCCAATGCCATTGATGAAAACTCAAAATATAGAGGTGATAGTGAATTACTGTAGTTTGCTAATTTTATTGTATATTTTACTCTCTATTTTTGTAAAATATAAAAAATCTAATAAGTGATTCTTCCTGTATGCACTTTGTGTGAAACAAGGGGAAATTAAAAGCAAAAAAACCAAAGGCTGACCAATCATGTCTGACAAGCAACTGCGTAGAAAGCCTAGAGGATTTTAATCAACTAGAAGTTTAAACCACTGTGGCCACAGAAAACACATCTTGTGAGATCTCAATACTATAAATGTATACAACCCTATGGATGGGGAAACAAGAGCTGGTTATGACTATGCCACTAGACATGCTAATGCACACAGCCCTAAGAGTGGGGAAACAAGAGTTGGTTCTCATTATACCATTGGACATGACCAAGTGCAATGCTGCCAAAGTAAACGATGATCACTGTATGGACCACCTCATGGATGGGAAGAAGTGTTCCCAAACAGTGCTATCACAACCAAAATACAAAAAAAAGCTGGGCACCAAAAAAGGTCCTTATAGACCGCCACCAAAAGCAGCACCACTGAATGAATCATTATTTATCTCTAGGAGTACTGACCAAATGAATACCGTGTCAAGTAGTATAGGTTGGATATTTTAAGATCATCGACTCCAAACCCAACTGGTCAACGAGAACCCTATTTACGCAAGAGCAACGTTGGGTGTTCCAACTTCGGTCCAACACACAAGACCTCAACAACGACATACTCTGGGCCGAATTTATTAACTAGGCCACTGTCCTTCACATCCACCTGTATAACTTTGTGGACTATTGCCATGACATTTACTTATCTATCTGTTTCCATTGGTAAAGGTTACCTCCATCTATCGCTACTTATAACTGGCATTTCACACATGTCAGGTTATGACCACTATACATTATATTAGAGATAAGATCTCTCTTATCTGGAACGCTTTGCACTATTTTGTGCTCGTCCTTAACAGTACCACTGTTACCCTTATTATTATTATCATTTTTAAGCCACTCTTTCACGTACTCCCTTCCGATATGGCGCCCGCCATCATCACACTGACTCCATTATGAGGTTACCCTTACAGTTGCATTGGGTTTCCTTCTTTCTGCGCGATACACACAAGATGGCCCCCACGCTTTCCACACGCATGTGCCGCGATACGCGCTATTTCCTGACGTCACTCCAAACTCTGGAGCTGACGCGCTGGTAGTCGTGGGGTTAAAGGCGGAACCAGGTTACAAGCTTGTTTCTTGCAGAAGTCAATGTGAGTATTTTCGTCCTAGTATCGACACCAAAAAGGTGTTTTCCTCCACTTAATAGAAACTGCGACAATATGTTGATTGCGATTATATTATTTCCAGGTCTACTTCTCTAAATCGCGCTACACGTTGATGAGGATTTCCCTAAAGACTTTTTGGTAGGGGTATCAGTGTTTGTGTGTTTAAGTGTTGTGTGTTCATTTAGTTTGTGTCACATATCCACCACTTTTGAAACTTGTTTCTGCTCCGATGAGCATGCCTTTTCAAGAAGCCTCACCACTGATCACCCAAACATTCAATTTACAGTTAACCACAACAAAACAGAAATGAACTTTTTGGACCTCATAATCAAACACGAAGAGGTCCATCTATACACTACACTCTACACCAAAAAAACAGACAGAAATACATTCCTCCATTTTTCAAGCTTCCATCAACCGAATTTACGGGAAAACCTTCCCTTCAGCCAGTTCCTGAGAATAAGGCGGAACTGCACGAAAAAAGATGACTATTTCAGTAATGCGTTCACACTAATGGAGAAATTGCTAAAGAGGAATTATCCCAAAAAACTACTCAAAAGAGCATTAAAAAGGGTCTGGTACACCCCCAGAGACTCTCTCCTTACTCCAAGATCAGAGAAAAAAAGTACAAATCTAGTATGAGTCACGACATTTTCAAGCCGAACAACTGAGATGCAAAAAATCATTCGAAAAAATTGAGATACAATAAAAAGCATACCAGCTTTCACACAGATACCAATCTTTGCTCTCAAAAAAAACACAAGCATACGAGAAAAATTGGTGCGTGCCAATACGACCTACAAACAACCAGCAACATCCTTGAGGTCCATGCTTTTATTACCTCCAATCAAAGGACACAGAAAATGTGGCACATGTGTATCTTGTGACAGCACATTGGAAGGTACAAAGTTCATGTACGGGCAGAAATTCATAATCCATGAAAACTTCACCAACTGTAACACACACAACGTTATATACTGTGTTCTGTGTCCTTGCCCATTGGCATACATTGGGAAAACCACCCAATCTGTAAAAAATCGTATTTCCCAACACCGCTCGAGGATAAAATGTAAAACACCCAATGCCCCGTTGGTATCACACTGCATTGAGAAAAACCATGGTCCAAATGATCTCAAGTGGACAGTTCTGCGCCACATTCAAGGCAAAAACGTCGACGCAACACTATCAAAAACTGAAGCCAAAACCATCATGTTCCTGGGTACCATAGAAAATGGGCTAAATGAGATGACGGAAATATCACATATCATATGATAGGGGTCCCATCTGTCACCTCCTCAGGAAGCAAAAAAAGTTGGAACACAAGAAGAAGAAGACACATCCACTAATACAAAAAACTGAACTATTATTACAAGCCAAAATTGTGAGACACATACAAAACATTAAAAATTCCTTCTCAACTTCAAGAAATCAATATATTAAACAAGTAGGTCTCCAAAGAAGCGGAACCAACTTATCCAGTAGAAAGTACACAGTAAACATGTTTCTGCCTCTAATATAAATACATGACAAAAAAAAGGACAAAAATGTAAAAAAAGCAACATCAAGATATGGGACACTTCGTGTTAAAGTTTTTTTGATTCAAACAACATCACAAAATCAAACAGGCTGGTCTCTGAGCAAACGGAACAAATTCACCTTGAAGAAATCACATGCTAAAAATGTCACTGCCTCTCCCACAAATAAACGTCAACATAACAGACAGAAATGCAAAAAAAGCGATAATAACACATTTAGACACGCCGTGCTAAAGTTTTTTTCAAACTATAGAACTCCGGAGCAACACCGACCCAGTTACCATAACAACGTTCTGCGTAACCACGCCGGAAACTCCACAAGAACCAATCAATGCGCATCAGTGTTTCAAAGCACTTCGCAAATGCCGGAAACGTGAAGAAAGGGAACGCTGAAGACGCGAAAAAAACTACGAACCTTAGAGTGAGCCGGCCCGCCATCACACAATACAAAAGGTATGGAACGCGAAAAGAAGAGAAGTTTACTCACAAGCATGCGGTGATTTGAAAGGGCACACGCTATTCCCAATCACCGATGTATTTTAGACAACCCGCCACGATATGGGAGTTGCAACCTTATCACGCTTGTAGTCCGCAATAGCCCAGGGTGATTTAACCGGTACTTAAAGCCCCAACACCACACTTTTGCGGCATGCAAGATTATGAGGAAATAGCACCAGTAACCACAGCAAGGTATAACGCACTGGCAGGCACGTCAAGAATTCTCTCAAAGATAGTACGGCCACGCCCCCACAATGTAGCAATTAACAAGCTAAGAGCACGAAACTAGACAGACAAGGCCAGTCTCGATTTCAATAAACTAAGCACACCATTCAGACTTGTACACACAATTAAACTACTTTTTCCTCCGCTATCTGTTTCTCAGAGAGAAATCAGCCACACCAAGCAAGATAAGTCCAACCACACAAGTCGGTCCCCTTCTCAAAGAATTGCAAGGTAGGCTACGTACCACCTAAGCATAAGACCATCAATAGGCAATTCCAAAATAGAGAGCGCAAATTCTCACTCAATTTATTCATGTATTATAGGCAAAGACGAAACAGCAACCCTTACCTGAGTGTACGTAAGTTTCCAAATCAATTTTGTTTCTACAACTTCCTATTTTAGTACACAAACTAAAACAGACATATCTTTGTCCTTACAGGAATAGATGTCCGACTCAAACCACATAACAGCCCTGAAGACGACCTTATAAACAAAATACAGGTCCAATACGATATAGGTCGAAACGCGTTGGCTAACTAGCAGAGATCCAGACAAGCTTGGGACAGAACAATCTAGATATCAGAATTCCCTAGAGAGCCTAAACAGCAAACCAGCTTATTGCTCCCTTAAACCATTACGTCACAAGTACCTGACTCTGCTCAGGACTTAAGCAGTAATCTGCTTAAGTTCCCAAAGATATACTATAGCGGACACCTCATTATTGTTATGAAAAAATCTATTATTTGTCTGTTTTAAGCACTTTTTCATGTTGTACGATATGTTATGAAGTCACTGTACAAATGTAAATACTCGTCACTGTTTTATGTATAGGACATGTGCATTGTGTAATGAAGTAGTGTTTGTTCAGTTTCAATCTAACAAGAAATTGTAATAATTGATTTACAACTCGCAGTCATTAAAAAGGCTAGCTGAGAAAAGACATTTTGTGATAAATGGTGTCAGAGGTAAATGCATGTCAAAAAAAGTCACCACTGATCACGGTTCACATGCCACACTCGGATAGGCACTCCCACACCCCATGTGTGAGGGCATGTGTCTGTCACTCAATGCCTATCATACTATCATTGGCACAGATGAGCAGTGTGTTGGATCACTTCACAGCCGGTTCCAGACACGTGTACTGTGTGTACGCTAGCATGCTTCTTTAAAAATTGTAAACCACTCTCACATTGAGCTGGACAACTCAGCTTTTTATCAACAAATCTTTATTAAATTTGCAGTGTATGATTAGAAACTCGCATGATCTACATTATGCTACCGAATAACATCATTTTCATGGCCAAGTGCTGCTTTCTCTCTCTCCTTTGTCTCCTTTTATAGATTGGATTTTGAAACTAAGGTGGTCATATTCGTTCGGGTTCAGAGTCACCCTGACCACACCTACATTTAGGTATCATTACAGGGCGTACTGAGTGTCGCCGTCTCAGACCCCTGTACTTCACTTCTCACACTTTGCACGGTACTGAAGAAATGCCATTGAATCCACTAGGGACCACAAGAGGCGTGAAACATGTCGATGTGATGCCATCAGTTTTTATCACCACTAGCACTGAGATACGCAGAAGGAAAATACCCCCTATTATACCTGTTCAAGAGTATTCCTCTTGGCTCTAGTTTTTAGGTCGCGCCTGACTCAGCGCATGCGCTGGTTTGGTGAGACTTTTAGTGTGTGGGTTTTCAAAGTGCTGCCACAGGCTTTTGGTGGCCTAACTCTTATGTTCATGTGCGCAGCCGCCATCTGTCTTTGATCGCGATCACTTTCACATTCGTGGGCCGTGCGGCCGTGTTACTTTCACGGCCACGCGGCCAATGCTTGTTCCTGAAGTCGCAAACCCCTGCGCTGGTTGGTTTATAGAAACGCTGGTGTTTGAGGAGTGAGTGTCAGGTTAATGTTATGCAAGACATTAGTGTCCTGATGCTTCATTTTCAGCTCATTAACAAATTGTAATCTTTACATTTGAGCTTCCATATTTCATTTTTTACAAGTTTGGTTCTACATTACTTATTTTTTCCCTCAGCTCTGCAATGTGTTGTGCTGTTATTTACACTCCACTGCCTGCTGCCTCGTGACCTTCCCGGCATCCTCTCCGAGGGCGGGTCACGTGCTTCTAAAATCTCGTTGAAGTTTCCGGGTAGTCGTGGTCACCCAGGCTGCTTTGGAACTGAACCCAGGATTCGTGTGTGGCTTTGAGCATCTTCCTCATAAAGGCTGAGAGCCCCAGGCTGCAACAGAACAACGAGGCAAAGCAGCCCCCCTGCCCTTAGCATGCCCTCCAGACCGTGAGCGCAGAGGCCAACTCCAGCTGCGCTTGAAAGTAGCTGAGCGCTATTTATTCCGTGATAGGAAACTTCATTCATAGTTGGCAAGTTGCCCCGTGTCTTGTGCGCCGGGTTGAGGCAGACCTGGCTTTATATGCAGGACTATAATCAATGCATCCCGGTCTAGCACTTTCTTGCTGGCACTTCAAAGGCATACGTTTAAAGCAGCAGGAAACTGCAAGTGCCAGAACAGGATCATCCTCTTAGAAATCTAGCCCGCCCCAGCCTCGTTCCAGAATCAACTTGTTGACAGGTATGTAGGGCAGCTTAGCAGCGTTGAAAGGCACTTCACTCTATGTACTGTACTGTTTGTTATCATTTACTTATAATCATTACCAGGACTCGCTTTTTCTTTGAGTTAACAAGACAGTCACTGTAAATCTGTCGAATCTTGCCTTGTTTCCAAGCCTCTCTGGGTTTTATATGTTTTAGGTCTCGCCTAGCGATGCAGCGAAGCTGCTCGCTAAGCGAGATCTATTGTTGCCGATTTCAGTTTGGAAGGGGGATAGGTGATGTGCACTCTCACGGCGCCTGGACAGCCCATGCGCACGCTCACGGCATCTTTCAGACAGCCGATGTGCATGCTCATGGAGTCTCTTTCAGCGTGTGCATTACAGACCTGTCTCACCGGGGCTCAGCAAGTATACAAAATTGCCCCACATGATGGAGCACCCAGCCAAGCCCTCACTCACCCACTGGTTCAGGACTCCGGCGTCTCTCCTCGGTCTGCAGGTTCCCTGGCCGTCTCCTCGGCACGCCGCGGGGCTCTCCTCACCACTCGCAACACTAAGGCCCGGTCTGCGGCTCCTCGTCCCGATCGTACCACCCGAGTGCTTTAAGATACCATGTGGCGGATGTGTGGAATCAAAAACCAAAGGAAATGATGGACGGAGTGTTGAACATTGCAAGCACTCACCCCCAGTCAACTGATCTGGGTTTAATCCATCACCGGTCTTTAGCCCACTCAGCCACCCCAGTTCAGACATGGCCATATGCAAATCAGTCTGACCCTGTGCCTCATGGGAACAGTCCAGCCCGAACTGCCAAGCCATGTCTTCCCTGGACCGGAAACAAGCTTCCTAGGACCGGTTTCTGGCATTTCAGCCGTCTTCAGCCAGGCTTGCTTGAATCCAGTGGCAAAGTGAGCATGGGACTCACGTCTGAGCATACCCTGCCAACTTATGGCGAACAAAGCAAAAACCAAAGGAAATGATGGACGGAGTGTTGAACATTGCAAGCACTCACCCCCAGTCAACTGATCTGGGTTTAATCCATCACCGTTCTTTAGCCCACTCGGCCACCCCAGTTCAGACATGGCCATATGCAAATCAGTCTGACCCTGTGCCTCATGGGAACAGTCCAGCCCGAACTGCCAAGTCATGTCTTCCCTGGACCGGAAACAAGCTTCCTAGGACCGGTTTCTGGCATTTCAGCCGTCTTCAGCCAGGCTTGCTTGAATCCAGTGGCAAAGTGAGCAAGGGACTCACGTCTGAGCATACCCTGCCAACTTATGGCGAACAAAGCAAAAACCAAAGGAAATGATGGACGGAGTGTTGAACATTACAAGCACTCACCCCCAGTCAACTGATCTGGGTTTAATCCATCACCGTTCTTTAGCCCACTCAGCCACCCCAGTTCAGACATGGCCATATGCAAATCAGTCTGACCCTGTGCCTCATGGGAACAGTCCAGCCCGAACTGCCAAGCCATGTCTTCCCTGGACCGGAAACAAGCTTCCTAGGACCGGTTTCTGGCATTTCAGCCGTCTTCAGCCAGGCTTGCTTGAATCCAGTGGCAAAGTGAGCAAGGGACTCACGTCTGAGCATACCCTGCCAACTTATGGCGAACAAAGCAAAAACCAAAGGAAATGATGGACGGAGTGTTGAACATTGCAAGCACTCACCCCCAGTCAACTGATCTGGGTTTAATCCATCACCGGTCTTTAGCCCACTCAGCCACCCCAGTTCAGACATGGCCATATGCAAATCAGTCTGACCCTGTGCCTCATGGGAACAGTCCAGCCCGAACTGCCAAGCCATGTCTTCTCTGGACCGGAAACAAGCTTCCTAGGACCGGTTTCTGGCATTTCAGCCGTCTTCAGCCAGGCTTGCTTGAATCCAGTGGCAAAGTGAGCAAGGGACTCACGTCTGAGCATACCCTGCCAACTTATGGCGAACAAAGCAAAAACCAAAGGAAATGATGGCCGGAGTGTTGAACATTGCAAGCACTCACCCCCAGTCAACTGATCTGGGTTTAATCCATCACCGTTCTTTAGCCCACTCAGCCACCCCAGTTCAGACATGGCCATATGCAAATCAGTCTGACCCTGTGCCTCATGGGAACAGTCCAGCCCGAACTGCCAAGCCATGTCTTCCCTGGACCGGAAACAAGCTTCCTAGGACCGGTTTCTGGCATTTCAGCCGTCCTCAGGCAGGCTTGCTTGAATCCAGTGGCAAAGTGAGCAAGAGACTCACGTCTGAGCATACCCTGCCAACTTATGGCGAACAAAGCAAAAACCAAAGGAAATGATGGACGGAGTGTTGAACATTGCAAGCACTCACCCCCAGTCAACTGATCTGGGTTTAATCCATCACCGTTCTTTAGCCCACTCAGCCACCCCAGTTCAGACATGGCCATATGCAAATCAGTCTGACCCTGTGCCTCATGGGAACAGTCCAGCCCGAACTGCCAAGCCATGTCTTCCCTGGACCGGAAACAAGCTTCCTAGGACCGGTTTCTGGCATTTCAGCCGTCTTCAGCCAGGCTTGCTTGAATCCAGTGGCAAAGTGAGCAAGGGACTCACGTTTGAGCATACCCTGCCAACTTATGGCGAACAAAGCAAAAACCAAAGGAAATGATGGACGGAGTGTTGAACATTGCAATCACTCACCCCCAGTCAACTGATCTGGGTTTAATCCATCACCGTTCTTTAGCCCACTCAGCCACCCCAGTTCAGACATGGCCATATGCAAATCAGTCTGACCCTGTGCCTCATGGGAACAGTCCAGCCCGAACTGCCAAGCCATGTCTTCCCTGGACCGGAAACAAGCTTCCTAGGACCGGTTTCTGGCATTTCAGCCGTCTTCAGCCAGGCTTGCTTTAATCCAGTGGCAAAGTGAGCAAGGGACTCACGTCTGAGCATACCCTGCCAACTTATGGCGAACAAAGCAAAAACCAAAGGAAATGATGGACGGAGTGTTGAACATTGCAAGCACTCACCCCCAGTCAACTGATCTGGGTTTAATCCATCACGGTTCTTTAGCCCACTCAGCCGCCCCAGTTCAGACATGGCCATATGCAAATCAGTCTGACCCTGTGCCTCATGGGAACAGTCCAGCCCGAACTGCCAAGCCATGTCTTCCCTGGACCAGAATCAAGCTTCCTAGGACCGGTTTCTGGCATTTCAGCCGTCTTCAGCCAGGCTTGCTTGAATCCAGTGGCAAAGTGAGCAAGGGACTCACGTCTGAGCATACCCTGCCAACTTATGGCGAACAAAGCAAAAACCAAAGGAAATGATGGACGGAGTGTTGAACATTGCAAGCACTCACCCCCAGTCAACTGATCTGGGTTTAATCCATCACCGATCTTTAGCCCACTCAGCCACCCCAGTTCAGACATGGCCATATGCAAATCAGTCTGACCCTGTGCCTCATGGGAACAGTCCAGCCCGAACTGCCAAGCCATGTCTTCCCTGGACCGGAAACAAGCTTCCTAGGACCGGTTTCTGGCATTTCAGCCGTCTTCAGCCAGGCTTGCTTTAATCCAGTGGCAAAGTGAGCAAGGGACTCACGTCTGAGCATACCCTGCCATCTTATGGCGAACAAAGCAAAAACCAAAGGAAATGATGGACGGAGTGTTGAACATTGCAAGCACTCACCCCCAGTCAACTGATCTGGGTTTAATCCATCACCGTTCTTTAGCCCACTCAGCCACCCCAGTTCAGACATGGCCATATGCAAATCAGTCTGACCCTGTGCCTCATGGGAACAGTCCAGCCCGAACTGCCAAGCCATGTCTTCCCTGGACCGGAAACAAGCTTCCTAGGACCGGTTTCTGGCATTTCAGCCGTCTTCAGCCAGGCTTGCTTGAATCCAGTGGCAAAGTGAGCAAGGGACTCACGTCTGAGCATACCCTGCCAACTTATGGCGAACAAAGCAAAAACCAAAGGAAATGATGGACGGAGTGTTGAACATTGCAAGCACTCACCCCCAGTCAACTGATCTGGGTTTAATCCATCACCGTTCTTTAGCCCACTCAGCCACCCCAGTTCAGACATGGCCATATGCAAATCAGTCTGACCCTGTGCCTCATGGGAACAGTCCAGCCCGAACTGCCAAGCCATGTCTTCCCTGGACCGGAAACAAGCTTCCTAGGACCGGTTTCTGGCATTTCAGCCGTCTTCAGCCAGGCTTGCTTTAATCCAGTGGCAAAGTGAGCAAGGGACTCACGTCTGAGCATACCCTGCCAACTTATGGCGAACAAAGCAAAAACCAAAGGAAATGATGGACGGAGTGTTGAACATTGCAAGCACTCACCCCCAGTCAACTGATCTGGGTTTAATCCATCACGGTTCTTTAGCCCACTCAGCCGCCCCAGTTCAGACATGGCCATATGCAAATCAGTCTGACCCTGTGCCTCATGGGAACAGTCCAGCCCGAACTGCCAAGCCATGTCTTCCCTGGACCAGAATCAAGCTTCCTAGGACCGGTTTCTGGCATTTCAGCCGTCTTCAGCCAGGCTTGCTTGAATCCAGTGGCAAAGTGAGCAAGGGACTCACGTCTGAGCATACCCTGCCAACTTATGGCGAACAAAGCAAAAACCAAAGGAAATGATGGACGGAGTGTTGAACATTGCAAGCACTCACCCCCAGTCAACTGATCTGGGTTTAATCCATCACCGATCTTTAGCCCTCTCAGCCACCCCAGTTCAGACATAGCCATATGCAAATCAGTCTGACCCTGTGCCTCATGGGAACAGTCCAGCCCGAACTGCCAAGCCATGTCTTCCCTGGACCGGAAACAAGCTTCCTAGGACCGGTTTCTGGCATTTCAGCCGTCTTCAGCCAGGCTTGCTTTAATCCAGTGGCAAAGTGAGCAAGGGACTCACGTCTGAGCATACCCTGCCATCTTATGGCGAACAAAGCAAAAACCAAAGGAAATGATGGACGGAGTGTTGAACATTGCAAGCACTCACCCCCAGTCAACTGATCTGGGTTTAATCCATCACCGTTCTTTAGCCCACTCAGCCACCCCAGTTCAGACATGGCCATATGCAAATCAGTCTGACCCTGTGCCTCATGGGAACAGTCCAGCCCGAACTGCCAAGCCATGTCTTCCCTGGACCGGAAACAAGCTTCCTAGGACCGGTTGCTGGCATTTCAGCCGTCTTCAGCCAGGCTTGCTTGAATCCAGTGGCAAAGTGAGCAAGGGACTCACGTCTGAGCATACCCTGCCAACTTATGGCGAACAAAGCAAAAACCAAAGGAAATGATGGACGGAGTGTTGAACATTGCAAGCACTCACCCCCAGTCAACTGATCTGGGTTTAATCCATCACCGTTCTTTAGCCCACTCAGCCACCCCAGTTCAGACATGGCCATATGCAAATCAGTCTGACCCTGTGCCTCATGGGAACTGTCCAGCCCGAACTGCCAAGCCATGTCTTCCCTGGACCGGAAACAAGCTTCCTAGGACCGGTTTCTGGCATTTCAGCCGTCTTCAGCCAGGCTTGCTTGAATCCAGTGGCAAAGTGAGCAAGGGACTCACGTCTGAGCATACCCTGCCAACTTATGGCGAACAAAGCAAAAACCAAAGGAAATGATGAACGAAGTGTTGAACATTGCAAGCACTCACCCCCAATCAACTGATCTGGGTTTAATCCATCACCGTTCTTTAGCCCACTCAGCCACCCCAGTTCAGACATGGCCATATGCAAATCAGTCTGACCCTGTGCCTCATGGGAACAGTCCAGCCCGAACTGCCAAGCCATGTCTTCCAGGCAGAGTGGGCTAAAGAATGGTGATGGATTAAACCCAGATCAGTTGACTGGGGGTGAGTGCTTGCAATGTTCAACACTCCGTCCATCATTTCCTTTGGTTTTTGCTTTGTTCGCCATAAGTTGGCAGGGTATGCTCAGACGTGAGTCCCTTGCTCACTTTGCCACTGGATTCAAGCAAGCCTGGCTGAAGACGGCTGAAATGCCAGAAACCAGTCCTAGGAAGCTTGTTTCCGGTCCAGAGAAGACATGGCTTGGCAGTTTGGACTGGACTGTTCCCATGTGGCACAGGGTCAGACTGATTTGCATATGGCCATGTCTGAACTGGGGTGGCAGAGTGGGCTAAATAATGGTGATGGATTAAACCCAGATCAGTTGACTGGGGGTGAGTGCTTGCAATGTTCAACACTCCGTCCATCATTTCCTTTGGTTTTTGCTTTGTTCGCCATAAGTTGGCAGGGTATGCTCAGACGTGAGTCCCTTGCTCACTTTGCCACTGGATTCAAGCAAGCCTGGCTGAAGACGGCTGAAATGCCAGAAACCGGTCCTAGGAAGCTTGTTTCCGGTCCAGAGAAGACATGGCTTGGCAGTTTGGACTGGACTGTTCCCATGTGGCACAGGGTCAGACTGATTTGCATATGGCCATGTCTGAACTGGGGTGGCAGAGTGGGCTAAAGAATGGTGATGGATTAAACCCAGATCAGTTGACTGGGGGTGAGTGCTTGCAATGTTCAACACTCCGTCCATCATTTCCTTTGGTTTTTGCTTTGTTCGCCATAAGTTGGCAGGGTATGCTCAGACGTGAGTCCCTTGCTCACTTTGCCACTGGATTCAAGCAAGCCTGGCTGAAGACGGCTGAAATGCCAGAAACCGGTCCTAGGAAGCTTGTTTCCGGTCCAGAGAAGACATGGCTTGGCAGTTTGGACTGGACTGTTCCCATGTGGCACAGGGTCAGACTGATTTGCATATGGCCATGTCTGAACTGGGGTGGCAGAGTGGGCTAAAGAATGGTGATGGATTAAACCCAGATCAGTTGACTGGGGGTGAGTGCTTGCAATGTTCAACACTCCGTCCATCATTTCCTTTGGTTTTTGCTTTGTTCGCCATAAGTTGGCAGGGTATGCTCAGACGTGAGTCCCTTGCTCACTTTGCCACTGGATTCAAGCAAGCCTGGCTGAAGACGGCTGAAATGCCAGAAACCGGTCCTAGGAAGCTTGTTTCCGGTCCAGAGAAGACATGGCTTGGCAGTTTGGACTGGACTGTTCCCATGTGGCACAGGTTCAGACTGATTTGCATATGGCCATGTCTGAACTGGGGTGGCAGAGTGGGCTAAAGAATGGTGATGGATTAAACCCAGATCAGTTGACTGGGGGTGAGTGATTGCAATGTTCAACACTCCGTCCATCATTTCCTTTGGTTTTTGCTTTGGATGTGTGGAATCCTCAGGCTGTGAATAGTAAAGCCTGTGCTGCCTAAATTTTTATGTGCTATCGAGGGCCAGCTGTGCAGTGGTGAACAGGCCACATGGTGGCCTGCAGCGCTATTCTTTCTGTGGGGAACATGATGACTCTGCCCTGAGGTCCCATACAGCAGGCTGCCAGCAATACTCCTGGCCTGCAGGTTCTACCTGAGACACACCTCCACATCCTTTGCTGCTTGTTCTGGTGCCCATTGACTGGCAGATCACGGTCTTGAGAACGTCACACACTGGTGTGAGGTATGCTTGCCATGTCTGGCTCCTTGCAATTGTGCTACTGTGTTGGACACTTGGGGGACTGGTCCGGCTGACCCTACATCTGGAGGGCTGTGAGTTGGAAGCGAATACGGCGGGTGTACCACGTTCGCCCGGTCCGGTTCACGTTGGACCTGGATTGACGGTGTTTGCGGGGAAGATCCCGGCAGCCTCTTTAGAAGCATCACAGAGGCATTGCAGCCAGCCTAGTCTCAATCGCTCTTTACCCCATTTTGTGGGGGGGCCTTACAAAGATTGGCACAGGGAGTGCGGCGGCCCCTCACCCGCAGACACGAGCACAGGCGAATAAGATGGCGAGCTCGGAGGCGACAGATCCCATGTCGCACAAACTTGATGCAGTGTTGGCGGCGGTAGAGAAGCTGGGAGAGACAATAATCCAAATCTGCACCTCCCTGGAAGGCAAAATAGATAAGGTGGCACTAGATCCCACGCTGCTGCATGCTGATCACCGAAAGCTTGCAGACCGCACTGCTGCAGCAGAAGGAGACCTCGCCGCGAATGAAGGAGAAGGAGGTCTCGCCGCGAATGTCCTCGGCTGAGAAGCACATTTGTGATCTGCTCAACAGAGTGGAATTCTTTGAAGACAGAGCAGAAGATGCGGAAGGCAGGGCCCCTCGCAGCAACCTATGTGTCGTGGGCCTTCCGGAGGGAGTTGAGGCGAGGAACGCAGTACATTATTCAGAAGACTGAATCCGAACGCTGCTGCCGGGAACGACCCTGTCCCCACACTTCGTTGTCGAGAGAACTCACGGAGTGCCTGCCAGATCCCTGCCCCCGGGCTCGACTCCGAGGCCACTACTGATTCGATTGTTAAATTACAGTGATAGAGATGCCGTACTCCAGGAAACCCGGAAAGTACAAGACATACAAGTAGATAACCACAAAGTGATGATCTTCCCGGACTACCCTCCAAGTACAGAAACAGCGGCATTCTTACTTTATGGTAAAGCAACGTCTGCGACAGATTGATTTGAAATGCTCGCTGTTGTTCCCTGCGAAGTTGAGAGTCATCGCGAATGGTAAAGCTCACTTTTTCACTACCCCGGAGGGTGTGGAAGAGTGGTTGGACGCTCATGGCTCATCGCAACCAGAGCGAAAGGAGACAATAGCGGACGCCCCTCTGAGACGACGCCGAAGACGACGACGGAAATCACAGTCCCCGACCTTCAAGGCAAATGGCCCATCGCCTGAATTGGTACTTAGTGGGCAGCTGGAAGCGGTGCAAGCTGTGGCGCACATTAGTGGCTCACCGGCTGAAGACACCAATTCAGACACTGACATACAAGGGCCGCCCAGCGAGGATGAACTGTCGGACAATATCCCTGTTTCCCAGGGCTTCTGTGCGCTGCTGCATGTTACTCCACAGACCTCTGATGATATTGCCTAGAAATGTATCAATTATAATTCTGTGTTTCCTTTTCTTCATCGGCCACTAGATATTGGGCCCTGTCGGACACACAAGTATAAAAGATTTTGTTTTCTACCTATGCGATATCTTGTTAATGCTGGGTGGTCGGGAGGGTGTAGCTGTTCTGTGGTAGGGCCAGACCTGTCGTAGAGCTCCCCTTATAGGTCCCTCCTTATATGGAAAAATTATGTATATCAAATGAATAACTGTCCTGTCTATATCTGTGGCTAGCCATAGTTGGGCCTAACTGTCAGGGACGATCTTTTTATTAATTTGTGATTGGTCACGGTAAGTCTCCATATTGCTGTGCGCTATAGTCTTCCCCAGACGTTAGTTGTGTGCTATTGTATTGATAGTTTGGGCAACTGACTGTTGTAGAATTGCTCTCATGGTGTTCTTTTTTGCAAGTTGTTTTTATGTTTTTTATGCCATCACTATTAAGCGAGGATACGACTGCTGTAAAGCTAATTCTTGTACGATAATGTGTATAAGCATGGGTTTCTTATATTCACTACTGCCGCCCCCCCCCCCCCGACCTCGAGCTGGAGGGGGCTGCTGATATCTTAGACACACACAGGATATGGCACCTGTCAGGATAGGAACATGGAACTTGAGAGGGATCCATAATCCGGAGCGTCAGTACCTTATATACTCCTATTTAAAGCAACATCACATACATATAGCACTCCTTCAGGAGACACACCTGTCCCAAGTAGAAGTCACTCGCCTACACAGATGATGAAGGGGCAATTGTATGCGACTGGCTACTCTGCTTATGCACATGGGGCCCTAATATGGGTGAAACCAGGTACTCCATTTCGTGTGATAGACACAATAGTGGACGGGGAGGGCAGATATGTTATGTTTCGGGGTGTACTGGATGGCAGAACAGTAGTATTGGCCTCACTATATGCGTCCAACACTTAACAAGCAGCCTACCTAGACCAGATATCGCAAATATTATCCGCTTGGCATGACACACCCAAGATTCCAGGCGGGGACTACAACTGTGCACTGGACGTCTCCCTAGATCGCTCCTTTCCTCCTTTGCCGGGCACAGCCACTCATCCAGCTGCGAAAGCCTTAACGCATTGGGCACAGCAATGGCATTTCACTGATGTGGGGCGGTTCAGGAATCCGCTGGACAGGGTATACTCCTACCATTCTGGAGCCCGCAAGCTCCATGTGCGCTTAGACCGCTTCATGGTTTCGAATGACCTCCTCCCATGTATTTCCGACAATTCATATCAGGGACGCACACATTCCGACCACAACCCACATTTGATTGAGTTATGTTGGGAGGCTGAGACACCGCCAATCCCTGTGTGGCGCCTTCAGCCAGATGTCCTCTTAAAATGCGTCTTTCTGTGATTTTTTGGCCACTACGGTTGCACAATATTTTGATGAGTATGCGGGCATGGGCACTTTGCCACTGGTGGAGTGGGATGCCTTTAAGGTGGTCATCAGGGGGCACTTTTTGGGGACGCAAGCAGGCATACGTTCGCAACTGGAGAGGGAGCTTACCACGTTAGAGCGACAGCTGGCCTCTACTGAACAAGCTGCTGCAGACAGATCTCGAGGACAGTCAGATACACACAGAGTGGAACACGCGCGCTTATTGGAGTGGTTAAAATGTCTGAACTACGCTGCTCATTCGGCACGAACGCACCAAATGGGTGATAAAGCAAGCAAGCTACTTACATGGCTCATTTGCCAGAATGATTCATCTGCGCCGATTATATCGGTGAAGATGGCAATCGGGGGAGTTGCTTATATGCAACGGGACATCCATGATGCATTCATCATGCATTATCAGAACTTATATAAGTCGCAGGTGCGGGTCACTCCCCTAGAGCTACAAGCTTACTTGGGAGGCCTAGATCTACCGAAGCCGACAAGCACCCAATGCCAGGACCCAATCAGAGGAACTCAGCAATAGCATTTAACATTGTCTCACGGGCAATTGCCAGGGCCTGATGGTCTTCCTTCTGAGTTTTACAAAGCGCACGCTTACATTCTGAAACCACAGTTATTGAAAGTGTATGAAACCGTGCTAGATGATTCTACCCTGCTGGTCTCCCTCCCCAAACCTGATAAGAACCTCGACCTCCTGGGCTCCTCTCGCCCATTAGCACTGCTCAATACCGACTACAAAGTTTTTGCCTCACTATTGGCTAAGCGTCTCTCTCCTGTGATGAAAACATTGGTACACCCGGACAAAAATGGCTTTGTTCCAGCCCGGTGCACCTCCCTTAATATTCGTAGATTTTTCAGAATACAGCAATATGCAACACATAGTTGGCCTAGATCGGGCTGTTTGGTTCTTGACTTGGAGAAAGCCTTTGACTCTCTGGAATGGCCTTACCTGGCGGCAGTCCTAGGTAAATTGGAACTGGGAGATCACTTTTTAAATATGGTTTGCCTATTGTATCAACGCCCCACTGTTCGAGTCCGCACCGGTAGGCTGATCTCGGAGCCGATCAGGGTGAGACTTGGGACACGTCAGGGCTGTTCATTGTCCCTGTTGCTAGTCTCTCTAGCAATGGAGCCACTGGCAATGATGCTCCGGAGGGATGGGGAAGCATGGGGCTTACAGTTAGGGGATGGGCTACACGTTATTTCCCTATACGCGGATGATCTGTTATTATACCTTCGAGATGTTACCGCGATCCCGACGTCCATTGCAGATATACTCGGAACCTTTGAGGAAATATCTGGACTCCGGGTTAACTGAGCCAAGTCGGGGATTTATCCCTTCAGCGCGGCCATAGCAGAGGAAGCTGTGGTCCTAAATGACTCGCCTCTCACATGGTACCCCACCACATTTAGATATCTCGGGATTTTTATATATCGGATACCTGACGATCTATTTGAAGGTAATTTGACAAGATCAATCTCGGCACTCCGAGCTCAAATGCGATTCTGGAGGAAACTTCCTCTGAATGTCATGAGCCGTATAGCTGTGTTGAAAATGATTGTACTGCCTAAACTGCTGTATTATTTTTCAAATCTCCCACTCTATGTCCCACCCAAATTCTTGCACGAATTAGAACGACTGTTCCGGGATTTCATAAGGAACAACGGGAGACTGCAAGTGGCTCTCTGGAAGCTGTACGCTCCCACTGACCATGGCGGGCTGGCTGTCCCTAATATGGAATTGTATTATTTGGCTGCCCAACTCCAATGGGCAACGAAATGGCTCAATAGTCAGAGTTTGGAAGACACAGTGACCGTGGCACAGCCCTGGACTCGCTCTCAGATCTGTCATTTGTTTCACCTCTTCGCCAAACTTCCAAGGCCAAAACAACTACATCTAGGTTTGGCGATACAATGTTATAAGAGGAGCTGATATCTTACCCTTGCGACCCTCCCATATGCCCCTATCCTGCCACTAATCGGAACACCATGAGGTAGGCTGGATACATCAGAAGCAGCTCTGATGACCTGGCATGCCGCAGGAGTGGCCACGCTGGGTGATCTTTATAGTGGCGGAGCGCTACTGCCGTTTGCGACACTAGCTGAGGATGCTGAGTTGCCAGCAGGCCAATTCCTCTTACACACCTCTCTTCTGAAAGCACTATCAGGCACCTGGGGAAACTTGACTATGGAGCCACCAACACATCGGCTACTTCAATATCTACACGTCATGGGTACGGGTTCCCACGTGGTGCATTGGTTAGTGGAAGTGCTCCTTACACACACTCTCAAGCCGATGTCACCGCTCCGCATTAGTTGGGAGACAGATAGAGGCCGGCCATGGAATGATAAAGAATGGGATGCTGTACTGGCAAGCTCCAAGCACATACCAAGGAACTCCAGATTCAAACTTATACAGACGTTTATCATACAGAGGGCGTATCTCTCGCCTCACAAGATAAATAGATATTTCCACATTGCCACCTCTACATGCCTGCACTGCCAGCAGTTAGATGCGGATTTGATTCACATGCTTTGGGCGAGCACATGCCTGCAGCAATATTTGCAGGAGGTCGTCACAACACTAGCATCATGTACAGACACGCCCTTACCGCTGTCATGGAAGATTTGCCTACTGGGACTCTATGCCAGATCAAAAAACAATAAAATCCCCTCGAGATTCCGAGATCTGGGTTTGATCACTGCGAAAAGATTAATAACGAAAAGATGGAAACATGCAGATCCACCGGAGGTGGCTAGCTGGAAGCGTTCACTTGTAATATGTGCACAGGCGGAGAGCACGGCACTACACAGGGAGGAGCCAGCAGGACTTCGCAAATACCCTATAGTGCAAGGCCCTTCAAAGTGGTGCTGCAGTGAACGATGAGGATGCACAATTCGCTGATCTGCAATAGATATGATAGTACCCAGGTGCATGATTACACAACGCTGTTGCGCCCTGACATACAGACAATCACACATCCAGAAGATCCCCGGTCCATCACTAGTGCTCGCCAGAGCCCCACACGCCTCTGGGAGAGGAAGTAATCGCTGCTGTTTTTATAGCTGCACGTAGGTACATGCTGTTATTTAGCCCCTGACTAGGCGAGTCATAAGATAATGGTGCACAGACTATAAACCATCATGCTAAGATATGTAACAGCAATCCGACCTACATAGTTTAGATGGCAGTTTGTAGTGATGTAAGTTTGAGTTTTGATTATAAGCTTATTGGAAAAATAGGTCTTATTGGTACCCACACGCGACTTCCTATCACACATTGTCAATCTATATTATTTTATTTATGATGCTGTTCGAGTCTGAACGACAAGTTATTTTTATGTGATGGAATAGCATGTATATCAGATATTGTGGTACTGGCCCGGACAAGATACGTCCTGATTATGCTGTGCATGGCCTTGCATCAGACACAGAGACCATGATGTGGCAATAACTGCGAGCAATAGCATACTGAGACTTCTCCGTATGTATCCAACTTAATCTACGTATTTGTAAGCAGGAATGATGTGTTAATATTGTTTAATTATTGTTGTCACAAGTATTATTGTAAGTCACATGGGCTTTATAATTTTGCGGTGTACAACTGAAAATGCTGTATAAAAATATGATGCCAGTTATGATAAAATCAGAAAATGCCAATAAAGATATTTAAACAAAAAAAGGATTCACTGGACCAACCGATACTGAGTATCATGAAGGTTATGTGCAAAACCTTTGTCATAATCGCAGATGCAATTACGACACAGTCCTCAAAATTTGACGCCCAACTTGAATTTAACAAGCAATTTACAACGTCCATAGGTACCATCGACTGTAGGGTGGCCATGGTAGATTCTGTGTGTTATCGGAATACACTGGGGAAAGGCTATAGCAGCACCGGTTGTCTGTAGTTACTCCAGTGGAGTGTGTGAAGGAATAATATGTTCAAAATGTTTGAATACAAAAGGTTAATAGGTCCCGAACGAGGTCATAAAGCTGCCACCTTGTATTGAGGGCGAATATCATGAAACTGATTCAAATCAAGAAAACCACAATCCGATTTAAATCAATTAAATCAAATGAGTCATATAAACCAAATAAGTCAAACCCAACTCTAACACGGTGCAATTGATAATAACAATTTCTGCTGTCCATTGATTTATACCAGCAATCTTCAAATAAGACTGCATGTTCCTAACGGAGAACTTTGCATACAACATGGAGCAAGTTCAGAACAAATAGATGTAAACATTTCAAAAGGCTAACATGGGAAATTCCAAGTTTTGACTCCAAGTGATCTAATACCTCGGTTACTGGCTCGGCCACTGAGGACCACGCACTGTCCAGTGTAAAAATACTAAATTCTGTGCCTGATAGGGTTTAACCACCTACATTGGATATCGGGGGAAAACCAACCAAAGAAATGAGTTTGGGTAACATACAAATAAATACACTAAGAGACGTAACCAAAGTAGCATAAATACTACTAAAGAGCAGTCGACAATCATATTTACCCCCAAGTTTGTATCGCGTGGGAATCAAGGTATTCTCAATAGAGGCAACATTTTGCAACTTATAGATACGTTGCCAGATCTACAAAACAGAAGGTCAAATGATCTGATAGTTGTAAGCTTTGATCAATCCAACATAAATGGGGGAAAAGAATCCACACATACAGTATGGTGAGTATAAAAGTAACAAACAACATTTTAACTCATGCGAATCAGTTGAAAGCGTGGGGCGTTAATATAGAGTCATCAGAAATTGAATCCTACCCACTCATCTTTTTAGAGCAGCCAAGCCAAAATACACCAGGAAATCAGCAAAAGCCCAAATGAAGCATAAATCCACTCTGAAGGCTGGAGTTAGCTCTTATCAACTTCTTCCAGGGTGAGCTAACCTGATGGGAATAAAGTTCTGGATTGCAAATAGTTTAGCACAAAATCAACCACATGCTATAATTGGAGAAACGCAATAGCAAACACTTCTTTCAAAACAAACTTATAATCATCTGCCATTAAAAAGACCCTCACTAGAAGATCAGACATGTAACTGCTTATGGGACAAACCCAGAACCTCTAACTCGACAATTAGATTATCAGTGCATCTAAAAATACTGAGTTTGAAATTAGAAGGCCTAAAGTAAAAAATGGGTGATAAGGATTGGTTGACTTTTATAAAACAACAATATGCTGTGCTCCAGCGGGAACGGGCAAATTTACATATCCTCCCTGCGTCACAGACCCGTCATCACTCTTACTCATTCACTCATACATTCATTGGTGGGGCCCATAACACCAACACTCATACGTCACCTCTCAGGTTCGCACGCAGGAGGAGTGAAGTGCTGGACAATGTGGGGGGGTACCTTATTACCTATAGAAAGAAATATTTACATGAAATGCATTATGTACATCCACATCTGTAGAATCCTAGTTTTAACATCAAGGCACTCCACCACTTGGTCGATGGACCAATTAGTTGGACTGGTTGATGGTGATTTAGAACCAGCTAAAACACATTGAAAGTCTTAGAATCCTTAATCAATGATCTTCAAAAATCACAAACTCATTTCAGTTAATAAAATGTTTAGTTTATCTAATCAATTTGCATTCAGTTTCATAATTAGCATGTCGGTCAAACAAAGTTCAAATTTGATTATTCAGTACAATTTAGCATGACAATCATATTTACCTAATTCTTAATATCAGGGGCCCTTTCTGAAACTCTGTTCGCTCTGCTCAGATTCAAAATGTTGAAAGGTGAAATCATCCCAATCGAATGCAGGATAACCTCCAAATAAGTCCTGCAAAAAGTTCTTTAGCTCGGCACGACTCAGTGCCAAAGATATCCAAAGGACCAGATAATCGTGCAAGCAAATCGATCACACAAGTTCGGAACATCCTTCTGGAACGCACTAGTCTACACACCCCCTTCTATAGTTCCCCTTTTATAATAAATTTCAACGTAATCGGCAACAATTTCTAAAGCTCAAACACTCTGATTGGCTAAGTCTTCCAAATTGTAATATGGTCCACAGTTTTCACATCCCTGGGTTCTCAGGGAAATGACTTATGTAATTCTTTTAGTTCATAAAGGTTCTCATGCGAAAAGGTCCGAAGTAACAACACGTCGATTTCTGAATATAGGTGGTTATTGTTCCCTCTCTCATTCACCCTTCTTGAGCTTTGGCAGTCCTCCACGTTTCTATCCTTGACAAGGAACACTGTGCTATGGATCGAAGGACGCCTGGAGATCTTCAAAGCCATCCGAGTCTGCGCAGTAGACATCGCGCTCACATGACGGTGGCCACTTCCGAACTCCATTTTGAATCTTGCGGCCTAGTAGGCCCGAATGCCAACTTAAGCGAAACAAACAAAAATGAATAATTAATATGTGGAAATGAAGAATCTAATGTTAAACCCACGCTAATTCCTTTATATATTAGTCATTTCCTAGCTTATGGCAACATTTAAAGCAATAATACTCACCATCAGGAACGCAAAACATTACAAAAGCAAAATAAATCATGCAATTTTCTATGTCAACACAATCTATCATTAATATGCGTACCACAGTTATTCATTAAGGTTATTTTTCCATGCAATTTGCATTTAGTCCCGCGTGTAATTCGTGTTTATTAAGATGTACGGTTTGTTAGTACCAAATTTCCACACAATTAGTACAAGTTAATAATTAGAATGATTAGGTAATTAGTATTTCCATACAAAATAGAGAAGGTATACAAAATGTTGTTTTAGCTGCACCACAAATCCCACTAAATTTCAATTAAATTTTTTATGGAAATGATTTCAGTTACATCACATCATTGTTTCCCTCATTTGATCCTCTCTTGTTCTCTTATACATATTGTCTTTCCATTCTTCCAGTTCTATATCTCCCCTTTCTCTTTCCTTTCTTTCTTTTTCTTTCTTTCTGGTTACTTCTTTTTATTTTATTTTGTAATTTTCCTCTTTTTATACATACACAACCTAATCTCAATATCAATACTAATATTATTACTCAAGTCACTGGAATTAAAACCTTGCCTACAAAAGTACTGCCTAATTTAACTCAGAAGTTTTTAATAGTAGAAAACCCTTTACCAATTTTCTCCCAAACACCTTCAACCTCCAATGGAACAATCTCCTCATGCAAGTCTGTTATATTTTTAATATATTTCTTTAAATCTTGACTCTCATCAGGAATATAAGTACAACAATTTTACACTTTCAACATCCCACAGACTCCTCCCTCCTTTGCCAAAATAATGTCAAGGGGAAGTCTATTTTGCATCACCATGGCCCTCATGGCTACCATTTCAGTATTTACCAATAAGAACCCTCCAGCAGTGCTTGTCGATAAACGATCCACTACTATAGACAATTTTCTAATTTTGTATGCATTCAGAGATATTCCCACGGAAAGTATCAGTGCTCCAAAAATATCCCCTACAACTTCTGACCAACTTTCTCTCCTTCTACGTGTTAGTTGTCTACCTATCTCATGCTCCCCATTCTTTCCCCTTCCCACATGAAATATCTTTGGGAAGACCAGGCCTAGGTAACATGTGCCATACCAATGGTCCGGCAACCTATAATAAGCTTTGTTCCCACAAATAAAATATAACCCAGGGAATACCGGATTGTTTCCTCCTTTAAATCCCCATCCTCCCATGATTCTATATGTACCATGAAATTCGCTCGCACCTATAAAATAATTATCATACACAGTTTCATTTCTTCTGATACACAATTTCCTTCTCTGAGGCCAATCTAAAGCCATAGCCGGACTGGTTTCTTCTTTCAAATGTTTTTCTCTTTCTACATCCCAAACTGTCGTCTCCCCTTTTCCTTCAGGTATTTTCTTTTGCATCTTAATTCTTCTCTCTTCAACCATCTCCAGAAAAGTCTTCTCTTCCTTCTTCAGACTACAAGTAAGATTATTTCTAAACACTGCCTCTAAAGTATATTCTCTAGTCTCTAAGGAAATATTCACCTAAAACTTTACCAGGTTTTATCTTGTTTATTTCAGGAATTACAGGTACTTGTGAGAAAATATTATCTACATCTGAGAAATAGTATTCTAATTTCCCTGTTTTATAGAACAAACTTGCTAACACACTACATGTGATTCCATAAGTCACAGGAAGGTGGTGATATGTAACACCTTCTGATACAGATGCAGGTAGCTGCAGACACACGTAACAATCTCTAACGTCCATGGTTTTTACATATTCATACAATAACTTTGAAAACACGTTAGAAAAATCAGTTATAGACCTATTCTTATGTGAGTCAATTCTATCTATCAATCTGGTCGTATAAGTATCATGAATCTTTTCTACATTAGTCCTATTCTCAATGTGATCCTCTATCGTTTCAAACGTTACCTTAAATGAAACTATCAAAGCTAATACACTCCAAAGAAGCATTAGTAATCCTGTACAACAACAACACACTTTGCACCATCTTCGAAGGAACACACATGTAGATTTCCTACCTTCTGTGTTTGCCATTTCGGAAATGATCAGTGTCTTTTTGACTTAGCCTCTTTTATTTACACTAGTTTTCGTCTAAACCCAAGGCTCTAAGCGCCTACTTGGTTCTTTCAATTATATGTCTTTATCCGGTGATTCAATTTCTCCGCAGTCTTTCCTTTTCGCTTCAATCTTGCATTTGATCATGTTTTACTTTGTTTTCACAATCTTTGTTCAGAACTTCCTGAACATCCGTTTCTTCTCCGATATCAGAAAAGATAACTCTCAGGATTTCCGAATCTTCTTCCTCCTCAACCACTTCCGGTACCGTCACACCTAGACTGTCTTGGCTGTCTGCTTCCTCTTGTACTTCAGGAAGTGCCACATACGTCCATTCCGGTGACTTATACCTCTGGTTGGGTCTCCTAATTCGTTTTCCCTTCTTCAAGTGCGTCTGATCAGTGTCTCCAGAGTTTTCTGGAGTTGACACCTCATTCAGTTGTTCTGCTTTGGATGACTTTACTCGTGTCAATCGATATCTCAGTCTTTTTACTTTGTTTGGCCAAATTTCCTCCTTTGCTGGCCTTTTCAACTTATTCACCTTCTCACTTCTTTCAGCTCTCCAGGCTCTTTTTCTTAGGACTCGTCCTTCTTGTACTTCTCCTTCACTATCCACAGATTCAGTTTCATTTTGATTTTTGTCTTCCGTTGATTTTCCTTCCACAACTTCCTCTTCCCTATCTTTCTTTGTCCCTCCTCGTGTATCTTCCATGCAATCTTCCTGCTGACTAACTGTCCCTTCTTCTACCTGGGTGTGTGCTTTCCCTACACCTCCTCGGGGGTCTTCCACAACAATCTTGCCCTCTCTCTCTGTATTTAATTCCTCACCTTCTACTTCTACGACCTCTGGTGGAACTTCTCGTGCACTTGCATGTGGAGCCTCCTTATCAAAAAACTCCTTAACAGTCTCTTCAATATTCTCCTTTACACTTTCCTGTACCTTCTGTTGATCAGGATCTGACTCGGAGCTTGTATCACAAATCTCCAATCGCCTTCTTAATGGCAAATTCTCTTGTTCTGTAACTTGACTTGGTTCCAATTCTCCTCTTTTCTGAGTTGATCTGGTTCTCGTTTCTTCTGAGTCCGACTCAGAGCTGGTATCAGATTCTCCAAAATATTCTTCTTCTGGTTTACCCACTGGACTATGGATTCGCAGAGTATGACTTGCATGAATCCAATTCTTTACCCTGGCACATTTCACGGCCGTAGTCATGGTGAGAATCACTTGACGTGGCTTTCCCCAGCGTGGGACCAGACAATTTCTTCTTCTATGTACTTTAATCCTTACCCAGTCTCCTGGACTTAAATCATGAGCTGGCTTCTTTTAAAGGGTGGTGGCATCCGATCCAACCTGATGAAACACAGAATGAACGGAATCAACCAACCCCTTGCAATAATCCAACACAAAGTCATCAGTTATAGGCATTAGTTTGTTGACAGGAATGAAAACATGTCTACTCGCCCTACTCATAATGACTTCATGAGGACTCAGTCCCGTGTTCCTATCAGGGATAGATCTAATAGTCATGAGCACTAGAGGCAAGACATCAGGCCATTTCAATCCTATGGCCAAACACATTTTTCCCAATCTGTTTTTAATGGTGCCATTCACTTCCACCACTCCAGAAGCCTGTGGACGGTAAGCACAATGCAGCTTTTGTTGTACATTCAATGCTTCACAAATCAATTTTATAATTTCATTCTTAAAATGCTTTCCTCTATCTGACTCGATCGTAACTGGGAAACCGAATCTAGGAATGAACTCTCTCAATAGGAGTTTGGCTACTGTAACTCCATCACTCCTTTTGGTTGGGTACGCCTCTACTCATAGTGAAAACAGACAAACCACTTCTAAGACATATCTTAGTCTTTTACATGGGGGCATTTAAATGAAATCAATCTGCATTCTGGTAAAAGGACCTCCTTCCCAAACTCACCACTGTCTTTCTTCCTGGATTGTATTGTTGACATGTGAGACGACTTTGACAAAGGCTCTCCGCTACAAGCAGAAACTTAGCATTGTACCATGTCTGTTTGAAAAGTCTGATCATAGCATCTCTTCCTACATGTGCCTGTCCATGGTACATCCGTGCCATGGTAGAGACCATGCTATCAGGCATGACTGGTCTTCCATCCCGATTAACCCAAACTCGGTCTGGCTCTCGAGGTGTGCATCCTGATTTTATCCACTGTTTCTTTTCCTCATCTCCTGCCTCTTCCTGCAGCTGCCTCACCTCTTCCCATGTATTTACAGTGTTAGTAAAAAGTAAGGAACATGAATTCATCTCCTTTTCCCTGTTTCGGTTTATAGAATTCTGATTGCGTGCACAATATTGCGCTATGTCGTTTGTAAACTCGTTTCCCGCCGACACATAGTCAGTGGTCTTCGAGTGAGCTGCACACTCCACCACTGCCAATTGCTTAGGCAGCTGTATCACCTCAAGCAATTTCCCAACCACTTCAGCATTCCTTATAGGAGTTCCACTTGATGTCAAGCACCCTCTTTGGCCCCATATCTGCCCAAAATCATGCACCACCCCGAAGCCATACTGGCTGTTGGTAGTTACAGTGATTCTCAGATTCTTGCCCAATTTGCATGCTCTTGTTAACGCACATAGTTCAGTAACCTGAGCCGATCTCACTCCTTTCAAACAAGATGCTTCCAGTACAGCCGCTACAGTACATACTGCATATGCCGCACTCAAAACCCCTTCATCTGTTCTCAAGCATGACTCATCCACAAATATCACATAGTCACTTTCTTTCAGAGGCACGTCCTTTATGTCCGGACGTGGTTTGGTGCAATAGTCAAGCACTTCCAAACAGTCATGATCCACGTCATCTTTAACTTCCACATTTTCAGCATCGGGCAACAATGTTGAGGGGTTTACATTGAGACACCTCACAAGGCTCATATTTGTTGCTCCCAAAATGACCTTTTCATACTTAGTTAGACAACTATGCGTCATAAATTGGGTACGGCTCCTGGTCAAAAGGATTGTCACATCATGCAGTACAAACACTCTCACAGGATATCCCATCACAATTCCTTCACTCTGTTCCAAGCTCTTACAGGTGGCAGCCACTGCTTTCAAACAACCAGGCAATGTCACAGCTACAGGATCTAATACAGCTGAAAAATATGCAATGGGTCGTCTCAATTTCCCATGTTTCTGTACTAACACAGAAAGCGCACATCCATCTCTCTCACTGCAATAGAGCTCAAACTCCTTTTCATAGTCAGGCATTCCAAGAGCTGGGGCTTCACACAAACTGTCTCTTAATTGTTTAAAAGCCTTTAACTCTTCTTTGTTTAATTCGAGGGGGTCTTTCACATCGCTCTTTGTCAATCGTACCAAAGGTCTTGCAATCAGCGAAAAGTTGCTGATCCATTGACGACAGTATCCAACCATTCCAAGGAACATTCTCACTTCTCTTTGAGTCATTGGTGCCCTCATTCCTTTTATTATTATGATCCTATCTGTAGTCACTTTCCTCAAACCTTTCTCAATTTTATGGCCTAAATATTGTACTTCCTTTCTGCAAAACTGTAATTTCGATGGGGATACTTTAAGTCCTCCATCTGCCAAATGATTTAACAATGCAACTCTATCTACTACATAGGCTTCTCGGGATTTCGATTAACCCTGGGCGCGACACTACGCTTCGCCCACGTAGTGTACGTAGCGCTGCCTGCTTCGCAGTTTTCGAAGTAGGCGAAGCAGGCAGCGCCTACGCACACGCGAGGGCGAAGCGTAGCTGCCTGCCGCCCACCACCCGCCTCCCGCCCGCCCTACTTTTAAAAGCTAAAATAAATTTGTAATAAAGCAAATTAAAGGCACTTACCTGACGCGCGGCGTCTCCCGGGGCTCCCTCTTCCTGGTTTTCAATTTTCCTGACAAATGCGCATGCGCATTTCTCGCAAGAAATGCGCATGCGCGGGCCTCCACGCATGCGCATTTGTCAGGAAAATTGAAAACCAGGAAGAGGGAGCACCGGGAGACGCCGCGCGTCAGGTAAGTGCCTTTAATTTGCTTTATTACAAATTAATTTTATCTTTTAAAAGTAGGGTGGGTGGGTGGCGGGTGGCGCGTAGTGGGGCTACGCGAAGCGCGTAGTGTGCGTAGATTCGGGCACACTACGTGCTGCTTCACGTAGCCCCACTACGCCCACCCTTAATTTCGATGCCACCAGTAGGTCATCGATGTACTGAACTAGCACTGAGCTTTCGGGCATTTTTAGATCTTCCAGAGATTTCTTTAGAATCTGATTAAATATTGATGGACTTTCTGTATACCCCTGTGGGATTCGGCACCATGCCAAGGTACGTTCGCTGAACCGGAACGCAAAATTCTGTTGGCTGTCAGGTTGCAATGGAATGGAAAAGAAAGCATGACACAGGTCGATGACGTATACCATTCTGCATCATGAGGAATCTGGTATAAGATCACTGAAGGATTTGGTACTATGGGACAACATGGTACAACAATTTTATTCACTTTTCTCAGGTCTTGCACTATTCTGAAGGTTCCGTTAGGCTTCTTCAGACCCATAATCGGTAATTAAATGGGCTGCTCATTATCTCTCTCAAAATACCTTGTTCAATCATTTTGTCTATTATAGGAGTGACTCCTGCAATTATTTCGGGTGTCAATTTATACTGGGGCATATCTGGGTAACTTATTCCTTCCTTTACGGTTATTTTTACAGGATCTACATTTCTCATCAGTCCCATATCTTCTCTTGTGAAATCCCATACCTCAGGTTTGACTGTTTTCTTTAATTCCTGTAGTAATTCTTCTGGGTCAAATACAGCAAAGGCCTCAGTAATTTCGGGTTCCATATTGGCCATGGTCATTTTGTACAGTACATCCTCATCGGGAGTCTCAAAAGCTATGCCATCAGGAGTACAGAAAATCGTGCAATTCATTTTACGCAACAAATCCCTCCCTAACAAATTTACATGACTGGTATCGCACACAACAAAGTGGTGCATATCTGAAAATGTCCCTATTTTAACTTTAACTGGTTAAGTAAGATATGTTTTTATCTGTCTGTTTGAAACTCTGACTATTTGGATTGTGTCATCCGAGAGAGGATTTTTAACTTCAGCTGATCTAACAGTTGAACGATTAGCACCAGTATCTACCAGGAAAGTAATATTTTCATCATTTATTTTTCCATCTACAAAAGGGCCTCTCTGGTCTACTTCTAGAGTTGCGCCAAGTACACACTCTTCTTCCTCTCCTCGGCACTGTCAATAACTCTCTTCTGACTCACTCTCATCACGGTGCAGCCAATACTGCGAAACAGCACTAGCGCGCGGTGGCTTTGTTACCTGTTCTTCGGTGTAGAATCCTGTCTAATTACTGTATCTCTGAGGGTTTACGCTCTGTGGAAAAGGTGGCTTTGGCACCTGACACTGTTGCTGTCACTGTGGTTGACAACTTACCTCATCACCTCATTCTGCACCTGTGGATTCAATGAGGCATTATCGCCATTAGCACTTGGGGGCAATTTACACTCGAATTTCCAATGCCCCACCTTTCCGAAATTATGACATGGCCACTTCTTGGCTTCTTCTAAACTAATCTGTCCCTTTCCTTTTCCAATATTTGGTTTTAATTTTACATGGCCCATGCCATTTGCTTGTTCAATCAGTTGGGCTTCTTGTTTTTCCGCTACTTTAACCTGAGCCCACATAGGCTTCTCTTTTAATTTGCGTTGCATTTGCTTCATTTTCGTCACAAAAATATTTTGCATGTCTCAGTACTTCATCTATCTTTTTATTTTGCCAATCCACTCTATGTTGTTTAACCTCTTCAATGCCCATGACGAGCTGGTCTCGTCATGGGCCGCGGTTGCGCTGTGCCAATGACGAGACCAGCTCGTCATAAACCCCGCCCGCTAATGCAACGGCCGGCACAGGGAAAGGGGCGGGCACTGAAGGGGTTAATCATTTCACTTACCTCAGGTCTTAACCCATACACAACCGATATACAAAATGACTTAAATCCTTCTCACTTCGTTTTCATCACCACTGTATTGCTTAAATGCTAACAGTAATCTCTCATGATAGGCATGTACAGATTCCTTTACTGCCTGATGGGTTCTATCAATCTTTACCCAATCCGTCTCTCTCGGAGGCACTTTATTCTTCAGAAAGGTGATTACTTGTTCATATTTTCTCATTACTTCTGGGTCAGGGGCACCTGTTTTAGGGTCCCTAGGATACTCCTGAGTGGGCCAACCAATTGTAATTTTACATTCTGCCCATAGATCTGCCGGTACAATTATATCGAACAGCCCATTCAAATCTATCCACAGTACCTTTGATAATTTGACAAATCTCTCTACCTGTCGGTACCACTCCAAGGGTTTCTTGCGAAGCCGGGGAAAATCATTTGTAAATGACAAAATGTCCTGTCTAGACCAAGGAACATGCACATACCCTCCTCCTGGGATCTCCCTCATGGGGCATTCTGTTACCACCGTTTCCTTTTCTCTTACTGGAAACGCTGAAAAAGTCTTATCTGTATTCTCATCTCTTTTCCGAAACCACCTACTTTTCCACCTATCCACATCACCCCATTTCCTTAGTAAGGCAATCAGTTCTTTTATTTGAGTTAGTCTTCCTGCAGTATTTACATTTTCAATATCTTTTTCTGTAAGGTTCTTATTTTTCAAAATCAATACCCATTTCGCTTGCTGTCTCTTCCAATTTCTCATGCAAATTTCTAGCTCTCCAAGTTATACTTTACACAGAAACATTAACTCTTCATCCTGATATGCTTTTAATTTTTTAGTTGGAATCGTCCCTACTATCAATTCTTCCAGTGTTATTTTTAGTTTTGCCACATCTAAAGGTTGAGATTCTGTATCTTTTCGCTGTAAGCTTCTTAACCAATCACTTAATTCGTCAGACGTGGGACCTACATTATATTAATGTAATGTTGTGCCAGATGTTGAATGAATCTGCATGCATTTATGGAATGATCCTCACTATAAGCAATGCCCAAGATTGTTATGTATATTCTGGAAATATCAATAAAAAGAGTTAAAAAAAGAAGTGGGACCTACAGGAATCGTTTCATTCCTTATTCGCTCTACACTTCTCTCTGGGGTCTCTGGGGCTGATTCTGTAGTCATTAGCGTTTTACTTGCTGGGCTTTGATTCAGTGTCAGATTTTTAGGAGTACTTAATCCTGAGGTTCCTACTAATTTTCCCCATGGATTTTCTCCCGAACTTCATGCTTCTGTCTCAATTGGTTTATTACTATGGTATGGAACGGTCAAACTATGCTCGCTATCTTTCTGTTTATCAAAGACAGGCATCACTGGTCCTATAGTTACAGGCACAGTTACAGCTTCCATGTTTTTAGTCAATTCCCTAATTTTCTCAGTTAGTTCCAAAGTAGTCCTAGCCAATTCTGCTGAATTTTCATTTACCATCCTAACGGGTTGGGATATCTCAGACTCTCTAAAGGGATTATTTTTCCCTACATCATGGGGTGTTTGTTCAAAAGGTTTACTTCGCGGAACTTCTTTTACTGGCGCACTCGTCGTCAGCAACGTTGAATTTGGTTGGTACAGGGGAGGATTTTTATAAAACATGTCTTCAAGCACATCATTCTCCGACTCATTCACACCATACTTGTAGCCTTCTGACCCTGTATTGTTTTTCTTCTCTGTACATTTCCTACCACTGGTCTCTTCTGCATTTCTTAACGGAAACATCCCATCAGCCATATTCACACTCCGCCATCTCCTCATCCTATCATCATGATTTTCCTGTCCATACGGTCTACCAAACATATAACTATACCTTCCGCCACTCCGCTGTCGTTCTCTTTCGTACATCTCATCTTCCCATTCCGTTAAAGCTTCAAACTGAGTAGGTCTAGGTCTCGGTTCTAATCTCATCATTTTTTCTCTTAAGTTCCTTAATACAGCTAAATTAAATGAACCATTTTCTGGAAAGGCTAAAACTCCATCATCTTTTGTGTACTTTGTTCACGTCACACTGGAAAATCTCCACTCCTAGCGCGGCACACACCAGCGCACCAATCCTGAGCGTCTACATCACTCCACAGCTAGCCAGTCCCAGCGCGGCCTTACTGACGTCAGCTTTTCCTCGCTACTCCGGCTTCTGCTAACCCCTCCTTTACAAAATTTATCGGCAAACTTTCTTCACGTTTTTCTTCAATCAAACTCTTTTAGTAACGACATAAAAACACCACCATTGCCTGTTCCGCTAAACCAAAGAGATAGTTTTGTTCAATCACACAAGAATTCCGTATTTCTCGAGAGCAGCGCTTACCTCTGCCCTTCCACGGAATTATTCTGTTTCGCCGATCAAGTAGCACTTCCCTCTATCTTACCCTTATAACAAGCAAAAGGCTAACCGTATGTCTGGGGATTAAACACATTTGGAGACTACACTGCTCCTGAGAATCAAGGCCAGAGTTTCACGAGAGAACCTGATGCTATTTTACCCACGGACTTACACACAGAAATGTCCCTAACTATAACATATGACGATGTTACCAATTCGAACCCAGACAATGCGTCGTGCGACTCCAATCGTCACACGTTTTCCCTGTGTACCTACAGGGTAACAAAACAATACACCATGCGACTTTACTTGCCACACGTTTTCCCTGTGTACCTACAGGGCATCCAACTTCCTACATCCCGGAAGTCTTAAAAAACAACATAAACGCGACGCGACTCAACATAGAATGCGAGAACATAAACGAACAATCGATCAATCAATCACTCATCAATAATCAATAATCACCAATACAATAAAACCATAACTCTGCTACCAGAAAAACTGCTCCAGCGGGAAAGGGCAAATTTACATAACCTCTCTGCATCACAGACCCATCATCACTGTTACTCATTCACTCATACATTCATTGGTGGGGCCCATAACACCAACACTCATACGTCACCTCTCAGGTCCGCACGCAGAAAGAGTGAAGCGCTGGACAATGTGGGGGGGTACCTTATTACCTATAGAAATAAATATTTACATTACATGCATTATGTACATCCGCATCTGTAGAATCCTAGTTTTAACATCAAGGCACTCCACCACTTGGTCGATGGACCAATTAGTTGGACTGGTTGATGGTGATTTAGAACCAGCTAAAACACATTGAAAGTCTTAGAATCCTTAATCAATGATCTTCAAAAATCACAAACTCATTTCAGTTAATAAAATGTTTAGTTTATCTAATCAATTTGCTTTCAGTTTCATAATTAGCATTTCGGTCAAACAAAGTTCAAATTTGATTATTCGGTACAAGTTAGCATGACAATCATATTTATCTAATTCTTAATATCAGGGACCATTTCTCAAACTCTGTTCGCTCTGCTCAGATTCAAAATTTTTCCAGGTGAAATCATCCCAATCGAATGCAGGATAACCTCCAAATAAGTCCGGCAAAAAGTTCTTTAGCTCGGCACGACTCAGTCCCAAAGATATCCAAACGACCAGATAATCGTGCACGAAAATCAATCACGCAAGTTCGGGGCACCCTTCTGGAACGCACTAGTCTGCACCCCCTTCTATAGTTCCCCTTTTATAATAAATTTCAACGTAATCGGCAACAATTTCTGAAAGCTCAAACACTCTGATTGGCTAAGCCTTCCAAATTGTAATATGGTCCACAGTTCTCACATCCCTGGGTTCTCAGGGAAATGGCTTATGTCATTCTTTTAGTTCATAAAGTTTCTCATGTGAAAAGGTCCAAAGTAACAACACGTCTGTTGGAGGGAGGACCACCGGGGAGTCGGGGAGACTATTCCGGGGCACCTTCCTACCGCACAAGTATAGCCGAGCGCCGCTGAGAAGCCCCTGCAGGGAGGTCCTTCTCCTATGATCGTACTAGGCCCAGTAACACCACCACACAGGACTCAATATCGGTTGCTTGACTTGGTTCTTTATCAAAAAAGTAGTACGTTCAATATTTACAGTGGGATCGAGGGATCCAGTAAGAGTCTCAAGGTATCGATAGGAATAGGGTAGCGGGACAGTCTCAGTACCAACCAGGTACGGGGGAGGGGGCTCTGTGCCAGACCTTGGATGCTGTCTCAGAGCGGCTTGGACGAGGAGAGCCGCGACGGCGTCAGCAGGGCTCGGGTGGTAGTTCCGCTTGGGTCGAGCCGTGACACAGTCAGCAGGGCTCCGGTGGTAGGTCCGCTTCGGTCGAGCCGCGACGAGGTCAGCTGGGCTCTGATGGCAAGTTCACAAGGTCGGGCCGCGACGGCGTCAGCAGGGCCCCAAAGGTTCGTGAAGGTCTTGTAAGTACGATGGAGCCGCGACGTCGTCAGCAGTGCTCAGCAGGTAGTTTCAGGCAGAGTCTTCCTCCGTAGGGTCAGCCGCGATCCGATCAGCAGGGCTCTTGACCCCAGGATACAACTACTGTCCTGTTGTCGGGTCGCCCCAGATATAGGACTGGAGCCCTTTGATGTCTGGACCCTTGCGCCCGGAGGGGCGGAGAAGTCGGGTAGGGAGCGGCCAGACGCCCAGCAGGAGAGGCGCCAGGCCCCAGAGAGCTGTGGAGCGATGGCACCTAGGTGTGGAAGGACGGTTGGGGGTCCCATCGATACTGCCCTCCGCCGGGAGTGGGAAGGGTTCACGTGGTATCCCCCGGGCCAGGGGTTGGCGCCTCGATGTCGGGCCTCGCTGGGACAGAGGCCGGGTGAAGCAAGGTCACGCAGGTGGTCACGTGGAGTGACGTATCGTCCAAAATGGAGGAGCCCCGAGGTGCATGGGACCTCGTGCGGCTTAGCGCGGGGAAACAGGACCACGCCACGAGGCCGGCTCCCACAACGTCGATTTCTGAATATAGGTGGTTATTGTTCCCTCTCTCATTCACCCTTCTTGAGCTTTGGCAGTCTTCCACGTTTCTATCCTTGACAAGGAACACTGTGCTTTGGATCGAAGGACGCCTGGAGATCTTCAGAGCCATCCGAGTCTGCACAGTAGACATCGCGCTCACATGACGGTGGCCACTTCCGAACTCCATTTTGAATCTTGCGTCCTAGTAGGCCCGAATGCCAACTTAAGCGAAACAAACATAAAATAGTAATTAATATGTGGAAAGGAAGAATCCAATGTTAAACCCACGCTAATTCCTTTATATATTAGAATTTTCCTGCCTTATGGCAACATTTAAAGCAATAATACTCACCATTTCATCCCATCAGGAACGCAAAACATTACAAAAGCAACATAAATCATGCCAACACAATCTATCATTAATATGCGTACCACAGTTATTCATTAAGGTTATTTTGCCATGCAATTTGCATTCAGTCCCGCGTGTAATTCGTGTTTATTAAGATGTACGGTTGGTTAGTATAAAATTTTCACGCAATTAGTACAAGTTAATAATTATAATGATTAGGTAATTAGTATTTTCATGCAAAATAGAGAAGGTATACAAAATTTTGTTTTATCTGCTCCACCAAAATCAACCACATGCTATAATTGGAGAAACGTAATAGCAAACAGTTCTTTCCAAACAAACTTATAATCATCTGCCATTAAAAAGACCCTCAGTAGAAGATCAAACATGTAACTGCTTATAGGACAAACCCAGAACCTCTAACTCGACAATTAGATCATCAGCACATCTAAAAATACTGAGTTGGAAAATAGCAGGCCTAAAGTAAAAAATGGGCGATAAGGATTGGTTGACTTTTATAAAACAACAATATGCTGCTTGCAAGAAACGTGGGCCGTTGATATCATTGAACTTAACGGATACTTAACATACCATTTACCCGCCAACGAACAACACAAGGGCAGACCCACAGGAGGCTTGACTATCTGGGTGAGAACTTCGCTGGCTGCTAATGGTGAAGTGACTTATACCATAACAAATGAGAACATACAAACTGTTGATCTAAAAATCCAGGTGTGGACACTTAAGATACTGTGGGGCAGATTTACAAGCCCCTTGTGTCACTTTGGCATCACTTTTCCCATGTTAAAAATGACGCATCAGTGGCGCAAGGGGCTTGTAAATCTGCCCCTGTATGTTTATTTTCCACCAGGTAGATGGGTTCAGGTTAAACCCGACGTACTTTTATTTAACGATCAGCTCATGGCAAAAAGGCTGTCAGAGCCATTGACAATGTTTCTAATATCAGCCCTTGCAAAACATTTTTACCAAATTCTTTATTACGAGTAAGTCTCTGTATTACTTAATTTATGTTTCTGATTTTCAAATCTTGGTTGGAATCTTTACCGTTCTCACATCAAGGTTAAAATATCTCCTCGGGAGTTTCCTGCTTTCCCTGAATCATTTGGTTTCTTCAGTATCACGGTGCATATATTACTTTTTATTAATCTTAATATGCAGTGTCTATATTTGTTACATGTCTGTACAATACATAACTTATTGTACAAGGTCACTATTTATTATTTTTCTTCACCTTTCTCACCTTATCACTTGTAGATATAGTTGAAGTCTGGTCTTGCTATTCTTGGAAGAGCTAATTTTATTGCTAAATTTGTCATTATAAGAATGATGCAACACTATTGTAAAGCCAGTGTACCTTTTATTTTCAGGAACATTGTGTGGCTTTCCTGACGAAGGCGCTAGTGCGCCGAAACGCGCGTCGAAGACGATCTACTGCCGCATTTCACTTTTTATTTTTTATGAATTATTGATCTGTATTGTTGTGTTTGCATTTGTCTTTTACTTATTTTTTGGTTATTATATTTGAATTATACAGTGTATAATTTTTATAACTTATGAAACATTTTGGGGAAAAAAACGCGTTTCTTTTTAAATGTTCTATTGTGTATTATTCACATGTCCTTTAAACAAAATACTAGCTTCTTTTCATAATAAAGAAAAAAAGTTTAACCACAATTATTATATGGTACACTGGTTCTTATTAGAAGCAATCTTGTTTTTTGGTTCTATATCAATACATTTACTGTGATATTTGTATCTATGTGATTGCCTAGGAAATTATTATTCATTGGTTCAGAGCCATTGACAATGTCATTAAAAAGTCTGCAATGGAGTGCCTTGCATTGTAAAAAACAATTGCATACTGGTCTGTGGTGATTTTAACTGTAAATGCCCCCTGCTGGATCACATGATAAAAGAAGAAGACAGCATATGGAGCATTCCTTCATTTTCCAAAGAGCAATGTACTCTCATGAGGAAAGGCAAAGTTATCTTCAAAACTTTAGTCGAGGGAGGTATGCGTCCATTGAATGGTCGAACTCCGTCAGATAATCCTACAAAATTCACTTTTAGATCGGGACACAGGAAAAGTACTTATATACATTTTCCTGAGCACTGATGTTCAAATAAATGTCCCATCTCATGGAAGTCCTATACGAAGCGCTCGTATGAATGCTGGAATGAAAATTAATCTCAAATGACCCTTGGATTCATCAAACAGTACAGGGGTTCCAGATAGATTTTCATGTCTTACCAGCTCAATGCCGACTTCATGCTTCAATGCAGTTGTCCTGGGCGGGTGCAGAGTTAATCCCTGTCGAAATACAGGACTTGCTTTCAAAAGGAGCAAAACAACCATGTTGCATGATCCCAGTAGACAAAAAGTTCACCTCAGTAATAAACCTGAAGAATCTCAATCAGTTTGTGCTCTATAGCTATTTTAAAATGGAGACAGTAATCAGCTTACGGGATTTCCTACTTCCTGCAGATTGGATGTTTCGTTTGAATCTCAATGATGCCTATTTATTGGTGCCAATATGTCACAATCTCATACTGGGTCTCTAGTTCCAATGGCAAGGTCAGATGTACAGGTTCAGCTTCCTACCTTATGGCCTATCTGCCTCTCCTTGGTGTTACACCAGACTGTTAATGCCGGTGTCAGCGGCTCTTAGGTTCCAAGGACTGAGCACAGGGATTTATGTGGACGATATGATATTCCTGGGTCAAAAAAGAAATCTTTGATTGAGACAGGTTCAGGAGGTAATAGATCTAATCCAGAGACTAGAGGTTATTATATCCATAGAAAAGGTAGACCTAATATCCTCAAGGAGAATGAATTTTCTGGGGTTCCTTCTATGATCAGAAAGGAATTGAGGATGAGGCTGGCCTAGCTACAGATTTCCTTATGGCACATAGCAAGGATGGTAGGTCTTCCATAATCTCCTACTCAAGTGATCTTTTCAAGACCTCTCCACTACAGGGTGCTACAGCAACTAAAGATAAGGCATTTACAAAGGCCTTGGAATACTCACATGTCTGGAACAGGCAGGCCATCTTTCTTAATACCCAGATCTAGTATTAGAGTCAAATGCAAGTATTGGATATGGAGGGTAAGGTGTGGCACCTTCTCGACTGGAGACAGATAGTCCAATGTGGTTTCTTCTTTGACACTTCTTTTGCAATCCAGAGCTTAGTAAAAGACAAGGTAAAATGTGCAGTTCTACACGTGTTTCTATACAGTCAGGTACATATATAGGTTGTGGGGAGCGAGGTTAGAGCCACTAGAGAAGTAGACCAAGGCAAAATTTTTGTTTTGTCTTCTCCAGGAGATGTCGATGATACTAGAGTATCTTCCTGGACCATACAACATGGTGCCAGATTGTTACTCACTGAACCTCTATTACGTGATTCATCAGGTTTTCAGGTCTCTGAATGAGGTCCATTTGATAGACAGCTCAGTTGAAGAAATTCTTGAGCTAGAAACCAGATCTAGTTGAGGCTGAGAGCATGAAAACCGCTGGCAACATGAACACACCAGTTCCGGCTGCCTGGACCTGGGGGCCTTGGCGACAGCAGGCTGGTATGCTTGGGTCTAGGCCCACCCGCAGGATGAAAAAGTTCAGGAGGAGCACTGAGAAACAAGGGAAAAGGGACAGGGAACTGTGACTAAGAAATGATGCTCGGATCCGGGCTCAGAGACCATAATGGGACGGGATTGAGGTAGACCTGTGGAGTGGTGGCAGGGAAACTGATCAAGACCCATCTACTCCCCCTTCCTGCAGATCCCCCCCCACCACCAGATCATGTACAGAGACATGTAGCTGATGGACCCCCAGAGAGTGCAAAATAGTGGAGGGCCTTGGTGGCGACATCCCCTCCCCCATTTGTGAAGTGCTGACTAATAATAGCCTAACTGCATGATGTGATAAGGGTTGACAGAGTGAACAACAGACAGCAAGCACATAGTCTCTCTAAGAACACTGCAAAATAGTTCAGCAAACTGCACTGACAGCTGCCCTGCATGCTGGAATGGGGAGCTCAACTACAACGGTTGGAGTGCTTGGGTAAAGCCAGCTATACCATAAACTTCAAGATGGGTTGTGACAGACCCACTTGACCAACCCAACAGGGTAGATTGGGCCAATATTTATTTATTTATTTATTTAAGCGATTTATAGAGCGTGCAAATACCCGTGAGTGTGTCAGCGCTACGGACTGAAGAGGTTTTTATAAGTTTCCTGAAGGCAGGTAGCGTTGGGCAGGCTTTAATTTGCTGTGGGAGGGAGTTCCACAGTTTGGCAATGGCGATAGTGAATCTCTTGTCACCCCAGGAAGCCTTGTTTGTGCGGAGGTCCATCAGCAGGTTGGTAGTTGAAGAACGTAAGGTTCGACTAGGCACATGAGCACAGAAGGCTTTCTTCAGAAAGTTCGGTACAGTATTGTGAATGGCCTTAAAGGCAGTGCAGAGGGCCTTAAATTTAATGAGGCTTATTATTGGTAGCCAATGCAAACTCCGAACCACCGGGGAGATTGAATTGTACTTGGGGGTGCCTGTTATTAATCTGGCGGCGGCATTCTGCACCATCGGTAATTTATTGGTAATCTTTTTCTGGGCATTAATGAGCAGGCCGTTGCAGTAGTCGATTTTAGCCATTACTAGGGCACTGACCAGTGTTTTTCTTGCACTTGAAGGGAGAAATGGTAACAGTTTTTTGATCATTCTGAGAGTGTAAAAGGATGACGAGACAATGGCGTTGGTGTGAGCTGAGAATGTCAGTTTGTCATCGAATATGACCTCTAGGTTTCTTACTTTCGGTACTGGGAGGAGTGGAGGTCCCAGGGTGGTCGGCCACCATGTAGGGGACCATGCTGGATGTAATTTGCCAAAGATCACTACCTCCGTTTTGTCGGAGTTCAGCTTTAGGCAATTCTTAGCCATCCAGGAGCTGATGGCAAGCATACCAGTTTGAAAAGTGGTCGCAAATGCTCCTCCGTCGTTGTTGATTGCAAGCACCAGCTGTGTGTCATCGGCGTAAGATGTCAGCCCCATCCCATGAGCCTTAATGACCTTGGCCAGGTCCAACACATAGATATTAAACAGAGTCGGACTCAAGGATGATCCCTGTGGCACACCGCAAGGGAGGGTAAATGGAGAGGAATTATATTTGCCGAGACTCACTAGCTGAGTGCGGTTGGAAAGAAACAAGGCCAGTAGTTCCTTGGCCTTTAGTTTGATGCCCATGTTTGAGACACGGTCGATCAGAGTGGCGTGGTCGACCATGTCAAAAGCCTCTGATAGATCCAGCAGTATCAAAACTGCTGATCCACCTTGGTCTCGAGTGGCTCTGATTTAGTCTGCCGCCTTGATGAGGGCGGTTTCTGTCCCGTGGCCTTTCCTAAAGCCAAATTGTGTCTCATCCAAGAGATTGTTTTCTTCAATGTAGTGAGCTAGTTGTGTGTTCATTACTTTTTCAAAATATTTTGCTGGGAAGGGGAGGCTCGTAATGGGTCGATAGTTTTTGGTGTCTAGAGGGGCAAGATGCTGCTTCTTCAGCAGGGGTTTAATAGTTGCCCTTTTCCAAGTTGTGGGGTAGATACCGGTATTAAACATGGCATTACAGATGTCTGTTAGGTTAGGGGCTAGTAGATCAGGAATGAGTTTTAATACCGAGGCTGGACATGGGTCAGTTGGGGATCCTGACTTTATGGATAGGATGAGGTCATTGATTTGTTTGGATGAGACTTGATGAAAATGCAATAAAGAAGGAGAATTGTCATTATTGTCGGGGGGGTTGGGTAATCATTTTTAGGTTGCGTGGTGAAGTTATCGTATATTTTGCTGACTTTGTCTTGAAATGCACTGGCCATGGCATTGCACAAGTCCTGGGTGGGTGCTGGTGGGGGGTTTACTGTGGATCCTGATAGTTTGGAGACTACCTGGAAGAGTCGTTTAGTGGAATCTTGGGCCGCTTCTATTTGATTGGTGTAGTATTTGCTTTTCTCTGCAATCAGGAGCTGTTTATATTGGAAGATTGCGTCTTTATAGCGAGCTTTGTCGGTAATGTTATAGTCTATGCGCCAGTGTCTCTCGAGGTTCCTACAGCGTAGATTTTCCAATCTAAGGGCGTCCGAGAACCAAGGGGCTGACGGGGAAGTTCTGCTTTTAGAGAGATTTTTCATAGGTACCAGTACTTCAAAGGCATTATACAGCCAATCTAAGTATTTGGAGGAGGCTAGTGTAGGATCCGCTGTAGGCTCGTAGTTGGATAATGACAGGTGAGTATTAAGGAACTGCTTATCTACTCGGCTCCAGGCTTTGAATTGAGTAGGCCTTATAGGTATGTGTGGGGGGGGGAGTTTTATTTGCCAGGATATTAAAGAAGACTGCCCAATGATTAGTCCAAGTAAGGGGCAAAGTTTTAATTAGTGATAAGTTGGTATTATTTGTGAAAAGCCCGTCCAGCGTGTGACCGGTTCTATGCATGGGGCTCGTAACCAATTGTCGGAGGTCGATAGCGTCTAGTTCTGTGAGTAAGGTGACCGCATCCTTGTCGTCAAGATTTTCTAGATGGAAATTGAAATCACCTAGGATGGTGAAGTCTGCTTCCCCTGCTACGGGTTCCAGCAGGTTGCCCAGGGTGGAGAGGAAACCCGCTCGCGGGTCTGGGGGGCGGTATAGGAGGATTCCTTTGAAAGATTGAGAGTTATTGAGTTTTATAGATAATGTTACAGCTTCACAAGTTGTAGTGGGGATTGTCTCTGTCCTAACCAAATATTTGTCTCGATGCATTATTGCCAGACCACCCCATTTCTTGTTGTTTCTGTCCTGCCTAACTACACAATATCCTTCTGGGGTTGCGGTACAGAAGTCCGGGCCAGATGAGATGTCTTCCCAGGTTTCTGTTATTGCTAAGATGTCTAAGTTATGGTTAGTTAGGAAGTCCGCTAATTCATATTTGTGTTTGGGAAGTGATCATGAGTTTACGAGTGCAGAGTGTGTGTCATCCCGTTTGGAGTGAGTTCGTCGGGTCCGGGTGTCTCCTGAGATGTTGTAAATGTTATTAACGTTAGGCATAAAGGGGCAGGAAGGAGAGCTGAAGGTTGCGTTACTTTCTAATGAGCAGGAGTGGGGGTGAGGGCAGGAGGGGATGTTAGTGGTGTGGCCAATATCTTTTAGCTGGGTACTGGAGTAGGATAAAAACGTATTGGACATGACTGGGTTGCTTGGGCCAGGGTTCTTGGTCCTGGGCCCGGTCGAGGAGGGGACGAGCGCAGATGGGCTTGCCTTAAGCGCACCCGCTGCGCACGTCCGCTGCGCGTCTGGCGAGCATCTCTATTTATGCAGCCAACTGAACAACTAGACTGCTGACTGCCTCAATGGAGTCTGCAACACTTCCGGTCTGCGCCGTGATTCCCTCCACACAATCGGAAGCATCCGCGGTGGACCGGGGAAGACGCTTGGCGACCAAGTGATTGCAGTGAGTGCAGTGCAGTTTTAAAATATCAAGATATGCGGCGATGTGGTGAATTTTAAAAGGAATTTGTGAGCATAGGCAGAGTGATAACATACAACAGATTATCAGCAGGTAACAATTTTTAAACAGTGAATGAGCGAGAAGCCCTTTACCAGGCGCTTCGTGAGCTGATCTCCACTGTAACTCGTACCTCTAAGCTCGTCCGCTGCGCGTCTGGGCAAACATCCCTATTTATGCAGCCAACTCAACAACTAGACTGCTGACCGCCTCGATGGAGTCTGCAACACTTCCGGTCTGCATCGTGATTCCCTCCACACAATCGAAAGCATCCGTGGTGGACCGGGGAAGACGCTTGGCGACCAAGTGATTGCAGCGAGTGCAGTGTAGTTTTAAAATATCAGGATATGCGGCGATGTGGTGAATTTTAAAAGGAATTTGTGAGCATAGGCAGAGTGATAACATACAACAGATTATCAGCAGGTAACAATTTTTAAACAGTGAATGAGCGAGAAGCCCTTTACCAGGCGCTTCATGAGCTGATCTCCACCGTAACTCGTACCTCTAAGCGCGCCCGCTGCGCGTCTGGGCGAGCATCCCTATTTATGCAGCCAACTCAACAACTAGACTGCTGACCGCCTCAATGGAGTCTGCAACACTTCCGGTCTGCATCGTGATTCCCTCCACACAATCAGAAGCATCCGTGGTGGACCGGGGAAGACAGCCTCCATGAGCATGAACAACATGAAAGAGGCTGTGGGGGCTGGCTGGGACAAACCACACAAGGCAAACTCAACGTGGGTGCAAATATTAGCCATGATTGAAAGATCCAAGCTTACACTCAAAATGAACATTGACACCATGGCTGTGGAAGTTAGCCTCCTGTGGGTCAACCTACAGGAGGTGAGTGACAGTTCTCTAAAACTCGAAAACACGGTTGAACACCTCATGACTGAGTTGGCGACCCTGCGGACCAAGCTTTGCATGACCTTGTGCTAAGCCTATCTCCTTTAAGACAACTTGGATGACGTGCGTAGAGTGAGTCCAAAGAAAGTGCCATGGTATGCCAATCTCAATCTACACAGCGGTCGCGCTTCAGAGGCGGTGAGTGGGGGAGCGGAAAACAGCCACTTGCGATCCCAGTGTTGGTTCAGAGGTCCTGCTGGCACCTAAATGTATGCCCCATCAAACTCGGCAAATACTTTTAAATTGGAACTCGCCGAGCCTGACCTCAACAAGGCGCCCGCCAAGGTATTTCCACCTGAGAGGGAAGACATCCCATTAGACGAGGGGGTCCCGATGTTCTAGCTTGATTAATGGCATAGCTGAGTAAAAGAACCACAGAACGTGAGGCAAGCCTAGCTGCAGAGTCACGGAGTCCAACTGACTCTACCTGCCTGACTGTAAGATGGCCGCCAAGCTCCATACCCTTTTCTATTCTGCCATCCTCGTCATCTCCACTCTCCCGTTTCCTGACTCAAGACCTCCGGACACTTCATGATCTTCATTTTAACCCTGCGGAGCCCGAGCATCATGACCAATTCCCAGTGGAGCTGCACCAACAGCTATAGGGCAGACTGGCTACGGCTCACCGCTATGGCCGTCACCTACCCAGCCGGACTTCGGACATTTGATTTGTCGTTTTCTCCACTGCAATCTCGTCCATGTGGACATCCAGCTCTCTTGGTCGTTTTTGGGCATGATTTTTGTGCTAGATTGTAACTCCTGTATTGACTATGTAATCATTCTGAAACTTATGTCAAATTTGGTAACTTGCAACTTGCTGTATCCTTATGTAAAGCGCTCTGATACCTCCGGGTCAAGCCAGCGCTATATAAAATTCATTAAATAAATAAAATAAATAAATAAGAGTGAGAAGGAATAATTTGAGATTTTCATGCTCTACTAAGGGGGCTGAGTGAGGCACCCTTGAGGAGTCCCACTTTGTAGCCAGAGGGTCTTGCTGTAAATCACTACCTTATATTTACCTACTGGGTTTTCCTGCCTGACCCAACCATCCCTCCACTGCTCTCTATCTCCTCCAGTTCACCCCTCCTCCACCTTCCTTGTTGAAACATTCTGAATGCTCATGTTGAGGTGATGTTATCTTTAGCGGAGTGCCTGGAGAGTATGTCTTGCCTACCTGTTATCCACGTAGAGTTGTCACTTCAGTTCTCTCAAACTTTTATTGTGATAGAAAGAGCATATAGAGCGTTGAACTCAAGACCTCCATTGGGGGCTCCTCCAAGAGTAATGATTGCAACAATATTTAATTACAGTGACAGAAACTTTATCTTACAAATGGTTAGGAAAAAGGAAGACCCCCAATATAAAGCTAGCACCATACGAATTTTCCCTCACTATATGCACAAAGTGCTGCAACTCAGGAACTTCTTCATGTAGATCAAACATAAACTGCAAACTGTAAATCTACAATTAATGTTGTGATTTCCTGCAAAATTGAGGGTTGTCCACAATGAAAGTTCAATTTATTCACAAATTCAGATGATGTCTGAGAGTGACTTGCCATGGGAACTAGGTCAGGGGTAAGAAAACAGGTCTCAGCCAGATCAAGAAGCCCTTGTACAATAAGTCTGACCATGAGGCACAGGGTCAGACTGATTTGCATATGGCCATGTCTGAACTGGGTGGCGGAGTGAGCTAAAGAATGATGATGGATTAAACCCAGATCAGTTGACTGGGGGTGAGTGCTTGCATTGTTCAACACGCCGTCCATCATCCCCTTTGGATTTGCTTTGTTTGCCCTAATATGGCAGGGTATGCCCAGACGTGGGTCCCTTGCTCACTTTGCCACAGGATTCAAGCTAGCCTGGCTGATGACGGCTGTTTAGCCAGAAACCGATCCCAGGATGCTTGTTTCCGGTCCAGGGAAGACTTGGCTTGGTAGTTCGGGCTGGACTGTTCCCATGAGGCACAGGGTCAGACTGATATGCATATGGCCATGTCTGAACTGGGGTAGCGGAGTGAGCTAAAGAATGATGATGGATTAAACCCAGATCAGTTGACTGGGGGTGAGTGCTTGCATTGTTCAACACTCCGTCCATCATCCCCTTGGGATTTCCAATACCACACTGGCCATAACATAAACCAGCATTAATGCTACCCTGGCCACATATGTAGCTACCCAGTACCAGAAACCACCAAGTGCCAATAATAACAAAGGGGCAGGGAGGCAGAATTTGTCAATAAGATTGGGCTCCTGAAAATACCTGAGGATTAGCTACAGGAACTGAAAACCAACATTTAGCAGAAGGAGATGACTGTAGCTAAATGGGAGCTGCCCACAGGATGGAGGGATTTCTGCCAGAGTTCTATAAAGTGTTTGTGGCTAGACTCCCTGATAAGCTCCTGGAAGTTTATCTAGAGGTTAAACAAATAGGAAGCCTATCGGAAGGTATGAAGTAGGCCATTATAGCTATGCTACAGAAACCAGATAAATACTTAACAGACTCATGTTTATATAGGCTGGTCTCTGTTATACCTAGAGACAAAAGTATTGTCTATAATATTGGCAAAGAGACTGAAACAGGTTGTAGAGACTTTAATACGTGATGATCAATGCAGGATTCTCCCTTGCCGCAGCACACTAATGAACGTGAGGCTCCTTAACCATGTACTACACATGACATAAAAAACACCGGAGAGTGCCCTAGTGGCATTACCCTAGATTGGGAATACATGCTAGAGGTCCTTGGAAGGATGGTCTTTAGGCTCAATTTTCTGGGTTGGGTGCACCTATTATACTTCAAGGCTCCTGCCAGAGTTCAGTCGGGAGGGGTGGTGTATGGTAGTTGGAATATCACAAGGAGCACTAGACAGGATTGGCCTTTGTCATCATTGTTATTAGCCCTAGTGATGGAAAAATTTGTGTTTTGGCTTAGGACAATGATACAACTGTGGGAAATACGAACTGTGAAAGCAATACACACAGCGTCAATGTATGTAGACAATACTTCGGTGTGCCTAAACTAGCCTCAGGGTCCTCTTCTGCTCTGTGAACTTGATAGATTTGCAGCACCCTATACTTTGAAATAACAAGCTGGTTCTGTTATCATGATCGGGCCTAGTGAGACAGTCTTGGGTGGAACTCCCAGTGCTGGACCTGCGTTGGCAAACCAACGGGTTCTGTTATTTGGGGATATGGGTGGCACATAATAAATCCTTACAATATGGGTAAGGGGCTGCAGGATCTTGCAGCATCTAAATGTTTCTGGAATTCACTGCTGCTCTGTGTTGCAGGAACAGTGGCCATAGCGAAGATGGTTCTGCTCCCCGATGCTTGTACACACTCCAAAAGTCTATGGGTCTAATACTAACAGATGCCCCGGAGACGTCCATGAAATTGGAAATGGGCCAGGTCAACGGCTAGTTGCTTGTCTTTATGGGGCTTTTCAAACAGATAAGCAATGAGCTCCACTATGGGCTAAACAAACTTGGGGCTTACAAGACGCCTGTCTGATTCTGAATTGCACACAGGTGAAGAAGGTAGCGAGCAATGTCAGATTCTAATTGACTTGCTTTAATTTCTTGTGCGGCACATATCTGACACTCTAAGATTACACAGGATATATTGAAGCAGATTGCTTTGTTGCCTTAAATACTGTGACCCAGCAGTTCCATTCATACACATGACCTGGGCCTGCCCAACTGTAGTAGAATTCTGGAGTGAGGTGGTGCAAACTCAGCACACCTCAACTGCTATAAATTGTGAGGTAATCCTATTATACCAAAGTCCAAAAACAGAAAAATGCAACTTAATTCTGTGGTGCTCGGATTACAGTTGGCAAAGTGCTTTACTGCATTTTGTTGGGAATCAAGTGCAACGCCCACTAGGAAGGCCTGGGAAACAGATGTATAGGAATGGGTCCTGTAGGAAGAGATATTAGAACTGAGGAGAAGGCAAAAGAGAATTTATTGGTGTGGGGGATATGTTATCTAATATGATTGATATACCGGCAGGAGATTCACAAGATATAGGGATCAATTACCACCAGCAAGGTGATACCAAATAGGAGCTCAAACATACGTAAGAAAGCCCTCTCTCTGGAGGTGGGGAATAGATCAGAATGGACTAGCCTGACTATGAAGGGAGGAGTAAATGGGAGCAGGAGGGTGGTGTGGGAGGAGGACTTTTCCAAGATGTAAGTTGACTTAGTCAAGAAATGCATGGAATATAGAAACTGTGCATAGATTTGTATATTTGGGGAAACTTACTGATGAAGGCTGTTGTGTCCAAGGTCTTGAAAACGATAAATAAAAATGTTAGAAAAACTGTGGATGGCATGGAGAAGATATTTCAAGTGGAATAACCCAAGGAAGAGAAGAATTCATGTGGTTGCTTCCTGGTTTACTGTTGTTATTTTAACTGTTTCATTTTACAAACGGACTATAGACTTTTTTGAGGTCATCAAGAAAAGACACATTTAATTATTGACTGTCCTATTTATACTGTTGTGTTGTTACATCCTTCCTAGGGTGTTTGCTTTGAAACTTTTAATGCGATAAACAGCAAGAAATGAGACTGCATAATGCTCTCTTCCTTTGAATTTGATAACATTAGGACTCTTCTCCACCAAATGGCTAGGAGAATCTAAAATTTAATCTGAAAACAGCTGTGTTGTGTCTCACAATCCTGTCTCATGTGATGCCTCACACAGCTCGGGTGCACTTGACATCCCCGCCTCTAAGCGCCAGAAGTTTGCTACTTGCAGCTTGTGGACTAGAGCAAGCTGCTTGTCAGATTCTAATCTGGGTGAGTCCCGGTGATTATCCTGCTGAGTGACACAATTCTTCACAGTGCTCATGACTTGCAATGCCCAGGTGACTTACCGGTAATCTTCATTACTGCAAGTCCTAGTCTTCCTCGCCACAGTAATCACACATGAGCATTATGCTCCCACAGAATCTCCAAGTAAAAATCAGTTAGCTTACTAGTCTTCCTATCCCTCCAAAAAAGCCCCCATCGTCCTCCACCAATCCTATAAATATAAAAAGATAACAGACCAGAACCATGGCATTACCTCCTCGTCCGTCTTCCGCGCCACAGTAATTACACATGAGCAGATACCAAAGCAACATCAGCTTCATGGAGAAGTAAATACAGCCCACACACTGAAGTCAGTAACAAATGTTTGATTAAAACACATTTGAGATAGAAACAGAAGTCAAGAACCGAAAAGGCAAAAGCAATGGAAGTACCACCCCCAACCTCAAGCCGGGAATGCGTCATGAAGGTATGAAGAGAAGACCAAGTGGCCGCTCTGCAAATATCCTCCATGGAAACACCTTTGAAAGCAGCCCAAGAAACAGCCACAGAATGAGTAGAATGCCCCAGAACCGGGTGCGAGGGAACCACCGACTGGACATCATAAGCCGAGAGGAAAGCCTCCTTAATCCACCGGCTAAGAGTAGAAAGGGACGGCTTTAAGCCCTGTCATGCAACACAGAAAGTGACAAACAAATTGTCCACCTTACAAAAAGAAGTTGTGTGAGACAAATAAATCAGCAACGCACGCTTTACATCCAAAAGATGCAACAGAGACTCCTCCTCAGAATTAGAATCCAGAAAGAAAACAGGGAGGACTACCTCCGCTGTTCTATGGAAGAAAGAATCCTCCTTAGGGACAAAAGTAGGATGAGCCTGTAAGACCACTCTATCCACCAAAATGCTCAAAAACGTACCCAACCTCAAGAAAGCCCCCAGTTCACCAACACGTCTGGCAGAGGCAATAGCCACCCAAAAAAACACTTTCAAGGTCAAAAACTTCAAGTCAACAGACTCCACTGGCTCAAAGGGAGCCCCCTGCAAAGCCCTCAACACCAACGGTAGATCCCATGGAGGTGGAGACAACACAGGATTAGGGCGTTTGAAGGCCAGAGATTTCAAATGATGACCAGGTGTTCAACAGCCACAAAAAAGGAACCATGGAAAGCCTGAATAGCCGCCCACTGTGCCCGTAGGGTGGAAAAGGCCAAGCCCGAATCAAAACCCTCTTTCAAAAAATCCAGAACACGAGCAGAATCCAACTCAGCAATAGACCAACCATGGCGTAAATACCAACCAGAAAAATTGTCCCAATGTTTAGCATAAGATTTTAAAGTAGAAGGGTGCCTGGACTGTTGAATGAGACCCGCAACCTCATGGGAACAACCAGTCTAGATCAGAGACCTCCTTTCAAGAACCAAACCTGAAGACCCATGGACCGTAACACAGGGATGGGAACCGGAGGACCCAGCAACAGATAAGGATGGAACGGCAACGTCCAACTCGGACATACCGCCAACTCCAGCAACAGAGGGAACCATGGGCGGCGACACCAACCTGGCGCCACCAGAAGCACCAAAGCCCCTTCCCTCCTGATCTTCTGTAGAACCGCCAAAAACAGGGAAATTGGGGAAAGGCATACAACAGACCCAGGGGCCACAGTAAGGACATCACATCCACTCTCCAAGCCTCCTGGCAAGGCAAAATCGGGCAGAAACAGTGGACTTTAGCATTGTCTGGGGACGCAAACAAGTCCACCATGGGACAGCCAAACATCCTCTGCAACCTTCGGAACATCACCTGAGTCAGAGACAACAACCCCATGGAGGGAAACACCCTGCTCAGACAGTCAGCTACCACATTCTCCCTGCAAGGCAGGTAAATAGCAGACAGGGATGCCAACTTCTTCTCCACCCATGAACAAATGAGGCGACTGAGGCAACTGAACGACCGAACCCTGCAACTCCCCTGATTATTGATGTAGGACATGACAACCTGGTTGTCCTTCCTGACTTGAACATGGTGACCTTCCAGCAAGGCTGAAAATACCAAGGGACCCAATTGAACCGCTTTCAGCTCTCTGTCGTTGGAAGAACAAGACATCAGCGCTCCGGACCAATTGTCCTGCACTGAGGAATCGTTCAGGGTAGCACCACAGCCCACCAGACTGGCATCCGTAGTACCCCTTGAGACATGACCACCAGAAACTGACGACCCCTGGAGAGATGCTCCCTGTCTAACCACCACCCCAGATCCACCCTGACCTGGGCTGACACAGGAACCCCTTGATTGAAATACTGACCATAGGGGCGCCAGTGGGACAAAATATGGTCCACAACAAGATACATATGGAGTAGAGCCCATGGAACCATCAACAAGGAGGCAGACATCAGAGCCTGCACCCTCAACCAAAGTCTCACAGGAGGACAAGGCTTGGACAACAGGGACTGCATCTCTGACATCAGCGTCATCTTCCGGGCCAGAGGCAGAATCACCATACCCAACTGAAGCATGAAACGAGCCCCAATGTACGTCAGATCCTGAGTAGGAACCAGGCAAGACTTTCTCCAATTCACCAGAAATCCATGTCTTTACAGCACCTGGCAAACCTCCTGAATATGATGCTCTGCCTTAGAGAAAGAAGAAGCAGAAATCAACAAATCACCCAGGTAAGGAAAAACCTTAATTCCCCTCCCATGTAAAAGCCTAATCAGCGGGGCCAGAACTTTCGTAAAGATACGGGGAGAGGAACACAGTCCAGAAGGCAATACCTTGAACTGATAATGAAGGCCCAACACACAGAAGCAAAGAGACCTCTGGGACTCCCAGATACGCATCCAACAGGTCGAGGGAAGCCAGAAAATCCCCTAGATTGATCAAAGGAAGGATCACCTTCAGGGACACCATCTTGAACCTGATCGGAGGAATGAACCAATTCAACCACTTCAGATCCAACACAGGCCTCCGGTTGCCAGTATGTTTCTCCACAGAAAGAGAACACAGTACACTGAGCCGCCTCTGCTCTGGGGGCACCGGAACCACAGCGCCCTTGTCCACAAGACAATGGACCCCTGTCAGGAGAGCCTCTTTTCTTAACTCGTCTCTGGGACAGGGTGTGACCCAAAAATTGTCTGGGGGTGTCATGACAAACCCAATGCGAAGACCTTCTGACACCACCTGAAGAACCCATTGATCCGAAACAGTCCTCATTCAGCTTTCCACAAAGAGAGACTGGCGACCACCCACTGGCCCCACTCCCGGAGCCAGATAGTCAGGGCTTTGAGGGGGCAGAAGAGCTGGAAGAAGCAGCAGGGAACCAGGACTTCTCAGAGGAAGGAGCATCCCGGCCACGCCCCCTTCCACGAAAGGGCTGGGTAACCCTCCCTTGATGAGCTGGACCAAAGGCTCTACGTGCTCCAAAGAATCAGGAACGGTTCGATCTCTCAGAAGTTTAGAGCAGGACACGGGGAGCAAATCAGCAGAGGTCGCCTCCATATGCATCGCATACCAAGACCTCCCGGTGAACATAGAGTCCGCTACAGGAGGACTGCAACCCCCACTCACCTGAAACAGGAAACAGCACTCGGAGTAGTGCAGAAACAAAAAAACAGGTCATGGTTCTGGTCTGTTATCCTTTTATGGGATTGGTGGAGGACGATGGAGGCCATATTGGAGGGATAGTGAGACTAGTAAGCTAACTGATTTTTACTTGGAGTTTCTGTGGGATCATAATGCTCATGTGTGATTGCTGTGGCGAGGAAGACGGACGAGGAGGTAATGTATTGATCACAAACCTGCCAGGCTTGGGTAGCTGTGGGTTGCGCTGTGCAGTCTGAGTAAGCCTGATAACAGGGAGTCAGGAAATGATTTTTCACTAGAACTTTAATCGAGGATAACAAACAGGCAGGTCTGAGAAGCAGAGAAGGATAGAAAAATAAAAGAACATTTGGGAATCATCAACATGAATGTGATATTCCAGACAATGAGCACAAAAAGGTGGAAATAAATGCATAGAAGCATTTACTTGTTTTACCTGTGTGATGCATGTAGAGCAAGTTCTGGCTCTTTAGGATGCTTCCCGCATAGAAACTAAACCAAAAGTTTCAGAATGCAACTAGAGATTTGCTTGCTGAAGGTATCCCACTTGATGATGGGGCTCAAGGGTGTAGCTTCCATTGGTGCATCAGGAGCAGTGCACTGTACCCAGAGACCGAAGGGGCTAACTGATCCCCGAGTATTTCTTTATTTTATAATTCAAAGAGCAGCCAGGAGGGCCATCCCCTTACTTGCATTAGGGCCCACGACACACTCGCTAGACTAGTCATGGCGGCTATAGCTGCAAGCTATGTGCAGAAATACAGTTCACTGTTATGCTTTGGAGATGCAAAATTCTGCTGCAATGGCAGGAGCCAAGAGTTTCCATACCTTGCTGTGGAAAGAGTGAGTCGTATATGCCCTGACCGGGGGCAAGTTTGTGCTAAGGTTAGAAAACTACAATGTACTGATGTTTGTAAAATGTGGAAGCTGTGTGTGCTGGTGTGTATGTGTAAGAGAGAGGGGGTTTGTGGTGTTAAGCACACAGGAACCTCCAAGTGCTGTGTCTGGCTGGATTAGCACCTTTGAATGGTCTTGGATTTTTAGATAAATGTTTGGTTCCTTGGTACTTGTAGTTGCATTTGTTTCAGGGGTGAAGTGGTATTTAACCTTACCAGGCTGGTTCCCTTGCACCAGAACTCAGGACTTAGCCGACCACCAGCTTCACTGCATGTCACATTATTTCCTTACTAGCTAGCATCACTAATAAATGGTGTAAATGACATGCCTCTGCTGCAGCACCTCCCTCCCAGCTCCCAGTGTAATCACGTACAGGCCGACCTAAGGCACTGCTATAGAGATCATATTTACTGCACTACACAAGGGCGATGTGAGAAGGTGGGTTGGTATATGCTGTCCACTAATTAAAGTGGGCACCTTGTACCCGGCCACACAACCCTTATGATGTATGAGGTCAAAGATAACCTTTATTAAAAGCTATCCTAGTGGTAGCTATGGAGAGCAGCCTTCAGGTGGGCATGTGCGGATGGACGGCCGGGGTCCGTCTGTTACGCACACGTGTGGAATTCTTCCGCACTGCGGGGGAATTCCAGCCGCGTCGAAGCGGTTAATCTTGAAGGAATGTAAATCAGCTTGTTTTACCAGAATATCCCCTCCTAAATGACTAAATGAAAGGAGAACCACACAGTGTTTATATAAAATATGTATCTATTAATATTACACTCTCTTCTAGTCTCTATGTGAGACTAGGGCACAAAGCACACAATACTGAGTCAATAGAACATTTGCAAATTGTACAATACACAGCGGGCTCCAGGGGGAGACCGAACCATGTACTATAAAAATGGTAAAACAACAACGACTTAACTAGACACAGTGCCTACAGCATGTAGAATCACTGGGACCCCAAGGAACGACCCAGAGGAGTGGCACAGGGAGCCCACGGAGGACGGGTGCAGTGAGGAAACACAGACTTGTGCTCCGTACAACTCTTTGGGAAAGTCACGGTTGGAAATTTACAAGTTAAGGACACTTCTAAGAGGACTTCGAGCCAACCCTTTGGAACATAGGAGGTTCTAAGGCCAACCCACCAGTGAGTACCGAGGTACCTGTGTTACCTATCCCAGAGGAGCCGGGTGCATGGGTGTCAAGTGGTGTCGGAAACCTTTGTCGTTTTCAATGGAGAGCTTCAAAGAAGTACTGCTGCCAAGAAGGCAAAGAATGTCTGGTGGAATCCAAGCCTGGATTCAAGGTGAGAGGAACCTGAAAGCAGAGGGGACAGAGTCTGGTTCACTTCTGGTGACCAGGGGCTCGGTAGTCGAATGCCCACCAATGTCGGGTGCTTCAGGTGCAAAGAAGGGTTGCTTGACTCTGCAGCCACGGGGACCAGGAGACGTCTAGGACAACCAAAATCCGGAGGTGAGCTGTCCCACAAAGGATGTCGAGAGCTGAGGGGTCGATGTCCGGCTGGAGCACCAACAAGCCATGGCAACTGCAATCCACGCATTCAGAGGAAACAGGTTACGGTGTGGACCAGTAAGGTCCAGGGGACTCTCTGAAGCAATGGAGAGTCAGGGCACGTCTGGAGCAACCAGGTAAGCCCAAGAATTCACAAGGTGACCCTCGATAGGACCCACAGGCCAACGGACCAGGGATCGCATGGAGACCTCATGCAAGTATGCAAAGGACCAGCTCACAGGACACTCGTAGAGTGGAGGCTGGAAATCTTCAGTGCAAATACTGCTCGGGTCAGGACTACACGGAGTCCAAAGCACAGGCTCAGAAATCGCCACTAAGCATATGCAACTGCAAAAGTACGCGGTGCACAGGGGTACGGGTTGCACGGTCCCCACGAGAGATACTGGTCTTAGAATCTCTGAGAGGGCAGATCGACCTCAGAGACCTTCGGGAACCCACCTCCTGTGTTGGTGAAATCTTCGGAGTCTTCAGGAGCTTGGGAGAAGCAAACCGGGTAGATGTGTTTAGGTGCCTGCATGTGCAGGGTAGTAACTCCTTTACTCCAAGGGAGATTCTTCATTCGTCCAGCATCGTGCAGGCTGTCGAAGTACTTGGTTTCTTCTTAGCAGAATCTTGTCCAGGTAAAATCTAAAGTCCTGTGATCAGGTAACCCACTTTATACACATGGAAAGGGGTTGGATAGATTCTGTGGACCCTCCTGTGGGAGGAGCAGGGCAGAGGGGTGGCTACACTCATGTCATTTGTCCAGTTTCGCACCAGAGCAGGAGCCAATGGCTTCCAGAAGTGATTGGAGCTGAACTATGCACAGGGACACCAAATGTGCCCCCAGTGCAGACTTTCTGGCACTCAGGGAGTGCTCCCACTCAGCCCTAATACACTAAATCCTATCTGGGAGGTGGTTACACCTCCCTGTGACAGGATGCCTATTGTCATCCCATCTTCTTCGCGAGCTTGGCTGAGCAGCAGGAGGGCAGACCCGTGTCTGTGGCTGGCAGCATCCATTTTGTGCTGCCCAGGTCAAGAAAGCTGGTACCGGGTATACCGGTGACCCACAAATGTCCCCTTAGAAGGGTTGAATCATACCTCCCACACCAGTTACTGGTGTGGAGGTATGATTCCAAGGTGTTTGACACCAAACACGACATGTTTCCAAGCAGCCGTTTTAAAGTTAGCATTTACCGCGAGGCTATAATTCACTTAAACATATATGTCTGGCTGCATCACAAACAACCCCGGAGAATGGTCTCCGAAGGCTGCAGAGGGGCTCAGCTAATGCAGGGGCACCCTCTATCATAAAACCCAGCACCCTGCCTTCACAATTGTTAAGGCCTGCCATAGGGATGACTGATAGGTATTTAAGTGTAGTGATTTAGAGAGATATAGTGAACCTATATCTCAGTAAGTGGTGCAAGCACCATCTTACACAGTCTGCAGTAGCAGGCCTGTCGTGTCAATTTGGATGGCCTCTCATGGGTGGCATAATACATGCTGCAGCCCATGGGAGGCCTCTGGGGTACCTATGCCCTGGGTACATGGTGTACCATATACTAGGGACTGATAAAGGTACCCCAGAATCCAATCTGGAGTGTACCTAAAGTACATGCATTGCAATTTAAGGGAGAAAGCAGATAGATTAGGGTCCTGGATAGCAGGACCCCAGTCAGACTAAGCCAAAAACAGTGTGACATCAGCAAAAAGTGGGGGTAGCCATAAGAAGCAGATCCTACTTTCCTACAGGCGATAGAACCAAAGCAGTTCACTCTGTTTATGAACTTTCCCATTATAAGATAAACCAGCATTGAAAAAAACAATAAGTCTGGCCTTTTGAGGCAACAGTGCTTCTTCATTTATTGGTAAATGTATTGGTGTGATAATGTGGAAGAGTGAATGCTAACAAGAGTGAATAGGTGAATGAAAAACTGCATCCTTGAATAGATGAATGGATGAGTGAGCGAGTGGACAGCCGCCTGGAAGGGTGCATGACTACATATGTATTAGGTGTAATACAAATGCATACATATAGATATATTTATAAGTATTAAGCAAAGTTGCTTTTTCCAAAATCAGTATTTGAACAGGACAATCACAAGAGTGCTTTAATAATTTATGAACATGACAAACAACACCGTACCTCACCTTCATTCCAAACACACGGCTTAGATAAGATTCTGCACCAACATGCTATGAAGTCATCCCTCCCGATTTTCACAACGTTACCAAAAATCATAATGCCAAAATTGGCAGAGACCTAGCTGTCATCCATACATAAAAACTACAAACAACAATCACTAAAAAATTTCACCAAGGACGGCTGTTTCCAGGAAACATCAGCATATGGTTTGACAAGAATCCAACAGCAACCACAGTTATCACATCCAACCTTGAAACCTTCAACCTTACAACAAATTTTTTCTGGCCCAACTCACTGTGCAGGAAAAACTCTAGATGAAATATTTGCACCCCTAGGACAAGACAACTTCCCGGTAAGCTGGAGAGACCACAACGTCATAACCTTCAAGACCCACACAACTATCAATAACAACACTTTGAAGACAACAAAAACCAACAACAACAACAATCTCACATCGAAACCCAGTTATGGGAGGATAAAAATGGCCACAGTTTCAGATCCCTCCACTTTGTTCTCCTTCCAACCATGCCAGCTCAGGACCACAACTTTACAGAGAATTTCAGATTTGATAGCCCAGTGCAGTAAGGAACTAAGCCGACTATATCATAAAAAATACCATAAAGGGACCTGCAGAGCTGTTCAATGCTAAAATCATACTGAAAACCATAAAAATGCAGTCTATCTCTTACATTTCACCATCCAACACACTGTTATGTGCTGCTTCCCATAACAAGATAACCGCACCTCAGTTGTCATCATGCACAACATAGAAACACTTCCCACATCGGATTCAAACAAAAAAACATCCTTCCAACCACACACCCTACATGGTGTAGCATACTACTCAAGTAGGCAAGTGCTTCAGCACCCTACATAAGGAGTGTAAGCGCTATATACATGCTGCTATACAATACAATTCTCCCAATGAAGGCTCTTGTTTCATTGCTTCAGTGACAGGAGCCTAGCAGTGACACCTCTGCACTAGGTCCTTTAAACAGGTTTTAGTCAGGATCAGACAAGCCCTATCTGTGATTGATGTGGAGTGTGCATGTTGCACTTATGTTGTAATCCATGGTGGGGCACTGGAGCAGCAGAGGACTTCCCAGCCTGAGCCCAACAAACACACACAGCAAACACATCATGGACAACAGCTGTGAAAGCTTTCCTCAAGGCTCATCCACCCAATAGAGCACAATAATGTCAGTATATACTTCTCTTTACACACACTAAATGCAAAGTATGGGCAGCCTGCTCACCAGGGGCAGAGGAATGAAGGTTAAAATCTTTTGTCCAGCATTGACCAGGGAATCTATCAAGAGGAAAAATGCTAAACCTGAGTAGGCATGAGAGGGTGGTGGACCCTACTAGAGCTACATGGCCATGAACGTTGCACAAAAGAGGCACCCTACTGTCCTGTGAGATACAAGAAGCAGCCCTGCAAGTGGCTCAGTGCAGACAACCCTGTAAAGCCATTAGACCCAGGTGGGAGCAGGAGCAGTGTTGCATGAAGAGTGGCCAGTCCCACACCTCACACTCTTCAACTTTGTTGCAGTCTGGAGTGGGCAGCAGGAGCATTAAAGGAACTGCTGGTGTGAGGCCTCAGTTAAATTGTGGCATTGGAGCTTAGAGGGTAGTGCAATGTAGCATGGAAAGGAGAGGGCCTCAGAAGATGATAAACTTGTAACGTGGGTACATGCTGTGTTGGTCTCTTGTGAATGGCATCACAGAAGTGGCTACTGAGAGGCAAAGGAGTAGCACATTCAGACTTAGTGAAGAGCCCACTCAAGAGCACCTATTTTCTAGCTGCTTCAGGCACAGGTTCAATTCTTGGACTGGCAAAGTCACCCAAGCGTTCGGTAGGCAATAATGTGCTCTCACCAAAAGAGCACCGCTAAAGAGCAACTAGTAAGCATTCCCCTGAAACCCCCTTGCTTCAGTACACTCTTTGAAGCCAACAGCCAATAAGCAAAGAGATCTTCCCCAGCCAATCTATTGACAAGCACGCCACCAAACAAGCAATGGTTCTTACATGTTTCCAAGTCCCGTAGAAAATGTTTTCTACTGAGTATTAATGCCATGGTGAAGAAGGTGTTGAAAACAGAAATAGAGAAGAATAAGACTCAATAAACATGTTTATTAATAACAAAAATAACATGTTCAGTTGAGAGTCTTGGAATAATGGCAGTATTTTGATAGTTGACATGTTTGATATGTTGCAAAACAATTAGACGAGCACAGAAACTAGAAGTACAGGAACGTATGCGTCCAGCTTTAGCTTGTGCAAATAACTCATAATAAACAATTGCTAGGAAGGGGAAAAATGTATACTTCAGGAAAACATATGACTTCCATTATCACAGTAGTAGAGACAAGCTTGCAGGATCTTCTGACTTCATGATATGTGAAAAACCATGTGATAGAGACTTTTCCTATAGCCTACCTGAGGGTCTTCTAGGTGCCCTTTTGTTCTAGAATTAGGATTCACATCAGATAAACTTCATTATTCATATCCTTTTAGATTCTACAGTTGCCCAAACTCATCTCATTATTAAGGTCTTTCCAGCGAATAGGACTGAGCATAAAATCTCAGGCTTGACATTTCTAACTAGAGTAGGGTGAGTGTAGAATAGCAGGTTCCAGCATCCATGACTCCATTCAGGCCCACAGGATGAAAGTCCATACATACACTTTGATGGGGTGCAGAATTTAAGGAGGAATGTCACCCATACACTATGATTGAGTGAAGGATTTAATAATGAAAGTCTCTCCACCGTCTGGGATTTGGTATAGGATCTCAGGGTAAAGGTCTCTCCAAGCACTAGGATAAGGAGTAGGATTTCAGGATGAACGGTTCATCATGTTATATCATTAAGTGTACAGTCTCAGAGAGAAGGTCTTGCCACCCTCCTGGATTGGGTTTAGGGTCTCAGAATAGAGGGCTTTCTCTAGTATTAGTATTAGGTGTAGGATCTCAGGATGAAGATCCCTTCAAGCACTAGAACTAGTTATTGGATTTGAGGAAGAAGGTGTCTCCATATACTAGTGTTAGGTGTAGAATCTCAGGCAGAAGGTTTCTTCATCCACTACAATGGAGTGCATGATCATATGATAAAGACCTGTATGCTGGGACTGAGGGTGGAACTGCAGTATTAAAAATCTTTCCATACATTTATGGGATCTGGGTGAAGGCCTCACCATACATTAGAGTGAGTACGGCTCTCAAGAAAAATAGGTCTTCAGACACTGGCATTAAGTGAATGATCACTGGTAGGAAGGTTGTAAGATTGAAGTTTGCCCAGATTTAATTAAGAAACTGTCAATCAACAGTGGTAGAGCAGCACCAATTACAGGACCATGTAGGATCAAAGGTAAGATTCCCTTGCTCGGAGTGAAAGCTCAATGGCTTGTGAGTTTCGGTCTGGATAGCGCTGGTTCCTAAAAAGTGAGATCTTCATCCTCTGTGGAAGAAAAACATGTGTTACTGGAGGAAAACAAAACGAGGGAAAATGCAACCAAGTGCTAAATGAATGGAGGGAGGTGAGTAGGGTTAAGAAATAAGGTGGGTGTGTGTGAGTGGAAGGTAAGCATGATTGATATACTCTATATATGAGTAGGATAGAAGTCTGGTGTGGGAAGGAAGGCAAGCACAAGTAGGACACACTATATGCATGAATCTAAAAGTGGGTATATATGAGGAAGACAGCATGTGTGAAACTGAATGCAGATGAGGGGCACGAAATGTGTGTGGTAGAAAACAATAATTTCTAGATTACTTGTTGGGACTGGAAAATACGACTCTGGATGTGAATATCAAATGCCAAAATCGATGGGACGGAATATCTTTATAACAATATGGAGGGACAAATAAACAAAAGGTAAGTTCATGGAGAGATGTAAGTATTTACTAATCTTAACTCCCCATCTACATACTGTGAAGATATATATCACCAAAGTACGTATATGTGGAATTAGGTATAGAAAATGTATAGAAACTTACCTTTCTGACCTTCATAGCTGCAAACAGAAGAACAATCACACTAGCGGAATGGTTCTGTTTAAATGTGTTGCTAGTTATCAACTCTCATCTCGCGAAATGAGAAAATGGAATAAATAAAGCTTGTGCTACCCTTTCCCGACACCACTAACGGATGGAAATGCTGACCCCAGTGGCTTCCATGCAACACATTCTGAGACCAGAACTAGCTCCCTGCCAAAGCTCAGCACATGAGCGGGAACGGTATCTCGGAGCACTGCACTGAATATTTGTCAGCATAGCGAGATGAAATATAAGCATATATTAATTAAAACAGAAAAAGCGTCTAACTGGAAGTCTTGGAAGAAGAAGGGTATTTATCCATCATAGCAGTGTAAATTAGAGAAAGGACTATGTTGTGCATAGTATGTTTTTACAGAGTGTGGGGTAACTGTCTGGAATGGGGCCTCTCCACTAGTAGTTTGGACTGGGACAAGGAGGACAGGCAAAGGGGTAATGGAGTATTCAGTCATTTGTCTGACTTTGAGGAATTACAGTGAACTTTGTCAACAACATGGGAAAGGGTGTGTGGTCGCCATCTCTTACGCACCCTGGGACACTCCAGTAATACTAGGCGTATCTTCCACTTAGTAAGCAAACCATCACCACCAAAATAGGAATATCTAGGATTCTGTTGCTAGTACCATGCAGCACCGGTGTCAGGGAATCTGCAAGAATTCCCTATTGCAGGGACAGTACTTGCACACACCCCCGGGAAGGAAATCCCAAAGATTATGTATCATCCTGAACTTACCAGGCTCAGTGCCTCGTCTCCTCCAGGGACTTAAGTCGAGGGGAGGAATCTGGTCGCAACGCACAAAATCTTGCGGGTAACTGTTTGCCATGAAGACATTTCTCGGCACTTCAATGATAGCCGTGTTGTCACAAATGACTCGCGCCAGTGTGACCCTTTCCAGAGAGCGTCGTTGGGCACTGCTGAAAACACCGGGATTCTCATAATAAAACCTTTGTTGGAAAGAAAGACGCACACATGGTGAAGGTCTGCTTGCCTTTGAACACACATTTCAGAGACATTTCACACCAATACTATCTGCTACAACTGCCATTATCACATTCCTTCTAGTTCTCAAGGCGTACATGAATTAAACCCCAAACCTCAAATTTGCACTGCATGATGAAATGCACCTCGAGCTAGACTATGCCCGATCCAAAAAACAACTTGCACATGTAAGTCTGACTTGCACAAGCACATGGCCAGATTTATTGCTGCAAGAAATTCACAAAAGATGACCTTCCAACATTAATGACCTTACTCATGCACAGTATTACCCGTAAGAGTGTAATATTGCACTTGAGTAAATCCCTTTTGCCTAAAGAGGTCTAACCCAACAGACATAGGCCTGGAGGGGACTCTTTGTACACATACATACTAAAGAGTATTACTCTAACAGACACAGGCCTGACGGGGACGCTCCTTGCACATATAAACCTACAGCGGTCTATCCCAACAACAAAGGTTTAAAGGGGATTTTCCCTACACATATATATCTAAAGAGGTCTATCCCAACAGACATACACCTGATAGAGAATTCTCTTTACAGATACAAACTTAAGTGGTGTATACCAACAGACATAGATCCAGGCTATATTCCCACAGACACACTGTCTTCTTCAGATATAGGTACTCAGTCTCTCCACAAAGACACCTATCCATCTCTGAACTGTCCCCAAGGGTCTCTCACCACAGATCAAGAGCCACTACCTTCTGAGAAACATAGGGGTTGTTTGTTTACAGTTCAATGTCAGATTTCCTCACACAAACATACAAAATATTCTAAAAAGTGATGCACTTACCTGTCACCATCCCGTACCACTCGGAACTGATTTCCAATGATGCAGGCTAGAAGAGGTCCAATTTTCCCACCAGGAACAAAAGGTTCTGCCACTCCTCCAAGCCAAATATCAATATTTTTGGGAGTCCCATAGAGATCCATCAACTTTCTGGCCAGGACACCATTATTCAGGACTCTTTGGAGTTCTGCCAGAGTTTGTGGCTCAGAGAGGCCACAAAAACGCCGCCACGCACCATAATCTATTGCAAGAAATAGACAGTAAAGTGGTGAGATTAAAGTGATTTTCAAAGTTATATCCAGAGCCAGCAATCAGTTAAATTTGTATTGGGTGGTGAGAAGTTAGAAGGTTGAAAGCAACATCCAAAATTATCAGTGAGGGTCAATGTACCATGGCACTGGTATCACTTAAAGATAGCTTGGGGCACAGCTGTCAATTGTACTCATGTCATGTGTAACACCTCTAGCATGATTTGGCTTCTTAGCAAACAAAACGTTGAATTCTGCTGTTTTTAATTTCACACTTTACAGTTTTTAAAGCGAAACCCCATGTCCCAGGATGAAAGGTGCATATGGTTAAAAGTCTGGATTGGCTGATGGGACAGGATTCCATTATAGATACGAGTGCAGAAGTGGAATCTAAGATTTCCTATGTTTTAATGTGCCCATTTTGAAGCCCATAGTACTAAATGGCTTACTGACCAAATACTCATCCAGGTACATATTTCCTAATTTCTTCACTTCAACTGCTGATTCTTCTTGCCCATGTATCAGAATATCAAAGTTTCTTCATTGATATTGTGGCTCTGTCCTTTGCATATGTCAGGCTGTTTGTTAAATATATTGGTGCTAACTGTATTAATTGTAGCCAAACAGGTGGAGCACAGGATGCAGTGTGTGAGCGAGAAAAAAACAAGTTACATGAATTACAGAAGGAATGCTAGAGGGGAAAAGACACAAGTGTGTGATGAGATTGATTTGAAAATAGAAGGAGGAGGTGTGGGTAACCCCAAAGACTTCATAAGTATTGAGGAACAAAAGATTGATGCAATGTTTGATTCATGCTCCAAGTTAACAATAAACTCAGCAGAGGCATTTGACAAAATGTTCAAGTGTAAGAAAAAACTGCAAAGAATGGATGTCAACTCGGGAAGATATGGCGGACAACCCATACACATGAGAGGTTTCTTTTGGGGAACTATGGCATACAAAGACAGATATGCTGTTACCAAGATATATGTATCCCACGGGGGGATAATATCCTAGGGTGGCAAGCACAAAAGGATCTTGGGATCTATCTCAGCCCCAACAAGGACCCTCAAATTCTGGGTCAGAGGGCAAAGTCCAAGCAAGGATAGAAGGAGAATTCCCTGGAGTTTTTCAGAACAGTTGGGGTGTCTTAAACACTATGTTCATAAAATAAAACTTAAAGAAAACTCACATTGGGTCTCAGCCAAGGTAAGGAACTTGCCCATATCCAAGCAGGAGGCGGTAAGAGAGGAGATGGAGAAACTGTGCAGTTTGAAAGTGATCAAGCCTGTGGAGGCCACAGAATGGTTGGCATCGATAGTAGTGTCCAAGAAAGGTGACGGGCAGTATGACTTTGCATAGACCTCCGAGCGCTGAACAGAGAGGTTATAGTGGATAAATATCCCCTACAGAACATCACGCAAATTATGAGTAGGGTATCTGGAGCCAAGGTATTCTCAATTCTTGACTAGACTTCTTTTACTACCAAGTCAAACTGCACTCTGAGTCACAAGAACTAACTGCGTTTAACAAGCCCATGGGGGCTTACAAGTTCAAACACATGCCGTTTGGACTTGTGTCAGCGGCTGCAGTTTTCTAGAGAAATATGACCAATCTACTCCAAGGGATCCCTGGGGTGCTATGCTACCAGGATGATGTACTGATATTTGGGGAGAATGAAATACAACACAACCAAAAGCTCAAACAAGTTCTGATGAGGTTTCAGGAGCAGGGACTTATGGGAAAAAAGGGAAAAGTGCAGAATAGGTTGCTCTGAAACAGAGTTTCTGGGACATAGAGTGACAGCAGAGGGCATACTACCTAAAACAGAGCTGCAAGACACCATACTAAACCTTACAGCACCTAAAACCAAAGAGGAAGTAAAATCCTTTATGGGTATGATTGAGTTTTATAGTAAGTTCGTTCAGACTTTTGCTAGGCGAACATACCAGATTCGCAGTCTGTTGAAGAAAGAGGTAATGTTCGATTGGAGTAAGGAGAGTCAGAAAGAGTTTTAGGATTCCAAAGCAGTGTTAGCGGAAGCTCCCAACCTGAAGACATTCTTACCACGCAGGAGAATGGTTATAACAACATATGCTAGCTCCAAAGGCCAAGGATCTGTCATGACTCAAGAGGGTGAGAAGGGGGAGGAGACAATAGCGTTTGAGTCTCGATCGCTGTGTCAGGCAGAGAATAACTATTCTGTGATTGAGAAGGAGGCTTTACCTGCACATTGGGTCATTAAGAAATTTAGAAATTTTGTATGGGGAATCAAGTTCGACTTGAGGACCGACCATAAGCCTCTTGTTGAAGTTTTTACAAAAAAAGGACTAGACTCTATCTCGAGTAGGATCAGGAGGTGGGTGGTGAATCTACAGGAGTATACGTTTGGGGGGAGTATGTACCAGGGGTGAGAAACTGTGCTGCATATTGTCTCTCAGACATTGTAGGGTACCACAGGAGGAGGAAAACAATGCTAACAAACAGGAGGATGAGGTTTTGGGCCTACAAAATTAGAAAGTGTGCATAATAACTCAAGGGGCGGTAGAAGAAGCACTGTGGAAGGAAGGATTGAAGGCTGACCTGCGCTTGCAGAGGGTATGTGAAAGGACACAGTGTGGATGGTCAATCCAGGACAAACGAGAAGAGTCGTTCAAACCATTCTGGATGGCTAGAGATGAACAATCCATAGTGGATGAGTGTCTTTTCCGTGGCATGAAGATAATTTCACACGGAACCTTAAGGGACATACTGATCAACTTGGCCCGCGAGGGACATCTTGGTATTATCAAGACTAAACAGAGGCTATGTTTGGACTTTTGGTGGCCAAACATGGATTTGGACATAGAGAGGAAGATACAGGAGTGTGTATCATGCTCCTCTAGTGATAAGATACTCAAGTTGCATACACCGCCCATGCACTGTTGACCACCACCAAAGGGCCCGTGGGTGAATGTAGCCCTAGAAATAATTGGCCTATTAACAGGAGAGAACCGGTCACTGTATCTATTAGAGCTTGTAGACTTGTACTCCAGGTGGCCCGAGTTGAAGTTTGTCTCATAGATCACCACAAAGTCAGTCATTAAATTCCTGCTGGAAGTGTTCCTTAGGGAGGGGTTGCCCACCACCATACAGACGGACAATGGGGTTCAATTCTGCTCTCAAAAAATGAAGGAGTTTTTAGAGTGCAATGGATTAAAACACAAGTTCTGTGTTCTGTATCACCCAGAGGCTAATGGGATGGTGGAAAGACTGAACAAGCCCATCAAGGAGAGCATCCAGTTAGCAAGAGTCAGTGGGTTGTGCTGGAAGGAAGAGGTGATGAAGTGTTTGGAGGCATATAGGTTAACTCCACATCAAACTACCAACCTGACACCTTTTGAACTAATGAAAGCTAGGAAGCCTAACTCTAGGTTGGTACCAGGGTGGAGGAAGTGGCACAAAGGGTGGTCAGATCTCTTTAAGAATATTTCTTTGAGTGACAGGGAACAAAGATTCATGAGTGATAGAAAAGCAAGGCATGACAGAACAGATGCAGTCAAAGACATAGGTTTCAAGGTGGGTGATTTCGTCAAAGTCAAAGCTCACACGGGTAGAGCGAAGTGGTCCGAATTTACAGAGCCTATGAGAATTATAAAGTTATTCAGGAATGCAGTTTAGACTCAAGATGGGAGATTTTGGAACCTAGGGTGGTTAGTGAAGTACAACCTTCACAAACCTTGCTGCACCGGGAGAGGGCGAGAGTGAGACCCCTGGTTTAGCAAGTGCACCCACTGCAGGTGACACTGAGAAAACCAAAGTTCACACCATGGCAAGTGGAAAAAAGATATGTCGTCCAAGTTTCCTCAAAGATTATGTTGCAGAGTAAATCGTTGTATCATCTACTCACTATAGTTTCACATGCTTTCAAGTTCCATTGGTCTATCTTCTTACCATACTTGGTTCTCCCTCTCCTGCTTGTCCTTGTTCTCATCCCAGAGTGCCTGGGTCTTTTTCTTTTCCTGTGAACTTATTGTTTGTATAGAAGGGGGATGTGTGGTATCCTCTAAATGAGGGAAGGAGACTCACACTGGTTTGCATCTTTCCTCTCCTCCCAACAACAGAATGGTTTTACCCCGTACCCTTGCTGATGTGGTTAGAATGTTGTTGTGGCCAGGATTCTATTTGAGACTCCTGCCTGAGACTGTGGAGAACATTGACGTTTACAGCTGTGGCATTCGCTATGATGTTCACTTAATAAAACCTCTTTCTTCATCCACCCTTGTCTCCTGTGGTTTACCAACGACACTAGATGTTACACTAACCTTCTTAAAACCATCTTTCATAACCACCGTAGGAGATCACTAAAGGCCAGGGACCTCAGCGGCTTTTTAAACTTAATCACCTTAACCCCTTTTTAGGCTGTTTTTTTCTGGTATGAAAAGACTTTCTGATGGAAAAAACTGTTTCAGTATTGACCTCTGTGAATGTTCCCACTCGTTTCCTTTCATGAAATCAGTAAAGAAAGTAGTTCCTTTCCAAAATTTGCAAGCCATATTGAACTAACGTGAGAGGAGTTTGAAATATGGTACCTGGGCAGTTAAACATTTGTTAATAACAGTTTAGGGGTCTTATTTTAAACATATGTGTAAGGATACAGAACGTTTATGCTTTGATTGTACAGTGAAGTGGTGGGTTGTGTCTATTGCAGCGAGAGTTAAATGTATAGGGAACAAAGAAAGAAAACCATGAACACTATATGTAACATGGAACAGCCAGGACAAGTTTAAGAAACACTTGCTGAACTGAGCCTCCATGCTAATTTAAGTCTCACCCATGACAGGCTGGCACATTTAGCAGAACACTGACAAGCTTAAGTAGTCACTTGCAGTACTTGCCCAACCTTCTGGTATATTTGTGCATCACACTGGGATTTTTGACCAATACCTCGGGCAGGCTGGCATAACAAGCATCATTTGCAAAAAGTGCTTGAGAATATTAGAGCTGCACCCTAAAGTTATTGGCAGAAACCTCCAACATTACAGCAGTACTCAGGTATGTATTCGTATAAATACCCTGGTAGATTCTGTTATATTTTATGTTTTGATACTCACATTTTGATGGGCAGCAACACACTGCTTTACTTCTGGCATAAATAATGGTGAGCTGGGCAGCCAGTATTACTGCTGGGCAGATAACAATTTTCTACTAGGCACAGTTTTATTTTCAAAAATGGTGCTGCAAAAATGTACTTTTCACTCAGATTGGTATCTAAACCTACTAAGAAAACATCCGCACTGACGATGGCCTACTTTGCTTGCTTGATGCAGTAAGAGGCTGGTAGGCCTGGGCGAAAATTTTGTTCCGTTCGCGGAAATTGCGATAATTTGACATGTTCGCGTTCCGCGGAGAGCGCGAAAATGTAAAAATTTCCGGTTTCCGCAGCTTGGCGATAATTTGTTTCTTGCTCGCGCTGTAAAATAATACATTCTCGGGCGCGCGCAATCGCCTTACCTGAATCCCTGCGTTCGCCGACAAGTTTTCTTGATCCGGTCGCGTTCTCCATGAGATGTTGTATTGTTTTTAGCCATTTGCGCTGTCTCGCGACAGTTCGCGCCCGCAGTGACGTCATGCGTCGCGCGATCACGTCTTTCTTCTCGCGATCATGCACCGCGAGACAACTCAAAACAAGATGGCCGCGCCCGCAAGCAACCACATGGGTAAGTTGGCGACCCGCAGCCATGCAGAAAAGCTCGCGAACATGCGGGAAAAAAACATCCGCATCTTCGCGATATTTCCGCTTGTTTGCGATAATTTTAAATATTTTTGCGATAATTTGCGAAAGTTAATTTCGCAAATTCCGCCCACCCCTAGGTATGAGTAGCAGTATTGCACCCCAACATATCTGAAATATCACCAGCCACTGCTACCACCTTAAACACTAGACAAGAACATTTTTAGGAAAAAGCCTTTGCTTCCAGCTGAACAAGTCTGTTTAAGGCACATCTACAATTATGTTCTCTTACTCTGGAGAGCAGTGCTATACCAGAGTTTCTTATCTGAAAACCATGTTGTTGCCCCCTAAGCTACTTACCTGGAAAGCTCAGCTCTCTTTCTTATGGTTTAATAGCTGATGGCTCGAGTTAAGGCATCTCTCTTTCCCGCCTTCCCTGGTTTCTTACCTGTAAAGCCTTATTTTCTCGCCCGTTGTCTTTTTTACTTAGAATTCATGTTCTCTCTGTCTCCTAGTCAATATCTGTGAAGCTTTATTCTCTTCCATCTGGTTCCTTACCTGGGATACCAGTGTTTACCCACTCTACTCCTTGGTCCCAACCTAAAAGGGTGAATACCTGGGATGGCATGATCTCGGCCTCGTTGCAAGTTGATAGCCGCTAGATCAAGTCCAATCCTCTTGAATAGTTTGAAGAGACGGTCTCGCAGTTCATCCACCATCATCTGATTTTGCCTGTTCAGCTTCGCGCGATTTGACATGAGGCCTCGGAGGAGAGGGTCAATGCCACCTGCAAAACAAAATGATCAATAATGATTATTACATCTGTACTGTGATTGTGACCATGTGACTATATTGAATGATATATCAAAGAACAACCTGAGCTAGTCAAGTCAAAGGAACCTAACCTGGGGGAATGGGAGGTGTCAGAAATCAACTCGATTCTGAAATTCACCAATTTGAAAGAAAGGAAAAGATTATCTCTTTCTTGAGTCCCCTCACTCACCAGGGTTTCCCCACGGTGACATGCTTCATCATTGGGGTCCTCCCAGTCCTCTACGAACTGAGGCGTGCTGCGACTTGCGAATTACGTAGGAGCACTGACCAGACCATATGCTAGGCACACCTATCCATTATAGTTAGGGCCTTTTAGCATATCACCCCGTTTTTAAACCTATCAGCTAAGAGCATTAATAAAGTTTATTTGGCCCACTAGCTGATTATTTTAATTTTCCTTATCCCACTCCACCACTTTTTCACTTGCACTACACATAGTCTGATTTCCAGTGCTCCTACGTAATTCGCAAGTCGCAGCACGCCTCAGTTCGTAAAGGACTGGGAGGACCCCAATGATGAAGCATGTCACCGTGGGGAAACCCTGGTGAGTGAGGGGACTCAAGAAAGAGATAATCTTTTCCTTTCTTTCAAATTGGTGAATTTCAGAATCGAGTGGATTTCTGACACCTCCCATTCCCCCAGGTTAGGTTCCTTTGACTTGACTAGCTCAGGTTGTTCTTTGATATATGTACTGCTGGAGGGTGAACCTAACCATTAACCTCTATTTTCCCCCCATTCTTTGATAACTATATTGAATGAGCAAGGAAGTTTTCAAAAATCCACCGGTTTACATAATACGTGGGCCGTATGAGGAGAAATGAAAGATACACTCTCTGGTTAGCTTTCAGTGGTACGCAAACCATGCATGGTCCATTAAAGTATTTAACACAGTTAAAAGGAGCCTTCTGATTGGATAGAGTAAGTACTTTTGTACGACATATGTGATCGTTTACCCACCTTGTAAATCTTGGTGCATGCTCCAGAAAGTATTTTATTTTGACGGTTTTGTATAGCGCGAACAAGACCCTTGCGAAAATCAGAGCGCTTTACAGGGCAGATATAGGTGTATGACATATACATATAAATATAATGCATTATGTGAATACAGTACTGGTAACTGTTAGAGATTAGCACATATGTACAAGAGTGTATAAGAAAAATTCAAGTGAATTTGGACATGAGAATCGACTTCACTTCTTTTTTTTTAAAAAGCAGCGGACGGATTAAGTCTCGTTTCAGGGGGTAAGGCGTTCCAAATCCTGGGAGCCATTCCTGAGAAGGCACGATTGTATGTTTTCTTCTTGGAGAAACGTTGTGGTTTAAGTAGAAGATTATTAGAACTCCTGGTAGATCTGTTACCACCCGATAGTACTAGTTTCTCCGCTAGGTACCTTGGGGTTTTGCGATGTATTGCCTTATGTGTCTAAAGTAGAGTTTTGTTTTTGGAAAGCCAGAGAGCACATGTATGGTTTGTGCTTGGGCTAAACCTGACTACTTGCAATGTTTGCATTGGACTCCATTGCACTGATCATTTGGGGGTAGCGTGCTAGCTTTGATTTGGATTATCTCTTTTTAACTTGAGACTTGGGTATACATATCCATTAGTACTTGGACTGATACATTGTTATACCCTTTGGGCTTCTTGAATGACTGATATTGGAATATCCCTTAAATCATTGCCTGATCCATTAAATGCTGATTGTGAACAGATGAGCTGGCTTCCTATCAGTAATTTAGCAAAGGAGATTCACTGTTGCTGCAAACTAGAACATTCTATTTTTCAAACTCTTTCAATGCAGCCAATCACATACCTTGGAAATCAATCAATGATTATTCAATGTTGAATCACCTTCGAACCTACACTTGGATTTTGCCTCACTCCATTTGGCCATTTGAAAGTTCAGATAGTTGATTTCTCCTCACTGTATAAAAGTTGTACAATGCAATTCCCAAGGTCAATCTTTGACACCAAATGGGTGTAAGTGTGCTGCACCCACAAAGATGAGATATTCAAAAGTAAGGTACATTTTAAACCTATGGATAGAAACTCTCTTCTATTGACTGAAAGCATAGATCTGATAGCGCTCTGAACAGAATTGCCATCAGGCAAATCTTACAAATCCGTAGGAACAGCTCTGATAGCACAGACCTTAAAAAATGAGCTGGTGACCTTACGCAAACACATAGACAAAGACATTACCCAATTAAAATGTTAAGTAAAGGCAAAAACAGTCTAAAATAATTAGAGACTGCCTTATTGAAGAAACATCAGAATTCCTAAAAAAGACAGGATCCTGTGTATCTACATACAACAATGAGTAACAGAATAAAAAAACACTTAAGCAGGAACAAGACTTAAAATATGGACAATGCAGTTTAATCAACCACTCTTTGTCTTAAAAGGATGAGAAATTTGAAGAATCAGTTGGTACATACTAAGCCTATGAAGAGGATAACATAATATGATCATGTTATGCTTGAAATCTTCCTAGAGTAGAAGGACATCATCCTTGTAGCAGATGGTCCCTGTGTAAACACACAAAATGTCTACATTTATTGACTCAATGTTGGGCCACTTCTGGGACAAATAGAAATTTACAAATTGTAGTTATGGGGCATAATATACATGATTGTATGTCCATGTGGATTAAAGAATTTAGCAATGACAATGTCTAAAGACAGAGAGCTGATGATAGACCGCCACAGCACTATCAAAATGTGTACACTCACTTCGAATTCAGGTAGACTTTAAAGATATTTTCAATAAATCATATTGGAAAAAACTACAGCTATAAGAAGATGGATCAATTATATAAAAGACCCTACTGAAAATAAGAAAAGAATGACGATATTTTTCTCAATGCAGTCAGAATACAGGATTACAGGATGGCATTGATTGTAATGTGTGAATATAATCTTACATGAGTGAGGAATATGGACATTTGTCCCTTTCATAGAGGGTATTTGTTTGAAATGGTCAATAAGAGAATTTAGTCTCAGGTTTGCAAAGATTTATTTGTCGGTTTATGTCACTTTTTTGATGCAGATCAGATGCAATAATCCTTTTTTCCATTTACAATGGAAAGCAGAAAGGTGTTTACGTAGCTTTGTGAAAAAAAGGTACCACAATGCATCACATTACTTTACTTTGCATTATTTTGCATCAAGTTGTCGTTCCATGGGCGGTGCATGGATGTTCCTAAGCATCCACCTGTAGATCTTGAAGCAAACCCATATCTACAATGACATATACGGAACTTAAAATTGTACTTGCTGTGGGTCTTGAAGCCAGTGAATCTTCACCAGGAGGGAGAGGAAGCGTGGTCAAGTGAGGTCAAATTATGATGATCTACCAAAAAACAGACCTGCAGAGTACTGGATGATCTGAAGTTTAGCCATCAGAACATTTGGAGGCCTAGATCTAACAAACTGCCATGTTCCTGAACCTGTGGAGGCAGTTACTGCATAGACCCCGCACTTCTAAGCAAGAAGGATTAGAATCGGTCAAAAAAAAAAAAATGGAAAAAGCAAGAGGCAGAGACCTGTTTTACATAAGTTGCCAGTGACAGAACTGTTCAGTCCTAGAGGCGAGGTTGTGGACAGATTTAATGGAGTGGTTTCATATCTGGGAGCCAGAAGGTGTAGCTCTAGAGGTCTGCTTTAAATGCACCTAACATAACAAGTGAAATTGTTAGTGCTCAGGGGTGATGCAACAAATGTAGCATTACAAGAATAATGCTGGACTTCTTCATTCATTGAAGGTCAGACAATCGCTGGGCAGTACTACGAAAACAAATTTCTGACTTTCTTTGCAAGTCACGTTATCAAGTTGCACATGAGCTGTGGATGGATGGGTGGGTCTCTTTCTTATGTCAATCCTATTTACCCATATCGCCTCAGAGGTGCCTCTCACTATGCTTACAGTCCAGACCCCAAAGACTACATTTAAAAAATCTTTAAACAGGATGTAAAATGGTAACAGAGAATGTGTTATTTAAATATAAGCAATTCAGCATTTTCCAGTTCCAGTTCCAGAATTCTCCTACTGTCGAGGTAGTAAGAACACAACACATGAACGTTTTGGGGCAATTTTATGTTTATAATGTTGCTTTATTCTCTAGCTCCGCCTAGCGAATGGACTCGTCAGGTACCCTGGATCCCTGAGGCTGCTACAATGGGTCTCCACAGTACGCCCTACATTTAATGATGTTCATTAGATATTTTAGGTTACCCGGGAGAATGTACATCATCCCTATTCTTCTACATAATGAACTTCAATCACGGTGAAAGATAAACCAGGTTGACATACTCACGCTAACAATATTCTACCATGTACATGTGCAGCTAAAGAAGCAACCCCTGGGGAGGCAATCCTGTGATGAATGGACAGAAAAGCTCTGATATGCCTATAGCTAGTGACATCATAAAGGTGACAACAGACTCCTGAATATCCTCAGACTACAAGATAGACTCGGTCTCCTTGGAGATGATAATCATCAAAGCCGGATTGAAGGTGGACGAAAGGACAAAGGCGACAGAGGTTGCATTAGAAATCATCCCAGAAAAACTACAAGAAATGTGAGCTACAATAACTAAATTAGAGGGGTCCAGCCTCATTCTGGAGGCAAAGGTAGAAGATGCTGCAGGTAGACCCAGAGGCAAAAACCTCCACTTCCTCAGCAGTGTGGAGGAACTGCTAAACGTTTTCATGAGAAATGGTTGCTGGAAACTTTGAAACTGAAAGGATTATCTAAACAGTTTTGAATATGAAGGGCTTACAGGGCACTGGCAGCATGTCGGAAATCTGGCCACAAGATCAATTCTGGAATTTTTTGAGATGGGGATGCCACTATTCAGTGTCTCTTCACATTGAACCTGTGCAATAGCAAGGGATTTTCCTGAATACACCTAACCAATGCAACATCACAGCTTCCTTGAAGCAGATAAAAGATGTCTCCGCGAAGAGGGACTAACATATATGTTGTTCTTTCCCACCAAGCTGAAAGTACTTAAAGATGATTGTGTCGAATTCTTCACTACCCTAGAGATGGGATTTGATAGCTAGCTAAGATATCTCTTGCCATCTTCGTGAAGCTGCTGACGAAGGGGATGGTCTTGACTTACAACTCACCCATAGGGGATGTTCATACTGTGACTGGTAGAGTGGTGGTGAATGCTGCTAGAACACAGCAAGTTGAAAAATAAACATGGCACATGGAAGGTACTGATTTCCTGTTTTGAGTGGCCAGAGGGAAAATAGAGCCGAAGGCTCCCCTCGGCTGTTCTTTAAGACAGTGCCGAGCACAACACCAGTGCACCCTGGTATTGGGGCTGATTTTAAATTGGAATTGGCATAAGATGTAAGTATGGAGGGTTGGTGTAAAGAGCTGGAACCGTGTGCAAATGATAATGACTGATTCTCAAGTAATTTGAAAGATTACTGTTCCATGGGTGGAGGTACTAAGTACACATGGTGTTCGATTTATCGACAGAGGTGTCACTAGTCTGGAAAAACATAAGGGAGTTGAACAGATACGACAGCAACACGTTACTACGCGGTGCTATGAATAGGCATTGGTTGTATTATCTTTACACACCCATTAGATGACAGGGAGGGTGAGAGTCATGATATGGAAAGGGATGGGCTTAAAAAAGTATAGAAAATGAGAGTGTGTCCTTACCGCACTCCTGGAGGATACACACCTCAGTGCTGTATAACACGACAAACTGGTGAAGAAATAGAAGGAGGGAACTTTACTTTTCTTTGCATGGAACTGCTTCAGAAAAAGTCAAGTAGTACAGAACCCGAAGCGCCACTTAACTTTTGCCTGTTGGCCTGGTCAATGATGATATCCCTAGTGTCCCAGAAAAGGATTCCTTTCCTTGATATGGGCTGATACTATAATTGTGCAATATATTGTGAGAGGTATAGGGTCCTCCTTAAAATAGGTGCTGCCAGCAGGAGTTCTAGTCAGTTGAGAGAGATGATAGGCAGACAGGACTTAGCAGATGTGTGGTTGGAACATTTCCCCTAAAAAAGATATTCTTTTCTCTCGCCCTCACATTTGATACAGTAGAATTATGTATATCTTTGTGACGTCTTTGAATGCAGATCACTGTTCTGACTCCTGTTACCTGTATAGACCGTTTTTTGACCGTTCTCCACATTGCCTCTTGTACACCTGGTATAATGTTAACAAAAGAGTGACGAACTGAAAGTTAAGGGTGGAGGCCATATAAGATGTAAATGTCAATGAAGACACTGGATTATATGTGTACCTGCAAGCAGCAACGCCTGCCAAGTGTGAATCCTAAATGTGACTAGTCCATCACAGACTCAGTTTACATAGAGATGCTGTAACTTCGGACATCACACAGCAAATACGTTAATGCTGTATTGAATTTGTGTATGCCCTAAGATGACTCTAGCTTGCCTCAGATGTAATTGTGCTCAAAATGTTGAATAAAAAGAATGTTAAAAAAAAAAAATGTCCGTGAAGTGACACTTGATGAATATTTTACAATTGTTGCACAGCCTCTTACAGGGCAATAATGTAGAATACAAAGAAAGCACTACTGAGGACAGCATGTATAGGAAAATGTATGGGGTCAGCAAATATCTGTAGGTAGATATAAATGAGACCAAGAGGAAGACGACCGCCCTGGAGAAAGACGTAGTACAAAGACTATAATTACATGAGCACCTGAAAGATGACAATCTAAATTGCAATGATTATTTCACAAAACTGGCCAAGTTTTCATGCATAACATTCCAACTGACATTGTGTATGGAATGGAAGGTCTGGGAGGGTGTTTGCCTGGTTGTTCTACGAGAAATCAAAACGTGACCAGTCCTAATCCTGATCATAATAGAGAGTTGCAAATTATGCAAAGAGGAATAAAGTTGATGTTCCATCATTAGCTAAAAGCTTACACTGGAGAGAATGAAACTTGTGTAGACTCTGGGTATGGATTAACATCCATTGGAGGTTTTTCTGGCATACATCGGATTGTTATCGGACAAACTATTAGAGGTACGTGTCAAAACTCTGGAGAGGAGCAGCCTCCCTGACCCCATGAAGGGGGCCTCGACTGTCATGGCCCAGAAGCCTTGGAAAGACCATTGCATTGTAGGTCACAAATACCGCTGTTGATAATCCCAAAAGTCTGAGTGGGACCATTGGGAGGCAGATGTGGGGTGTGAATGCAGAACTACTACATGTGGAACAGTGTGGGTTCATTCACAGATTAAACAAAAGCCATCATTTACATAATTTAGCAAATGTACAATGCTTTCTACACGTGTCCAAAAATGACTACTCTATAGCTTCTCTAGATGTAGAGAAGGTGTTTGATACAGTGGGTTGGGAATTTGTGTTTTGGGTACTCGAGGGAGGCAAATTCAGCCCCACTGTTTTGAAATGGATAAATTACTACATACAAAACCACTAACATTGGTCCAAATGTGCTGGATTGCCTTTGAGAGTTGACATTGGAACAAGGTACACACCAAGGGTGTCTTTTATCACCTTTTCTTTTGGCACCTATATTGGAACTGTTAGCGTATGATTGGGGAAGTAAGGTGGGGCAGTGGAGGATTTATTAAGAGACCCCCCTACACAGTATCTCACAATATGCCGACGATATATTGATTTCCTTGAAAGATCTAGCTGTGAAGGTTCTCTGAATGCCCCATATACTTTATATTTTCAGCAATACGTCTGGCTTGAACACCAGTTGGCATAAGACTAAATTACGTACTCTGGGCACAGGGCACACAGAAGAAGGTTAGTTTACCATGAACTGGGTCTCCTGTGGCAGAACCCTTCCTTTAAATACTTAGGCATCACATTATCGCAAGACCAGGAATGCTGCATTGAAGCAAGCAAGGGTTGAGTATTTCCAGAGACTCGAACCTCAGTGGCATTCTGGTCAAAATTCCCTGACTTTGTTGGGTTGGGTAGAGCAGCCTTGGTGAAGATGGTGGGACTGTATATGTGCTTGTATGTATTTCAAGACGTTTTTACTCTGTTCCCTAGGAAAATATTCCAAGAGCTAATTAGTATTATTCCTTCAATGCTGTGGCTGGGAAAGTGCCCCATAATCAAACTGGGTACCCTAAACCTGCCCTATGAGAGTCAGAGCCTAAGCATGCGTGATATGAACAGTTATTGTTTAGGTTCCCATTTACAGCAACTTCCCGAGTCGCTAACAGAAATACAGGGGAGAGAAAGCAGGCTATTAGACAAACGTCACAGAGATAGACCCCTTAAATATCAGTTCTTCTTCCCTATTGACAAGAGATCCAGTGGTCAGACTCTTTTCACACATTTGGGACTGGTTGTCCAGATTAGTAATAAAGAAAACACTGCGTTCTGACCTAGTCCCATTATGGAGACCTCAAGAGTTCTGCAAGCTCTACATGTGGGTAAGGGCAGTGTAAAGGACCAAAGATGAGTGTAACACAAAAGGGGACTTGTATAATGGTGTTGTGGTGTTCATTTTTGAAGAAGCTTGACTACTGTAGGGGGTGCAGTTGGATCATTTCCACTTCTACTCAAGATTGTCAAGAACCACACCCACCAAATTGGAGGTGATTTCCAGATAACCACCAGAATCTAGCACCCTAAAGAACGTACTGACAGAGACTAAATGGTTGTCCTCTTTCTACACTTCACAGTGTATATATCCTAACTGACCAAATCAGGATCTACAGAAATGGGTTAAATGGGACAGAGACTACACATTGACAGCCAGTGGTTTAGGGTGTTTTGTTATTTTCGTAAAGTATCCAGAAAGCCATGGTTCAGGCTCACCCACATTAGGTACTTGCATTGACCTATTTCAACCCGTAGAGCTACAATACTCCCACGGTGACCAGATAGTTCCCCAGATGTCATGTGGAGTGGACAGACCTACTCCACATAGCAAGTCAAGTCAAGTCAAGTCAAAGTATGCTTTATTCGAATATCATTCATAAAAGCAAAAAATACATTTGCATAGACAATTACATACATAGTTAAAAAAGTATTAAACTGTGATCAAGGGATCAGATACAAAGCATACACATGAAAATTTTATCATAAGCATAACCCCGCGGCATGTTGAACTTTGGCGATGAATAAAAAGTTTTTAAAACTCAACTAGATGATAAAATTATTTAAAAACCAGTTAAATATAGCAGAAAAGATGACATAAAACATAGGAGAGAATAATCAAAAAGACTAGCAGTCTCTCCCAAATCGTGAGAATAGTCAAACGACTAGCAGTCTCTGTCTGATTGACCACGCCCAGACTAGATATTTTGCAGTGGCTACAGATATCCATGACAAAGTATTCGTTCGTATAATACGCAGTGCCGCGGTACCACTGGTTGTACCTAAATTTTTGCAAATCGGGGTCAACCAGTTACGCCTAGGGACTGCGTAAAGCTTGCAAACAAATAAAAAATGACCAATGGTTTCTTTACCTGAGCCACATACAGGACATCCATCGCCAGAACCCCCTTCCCACTTAGATGTCAAAAATTTAAGGGGAAGTGCACCTACTCTAAGTTGAAAAAGAAGCTTTCTTTCTAAGGGCCTTGTTATAATATCCCAGTATGGTTCCAGACAAGGATACATCTTTGCCTCTATAAAATCTGAAGTCATAGAACCAACACTCATACAATTCCAATTCCGTCGAGCAACCAGCTCCCAATAGATGTTCTTTAGAATGCTTTTGGATGGAAAGCTGGCTCTCGCAGGATCATCCCAGAGGGAGCGCAAGCCAAGCTCATACAGGGATGTCCTAAGTGCCTTTAACCATTCTATTTTATGATGAACATCAGACCTTATGATGTCTAAGAAACCATCTGCATAATGGGAAAGAACAGGAGTCGTCCATAACCTGCGCCAATACAAAATCGGGCGCAGTTGAACCATGTCTGAAATTGCTTTTCTGCCCAAATCATATTTGAGGGGCACCAATGGAGTACTTTTAGGGAGTCCTGTTATTGCCCTAAGAAATTTGTTTTCTGAAGATTGGAGTGCAGCAACCTTCTCAAAGCCCCAGAGCTCAGCACCATATAAAGCGGAGCCTAGAGCTTTTGCTTCATAAACCTGTAGAGCAGGTTTTACAGGTTTGGTCAATGATTTTCTGTGCTCTGAGGAAATGGCACCTGCCAGTTGCCTATGTCTGAGTGTAGCAATGTCAACGTGATGACGCCAGTTCTTCTCGCTAGAAATGTGCATACCCAGGTATGTAAAAGTATTCACTACTTCTAGCGGGCGATCATTTAAAATCATTTTTGATTTAAAGCTACGATGAGGATTAAATATCATAAGCTTTGTTTTGCCAGTGTTAACTTCTAATCCATACTCCCCACAGAATTGGTCAAAAATAGATAAGGCGCGCTGCAGACCACTCGGGGTTTTAGATAGGATGAGCGTGTCATCAGCAAACATTAAAATAGGAGTTTTTATCCCAGCTAAAAAGGGAGCATCCACTTGTGCAGAGGTCATACGGGCTACCACATCATTGATGTATAGGGTGAAAAGAACGGGAGCCATCGAACATCCCTGCCGGACTCCCCTTTCGACAGGGAAGTCCGTGGTTACCGAACCGAGTCCTCCCCACTGGATTCTGGCATAATTAGATTAATGTAGCCTCATTATTAAGGACAGTAGATCGCTGGGGAGACCCTGCTTATTTAGAACCGTCCAAAGATTAGAGCGAGGGACAAGGTCGAAAGCGGCCCGTAGATCTACAAAGGCTGCATACAAGCTGCCTTTACCCAGGACCACCGTCTTCCATTGTAACAGGGTAAAACGGACTACCTGGTCGACCGTGCTTGTGGACCGTCGAAAGCCAGCCTGGAATGGTGAGAGAGCATTTGTCTCATCCGCCCATTCCAGGAGCCTATTGACGATCACACGTCCCACAACCTTTTGGATGGTATCAATAAGGCTTATTGGCCTGTAATTGCCTGGTAGGGATCGGTCACCCTTCTTAAAAATAGGAATGATAACTGCACCCTGCCAGGATTTTGGTACCGCAGCACCCAAGGCTATGGCATTGATAAGAAGGTGAATATACTGGCACCAGCGATCCTTATCATTTACAAATAAGTCAGCTGGCACACCATCAAGACCAGGAGCACGACCACAGGCAACCGTGTTCAGGGCCAGCAAGATTTCAGCAGTGCCAAAAAGATTCACTTTAGGGAGGTCAACCCTAGGCTCCTGAGCCATGCTGTCATTTCTTGGAGCAGCATACTGGTTTTTGAAAAATTTTGTCCATGCTTCTTCAGGCACATTGTTGTTTGGGGACCCCGGAGAACCAGCTTTACCCCATCTGACAATATGCCAAAATAACCGGGAGTCCCTACTGTCACTGGCTGCCTTTAACTCGATCCAGTGATGTTCGTCCCAAGCTTTTTTGGCCTTGGATATGCTAGTTTTATAGTTCTTTCTAGCGGCTTGAATTAGAGTGGATTGACCCCCTTTAATAGCTTCACCTAGGGCTAATCTTGATTTCCTGCATTGTTCGTTATACCATTTGGCAGGTTTAAGAGCTCTATTGCCTTTATTTTTAACAGGTTTCAGAAAATACTCCTTGATCTTATAAAAAAGAGCATTGTGTAATCCTTCAACTTCACCTAAGCCACTTCCAAGTGAATTTAGGTTCTTTATATCCGATATTACAGTGTCCACCCGTGAATTAATCGCGGCAATGACCTGGTGGTTAGTTGCTACCTTTTCCCATCTTAGCCTCCGCATGTCGTTTGTAGGAACGACCCGTGGGGGAGCAGTCGCGAAAGGACAAGGTGGTAAAATGGTATAAAGCCACCATTTATGAGTGGTACACAAAGGATTATGATCGCTCTGTATCCTCTTTACAACCTCCATATCACAGATCAAGGGCCATAGTTTTAGGCTACATATCACATAATCAATTCTAGTGGTATGTCGGCCATTGTCGAATGTATTTGACCCATTCCTGTCGCCGCTAGTCCTACCATTTAGGGCTCTTAAGCCCTTTTCGTAACATAAGGAATTTAGGGCTATAACATCTGAAGTCCACCGCAAAACCGGTGGAAGCTCTAATTTGGGAACACCCCATTGTTGGTCCTCCTCGTCACCAAATAAGTCATCATTATTAAGTAGGGGTTCAAAAGTTCTGTTAAAATCACCCGCAATGACAATGTTATTGTTTAAAGAATGGGTGTCGAGTAGACTACTTAGAGCGACTAAAGTATCGGACCTTCTACCCTTATTACTCCGGGCATATACATTATAGATGTCCAATCTTCCCAATTTATCTGATTCCAGTCTAATTAGTTGGATGTCTTGGTTGTTAATATCAATAACTTTAATAACCAGCTTTAGGCACTGGCGAACCCATATTGTTAGTCCTCCCATAGGTCTGCCCCTAAGGCCCTTAGAAGCCGGCACAGAGTAATTAAGATATCCCTGAACAAAACAAGGTTCACATGACCAAGTCTCCTGGAATATGCAAAGGTCATAATTGTTGACAAAAGTAAGCCAGTCTGGTGAATCTAGTTTGGAAATCAACCCAGCAATATTCCAGGACAATAAGCTCCCCTTAGATCCCTGGGCATTACTGGGGCAAATAGTGGTCAATGGAAGATCATAAACTTGTTTTGGACAGGTGTCTATAATTGCTTCCTTTTGGGGATTTCTTGTCTTATTTCTAGAGAGAAATGGATCAAGCATTGGTTGAACAGGGCTCGCTGTCGTGACCAGATTGTTATTGAGTCAATCTACATCTTCGAGCTTGGCTAACACCTCAAAGCGATTACTCGTCAAAATTGGGGCATTTATTTGGTTACATAATGAGGTCCCAAGATTAAAACTAGAAACTGGCCTAGGTCTAGGAAAGAAGTAAGTCAGTTCCCAGGTGGTAATAACGGACCTCCCATGATCTGTATGCCAGTTTAAGATGTAATTAACAGCCCTGGGGTCCCTGAAGTTAACCAGGATAATGTCGCCTTTTATGTTTTTTGGTGTATTACCCAACCATGATAAGCGCCTAACATGTAGGATTTCCCCATTAATGTACGAGGGGAGGGGACGATTTTGTCCCAACCAGTGAATCACCTTGTTTTTTAATTGGGAATATCCCTCTTTAACCTCGCTCTTCAAAATGGGAACACCCGCAAGCACCACTACAAGCGGTACAGCCTCTGGTGGGAGATTAACAGTAGGAGAATCGTGCATCTTTGCCATAGGGGCTAAACGACGAGTCTCGCTGTCAGAATTTACTACCCCAGGTAATAGAATATTTCCTCCTTGACATGGCATGACCTTTTTTGGCTGGATTGACTTGGCAATACTGGTTCTTCCTGCGTGGGTGTTTGTAGCATTATTTATACTACTCTCTCCCTGGCTAACTATCTGGTGTGAAAGTAGAATGGGAGGTGATACCGCAGGAACGGACACAGTAGAGGACGGCATTGTTAGTTTTGCAGTACTCTTACATGAGTCTCCTTTATTAATAACTATAGATTCTACTTTCACCAGCCGTTTTTCAATATTTTTTAGACTATCCAAAATGGGTATCAAATGGGTTTTGAACAATTTGTCTATGTTGCCCATTAGTTCTGCTATTGTGATATCATTTACAGAACACGATACCGAGGTACCAGGAAGGGGTGTATCAATGGCAACGTGGATGGGACTATTGGCAGTGTGAGCCCGATTCGATTTGTGGCTGGGTTTGTGTTTGCCTTTATTTTTACAGGTTACTGGATCTAGCTTCCTCCTTTTCTTTGGCAATGGACCTATTCTTTTAGATGCCCCTGAGAAAATAGTGTTTTGAGATGATGATGCCACTATTTGTAAGTCGTTAGATACGACTGGCGGAGAAGTTACCTCTGTAGGACATGGTGAGGTGGTAAAGGACAAATCTTCCAATAGATCATACATGGAAGGATTACCAGGAGGTATTGACTTGTCGGTGTTATCCGAACAAGATAAAGTCTTGTGATCGGGGAGGGGGCTTTTATGAGATGAATTAACATTATCGAGCAAATTTGAAGTTGTGGACATATTTTTTATATGCTCTACAGAGCTGCGACGTTTCGCCCTTAGTTCGGCAAGGGTCGTTTCTCTGTCTGCCCCGGAATTAACTTTCCAGACATAGCCATCTAGTGTGCCCTTGTTGCTGGCCATGATCATGTAGCTAATAGACCGCAACCCTAGTAAAGCACATCTAACAATACCTAGACGCAAAATATAAATGACAATACAATACACAAGATGAACATTTAAAAACTACAACCACGATTATGATATACCGCAGAGTCACAACAATACCGCAAAGAATCAAGGGGGTGAGCCCGGCCCGGCCTCCTTCGGCTCCTAGAGGGCCACAGAGGGCCCGCCCTTTGCCCGGGCTTAGCCCGGCGCCGCCCGTGCGCGGTCCCGCGATGCGGTGTCAGCGTTCGTTTTTAAAGCGCCTCCAGGCGCGAAACCGCGATCGGCGGCTTCCGGGTCCACCGCTAGGGCCGCTGGGTAATGTAGTTCGTCTCCACGCTGGGCTCCACACAGGCCAGGACGGCAACAGCAGGACAGGGAGCGCAGTGCACCAGCACACCCAGGGAACTGGAAAAGACACAAGCAGCGGTAAGCACAGCAGTGCAGGCTCAAGGGAAAGATCACCCGCTCTGTCAGTGTCAGCGTTCGTTTTTAAAGCGCCTCCAGGCGCGAAACCGCGATCGGCGGCTTCCGGGTCCACCGCTAGGGCCGCTGGGTAATGTAGTTCGTCTCCACGCTGGGCTCCACACAGGCCAGGACGGCAACAGCAGGACAGGGAGCACAGTGCACCAGCACACCCAGGGAACTGGAAAAGACACAAGCAGCGGTAAGCACAGCAGTGCAGGCTCAAGGGAAAGATCCTGTAGGGGGTGCAGTTGGATCATTTCCACTTCTACTCAAGATTGTCAAGAACCACACCCACCAAATTGGAGGTGATTTCCAGATAACCACCAGAATCTAGCACCCTAAAGACCGTACTGACAGAGACTAAATGGTTGTCCTCTTTCTACACTTTACAGTGTATATATCCTAACTGACCAAATCAGGATCTACAGAAATGGGTTAAATGGGACAGAGACTACACATTGACAGCCAGTGGTTTAGGGTGTTTTGTTATTTTCGTAAAGTATCCAGAAAGCCATGGTTCAGGCTCACCCACATTAGGTACTTGCATTGACCTATTTCAACCCGTAGAGCTACAATACTCCCACGGTGACCAGATAGTTCCCCAGATGTCATGTGGAGTGGACAGACCTACTCCACATAGCATGACTGATACAGATACTTAGGAATGGGATTGTCCAGGTCTTAAGAGGACTAATGGAAAACTAGTTAAATTAGAACTTATACACTGCATTCTGGGCCTCTACCCACATCCAAGAATGATGCACATGCAGTTCAGCTAGATGACTCTAGGATTAATTCTTACTAAAATGTGAATAGTGATCCTTCGGAAATAGGCTGGGGGATTGAGATTTGAGGAGTGGCAGAAGCTTGTCAGTGAGTAGGCATTAGTGGGAAAAATAGACATGACTGCAGTAAGCACAGACCCCCTGGTGGGAGAAAACTTAGAGACGTGGAAAAATTAGCACAAAGACTTAGGCCTGCTTAGCAATGATAATGTTGTTAGTCAACAGGTTGAGAATCCCAAATAAAAGGGGGTGCTTATGAGTTGCGCAGTTACGTAACATCTCTGATTCACTGACTGAACCCTTGGTTGTACGTAAGAAATGTCTGCCACTTATGTTGAACCTTTTCTGTTGCAGATGACCTGTTGAGCTGTGATTAGATTTTGAAGTTTTCCTTAACTATGAAAAACCTAATTAAAAAACAAATAGTAAATCTAATCTTCCATATATATGCTCACCTTTACAATATGTTACAATATGTTATTAATTGATATTCCGGACACAATATTATTGCAGGTCAATAACATAATACTCAACATTTTGAGATTCTATCAGGATGAGGCCTTTTTGGGAGTAAATGTCTGGTGGACTTTGCACCAATAGCTTTCTAGAATGGTGGTATTTTCATATGGATTCTGGAAATGTACCCCACAAAAGTGAAGCAAGGAGTCAGTGCCCACACTCATTGTCTCCCTAGCATTCAGGTGAATTTCCATGAATGTTTTCAACAGTTTAATTATCTTTTCATGACAGTCCACCAGCCTTTGAAAGAGCAATCCTTCATGATGCTGGCTCTGCAACACTTAGTGGTACATCTCATTTGTCAAAAAGGGTGCTGAACTATGACCCTTTTTGATGGAGTTAGCTTGGCTGGCTCAGTGGTGATGGAAGTGTATGTGCCATAAACAGAGCTCTAAATTGGGCAGCTAAGCTCCTGGAGGCAATTGGGCAGAACCTTAATCACCACTGTCCTGTACATTTGGCTCATGGTGTTTGTAAGATCATTTTCAGAGACGGCCACCCCTCATTGAAGATTATTGTAACAGGGAGTGTTCATGTAAGATAAGTCTCTAAGAGTTGCCTTCCCACCCCTACAAGATGCTTTATCATAAATTTTATTCCTGTGACCGTTTTTGTTTAGCAACCTCAGTTCGACTGTGCTGTGCCTCCAGTACCATTTTTGTCAACATTACTAAGTTGGTAATGGCTTATAATTTGATAGGTGTAGCCCAGAAGAAAAACACATCACTGTCTGCTCGTGACTATCCATGGGCATATGTTGGGCATGCTTCCAGTAGATTTTCAGTGCAACTCTCTATCCCTTACCTCCTTGTAGTGTGCTGTGCATGTGGAGGAGTTGTACATGCTGTTTTGGCAAGAAAGATGGGGTACTTTCTTACCTTCCCTCACGACCCTCCAGCTGTTGAAGAAAGTCATGTGTAGTGGAACTTCAGAAGCTGCCCCAGTCAGCGGGCGGTACCCATCCTGCAGGCGGTAGATCGTGGGCTGGATGGAGGCATGAGCATAGCGGAAGGCAATGGAGAACACGTTTGCTACTCGTGGGTCCACTGACTCGTTGTATCCCCGGTAGGTACCAATGATTCGTGCAGCTGCTTCATTGCCCATCAAAAGGGGGATGTAATCTTTGTAGGTGATTTTCTGGAAGAAAACAAACATTACAAGGACATTTAATTTTTTTTAAAAAACAAACAGCCAATAGGGGATGCAAGGCTTTTACCTAATCTGACACTGTATTGTGCCTACAGTGTTGCAGAAATATGCACATGGAAAGACTAGATGGGTCTGGTGATCTTTGTCTACGTAAATGTGCTGTGGTAGTTTATACATCAGGGTAGCTATGACTGACCTCATTAGGCCTGTGGTACAGAGTTAGAGAGCCTAGGTTATTGACAGCCGCTGCTGTCTAATGAGGACAGGCCAATGTGAGATTAAACATTTGTGGTCTTATGATCTGGCATGCTTTATGCACTGCAATGTTACACAGCATAGTGTCACCAGCACAGGCTCACTCTCACTGTGTTCACAGCATAGTGTCACAAGCACAGGTGTACTCTCATTGGTACACAGTATTGTATCACCAGCCAGATTCCCTCTCATTGTTACAAAGTGTCGCATCAACAGTACAGTTTCACTAACATTGTTACACAGTATAGTATCACTAGCGCAGGACCACTCTCACTATTACCAGGACACAATCACTCTCACTTTTACAGAGTACAGCATCAACAGCACAGGGTAATTCTCACTGTTCCGCAGTACAGTATCAACAGCATATGATACCTCTCACTCTTCTTAATACAGTCTCACGAGCACAAGATCACTTACACTGCTACACAATCCAGGATAGTATCTCAAGCACAGAACCACTCTCCCTGGTACACAGATAACTCTGAAAATTAGACAGTCAATAGAGTATCACCAGTATTGGATCACTCTCACTCTTGTAAACTATAGCATAGTTTCACCAGGAAAGGATCAATCTGCGTTACAATGTACTCTGACTGCTTCACAGTATGTAGAGTTTGCCCTGCACTATTTCACTACCATTGTTACCCAGTACAGTGTTCTCAATACAAGCTCACTTCCATTGTCGCACTTGTGTTTGTACGAGGGGGCTTCAACCCCGCATGGAAAGGATTTAGTTCCGCTTTGACCCAGTCACAAAAAAATAGGATTGTCCAACCAAGAAAGCTGCAGTCCAACAGGCTTTAAAGGTAGATGTACCATGTAGTACGGTTTAGCTTTCCATGTTGATCCGTCCGGCTTTTGTGCAATTACGAATTACATTCAACCAGGATACTGCACTACAAATGCACCAGTCAATACATAAAATGCTTCCATTCTTCTCCTTCACACCCCTAGCAGAAATAAATGAATTCAGTCAAATCATACTGTGAAATATATCTGCGGAGGTCGACACTAAAGCTGGTGCAACTAACACTGGGGTCAGTGTCTGGACTGTACAAAGTATCTTAAAATCCTTCTCTGGTGGGGACTGGCAATGTGGGTGCATAAACCTGCGTGCCACTACTATTAGACCCTGTCAGGCCATGGTATTCAATCAGAAGTTATCTGCTACTTTCAGGCACATTAAATGTGTTGCACTCTCATAGAAGATGATTGTTTTTGGTGTAAACAACACAAATTCAACAGGGATTCAAATTTAGTCAAATAAATGTGCTTTCTATAATACCTGGAGAACGCCTCCTAAAATTTTTCTGGCTTCCTGGTAGAGAGTTTCTCCTGTCCATCGAGGGTTTATCTGCTGCAGCTCCCTGGCCACACGGTTGTGTTCTCGCATGAAAAGTGTGTGGAAGGCTGTGAGGCCTGGTTGCTCACTCGTCCTGGAATCACCTTTATGTAAAGAAAAGCATTATACACAAGATTAGCAGTCCTGTCATTAACAACAATAATACAGAACAAAGTATTATTTTCACCTCTAAGGCTGCGTAGTATTCAGACTGACCAGGTGTTGGAAATAACCACCTTTTTTATTTCCCCAGGTTGTTGCATTGACTGTTTTTGCTGGCTATAGAGCTCTGTACACTTTGCCCTTGCTAACCAGTGGAAAAAAGTGCCTGTGTTTCCTCTTTCAACGTGATGAAATTGGCATGCCCCCATTTTGCATATTTAACTTACCTATAAGTCCCTAGTACATGGTACCCAAAGTGTATCCAGTCCCTGTTAGTTAAATCTCTCCTGTGAACTGCAGCACTCATTGTGTTACCAACTGCAGTGATACAGGAATCCCGACCCCAGCACTACCCCTGGCAAATCAGTTTTTAAACTGCCAATTTGACCTATCAAAATAAACCCTTTGGACAGGTCTAAAACTCATTTGAAATGCTAATATGTCATCCCTAAGGTAGGCCTTAGTGCCCATAAAGATGGAATGCATGATATTTAAAATGAGGATATATAATAGTTTAATGTCCCACATGTCCTTACGGTAAAAAAGCCTAAAAGCTATTTTCGTTGTGGCAAGTCTAACTCATTCCATAGAGAAACACTGGATTACATTATTACACTCTTTAATGTTAATTTTGGTTTAGTAACAGCTAAAAAATTATTCAGAAAACTCTTTTTAATAGTTAGACTAGATCAAAGTTAATGATAAAGTGAATTTTATCTAACTATTAAGGAAAAGGTATTTTTGAAAAATCAACTTTTCCCTACCTAAAGCCTCTAAGGCCTTCCTGTAAGTATTTTAACTGTCACCTGGCACCTGATGGCTCCCCAGTAGTGAGGTGTGAATTCCTCTCCTGAAAACAACAGGGCATTGGGTGTGTGTAGGCGTTCTCCTTTCCTTGACAGGATGGCTTGGAAAATGTCTCCAGGCTCTTGGTAGACTTAACAATTGTTGAGCTACCCTGTGTAAGATAGATGTATCTCACACCTAGGCCAGAACCCCCTGCATTGGCCCTCTAGCTAGGCTGGCGCCAATCCCTACAGGAGAGGGAGCTGCCTCAGAACCACAGGGGAAGGGTTGGCCATTTGCATAGCCACACCTCTGGATGGGCACAGGGAGCTCTGACCACGGTAAGAAATGTTCTGCCATGTTGGATTTAGGGAGAAAGGGCCACTGTGGGGTTGCTTGTAGTAGACCACTAAGGAAGTGCTACAAAAATAGGTAGGTTGGTTTGCAGACACAAGGGAAACCCAATGATGTGTAGAGACCACGGGCAGTAGTATGTTATAAGGAACAAAGGTCCCTAAACAGAAATAGAAAAATATAATGCACTGGAAATATAAATAATGCCCAGAAACCATCCAATTAACGTTTAAAACATTATCTTAATAATACATGAAATAAAAAATAATCTTTAGGGTTAGTTACTCTCTTGGGGCGCACTTATACAAGTATCAAAAACACACACACAGGCAAAAAAGTGAGTGACAAAAAGTACAAAGAATTATAGTCAAAACTTCGCAAAACACAACACTGCTGCACCCAATAATTAATTCTATATAATTAGGCGGGTTAGAGTGATTAGCTCCACAACGATTCGATCCACTCAAATCTCGGGACAATACAATATTACCTGGATACATAAACCAATATGAGAAAAAAATAAATCAATATGAAAACCGTAGGAAAACTCCTCATGTATCATACCATGGCAGTATGCCAAGGCGTCACATCACCCAATGCAGACTAGCAAGGGTGCTCCAGGAGAGTGTACTCTTCTTCACCAACTAAATTCCCACACAGTTTATATCGGGAAACTATATAAAAGTAATTTCTCGGAAATGTAAAAAACCAGTACGAATCACCGGAAACAGCAAGCGGGATCAATACCCAATAACATAAATTCAGTCCTGGCCACGCCAAGAATTCAAGGCCTTTCTTGGCTTCATTGTATCCAAACAGTATACCGAGAAGGAGCATTGTGTTTTGTGGAGTTGTGACTTTAATTCTGTGTATTTTTTGTCACTTGCTTTTTTGCCTGAATGTTTTTTTTTTATACCTGTATAAGTGTGCCCCGTAGAGGTATCTGCCCTCACAGATTATTTTTTATTTCATGTATTAATAAAATGACAGTTTAAAAGTTGATTGGACGGTTCCTGGGCATTATTTATATTCCCAGTGCAGTATGTTTTTCTATTTCAGTTTAGGGACCATTGTTCCTTATAACAAAAATGGGTAGAGTCACCCCTGAGAACGTCTACCCCATTGCTTAGGAAGTGGCTTTGAGTTGCACCCAACCACAGGGTGGTGCCATTCATAAATATGAAATCCTCAGTACCCTCCTCAGGTCACTTCTGGGCCTGTGGAAGAACAAAAGAGGACTGGACCTGCTGTCTGTGACCAGAGATAAGACCTGAAAACTGGACTTTCTCTATCTAATGTACCCAGAACAAAGAAGTGGACTGCAAGGTTCATAATGCTGACCTCACACAAGCTTCAAGATGCCTTTTCCTGCATTCTCAGATCCTCAGTTCCAAATTAGCATGCTGATGAAGTAAGTCTTGATCCCCAAGTGCTGTCCTTGTGGTCCTGGACACTTAGCTGGTGTCAATGTGTACTCCTAAAGTTTACTGAAACTTGGGACTAAGAAACGTTTTGCTAAATCTTTGCCCTGAGAGCCAGCATGGGACTGGAAACAACTTGCCAAGCTGATCAACGAGGGTGCACCACCGTTGGGGTGAGTGTGCTGCAATCCTGCTGTGTTCTTTGCAGCAGCAAATCTGATTCAGCGGTACTGTCGTTGACCAGTATCGGGTGATGTCCAATACTCTTCAGACACAGCCTGCAGCATTTTCCCACTGAGGAAAACCCAAACTCCAGAAACGTTTGTACGACCAAAGGTCAAAAGATTTACTGAATCAAGCTACTGCCGGTATCCGATAGACATTGAGAGCTATTTTCCCACTCTTCACTTTCCCTCATTCATCAAAGACTTCACAAAAACTAAGGACTTCGGTTCCCCGTTGATGTTGAGCACAGCTTCGACCACAGCCTGCTGACTAGCCCTGCTGAAGTCTTGGTCCATAAAGGTTTCTAAGCGCAAAGGTAACTTTTTGACTGCGACCAACTCGGTCAATGTATCCCATCCGTGCTCCATCACTTTCAGCCTTAAAACTTACCATTGTTTTGGTCATATGCAACCAGATGGCTGTGGTTGGATCGCAACTCTTTTTAGCACTAGTTTAAAATTCAGAATAAAAAATTAATAACTCAGGTTTGTCAATTCAGTGTCATTTTATTTATCAAATTCACTCTTTTTCTAAATTGGTTTGGGATTTTTTTAGTGCTGTGATTTGACTTTATTACTGTAGGATGCTGGCTCTGTATATACTATACCAAAATGAGGTATAGTGTGCACAGAGTCCAGTGGAACACCAAGGGCAAGCAGAGGTAAAAGTAGAGAGCACCTTACTCTCTATTTGTTGTAGTGTAGGCAAGCAGTAAGGCTTTATCAGAGGGTAGTGTTAAGCATTTGTTGTACAAACTCTGGGAGCAAATGATGTCACACACTCAAAGTCTGAACTTAGACCAATGTGTTTGTATAAAAAATATGATTTAGTTATTTTTTTTCTAGAACCAAGCCAAGCCTGGTGCAGGTAAGTGAAATAAATGCTTTGCAAAACCATATGCAATGTTTTACAGTAGAAAACAGGTTCAAATGCAGTTGATTGAATTACAGGTAAGTCAATGTTTCGAAATTACTTATCAGTTACTTTACAGATTACTTAGTACATTTTTTTTAGGTTACTTTTTAAGTAACGTTTTACTACTCAGTGTGATATGCCTAGATATCACACTGGGACATTTCCTAGAGACAAGGTAAGTAAATCAGTTTTTGTACATTTTCAATTTTTCAGTGTTTCATACAAACCAACTCAGTGGCATAACAAAACATGAGGGGGCCCCCTTGCAAAGCACATGGAGCCCCCCCCCCCAGCGTCCCGGCCCACCACCTACCACTTTGCCCCACCGACAAAAATAAGCAGTCACCTAAAGCTGTATTTTCAGCACTTATCTGTGCATACTACGAACAGCAAATATAAATAGAAAGCACTTTTATTGTGTTCTAGGGCTTCCTGAATGGTGAGATCCATGACTGATAATTAAAGGGAACAAAGACAGAAAAGCCACATTACAAATGAATACATACTTTTTATTTATAACCCTATTTAGGTTTTTCCAGGCTCTTTAAACACATGGCTGGCATTTTTCTTTTGGCAGCCCTACTTTATATTCCTTTAAATGAAATGCATTCTCATTCTACAGCAGTAAATGTAAATTTCAAATGCAAGGAATAGGCAGAGTGGGGGCCCAGGGGGTACTGGAACCAGAAAAAAACTAAGCCTCAGTAACCAGTTTACAAAGGTATGTTGACTGTGCACCTCAGATAGAGCGTACAGCTGACTGTTGTGTTGCACTGTAGCACCCAACAACACTTTTCGATAATGTACATCACCCGCAGCCATGAAATAGCACACGCTGGGTAGAGCTTATATAGCACATAGCTCAGAAATACCATATAGCTGGATGGCACGCACCTCCCAAGAGCATTTTAAGTAGTTTAAAACACACACAAGCGTTAAACAGAACGCACTGGACAGACCTTGCATACACCCCACATAGCGCAGATATATTATACAGCTGGCTGCAATGTGGCCCCGAAGAGCACTTTTCAATAGCATGGAACAAACACAACAGTCCAACACAACACATTTAAATAGAACATTTTGCTTACATCTAACTAAGCACAGACATGGCATTTGGGCCGTGGGCCATATTTTCCATAGAATGCAGTATATTAACATAAATAACGTAACATAACATGTAAATGATGCGCATAAAGTAGTGTAGCTCTATCTATAACTTGGTCATCAGAATGTGCTACAACAAGGACGATTATGCTGGGCTGGTAAACAGGCGAGAGGACCAACCTATCTTCACTACTGAGAGGCTCAGAAGCGCACCATTTAATTTATGAGGCAGGCCGCCTAGCTGAAGGACTGATATGAGGTAACTGGTGCACCCATGCTGCAGCTGCATGCTATAATTACTGTGCTGATGGCCCGAACTCTACGCTACTCGACTCTATGCCACTGCACTCTACTCCACTGCAGTCTACTCTGCACCACTCCGCACCACTCTAATCTGATTCACTCTACTCTACACCACTGCACCAATGCACTCTGCGTCAATGCAGTCTATACCACTTTACTCAAAACCAATCCACTCTATGCCAATCTACTCTGCACCACTGTACTTAATGCCACTTCAGTCTAGGCCACTTTACTCCACTCTGCAACACTCCACTCTTTGACGCTCTTCTCCACTCTATAGCACTCTATGACCCTACCTGCGTCATTCCACTCTACGCCTTTCCACTCTACGCACTGCAGTCTACTCTGCACCACTCCACTCCACTCTGTTCTGCACCACTCTACTTTGCACCACTCTACACCACTCTACTCTACCCCACTTCACTGTATGCCAATTACTCAAAACCAATGCACTCTAAACCACTGCACTCTATGATGCCAGTCTACTCTTCACCACTGTACTTTATGGCACCTCATTCTAGGCCACTCTAATCCACTCTACAACACTGCACTCTATGATGCTCTAATTCCCTCTATGCCACTATGCGACACTACTCCACTCTACGACCCTCTATGCAATTCCCTCTACGCCACTTCATGTCATTTTACTCGACTATATTCTACACTACACTCCAGTCTACTCAACTACTCTACTCTAGACCACTACACTCCATGCCACTCTATGCCACTCTACTCTAAGACACTACTCCACTCTATGCCATTTCATTCTGCTACACTACTCCTCTCTATGCCACCCTACTCTACAACAATCTACTCCACTCTACACCACTCTATAACACTGTACTCCACTCTACGCAACACACTCTATGCCACTCCACTCTATGACACTCTGCTTCACTCTACAATACTCAACTATATAACACTCTAATACACTCTACACCCTTCTAATCTGCGACATTCTACTACCTCCATGACAATCCACAACACTATGCCAGTCCACCCTATACAACTCCATGACACTCCACTCAACTCTACTCTACACCACTCCAAGATTCTACGCCACTCCATAACAGCCCACTCTACTCCACGACACTGTGATTTAAGACACTCTGGCAGAAAAGCAACTTGCGCCTTGTCTGTCTAAATGCCCCTCCCATGCTGTGTAGCAAATGAGAAAGGGTCAAATGTGAACATGAATCCTACCCAGATAATCTAATTAATCGAATCACTGGCTTAGTGATTTCTCATCAGCCAGAGATGTCACCCCATTACCATTGGTGTACTCAAAGGGTATGCTATGTGTTTCTAAATTATCCCTACTGAATAAATAAAAGCAACGGATAATAAGCCCTTAAATGTCCATTCTCTTGTGAAAAACGAAATATCAAATCCAATGCTTAATTTGAGCCTGTGGTTTCCGGTGCTCAGCACCAGAACTAAATTGTCAGCACCTGCACGTATGACCGCCTGCCCCATCGAAGAGCAGGTGGCTGAAATAGGGATGTCCACAACAGCAGCCGGCCATTAATTCAATAAACGTTAACAATGATTAATAACTGCCATGCAAGCCATTCCTCGAGCTTTGGGGGCCGGGAATAGTATGAATTGTAATACCTGCAAAAGTGTGAGGGTTAGTAGTTGTCTTGGTAATGTCATTGGCAGCAACAATGGATAGTTTAAGTTGCAGTAGCCTTCTGGCGAGGGCCCTGGCACCTAATTGTTTACAAATTAAGCACTGCATGTGAACCTTAACTATACGGGGGCCAGATGAGACCAAACAATACAGGAAGTCATATGCCTGAATATACACACCGCGCTGTTCCCACATTTTGGGAAAAAAGACCACCTTGCACATTATAACTTCTTCATGATACTAAATAGTACATGTAAACAAGTTCGTATTGCTTTATTCGTAGAATGACTTCCTGCTCTTCGTGTCCTCTAATTACTAATCAGGGATAATTGACGCAGATGTAGAAGCCCTGTAAAAATGCTTTCCATTTGTATTTGCTGTTTGAAGTATGTGCCGGTTTTACTTCTCTAAGCGTTTAACTCTTTGTTGGGGGTGTAGTCGCATGGGCTCCCTCCAAGTAAGCTATCAGCCACGGAAAAATGCCTCACCAGCCACAGGAAAACACCTCGCAATATGTTTCCTTTTAACTTCCTTATTTCCTCACCAAAACTCTCTCTCGCAATAAAAAACATTAAAAACCTGGTGAACATTATTCCTTCACCAAACTACAAGCGCAGCCATGATTTTCTTATGGTGTGGCCGAGCTTCCATCGGTTTTAATCCGAGAACAGAAAACAATCTAAAGGCGCGCTAGTGGCAGCCAGCAGGTAATGATCATGCCCGAAGAGAAACAATAAAAGCAAGATAACACTGCATTATAGACAAAAGGGAAAACCTTTTAAACCAATGAAACTATGGGTTGGGCAATTACCCATGACCGGCAAGGTTAGCATTGGCAATCAGTAAATTAAGGCCGCACCAGTCCGTCCTGGGCTGCACGGTCCCTCTCAGCCGCCTCCCAACTCAAGCGCATTTTAAATTGCGCAAAGTGGCATGTGCATGAGAATGACCAGCCCCACCATAGTATGCTCCACCCTAAGGATGAAGACCGCGCAGACGCGGCCGCGCACCAGCTGCCCTCAGTGGAAATCGCACATCTAAATGTCACTGTTTCCTGAATTATGCGCCGTCACATTTTGCTAAGTGCCCTGCTAAAATACAGTATAAACATAGCTGCCAAGTTTTCAGATTGCTTATGTGTGACATTTTCATAATTTTAGTGAAATTATGAGTGACATTCAACGACTATGAGTGACACTTTCTCAAGAGCAAAATCAGACAATGAAGACCAGGGAAACATATAAGTATCAGCAATGACACCCATTTGAGCAGCGAGAAACTCTAAAATCTTTAAATTGATGCAAATTGATACAAAGTGCACAACATAGTTTTCTTGAAGTTCGTGGTTCTTATTTATACAACAGCACGCATTCCTTTCTGAGGCACTGCGCAATGTTCAGCATCTTCATTTCTGATGCGCACAGTCTGTCATAGCTGCCAAGCTTTGCGATTGCTTGTGTGTAACATTTCAATGGTTTCAATATACCTATGAGTAACATTCTGCTGCCAAATGTATGACACTTAGAGTGACACTTTCTCTCCATTTAAACCATGGAATGAAATGCATTGAAAGAGCTAAATATCAGAAATTACAATATTTTGAAGCATGAGAAGCTCTAAAGATATCTTGAAACTAATAGAAAACTCCTGAAATGAAATCTCACTAACCTACAACCTCTTTATAAGATGACCATACTGTAAAACAATTGCGGCAAAGCCTTTCATGGCAAAGAGGACACATTAGAAGGAAGTTTGCAGGGGGCTGTGAGACACTAGCTTAGCCTGACAAGACATCAATAGTGGATCAACACTATGTAGCAGGCACCAAGTAAATTTTGGAGGCCAGTCTGTCTGAAAATATACTGAGATTAAGAAAAGCATGCCTCGGGCTCCCAGTACAATATGGCTAAAAAATGCAATGGTGGCGTGGTAGGGTAATATAGGATGAAGAGCTGCAGACAGTCCAGTCCTGAGCTACCAGAGAGCTCGCTTGTGTCTGTCAGTCAGACTGGAAAAGAAACACCCCCCACTCCAGGGCGTCACTGGGAGAGAAAATACATCTGGGCAGCAGACAAAAAGTGCCCCCCATTTAGGAAACTAGAAAATTAAAATTGGCCCACATTTGCAAATCAAAGCAGTTTTGAACTTGTCAAGACACGCTCTATATTTTTTTGCAATGTATAGAAAAGACTGCATGCATCTAGGCTTGCTGCAAGTAATCTTTGTCACATTATGAGGGAAATCAACAGTAATACCTGGTGCACTAGCCTCAAACAGCCCACACACTGACTGGTCAAATGATCTATCCTTCGGGGCCTGGCAGATGCTGCCTCAAGGAAAAAGAAAGCTGATGCCCGCCAGCTCCACTGATTTCCAAGATAGAGACTCCCTCATTTAAGCTGCGGTCAAGGTTTGGTAATTATATGTGGGAGATAAACAGTAAAACCTGACGCTGCACAGCAGACCTAATAGGCCCTGAAACAGTCAAAGAAAGTCAGCGCATATGAGGACCTGTGACAGTAACATGCATACTTTGGGAAAGCACTGCACTTGCAACAGGCACGCCAAAAAACAAAAGCAGCCAAAAGCCAACACTATAAAATCTTCCTTCCACGAAAACCCCCTCCCCTCTTTTAATTGTGCGCCGCCTCTTGAGCGCATGTGAATCAGCGCACTGCAGGTAGGCTTAGTTCCATGCACCCAGAAGACGGCCTAGTTAGTCCGCATCACTTTTGCAGATATGTGGCCTATAAAATGACGCATCCCTCAGAATCGACTGTTAATATTGGTGCAGAAAACAATTATGCTCAATTTCAACATCGCTATTCTAAAGCACAGACTGTTATTTCCTAGCCAAGTGGATTATTCCCTGCCCGTCAATTGGCAAGGTACGTAATTGTGCCTAACTAACACGAGGCTTAACCAACAATGACATTGCAATGAAGTAAGTGGTAAGTGAGACATAATAGCTGCAGCCCTCTGGACACTATGATACAAACCAGCAAGAGGTGTGAACTGCTTGGCTCATGCGTTCACACTATAGATATAATAATACCATTAAATCTAAGATGATTGAAGCTCACCTGACCTCGGTGGACCGAGTCTTCCGGGGCCAGGCTTTGTTCCGGTGCCAGCTATTCCACATAAATGTGGCTGGCATCCTTCTCTGAGCACACCCCTTTGAAGGGTAGCTGACTGTCCGGCAGCGTGGTTGCTGGCCTTCGTATTTCACCAGCGCTGTGCATGAGTGTCCTCAAAACCGTCCGTTCAATTTGCCTTTGCAGCATAATAGTAGCAGCGGCAGCGGCTCCATGGGTAGGTGGACATCGGTCTCCAGAGTGACTGCTAGATCAACGGCCTCGATGAGGAGCCTCCAAGTAGCCTGGTCCGGCCAGTCACAGCAGGGCACCATGATGAGAGGACAGGCGGTGGTGCGAGTATTGGCGGCTTCAAAAACGAAACTAACTTTCAAACATAACTTCCGCCCGCTCTCAACCCCCAGGTTATGACTTAATGGACAATGTCGCAAACGCCCCAGTGAGAGCACAGTTTAGCCAGTCTGGCCGGTCGGAGCGACCGAAACCACCTCCTGGCAGATGATGAGGTATATTAAACACCAGAGCAGTGCAGTAGTTGCACTGCACAGTAAAGTAAGTGGTTGCTGGCAGCACAGCTGCGAAGGGGGCCTGTGTTACGCCCCTCAACCAACTCCACACTTAGAACAATTTTCAAGGGAAAACAGTCAATGTATTCCTTTGGAGAAAAATGAAGTTAACAGTTTGCAGACAAATACAAGTTTGTGGGAGTTGGTATTCTGGAGTTAGAACCAGGGTTTCCCCAGGGTCGAGGATACACTCTCAAAGCACCCTCAGTGGCACTAGGGTGGCCGGGTGCAGAGTGCTAAGGCCCAATGTTATCCATTGGGCGATGGGGGGCCTCCGGTTGGTGGCTGCTTATGAGCAGGACACAAGGTTGTGGGAGCAAAGCTCCTGGTTTTAGGCTCAGGGCAAAGGGGATCCGGTTTAGCACACAAAGTACACCCATACGGCACAGGGGTGGCCGGGTGCAGGGTGCTGTTTTGGAATTGGGTGCCCTGTTGTTTTCAATGGGGATTGCCGGTTTTGGTTTTTAGCTGCAAGATCAGTCCAAGAGGTTTTCCAGGAGGAACCAACAGCTGGGCAGGTAAGTTGGAGGGCTCGGGACGTAGGTGCACTTCGGCTTCTTTTCTACAGGGGTGTCTTCTGAGGTCGGATTTCACCTTACCGGGCCACTCGTGTTGGGGTGGGTCTCCATGCACAGGCTGCAGGCGACGTCGGGGAGTCCTGGAGTTATCAACCCACACTGAACTCGGACTCTGGAGCGCTGGGGACCTTGCTGGGACCGGAGGGCTACTCAAACTCGGGCCGTAGGAGATGGGTGCAGTGGTGGTTACAGGCATCGGTTTTTTTTGTCCTCAGCAGGCTCAGAGTCTGTTTTGGGAGTTTCTTTTGAACAGACCTGCTGTTCACAGGAGATTCGGGATTTGTTGAAGGCAGTCAGTCCTCCCAGGGTTCTGGAGGTCGCTGGCTGCAGGACAAGGCATCTTTTGGCGCAGGATATCTGGAAACTGCAGACGGGCCGGTAGGGCTGGGGTCAAGTCAGTTCATCTCTGCAGTCTCCTCTGCTGGGCATCTTCTTTCGTCCTTCTTCTTTGTAGGTTGTGGGTATCTGGCTTCTTGGTTCAGGGCTGCCCCCTAAATACTGTATTTAGGGGGTGTTTTAGGGGTCTCGAGGTCAGTAGCCAATGGGCTTAGGGTGACTACACCCTTGGTGTGCTCACCCCACGTGGGGGAGTGGGCACAATCCCTAATCCTGATTGAAGAGTGCCTGCCATCTGCAATATGGTGGGCACTGAAGAGTGTGCTTCACCTCGCCTCCCCCACTTGAAGGGTGGGGTTGGCAGAGGTGGGCACACCTTCTGGGCTGTGCTAACTTTCCTCGCCTGTCTTCCTGACGAAAAGGAGGGGAGACAGGAAGGCGGCCTGCTCCTGATAGAAAGAAAGAAAGGCTTGGGGTCACGTTACAAAGGCGCCAAGGCCTTTGAAGCTCCCCTGCCACAGATGGCTCTTCCCGGCCTGGGGGAGGTGTGACCACCTCTGCCCAGGAAAGGCTTTGTTTCTGGGCTCAGAGAGTGAAGGCTCCCACCCCAGGGGTCCTGAAACATGTCTTGTGGTGGCAGGCTGGTGTGTACCAGTCAGGGAACCCACCAGAGGCAGGTCATTTTTCAGGGGGCATCTTAAGATGCCCTCTGAGTTCATTTTTCTGTAAATCCCACACGCATCAGTCTGGGTTTAATGTGCTGAGAAGTTTGATACCAAACTTCTCAGTTTTCAGTAGAGCCATTATGGTGCTGTGGAGTTTGTAATGACAAACTCCCAGCACCATATACTCTTAATGGCATTACTGCACTTACAATGTCTAAAAATTGGTCTAGACACTGTAGGTGTACAGAGCTCATGCACCTGTACACTCATCACTGGCATAGTGCACCCAGCAAGAGGGGTGGCGGACCTATGCCAGGGCAGTGGGTTGTAGGCATGGCACACAAGGATGTGTGCCATGTCGACTCTTCACTTTGTTCTGCACCAAACCACGCAGCCTGCAATGGCAGTGTGTGTGTGTAAAGGAACAGGGCCTCCAAGGTTGGCACAATAAGTGCTGGAGCCCTTTGAGGCCTTCCCTGGCCACAGTGCCCTTGGTACCCTTGGTACCGTTTACAAGGGACTGACATTTGGCCAAAGAGGTGTCAATTGGGGGTACAAGATACAGTTTTGTGAAAAACACAGGCCCTGGGAACCTGATTGGCAGGGACCCAGGGCACATCTAGTCAAAGTGCATCAGTAGTCTGGCAAAAAGTGGGGGGTTACTGCAACAGAAACCCAGCTTCCTACAATTACTGCATAAATAATTTACACATTGCTTCTAAGTTAAGCCTGTCTGCTCTGTGCCATAGCTACCAGGGGATTGAGCGCAGGTTAGTTTAATGACTTTAAGGGTTCACCATTTTTTTTTTAACACACTTTATTGAAACACCTCGTCAGCGTAATGGCAGAATCATACGATACATAAGGTATTTTGTTTTTGTCGTTCCCAACATATACATAGTGCATAATTGACCAAGTTATAACTTCTAGTTACAAATGTATTCCGTTAGTTAAGGGTTCACCTTGACAAGGATTGTGGTAGGTATTTGAGGTGGGTACTCATCCCCCTCAACTAATACCCCAATTTCTTATACCTAAAAAGTTGGCATTTGAATCTGATGCCGAGGTTGGATACCGTCGGCACATCACAGGTATATTGAGGGAGTGCACATTCAGTTCCTAAGATGTAGCTTGACAGAATTGACAGGTAGGATATGCTTGCCATTGCACAGCTCGCTATTACTTATTAAATCGCTCTTTGACTTGGGTCAGAAAGCAAGTTGTTATCAACTAACATGTGAAATTGAACATCCTTATTGTTGCCAAAGAGATCTGCATCACAGTACCTATTCCTCAGTTTTCCATTTTAGCCCCACATGTCTTGTTTAAGTGCCTCAGAATCCTTGGTGGGTAGTTCGATTAATTGCTGTCATTAACTCATCGGATTGACTAGGTCACTGTAGGTCATTACTGATTTACTGATTTTATGTAATGGTTGAGCAGGCCATCATCACTAAAAGTGCTGGTTTCATTGCATCCCAGTTAACACTAACAGAAAGATCCAGCTACTTCACTCTATCCAGATGTACACGGTTTGGGTAGATAGAAACATATGAGGCAGATTATAAAGTTTATGCAGTCTCCGGCAGTCACCGAAGAGTGCAGGTTAAAGTCCTCTCCATGGCCCACAAGTCTATCATGGGCAGTTCACCAAGAAACAACAGAACATAAGGAAACCAAATTGGCCAACAAGAAATTTTACTATTGCCAACAACATGCTATCTCCGCGCTCAAAACGTCAGCACCAACAGATGTTTTTTTTCTCACTTTTTTCCTTTATTCATAATATGTAAGTGTATTCATTCATCCATTTGTTCTCAAATCTCTAGCTAATAAATTGCAAATAAGGGGATTCCTTTTTGAATTGCCAGCTGTGAAACTGTTAGTTCATGGTACCATAGTTACAGGTTTTCCTAAACGTTGGCTGTTTACCAAAGCTCTCTTTTTTTCTTTTGCAGTGTCACACAACACTCTAGTTTCTTTCTCTTTATTTCACATTTAGGCCTTTTCTATTTTTCTATCACCCTAACATCAGTTGACATTCTGAACAATCTAAATATAGTAAAGTAATAAATAAAGACAAATAGCCTGGAGGTATGAGAGAACTTAGGAGATCCAGGACTGATTGTACATGGATCACCCCATGGAGGCCCCATGATGTGGTAAGCTTATGGCAACTGGCAGAACAGTTTATGTCTCGCAGTAATGGGGATAATGGTTGATAAGGAGACCTCACATTTCTGGTGCTCCATTATAATAAAGAGACACATATGTTCAATTTTCAGAACAGGCAATCGTGGTTTGTTGCTCTCTGAAATTTAGTAGAATATCTTCAAGCACATAAAGATACACTACGGAGTTTTCAGAAATCATGAACGTAAAATGGAGTCTACAAATCCACTATAGGCAGAAATGATGCTACTCACCACTCAAGAAACATGGAATGCCCGAAGATCTGTTGGTTAGGACGCAGAAGTCTTCTCCCATGGTGTTGAACGGAAGATACTCTCTGCCGTTATCGGTAAATCTCTGGTTAACAGCCAACAGCCCAAACTGGTTTGTCGGATCCCTAAGTCTGGTTGCCAATGCCATGTCACTTCCATACACTTGGCTTCCATCAATAAATGATGTCAAAATGTTAATCTGTTCACGGGCAGGTGATCCTTCGTTGCAAGCTGGAGCCGAGCGGAATAAAGGAATGCAGTCACTTCTGTTTGCAATCCTTGGATCATTGGGTGGAATCTGCATTAAAAACATCACAAGAGAAGATGGTCTGTCATTCTGATATATGATATGATGGCAATTTATTATAGTACGAGATGACATCTTAAGGTAAATGCACAAAGTGAATTGCAATCTGAGTATAAATGCCCCTTTGAAGGAACTGGATATTTGGTAGTTACTTGAATGGTTTATCTAGGATAAGAGATTACCTGATGAGTTGTTGGAGGTAGAGATAGGGCAGTGGTATAAGTGTGTGGTTATTGGCAGTGGAGATATAGAAACTTCTTACAAGGTAGAGGTATTCTGTGGGTTGCGTGGATTGAAGAAGAAGACTCTGAATGTCAGAGGATACATTTTATACGTAGGTGCGGGTTGATTGTTCTTTGTATGTATTAATCCGGGTGAATTTTTTAACATGCCTCTGTGGGTAAGAGATAGAGATCTTGTATGGGTTCTATGGATACAGCTTTGAATGTGGTGATCATGAATCTCCATGGATGGATTTTAAGAGGCAGAGATATAGTAGGCTGGTGTTCTTTGATTAGGCTATAGGAGATATAGGGACATCAGTAAGAGAAAGTTGATGTACAATTTGTATAGGGAGGTTTGTAAGAAACATTAAAAGCAGAGCTCTGAAAGCTCTGAGGTAGTTCTATGCATAGGGCAATGAAGAAGAAGACCTTGACATCCTAGACAGCATTTTCCTTAATTTATTTATGTATTCAATCTGTAAACAATTCTTTATTAGCACCCTAGGCTACATCTAAATGTTGTTTTGTTAAATGGGAGAGACAGAGACTCTTTGATTTTGATTTTGGTATGAGAAATTTCGGGGTCTACAGACAGGTTGTCCCAGGTGGCAATACACGGATGGTTTTATTGATTGGTTGTTGGCATTGAATGTCTGAAAGGTCTTTGATAGACAATTGGAAAGTAACATCTCAAGGTTCCTTTGATGGGGCACCATTGGAATGTTACTGGTGAAGACATAGTGGTGGTACTGTGGTTCCCTTTTGGAAAAAATGGTCAGATGGCTCTTATAATTACAAAACGGACATATTTGACAGATAAACTATAGCTGGGCTGTCGGATATGAATCCTGAATAGCTGGATCAGCGCACATTTTCAGGATAGCTATGAAGTATGTAAATTAGTTCTGTTTACAGTCACTATATGTAAATTTGTGGATATTCTGAATATCTACTAGCAATCACACCCCCAGATTACAGATTGGGCACTCCTCACTTATCATGCCAGGTTGCAATTTGAAGGCTGGATATCTTCATTTTCTTAGTTCAGAATGAAATCTGGAATCTCTAATAAACAATGTGTATTTACTTCACACATTTTGTAAATTTAAGCAATCTCCAGCAATGATATCAGAGTGCTGTAAATAACAATGTAACAATTGGGTTAATATTAAAACAGTTAAGACTATGCAGCCAGATCATTTATTACCAATTCATTAGAACCCTAGTATGTCATAAGTTTAAAGATGTTTTAAGAAGAAGAATTTTTGCATATTCTCTGAACACCATCAGAGTGGAGGAGATTCAGAACCCTTCAAGTATCACTACAGAATTTAAGAGCTGGTTCTGAGAAAGTCTGAGAAACTGTTTGGCATCATTTTAGCCATTCGGAGAGAGAATCTGGTGCAAGTTCCTGACCCTCTCCAGATTGAAAACTATTTTGTTTTGGGGTTGTTCCATGACAGCTGTCTTGTAGATGACAGCCTTAATGTTTCATTCAATCGCTGCATTATTGGATAGCTTATAGAATAATTTACTTAACTAATTGATTTGTTAATTGATTGCATCAAGCATTGCAGATGAGCAGCCAGAGGAAGCCTAATCCTATCATGTGAACAGATATGGTCCAGTAAACACAGGTCTGCATAATACCCTCAGTGGGAAGCAAGGTGGTTCCTTGACACAGGTGTGGTCACAGTCCAGGCCCTCAACAAAGGTGGTTCTGGCTGGAGTCTCTGGCGAAAGGTCCAGGTCATGGTCTGTCCACTGACCAAACTGCATGAAGGTGAGTGACCGCTCATTATCCAGTGTCAATTCATTGTTTGGAAACTGGACAATCTGGTTTGAAACTTCACGTGCCTGGAATAAAGAACAGAGAAAGTTGATGAACCTCCATCTACAAACACAACTTGCTTAAACACATTCTTAATTTTTCAGACTATCTCATTTTCTTCTAGAAATGAGCTCAACCCCCTGCCTACAGCTAGAAGGAAACTCCTTCCTAAAACTTTCTCTGAAAGTGAGGCCGCAAACTCTTCTCCTGAATAATTGATTATCATCTCTTCTTCTGGAGAAGTGACCTCCTTCTCTAATGAGACCCCCTCACACACATGTTTTTTAAATGAGACCTATATTCTTCCACAACCAATAAGACTTCTCATAGTATTTCTGATAAGAAGACCACTTTCTCATTCTCTGGAATGAGATCACCTTCCCTTTTCTAGCATGGCTAGCCCTGTTACTCTCTCAAAGTGAGAACACTGCCTTCTCTGCTGGGTGTCTGAACACCCATCCTCTCCTTTAAAATCATTCCCTTGTTTTCAGGAAGTGGGACTATCCTTTCCCCTTTTGGATGTACCATTACCTCTCCTCTTCCAAGTGTTCTTTTCTGAAAAAGAATGTACATCATTTGCAGGTGTTACCACTTCTCATATTCTTCTGGAAATAGGATCACCCCATCCTGCTCGGAAAAATATATGCCTCTGCTCACCTGAAAGTGCGGACACCCTTCTTATTCCGGAAGCGAGAACATCCTGTTTTCCTTGAAGTGTGAAACCCCTGCCCCTTATATGGCAAGTACCCAGCACTCTTAGTGCCTGATTTCGTTGTTGGTCAGAAAGCATTCCAACTGACTCCTTGTCGAAATCGGTTCCGACTGACTCGGATTTGGCTGATTACGATGTTTCCAAACACGTTCGGTCTGACTCCCATTGACTTCAATGGGATCCTGTGTTCCAACCGACAACACAGGCTTCCATTGAAAAAAGGGGTGGTTGCGGAAAGCCTTGCACCCTGTGGCTGGAACCCATGGGCCCTGTCACACTATGCATGGTTGTAAAGGGGGGTTCCATGGGTCCCCCCACGGATCCCAACCGGAGGCCTCGGGGTGAAGGGGGGCCTGCTAAGGGCTCTCAAAGTCAGTTTCCGAGAGTCATTCCGTGTCGGACAGACCGATTCAGAAAGGCTGTCCGAATCTGACATTGTAATACGTCGGTCCAAAACGTGGTCTATAGAGACGTACGATTCGGCTTCAACCTACTCGGAGTCTCCGATTGCCGGGCGGAGCCGAGTCAGAAAGACCGAATGGCTAACTTCTATCGTAATAGGTCGGGCAGACATGTTTCCGAGTCACTCGGAAACATGGGTTCCAAGACGGGTTAGGAAAATCCAAATGCCATTTAGAAACTTTCTGACTGAAATCGTAATAAGGCCCCTAGTCTGATAGGAAGCCCACAATTGCCCTTCATATGAAAAGTATACCACCCCTTCTAATCTGAAAGTCTGGCCATTCATCCTTTCGGATCTGCAAAAGAGAACACCCTCTCCTCATTTGAAACTGAAACAGCCAGACAAGCAGAGTGGTTCAGTTCGCAGACCCATCTTTTGTTGAACTGAAATGGGTAACAGGTGAAAAGATTCACTCATCCGATGAGATTTGAGGATTTTTCTTTTTTTTTTGGGTCAGTAGAGGTATGCAAAATCTGGTTCGTTGTACTACACATATCCCTAAAGTTTAACCTCTTCATAACCAAACACTTTTTAAACACAAGTTTCTTGAAAACTACTGAACAAGCAAGGGCATTTCCTAAAGTAAAGATCTACTTTGATTCAAGTCAAATCTAATTCAATTTCGCCTTTTTTCTGTAATGAGTGGCAAAGAATCCTATGAATATTAAAATGCAGAATGTCTCTTTACGGACCCCTCTGTTATTTAGGCCTTGCTTTTGGAGAGTTTAATGTAGGTTTCTTGAGCAGTGCCAAAGCTGCTACAGAAAATGCCTTTCCAGTGGAAAGTCTGACCTACATATAACTACACAGGCACTATCACCGCCGGCGACTTACACATGCTCTATATATATATATATGCATGTGTGTGTCTGTGTGTATATAAATATTTTGAAAAAAAGGTATATATATATATATATATATATATATATATATATATATATATATATATATATATACATATATATATATATGTGGTGCGGAGGAACGGATGTGCAGTTCATATATATATATATATATTCGCTACACCAATTCCGGTCAGAAACACTCAGGCTGTCACGGGTCGTCCAAGTCGGGACGCCGGAAGTCCCATGTATTCGTTTCAAAAAGTCTCTGCCAACAACAGGAACCACTCAGACACTTTCACGTGCTGCGAAAAATAAATATTTAATGGCAAGTTCAAAACTACGCGTTTCGGCTTTACGCCTTGGTCACGCTCGTAGAAGCTCATTGTCACCATGGTTATATCCACTTCCTTCAAACATTAGAAGATGGACTAGCCCAAAAACTGTGTATATACAATACTAGCAACTGTGGCGGCCATTTTGTAGTATGCAAAATTGATTCAGTACATGTACATTTTTCTTATTTAACACATATAATGTACACCAAATTCACAGATGAAGCTTGTAAACAACAATCTAAGTGAATTAATGATATTAATGCTGCAGTCCAGAATTAATGAATGCAACATCATTAGTACATGTGCATAACAGTCTCGCCCCAGTGGGCAAAATGAGCTCAAAATTCATATCTATGCAAATAAATAAATTCCATAGTTGTCAATTCAGCCCAAGTGGGCACCAAGTCTGGTTCCAGCAGATGTGCCTACCCTTCTCCAGGCTGTCTGGCCCAAGTGGGCATTTGTGTACACCGAGTCCATAAACTGATAAATCCAACTCTTTCAAAGCAAATCATCAGCAAGAAATTATATGCTCCAACACTCGCTTTTTAGCCTGATGTTTTGTACTCCCCATGTACCACTTGTTGCAGGGGCAAATCAATACACATACACAGTATGTCATGTTGCATTTGAGAAGTTTTCTGATCTGAAACTCCCTTTTGGAATTGGGTACTACCAATTTGTCGCAGTCAGAACTCCCTTTACAGGCTTTACAATTCCTGCAACACCTGAATCCGGGTTTGCCATTCAGACACCCCCTTTCCCCTTCTGTCACATGGTTATGGCTTAACTCATCTCTAAGTGAACTACTTTTTCTGAGCGTTATCTATGGATTACTACCAAGATCTTTCTTAAGGTGTTCGTCAGTTAACAACACATGCCAGTGTTTGTTGAAAATTCTGCGTACCTCACTGGCCTGTCCTGAGAATGTAGTGATAAATCTTATACACTCACTACTCTCTTCCTTTCTTCTAGGATGTAGTAATTAATTCCTGGTCACCCTATCAACTCTAGATTTGGCTTCAAGGATGGTCTTTTCACTATATCCTCGTTCTTTAAACCGTTCGCACATGGTGTCCTCCTCACATTTGTAGGCACTACCTGTGCTGCAGTTCCTTTTGGCGCGTAACAGTTCCCCATATGGGATACTGTACATGAGACTTCGTGGGTGTGCGCTGCTGGCACTAAGAATACTGTTGCCAGAAGTCTTTTTTCAAAATAATCTTATTTCCAAGGTATTATCTTGAACCTCTAGAAATACGTTCTGAAATTCCATGGTGCTTTTACTGATATGTTCCGTGAAGGTAAGATTGAACACATTCATATTCAGTTTCTCAATAAAACCCCTAGCCAAATTCTCATCCCCACTCCAAATGAAAAAAATATCATCAATGTAGCACAGCCACAGGGCGACATTGCTCTCAAATTCTATCATCTGCGAGGCCACCTGCTCCTCCCACCAGCCCATGAATAAATTTCCATAGCTGAGGGCGAAGCAGGTGCCCATCGCAGTGCCCTGTGACTGCTTGTAGGTGGTATTATTGAAGATAAAAAAATTGTTAACTTAACAAAATTCAATCATTTTTACAATCATCTGTGAATGGTGGAATAATGAGATGGATCGTGTCTTAAAAAAATGCTGGATTGCCTGTAGACCTAACTCATGTTGGATACTGGTGTAGTGACTACTTACTTTGAGAGTTACTAAGGTATAGTTATCCTCCCAATGTATCCCATCAATTATTGTGGGAAAATGTGTGGTGTCTCTGAGGTAGGAGGGTAGTGCTACCACATAAGGTCTAAGATAATGGTCGATAAACCTGGAAGTATTCTCCAATAACGATCCAATTGAGGAGACTATGGGTCTTCCTGGGGGATTGTGAAAATTCTTGTGGAGTTTCGGGAGTAAATAAAGGATAGGAATCCTTGGGTGTGCACAGTATAAATAGTTGTACTCTTCCCACTCCAACAATCCCTTGTCTTTCCATTCTACCAGTCATTCCCTGTAAGTAGTGTTAGATTTTAATATGTCCGCCATACTGGATTTGCAGTAACTGTCACCATCACTCAATTGTCTAGTTCCTTCACGAAATATTTGTGTTTGTCCTGAACCACCACATTTCCCCCTTTATCCGACTGGTGGATTACAATACTGTTATCGGCTTTCAGATTTTCTATAGCAGTGATTTGTTCCACAGTAAGGTTTTTTCTATTGCAGGGGACTTTCTTGTGCATTATTTTGTTCAAGTTGGTTAAAACTCCCTTTTCAAACACATCTATGGCTTCACACTGTACATCAGGGAATAATTTTAAACCTAAATCTGTGTTCCTTCCTAATGTAAAGTTTCATGCGGAAATATGTGCCGTGCCAAAGTTAGCAGCAAAACACAAAATACTTTTCAGTGGAAAGTCTGATACTTAACCATGACCACACATCACCTCCTGATAAAATATACATATATAGGTGAGTGCATATTATATACATTTATGCATCTATATGTAGCTTTTCTAAATGTATCCACTTTAAAAATACCTTTATATTTTTCTCTTTATTATTGTACTCATTTTGCGCTTGATTCTTGAAACTTTTAATTCAACTTAATGTTTTATGCATTCACTTAAATTGACATTTAATCTAGTTTAAATTATTTGATTGTAATATTCTTTATGTCCTTAACCTTTTTCCTATGTTTTCATTATTTATAAATACTTACCTGTACTGATCTGTGGAGTAAAGCTGTACCCAATGTGATGAATCATGATATAAATGTAGCAATACTCACCAGCGAAGTAATTACACTTGATATATTTCATGTGTGATGTCATGGAGGTACACCGCTTAAGTGATGATGCATGCATGGAATGTTGTGAGTGTTGTGCATGGAATGTTCGCTGTGGGATTCAGTAGGAACGGAAGGTTGAACAAACAAGCATTTGCTCCAAAAGGGTTGTCCTACCTTCATTTTACTGACTTCCTTCCCTTGGACCATATGTGGCACCTGATATATTCAAGAAGTAACCTGTCAGATTCAGAGATTCCTGGTTTGTGCTTACTACAGAATGTGAATTACAGCCCCTCTATCGTTTGGTAAGTAGACACCTCCCCTCTTAAGCACTGGCTCTACCAGCAATCATATCACAGAGCAGAAGCCCTCCTACTTCACCATAGATCCAGCCCCTCATACTCTACCAGAGGGAGTTCGAATCCATTTATTCTTCTATTCTCTGTCCATCCTTTGGGGAGAGAAAGTCCATCTTCATATTCCGCAGGAAGCCAACGAGCAAACCCCCTGTTTGAAGCACCGAGAAGCGGATTCCTCCTACAACGAGAATGTAAGACAAGTGCAATGAATGCTGGGATTAGGCACTGCTAATAATCTTGGTGTTAAACATTGTAAGGTCAAACATATTGAGGTACCCACCTATCAAATGCTGCTTTGAAGAACAGTTTTTGAACTGAGAGTTTTGAGACATAGTAATAAAATGGTGTTGTGTTGAAATTAATTGAACAGAATGCAAAAGAATGTCAGGGAACACCAACTGCAATACCATTACTGAGCGCTTACTAACCAAAAAAGGGGACCCTAAGGTAGAAAGAAAGAAGTAAAACAAACTGGACAGACAAACACTAAAAAAGTAAGTCTTTATTAGAACTTCAGAAGAAAATATTTATTACCATCACTATTAGGGTTCGAGACCCATTGCTTTAAGGAGGCCTTGAATAATTGTTTGAAAGTGAGTGATACACAGCTGTCTAGTTATTTTGTTAAATATATGGATTATGCAGTCATTTTTTGATTTATTTTGCAATAACCTATAGCGCAAACGTGGCCCAAGGAAATTAGAGCGCTGTACAAGAGAATGCTAACTAATGTGGACAAACAATAGAAACCATAAACCGCAGAACAATGCAGTCAAGAAGAGGCAATGGGCATTGGGTGGTGGAGTTAAGAGCAGTCAGTGTCCAAAGTGTCTTTGGAAAAGGAGGAGGGCTTTAAGTTCCTCTTTTAAAGTAACCCGGCATGGGGAAATGTGTTGAGTTGGATAAGATAGTTTCAGATCCTTGTAGAAATTCTGAAGGACTGCCTCATGCAATACTCTTATTTGAATGTCAGTAGTTTGGGTTTGAGTAGGAGGGATTCAACATTCCTTGACCACAGTTGTGCACTATAGATTTTCAGTTTCTTAGCCAGATAGGAGGCTTTGGAGTTGTACAGGACTCTCTGAGCAAGGCAGACCGTCTTAAATTGTGCCTTTTCTCCAATGTGGAGCAATTCACAAGTGAGAAGGATAGGAGAGATGTTGTCACCTTTTTTGTAACCTGAACTAATGAAGGAGGCAGTGTGAAGGACAGCCTTATGGGAGGCCACGTGAACTTTAGTGAAAAATCAGATAAAAGGAAGTTCCCATAATCCATTCTGGAGAGAACTAGTGTCCTGACTAGAAACTTAAAGTCTTGGTTAGGGATGACCTGTCTGATACCCCAAAGTAATCTAAGGTGGTAGAGTGAGTCTGTAGCCATCGTCCGGATATGAGATTGTAGAGTACGCTGATTGTCAAATATGAATCTAATTCATTTAACACCGTCCGCAATCACTAGTATGTAACCCAGGAAAGAGCAAGATTTAATCTGCTCTTGGACAGGCACACAGGACTTTTTTTCGGTAAGATTACAAAATAATTCTGTTTTAGTTGGGTGAGATTTAGGTTCTGGATGGACATCAGATTTTGGATTCTGGACATGGTGTTGGTAAGCAAGTAGGTGTTGGCTGAGGAGAACATTTTGATAAGGATCTGATTATCATCAGCATATTGGTTATAAAGTATACCAACATTACTAAGGATTTCTCGAAGAGTCTCTAGATAAACAGAGTATGAGACAATATTGATTCCTGAGGGATGAGGTTGCTTGGAAGTGGTCAGAGAAATGGGAGGTAATCCCATTTAGAATTGTTGCCTCAGTGCCCATTTATTCTTTCAGGATATTAACTGAATCAAAGGCATCTGAAAGGTATAGAAGAAGATGATGGTAGTGGTTGCTCTATTTGAGGAAACAGAGTGCGTCGTCAAGCACTTGTTGTACTAAGGTCCAGGTCTGACTGGAATTAGTCCTGGAGGTTGACTGGATATCAAAAGAAAGTTGTGAGACTACCCAGCATTCTCTCATGTTACCTAGGAAGGAAAGGTTTATGGCAGGCCTGTAGTTGTTTAAGTTCCTTGAGTCTGCACATGTTTTTTTCAGAAGGCAGGAGACTGTCCAACTTTCAGACAATCTGGGAAGGTATCTTGCATAGCTGACAAATTCACAAAAGTGGTCTAGAAGGGTAGCAGCTCTTTGGCAAACTCCTTACTAATGGATCCTGGCACGGTGCATAGAAGTGACTTGGTAGTTTAGTTTTGAGCAGCTCCGTGTTTATATTGCAACAAAGTCAGACCAGCGAGAATGTGCCTTACAGGTGAGTTTTTGGTCATCACGGTCAACAGATCGGGTGGAAAGAGAGACCTGAATAGAATTTATTTTCTTTGCAAAGAAGACAATGGTCTTCACACTTATCTTTTGGAGCATGGGCAATGTTGATGGAGGGTGGGTTGTTTTACTGTTTAATCACTTGGAAGAGAAGCTTTGAGTGATTCTTGGAGTCATCGGATATATCGGAAGGACACTTGGGGTTGCCAAATGTACAATGGACACTTCCTGCATGGGGATTGGAGAGGGGCTAAAAGAATGGAAAACAGGGCATTTTCAGACTGGGACTTTGCTTGGAGAGAAAAAGAGGACACAAATTCGCTCAGGAGTAGAGAGGGCATCCCCAATAAAGTATAGATTAGTCCAAATACCTGGGTCCATGTTGTCTGTTCATCTCTGCTTCAAGAACATAACAGCGTTAAGAAAAAATGTAATGAGAATGGACTTATAACTGAAAATGTGAGATTCGCAGCTTCCTGTGCCAGCCCTAAGTTGCGAGAAAGCAAAAGACACACAAATGATGGACGGAATGTGGAACAAAACACACTTTCACCCCCAGTCAAGAGATCTGGCCTAAATCCACTGTTCTTTTGCTCACCATGCCACCCTAGTTTAGACCCAGCCATATGCAAATCAGTTTTGACCCTATTCCTCATGGAAACAGTCCAGCTCAAATTGCCAAGTCAGCTCCTCACTGGACCAGAAACAAGCACCCCAGGACCGGTTTCGGGGTGTTATTCCTCATCAACTAGGGTAGCTTGAATCCAGTGGCACAGTGAGCCCAGGAGCCATGTCTGGGCATACCAGGCACACTTAGGCCGAACAAAGCAAACGCAAGGAGATGATGGACGGAGTGCTGAAACTTTTCAGACACTCACCCCCAGTCACAGATCTGGGTTAAATCCATCGTTCCTTTGCTCACTATGCCAGCATTCCGTCCATCAATTGTTGCTACAGCATTTTTTAGACCTACGTTGCAGCAAAATAACTGGGGAGGGAGAACGTCTCAAGACTGTCTTGAGTTTTCTTTGGGCTTGTCTTTCTTTGTACATATGTTTTGAAAAGCAGGAGAGTGAAGGGTACAGTCTTTTTTATTTGCTTTTCAATAAAACAAATTCTTCAATTGCGTCCTCATGCACTTCTTGTATTTCTCTGTTATGGTGTTAATGTCTTTCTGAGAATCACATAAGGAAATGTTCCATCTAGCCCTATTGACAAGAGCTGTAATGTCTATGGTTTTGGTGTCAGGAAACCACATTGTCCCTTGTTTCTGTTTTACGGTGGCCAAAGGCCAGAGTGAATGAAATCTGAAAATGGTCTGACCAGTCCACAAGTATGAGGTCTTTGGCGGAGAAAGCGATATCCTTTGAGATAATCAGATCAAGAGTGTAGGATGTCTTATGAGTGAAGATCTCCTTTGATGGGCGTTGGAAGATATGATACTAAACAGCAGGACATTTTCAGAAGCCTAATGTGATCCCATGAATAGGCCTCCCGGCTTTATGGTATTTATTTTTTGGACATTTCCGTCTGTATTTATCCATATTTAATTTTTGCTAATTTTATCTGTGTTTATCCATATGTATTTTGGGTTTTGTGGAAAAATTAAGCTGAAATTAGTATATTTCCACATTTATTTAACCGATAAATATGCACTCATACTTGAATGTCTGTCAGGCTTCAGTGCTGTAAAAACACCTGCAGAAGATAAATCAATGCACTTATCTGAAAATATGCACATTTCTGTATCAACCTTGTGCATATCTACTGCTGTTAAAGTCTCTTTACTAAAATTCCCTTCTTTTTTAACTCCCTTACCTATCAATCCACATAGCTATTGGCATTGCAGTCATGGCAGACAGTATTTAGAATTACTCTAAAAGCAACCCAATTTCAATTTTTATCCACATTTAAAAATAAATAGAGACAAGAAAATGGGGGAGGCGCTAGAGGGCGCCAAGCAAGATGGCCGCACTTGCGTGAGGCTCTTGCTGCTCGTGCCATCATCCGCCACTTATTCTCTTCATCTCCAGCCCAATTTTGCTCCAGGGGACAATGCCCGACTGCTGCCCATACGGAGCTACCCGCCGAGGATTTTCCTGACTCCGAAGCGGCCCGGAATGCCCTAAATACAGTTCTCTTCTGCAACCTAAAATGGTGGCCGGGACACCCTGGTGAGCAAACTGGAGCTCCACCACTGCGCCGGACACAGACAGGATTGCTGTGACCCCACCGCAGATGCTGCTTGCCTCGCGGGATGCCCCGGTGCTGACCTACCCCTGTTCTGGGGTGGACCCCCCTGGCTCCTGGTGTTGGATCGGGCCATCTGAGAGGGAGCGCTATGACCGAGCCGCCCTGGCCGGGAGTCTGAGTGAGGCGGCTCGCGGTGACTGCCTTGCGGGACCCCTTCACCACAGACGCCATCCACAACCGGTGAGTGCCCACGCTGACCCTGGCCCCCGCTGCACTCACTGTAGCTCTCTACACCACGGCTGCTGCTGCCTGGGGCCCTGAGTCCACTCTCCCTGCGGCCCACGGCACTTACCGCCAGCTCCAGGGAGCCCAGGAGAGCTGCGCTGCGCCCCCGGAGCCCTGCTGCACATCCTATCCACAGGCCGGCCAGGGCGGACCACAGCGTGATGGCTGCTGATCTCCACAACATCGGGGGAGGGTGCTGGCTGCCTGCACCCGTGCGGCGCCCCCTGTGACTCCAGGATCGCGAGGCCTGACAGACGCAAAAGATTGGGTTTGCTGCGCCAACTGGGGACCACCCGTTGGCGGCCTCCACTGCTCTGCTCATCCCCTCTGCATAATTGCTCTCCCCTCAGCCGCCTGCTCACTATCGAGACCTATCTCGACTTCATAGCGGCCTGCACGCCTTTTAACATGCAGATCCCCGGCATCTCCAGCTCCACGCATTATCCTGTACACTGCTGGCCGACCCAACTGCGCGTCGACTCACCGCTATACCCCCACGACCAGCAATTTGGGCCCTGTACGCACCGAATCTGCTCAGCCAACTCCGCCTGCCCCTGCTGTCTTGTCTCCTACGACCAACTGGGTGATGTGGTGGGTCCCCCTGTACTCTGACCCCACATGGATAGACACGAAAATTCACCGCCACATCCCTACGGCTCAGGAGCGGACACTGTGTGATCACAAAGGTCCATCACCCACAGCGCGATCCCTCCCATTTATCCCCCTCCTGCTAATGTGGAAATATGGATTTTTCTGGTCAGTTATGTCCCCTATCTTGGACCCCAACGGTTCTATGTGCATGTCGCAAGTACATGTATGCTCCCTCCAGTTCCAGTAATAATGACGCAAACACATGTGCGTCCATCGTCAACATGTCCTCTGTCAGACCCGCCATAAATGGGCTGGATGTTCCATTCCTAAATATGAAAGGCCACCGGCTTTATATGGTTCACTTATGCCATTTTACAGTTCAGGCAAGTAGGCCCTGATTCTGTCATCGAACTCCTTTTGCCTTCTGTCTCTGAAAGCTCCAGTTCAAGCCTGCATCCGTGACCATGAACTTTGTCTCATTCTCTGCGCGGCTCACGAAGCCTGACATCAGCCTATTCTCTGCCAAGAACTGTATTTCACCTTCGAATTATCTGCTTCCCCCTCAGCCGATGCATTCCTGCCTAGTAGCTTAAGTAAACATTCTTCCAGTTACCAAGCAAAAAAGGCCCATCTTCTCTGTCCTCATGCAAGTAATTCATAGCCCTGTTACCATGGAATATTCCTACCCCCTCGCATTCAGTGTAGACACCTAGACGCTTGTACACGCACGCACAGTCAGTATAGAATAGATTTTGTCCGAGAGTCCTTCTTTTGTGGATAACATAGTTCTTTAAACATAGGATGTAGATATGATTTGGGATTAGGTTGACTTGACCCCCCAGACTTCTTGTCTCCACACGTAGAGCTAAAATGTCAAGTCCTCGTCACCCCCTAGTTATACGTCAATTATACGTCAGACTGCTGCGCGCGCATCAATGCCAAGTATTATCTTATAGATCCACCTATGTATTACATCGTAGCCAATCATGTTCCTTTTTACTCATTATTACACCCATTTTCGGCTACGCACACCAAAACGTCAATGTCCTTATCAACTGTTACGCCTACTGTATTCACTTCATTATGATGTATGTATTATAAAAGTTACTGCTTGTCAATAATGTATGTACTTCACTTCCTGAACTCCCGTGGTGATGGAACTTGAGGCATCCGATTATAATCGCTTATTGGAATAAAGCCCATTCTGAAACTCTAATATCACGGATTCTGCCTCTCATTTCATTGAGCTATTTTATTATGTTCCCGTATCAAATTCAGTCCCGGTAAAGGAGAAATATTTACCACATGATGGCGCCCGAACAGGGACACTTTCTCATCTCACGCGCCGGCGGTGCGTTGCAGGCCCGGTCTCCTGCCACAGCTGGACGGACAATAACGCGTACCAGCAGGATTTCCTGTATCTCCCTCCGGTCAAGCGGGGGCGACTGAGACTGCAATCAACACCCAGACGAGGCGGTGAGAAGTGCGAAGTATCCCGACCAGAGCCTAGCTGAGAGAGCAAGATCCGAGGTATACAGAGACCCACCAGTCCGACGTCAAGCCCAGTGTCCGACGAATCGAGTTGAGTCCAGTCCAAATCCGAGTCAAGTTCAAGTTACTGAGGCCTTCCGTTTCCGAAGCTACCCGGTGAGTACCATTACTGGGGAGGCATTTCTGACGTGCACATAGGTTGTGCCGGTCAAGACGGGTTTGGGTACACAAATCCGGTCTGCACTGTTTTAGCAGTGTATCTGTACTGTTTAGCAGTATATCAAGTATTCCGAAGTGCCTAGTTATTGTCTAGTTATTGTCGAGAAATAAGCTTGGTGATTAGTCATGCAGACGATCATCATTGTTGTTCCAGTTAAAGGTTTAATGTTAAATGTTTGAAGTGTTTAAGTATATCGTGGTATGAATGACTGTTCATTATCGTGTTTATTGTATTAAGTCTGTTCAAATTCAAGTATCAGGTCAAAATCAAGTATAAGGTCAGTTCTCAAGATGCCGCTCTTTTCGAAATTAAGACAGATCACTACCAGAAAAGGGGTTCTCGAAGAAGCCGTCCCTATCCCTCCTAGGGACACCCCAGGGCATTTTATGTATCATAAACATGGATTAGACGCCATATTATTTCTTGATCTATGGGTAGACTATACCAAGGGATTACCAGAAAGTCAGAGGTGGCCCACAGCGGGGACCTGGGATGCAGAGTGCATCATGAAAGTCGAGGAAGAGTTATGGAAAAGGAAAGTCAGACAGTCACAGAAAGACGCCGTTGAATTATGGCGTAAAGAATCACATAGACGAACAGAAAAAGCACGTAGACAGGAAGAGAAGAGTAAAGAGAATTCCACTAAAGTTCGAGAAAATCTATTAATTGAGGAAGGTATCCGAGTAAAATCAGAACAAGTAGACAGACAAAGAAATGCCCTTATGAATGGTATGTATCCCCTTCTGGCCGAAGGATTACCTAAGGCTACTCCGGAAACGCCAAAAGACTTGCCAACCCCATTGTTCCCAATAAAGGTACATCCTAAGGGGCATCCTAGAACCGCAGAAGATGTTTTTCTTTCCTCTTATTTAGATGACGCAGCTCCCGAGTATGCCAATTCCGCCCCACGTAGACCGCCTACCAGGGAGGTTCAACGCCAAGATCCAGTACCCATATCCCTACGGCAACAAATCGAGTCACAAGTTTCGGCAAGCACATCTGTTTCTGTATCCGCTCCTACAGCTACTTCTATGGCTATGTCCACACCTGTAGTTGCTGTGTCACGTTCAACGAATCCTTTTACACCCGACGCCCCAGATGGAGCCGCGGGAGGAGCTGCCAATGTCTTTTCTACACCACCCAGAATAAATAAGCTTACTTTTCAAGAGTCAGCGCATTCACGTACACCCAAACTCCTTAGTGCCCGTGCGCTTAAAGAACTTCTTATAGATTGTAGATATGACCCGGTGCCTGGAAAAGAGGACGAAATGACCCTAGCATCATTGCGTATCAGACGAGCCGCAGTGTATTTAGCAAAGTTACCAGGAATGACTGCGCATCTAGATAATCTATATCATTTTGTCCAAACAGGGCGAGATCCAGAATGTATTTACAGAGCTATGGAATACCAGAAAGTAGAGATACAGGGGGAACTGTTACGTTTCCTCATAAACTGTGTGATCAGAAATCAAGACCGACCGGGGGTAGACCCGGAAGCCATGAGAATTCTTACAAGATGGAGCCAGAATATATCAGAAGGGAGACATGATAAACAAAATTGTATAATAGCCATGTGCCGAAAGATCCGTAAAGAAATAGAACGCCTACACGAAGAGAGATTAGAGACAGACGAGTTCGAACAAAACGAGGAAGAAGGGCCAGGACTGCCCACAGGACAGTCAGACACCATAGCCTATGTAGGTAGAGGAAGATCTTGTAATAAGAATCAGACTAGATATCATACTGACTCAGTGCATCCGACGTGTCCAGATAATAGCAGGAATTTCCAAATACCTATAATTAATATAAGGTCTAACGAGCATTCGTTCCAAACCGCCGACAAGTTACTCCAAGAACGAAGGGGTTATCATTTCCTCGATTCTATGGATGAACAAGATTTAGCCAGGGCAGCTGTCCATTGGGTGGACAGTCCCGGAAAATATAGTGATGATACAGTAGTACGCGCATTTTTGAATCTTACCCCAGATGAACAAAGGTTAGCTGGGATTTATATGATCCAACAACTCATTATACTGTATCGGAGTCAGCACTCGGACCCTGGTCCCTTGCCTGACATACTGACTGAATTACTTATGAATAAATGGAGAGGTCCAGGTACTGAATTAATTAAAGAAATTCTAGAATCAAGAAAGCAGTATATTCTTTTCGTGTGTTCAGAACATGTTCCATTGTCCGCCAAGGAAAGAACTACGTACCACATAGATAGACAGAATCCCTTACGAGAAGTGCACCCAATAAAGGGTGAGGACAATGAGTTTAAACGCGTATTTGTATATACGCCTATATCGAAAATAGAATTATTAGAAATGAAGAAAGTAGTACCCAGTCATGACAAGGACCCAGCGGGGTTTCACCGAGAAATTAAAGACATGTTACTCATGGGAGAGTATACCTACCCCGACATTATGACAATATTAAAGGTGTTGATGCCTGCTGGCATTTATGAGAAACTCAAAGAAAAAGAGTGGGAGGTAGGTGATCAAAAGATAGAATGGTCAGCATTAGAAGCAGAAGAAAGGGCCCGAGGTCCAGGTTCGGGGCTTGGGGACAAAACTAAGGCATTACCAGGACTACTAGTACAGGTACTGCCACGATTATTAACTACGAAAAAGGAAGATTGGGGTACAATTTCAGCCTGTAAACAGAAGCAAGATGAAGACACTAGTGATTACTATGCCCGTTTCGAAAAATGTTTTGGTATAAATAGTGGCCTAAAAGCAAGTAGCGAATCATACCCACATCTGTTTGTAACAAAATTAGTAGAAAATGCTCTGCCTCCAGTAAAGAATAGAGTATTAAAATTCGAGAGTACCTGGCAAGGTAACACTCCAACACAAATGTTACAAATGTTACAGTACCACCACAACAGAATTAAAGAGGAACAAGAACATGAACACAGACGCATGAAAGACACAAAAATGAAAATGCTAGTTTCCCAGACAGTCCCAGCCGAAGGACATAAAAAGGGTATGACACATTCCGATTCAGCAGGACCTGTAAAAGGGACATGCAATTATTGTAAAAAGCCAGGCCATTACGTACACGATTGTCCAGTTCTAAAACATAATATCGCCATAGGTAAAACACAAGAAAGATCACGGCCACTAAGACAAGACCAGAATGAACAAGGAGCTATACAGCATGTCCAGGCAATGCCAGCCGCACAACAGCCAATACAGTTTGTACCAGCTGCACCCCCATTGCCTGTTGCTGCCACACAAACAACAACACGGCAAATGTATCAGACCGCACAGTATGAATATCCCGAGTATCAGCGTTACGCATGAACTAGCCTAGAGAGGGAAGTTGACCTACCCCTTATCGAGATTCCTGTGGATCAAGAAGGACCTTATGTACATAGTAAAATATTAGGTCAAGATAGAAAATTTTTACTCGATACAGGGGCAAGTCGAACAACTATAAAACGTAGTGAAGTTCCAGGGGCACCCCTCTCAGGCTCACAAAATATTTCCCTTGGTTTTTCAGGCAAACCTATTGTTAATGAAGTGTCACAGCCTCTGCCACTCACGATAGGACCTCTGACCCGAACTACAGATTTACTGCTTACTAAATCATGTCCAGAAAACCTATTAGGAATAAAAACGTTAAAAGCCCTAGGAGCTATAATATGTTGTTCTCCGGAAGGAGTAAGATTGTTTTTACGTGATTTTAAAGGTCACTATGTATCTAGAGACATGGATCCCCGATTACAGACTTTACCTACACGTCTATGGGCACAAGGCCCTACTGATGTTGGTTGCATGAATATTACACCATATCGAGTCACACTAAAGGCAGGAGTGGTGCTACCACGAATGCGACAATACAAGTTACCACCAGATGCTGTAGTGGCTTTACTACAAATCATTGACGAGCTCATTGCCCAAGGAGTAGTTGTGGAAACAGACTCCAATATATGTAATTCACCGATAATACCGATTCTTAAACGAACAGATCCGAAGGCCCCGCCAGTATATCGATTGGTTATTGACCTGCGCGAGTTAAACAAATGTATTGTGCCACAATTCCCTGTGGTCCCAGATATCTCGTCATTACTGACAGCTATTGATTCCGAAGCGACATTCTTCACTGTAATCGATCTCAAGAATGCCTTTTTCAGCGTCCCAATAGATCCGGAAAGCCAATATTTGTTCGGATTTAGTTTAAATGGACGTAGCTTTAAATTCTCACGCGCACCTCAAGGATTTACAGAAAGCCCCAGCATCTATAGCCAAGCATTGAAACGAGAACTTGACAGTATCCACATGCCAGTTAACACGGCCCTGTTTCAATACGTCGATGATCTGCTGATCACCGCAAGAAGCGAAGCTGAATGTGAAAAAGCGTCACTGACAGTTTTACAATTTCTAGCCGAAAAAGGGCACAAGGTTTCCCCTTCTAAGCTGCAATTCTGTGTCCAGCGAGTTGTTTATCTTGGACACTCGCTGGACAAGGAGGGAAGGCAGCTTACATCCGACCGCATTCAGTTGATAGTTAACATGCCAACACCTAAGACACAAAAGGAGGTGCGGGCTTTCATAGGCCTCACTTCATATTGTAGACAGTGGATCCCGCAATATGCATTCCTAGCAAAACCACTCATTCAGTTGACAACCCAGGAGGCAGCCACATCGACTATTCTCCCTTGGACTCAGGAACATACACAAGCTTTTGAAAGCCTAAAGAAAGCTTTATGTCAAGCACCTGTTTTAGCAACACCATGTTACAGAAAACAGTTTACACTCTTTGTTACAGAACGCGAAGGTACTGCCTTGTCAGTACTCACACAGGAACAAGCAGGAGCACACAAACCATGTGCTTATTTTTCTAGTACATTAGATCCAGTAGCTCAGGCTTTGCCTGCGTGCCTGAAATCAGTAGCAGCGACAGCTTTAGCAATCAGACAAAGCGATGCCATAGTGTTAGGACATCCATTGACAGTTCAAGTACCACACGCAGTAGAGGTTCTTGTAAATAGAACACAAACACAACACTTGACCGTAGCACGACTTACAGGGTATGAACTGACACTGTTTCAGCCGCATATAGAAATAAGACGCTGTAACACATTGAATCCTGCCACACTTTTGCCAGTAATCGGAACAGACCCACTAATCCATGACTGTATTGAAGTCATTACTGTAACGACAAAACCCAGACAAGACTTGACCGATGTTCCATTGTCAGAACCAGACTTGACATTTTATGTCGATGGTTCATGCATGAGAACAAGTACAGGAGAGTTAGTAGCCGCTTATGCAGTCACAACCGATACTGAAGTTATTGAAACTAATCGTATAAATACTTTGTCAGCTCAAGCCGCAGAGCTCATCGCTCTGACACAAGCCTGTATTCAAGCCACGAATAAAAAAGTCAACATATACACTGATTCACGTTATGCATTCGGAGTTGTACATGACTTCGGCGTGCTGTGGCGAGAGAGAGGTTATTTAACTTCCCACGGTGCCCACATTCAGCACGGACCCCTCATTCATGCATTATTAGATGCAATACATCTACCCACTGCAATATCAATTATGAAATGTAAAGCCCATACAAAAGTTACTGATACCATTTCCCAAGGCAATGATCTAGCCGACAGAACAGCTAAACTGACTGCTCAAATTCAAACCCCCGATATGACAAAGACAATAGTCCCGACACCGACACATTGTATGACAGTTAAAGATCCTACTCTTGACGTAATTGACATACAGACACATGCTACACCAGACGAAATAAAGAAATGGACTGAATTAGGAGGGATCCAAACGGACCAGGGATGGATGATGAAGGAAAGGTCTGTGTGGTTCCTCCCTGATTCAATGGTCCAAGTCGTAATCAACACTATACATAGTCCAGCACATCTAGGAGAAAAAGCTATGCTAGATAGCATTCAACACATTTGGTTTAATAAGCATTTACGAGCAGCAGCCAAACAAAAGGTCCGTACCTGTATGATCTGTTGCCAGTTCAACCCGGGAAAAAGTGTTCCCGTAGAACAGGGTGGATTTCAGCCTCCTGATCACCCTTTTGAAGTCCTACAGATGGATTATATCCAGATGGAACGATGTCGAGGATTCAAATATGTTCTCGTGGTTGTCTGCGCTCTGTCCCGTTGGACAGAGGCGTACCCAGTTTCAGATTACACTGCCCCGACTACTGCCAAACAGTTGGTTCGAGAATTCTTCCCACGATACGGTTTACCACGTGTTGTCTACTCAGATAACGGCCAGCCGTTCTCATCCGAATTAATGAAACACGTTTCACTTCTGTTAGGTTATCAGTGGAAATTCCACTGTGTCCGACATCCCGAGGCAGCAGGTCTCGTAGAAAGACATAACCAGACACTGAAAATCAGACTGTCCAAAATATGCAGAGAGAAAGGTGTCGACTGGATAGTAGCATTACCAGTTGCACTCTTTTACATGAGAATGGTAGCACACTCTAGAACAGGGCTATCCCCGTATGAGGTGATCTTCGGTAGACCACCGAATATGTGGGGGACGCCTATACCACGCAAAATAACTGATATTGACTGTAATATGCTGACAGATTACTTGGCTTCCTTGATGTCTGCACTACAATCTTCTCGTTCACAGGTAGCTGCAGCCTTTCCCGACAACACTGAGGCGAAACCCCATGACGTTGTTCCGGGTAATCTTGTCTTTGTGAGAAATTTCGACAGGAAAAATCAACTGGAGCCCAGGTGGAAAGCACCCAAGTTGGTCCTGTTGACCACAAGAACAGCCGTGAAGATCGAGGGACGCAAGGGTTGGATTCATTCAAGTCACATAAAAAAATTTCATGGACTACCTTCAGATATAGACACTGTGCCCTGCACTCCCTCACAGACTGATTCAAAACTTCCTTTGATGGAAAAAACGGAAAGCGAACTTTACAAACTAAAGCTTAGGCCCACCAAGTCGAGCAATTTGATTGTTTAAGTCCTCTCCAAGGTGAAGCGGTTGAATTGTCTCTGACATGTATCCCCTGGACCTAAGTAGAGGAAATACCGGAAAAATGTTGAAACGACAGGCGTATTGTAAATCACTGCGTAGCCACTGCATAGTGACATTATTAATCTTGTTTTTATTGAGTCTTTTAATAACTATTACAAGTATGTTGTTGCACATATATTACCCTATTTCTAGACATGTTTATAATGTTGCTGCTGAACATTCTTTTAGTGACCTACCTCCGCATGAATTGTCTTATAGACTTGCGCTGCGCAATAACACTTTCATTAGTATGTTACACCATTCCCATCAGACTAGTAACGCCACCAATTGTTGGGTGTGTGGCCGACTCCCTCCCTATCAGAATTATGAAGGAGTCCTGCCATTCTTTCCGCACCCATTTACACATAATGGCTCCTGTGGAGCATGGTTCAGTTTAATTAATTCCATAGACTCAGACACAGCAGTTTACCAAGACCATTGGATATGGGGAAACCTGAACCTAGTTTTACTCAAAGTCTGCTACCCTGACAAGGAGGGTCGCCCCAAAAGAACAGGAACTGATCTAGAAAATGAAGTATATGGATTAGGTAATTTTACACCTAATCTCATGATTCTAAATGTCGTATCCGAAGTTGAACTAGTCTTGCCCACCATGTCAGTATTCCCAGCGAAGGGTGAATTGTGTGTAAGAAAGGTTGGTTCTATACATATGGGCCATAGTAAATGCACTACTACAGTAGAATTCAGTGATCAAGGCAAATCTTCATTCAGAACTTCTCGCCACTCCTACTTTATATGTGGTCAGACTGCATATATGCGTCTACCTCTAGATTGGGATGGTACTTGCTACATAACATTCCTTTTGCCACCTGTTTTCCTAGCTCCTCCTGATTATTACAGAAATATTCATTTAGTACACAATAGAGAACGAAGAGATCTCCCCATTGTCGATTACACTGAGACGGCATGGGACAAGTATGTAGATTTCAATAAAGGCATCTTTCCCTATATAGGTACTGTTACTAATAGTAAGCTAATACGTAGATTAACTAGAACCCTTGAAGCAGTAGTGAATGAAACTATTTCCGCCTTAGGCAATTTAACAGAAGAACAGTCTGCTATGCGGATTGTTGTGCTTCAAAATCGTCTTGTCCTTGACGTCATCCTGGCTGATAGGGGCGGAGCTTGTAGGGTCATCGGATCAAGTTGCTGCGTATTCATACCAGAAAATTCGCCATCCGTATATAAAGCCATCACTCGCCTTCATAAGATAGTAAGCCAGATACACCAGAACCCAGGCACTTGGACTTGGTCCAGTTGGTTTTGGAATACGGTATCAGCCTGGGGATGGAGAGTTCTATCCTTCCTAGGTATAAGTCTTCTCATACTATTCAGTTGCTGTCTATGTCTGCAATGTGGACCAGCAATTTGTGGTCTGTGTGCCACATCGTGCATTCCACATCAAGATTTTCATTCAAGATCCCGGAAGAAGAAAGAAGAACAAATGATGCTATATGAACAGATAAATGGATTGATGAAGATTGATATCTCGTGAAGGGCAAGAAGGGGACAAGGAGGGAATGTGGAAATATGGATTTTTCTGGTCAGTTATGTCCCCTATCTTGGACCCCAACGGTTCTATGTGCATGTCGCAAGTACATGTATGCTCCCTCCAGTTCCAGTAATAATGACGCAAACACATGTGCGTCCATCGTCAACATGTCCTCTGTCAGACCCGCCATAAATGGGCTGGATGTTCCATTCCTAAATATGAAAGGCCACCGGCTTTATATGGTTCACTTATGCCATTTTACAGTTCAGGCAAGTAGGCCCTGATTCTGTCATCGAACTCCTTTTGCCTTCTGTCTCTGAAAGCTCCAGTTCAAGCCTGCATCCGTGACCATGAACTTTGTCTCATTCTCTGCGCGGCTCACGAAGCCTGACATCAGCCTATTCTCTGCCAAGAACTGTATTTCACCTTCGAATTATCTGCTTCCCCCTCAGCCGATGCATTCCTGCCTAGTAGCTTAAGTAAACATTCTTTCAGTTACCAAGCAAAAAAGGCCCATCTTCTCTGTCCTCATGCAAGTAATTCATAGCCCTGTTACCATGGAATATTCCTACCCCCTCGCATTCAGTGTAGACACCTAGACGCTTGTACACGCACGCACAGTCAGTATAGAATAGATTTTGTCCGAGAGTCCTTCTTTTGTGGATAACATAGTTCTTTAAACATAGGATGTAGATATGATTTGGGATTAGGTTGACTTGACCCCCCAGACTTCTTGTCTCCACACGTAGAGCTAAAATGTCAAGTCCTCGTCACCCCCTAGTTATACGTCAATTATACGTCAGACTGCTGCGCGCGCATCAATGCCAAGTATTATCTTATAGATCCACCTATGTATTACATCGTAGCCAATCATGTTCCTTTTTACTCATTATTACACCCATTTTCGGCTACGCACACCAAAACGTCAATGTCCTTATCAACTGTTACGCCTACTGTATTCACTTCATTATGATGTATGTATTATAAAAGTTACTGCTTGTCAATAATGTATGTACTTCACTTCCTGAACTCCCGTGGTGATGGAACTTGAGGCATCCGATTATAATCGCTTATTGGAATAAAGCCCATTCTGAAACTCTAATATCACGGATTCTGCCTCTCATTTCATTGAGCTATTTTATTATGTTCCCGTATCAAATTCAGTCCCGGTAAAGGAGAAATATTTACCACAGCTACTGGAGACTCGCGCTCACAGTGCTGCTGTGGTCTGTGTCCTGTGCCCGGGGGAGTCTGCACAACCACGACACGAACCCAGACGTACTCACGACCACGGGGCGATCCACCATCACCCTCCACGACCTGTAACTGAGGCCCTAAAACACGCCAAATCCGACCCGCCAGTTCTGCCTGCCCCTGCCACTGGACCCAACCTTGGAGCACAGTGAATGCCACCTGCATCCGGATCCCATGCAGACGACTGCAGGAACTCACCGCCATATCCCTGTAGGTAAGGGGAGGACACAACCCGGCGATAGGGGTCAATCTCCCATCATGTGATCCCCCTCCTATCTCTACACCGCAGCAAAATAGCACATCACACAACGAGCGCGGTCCTAATTGATCCTCCACCAGCGCTCGACCTCCCCTCTGGACACTTGAGTTCAAGGGGAGAGACGGAAAAGCATCCCTGAGTCATATTGCATATGCTGGAATCCCAAAGGCGCCACTCCGCTCGTTGCCCATTGCCGCGCACAGTATACCGACACCAGACGCCCACGGCGTCCGGCGGTCTACAGCTCTGCATACTGGCCATACACCAAAAGGGAAGACAATAGTGCTGCCATTTCGGATCTCCAACCCGGCGCACGGCTGAGTATTTCTTTGCCGGAGGCTGTACTCTGCTCTGACCATGAAACTATCGCCTCATTCCTACAATACGTACCCCACCTTGGCACCCCCGCAACTAGTGAGGAAAGGACCAGAGCTGAGACTCACGTGACTTGTGGGAGGACTCTGCTGCCACACCTGCAAACCACAACAATCTAACGGGAATATCTATTGAATATCGCCTGCCCTCTTGGCTACCAGCTCTCCGCGTGCCAAGCTTGTGATCCTCGCCCCAGGACACGGGCCGCAAAACATACGCTCACACAACGGAAATTCCTCGACTGCAGCCGCGCCACCGCCCCCCTTGCTCTGTGACCATGGGGAAGCCAGACGGGTGGCAACCAAAACTCAACTTCGATACCCGCAAAACTGCCCGATCCCAAATGGAGCCGGTTGAAGACCAACCTGACGGGCCGACCACCTCTACCGCAGATCTAAAGGAACTACTTCTGGTGATGCAGTCAAGCCTGACATCCATTGAATCGAAAATGGACTCCATGAACGCCAGGTTGGATGGCCTTACGCACAGGATGGCAAAGCACGACGATCGCCTGACGGAAGCGGAACGCCGAATTTCGGACCTGAAAGACACGTCCAGCACCACCAGGAGCCGCACACTTGAGATGGAGAGGATCCTGAAGGTGACGGCTGCCAAAAATGAAGATTTAGAATCTCGTTCGAGGAAAAATAACCTGAGAATTCTTGGGGTGCTGGAATCGTCAGCTACCGGCAAGATGGAAGACTATGTGGAACGTCTCCTCATAACACTGTTCGGTAGGGAGGCTTTCTCACCGGTCTTCGTTGTCGAGCGAGCACATTGTTCGCTGGCAAACCGACCAGCACCCGGAACCCCTTCCTGGCCGATAATAGCCAAGCTTCTTAATTACCGGGACAGAGACACTGCTCTCCGCCTCTCAAGAGAAAAAGGACCACTTAAACACGAGGGAACAGAGCTATCACTATACCCCGACTTTACCATGGCCGTCCAAGATCAAAGACGAAAGTTCCTCCAGGTAAAGAAAAAGTTGCAACAACTAAACATGACCTACGCTATGGTCATCCTGGCCCGCCTCAAGATAACGCATCACGGAAAACAACATTTCTTTACGAATCCACAACATACTCAAGATTTCCTCAAGACCCTGACCCAAATATCTGCAAGCCAGGCATCTCCCACACATTGCCCTGAAATAAATGGTGATACATCAGATGTCGAGTGAATCATAGAAGGAGCAACCCCGACATTGTAAGGATATGCATTAAGACCCTGCATACACGCTCACTCACCCCGGAATGCGACAGACATCGTACTGGCCCACATAACCATGCCCATGCTTCACAGGCTGACAAGCAAGCAAAGTCCGGCACATACACTTCGCAGAGAAGCCTGAGAGATCACGATCGACGCCGTGTACTGGAATGAGGCGGACCACACACATTAACCAGCTACCCACTGTCATACTACGAGACACCTCTGCCCCTCTTGTGCTGTGCTCGGTGCAAATTTAGAGGAAAATACCATCAGGCGCGCCGTTATGGAGAGAGAGAGGGGCCAGGCAAAGCACTGGCATCTATGATCTGCCCCCCCCCCGATTTGCCAATACTATACTGGAGATAGAAGACGAAGATGGTCAGATACATAGAATCTCCTCCAACATAGTAGATGTTTTCCAGAGATTCTACAAATACCTATACAAAACGCACAGAACGCAATCAGTAGACTTTACCCCATTCTTCGAAGACACTGCTATCGCCTGGCTGGGAGACGGGCAGAGAGAATTCCTCCTCGCACATCACAAAGACGAGGAGATTATCTCCGCCATAATGCAACGGCAATCTGGTAAAGCCCCGGGGCTGGATGGCCTCCCGGCCGAATTCTACAAGACATTCCGTCCTCTGCTCATTCCGGCACTGCGCCATGTATTTGAGGAAGCTCGAGAGTCGGGCATTTTGCCTCAATCAATGCGCAAAGCACTGATTATCTCTCTACCTAAACCGGGGAAGCCGACTACACAAGTCGACTCGTATAGGCCCCGTCCCTTATTAACGTTGACGCCAAGATTCTAGCTAAATTAATCGCGAACCGCATGAGTCCCCTTATGCGGGTGTTGGTCCTCCCTGGCCAGTGGTGTTTTGTACCGTCCAGGGGCACTTCCCATAACCTGTGTACCCTATTCGCGCTATTCCACGACATCGACCCCGACATGAACGCTGCTGACATTTTTCTAGAGGCCACTAAGGCGTTTGACTCCCTGGAATGGGACTGTTTAGCCTTTGTACTGCATCATATGGGATTACCTCCCCCATTCCAAGCCTAGCTAACTCTACTGTACACGGGCCTGCAAGCGACTGTATTGGTCAATGCCAAGTGATCTGCCACCTTTACAATAGCTCGAGGCACCAGGCAAGGGTGCTCCCTACCTCCCCTTTTGTTTGCCCTGGCCATCGAGCCCCTCGCCGCTAAAGTCCACCAACACTTTCATGATTATGTCATTATATACCCAGAATGACACATTTTTATTTCTTTATACTCAGACTACCTCACCCTCTAATTAGGAGACCCTGCTGACAGCTTGAACTCCATCCTCAGACTGTTCATCCTCTTCGGGCGGCTCTCTGGAGTCAATATTAATTGGGGCAAATCCCAAATCTATCCCCTCACTGACTCCACTCCCAAGTTCAACCCGGATTATCTCCTAAAATGGTGCGATGACACGCTCACTTACCTCGGCATAGTCATCTCCCGCAACCGTGAGGAATTAATGAGGGCCAATTATGGACGCACACTGACTTCAATAACTGAAAAAATCACGTGGTGGATCGTGCTGCCCAGATCTATGGCCGGCAGATCTGCCCTTATAAAAATGGTAATATTGCCCAAACTACTATATTTGTTAGTCAATATCCCCTACGCCCCTGGCTGACACTTCTTCTCGGCCATCAAAAGTCAACTTATTAGACTCACTTGCGGGGGAAAACAAGCCAGGCTACGCTGGGATATTCTCACGCGGCCCTTCCTCCATGGGGGCTACGAAATACCGGACCGAGAGCTATATTCTACCTGTGCCCAAGCCCACTTTTCCTCATACTGGATGAACCTACCCCACATGCCACACCTCGCAGTTGAAGATGGATACATGACCCCAACTCCATGCACTGCCTACCTGAGCACCCCCGCAGTCCCAAGGCGCCTTGCCACCACAACTGTACAATGCACCACCAGCTCATGGCAAGACCTCGCAAACCTCACACAATGCGCTCTGCTGTACTCCCCCTTCTGCCCCTATCCAACAGACAGGACCTCCCAGTTACACAAGAAGGCGGAGGTCGCAGACTCCTCCGTAAGCTGTCCATACAAACCTGGGGGCAATTGTACACTGGGGGAAAATTCTGCATGAGTGAAGAATTCTTTGGCTCCACTACTCCCTCCCCCCTAGAGCGCTTCTATTACGAAAGGCTGCATCAAGAAGTGAAGGCCCTTACCCCCTTCTTCCCACAGGAGCCTCCCATCATGTCCCCCCTACATGCCCTTCTCCAACAAACCCCCCCTCTCATGTGATATCACTACTATATCGCACAGTACAAAAAGACAGAGAGTATGCATCCCCTTAGCCAAGAGCAGATGGGAAGAAGAACTGGGACACCCTTTAACTGACGAACAATGGTCCTTTTGCTGCAGAGAAATGGGAGATATCTCCGCTAACAGCAAATTTCGAATCATTCAATATAAATATATCCATCATCTCTACTACACACAGGCGCGACTACATCCCCTGCGACTTCGCGATAATGACAGATGTGACCCCTGCGGTAGTGAGGGCGCTGACAATCAGCACATAGCCTGGGACTGTCCACCAGTTTGCTGCTTCTGGACGGAGGTCCTTGCAGCATTGGACCACATAACAGAACTGCATGTTCCCGACGACCCCCTGACCGCACTCTAAGGATACGCTGAGCCTCTGGCTGCCAAAATACGCAGATACACATCCCTTGCGCTCCTCCTTGCCAAAAGAAGGGTCGCCTGTAGATGGGAAGGAGGGATGGCACCAAAATTTAAGGATTGGCTTCAAGACCATATCTATTGCCAAGAGCAATTGCACATTTATGCGGAACTTCTACCAACCTCCTTCCGCCCGCGGGACATATGGGCACCCCTACAAGCCTACTTATTGGAACACACCACCACCATAGACTCCACGACTCCCCCCCGCAATATCCCAAAAGAATGAAGTAAATTGAAGCAAAAGGAACCCCCACCCCATATGAAACACATGAAGCACAGGAGACGCTGGGTCACCATGCTACACCACTCCACATTCCAAGGATCAGAACATGGCACAATATGCACACATGCTCAATGTACACATAATGCGATAGTGGCAATGTAATCTTTGATAAGTAGTTGTTTAAAGTCACCTGCTCACAGATAATTATATGATCCTTAAAAGATTCCCTACTCCAACTGATGCGGCCGGCCCGATGTGGTTGTAGGAGGCTTGCTGTGTAACCCCCTCCCACCCCTAACAACTTTTGACATATCATATCGCTATGTCAGCCCTTTCAGGGATGTAGGTATTATGCTGTGGATGACTCATTTTACCTTTTAATAAAGGTTTCAAAATCAAAACAAAATACAGACAAGAAAATAAATCTTTTCTGTCTGTAGTTATCGGTAAAAATCAGTAAAAACGGAAAACAGGGAGCCTTACCTATGAATAAGAAATACTCCATCACCATGCCTGTCCTCTCAGTCACATTTAGGGAAATACTAGTAGGGGAGAAGGATGTTGAAGGACTCTGACAGCCCTATTTCAGTTATGACTAGGATTTCAAGGTTGAAATTCAAGCTAGTGTTAGAAATCTACATACTTAACTACTGAACAGATGTTGTGCAGCATGCATCAAAGAAAAGAGTGTCTTGAATTGAACACAGAGTTTTGCAGCTGACTGTTATGTTTTAGGCTATCAGGTTCCTTCCTTTTACGTTAAGGGTAGGTGTGGGGAGGTCTATTGTTTATAATAACTGGGATGATGGCATTTAATGGGTTTGGGCTCCTATCTGTTTAGCACTAGAGCAAGTGATAATCTGGCTTGAATGAATGAATGAATGAATGAAAAAACACTTATAAAGTGCGTAGCTACCCTAAGGCATCCCAGCGCTAGAAGCAACAGCGGACAGAGAAGACAGCTTGATTAGGCGGAATTTTGGAAAAGCCAAGTTTTGAGGAAGTTCCGGAAAGACAGAAGGTTGGACTCGTGACGTAATTGGAGAAGAAGGATGTTCCAAAGCTTGGCAGCGTTGTAAGCAAATGAGCGCCAGCCACTTCTTACTTTTTTTTTATTTTTGGGACTGAGGCAAGGAGGAGGTTGGCCGAACAAAGTCTTCTGCTGGGCAGTAAGGGGAGACAATAGATTGCATAATTGTCGGTCCATTCCCCCAATAGGACTTGTGGGCGATACATAGAGCTTCAAATGTAATTCTCTCTGATACTGGCAGCCAATGAAGAGCCTTCAGTGCTGGCTTGGCGGAAAGCAGGCAGGGGATCTGGAGGAGCATACGAGCTGTGCAGTTTTGAACTATCTGCAACTTGGAGGTGGTAGCTTGGGGGGCTCCTAAATAGAGGGCATTCCCATAGTCCAGGCGGGAGAGAATAAGAGCCTGGACCATCAGCCTTCTTGCAAGGAAGGGAAGAAGGGGGAGGATTTTGTGAAGCATCCTAAGAATGCCGTAACAGGTGGCCGATAATTTCGCCGCCTGATGTTCAAAGTTAAGGGAGCGATCAAGCCACATGCCCAGACTTTTGCTTTGATTTTTTGGTGCAGGAGCAGGGCCGAGACAGTCTGGCCACAGTAACCCTGAGTCAAAGATTGGAGAATTGCCTAGGAGCATCAGTTCCGTCTTTTCTCCGTTCAGTTTCAGGCAGGAGAGCTCCATCCATTTACCCACCTTCCCCAGACAGGGGCCCAGGCCAGAGGGTGAATTTTACGGATGGTTTAAAGCCGCAACAAGTTGTGTGTCATCAGCGTATATGACTATTATACCTAATGGGCGTACAATCTCAGCCAGAGGACTCATATAGACATTAGATAGTGTAGGGCTAAAAGAAGAACCCTGAGGAACACCGCAGCTGAGAGGCATACGCTGAGAGATGGTATTTCCTTCGAAGACCTGAAAAGACCTGTCTTCCAGGAGGGATTGCAGCCAGGTGATGACACCCCCATCACTCCCAGACTCTTGACTCTAAGAGTCAAGATGTTGTAGTTGACAGTATCAAATGCTGCGCTAAGGTCCAGGAGAATGATAGCCGCTGTAGCGCCTCGGTCCAGAATTTTTCTGGACTCTTCAACCACCGCTAAGAGAGCAGTTTCTGTCCCCTGTTGGGGCCGAAACCCAGTCTGTGATGGGTGCAGAAGGTTGTTGGACTCTAAAAATTCAGATAAGACTGAATTAACGTGTCTTTTAATGGTTTTACTAATCGTCAGAAGGAGAGAAATAGGACGAAAGTTCCCCAGGAGGTCAGGGTCCAGATTGAGTTTTTTGAGTTCAGAGAGTTCATATAAACTTCAACAGGTTTGCAAATTTCTCCACCATTGAGGGAGGGTTGTGTTCTCCTGGGGCAAGGTTCACAATTGCATCTTGAAAGTCTATCTTCCTGGATTATTTATCAGGGTCCGTTGATTGGGTTGGTAGATGAGGTGCGACCTGAGATAAAGCTGCAATTAAAATTTTCTAAGTCAGTTTAGCCAAGGAGGTTTTAGATCTGGAGGGGGAGACAAGTGTAGTTCTTGGAGATAAAACTTGGATTTCCCTATCAAGCTGGGGGCTGAGTCTTGGAGATAGGGGCTTCGATTGGCCTAATGGTTCACAGGATTGAACTGGTGCACTAGAAATGAATGTAAGCTGAGTGTTACTCAAGGAATGAGCAGGAGAAAAAGATTTTGGGGACGATTAAAGTTGGGATGCATTGGGGGAATTCGGGAGGTAATCAGATGGGGGTTTGGGGAGAGAGGGCATTGGGGGTGCATAAGGTTGTAGGCAGAGGGAGGAATTTACAAGGGGAGGGAAGGGAAGCTAGAGAATGCTGTGGAAAGGTTTAGGTTTGGAGGTGATAATAGATATAAAAGTTGAGAAAATGGCTAATGTGTTGTGTAAGGGAGGATAAGGGAACGACGGGGGAGGATGCTGGTGTTGAAGCATGGGGATTGAAGGGACTAAGGGAGAAGAGTGGAGGTGTGTGAACGGGTGAGGGAGAACAAAGGCTGAGAACTGGGCAGCATAGGATCCCAATCAAGGGGTGTCTGAACTGGAATGAGGAGGGAAATGAATTGGAGAAGAACACTGAGGAAGCGATTCAGCTGTGGCACTAACGCTTTGGAGGTGGTCGAGGTTGAGGCTCTGACCTGGCAGGTAGGGAGCAAGTCAGTACAGGAGTGGCAGAGGAAGAAAAGTACTTGAAAGAGGTTTGACGGATTGAAAGAGGGAAACAAACAAAGTCAGATTATTGTAATTCACTTGGATCATGTCCTTGACGTTGCTATAGATGGCAATTAAGAGGTTTATAATAAAGTGAGATGAGGGGCAGACCATTAGTTTTCTACCATAGGCAATTTTGGTGGCTGAGGAGATGTCCTCTTCCTTCTGTAGTGGGTTAGCCCAAACGTCCATGTTGAGAGGGAGAAGTAGTAGGTCAGTGTTGAGTGAGCCTCTCTGTGCCCAATGATATTGGTTAGTGATCATTGTTTCCAGAAATTCTCTTGGTATTTTGTGCTTAAAGTCTTTCATTGACTGGAAGGATACATTTGGGGGAGGGGAGATTTTGAAAGAATTTGCTGAGTTATTTTAGGGTGAAGGGAGGCCAGAGTGGGTCATTTTGGTAGATTTAAAAATACACAAGACAGGGTGTGATCTGCACACTTCTTTCCTTGAGCTGCCATTGCAGTTTCATCAATCACAAACTTTTGAACTCATTTTACTCACAGTCAACGTGAGATTACTTAGGAAAGGTTCTTGTACTATCCAGAACAAGATGAGCTCATTGACCGACCTCAAGTTAATTCCTTCAGTGTGTACGGTATGTGTTACTTTATTTGCTCAGACAATGGAGAATATCATACTATTATATCCGCAGGCTTTATACTAACACAGCTTCCAGGTGAAAGAGATGGAATTTGTTCAGGTCCTTGAAACTGCAAAGCACACATTTTCTTCGTGTTATTATAAAAAGTATTCACAGTTTCCACATAAAAAAATAAGTTCTTCTTGGAATAAAAGATTTCTGTTTAGTTTAAATAAGTTGACATAAATTGTTTCTTTAGCAGGATGAGGAGATGAAATAATTTAGAGCAAAATTAAAATGTGTTACAAGAACTCGCCTGATTGATGATGTGAGGGGTGTCAATGTCTTTCTGCTACTTCAATTGGAAAAGTACGAAGACCAAAAGTCATATGTTTTACAGAGATATATACAGGTTCCTAGCTGAGGGGTGTGGGGGTTTTGCTTATTCTTTTTAGCAGGATGCTTGCAGAATCACACAACTTTTTTTGAGTTCTGCAGAGATAAAAGGGAGGGGCCGTGGGCAGTATCTGTGAAACACACAGGGAGGCAGACAAGCTCAGTGCGAAGAGAGGGCATCAGCTGTACGAGGGCAGATTTAGATGCAGACTTTCTTGCTAAGAACCCCAAGTTTTATGCTTTGACTAACTGGCTTTGCTAAGACTTATTTGTCTTATGCCTTTATTCATTTATTTCTCCTTATGGGAGATTTTGCAAATATTAATTATTAATTTAGCTTCATGCTAAGCTCACTCTTGTATTATATTTCTTGAATTCTTTTTGAGTTCGGACTGACATTTATGCCTCATTTTTCCATAGAAATAGGGATTTCTTCCTTTATGCAGCGCTTTGTATGCAATCTATAATATGTTTCGTATTGATTTCTATTTTTTCCTATTTTCAATTCTGTAACCTGATTGATATCTGACTAATGAATGAAGAGTCAGACAACCTTAAATTTTGATTGGAAAATAAATCCCTTTATAACTACTCACAACTCTCATTATTTACTTAAATAGTTATTTGCATTTGATTTGCTCATGTTCATGTAAGTCTCCTTCTGAGTCATCACACGGTGGCAAAGGTCCCTTGTCTTGAGCGGAAAACAAAGATAGCGGTGTTTTTGCTAGGGGAGATTACCGTGAAATTTCCGCTCCATCACCCTTAAAAGGAGGCAGAGGGTGCCTGGCTTGGAACACTCGTAGAGACAGTCAAGCTTAAGCTCAGATCTTAGACCTCAGCATTACAGACGCAGTAGGTGGGCAGGCATTGACTCTGATGAGCAGTACCAGTGATGTAGGTGGACCAGGGTGAGTGCAGGAGTAGGAGAGGCCTCCTCTCCCGGTCACTACTGTCTTTGTGCCCCGCTACCAGCTCCTTCAGCATCAGGCTGTGCCAGCACTCACCTCAGCCTCCCTCCGTGAACCACATGCTCTTTACGGCAGTAGTATTTCATCTCACACCCAGCTCGGCATTGGGGAGGAAAGAGCCATTGGCTTTTCACGCAATCACAAGTGATGGGAGAGCAGGTGAGACTGAAAATCTCTTTGGTTTCTCATTCAGGTCTTATAACTTGCACCTTCATTCCTGGATGGGATTTCCTGAGAAGAATTTACACCTAATGTATCCCAGGGTAGAGGAGCTTGTAGTGGAGCTTCCATGATTGTGCCGGGTATTTTGTGAGCAGTAGCAGTTGCTCAGATGATATAATGCAATATGATTTTGATTGCACAAGGTTTTGTGTATCTGTTCTACTAAAAACAACAACAAGAATCTGCTCAACAGGTGATACACCTCCTTCTCTGAAATGGCAAGTGACATTCAGAAAGAAAGGTGTCACCTGATCACAGGCTGTACTCAATTCCTCCACCCTACATTTGGTGCTGTGCATGTTCCACTAAGAGCATCCTGCTTGGAGCACATGTTAACTATACTATACTGCAGCAAAAGGACTGATAACAACTTCCCTGTATGGGGAGGCTCTCTGTGTCCTAAGGAATTTATTGTGCTGAACATTACATCAGACCTCCCATCTCTGAGAAGGACACCTTTTCAAATTAAGTAGTCAGAATATCCATTCTCTGTTTTGACCACCTAATATCTTGTCAGATTCATTTACATTGGAGGGGAGAGTTAGATGTGCGGCAACCCATTTACAGCATATTAAACAGAACTTGAATAAATGTATGACAGTCTCCAACTGAGGACCAGGTGCTCATAGCCAGGGCCACTGGAATTATGCGGCAGAAGAGGGTGAAATTATGTGGCAGTGTTAACTAAATTATGCAGCAAGAAATGCCAAATTATGTGGAATAATGTGGTACATTTTCTGATAGTATTACTTCATTCTTTTGTAATGTTTACACTTATTAACACTGTCTAGGCATGGGGTGCACCTCATTAGTACCAGTTTAACATCCAAATATAGCATTTAACAACAGAAAGCTGACCAGTGAACTTTTGCAAAGGGCTTTCCACTGCGCACAAAATGTAGCGCAGCGTTTTCACAAACTTTTGAACCGTTTGTCCTAGAAACTATTTTTTTTTAATCTGCAGAATATGCAACAGATGATGGATTATGTAGCAAATGCTGCAGATCCATATTTATTTGAAAAACGATGCAGCCGCACACTTACATAACTCCAGTGACCCCTCTCATAGCCCAGAGTGACCCACAGGCATTATATGTCAAAGGAAGCCAGGGTTACCTGTTGTTGCATTCACCAGTGATGGTTCTGTATCGACTGTTTGGACAAGCTGCTGGCATTGACTGATAGGCACACCCAGTGACCTTGGAGATGGAGTGAAGCTGTTCAGCAGTGAGTATATCTGCAAAAGGTTACGGCGAAAGTATTATTAGAGCATTACTAATCATCCCAACCCCTCTATTACTGAATATATACTGTTTACATCCACTATATTTGCCAAACCATTCCAATACATGTTTTGTTTCAGTTTTTTTTTACTATGCTTGCCTAATTCAACCACTTTTATCAAAATACTTTTTCCCAAAGAATCCTTAATTGGTTAGATTGGGAGTTGTTTTACTGCTCATCTCAAATGGTTCCCATTTCGCTGAATAGTCTTGTCTTCTTTAAGTATAAAATGTACAAAGTGCGTTCTGGGAAATGAAGAGAAATGGGCCATTGTACAAGAAAAATCCAAATAAGATTCAAAGGATATATGTTTAATGCACAAAGGGATAAATAACTTTGGAAACATTTTAAGTATGTTACAAATTAATATTCAGTAGAATAGATACTTCAAGAAAGGTCACGGAACAATAACAAACCTGAAAAAGTCTACCCAAAGAAATGAGTTTTTAGTGCATTTCAAGAAAAAAATACCGAGGAGAGCGTGAGTATTTCAACTGACAAAGAATTTAAAAAATATATAATACAACATCAGAACATGCTTCATTTTAAAAGTTTGTCTATTGAAATGGTGGTATGTCAACACAATATATGCCCTTAATGGCGTTGTTGTACCTCAAGAGCACCAAACCAGACTAGAGAGGCTGCGTGCCAGACCGACCCGTCTCTCTTCCCAAAAGCAAAGTCTTTTTCAGAGAGAGTGTCTTCCACTTACCAACAAAGCCTCCTCTACCACCCCTTCCTAAACTCTGGGAAAGGAGAATTGAGGGAATTTGGCTTTCAGGAGTCATGTTCTGTTGGTCGTAGACTTTGGTCGCACGTAGAGGACTTGTGTCTCTCTCTGCTCATGATTGCTTGCACAGGTTGGAGTGAGGCAAAGTCTACATTGCAACAAGACAGTAGTTGTAGTAAGTGTCAGGTCTTCTTACCCATTCCAAAATGGCCACTGCTCGTACAAACTCACTTCTTTTGAGGTGAACATATTCGGGTTATTTAGGGAAGTGTTAATTATAGAACTCAGCATTACAATGCTTTTGATTTTTTTATTTCCCGGAGGGTTCATTTCGTGATGAAGAGCAGCTAAATAGAAGTTTACAAATGCGAACTTGTGGAGGATAAGAACATTCCAGAAGGAAACCAGGAGAACATCCTGCTGGTGTTAAAGTATGTCATGTTATGTTAAAGATGCTTTGCATCCCACAGAACAAGTACATCCTATTGTGCCTTTCCATAGCATGTGGCATGTGACATGCAGCACACACATACATAGTGACAAAAGAAAAGAAAGATATGATTAAATGTATGGGTTTGAGTGTTGTGGATGGAGTCATAGATTATGAATACAGTTTCTTTCGGAGTTTACCAAACAGTCCTTTACCTATATATTCTGAGTGTAGATATGGAGCTAGGGTTGGCTAGCTCTCATGCTCCCATGCCATGCACATCCTAAAGTAATAGGACCAAAGAATTGGCTATAAGAGTAGGCTCTTTGGAGTGAGCACAGTCTCAATAGTGGTGCTAAACAGTCCAACTGTGCCCGACTCCTCACATACATGCATCCCTTACAGGGGTTACTGAATTGCTGCTTGCTCATTGTTTAATTAGCATTACATGCTCTACCAGGGACTCCCTGTTAGCCTCTAATAGGAATTTCTTCCCACTTCCCTACATACTTATTTATACTCAAGATATTTTAATCTCTTACTGGTTCTACGTAACAGGCTGCTAATTGTTGTACTTCTTTGATACGCAGTACAGTCTCACTTTGGTAGTACTCGGCCTCCTCTGGTCGGTGACACTGAACATTCTCTCAGTGGCTGAATTGAGCCTCCTCTGGTTGGTTAATCTCTGAACTGTCTCTCATTGGTTACGATAGACACTTTCTTGGTAGCTTTACTGAACATTATCTAATTGGTTGTACTTATTGTTAGACCTGGCACCATTGGCGTGGGTCTCCCTTCCATTTTTCGCTGTTGTCTCCTCTGTTTTTGCTAGTATTAGATGCTCTGGGCGCTGTGCCACTGCCATTCAGTGCCACAGCGCGAATGCTCCCTGTGTAAATATGACATTTGAATTGGTATATCCATGATTGGCTTACTTGGTTTACCTGTTAGTCCCTTTTAGCGTGGCCTGTGTGTGCCCAGGGCTGGTAAACCAAATGCTGCTGGTGGGACTGCAGCGCTGGTTTGCGCCACCCACAGAAGCAGCTTGTAAAGTGTATCTCAGACCTGCCACTGCAGAGTCTGCATGCAGTCCAGAACTGCCATCTTGGCTGTGAAGTGCACACACTGAACCTTCTCTTGGCACCATGTGAGTCACCCCTATGGTAGGATGCATTGTATGTGTAAGGTAGGACATGCTCTGATGTTTGTAACATGTCCTGGTAGTGAATTACACCCAATTTCGTTTTTCACTACTGTAAGGCTACCTGTTCTCCATAGGCCAGAATGGGAGGTTTGACTATTACATTCTATAGTCCTAACTGGCCCAAAGAACATGGTAGAAAAACGAATTTAGTATGCCTGAGCTCAGAATATTAAAATACATCTTTTAGTGAAGTTTATTTTTATATTCTGTGTTTGAAAATACCACTTTTAGAAAGTAGGCATTTTCTTGCCTAAGCCTTCCAGTGTGCTTTGCTAATATGTGTATTGACTGTCTGGTTTTGGAGGGACAGGGAAGGCTAAATCAGACCTGGGTTGAATAGAGAGATCTGCATTGGAGTATGGGGAGGGGGTAGCTCCTTGACCTGAATAGGGCTGTGCCTGGCAAGGTGAATGCTGGCTCCACCTCCCACTTTGCGTCTGATGGCAGACCCCCTCTTTCTGAAAGGAAGGATGCAGCCTGGAAAACAAAGTGCTCCAGGACTGACCAGAACTGGTTCTGGCTGGGTTCAGTGACTTGTAGCTTCTTAGAACAAAGACTTTTGGGGTATAAATATCTGTGCTCAAACCCCTACAATTTGTATTGCTCCTGGACAACAAGAAGAACCTCTGTCCGTATAACTGAAGGAATCTACAGGAGAGGACTATCCTTATGCTTGTATGCTGTTTCTTGGATTGGCCTGCAGTGGTTACTACTGGACTTGAAAGAAGAGGAAAAGGACTTTGAAGAGTACTTTTATTTTCAACTTGCTACAGCAATCACCCAAGGGCTAGAAGAGAGCTAGCCTCCTGCTGGAGTCTCAGGCACATCAGACTCCACCACCAGCCTCGTGTTTCCTCCCAGTGAGGATTTCTATCTGCAGATGAGGCTCCTGTGAGTTCCAGGGCCTCTAGTTCTACTACAGAGAAGAGAGTGCTGAAGATCATCGCTAACGCCCGTTTGCAAGCCGCCGCAGCTGAAGCTCGTACGAAAAATCATCGCGCTGCTGCCGCTGAGTGCTCGCTACCGGAGATCATCACTTCACACGTTTGCGGGCTGCCAAAGGCTCGCTAACTTCAAGATTATTGCATCGCACAGTTGCGGGCTGCCAACTGCTCGCTAACCCAAAGATTATCGCATCGCATGTTTGCGGGCCTCCAAGTGCTCGCTAACCAAAGATCATCGCATCGAGTTCATCGCTTCAAGACATCGCAGCGCGGACGATGGGCGTCATCACATCACATCAGGATCGTCGCTCCCTCGCGGAGCGCCATTTCTTTGCATCGCAACAAGATCGCACACGCAACAGGCTTGGCGCATCATCCTCCCTTGCGGCAAGGATTTCAACGCATCGCCGGCTTAGCGTGGAGAAGTTTGTCGCTTTGTCCTGCACACAGATCAGCGCATCATCCTCCCTTGCAGCAAGGATCACGCGTGAGGAAAATCATCGCTACAGCTCCTTAGCAACATTTTGGTTGGTTTGCTACAGAATCCAGGTACTTTGTGAGTAAAAGGGTCGCAGAGACCACTGCTTTGAACTGAACTCCTCTTTGCACACTTTGAACTATTTTTGCAGCCTTTCAAGAGTAACCCTATTTTACTAGTATTGTGGCTTTTTACTGTTATTGGTCTTGTGTTAAGTCTATATATACAGATACTTATTTTTTATAGCTACTTGTGTGGTGTCCCTTTGTAGTGTTCCTCACTGTGTTACTGTGTATGGTCATAAATGCTTCACACACTGCCTCTGAGATAAGCCTAGCTGCTCGTGCTACGTTACCACAGGGTTGAGCAGGGGTTATCTAAGGGTGACTTAGGAAGAAGGGTCCCTACTTGGACAGTGGCCAGCCATTGCCAACTAGAGACCCCCATTTCTAACACTTATAATCTATTTCTGGTTGTACTAAGCTATCTGTCAGTGGTTGGTTAGAGTGAACAGACTATCAGTGGTTGTATTTGACCTCCTGCAGTTGATACCCTCTGAAGAGTATTTCACTGCTTGCAATGGACAGTCTTTGGCCAGCTACATTGAATAATATCTGATAAGTAATACTAAACAGCCTCTTAGTGGTTATACTAAACAGTCTGGCAGTGGCTGTACTGGGCCCTCTCTGGTTGGTTAGACTGAGCAGCACTTTGCTAGTTGCTAGTTAGTGAACAGTCACCTCCCAAGGCTATTCATCAGTCTCTTACCTGTGATATTGAAGGGCCTCTGGTAGGAGTTCTCCACCCTCTCCTTCAACAATTGGAAGGTGGTCTCCATATAATCCGCTGCCCGGATGGCGGTCCTGCTGCCGGCCACCGGCTGCTTGAAGAAAGCCATGATGTCCGAGGGCGAGAGGCTCCTCTGCTTCAGTTTGTTTTTTAAACTGGGGAGGAAAAATATAATTTAGGTCTGGTCAAGTTGTTGTGTCTTCAAGTTTCAGTTAAATGTATCAATTGCCAGAACTGCAAATGAAGACACAGATCATGAGCAGCACCGCAGCAGTGCAAGCCTCGAGGCCGAGGACAGGACCTACATGTCTTAAAGTTCTGATTGACTTTTATGCTTATCAAAAAAGTGAGCTTTGTAGTGCAGTTACTCTTTTCATTGCTAGATCTGAATCTAATGAGTGTACCCCCTTTCCATTATTTAATGAAACGATCTTCTCTAGAACAATGTGTCCTTGCATGCTGTAGCTCCCCATTAGGAAAGCTTTTCAAATTCTGAGCTTGGACACGAGGTTCTTGCAGGCAAAACAGAAGGACAAAGTTTTATCCTAAAAATAACGTTTTCCAGACTAGTTCTGACAATCTAAATTTCTGATGTGTGATGAGGCAGATTAACCAGTTTACCATTAATGGCACTGAGAAACCTTGAACAATCCTCCAATGGAATCTAATATTAGGAGCAGATCATCTATATATTGTAGTAACAGGACTATATCACTAAATAACGTTTCTACTTGGTTTCTACAGACCACCATTTGTCTCAATATCCCTTTAGTAATTTGGACTAGTTGATGCTAAGGTCCACGTTGAGTGCCCTGCAAATGCTGATTTGTGCACACACTGGAGTTTATGCCTGAATCAAGATGCCAGGTTTTCCAATAATTACCACACCGACTCATTTTTGCCTGTACAATTTCTTACAGCTAAAACCAGAGGTGAATTTGTAGGGGTAATGGCATCAAACTCCGAATTTTCAGACGTAAAAAAGGGAAGGCAGCGGTATGGAGTTTCAAGCTAACCTGGCTGATATGGGGTAATACCCACAAAACCGGTCCCAGGATGCTTGTTTTCCAGTCCAGGGATGACCTGGCCTGGCAGTTCGGGCTGGACTGTTCCCATGGGGAGCAGGGTCAAGGCTGATTTGAATATGGCTGTGTCTAAACTGGAAAGGCGTGGTGAGCAAATTAATGATGGATTATACCCATATCTGAGACTAGGGGTGAATGTTTGACAATGTTCAGCATTCCTTCCATCATCTTTTTGTGTTGCATATCCAAATATCGTGCCAGAAAATATCAATACCATGGGGTTTGTTCGTTGTCAAGTGTGATGTTGTTGCACCATGCAGATTTCCATACTTCAGACTGAGGGGAACGAAGTAAAACTGCATAATGTGCCCTTCTCTGAGGTTTGTAAACTCAGAATGTGCAGTGTTTTTGCCAGCACAAATTCCACTCTTTTTTTTCTTGGGAAAAATTGTGTGGTGAATTACAGTAAAACTCAAAGAAACAATTTGTTGCAAAGTGCCCATTCGTAATGAGGGCCAAAGCAGGACCTGTCATGAAATGGGTGTTCAGTTACTAAATCGAGGAAAGGTGTGACACACAAGGGCAAGGTAGACTAAGTCTCCCGCATACACAGAACAGACACAGCATCACCAGCAGCAATTAATGCTTCACTGTCGGAGAGAGGAGTGGTGTGACACACAAGGGCAAGGTAGACTAAGTCTCCCGCATACACAGAACAGACACAGCATCACCAGCAGCAATTAATGCTTCACTGTCGGAGAGAGGAGCGGTGTGACACACATTGGCAGGGTAGACTAAGCCACCTCACATACACAGAACAGACATAGCATCACCAGCAGCAATGAATGCTTCACCGTCGGAGAGAGGAGTGGTGTGACACACAAGGGCAGTGTAGACTAAGCCACACCACATACACAGAACAGCCATAGCATCACCAGCAGCAATGAATGCTTCGCCGTCATAAAGAGGAGAGGTGTGACACACATGGAGGGTAGACTAAGCCACCCCACATACACAGAACAGACATAGTATCACCAGCAGCAATGAATGCTTTACCGTTGGAGAGAGTAGAGTTGTGACACACATACAGGGTAGACTAAGCCACCTCACATACACAGAACAGACACAGTAACACCAGCAGCAATGAGTGCTTCACCACGGGAGAGAGGAGAGGTGTGACACACAAGGGCAGGGTAGACTAAGCCACCCCACATACACAGAACAGACACAGTATCACCAGCAGCAATGAATGCTTCACCGTCGGAGAGAGGAGAGGTGTGCACACATGGAGGGTAGGCTAAGCCACCCCACATACACAGAACAGACATAGTATCAACAGCGGTGGTGCACACTTCACCAGCAGATACCGTTGAGCCTAAGAAGAAGTGGAGCTCGATAAGAGGTGGCGGATCTCAATCGGGGCATGTAGATTGAATCTCTTGGATTTATGGGAATTCTGATGGAGGAATGATAGATTCAGCCGTGATGGAAGATACAAAGGGCTAAGTAAGAATTCGAGCAATTATGATTGCTCTAAAAGGGCAGGTCAGAGTTCAGAGTCTTAACAATGATAGGATTTCTGGCAGTGATCTATGGTGATTCTCTCTTCACTCTAACAGTGATGGCATCTCTAGAGGAACAAGTTGAGAGATTAAAGGCCACTCAATGGTAGTTGCCTATTTTGAAGAGGCAGGTTCTAAAACCTGTTATGTTGGCAGCTCTGAAAGAGCATGTTGGGGAGTTCTGAATGTGCATGTTGGGGAGCTCTGAATGTGCAGGTCCGAGAAGGTCAGAGACCAGAAGACAGGAAGTCATGGCAGCTTTGATGGAGACAGATTGAGGTTCAGAAGTTGAATAAAGAATCCTGAAGGGACATGTCAGACTTCAGAATCAGACAGTCATTCTGCGCCTGATGATGGTTGTTTTATACCTCCCCGTTACTTCCACACTTGAGGAATTTGCCTATAGATATGACTCAGTAATACCCAAACCTTCGTGACTCACGTTTGGCGCGTGTGCTTGTAGGCGGAATCCACCAGGTGCTTGGCTTCTTCAGCACACCTGAGAATGAAGGAAGTCTCCACCTCTTCCAGCCCATCTGCAAAGAGGAAACTCAGATTTAAACACAGAGTTGTGCCATTTACAAGAAGGGACTACAGTCTGACCCTTATCTGCAAGTGCTGCTGTCAAACTAACAGTACCTACTCGAATTCCGCCATTGTCAAGGAAAAACAAGCTACAGCCTTTTAATTCGTCCAGTGTATCATGCTATTTTCAGGATAAAATACAATTTTCAAGAGGTTTTCTCACAGTTGCTATGGAATTCCCATACACAAAAGCTTGGGAAGAGTTCGAGGGAGTAAGCCTTTCCTGTTTATTATCCATAAATCCTTGAAGGATGATCATTTTGAAATAAAAAAGACAGGGTAAGAGAGAATGAACGAAACAAAGCAATGAGCAAAGCTAGGAGGAAAAGCAAAAAAGGAGAAGGAGGAAAAAAGACGGTGTGGAGACAGGGATAGGTAAAAAAATACTTAAGGAAAAAAGTCAGATTAGAAGTAGGCCAAGGTATATGGGGACGATGGGGAAGAGAGTAAAGAAAACAACAAAGGGAAAATGAGACACAGACAGCAGATTTGTAACAAACGTTAAAAAAGCCCACCGGTATCAGTTTTTTTAACAAGAAATGGAAAAGCTAATACATATGGCTGTAACTGAAAATCAGCTTTGCTAATGCTTGTTACTAGCTTACTAGAGATGCCTCCAATTGGAAATAAAACCTTTCTGTAGAATGCTGCAGTATTCTTAGGTAGTTACTTGTGATCTCTTGAGTCAGAGATAAATTTTGCAGTAATCTTCCTGAATTCAGAATCAAATCATTTCTGTCTCAGACTGCAGTACCTTTGGTCATTAGTAGAGGTCACTGTAGTGAGAAATAGATCGTTTCTCTAGCAGGCTGCAGTACCGTAGGTGTTTACAAAAGATCAGGCTGCAGGAGCATAGATTAGTAACAGAGGTCCTGGGGTCAGAAACAAATTCTTTCAGGAGCCGGTGGACTACTTTACTTTATCAATAGGGTCTGGAATCCATCACAAATAGTTTTCGGTAGCAGATTGCAGTACCTCAGGTCGTCAATAATAATAATAAAAATAAAAGGGATCTTATCGTGCGCAAACATAGCCCAATGGGCGTCAAGGCGCCTAATTCTAAATCCAACTCATGACAAAAGCCCCTGCAGCTCAACCTGTGTAGGCTCTAGAAAAGCACCACGTTTTTAGGGCCTTTTTAAACAGCGCTAAAGAGGGTAAGGTCTTTAACTCTGTCGGCAAGATGTTCCAAAGTTGTGGAGCAACGACTGAAAAAGCCCTGGCTCCCCATCTAGTGAGCTTAAAGCGAGGAACAACAAGTTGGAATAGTCCCGAAGAGCGCAGACACCTTGTAGGGTGGTAACGGGTAAGCAGGGAGCTGATAGCGCCTTTAGATCCATCCTCGAGTGCTCTATAGGTCAGACAGAGAATTTTAAAATAGATTCTGTGCTGAATAGGCAGCCAATGGAGGTCTCTCCTCGCAGCAGTAGCAGAAGAGGACCTGGAAAGATCCAGGACAAAACGTGCAGCAGCGTTCTGCACGATTTGCAGTCGATGTATAAGGCCCTTGTTGGATTCCATGTAGAGAGAATTGCAATAGTCCAACCTGGAACCAACAAGGGCGACTGCAATCTGCTTGCGTGCTTGAAGAGACAAATAGCTGCGAATTCTGTTGAGCGTCCTGATCACGCCCCAGCAGGTCGAAACAGTCCGATTCACCTGTAAGGACATCGAGAGTGAGGTATCAAACACTACACCCAGATTTCTGGCAGATTGAGAGGGAGTGGGGCAGATGCCAAGAGAAGAGGGCCACCACTCACTCGACCAGATATCTTGGTCCTTCCCAAAGATCAGGACCTCAGTCTTGTCACCATTTAGCTTCAGGGAGTTGGTAACCATCCAATCTGCAACATGTTGCATACAGGACCTGAAGCTAAAGGCAGATGTTAAAACAGAGGACTGAGTTAGTGAAACCATGATCTGGGTGTCATCGGCGTATGATACCACCTCCATCCCCTGCGATCTTACTAGCCTAGCAAGGGAGGCCACGTAGATGTTGAACAGGGTCAGACTTAATGCCGACCCCTGTGGCACCCCACATTGCAGAGACTTTGCTGGGGAGAGGTGGTTGCCGAGCATCACTCTCTGTTCCCTATCAAGGAGAAAGGAGTTGAGGAGGCTCAGGGCCGAGCCAGTGACACCTGCCTCCCTAAGCCGAGATGTTAGAATGGCAGGAGACAGAGTGTCGAATGCGGCTGTGAGGTCCAGTAGCACTAGAACAGTAGTTTGTCCAACATCAACCTTGCGTCGGATGTTGTCGACTACAGAGGTGAGGGCAGATTCTGTGCTGTGATGTTTTCGAAATCCATGCTGGGTAATGTCAAGATACTCCGAAGCTTCAAGAAAAGAGGATAAATGGCGATTCAGGTGTGCTTCTAGAATTTTAGCGGGTGCAGGGAGCAGAGAGATAGGTCTAAAATTTTTCAAGAGGCCAGGATCGAGTGAGGGCTTCTTAAGAAGCGGCTTCACAATGGCCTTCTTCCATATTGATGGAAAAATACCTTGAACAATTGCCTTGTTCATCACCTCAAGTAGGGGAGGAAGGAGGCTGTTCCTACACTCTTTTAGCTTTTTGAGAGGCAATGGATCTAGTGGAGAGGAGGATTTCGTCTTGTCTAGAAGAAGATTCAAACCCTCCAGAGACATAGAAGGAAAAACAGAAAGGAGGCTGGAAGGGACTATATCCAGTGTCTCAAAAGAGCTTATGCCTGGAGGGAGATTTTCTGCCAAGGAAAGACGTTGTACTTCCAAGGAAGTATGAATATCAAAGATTTTTGTGTAGAAATCCTTCTCTACAGGAAACCATAGACATTGCTAAAGGGATAGAGCGTTCTCTGGAAAGCACAAAGGAGCTCTCTTCTGATAAGAATTAAAAAAATGATGTATATTATATTCAAGAGCATAAGAAACATGTACCTAACTATGACAGAAAGGGAAAAACTAGTAAAAGTCCAAATTCTAATGCTTTTATTTGTTTTAGATGTGGTTCAAGGAATCATAAGGCGGATTTTCAAGGGTGCCCTGCGCAGGGGAGGAAATGCACCAAATGTTTTAAGGTAGGACATTTTGCTGGTGTGTGCAACAATTTTAAAACTCAGAGATTTCAAAAAGTTAAAGTTAGTTCTCTAGATGATTTTGAGGAAGACATGTGCTCTAATATTGTATTGACAGTAGATGACCCTGGAGATGCCATAAAAGGTCCACTTGGTGTTGCGCACATAGGAAATGTGGAAATTAATATCATGGCGGACTCAGGTTCGCCTATTACCATTATATCTGATATTAAGTACGAAAAGTTTTGGCCAAATACTGATTTACTAGCTTCAGATGTCAATCCCAAAGCATTTGGGGATTTTGACATAAATATGTTGGGTTATTTTCAAGATAACTTGAATATTAAAGGAAGAACCATTTCTACTAAAGTATATGTCGCAGAGCGTGGCAGAGACATAGTAGGGTGGAAAGATTTGGCGCGACTGGGGATTTTTCTCAAACCTGGTGCCGATGATCCTATTGTGTTGGATGAAAATTTTGTTCATGCAGTCTCTTTTTCTGATTCTTCGTCGTCTTTAGACAAAGTTGAATCAATTCTAAGTAAATATGAGGCTCTTGTTGAAGACCGAATTGGTTGTGTCAAAGGGTTTGAACATACCATAAAGTTGAAGAAAAATGCTATACCAGTTAAGCATAAGGTAAGACCAATTCCTTTGTCTGTAAAAGCTGATTTACAAAAACTTCTCAACAAGTTAGTTGATGAAGGGGTTATTGAACAAACCAATTCAGCAGAATGGGTTTCTGCCATAGTTTTGATTAAAAAAAAGAATGGTGAAGTTCGTTTATGTGCTGATTTGAGATCATTAAACAAAAATATTTTAGTGGATTGTTTTCCTTTACCCAAAATCCAGGAGATTCTTGCGGCCACGAAGGGTTCAAAATATTTTTCGTTGATAGATCTCAAATCAGCATATCACCAAGTACAACTGTCTGATGAATCTAAAGATCTAACTACATTCATTACTCCGTTGGGTGCTTATAGATTTGTAAGACTTCCTTTCGGGTTGGCTTCATCAGCCAGCGTGTTTCAAAAATTGATGGAATGTATATTTAAAGGAGTTATGGGTGTTCAGAAGTTTCAGGACGACATACTCATTCATGCTAATACAATCGAAGAACACAATGAAATTTTAGATATTGTCCTTAACAAATTAAACGAGAGAGGTATGACAGTTGCTAAAGACAAATGTAAGATCCTCCAAACTGAAATTGAATACTTGGGCCATATATTGAGTGGAAATGGTATCAAACCTAAACTCAATTTAGTTAGAGCCATATCTGATGCCCCTAAACCTACTGATAAAGATACCCTTAAATCCTTTTTGGGGCTCAGTGAATATTATTCACGTTTTGTTGAAAACTACTCAGAAATAGTTGAGCCTTTACGCGTTTTGCTTCGCAAAGGAGAAAAATATGTTTGGTCTGAGAATCAAGATTTTGCTTTTACAGAGATCAAAAAAGCAATTGTTAGAGCCCCAACTTTGAAACCCTATGATCCTGATGGTACCAATATCATCACAGTAGATGCAAGTTCGATTGGCATAGGTGCTGTTTATACTCAAAAAGTAGCAGGTAATGTGCATACCATCGCATTCATTTCTAGACGTTTATTGGATGCAGAGTGTAACTACAGCACTATAGAGAGGGAAGCCCTTGCTTGTGTTTGGGCTGTTGATAAACTCAAGATGTACTTATGGGGTAAACGTTTTGAGTTGATCACAGATCACAAACCTTTGACTTTCTTAATGGACGGTTGTGGCAGGGGAAATGGCAAAGTGTCTGCAAGGTTAGTAAGATTGTTATCAAAACTTCAGGAATACAATTTCACTATTAAACACATAGCAGGTAAGAAAAACGTAAGTGCTGACTTCCTTTCACGTCTCCCATTGAACAACGAAGAACCCAAAGTAGAAGAAGACACTGAATGTGTAGTGTCGTATGTGCATGGTTTTAACCAATCAGAACAGGTGTGTAAAGAATCTGAATGGTTGAGCCTCATGGAGGAAGATCCAGTGTTAAACAAGGTAAAAGCGTATATATTGAGCAAGTGGCCGCTTATCAGAAATGTACATGCCGCATTAAAAACGTATGTGCAAGTTGCGGAAGAATTGAGCATTGAGAAGGGTTTTGTTTTACGGGGGGATTTGTTGATTCCACCTACAAAACTAAGAAAACATCTAGTTGAGTTAGCTCATAATTCCCATTTGGGGTCAACCATGACAAAAAAAATATTGAAACAATATTATTGGTGGCCTGGATTGGACTCTGATGTAAATGAATTTGTGGATAAATGTTCCATATGTTTGAAGTCAGATAAACATTGGAAGCCTAGAGTGCAAGAAATGCAGTTAGTTGATATTCCTAATTCATCGTGGATCAAACTTGCTATTGATTTTGCAGGTCCTTTCAGTTTGTTGGAACATAATTCAAGATTTGTAGTTGTATTATGTGATTATTATAGTAAATGGATATATGTCAAATTTGTATCAACTATAGACTCCAAATGTGTAATAGAATTCTTGGAGTCATGTTTTTCTTTGGAAGGTTTCCCGCAGGTCTTGGTTTCGGACAATGGAAAACAGCTTACCTCTGAATTAATGATCACATTTTTAAAGAGAAGTGGAATACGTCAAGAAAAGACTCCATGTTATTCGCCTAAATCCAATGGACAAGTGGAAAGAGTTAATCGTTTTCTTAAAGATGGTATTCAGATGGCACTTTCTGCAGGTTTTCCAGTAGTTGAATTCACTCGCGAAAGAGTTGATATGTACAACAACACAATTAACAGTGTAACAGGGTATACGCCCTTTTTCCTCATGAGAGGACGGCAATGTAACACTGCTATTACTCCAAAGTTTTCTATCCTTCAAGAACGAATTCAGGAAGGAACAAAGTTGGATGACTCTAACCTTAAAGTGAGAGATAAGATTGTAAAGCAACAAATTAAGTCAAAAGAATACCATGACAAGATTCATAGAGCCATTGTTAAAGATATCTGCAAAGGTGATTGGGTAATTGTCAAAAAACCTTTTGTCAGGCATAAAGGAGAGTCCAAATACTACGAACCTAGTGAAGTGATGGATGTCTCGAGCGGTTCTGTTCAACTCCATAAATTGGGGTGGAGAAACAAAAGTGATGTCATCAAGCTCAAAGGTGGGCAGAAAGATCTCATGACATGTCCACTTAATGAGAGTGTAGATTCCGATCAGAGTAATTGTTGGTTTGACTTGAGTCTAAATAAAAATGGAGGTGTTTCCACCAATCCCCAATCAGACATAAATGAACCAACTAGGGAATGCTCTATTCCAAAGGAAACATCAGGGATACCTACGCATGTTGTTATTGAAAAAGAAATGCTACATAACAGTGAAACTCTGGGGGCATCAACTGATCAAGAGATGCAAGTACCGAGGGTAGTAGCTACAGAGGGAACTGTTAGTGATAACAACGATTTGTTTGCTTCTAATATCTGTGAAGGGTCTTGTACCGGTTCTGGAAGATTAACACGTGTTCCAAACAGGTTTAGAGACTTTATAATGTATTAAGGTTTGTTTGTGTGAGAAAGGGAGATGTTGTGTATCTTAACATGTTTTTCTTCCTCGCGCATTGGGGGGCTTTACTCTGTTCCCATTGGTTGTCTTCCCTCCACGTCATTTAGAATGTTCTATTGTTATTTAACCTACGTCACTTAGAGGCACGGCATTCGGCTTGCGGACGGGGTCCTGCCGGTCCCGACTTCTTATCAGCTGTATGCGGGTCTTATATTTAGAAATAAATACTTAATTCATACTAACATTTTCGTTGGTATTTCTTTACTTTTGATGACACTTCAAGCAGCGCGTCCATTCCGCTTGATCTCAGTCGAGTCCCATTCAAGACTTTGTAATCACCCCCTAATGTACCTAAATGTAATTGTTAGCACCCCATCATTTCACTTCCCTCTGTAATGGCCTAGCATGCAGGGACCATGTGCGTGCTGCGGTCGTGAATAATGCGCGATACACAATGTGCTTAGTTCACCAGTGCGGTCCCGACTGATGCCGCCGGGCCCCGACTCTTTATTTATACCTGCGCATTATATCATGCGCCAGCGTCTAAACGTGCTCTCAGTGCGGAAGTGAGCTGGACCGTCATCCCGCACTGAGAAACATTACAGTCCTCTTAACCTTAATTATACACAAAATATAAAAGCAAAATAGTCTGTTACCAGTCCAGGATGAGTCCCACTCGATCAACTGACTCAGTTCTCGGTCACATGCCTCTCACATGATTTTGGACTCTCACACAAAGAATCCAGCCAGGCGGGAGGAGGGGGCAGGATTTCCCTGCAAATTATACTAGGACCGCTCTTCTCTGGATGGGACCGGAGACGGAACTCCTTCTCTCAGGGCACAGCTGCCCAGAGATGCCGGTGGGGAGCTGGATAGTTCTCCTTCAGGGCCTCTTTGTGGAGATGGCGATTCGTGGCCTGGCACGCTCGGGATAGCCAGGGGGATCGTCCTCAGATCGGTGTCACCAACCTCCGCTGCTCTCTGACTTGGTTTTGCCTCCTCACTTCTTCGGACTGGGAGTGTAGATGTCCCGGCACATACTTTCTTGAAAAAGGAGATATTCTGTGTAAGCTCTCCCCCATCTTTCCGGACTGTGATCATCGTGCCTCTCCGGCGAGTTACTGTCCACAGACATTGCTCAAATGGGAGGCGGAATTTGCTCCCCGGATGTCTGTTCATGACATATACCTTGTCTCCTTCACGGATGCCGGATGCTTTTGATTCTCTGTTGATGCTGGACCGGACGTTGGTATTGGTTCTTTTTGCTAGAACTCAAGCTCCGTCAACGGGGGAAGGGACCCAGGTCGGATGATGGGGAATAGTGTCTCGAACTACGCGGTCCATGCTTGCAAGCCCTGGCGCTCTCTCTCTCATGAGATGAGGCGTCAGACGGTATTCCCTCAGGGAAGCTGTATATGGCTCGTTCTAGGGGCGCTTCTTTGGCATTAACGATGCGGATGACCTTGTTGAGTGTGCGCATGAACCGCTCAACTTCCCCATTTGCTTGAGGCCAGCGCTGTGTTATTTTCCGATGGTGGATGCCCCAGGATGGCAGATAGTCAGCGAACTCCTGTCCTTGAAATGGTGGCCCATTATCTGTTTTTGCCACATCAAAGATCCCATGTGTGGCGATGATTTTTTCCACTTTGGAGATCACCTCCCCTGCAGTCTGGCTTCCTACGATTTCTATCTCAGGGTATTTTGCATAATCGTCGAGGACGACCAGAGCGTAGCGCCATCGGGCAAGTGTCCAAAATCCATGCTGAGGCACTCCCATGGTTGTTGTGGATTTGCTTCTGTGATGACAGGAGTGGGTCGCTCCAGCTGGCCTAAGACTTGACACCATTGGCAAGTTCTGACGGTCTGTTCAACCATCGTGTCCATTCCCGGGAATCACACTTTGGCCCTCAGCCTACTCTTTGTTTTTACCACGCCTTGGTGCCCTCGATGTGCTAGATCCACTGCCTGCTGCGTCAGGCTTGACGGAATGACTAGTCGAGGAACTCTCAGAAGGCATCCGCTGCTGTCGGTGGACAGCTCTTCTTTGACTGTCATCAACGACTCTAATGTGTCCTTCGCTGGGATTGTTTGCCTGGCCATGCTGGTCTGGATGGGTCGCCAGTCATTCCCTCGAACTGCCGTGATGGCTAGCTGCAGACACTCATCATTTTTTGTGGCTTCAACTAGAGTTTCGATTGTCATTGGCCGGGACTGTTCGACCACAAAGCGGACATATTCTTCGGTTTCTTCTGCTTCTTCCTCCTCTGCTTTGGTCGCTGCCCTCGGGTGTCTCGATAGATAGTCAGCTGGGCTGGACGAACCAGGTTTGTAGTCTACTCGGTAATCATATCCTTGCAGTTGGAGTATCCATTTTTCTACCCTTGGAGGAGGCTTTGAGGCGGAACCTTGAAAGAAGGGAATGAGAGGCTAGTGGTCTGTGGAAACTGTAAACGGGTGGCCGTATTCGTAGAAATGGAAGTGCCGACAGGCTCAGTGGATGGCGATAGCCTCCCTTTCGATCTGCGAATAGCGCTGCTCAGTTTCAGTCAGGGAACGGCTTGCATAGGCAAGAGGGGCCCATTCCTCATTTCGTTGCTTCTGAGTGAGTACTGCACCTAGGCCGTAGGGGCTGGCATCAACAGCGATGTTGGTGGCCTGGGCTGAGTCGAAGTATGACAGCGTGGTGTCTGCCGAGTGGGCTGCTTTGGTGTCATTGAAGGCTTGTTCTTGGTCAACCCCCACTGCCACGGAGTGGCAGTCTTCGTCAGTTCTCGGAGTGGCTTTGTGACATTGGTCAGGTCTGGAATGAAACGTATACAGAAGTTAACCATTCCCAAGAAACTCCACATTTCAGAAACACTGGAGGGTGCTGGGGCATCTTGAATATCATGGACTTTCTCTGGATCTGGGGCCACCCCACTGTCTGAGAACGTGTATCCGAAAAAACGGATTTTCTTTTGCATGAACTGGCACTTCTCCCTGTGCAGTGTGAGGCCGGCCTCTCGGCTTCCTTTGAAACACATCGCAGAGCCTTTTATGGTGATTTTCCAGGGACGTGGCATAGACTAGCAGGTCGTCGCTGACATTGAGGCCTCCTGGGAGCCCACTCAGGACTTCTCTGATGGTGTTCTGAAACACCTCCGCCGCGCTCGAGATCCCAAAGTTTAGCTTCTTGTATCTTCTCAGGCCTACATGGGTGAAGAAGGGAGTGATGTACCTGGAATCAGGATGCAGAGGCAATTGGTGGTAGCCTGAGTGTAAGTCCATTTTCGAAAACCAGACGGCACCATTTAGCACACTGAGGATGTCATCTATAGTGGGGGTGATGTGGCGTTCCCTCTTAATTGCCGAGTTTGGAAGGCGCATGTCCACACAGATGCGTACTTGGCATGGCTGATTCGGCTTTCTGGACACTACGATTGGTGATACCCACGCGGTGGGTCCAGTGACCTTTATGATTTCTTGCCGTTCAAGCGCTTCCAGCTCTTCTTCGATTTTCTGCCTTAGGTGGAACGCTATGCGCCGGTGTCTCAGCGCCACCGGTTGGACTGATTGGTCGATGTGGAGGGAGACTTCTTTTCCTTTTAAGCATCCTATTCCTTGGAATACCTCAACAAACTCTTCCATTATGGCCGTCAATTCTTCTTCCTGGACTGCGAGGGCAAAGGAAATTAGCCGCAGCTCTTCTGCTGCATAGCCACTAACTAGCATGCCGCTCCTTTCTTCTGTCACGTACACTGTGGTGGGGATGCTCAGGTTCTGATGATGAAGATTGGTTTTGAAACACCCCAGGAGCGGGATGGGCATCTTCTGCCCATACGCAAACACGCGGATCTTGGCCTCTCGTAGCTGTGGGCGTGCACTGAGATTCCTGTACACATTGGCGGCCATCAGCTCAATTGAAGCACCAGTGTCTATGGTGGCTCGCACCTCCTGGTCGTGAATCCAAATATGGCATTTCGGAAGTCTACGCTTTTTCCATGGCGGTTGGTCCACAGCAAACACGTAGTGGACGGGATAGTCTCCTGTATTGTCGTCCATGTCTTCACTATCGAGCGATTCGCCTACTGCTTGTGCAGTTTCCTTCGGTTGCTTCGAGAACCTGCACACGGCTGCAAAGTGGTTTATCCTGCCACAGGCTATACACCTTTCCCCTTTTGCTGGGCAGTCCTGCATGTGGTGGGGTGTGCCTCCGCAGTACCCGCATTCTCTTCCCTTGCCCTGTGGGCGTTTGCATGGGGGCCTGCTGGGTTTGGCCTTCACAACATTCGCTTGTTCAACCTTTATGGGGCGGTGGAGCGCCGCTTCCATGTGCGATGCCCTGGCTTTCGATAACTCCTTGGACCGTCCTAATGTGAGAATGTCAGCCAATGATTTGCCAGACTCCTGGAGGATGGTCTCTCTTAGCTTCGAGGAGTAGCAGCCCTGTATGATCTGGGCCCTGATTTCTTCCTGTTCATCTTGGAATCCGCACGTGCTGGCTAGCTCCTTCAGGTGACCATGGAACGTGTCTAGCGCCTCCTCTGCCTCTTGTTTAGCCTGGCGTAAAATGAATCTCTCATAGTCCCTGTTAGCCATAGGCTTGAAGTGCGCAATCAGGGCATTCAGCAACGTCATGTACGTCTTGTGCGTGGCCTTCACTAGAGTCTTATAGATGCGATGAATGTCCTTTCCTCCTAGTTGTAGGAGTAGTGCTCTGCGCCATTCACGGGCGATGCCCACCCCCTCAAAGTAGAACTGAAGGTGTTCCGTCCAGTCTCTCCACTTCAGGGCGAGCGACGAGGGAGCGCCATCCACCACAAACGGCTCGATCATGGGAATCGCCGCCATCAGGATGTCATCGGGGTCACACCTCGTGGCACGTGCACTGCCTCACCTTGGCAGAAATGGCAGCCGCCTGACCGAGGGTAGAGGAGGCCTGGATCCACAAAAACCTGTCCCCCCAGTTGCAGTATGGCAGCACCGGCAGTGGATACCCTGTAGGGCGAGCCCTGGGCTGAGCAGGCACCAGTGGTGTGAAGGCAGGGCAGTGGAAACCTTAGAGCAGGAGCCAGAAAGGGCGTGGAGGCGGGGTAGCAGAACCCTCCCTGGTGGCAGAACCAGCAGTACCTCCGTGGCAGGCTGTGCAGCGAAACTCTGTGCTGTGAGGTAGCATGTGTCCGTCACCGCCCCGTCGCTAGTGTAATGGCCTAGCATGCGGGGACCATGTGCGTGCAGCGGGCGTGAATAATACGCAATACACAAAGTGCTTAGTTCACCAGCGCGGTCCGGACTGACGCCGCCAGGCCCCGCCTCTTTATTTATACATGCGCAGTACATCATGCGCCAACGTCTAAACGTGCGCTCAGTGCAGTGGTGAACTGGACCGTCAGCCCGCACTGAGAAACATTACACCCTCTTCCCATCTTCCTACCACACTTCCGTCACACCGCAACATCCCCCGCCCCCACAACAAATACCAAATTATCTTTCTGCTCAGGGTGCTGTCCCAGCCAATCCGATTTAGAGGCGGCGCTGCCCTCAGCTTTACTTCACTTTTGCAACATGGCTGACAGGCTTTAAGAATGGTGCAGTTAAAAAAGTGGGAGCGAGATAGGAGCACCTGGGAAGAATGGATAAGCAGTGGATGAGACTGAGCAGATAGAGTGCAGGGGTCAATGACTGTGTGTGTGTGTCTACCTTGAATGATGCCAACATCCGTGAAGTGCCAATGACGGATGTCAACACTGATGGGCAATCCTGTGATCTAATGCCCAGAGTCCACTGAACCACATCAGCCAATGGATGAAATTGGCTGTTCAAAAGCCCCTGTCTATGTATGTTTTATGTTGTGTTCTGTATTGTGTGTTGTGTTTGGCAATACCTCTTACCATAAGTTAAAGCTACATCGAGGCACCAATTGTGCACCGGTGAGATAACATGATAGCTTTCTCTTCCTCACTTAATGGATAAGTACACTGCAGTGTGCAACAAGTCCTGGTGTACACTGCCTACAAGCTTGAATTGCTATTCAATACCTCTGACTGTGCAATACCTCATTCACTGCACAAATGTGTGCAATACAGTCGACTTTGCGTTAACCTGTGCAGTACCTTTGAATGTGCGTTGCTATGTGTAAGAGACCTTCCCGCCTGCCTCTGCACAATCTCTTTAGTATTAAATGACTCAAACAATGTGAGCAGGCATATCTCACCCACTCGTAGCAGGCATATCTCACTCACTCATAGCAGCTACTTCTCACCCATTCATAGCAGGCATATCTCACCCACTTATAGCAGGCACAGCTCACCCACTCATAACAAGCATATCTCATCTACTCATAGCAATCACATTTGACCCACTCATAGCAGGCACAGCTCACCCACGCACAGCAGGCATATCTCACATACTCATAGCAGGCATATCTCACCAACCACATCTCATCCACCCACAGCATAGCAGCAAACCTCACCCACTCATAGCATCCATATGTCACCCATTCATAACAGACACCTCACCCACACACAGGAGAAGCTCTTAATAGTACTGCCCCCTGGTCGTGGAAAACACTAACCAGAACCAAAAAATCTGCCCCATGGTTCAATAATATGCTGAGAATGGCTAAGGCAGATTGTAAGCGAGCTGAAAGGCAATGGAGGAAGGACTTCTCTGCGCAAGGGAGGAACGGGTATAAAGCATCGCTGAAGGCCTATCATAGGCTTATTAGGAAAACCAAGGCTGAACCTTACCTAGAAAGAATTGGGTCTGCGGAAAACTCGACGAGAGAATTATTTAGGGTCTATAAAGAGATCTCTTCTCTGGACTCTATAGCAGCGCCTGCTGAAGGCTCAGCTGAACGCTGTAACCAAATAACGGACTTCTTCTCTGAGAAGGTGCTGACGATTTACTCCTCTTTCCCTGATGTGGTCCTTGCTGACCAAGACACCTGGGCTAGTTCACGCCATGTAACTGTAGCTGAGGAGGAGAGGCTTGAGAACTTTTTCACTCCCTCCCCTGAAATTTTGATTAATATCTGTCGGAGTATAAAGTCAGGGTCTCCCAAAGATCAGGCCTCCCCGAGAAGACTTGAAGGGGGCTTAGAAGCTCTGGAACCCTTCATCAGACATCTCCTGGAGGTCTCATTTAGGACCAGCACAGTCCCTAGCTGTTGGAAGGAGGCAGTTGTACTCCCTCTCCCAAAAAAACCGCACTTAGGCATTGAACGCTTAGATAACCTGCGGCCCATCTCTCTTCTCCCTTATTTTGCCAAGATCGCAGAGAAAGTGGTCAACCAGCAGCTTACGGCTCATTTTGGGAAATACCATCTCCTACACCCCACTCAATCGGGCTTCCGTGAATGTCATTCGACGGAGTCAGCCCTTCTTCTGGCCACTGAGACCATTCGGCAGTTCGTGGACGCGGGTCAAACTGCGGCCCTGATTCTACTTGATCTCAGTGCGGCCTTTGATACGATGGCCCACGATATTGGTTGACCGTCTGAAGAAGGGAGGTGTGTCTGGGAGGGCCTTAGGCTGGCTCACCTCTTTCTTGGATAATCGTAGCTTCCAGGTGAGGCAGGGTAAGTTCTACTCTAAGGTGATGGAACTGCAGCAGGGGGTCCCTCAGGGCTCAATTCTGAGCCCCACCCTTTTCAATCTCTATGTGGCTCCCTTAGCTGAGATTGCTGAAGGCTTTGGGATTGGAGTGGTATCCTACGCCGATGACACCCAGTTGGTTGTGTCCCTGACTCAGGATCAACAATCGGCGGCTCCCAACTTGGTGGCATGCCTCCAAGAACTTGCAGCCTGGATGGACACAAACTGTTTAAAACTTAACGGCGGTATGACTGAGGTACTGGTGGTGGGAAAAGCTCCTTCTGTCTGGTCGTCTGCTTGGTGTCCGCAGAATCTGGGCGCTACTCCGGTTCCCTGTGCCCAGGCAAAAAACCTAGGGGTCTGGATGGATTCCCACCTCTCGTTTGATTATCATACCAGACGGGTTGCGGGCGCCTGTTTCGGACTTCTAAAGGGACTTAGGAAGACTTTGGACATATTGCCTGCTGCTGTCAGGAAGACCTTGGTTCATGCACTCGTGACTTCCCGTCTTGATTATGGGAATGTCCTCTATTTGGGTGCTACAGAGAAGTGTATGCAGACTCCAATGCGTGCAGAACGCAGCAGCCCGATTAGTCCTGATGCGTCCAAGGAGAGCACCCTCTAAACCGGCTCTTACCTCCTTACACTGGCTCCCAGTCTGGGAACGAGTACGTTTTAAGGCACTATGTGTGTGCCACCGCATTATGCATGGGACCTCTCCGGACTATTTGCGGAGCCTCCTCACCCCCTACACTCCCACCCGCCGCCTTAGGTCTGAGGGGTTGGGTTTGGTTTGTATCCCTAAGGTTAAGAAAGCCAGGATGGAGGGCCGCTCTTTTCGATTTTTGGCGGCCCAACTCTGGAATAAACTTCCAGTATGCCTTCGATTGGAGCCCTGTGAAGGCATTTTTAGAAAGAAACTGAAGACTCTCCTGTTCCCTCCTGGATAGATCTCAGTAACCTGCTCTTGCTGCCTCATCGTAGCACGGGGACACACTGTTCTTAGTGTAACCATGCACTTTATAAGCTCGTTAATAATAATAATAATATCTCACATACTCATAGCAGGCATATCTCACCAACCACATCTCATCCACCCACAGCATAGCAGCAAACCTCACCCACTCATAGCATCCATATGTCACCCATTCAAAACAGACACCTCACCAACACATAGCAGCCACATCTCATCCACCCACAGCATAGCAGACATGTCTCACCCACTCATAGCAGACATTTCCCATCCACTCATAGCAGGCACAACTCACTCACTCAGTGCAGGCATATCTCACCCACTCATAGCAGCCACATCTCACCTACACACAGCATAGCAGGCACATCTCATCCACTCATAGCAGCCATATGTCACCCATTCGTAACAGACACTTCACTCACTCATGGCAGTCACAACTCACCCACTCATAGCAGGCACATCTCACCCACTCATAGCAGGCATATTCCACACACTCATAGCAGGCACAGCTCACCCACTCATAGCAGGCATATCTCACCCACTCATAGCAGCCACATCTCACCCACCCACAGCAGACACGTTTTACCCACTCATAGCAGCCATATGTCACCCATTCATAACAGACACCTCACTAACTCATGGAAGGTACTTCTCACTCACCCACAGCATAGCAGACAAATCTCACCCACTCATAGCAGCCATATGTAACCCATTCATAACAGACACCTCACAAAGTCATGGCAGTCACATCTCACCCACTCATAGCAGGCACATTCATCACCTCATAGCAGATTAAACAAAACCATTTAAAATAGGGTCCAAGGGATATATATTTTAAAGACCCACACCTGATTTTATCCCCAACACCAACTGAATGTATAACACACGAAACACAGGGGGTCTAACAGCCAAATTTGAGAGGCTACACTGTCGATACAGAGTCAACAAGATCTCAAAATATCTTATGTAGACAGATAATTGTCACTGTCTTCTTTTGCACTGTTCTATTTTTTAATTAGGAGGCGTGTCCAGTCCGTAGAATAAAGTATTTAGAAGGAGGACATTCCATCCTATTTTAAATCACTTTCTTGTTCGTTGCACTATTTCTTCTTACTTTACCATCAAAAGATCAGTCATCATGGACGGTTTGTGTATTTGGTGGACCAAATCCCGATACAACAATAAGGTGCGGAGCTGAGTGTCCCACTGATCAGGGGACCAGCCTCATTTGCACATGGGTTTGGCCAAATGATAGGACTGATCATTGAGTCTAATTTGATGGAAACCCTTTACAATCTGTTGTGAATTAATCAGCCATTTTACGAATAATCGATAATGTACCGGTCTCCTCTATGCATGTAGTGTTAGCCTTTTTTCCTTCTTTATCTTTATTAATACGTTATGTGTGTGCGATAAAGATATTTTGAGATCTTGTTGACTCAGTATCGACAGTGTAGCCTATCAAATTTGGCTGTTAGACCCCCTGTGTTTCGTGTGTTATACATCACCTCATAGCAGGCATCTCCCAACCACTCATAGCAGGCATATCTCACCCACAGCATAGCAGACACATCTCACCAACTCATAGTAGCCATACGTTACCCATTCATAACAGGTACCTCACTCACTCGTAGCAGGCACATCTCACCCACTCAAAGCAGGCATATCCCACCCACTCATAGGCACAGCTCACCGACTCATAGCAGGCATATCTCACCCACTCATAGCAGCTACATCTCACCCACCCACAGCATAGCAGACACATCTGACCCACTCATAGCAGCAATATGTCACCCATTCATAACAGACACCTCATGCCGTCAAGGCAGTCAAATCTCACCCACTCATAGCAGGTACATCTAACCCACTCATAGCAGGCATATCCCACCCACTCATAGCCGGTACAGCTCACCTACTCATAGCAGGCATATCTCACCCACCCTCAGCATAGCAGACACATCTCATCCACTCATAGCAGCCATATGTCACTCATTCATAACAGGCACCTCACTCACTCATGGCAGGCACTTCTCACCCACCCACAGCATAGCAGACACATCTCACCCACTTATAGCAGCCATATGTCACCTATTCTTAACAGACACCTCACAAAGTCATGGTAGTCACATCACACCCACTCATAGCAGGCACATCTCACCAACTCATAGCAGGCATATCCCACCCTCTCATAGCATGCACAGCTCACCCACTCATAGAAGGCATATCTCACCCACTCATAGCAGCTACATCTCACCCACCCACAGCATAGCAGACACATCTCACTGACTTATAACAGCCATACGTCAACCATTCATAACAGACACCTCACTCACTCATTTCAGGCACATCTCACCCACTCATAGCAGGCATATCCCACCCACTTATAGGCACAGCTCACCAGCTTTTGGCACAGGGGGCCGATATTGCAGCACTGCTGCAAAACCTACACCCTTTTCCAAAAATGGCCCCCACCGGTCCAAAAACGGCCCCCACCATTCCAGCCCATTGAGAAATCGCCCAGTGCCTGCTACGGCCAGTCCTGCCCTGTACCTGAATAATGCAATAATAGCAATAGTTTAACTTATATCTGAAACCATACGCCAGCCCTCAATATCATGCTCAGTTAGTTCATGCATCTGAGAATGCAGCCTGCATTCAGACAACTTACTCCTCATTCTCGCCCTTCACCTTCACATTCACCCTGCACTCACAGCGATCACAATGCACTCACAATGACCACACAGCACTAATGCCACTGGCCATGAACTCGCATCGTTCTCTCTCCACTTACCCTCTCCACTTACCTTGCGGTAACATGAGCACACCGCTCACTCTGCACTCACAGCGCACATGCGCTGTTCACCCTGTACATCACCCAGTGGTCGAAGAGGGCGGGATCAGCAGGGCACGGCGTGCCCCTACTTCTTCAATTCCAAGGATTCTGTTCCCCTACTTTTTTATTTTGAAAATGAGTCCCAGGACGCAAGAAATCACCATCGCCTATAAAGCTCGGCAATCCTGGCATTCGAGGACGGGCGGCAGAGAAGTAACAGGACTCTCTGTCTTTTCCTTCTTGCCCAGAGAAGAAAAATACAGTGTCTACTTCTGCTCTGCCGCTTCACCACCCCCCCCCCCCCACTCTTTCCTTCTTCCCTCTCTTTCTGTCTAGCAGTTCTTCTCTTACTGAAAACCGTGACTTCAAGACAGGGCCGGCTTTAGGGCAGTGCGACTGGTGCGGCTGCACTGGGCGCTGACCTGTGGAGGGGGCACCAACCTCAAGGGGGTGCTGTGTTTAACAATAACATATGATTGGTGAGATGAGAAGCACTTTTACCCGGTGGTAGGGAGAGATTCTGAAGAGGTGCTCATGCTGTGTGGGGGCGCCAAAAATGATTGTCGCACCCGGCGCTGCCAGCTCTAAAGCCAGCCCTGCTTCAAGATTATTTGCTCCCCTGTGAAATGGATCCAAAAAAGAAAAACTTTTTTGCTGGAAATGTCGTATTTTAATTCCAAAGTGCAGCCTCTGGAATAAAAGATTAAAAATATGAAAAATAACTAAATAAAGTAAGACAGAGCGGTAGCAAACTGGCCAAATTGATTTTATTCACACCCAAACACATTAGCGCCACTTTTACAGAGTTTGCCAGTGAAGCGCTATTTTTGTTTTCTTGTGTTTGTTTTCCCTGGGCTTGCAACTAGTGCACCAATCCTGAAGGTACTGCAAAGTGTGGATTGGAAAACAAAATGTGTACTGCGGCTCTGCGTCCAGGGATGTGGTCTTTTTACCATACTGCTTACGTTTTGTAAGGATATAAGCAATGGACATTGAAATGGGTCTATTCAGGGCCCTGTAGTCATGTTCTTAACTTTTCAGGCAAAAGCACTCACTGATTTCTGAATGGTGAGTGTAAAAGCGTTAAGGTACCATGTTGTTCCTGCTTACATTTCACATGGTTTGCTAAATTTTGCATTCCCGATGAGTGTTTGCTTTTTCCAGGATGTTGTTAATTTGTTTTTTGTAGACCGCATATTGCTCTTGTCTAGTGCGTCATTTAAATTGAGCTACATCCAGGTGTTTATAACTGGCAGCAATTAGGTTGTAGTTGAAGCGAGAGTGAGTTTTTCTCAGTGGGGCAGTATGGTGTTCAGTGGGGTGAGAGGATGTGGCACTATGGCCAGAGCTGCTGAATTTGGAACGGGGGAACCAGGTTCAGCCTTAATAACCAGTCCACCAGACAACTCTCCTGAGAGAGCACAATCCCATGCTAAACCTTAGAAGGGTTCGCAAGACCTTAGAAGCCCTGGTGTCTTAGCACCAGCAGGTGGACCCTAGCAGTGGCAAGTGTGGGTTAACCTCCAAGGTTTGTCCACCACAATCCATACTGAAGTTCACGTCCAGTCTTGCGGGCAGGCCTATGAAGCAGCACAGCCTAGAACAACAGTGACTCTGTCTCTGTGGTCACAGGAACCTTGAGAAGGGCCAGCTCTAGGGCAGTGCAACCGGTGTGACTGCACTGGGTGCTGACTTTGGGTGGAGGCATTATGTTTGCAAGTATATTAAGGTTTTAAAAGCGCTTGCTGCCTCCTTCCTGGCCTCCAGCTATTTTTGGCAACAATAAAAATGTCATGATGACTCTGGTGTTTAATGTTCTTCCTAGAGAGAGATCATTTTGTCTAGTGGCAGTTTTGATTCAAGGAAAGGTATCTCAGAGGGGTAATGTGCCTGCTGCAAAGAACATGTACCATGCAGATCACAAAGTGCACATAATGTAAATAGGTCAGTGGGCAACTGCTTTTGTCAGAGAGATCCTTTTGTTACTTGCTTTTTATAAGTTAAAATCCTAACATAGAACAGTGAGCTATTAACTTTCATCTAAGAGCTGCATACAAACTGAAAGGTATAAATTAGAGCGTTATGTTTTTACCCCAGTCTTTGATTATCCTAATGTTGCAAAAAGTGTTCTTTTGGTCAGAAATCAATTCTGATTATTAAAGAGAACCCCCAACCATGGTATTACGTTTTAAATTCTGAGTTTATGTTTCTCCAGACCAATCACTATTAAACTATACCGCCTACTAGTATGGTTATCATGTGACTCCTACACCTTGTAGTCCTTACTCTTATGTAACATTTTCTATACAGTGATTTACACACATATTGATTGTCTCTGAGTAATGTGTGTGATATAAAGTACTCTGACACCCTACACTGGTATGAGTGGTGCTGTAAATCAAATTAAATACATCTGAGAGAGAGTGTGGTTATGGAGACTTCAGGGGCACTGTTAAAGGGTGGTAGTGAGGGAATCCATGGCAGAGGTGGTCATTGGGGGGCAATAACAAACATTAATGCACAGGGCACCACCTGTGCTAAGGCCGGCCCTGCCCTTAATGCCAGTCCGCCTCACCCATAGGTACCTCCATTGGCCTTGTTTCAGAAGAAGTAGCTGCAACCCACCAGGGATTGACAATGCAGAATTTGCACACCCACCGAACTAAGTTCGCAAACTTCACAGTCTCTCTGCTTCATTCACAAGCACTTTTAACATGTGCTGCCTGCGGTGGGGCCACTGGAATCAAATATGCAGGAAAGGAGGAGGAGGACACAATTATGCTGCAGTGTTGACTAAATTATGCTTTCAAATAAAGGCTGCATCGTAATGCAGTATATTTTCTGATATTTTATTATTTTGACATGTGTACACATGCTAACAGTCTTTGGAAAGATTTTGCCTTATTAGTACCAGTGTAACATACAAATGCAACAGTGAGAAAGGTGATCAGTCGACCTTTGCAATAAGCCATCCACTCCGCAGCAAAACAAGTCACATTTTTTATTAACTTTTAATACGTTTGCTCTATAAAACGTTTATTAGTTGAAATGATCAGATCATGCAGCAGATCTTCCATTAGGAGGCAAATATGGCAGAGACATAATTACATAGAAAACATTTTGCAAACTAGGATATTTTGCCATTCATGTTTGAACTGCTGTTGTGGAAAACGGGAGAAGTGCTGATGACAAACTCCATGGCTCGGCGACAAATGGCTTGTGCTTCCACATTTTATCGTATTTGGGACATTCTGTGATTAGAAGCATATCCCACTTTGTGGATGTGTTTTAATGTCAATAACTCATTATAACCTTAAATAATCATGTGTATCCATTGCTTGAATAAACTGGGCATAGAAATGCCAAACAAATGCTAATAAATTGGGATGTTTGCGCATTCTGGCCACACCTCTGGCTCCGCCCACTGATCCAATCCTTGGGTTATTCCCGCCCTCTGATTCTCCGCCCACAGTTCTCCTACTTTTTTACCCCCACTTCGACCACTGACCTCACCCTGCAGTCACACGAGCACACTACTCACCCTGCACTCATGAGATACTTCACTCACCTGTCCTCCTCAGTGATCACTCTGCAAACTCACTCAAACAAGCCCATCACTAACCATGCATTCATTCATCCCACTCTGCACTTACATCCGCACCCAAATTCATATGGTCACCTCCCTCACCCTGCAGTCACTACTCTCACCCTACTCTCACAATATTGCATCGTTCAACGTGCACTCACACGGGCCCTCCTGTCACCCACACAGTGCAGAGGGTTAATGTGCCTGCTACAAAGAACGTGTACCACGCAGATCACATAACTGACAGTGAGTAAACTAGGAGTAGTCCTATAAAAAAAAATGAAATGTTTGTCAGAAAGGGGCTATTGAGAGATGAGGTGCATTGTTGGCGAGTGGTAGTAAGGGAATTCATGGAGAAGGAGGAAATGGGGCGGGGGCGGGGGCGTCAAAAAATACTGTTGCACTGACTGTGCGCGAACATGGCTAGGGCCAGCCCTGGTTGGGAGTCTTAGCCTCCCACCCCCAACGCCCCCCCCGAAGTTCGGGTCTAGTTGCACCCCTGACGTCACCCATTAATTAAAGACACCTCACCCACTCATGGCAGGCACACCTCACCCACTCATAGCAGGGATAGCTCACGCACTCATAGCAGGTATATCGTAAACACTCATAGCAGCCACATCTCACCGTGTCATCCACTACCAGAGCCGACATGTCTCACCGTGCCACTGCCGGCCTCGAGGAGACATCAGCTCCACTCACTGTAATATTCATTATAACTAACATTCATTGAGTCCACTCCTGCCCGAAGTCACGGCTGCCCCTAGCCTTTACCCCCAAACTCTGTGACCCCATCCCTCAGGAGCTCTCGGTCCGCACAGATCTCACCCGCGTCCAACAGTCTAGAACCCAGCGTGTCCTCGGTAGCGGTCTCACCCCGTCAGGGTAAACACCCCCCTCACAGGGCACTCTCCAAAGCTGGAGCGCTAACTCGGGGGATAACTTGTAGGCTACAGGGTAAAACATAGAGGGGCCGACACCGCCTTTCTCACTCAAACTCTACAATCCATTTAACTAAAATGAAGCACTAAATTGACAAGAACAGTTCTAAATTCTTAAAAAACTCATTTCATTTACACTCATATTTAAAACAGTGAAGCCAAAAATAAGTAGTTCGGTTATTATCTGAACCCGATTTCCCCTCAGCAGGGGCCTGAATGGCGCTTTCATTCTGCACAGTTTTAAACCATGTTTTAGGAATGAGCACTCAGGGGCCAGTAGGGAAGAGGGACAGCGGCTGCAGGACAAGGCCTTACCGTAGAAAGAAGCTGCTGCTGTTTGTAAGAAGCCCAGTGCCAGCAGCAACCGGAGGGCAGCTCTCACGGGACCCATGGCTGAAAGACAAGAACAGAGTTAGAGAAGGCCGGCCCGACCCCCCACCTACCCCCGGTAGCCCCCAGCATCAACATGCACAGGAAGGGCTCTGAAACAGTGGGGCGCTCGATCCCCAGCACCCCAAGCATCCCCACCGCCACCATCTGACCCCAGTGCCTGGCAGGGTTCGCACTGCAGGGGGCACGGCTGCTTTCCAACAAGGGTCGTGACCGTGACGCAGCCTACCTGCCGTCACTTGGGGCCTGTGATGGGCGTTCCAGAGGCTGAACAGGGCCTGTTCCAACAGCTGGGGGAAGCCTGACCGCGGGATACACACACGGGTTGATGCTGCACCCGGTGTCACAGAAGAAAACGGTATTCACTGCCAATCACAGGGCGTGTGCGGGCACCGCGTCACCACACCCACAGAGATGCCGTGCCAGCCGAGTACAGCCCTGGCACGGGGCCAATTCGCCTTGAACCGGTGTTGGAGTTGCATTCAGTGCTGTACAGAATTATGTCTATAACACAAATAAACAACATTGGGAGTTGGGGGGGGGGGGGCATGGGAGAGGGGGAAGGGGTTGACCAGCACTCTACAGCTCTCCTTTCTATGCCCTCTCTCGGACACCGTACAGAGAGGGTGAATCTCTTACCTGCTGGAAAGGTGACTATACAATGTTTGGCCTCTCAGCTCCTGTGCTCTTTGACTGGCGCCGTGCAGAGACAGAGATTACCTTCGTTTTTATAGACCCAGTGACTCGTGACTCAGGGAAGAGACCGCCGCAGTCACACACCCTCCCTTTTCCCGTGTCTCAGGGGTCTTGCACAATGATGAGGCCCGGCCCCCCGCCCGCACCCCCACCTGAAACCGTTAACCAGAGAAAGAGGAACACACTGACCACCGCGCTCAGTGTCACAATCACGACAAAGCAAAAATCAAAGGAAATGATGGACGGAGTGTTGAACATTGCAAGCACTCACCCCCCAGTCAACTGATCTGGGTTTAATCCATCACCGTTCTTTAGCCCACTCTGCCACCCCAGTTCAGACATGGCCATATGCAAATCAGTCTGACCCTGTGCCTCATGGGAACAGTCCAGCCCGAACTGCCAAGCCATGTCTTCCCTGGACCAGAAACAAGCTTCCTAGGACCGGTTTCTGGGAAATGATAGACGGAGTGTTGAACATTGCAAGCACTCACCCCCAGTCAACTGATCTGGGTTTAATCCATCACCGTTCTTTAGCCCACTCTGCCACCCCAGTTCAGACATGGCCATATGCAAATCAGTCTGACACTGTGCCTCATGGGAACAGTCCAGCCCGAACTGCCAAGCCATGTCTTCCCTGGACCGGAAACAAGCTTCCCTGGACCGGAAACAAGCTTCCTAGGACCGGCCGTCTTCAGCCAGGCTTGCTTGAATCCAGTGCAAAGTGAGCAAGGGACTCACGTCTGAGCATACCCTGCCAACTTATGGCGAACAAAGCAAAAACCAAAAACCAAAGGAAATGATGAACGGAGTGTTGAACATTGCAAGCACTCACCCCCAGTCAACTGATCTGGGTTTAATCCATCACTCACCGTTCTTTAGCCCACTCTGCCACCCCAGTTCAGACATGGCCATATGCAAATCAGTCTGACCCTGTGCCTCATGGGAACAGTCCAGCCCGAACTGCCAAGCCATGTCTTCCCTGGACCGGAAACAAGCTTCCTAGGACCGGTTTCATTTCAGCCGTCTTCAGCCAGGCTTGCTTGAATCCAGTGGCAAAGTGAGCAAGGGACTCACGTCTGAGCATACCCTGCCAACTTATGGCGAACAAAGCAAAAACCAAAGGAAATGATGGACGGAGTGTTGAACATTGCAAGCACTCACCCCCAGTCAACTGATCTGGGTTTAATCGATCCCCGTTCTTTAGCCCACTCTGCCACCCCAGTTCAGACATGGCCATATGCAAATCAGTCTGACACTGTGCCTCATGGGAACAGTCCAGCCCGAACTGCCTAGCCATGTCTTCCCTGGACCGGAAACAAGCTTCCTAGGACCGGTTTCTGGCATTTCAGCCGTCTTCAGCCAGGCTTGCTTGAATCCAGTAGCAAAGTGAGCAAGGGACTCACGTCTGAGCATACCCTGCCAACTTATGGCGAACAAAGCAAAAACCAAAATGGAATGGCATGGTGAGCAAAAAAACGATGGATTTAGGCCCAGATCTCTGTACTGGGGTGAATGTATGACATTGTTCTGCATTCTGTCCATCAATTGTTGTTTTTGAATTTGTCACCCCGAGTGGGACGGGTATGCTCAGACGTGAGTCCCGTGCTCTCCATGCCACTGGAATCAAGCTATCCTGGCTGAAGAGGGGTGAAACCCCGAAACCGGTCCTAGGATGCTTGTTTCCAGTCCAGGGAGGACCTGGCTTGGCAGTTCGGGCTGGACTGTTCCCATGAGGCACAGGGTCAAGACTGATTTGCATATGGCTGGGTTCAAACTGGAATGGCATGGTGAGCAAAAAAACGATGGATTTAGGCCCAGATCTCTGTACTGGGGTGAATGTATGACATTGTTCTGCATTCTGTCCATCAATTGTTGTTTTCACAATCACGACACACATGTGTGAACACACACTACAGAAGCTGATTGTGAACACACCCAAGCGCTGACGAGGTGGGCCCAGCACCCTGCATATTCACCTCACAGGAGCGGCGCAATCGTTAGTGCAGCAGGTGCAGTGGCACTGGGGCCCAGGTATGTGAGGGGCCCACTGAACCCACTATGACTGTCTGTTATTATCCACTTTGGACTCGAGTGGCATTTCTCTGCTTGCACTAGTGCCCAGGACACATTTGTAACTCCTTGAAGCCTCAGCGCTATGTGGCAGGTTCCGAACTCTCATGATCGTGCTGTGAGTGAAATGTTGCAAATAATTAATACATCGAGTTGAGGCAGCAAAGAAGGAAAACGCAAAAGGTTTATAGCCTCCCCCCTCCCCCCCTCCCAAAGAGTTTGCATTGTAAATGTGTTTCTCGGAGGAATCTCTCTGGGTCTGGGCAGTCCTTGGTTCCGGGGCAGTAGCCCTCTTCTGCCCGTTGTTTCCCACAGTTCTCCTGGGCCCACAGGTACCATTGCCCTCCGAGTGGATTACCAAGTAACCCCCTTTGCCCCAGAGGTTCAGGACGGTTCTAAGGACCTGTGCACATCAGGGGCAGATAGGGAAATCCTTGCAACAAGCATTGGCACTGCTCCTAGAAACACAGGAACCAGATACTGCTGGGAGCTCTCTGAGTGCAAAGGGCCCACTTCATAGGCTTTGACTCTCAACGGAAACAAGGTCAAGGTGCACTCTTGGGGGGGAGGGGGGGAGGGGGGCATGTAGGTCAAGCAGCTCATGTGTCACTCACAATAATAAACAGGTTGTTGAGGCAATGGTCTTTCTTTTATAAGCCGGGAGGACACGTTTATTCATATTAGGCAAACAGGCTCTGTAACTTTAGGAACTTCTATGGCACTTATATTACTTCCGGTAGTCCTGTGATTACGTTTCTTCCGCCATCTATGATCAGTAAGGGGAGGGGCCGTGGGGGTTACGCCAGGGCTCCAATCATTCATGAATTTAATCTTGGATTTAACCACGCACATGCGCTCTGGAGCTCTGTGCGGGAACTTACAGAGGAATCACACGGTGTCAATGATGGCCATGGGCGGGGCTTCATCGCAGCTTGCAATAGTCACATCAGGGATGCCGGATCCCTAGTGCAGGTTTACTCGTGTTGCAGGAGGCTCACAGTGGTGGGAGGCCGCTAAGCGAAGGGTCACTTGAAGGGTCGTACACGGGCCTTACATCTGTAGGGTGGATGGTTCCATAATGAGGACAGCCATCTCACAGGGGGCCTCTTGCAGGATGCAGGGACTTGTAGTGGGGTAAGGCACCTTGAGGGGTTTCCCAGTCCCAGGGTCACATGCCAGCAGGCCAGCAGTTGGATGCTTTGGTTGATCAGCTTCCAGAGGTCCTGGGCAGGGTCAGATTGGGACCAAAAATAGTCCCGGGCCGCCCCCAAAAATATTGCTTGTTTAGCATCAGGAGGCTCATTTTTGGAGAAATTTGTGGTAAATTAAGCATTTGTAAGCTTGAAGAGTCAGTAACATTGATGAAGACTGGAAACGCTGCAGCTGTAAAAACTGAATACTTATTTCAGTCTCAACACTTACAGGGTTGCAAGACTCCTGCTCTCAATCAACTAGGTCCTCGACTCTGATTATAACATCAATCAGAAATTTAGTACAAATTCAGGGGGCAAAAGGGGTTAGGGCAGGATCCCTGGGAAAGGAAACTACAATGATAAGTGGAAGAGAAAAAGCGGCTCTGAAATTCCTCCTCTTGATTCACTATATACGAGTTTATAGAATAAAATCTGTTATTTTCAGTAGCGCTCCCTCTTGTTTCAGCCCCCTTTTTAGGTCTCGCCTGACCCAGCGCATGCGCTGGTCTGGCGAGACTTTTTGTGAGGGCTCAAAAAAATGCTACCATGGCCATCCTAGAGCTACAGTGCATGTGCGCGGGCGCGCGCTTAGGAGCAGAGGCTGGCAAGCCTCATCATGTTCATTAAGCGCCCGCGATCACTTTCACTTTCGCCAGCGATAACTGCGCGCGCTTAGGAGCAGAGGCTGGCAAACCTCGTCATGCTCATTAAGTGCCTGTGATCACTTTCACTTTCGCCAGCGATAACTGCGCGCGCTTAGGAGCAGAGGCTGGCAAACCTCGTCATGCTCATTAAGTGCCCGTGATCACTTTCACTTTCGCCCGCGATCACTTTTGCAGGCCCCTTTGATGTTCTCGTTCAAGGAACATCAAACATCAAAGAACATGTTGTTGTGTTAATGCTTTGCTGCACCCGTTTGACTTACAATGTGCTTTCTCTTTCCACAAACTCGATGTTTGTGTTCCTTTATTTTGAGATGCTTTTAGTATTACTGTTTTGTGACTTAAAGAACATTAAGGAAATGTTACTGTGAAACTGGACAACGTTCACAGTGTTTATTTCTGATCGCAGTGGCTGCTTCATGTCCGTTGCACCATTCAGGGAGTCCTTTCGTTGGCGCTTTCATGAGGACATTATGAGATGGCTGGAAACTTTTGGCACATTCTCTTTAAAAGCACAGCATGTTGGTGACTTGTTAATCGATTAGACCTATGTAGCGCTTTAGATCTCAAAGCGCTATGGTGGGAGCAGCAGTTACAACTCATGAAATATGGGGTGCAACTCACAAGGAGGGGGCAGGTTTGAGTGCACATTAGCTGAAATCGAACTCTTAAGATGATGGGCTGTGTGTATCCATTATCAGCACTTAGTCTTCGCTAAGTGATCTTGTTTGTTTTGCTGTTGTGTTAATGCTTTGCTACGCCCGTTTGACGTACAACGTGCTTTCTCTTTCCATAAACTCGATGTTTGTGTTCCTTTATTTTGAGACGCTTTTAGTATTACTGTCACACACACAACCACAACCAGACACACAACCACACACACAACCACAGCCACAACCACAACCACAACCACACGCACAACCACACACACACACATGCAACCTCAACCACACACACACAACCACACACACAACCACACATACAACCACACACACACACAACCATACACACACACACAACCACCCACACACACACAACCACACACAACCCCTACACACAATCACACACACAACCACAATCACACACACAACCACACGCACAACCACACAACCACACCCACAACCACACACACAACCACAACCACACACACAACCACACACACACAACCACACACAAAACCACACCCAACCACACACACAAACACACACAACCACACACACAACCACACACACACAACCACACCCACAACCACTCCCACAACCTAACACACACAACCACAACCACACACAACCACACCCACAACTACACACACACAACCACACACAAACACGCACAACCACACACACACAACCACAACCACACACACACAACCACACACACAACCACAACCACACACACAACCACACACACACACAACCACACACACATAACCACAACCACACATACACAACCACACACAATCACACACACAACCACACACACAAACCACAACCACACACACAACCACACATACACAACCACACACACAACACACAACAACACACAACCACACACAACAACACACACAACTCCACACACACCCACCCCCACACACACAACCACACACAACCACACACACAACCACACACACAACCACACACACAACCACACTCACACAACCACACCCACAACCGCACACACACAACCACACACAACCACACCCACAACCACACACATACAAGCACAACCACACACACACACAACCACAACCACACACACACACAACCACACACACAACCACACACACACACAGACAACCCCAAACACACAACCACACACACAAGCACACACACAACCACACACACGACCACACACGCACACAACCACACACACACAACCACACACACACAGCCACACACACACACAACCACATGCACAACCACACACACACAGACAACTCCAAACACACAAGCACACACACAAGCACACACACAACCACACACAACCACACACGCACACAACCACACACACACAACCACACACACACAGCCACACACAACCACACACACAAGCACACACACAACCACACACACAACCACACACACACCGCCACACACACAACCCCCCACACACACAACCACAACCACACACACACACAACCACAACCACACACAACCACACACACAAGCACAACCACACACAAAACCACACACACACAACCACACACACACACAAGCACAACCACACACACAAGCACACATACAACCACACACACAACCACACACACAACCACACACACAACCACACATACAACCACACACACAACCACACACACAACCACACACACAACCATACACACACACACAACCACACACACACACAACCACAACCACACACAACCACACACACACACACAACCACACACACACAACCACACACAACCACAACCACACATACAACCACACACACAACCACACACACAACCACACATACAATCACACACACAACTCCACACACAACCACACACACACAACCACACACACAACCACACACACAACCACACACAGAACCACACATACAACCACACACACAACCACACACACACAACCACACACACACAATCACACATACAACCACACAAACAACCACACATACAACCACACACACACACAACCACACACACACAACCACACACACACAACCAAACACACAACAGCCCACACAACCACACACACAACCACACACACAACCACACAACCACACACACAACCACACATACCACATACACACACAACCACACACACACACAACCACACACAACCACACACACAACCACAACCACACACACACACAACCATACACACACAACCACACACAACCACACATCCACACACACACCCACAACCACACCCACAACCGCACCCACACCCACACACACAACCACACACACAACCACACACACAACCACACACACACAACCACACACACAACCACACACACACAATCACACACACACACACACAACCACACACACACACAACCACACACACACACACACAACCACACACACACAATCTCACACGCACAACCACACACACACAATCACACACACACACACACAACCACACACACACACAACCACACACACACACACACAACCACACACACACACAACATCACACAACCACACACACAACCACACCAAGCATTGGCATAGCCAATAGGTCTTGCCTTTGCGACCTTTAAGGGTTTAGCCATGCAACAGTTGACGTGGTTGCACCAAGGATATTGTGCTGCATAACTAAATACTTAGAAGGTCCCAAAAGCGAGACCTATTGGCTATGCCAATGCTTGTTTTATAATACCAGTAATAAATATTAACCTATTATTCACTCTTATAATAAAAAGTATGCCCACCCTTGCTGTGGCCTGAGGCATTAACTCATGGCTGGCAAACCCGCACGGAGGCACGTGTAACAGTCATTAACAAGATTGACCAGTACTAGCAAAGGTCCTAGCCTTGGCCTCTGAACCCTGCCAGGCCTCAGGACCTCCCCATTAGTGGTATGCTGTAGTGTAACTGGTACAGGTAGCCCTGGGCACTTTTGTGTTAATCCCTACCGTGCCCAGGGCTACCCATGAGTCATGCTGTCTGCTCATCCTCTCCCATTTCATCACAGGGAGAGGGGTTGGCAAGAACCTCATTCACTGCACCCTACCTTATGACTAGATGAGGTGAAAAAGCAAGAAACTGACAGCTGGCGTACATGCAGCGCTGGGCAGACTCCAACTTTGTGCTTTAGTTCTTGAGGCTGGAAGAAGCTGTGTACCTGCCCTGAGAGTCTATCCAATACCATTATCTGAAGCCCAGCAGGTCAGGTACCTGAAGGTACGTAAAAGGTACGTAAGTAAAATAAACTTGTGAAATGCTGTGCGAGAGTATGTGTGTGCTGTGTATATGAGTGATAGTGTAACTAAGTGAGATTGAGTGAGTCAGAGGGAGTGAGAATAAGTGAGACTAAGTTAGAATTAGAGTGTGTGTTAAAGTGAGTGAGTGAGAATGAAGAAGAGTGAAGGCTGTTTTTCTTGCTATATTATGTACCAAGGTAAAATGCAGGCACACAAGCTGTAATTCCTGGCATATGGAACTGTCGTGGCAAAATGCTGGTGCTGACATACCAGGCATAAATCTTGGTACAAGGGAAACCTATGGCAAAATGCAGGCCCGGCATATTGGAGGTGATTCATGGCATATGGGATTCGCCACCCATAGTAAAATGCTGGTGCTGGCACACTAGAGGTAGTTTGTTGTCTATAGGACACCAGTGGTAAAATGCTGGCACTGGCATATTGGAGATCATTCTTGGCAATTGGGACACCTATAGCAAAATACTGGTGCTACCATACTCAAGCTAATTCTGGGCATTATGGAGGACAGCCATGGCATATTGGACAGGGGACACATGCAACCACAACAACATTCTGGCCTTTACATAGTCTAATGGTATTTTTGACCTTCGTGTCACGCATCACATATGTTAAGAGCGCTTGGTCTGATGAAACACAGACAAGAATTAAAACATAACACAGTGGTTGGGGTTCTCTGCACTAATGAGATTTTATTACTACCCAAAGAACTGTTTTTTTAACAATATCAAATTAAAGAAAGATTGATTAAAATGAAACAAGTTTCTATGCTTTGCAGTCTGCATGCAGTTCCTTGATGCTGGTTCATAGCGCACATAACTAGGGGCACTGGAATTCTGTGATAAAGCAGCCACTGCATTTTCTGTTTATTTATGTTTGCCACTTAATTCTCCGTCCACTGCATAATATGCAGATTTTAAGGAAAAAAATATTTCTAGCTTAGTCAGTTTAGGTTTAAATCTTTTATTAAGGTTTTCAACAGAGAAAAATATAGCAGCAGGCAGTTACACTGTCCCCCGACCCCCTCAGGGAGAAGATCAACTTAGCTCGCTGCCACCGTGTTGGACCCGGCCTCGTGGCATTGTCCTTACCCCCCGTGGATTGTGCCCGTTCCCCGCCCCGGCCTTCACGGGCCACCCTTCTGAACTGCACCGAGGCCCTTCCTCCTGAGCGGCACGAGGTCCCATACCCCTCGTGGCTCCGCCATCTTGTTGGCACCCACGTGACTCTGTGCAGCAGCCAGCGCGACCCCGCTCAACCCGGCCTCGACCCCAGCGAAGCCCCGACATCGAGGCACCACGAACTGGCCAGGGGGTGCCGCAGGAACCATTCATCGCCCCCGGCGGAGGACAGTATCGATGGGACCCCCAACTGTCCTCCCCTCTCGAGGTGTGATCGCCCTGCAACTCCCTTGGGCCTGGCGCCTCTCCTGCTGGGCGTCTGGCCACCTCCACCCGGCCTCTCCGCCCCCACCGGGCGCCTGGGTCCGGACATCAAAGGGCTCCAGACCTATATCTGGGGCGACCCCGCCACAGATCGGCAGTTGTATCCCGGAGTCGAGAGCCCTGCTGATTGAATCGCGGCTGACCCTACGGAGAAGAACTCTTGTCGGAACCATCACGAGCCCTGCTGACTGCGTCGCGGCTCCTTCTTGTGAACACTTTGAAGCCACCTGGAACATCGGAGCCCTGCTGACGCTGTCGCGGCCCAACCTCGCTGAAACCTCCCTCGGAGCCCTGCTGACGACGTCGCGGCTCGAGCTGAGCAGAAACCATCTTGAGAGCCCTGCTGATTGGATCGCGGCTCTCCACGAACTGTCCGCCAGAGCCCTGCTGACGCCGTCGCGGCTCGACCCCTCCGAGATCCGGAGGTCCTCCAGCTTGAGAATAAGAACTGGGCCCCAGGTACCCTCGTACCGCACTCCTGCCAAGGACTGTCCCGCTACCCCTACCCTTCCAAAGAGACACTAAGACTTTTGGTGGATCCCTCGATCCCTTCGTGTAAATATTGACCTCGTAACCTTTTTATTGCTGATAAAGAATTGCTTGTCTTGAGACAACCTCCTTGAGTCCTGTGTGGTGGTGTTACTGTGCTAGTACGTGATAGGAGAAGGATCTCGCAGGAGACTTCTCGGCAGCGCTCGGCTACTTCATACGGTGTGAGGGCCCCCCCCCTTGGTGGTCTCACCGACTCCTCGGGGTCCGCCTTCCAACATTTGGTGGCCAGCGACGGGATCCGAGCCGAACGCAGTACGTACCAGCCAGTACCCACTAGCTACCCATCCAAACGTACAGTAATCATGAGCAGCCAGGAAAACAACGCGACAATGGAGTTCCAGCCCGAACGGCTGGAAGAATATACGCACAAAGAGTTAAAACAGTTCTGCAAAGACAAAGGCATTGCAACCACCGGCCTAAGTACCAAGAGGACATGCAGAAAGCTCTGAGGACATGGCTGGAGGCCGGGGCAGGCCCCTCCCAGGAAGAAGGTCCCTTACCCCTGACTGAGACCTCATCAACCGCACGGACTCCGGCAACCGGAGGAAGAAAGAGCCTAGAAACCGGCCTCTCCGAAGAAGAAATACGAGAGCGGGAGAAGGTCCGGAACCACGAGCTAGAGCTCGCACGACTGCGGCTGGACGGCGAACTCCAGCTGGCGGAAAAGAAACTGGCCCTAGAACAGCTACGGCTTCAAGAGGAGATAGAGGAGAAGAGGCGACACCGGGAGTTGGAGGAAAAGAAACTGACCCTTGAGCACGAGCGCAGTCTCAAGGAGCTCGAAATCAAGGCCAAGAACGGAGGGACCAACGCCCCCAGTACTAGAGACACTCTACCGCCTGCCGAGACCAAGGTACATATCCCGAAAGAGGTCGTCAAGGAGTACTACAAGAATGACGACATCCAACAATGGTTCAAGGCCTACGAGGTGGCCATGACCTCTCATCGGGTGCCCCGAAAAGACTGGGGCGCGGGCCTGTGGGGGCGGTTCCTGAGTGAGGGTCGAGACACACTGCTCCAGCTACCGGAGGAGGTGATGACCTCCTACGATCACATGAAGGAGGCTCTGCTCACCCGCTACGGGCTAACCGCAGAAATGTACCGCCAGCGGTTCAGAGACTGCAAGAAAATCCCGGGCACCACCTGGGTGGAATATGTGGACTTTTTCAGTCGGGCCCTAGAAGGGTGGATCAGAGGTAGCAAAGTAACCACCTACGGGCAGCTGGTCGACCTCATCGTGTGGGAACATCTCTCCAACAATTGCTTCGTGGAACTGAGACAGCACCTCCTCGACAGCAAAATGACCGACCCGCGAAAACTCGCCGTCGAGGCCGATCGATGGGTCAACTCCCGGGTCCCCCGGAACTCAATGGGGGAGTACCAGAGGAACCCCACCGGACCCCCCCGCCAACGCGGTGGAGGGGGAGGGCCGAACAGGAACCGAGACCCTCCCGCCGGGGCCCCCAGGAGTCCCCCTCGAGGGCCACAGCAGCAACAACTCTCCCCGAGCCTAGCCCGAAGGGGGGCGCCCCCGGTCAGATCCGGACCACGGCCACCAGTAACGTGCTACGGCTGCCAACAAACCGGACACTATGCCAGCGATCCGGTCTGCCCCCTGAACCGAAGAAACGGGGCCGGCGGGCCCCCGCCCCGACAGCTGGCGGCTGCCGCCCTGGGAGAAGGAGAAGAGGAAGAGGAGACCCTCGACCGAGGGACCACTGAATGGGAGCCGGCAGCCATGTCCCTGGTCTGCCTGGGTAGCCGAGAAATGGTACCCTGCACCCCCATCCCAAGCAACACCCAGAAGTACCGGCAGCAGGTCACGGTCAATGGACAACGGGCCGAAGCCCTTCGTGACACCGGCGCCAGTGTCACCGCTGTCCGCTGCCACCTGGTGACCCCCGAACAGATCCTACCGAATGTGCTGTGTCCCGTCCGGACGGCCGACAACAGCGAAAGCCTGTGCCAGATGGCCCTGGTCCCCTTCGAGTGGGGAGGGGTGACGGGCCTGCTGAAGGTGACGGTACGCGACGACGCCCCCGTAGACTGCCTCCTGGGGAACGACTTGGAGAGTTCCCCCTGGGCTCAAGTAGAGCGACGAGAGCACCTCCGAATGCTGGGACTATCTGACTGGGCCTGTGCCATCACCCGGTCCATGACCGCCCGGGCCCCCCGCTCATCCTCGGCCTCCGGGGCCGCCCAGCCCGAGGGGCTCGCACCACCTCCCGCCAGCAGCGAGGGGGAGGCGGACACCGACCCTGGACCTAGTGAATCCTCCCCCGAAGAGATGGCTTCCCCGTGCGCCCTACCAGAGCTGACACAATGGCGACACGAAGGGGGCCCCACCCGGGAGCAGTTCCAACAAGAGCAGCAGTCCTGCCCCACTCTCGAAGGGGTCCGCCAACAAGCGTCCGCCCAAACCAACGGGGACCAGACCGGCACCCACTGGGTCTACTGGGCCGAGGGCCTGCTATACAGTGAGCAGAAAGTGGCAGAACTCGGGGCCAGCCGAGTGTTGGTGGTCCCCCTCCGCTTCCGGGAGTTCCTGCTCAACCTGGCACATGATGTGCCCCTCGCCGGACACTTGGGGCAAGACAAAACGTACAGCCGCTTGGTGACCTACTTCTACTGGCCTCGGATGCGGAGGGACGTGGACAACCACTGCCGGTCCTGCCAGACCTGCCAAGCCAGCGGGAAGACGGGGGTTCGGGTCAAGGCCCCCCTCCAACCCTTTCCAGCCGTCAGCACCCCGTTCGAACGGGTCGGAATCGATATCGTGGGGCCCCTGGACCCCCAGACCGCCCTGGGCCACCGCTTCATCCTGGTCCTCGTGGACCACGCCACCAGGTACCCGGAGGCGGTCCCGCTAAGAACTGTAACGGCCCCCGTGGTAGGCCGGGCCTTAATGGGGATCTTCTCCCGAGTGGGATTTCCCCGCGAAGTGGTGAGCGACAGAGGCACGAACTTTATTTCCAGATACATGCGGTCCCTGTGGCAGCAGTGCGGGGTCACATACAAGTTCACGACCCCCTATCACCCTCAGGGGAACGGACTGGTTGAGCGGTTCAAGAGAACATTAAAGGGAATGATCCAGGGCCTAGAAGAGCCCCTCAGGCGGAGATGGGATGTCCTGCTGCCGTGCCTCCTGTTTGCCTATCGGGAGGTCCCGCAGAAGTCCCTGGGGTTCAGCCCGTTTGAACTATTGTACGGACACCCGGTCCGCGGACCGCTCAGCCTGGTCAAAGAGAGCTGGGAGACGAAGCCCCAAGGCACCCCTCCTGACGTCTACCGATACCTCCTGACCCTCCGAAACCAGACCCGCAAGTTCCGAGCCCTGGCCGAAGCCAACCTCGAGGCCAGCCAGGAGGACATGAAGCGGTGGTACGATCGGAACTCCTCCACCATAGAATTCGAGCCGGGTCAGAAGGTATGGGTCATGGCCCCAGTTGAACCCGGCGCCCTCCAGGACAAGTGGACTGGGCCCTTCAAGGTAGTGGAGAAGAAAAGTCCCGTCACCTACCTGGTCGACCTGGAGTCCCCCCGGAACCCCCTCCGGGTCCTACATGCTAACAGGCTAAAACCCCACTTTGCCCGGACCGAACTGAGCCTGCTACTGGCGACCGACGAGGGGGGCGAGGACGACTCCGAGCCCCTGCCCGACCTCTTGCAGTCCAACGTCCATGATGGAACAATCGAGGGTGTCCAACTCGCCTCTTCCCTGACTCCGGAACAGCGCAACGACTGCCAGCAACTGCTGCAGAACTATGCAGCCCTCTTTTCCCTCACCCCGGGGGTGTCCCACTGGTGCGTCCACGACGTCGACACCGGGGAGAGCCCCCCCGTGCGACACAGAGCCTACCGGGTACCCGACCGAGTGCGGGCATGCATCCAGGCCGAAGTAACGAAGATGCTGGCCCTGGGGGTCATCGAACCCTCCGACAGCCCGTGGGCCAGTCCTGTCGTCCTGGTGCCAAAGGCCGCAGCTCCCGGCCACCCCCCGGAGTTGCGATTCTGCGTGGACTACCGAGCCCTGAATGCAGTGACCAAGACGGACGCCCACCCTATACCCCGGGCCGACGAACTCATTGACCGCTTAGGGGCCGCTCGCTACTTGAGCACGCTGGACCTCACCGCCGGGTACTGGCAGATCCAGCTCACCCCCGGCGCCCAAGAAAGATCTGCCTTTTCGACCCCGGATGGGCATTACCACTTTCGGGTGATGCCCTTCGGAATGAAGAACGCCCCGGCCACTTTTCAAAGACTGGTGAACAAGGTTTTGGCCGGGCTTGAGGCCTTCAGCGTGGCCTACCTAGATGACATTGCCGTGTGCAGCAACCACTGGGCAGAGCACCTCCTTCACATTAAAGCCGTCCTGGCCGCCCTCCAGCGGGCCGGGCTCACAATCAAGGCCGGCAAATGCCAGATCAACCACGGATCCGTGACCTACCTGGGCCATCAAGTGGGGAGCGGGCAGGTGGCCCCTCTCCAACCGAAAATAGATGCCATCCAGGCCTGGGAACCCCCCACTACCCAGACCGCTGTCCGGGCCTTCCTGGGTCTCACTGGATACTACCGGCGGTTTATCCGGGATTATGGGAGCATTGTTGGCCCCCTCACAGAGCTAACGTCCAAAAAGCAGCCCAAGAAGGTGCACTGGACACCCCGCTGCCAAGCAGCCTTCGACACCCTAAAGACCGCAATGTGTACTGCCCCGGTGCTACAGGCCCCTGACTACAATAGGGAGTTCGTGGTGCAGACGGACGCCTCCGAGTATGGGATCGGGGCCGTCCTGTCCCAGGCCGATGAAAAGGGGCTCGACCGACCAGTGGCCTTCATCAGCCGACGGCTACTGCCCCGGGAGCAACGATGGAGCACCATCGAGCGCGAGGCCTTCGCTGTGGTGTGGTCCCTTAAGAAACTCCGGCCCTACCTCTTCGGTACCCACTTCCGGGTCCAGACCGACCACCGGCCCCTGCGGTGGTTAATGCAAATGCGGGGCGAGAACCCCAAGCTGCTGCGGTGGTCCATCTCGCTACAAGGGATGGACTTTGACGTTGAACACCGGCCCGGCAATGACCACGCCAACGCCGACGGCCTGTCCCGCTTCTTCCGCCTTGACGAGGAGAATCCCCAAGGAGATGGGTGACTCTCCATGCCTTCGGCTGGGGGGGACGCCTGTTGGACCCGGCCTCGTGGCATGGTCCTTACCCCCGTGGATTGTGCCCGTTCCCCGCCCCGGCCTTCACGGGCCACCCTTCTGAACTGCACCGAGGCCCTTCCTCCTGAGCGGCACGAGGTCGCATACCCCTCGTGGCTCCGCCATCTTGTTGGCACCCACGTGACTCTGTGCACCAGCCAGCGCGACCCCGCTCAACCCGGCCTCGACCCCAGCGAAGCCCCGACATCGAGGCACCACGAACTGGCCAGGGGGTGCCGCAGGAACCATTCATCGCCCCCGGCGGAGGACAGTATCGATGGGACCCCCAACTGTCCTCCCCTCTCGAGGTGTGATCGCCCTGCAACTCCCTTGGGCCTGGCGCCTCTCCTGCTGGGCGTCTGGCCACCTCCACCCGGCCTCTCCGCCCCCACCTGGCGCCTGGGTCCGGACATCAAAGGGCTCCAGACCTATATCTGGGGCGACCCCGCCACAGATCGGCAGTTGTATCCCGGAGTCGAGAGCCCTGCTGATTGAATCGCGGCTGACCCTACGGAGAAGAACTCTTGTCGGAACCATCACGAGCCCTGCTGACTGCGTCACGGCTCCTTCTTGTGAACACTTTGAAGCCACCTGGAACATCGGAGCCCTGCTGACGCTGTCGCGGCCCAACCTCGCTGAAACCTCCCTCGGAGCCCTGCTGACGACGTCGCGGCTCGAGCTGAGCAGAAACCATCTTGAGAGCCCTGCTGATTGGATCGCGGCTCTCCACGAACTGTCCGCCAGAGCCCTGCTGACGCCGTCGCGGCTCGACCCCTCCGAGATCCGGAGGTCCTCCAGCTTGAGGATAAGAACTGGGCCCCAGGTACCCTCGTACCGCACTCCTGCCAAGGACTGTCCCGCTACCCCTACCCTTCCAAAGAGACACTAAGACTTTTGGTGGATCCCTCGATCCCTTCGTGTAAATATTGACCTCGTAACCTTTTTATTGCTGATAAAGAATCGCTTGTCTTGAGACAACCTCCTTGAGTCCTGTGTGGTGGTGTTACTGTGCTAGTACGTGATAGGAGAAGGATCTCGCAGGAGACTTCTCGGCAGCGCTCGGCTACTTCATACGGTGTGAGGGCCCCCCCCCCTTGGTGGTCTCGCCGACTCCTCGGGGTCCGCCTTCCAACACACCGCTAACAGCCGGGTGGGAAATCAAAGGGACGCTTGCTAAGCCCGGCAGCCGCAATACTTTTCCTCCCCCCACCCTAACCCGAACCCCCCGATAACCCCCCCGCCTTCCCACCCCGCCCACCCCCGTACCCCTGTAACAAGAAAGTCAGAAAGGAAAAAGAAAGAGGAAGGAAGATAGGAAGGGAGGTCGCGTCTCAGGAGCAGAGGGACCTGGAAGCCGAGCGTAAAGAGCCACCCCAGGGCCAATGCTCCCATCATGATGTCTAAGTGGTTTCCCCATCCTCCGGGTCGTCACTGAGCTGGAGAAGGTGCAGGTATCGGGGACAGGTCAGCTCCCGGAAGTCCTGGGCAAGAAGGGACCGGAACGGATGCCACAGTTCCGCAAAGGAGGCGCCCTTTCCCGCCAGTGTCAGAGAGATACGCTCCATCCCTAAGATATGCCAGAGGCGATGCAGCCATTCCAAGTGTGGGTATGCGGGATGCGTTCCAGCAGGCTAGCAGGCACTGTGTGGCCGCCCCTAGTGCCAGGGCTATCTGTTTCCCCCTGAGGGACTTCAAGGGGTAGGTAATGGTGTTGGGGACCCCCAGAATGATGTATGCAGGGAGTTGGGGCAGTTCTGTATCAAAATATCTGTCCACCTCATCTAGGATTTGTTGCCAGTACGAGGATAACAAGGGGCAGTCCCAGAGAATGTGTACCAAGGTGCCCAGCTGTCCGCACCCCCTCCAGCAATCTGCGCTACGTGAGCTGTCCATGCGATGTAGGCGTTCCGGTGTGTAGTACCAATAGGTCACCAATTTAGTGAATGTCTCAGTAAGCCCTGTGTGTGTAGCCGTATGTCGAGCTCTATAGCAGCTACCCTCCCATTCCTTCGCCAATAGGTCCCTTCCCAGGTCCCTCTCCCATCGTGCCCTCCCTGCGTGGTATGAGTGATAATGTGACGAGAGGAGCGTTTTATAGAGATCCGATGTCAGCTTTTTGTCCATGTGCCGTGTGATCAGCCAGCGTTCGAACGTAGTGAGCCGGCGTTGCGCTGCCCGTTTCTCCTGTGGCTGTGTGACCCAGTGTTTGATCTGCAAGTAGCCGATCTGGTCCTTAGGCGGAACACCATAATCCGCTGCCAACCGTGCCAGGGGGAGGAACCTGCCCTCATTGTACAGGACCCCCAGTGCTCTGCAGCCGGAGTATCGCCAACCCGGGAAAGAGGACTCCGGGAGCCCCAGCGGGAAATCGGAATTCCCAAACAGGGGGGTCAGGGGCGAGGGGAGCCCCGTCAGCTCTTGCCCCTCGCCGGTCTGATCCCAGATCCGGACCACCGCCTGGGTCACCCAAGAGGCATATAAGTTAGGGGGCCACTGTTCCCGGCGCAGAAACGGGATCGCGGCCAGGGTAGTCCCCGCCACCACCCGGTCCTAGAACAGCCAGTGTTTTTCGGATGCGGGCCTCATCCATTCCACCAGATACCGCAGCTGAGCGGCCTGAAAGTAAAGCTTGAGATCGGGGACTCCGATGCCCCCATATTCCGGCGGGAGAGAACTAATCTGGCGTTTGAGGCGTGGTTTCCTGCCCTGCCAAATGAAGCGTGCTAATTCGGATTGGACCCGTTTGATCCAGCCCTTCGGTGGGTATATGGGAAGCGTGTGGAACACATACAGTATCTTAGGCAGTATCGTCATTTTAAGGGCCGCCACTCGCCCAAGCCACGAGAGCGGCAGGTGTCGCCAGCGCTGAAGGTCTGTTTTGATGGTGGAAGAAAGACGCTCATAGTTCAGGGTCCGAATGCTCGGAATCGTAGGGGTCAGCTGCACCCGAGGTAGGGGACCGGCTCCGACGACCAGGGGATCGGGTAAGTAGCCCGGAGGTCCGCCACCGCTCCCGGTGTGAGAGAGAGGGAGAGCGCCATCGATTTAGCAACGTTAATTTTGAAGCCAGATATTTCCCCAAACGCGGTGAGTTCCTCGAGGATCGCTCCCAGGGACACCAAGGGCTCCCTGAAAGTCAACAGAACATCGTCGGCATAGAGGCAGATCTTGTGGGTGTCCCCCCCGAACCGAATGCCGGTGATCCGGCTGTTTTGGCGTATATGCTGGGCAAGGGGCTCCATGTACATTGTGAAAAGCAACGGGGAGAGGGGGCAGCCCTGCCGAGTGCCCTGGGAGATCTGAAATGGCTCCGAAGTGTGGCCATTAACTCGGACCGATGTGTGGGGTTCGCGTTAGCAGTTAAGAATTCGTGCCCGCATTTTGTCCCGCATGCCAAACCATTGCAAGACCGCTTCAAGATAGGGCCAATGCACCCGGTCAAAGGCCTTCTCGGCATCCACCGCCAGAAGGGCGTAGTCGGCCGGGCAACAAGAGGCCTTCTCAATGAGATGCAGGACCCGTTTCGTGTGATCGCTCGTTTGGCGGCCTGGTATAAAGCCTGCCTGATCCGGATCTATAAGGTTCGGCAGATGCGGCGCAAGACGGGCCGCTAAAATCCCCGTGTACAGCTTAAGGTCCACGTTTAAAAGGGAGATCGGTCGATAGGAACCGCACTGCGTGCTATCTTTCCCGGGCTTGGGGATCACCACTATTGCGGCGTCCAGCAAGGAAGAGGGCAGCTCCCCGAACGTGTCGAACGAATTGAAAAGTCGCGTGAGGAGCGGGGTGACCAGGGGGCAGAATTGCTTGTAGAAGGAAGCCGTAAAGCCATCGGGGCCCGGGGACTTGCCGAGTTTGAGCCTCGAGATGGCCGAAATCACTTCCTCCGGCCGGATCGGCGAGTCCAGCAGCTCCGCCTGGAGTGGAGAGAGGCCTGTCACCCTTGCCTGGTCCAAGTACGCGTTCAGCCCACTGCCGTCGAGCGGCTGCTCGTCATAGAGCCAGGCGTAGAAATCCCGAAACGTCGCAGCGATCTCCCCGTCGTCGGTGTGCAGGACCCCACGTGGGTCCACTATTGCCTTGACACCCTCTCTTGCTCTGCGCTCCCGAAGGCAGCGAGCCAGGAGGCCCCCACATTTATCACCTCCCACATAGTAGCTATGCCAAAGGCGTAGCGCTGCATACTCTGCCCTGTCGCGGTCAAGCGCTTCCAACTGCGCTCTCTGTGCTTTTAACAACCGCCAGACCCTCGGTGCCCCCGTACGGCTGTGCATACGTTCTAGCTCCCTGACCTTCTGTGATAGCTCCACGCGTTTTGCCTGCCGTTCTTTGTTCTCCGCCGCGGAGAGGGCTATAATGGCCCCCCGGACCACCGCCTTCAGAGCCAGCCAGCACGTGGGCAGGGCTGTATCTCCGTTGTCGTTGAATCGAAGGTATTCCTCAATGACCCCTTGCAGCTTTTTGACCACCACGGGGCGAGCAGGAGTGTATCCCGCAGCCGCCAGTGGCGTTTCCTCCTGCCCATGGGCGGGAGCCTCAGCGTCGTAACCACCGCTGCATGATCAGAGAGGGATGCCGCTAAAATCTCCACCTCAGAGGTCTCCTGCCCGAGTGCTCGGGTGGCCAGGAAATAGTCCAGGCGCGCGTACGTGCTGTGTGCACTAGAAGTGTGCGTATGTTCCCGGGCCGAGGGATTATACAGCCGCCAGAGATCTACCATGTCTAACTCCTGTAGCGCCGTGCGACCCTCCTGTGACAGGGCGCCGACCTGTCCCGTGCGTTGGGCAGAGCGATCCATCATGTTGTCGAAGACCAGATTCAGGTCACCCCCAAGTAGTAACCTCCGGTCTGCGGAAGCCGACAACTCCGTCAATGCCGTGTGGAGGAAGCGTTCAGGTCTGTCGTTTGGTGCGTAAATCGTGCCCGCTGTGAATGTGTAATCTCCCATCTGGAATTGGTACACCAGCAGCCTACCCTTTATCTCTGCCACCTTGTGCATCGAAAGCCCCTTGAACTTTGGTGCTAGCAGTATCGCCACCCCCGCCCGTTTTGTGGAGTCACAGGAAAAGAACTGTATGGGGAATGACCTAGACTGCATCCGATGCACGTCTTTCGTGAGCAAATGTGTTTCTTGGAGCAGGAAGAGCTCCGCCCCGGACTGTGCAAGAAGGGAAATTATGGATCTCCGTTTAATAGGATTGTTAAGGCCCCGGACATTGAGCGTAAGGATCTTAATTGTGGTCGGAGGCATTCCCACCAGTCAGTAAACACAAGCTAATGTTACGCATCCCTGTGGTGAGCGGAGTGTGCCCGAGCCTGCCAACCACCGCCCCTCGAGCCCGACCCAGGAGAAAGAAGGAAAAGGAAGAAAAGAAATAGAAAAGAATAAATCCCCAACTGACCCCACGCATCCACCCTCCCTCTCCCCAACAGCCTCAGGCGAACCAAAAGTCCATCTTCCAGGGAAGATCGGAATGTTCAATGTCAAAGGGGGAAACGTGGCGTCCCAGAAAGCCTCCCCTCCCCCGCCCGCCCGCCCTTGTGTCCGCCAGTGGCGCCTCAGCGAGCTGAGGGGCAATGTAAACCAGTAGGGGACTGCCATGTCACCTCTCTCCGGCGGCCCCCCTCAAGGGGCCTCGACCTTTGGCGCCAACGAGTCTGCCACCGAGGCCAGGGCCTCCTGACGTCCCTGGGCAATCTCCTCGGGAGGGGGCCTCCGCCCTCTGGCCCCCCTGCGCCGCTGCTTCAGTTGGCTCCAACCTGAGCTCGGGCCACCGGCTTTCTGAGAGCCCGCTACCTGACCCTCCTCCTCCTCCTTCGGGCAGTCAATGTCCAAGAGCTTGCACGCCTCCGACAGGGAGCGAAGCTGATACAGCCGGTCCTGGTGCCGAAAGATAAGACGAAACGGGTGGCCCCAAGAGTATTTAATGTCCCGCTGACGGAGAGCTTCCGTGACAGGGCGGAAGGTTCTGCATTTTTGTAGGGTCAAAGCGGAAAGGTCCTGATAGAGCACCGGGAGACAACCCTGAAAGGTGATGGGGTGTTGCGATCTGGCCTTGCGGAGGATCTCCTCTTTCGTGGTGTAGTTCTGGAGACAGACCAGGATGTCGGCCGGCATGGCACCATCCGGGCGGGGGGGGCCCACCCGAAGGGCCCTATCCAAGACGAGCGCCGCGTCCGCCGGCCTCCCCAAAATCTGGTTGAAGAGCCCACGCGTGAAGGCGAAGACATCCCCCTCTTCGGCATTGCGTTTCACCCCCCTGATGCGGATATTATGCCGTCTCGACCGGTTCTCCAAGTCCTCCAGGTGTGTTTGAATGTCCACCTGCTGGTCGTGGAGGCGTAGAAGATCCTGGTGTACTAGGGAGAGCTCCGTGTCCTGTGCATCCATCCTGTCTTCCACCGCTTGCACTCTCTCCCCCATACCATCCAGGTCCCTCCGTACCTCCCGTAGCTCCGCCACGAGTTCCTGCTTCAGGCATTTGAAGTCCTCCCGTTGTTCCGCAAACAGCGACATCAGGAATGCCTTAGTGATCGGTTCCTCCCCGTCGTCCCCGGCCCCCTTCGGCCACGTCACGTCAGGGTCCCCGGAGCCGCCGTCGCCCCCTGGGGCTTGGCGAACAACTCCTGCAGCGACTTGCTCTGCGCCTTGTCTTTGCCTTTGCCCCGTTGGGTCGCCATCGTGATTCACTCGTCGCTTCCTCCTCGAGTGATCGCTCCCCTGCCTGCGCTCTCTGTGCAACGTGGTATCGTTATTTCAAAGCTGCACTGTTTGGCGATTTTAAAGCGTGTGCATTTCTTTGCCATTACTCGCTCATTTTAAGTAGACCTGTGCATTGTTTGTGTGAGCCCCCGGCGCCCTGCTCTGCCCTCCCCTCCATTTTGAGCTTGTTGTTGTTGTTGTGCTCCGTCCCTTGAGCCCGCCACGCCTCCCAGCTGAGCCGCCCTCCCACTAGCATTAAAGCGCGTCCTCTGACCACGCAGCGCTGTGATTCACTCGTCGCTTCCTCCTCGAGTGATCGCTCCCCTGCCTGCGCTCTCTGTGCAACGTGGTATCGTTATTTCAAAGCTGCACTGTTTGGCGATTTTAAAGCGTGTGCATTTCTTTGCCATTACTCGCTCATTTTAAGTAGACCTGTGCATTGTTTGTGTGAGCCCCCGGCGCCCTGCTCTGCCCTCCCCTCCATTTTGAGCTTGTTGTTGTTGTTGTGCTCCGTCCCTTGAGCCCGCCACGCCTCCCAGCTGAGCCGCCCTCGCCCCTCCCCCTCCACTCTCCATATATGACAGTAGTTCCCGCGCGCAGCGTTTACGCGCAGCGCCCGCGCCCAACCCGCGCCGAAGGTGCGCCAAAGGTAAGCCCGTCTACGCCCGTCCGCGCCTGGACCGCGCCCAGCGCCAGACCCCCTGCCCCTCGCGCTGCGCTGCCCTCCCGCATCACCTACGATGCCGCCACCCTCCTAGCCCTCAACCCCGGTCGCGCCCCCAACTGCGTCCAAGCCGCTCCTGGACACACTCATGGACCTTTCTCCTGCTACTCCTGCAAATTCAGCGGCACCGACAACATCTCCGCTACGACCACACCACAGATTCCCGACCCCAACCACCTACAATGCATCCTTCTCAACACCCGCTCGGTCCACAGGCACACCATTGACCTATGGAACCTACTAGACACCATCTCTCCAGACGTCGCCTTCCTAACAGAAACATGGATGAACGCTTCCTCCGCCCCAGACATCACCATTGCCATCCCTGAAGAATATAAGATCACACGCAAGGACCGTACCAGCCACACAGGAGGAGGCATCGCCATCGTCCATAAGAAATCTATCCGCATCTCAACCAGCTCTGACGCCAACCTCGCCAACTCCGAACACCTTCACTTCCAGATCCACATCGATCCCAAGACCACACTCAGAGGCACCCTCCTCTACAGACCACCAGGACCCCGCGCAAAATTCAGTGAAGACATCACGGACTTCATCACTCCACACGCGCTCCCCTCCAAACTACATCCTTCTGGGAGACCTCAACTTTCACCTTGAAAAGACCAACGACCGCAACTCCACCACCCTGCTGGACAACCTCGCCAACCTCGGACTTAAACAACTAGTCACTTCCCCCACCCACATCGCAGGGCACACACTCGACCCCATCTTCACCTCCAGCAACCATGTCTCCTTCAGCCACACTACGGATCTCCTCTGGACTGACCACAGCTGCGTTCACTCACCTACAACAAGCCAAAACCCACCAACCACCTCCAACCAACTCTGCAAAGAAACTGGAACAAAATCACCACCGACCAGATCTCCGCATCGCTCCTTCTAAACACCCCAGCCCACTCTTCTAACCCAAACCAAGCCGCCGCCAACTTCACCCTATGGCTATCCAACACCGCCGACACCCTAGCACCACTGAAAAAACGTCAAAGCAAACCTGGCAGCAAGAAGGCCTCATGGTTCAACGATGATCTTAAGAAGTCCAAGAAACTCTGCCGCTCCCTTGAAAAGGCCTGGAAAAAAGACCCATCCACTAGCACCAAGGACGCCTTCAAAAACGCCACCCGCACACACCACCAACTAATCCGAAAGGCCAAGAAAACAGCATTCAAGGATCGACTTGACAACAACGCCCACAACAGCAAGGAACTTTTCAACATCGTCAAAGAATTCTCCAACCCCTCAGCCAACTCCAACGACATCACCCCCTCTCAAGCCCTCTGCGACTCCCTAGCCTCATTCTTCCACAACAAGATTGCAGACATTCACAACAGCTTCGACAACCAACCCGGAGACCAACCCACCCAACCATTTGCTGAACATTCTCCCCCCGTAAACACCCTCAACGACTGGAACCCAATCTCCACTGAGGACACAATCCGCCTGATGAATTCCATCCACTCAGGATCCCCCACAGACCCATGTCCTCACCACATCTTCAACAAAGCAGACTCCGTCATAGCACCGCACCTCCGAGACGTCATCAACTGCTCCTTTAACTCCGCCACCTTCCCGGAAAACTGGAAACACGCTGAACTCACCGCCCTTCTGAAAAAACCCACAGCGGACCCCACCGAACTCAAAAACTACCGCCCCATTTCGCTCCTTCCATTCCCGGCCAAAGTCATCGAGAAAGCCGTCAACAACCAGCTCGCCGCCTTCCTCGAAGCCAACAAATCCCTCGACTCCTCACAATCTGGCTTCCGAGCAAAACACAGCACTGAGACCGCCCTAATCGCAGCAACAGACGACATTCGAACTCTATTGGACAATGGAGACACAGTCGCCCTCATCCTCCTCGACCTCTCTGCAGCATTCGACACAGTCTGCCACAGCACCCTGTTACAACGCCTCAATAACATCGGAATACAAGGAAAAGCACTTGAATGGATCACCTCTTTCCTCTCCGGAAGAACCCAGAGAGTCCGCCTCCCACCATTCAAGTCCGAGGCCACTGAAGTCATCTGTGGCGTACCACAAGGATCATCACTCAGCCCCACCCTCTTCAACGTCTACATGAGCCCCCTCGCGGCCATCGCCCGCCAACACAACCTCAACATCATCTCTTACGCGGATGACACTCAACTAATCCTTTCTCTCACCAATGACCCCAGCACCGCCAAAACTAACCTACACGAAGGAATGAAAGAAGTTGCCGAATGGATGAAACAAAGCCGTCTGAAACTGAACTCAGACAAAACAGAAGTCCTCATCTTAGGTACATCCCCCTCTGCATGGGACGACTCCTGGTGGCCGGAAGCCCTTGGAAAAGCACCCATCCCGACAGACCACGCACGGAACCTAGGCGTCATCCTGGATTCTTCACTCTCAATGAACAGACAAGTCAGCGCCGTATCCTCATCCTGCTTCAACATTCTTCGCATGCTCAGAAAAACATTTCGCTGGATCCCCACCGAAACAAGGAAAACAGCCACCCATGCTCTAGTCACGAGCCGACTGGACTATGGAAACACCCTCTACGCAGGTACTACCGCTAAACTCCAGAAGAAACTCCAACGAATCCAAAACGCCTCAGCCAGGATCATATTAGACATCCCGCGCAACGAACACATCTCCAGTCACCTGAAAGACCTCCACTGGCTACCCGTCAATAAGAGAATCACTTTCCGACTGCTAACTCACGCACACAAATCACTCTACGACATCGGACCAGAATGCCTCAACTCACGACTGTCCTTCTACACCCCCTCCCGCCAACTACGTTCTTCCAACCAATCCCTCGCCACTGTACCTCGCATCAACAGGACCACCATGGGAGGCAGATCCTTCTCATACCTGGCTGCTAAAACATGGAACTCACTCCCCGCTTACCTTCGCCTCACCCAGAACCACCTGGCATTCAGAAAACAACTTAAAACGTGGATATTTGACAAGTAATCCTCCTCCCCTTTCTAAGCGCCTTGAGACCCTCTGGGTATGTAGTGCGCTATATAAATTCTCTGACTTGACTTGACTTGGCCATCGGTCCAGTGGGCTCACCGTGGTATCGTCCCTCTTGGAGTGGCCCCAGGAATCAGGCCCCGAACCCGCCGGTCTGGCCCCCGAAGGCCGTTCTCCACAGTGCTCCACCCGTTGCAGACCCCGGCCACCGCTGGAGGGACGCACGGCCCACCCCCGTGTTTGGCGCCATCCACCTCCTCCGCTGGGGGAGCCCGGCCCAGTGGCAACGTCCGTGGGCCCCTGTACCTCTCTCCAAAGCGGCCTCTGAGGGGGGGCAGGCAGCGGCCGCAGGTGTTCTCCGACTCCTGGGGGTCCCTTCCCCCCTGTTGTGGGGTAAGGTGGCGGCCGCCCTCGCCTGTTCCTGTCCCGCTGTCGTGGCGGCGGGGCCCGTCTGCTCCGACCCCCGCCCCTCGGTCACCTCCCAGCTCCTCCTCGCTCCTGGGGGTCGGTTTTCGCGTGGCCCGCGGGCAAAGAGCTGTCGCACCTCTGGGGGGCCGGCGTCGCCTCCGCGCCTCCGGCCTCGGGCACGGACACCCCGCCGCCAGCCCTCTCACCTTCAGACCCCAGTCCGTCGTCCTGCGCCGCTGGCGGCCAACCTGACCGGCCCTCCGTCCGTCACCAGCCAGGTGGTCCCCGACTCCAAAGTAGATGCTGGGCCTCCGCCGCCACCTGCGGGTGCTCTAGACGCGTCGCCTCCAGTCCGGCAAGCGCCGCTCCGCACCCGACTAGGCCGCGGGTCCCCCCGTCGTCCAGCCGCCTCCGTATCCTCTGGGCCCGTGCTGCTGGCCGTGGCGCCCTGCCGCCGTGCCCGCTGGAGCGCCGCCCCCACCTCCTCCTGGTCTCCGGGGGTCGGCAGAGCGTCCTCGCGCCGCTGAAGCTGCCGCGGGGTCCCGCTCCTCCGCCGGTGGCCCGGAACTTCAGGCCGCGGCTGCCGCGCTCGTCACTGGGCCGCGGCCGGCCCCAGACTCCTCCCGCCACCAGACGGTCACCACGGCTCCAGGGGGCACCGGAGAGGCACCGACAGGCTCACCCCTCCCTCCGGCGCCGCTGGCGGTGCTGTGTGCCAGAAACGGGGGAAGTGATCGGCCCCGTTTCGGCGCTATTCGCGGGCGTGCGAGGCAGAGACAGGGAAACGCGTCTCACCTCGCCGCCATCTTGCTTAGTCAGTTTAAAAGTTATAAAAAACTTGGTGACACTTGTTCCTGCACAGTGGAAGGCCCTTCTCGAATGTTGTTATTGCTGTATTTGATTGTTAAACGGATACTAATGAGGTGAAATGTTTTCCCAGACAGGGATGACAATGTTATAAAGTGACAAAATAATGAAACAACACCATCAGAAAAGTTGCATAATTTGTCTCTTCTTGCCCCAAAATGTGGTCAACTGCTGGATAATTTGGTCCTCCCCACTGCATAATTTCAATGGCAATGAATATAATTTATAAACTGTGTAGGACAGTAGGATCTGCTTTTATGGCTACCCCCACTTTTTTCTTGATGTAATGCTGTTTCTGACTAGTCTGGCTGGGATCCAGATAATCAGGACCCCAATCGCTCTACTTTCTCCCCTAAATTGGTTTGGTAAGTACTTAGGTACATCCCATATTGGACACTGGTGTAACCTTATTAGTCCCTAGTATATAGTACTAAGGTACCCAGGGCATAGGTACACCAGGGGTCCCCCAATAGCAGAAGCATGTATTATGCCACCCATGGGAGACCACCCAAATTGTAACTACAGGCCTGCTATTGCAGCCTGTGTAAGCTGGTGCTAGTACCAATTACGAACAATATAGGTTTACCTATATCTAAAGTCACTGAGCTTAAAACCTATAAGTCACCCCTAAAGCAGGCCTTTCAATCCTAAAGGCAGGGTGCTCAGTTCTAAGTGTGAGGGTGCCCCAGCATGAGCAAGAAACCCCTACAGCCTACAGAGTCCATTTTCCCGGGTTGAAAGTGAGAAAGCCATATAACATATAGAGGGGCCCGCGTCATTACGCAATGACCATCTCTAAAGTGGCTGTAATGAACTCTGTCATGTTTGGTATCAAACATGTTGGAATCATACCACCGTTCTGGTACCAGTCTTTAAGATCCGGACAGCAAGCTAAGGCTGCTGCCGGGCAGAGACACGTTTCTGCCCTACTGCTGCTGAGCCAAGCTTGTGCAGGGAAAGGCAGAACAATAGGTATCCTGTCACATGGAGGTTTGACCGCCTCCCAGACAGGGTTTAGTGTATTGGGGCAGGGTGGGGGCGCTGGCCAGAGCCACATAGTCTGCGTGAAGGGCACACTTGATGCCCTTCATGTATAGTCCAGTTCAAACCAGTTCAGTGAGCCTTTGCCTCCCACTCTGGTACAAAACTGGACAAAGGACAGGGGAGTATCCTCCCCCTTGTCCAGACCCTCCTCAGGGAGGGACCCCTGAATCGTCCCAACCCTTTCCTTAGGGTATTTAAGGGCTTACCTGGGGGTGGGTCCCTAGATTTGTCGTGGGACAAGATTCATTTCAGACACCACTTCTCCTTCAACCATCTGGGCACTCTGAACTTCGCTCCGGGCATCAAAGCTGCAACATGGGAAGAATACTGCTGCTCCTGATCTTGTCGCCCTGCTCATCTGCTGCAACGTTTGTGCCTGAGCACCATACAGGAACCTTTCAAGGACTGTGGGCATCCAAGATACCTGAAAGAATCTCCCTTGAAGTGAAGGAGTCACTTCCCTGTATCTGCAGGCACCACAACTAAGCTGATCGGTCTGCTGATCCTGGGCTCCCACGGACTCCGAGAAGCTCAGCTACACAGGTGGTGGTTCTTCACATCCCTCGAGGCCTGCCCTGTACTCTCATCAAGTTTGAGGCTAGTATCTCTCGTCAGAGCCGCAGGAACCGAACCCCTGTGCACAGCATTGACTTGCAGTTACAAAGGCTTGTTGGCTTCCTTCCATCACGATATTTGGGCTCCAGGTAGCCTCCACCTCAAGCATCTCCAGCGACCAAGATCTTTAGCCTCACTGCAACTCTTGCATCGTGGGCCTGCATCTTTGGTGAGCTGCTTGAGGTCCTCTCGCGGCTCCAGTGCCTACAGCCTGTGGGTCCTCTTGAGGGGCATCTTTGAATTCCACAGGCTCCCCTGATTGCTTGGGGCCTGCCCTGACTCCTCTGCTTGTGGTGAGTCTCCTGGACATTGCTGGTCCAGACAATGCACTTCTTTATCTTCCACATTGGTTGGAGTTGCAAAGGCTTGGTGGTGCTCCAGCCGGACACCGACCCCTCAACTCTCGACAGTCAACATGGGACAGCTTGTGTACAGCTGCTGGTCTTCCACAGCATCACCTGGTCCACACAGCTGCATTTGCAAGGTCACCATCAGCTCTCCTGTAACACTTGACATTGGTGGGTATTCGTCTTCCGTGCCTCCTGGTCCCTCCTGTGTGGCATAGACTCTGTCCCTTCTGCTTGCAGGTTCTTCACATCTTGAATCCACCTTTAGATGCCAACTTCACACCTATGCACCCGGCTTCCCTGGTGCAGGTATCCTGGTTCCTAAGGTAGTCACGGGTGTGGTGCTCTCCAACCTTCTGTCTCCACGGGGTGTTTTTTCAGGGTCCACTGGGAAGGGTCTTTCTTCTTTAAAATTGCAACCTCGACTTACCCATTGACTCGCATTGAAGCCACTGCCGTGTTCCCACTCCATACATGGCCTCCGTGGGGCTCCTGGTTACTTACCTCGGGTGGTTCCTTGGGTCCCCAGCACTTCTATGTCTTCTGGGTATATTCTTGACTTGAGTTGTGGTTCTCATACCACTATTTTAGTATATGGTTTGGTCTCCTTCTGGCGACCACTGTGTATTGTGTGCTACTTACCTGTTTCTATTGAAAAGTATTGTGTGCATTGTGTATATCTCCCGCTAGGAGATACCTGAATTTGTTAGCGAGTATATTATAATAAATACATATTTTTATAAATATACTATGTGGTTCTTTTTCACTTAATCTATACCTATAAGATTATATTTTGGTAAAACAAGCTGCTTTGCACTCCTCTGGACTAAGCCTGAGGATGCTGTCCATAACTACCTCTTAGAGAGCTTTCTAAGGTTGTCTAAGACCACTAAAATCATCATAAGGGTTGTCTGGATTGGTGCAAGGTGCCCACTTACATAAGCGTACTTCATATACCAAGCCAGCTTCTCACATTGGTGTGCAGCGGTTGGGATTCAAGCCTGCATTGTTTTACCAGATAATCATGGTGTGGATTAATTAAAAAAACATCACTAATCCTAGGCACATGTAATGCAGATTAGAAAAAGTAAATTCGACTGAACTTGGGGTTGGGTAGTTAAGGTTCTAGCACAACCCTTTCTTTAACCTCAGAGAGTTTAGCTTCCACTAGGTTAGGTAGGTGCAACACCTCACTACACATAGAACCATGTCTTTATTTGGGAATACTAGTCTACCCCAGTCTGCTAAGTACAGTAGTCTAAAGTCCCAGGAACCTAGGATCCTGTGTAGCCTTAGAAAGATAAGCACAGGTGGCAACCCCACCATTAAGCTGCTCTCAGAGCTGCTGCATCAGGATGATATCCGTTCTGTGAAGGCAGAAGAACAGGAAAATGTGGGTGGGGATACTCCTGAAGAGGGAGCATCAGGAGCTCTTCCTGATAATCTCGATTCTGAGTATGGACATGAGGACTGAAATGATTCCAACCTGCCAAACTCTGACCCCTCAGGGCATAGTGCATATGGAGCAGAGGAAACACCCTTTGTTCCTCCTAGGAGGGTCCAGAGTAGACTAAGGAGGTCTAGATCCTCCTCTAGAGAATCCAATGTTTCAGGACAGTCCATAGGGACCTCCATATCTAGTAAGAGAGACAGCTCTTTGGATAGGGAATACCAACTGCTTGAACTTAAGAAAGCAAGGCTTAGGCTCAGGAAAGATCAGTTGGCCCTTGACAAAGAGTCCCTAGAATTCCAGAAGGCTAGGAAGAAATTGGGACTAGAGTCCCATGGTGGTGGCAACAGTGTCCCTAGAATAAGGGAAACTTCTTTTGATAATAGGAACCTGATCAGGCTAGTCTCTTCTTACCAGGAGGGGGATGATATCCCTAAATGGATCAATTTTTTCAATTTCAATTTCAATTTATTGTTTGATGAATTAAAATCATTACAATTCCCCATCCCTATATACTTAAAAATCATGGTAAAAATTACGCTACATTTAAAACAAGCCTTTGGAATGCAATAGATCTCGCATTTATAGGAGTTTGAGCTATTGGCATTGTAAATGACAATGCTTTTTATTTAAGTTTGGTTTTTTTAAAACATAAATAAAATGCACAGTCATTTATAATGCCAATAGCTCAAACTCGTATAACTGCGAGACCTATTGCATTGCAAATGCTTGTTCGAAACGCTGCAAGATTTAAATGATATAGCGCTACATACCCCCGAATAGCGCCGAGAAGCATGTGTTTTTGACTCCCTCTGTCCCAATTATAGAACTTGCCAACATCGGAGGATTTAGAATGTAAAATTAGTAAGTATGCAATGTACGTAAAAAGAAAAAAAAAAGAGCTTGTCCCGAGGAGAAGCGCCTATAAGCTATTCCAGGTGCATACAAGTGTCGTATGTATTCCCTATGGACTGCTGGGGTAGTACTGTGCCCTTCAGAAGAGCGCCATAGCAGGCGCAGGGGAAAGGCTATATTGAAATAAGGCTGGGCAAAAAAATGTGTATTAAGGACCTGCGTTGGTAAAACAAACTGTCGGTGATCTGCTCCCTCCCCCAACAAAGTCCTCATCGCACACTATATGTGCCATGCTTGCATCTCGTTGCCTCTCAGACCCCCAGCCTCAGCACATCGTACGTACAAAGAACCCCGTTAGGTGCTGCTCAGCTACGGCTGGTCTGCACGCACGTGAACAACAGAATGCATCCCACTTCCGTTACACGATTCTAGGGGTGGCAAGATACGGTACAAGGTACAAGGGGCGATTTTTGTCAGAAAGGGGAAGGCTTGTATCACCCTTCGCCCCCATCCTCCCCCCACCCCACTCACATAGAGTGTGAACAGTTCCCCCCTGTATGTCACAAAGCTCCTCCTGCGAGTATTCTTGTTTCTGTGTACTTCTTGACTCCTGCGATGGATATCGGGTGGTTTGTGTGTGTGTATTAGCGCGAGTGCACCCCGACTTTGGCCCAGAAGCGATAATATCTCGCTTCAGTTGCAGGAATTTTCACAGCAGGGGGCGGGGGGGGGAGGGGGGATCAGTGCTCAACAATTAATCTGTAAAACAGACTATTGCTGCGAACTGACCCGGGAGGGCATCCCGTGGCCATGCTGAACAGAACAGCCTGAGCTGTAACAGACCCAAAGATCGCCTTTTCTCGTTGTGGCCTTAGAATCAAGGATTTATGCGAACTGAATTAATACTCGGCAGGATAACAAAATGGAGTAGGACTTCTGCGCGCGCCTGTTTGTGTAAGAGAAAGAGAATAGAACCAGGAGGACATGGAGAAGAGGGGGAGAGAGAAGTGGAGAATGAAAGAAATGAAGGGGGAGAGGAAAGAGGTTGAGAAGGAAGACAGAGAAGGGAGAGAGACAACAATGAGACAGAAAGGAGACGCTAGAAACTAGAAAGAAAACAAGAAGAGAAAGGGGGATATTAAGACGATGATGACAGAAAAGAGGAAAATAATAGGAGGCAGAGAGCGAGAAAAACGAGAGAGACAAAGAGAGCGAAAGGGAGAAAGAACGCGAGCCAGTAAGACAAACTGGGAGAGTGAAATATGGGGGCAAAAGAGAACAGAGAAGACAGAGACAAAGAGGAAAAAGAAAGGGAGGCAGGAATACAGGGAAAGAAAGTGAACCTCGATTCTTATCATATTTAGCACTGGACTCAACAAACTTTCATCTATTGAACGTGATGGAAGCTTGAATCGGTCTATACGCTATACAGTTGTATTTCTAATAATAGAAAACGTGGAAATACATCGAGGTGCGCACACGGCATTTGTGCTGGCTTCTCTTTCCTTTCGGCTTAAGGGAATAAATGCTTAAATTGAGCAAAAAGAGGGTGCTCACGTCTGCAGAGATCATACAAGCAGGAAGGGGGTGGCAAATGGTGTGCACTTTCACGGACGCTTTGATGTCTTCAGTGGCCGCGCAGCTCACTGAGGACATCAAAGCGGCCGTGAAAGTGATCAGGCAGTGCTTTTCAGGCTGCCAAATGGTGTGCGCGCCCGGCGCACATGCACTGTATTTGGAGGCCTGAAAAGCACTCGTTTGCTCTTCCAGATCCCCCTTTAACAAAGCTAAAGCGCTGTCTCAGGTGAGACCTAAAAAGTGCGATTGCTTTACGTTAAATTAATTTACAGAAATTCCTACTTACGGAAACATTCTCATAGCTGCCTATTTAGCGACAAAATTGCACTCCGGAGGTGGTACAAATTAAAATTAAACAGTGTAAATAAGAATGTAGAGACCCCTCGAAAGAGAGAAGTATTTTGATACTGCCCCAATGTTAAAGACTTTGATGGTCTTTGCTGTCTGTTTGCAGCCGGCAACAGGACATAGGTTACTGTCCGCTTAATTATAATGATGGGATGACTATAAGGAGATGACTACAATCCAAATTGCTCACCGTCAGCTTGATGTAAAAGTCTTTTGACTATTGTCATATATTTGACGCCCCGGCAGGCCAAGATGATGGACGCGCCCTCCAGCCAGCGTATTACCGCTTGCCTGCTCGAGCGAATGTCCAGGACGTTAAAAATAAATTTTAATCACTGTCTCCTTTGGGGCAAAACAGCTGGGCAGGCACATAATAAGTGGATTACAGATTCTGATTTATAACCACATAGTCGACAGTTCTCGGATAAAAAAAGCTTTTTCCAGATTGGATACAGGTCTTTTGAATCGTGCACACCCATTCTGAAGTTTGTAAAACTATTTTTTAGCTGCAGGCTGAAGTGAGCAGATAAAAAGGTTTTGTACGAGTTGATGACTGTCCACCCGTGCCGGCGCTTGCTGAGTTCTCTTTTGTCTGCCAGCAGGGATTTCCTTTTTGCTGCAACATTTGCAGCTTTGCTGAAACTTTCTTTGTCATCCCCGTTTTCCCATGCAGTTTGTAATTCCAGCACATCCGGAGATGTTTTCAGGAAGTTGCCCCATGAGATCGGTATTTCAGAATTCATCTGGTCGCTAATTTCGTCCCAACATAATCTGTTCATAGAGTCTGGGTTAGAGGAGCGAAATTTGTGACACAGTTTAACAAACCCGCTCATTCCCTGGAATTTTTGGTGCTGGAGACCAAATTCCAGACGGACCTGAGAGGGAGATGCAGATTTTGGCAACTCAAAGACGGCCTTGTAAATCCTTGACTGGAGCTCGTTTAGTATGTTCGCTTCCTTGCCTCACCAGGTGGCTAAACCATACGATAAACTGGGCTGGATTTGTGCAGCCATTATTTTTAGCAGATTAATGTAATTCGGGCAGTCGGTTTTTTTGCGTAGAAGCTTATACGCGTAAATTAATGATTGGGCTTTAGCTTTGAGAGCCAGTTTATGATCTTTATAAGAGGCATTTTGCCCAATTATTACGCCGAGATATTTATAAGAGCGCTGTACTTCCACTGTTGCCCCGTTTACCGACCATTTAAATTTTGCTTTTTTATGATCCACTAAACAAATGATTTTTGTTTTTTCTTTATTTAACTTGAGTTGTTCCTGCTCCAGGTAGGTTGCTAGATTGTTTATTGATCTCTTTAAGCTAATTGGGGTTTGGCTCAGCAATATGATGTCGTCTGCATATTGTAAAATGGCGACTGACTCATTGGCCATTTTGGGAGGATGGCAAACGGCTTTTTCAAGGTGCGGTGCGATGTCTGAAAGAAACAAATTAAAAAGACTAGGAGCTAGAACGCATCCTTGTTTCAAGCCTTGCTGCGTATGGATGCTTGAGGTTGTACTGTATCCGTCGCCCAATTTAACTCTGGCCCAAGTGTCCGAGTATAAGGTGGTTATGGCATTAAGGATTATGCTTGGCAGACCCCAAGCCTTGAGTTTCTTCCAAAGATGACCCCTGTTAACTCGATCAAAGGCGGTAGTAATATCCACAAAGCATGCAAATAATCGTGATTTATTTTTTTGCGCCTTTTCAATTAAAAGTGCTAGAATCGTCAAGTTGGTTAAGTTGCCCATCCCTTGCCTAAAGCCCATCTGGAACTTTGGGATTTTGTTCTTCTCCTCCATCCAATCTTGAAGCTGGAGCAGCAGGCAAGGAGCATAGAGCTTGGCCTCCACGTCTATCAATAAGATCAATCTATAATTGCCTGGATTGCGGTGGTCACCCTTTTTAAATACAGGGTGGATAATATTCCCTTTCAAGGAAACCGGGACATTAGATCGTATATAGATCTCATTGAAGACGGGGGTAAGATGGACGGACCAAAAGGCTGGATCGCTCTTAAAAATAGCGTTTGGAATGCCATTCAGACCTGCTGCTCCCTCGGTCTTAAGTTTTGATATAAAACCTCTTAACTCCTTTGCGTTGGTTAGTTCATGGCTTAATTCCTCTGAGCTTGCAGCGTTGCCTTCCAAGTAATCAGGGTCGGGAGCTGATTGTTTTACCTCTTGATCGAAATGCTGCCCACTTGGCACTTCTGCGGCGCCTGTTACTGTGTTGCTGTACAGGGTTTTCACGTGGAGAACCCACGTTTCTTGACCGATTCCCGCTTCTTGCTGTAGTTTTGGGCCCGATGACAATTTGGTTATAATGCCCCAGAAGTCGCTGCTGTTGGACTTTTTACTTGCAGTCAGTAAATGTATCCAGATACCCCTCTTGTACGCTAATTTTGCGCTCCTCAGGTTCTTCCTGTAGTTGCTCCTCAGTTGGCACAGCTTCGGTTTTCTGTTTTCCTGCCCGCTTTTACTGCACGTAATTGTGATCGCACCTCTCGTGCAAGCCCTCTTTTTTGTTCTCTTAGCTCGTAATTGAACCAGGGCTCTCTTTTGATGACTGTCCTTGAGGTGCGACCCCTCGTAGCTGGGAATCTGTGAACTAATAACTCAACCAGCTGTTCCCAGATTTTAACGCAGCCGACTTCTGTTTGTGTAACCTGTTTGCCCAAAATTCCCTAGCTGTCTCCTGTATAATTTGAGGCGACGCTCCCCGCTATTTAAGTTTTCGAAGATTGAACTTTTCTGGGTAATGCGCTATGGACTTAATTTTTTGGGCGCGCTTTGCTTTGATGTTCATTCTTACAATAAGAGGAAGATGATCACTTTCGACTCGAGATGTAACTTTAAAGGTATCGACTTGCGTTATTACTTAAGATAACAAAATCGATTGTTGAAGCAATTTTTCCACTCAGAAATGTAACTGCCACTGGGATATCACCCGGAATTTTTCCATTCAGGATTGTCAGGCCGAGACCTTCAAGATGTTTCGTTAGCATTCTGGCTCCCTGTTTGTCCTGCCTTTTACTTTCATGCAAAGTACTGGCTATTAGATTACAATTGAAGTCACCCGAGATAATCATTTGGCAGTACTGATGACTTTTCTGCAATGCTTTTATTAAATTCATTAGTATAGTATATTTTTCGTTCTGCTCTTTCCTTTCGGGATGGATGTAGACGTTAATTACAAAACATTACCACTTACATTCTTCAGGCGAGTGTCTGCCACTTAGTTTGGTCACTTGGACCCATGCAGCCCCCATATCCAATTCTTCTGTTGACCAATCCAATTTTTGGTTTACGAAGGTTGAAAGGCCCCCTCTTGGGTGCCCAAAACTTGAGAATCTTTCGGCCAGGATGTGGAATTCTATAAATCCTGGAATGGAAATTGGTGACATGTTCCAGGTTTCCTGAAACAGGATGATATCTTGCTGAGTGAAAAAAGTTAATGTTTCGTGGTCCTGCCCCATGTCTTTGAAGCCATGGATATTCCATGAACAGAACGAAATATTGACTGAATGGACTTCTTCCGGGCTGGAGACCGGCCTCCATTCTCCTATTAAGTTTTTCCTTTCTTCATTAGGTATACTTATTGTTTAATGTTTTTGACACCCAGGACCAATCCCTGGTCTCCAGAGAGATTCCCACCGGGTTTCTACTGCTTCCTATTATGTTCGACCTGTCCTCATTGAATGGCGTGGCAGGAGAATTTGAACGAGCACCTCGCACGCATGTGATATTGTTTTTCGCCGGTGCGTCCCCGTCATTTAGATTTTTGAGAAGGGGATGCGGGTATCTTGGACATTTATAAGTCTTCAGCGTAATTCCCCATGCTCCGAACCTTGTAGTCATCGAGTGTATTCTATCCACCAAGTCCTTTGAGGTCCAGGTAGTCAATGTCTCTTCAGCGCCCGTCCTTAGACTTTGTTTGAATTCTACGGCTACTAGATCTCGGGAATTAATACCTTTTAATTCTGGGATTTCTTTAAATAGCCTCAACAGGTTCCCTCTGTTTAATATATCTTGTATTCCTTTGGTCTTATATTCTGGAACAAATAGTAGTTTCAATTCAGACCCGTCTGATTGATTTTGGACGCTGAAGCAGGAATGTAGATTTTGCTTACTTCCAGTCTCTGAAGTTGTTGTTGATGGCGCGCCCTTTGAGGGTCGTAATTCGCGCTCCTTCGGGTCAGCTTTTTCCTCTTCCATTATCCGTTCCATTGGGCCGCGTTTACTAATTATGTTGTTCTCTAATTGCGCTGGCCCGGAATCTGGATGGTGGAGCTTACAATGTCGAGCTGTTCCACTTATTGTGACCTCTATTAAGTTGGTAAAGTTTTGGGCCATGGGGGATGTGGATACCTGAAACGTCTTGGATGGTGACGGTTTCCGCTCTCCTGCTTCTGGGCCCTTTTTCATTTCCTCGTTGGGCATGACCTGTGTACCCATGTTTGGACCACTTTTACGCCTGGATTCACTTTTGCCAGGCACTTGAATTATTTTTCCGTGTCCCTCTCCATTTTCTGTTGCTTCGTTGTTTTCCCGTTGCTGCGCTTCCTGCTTAGGTTTCTGGCGTGTTTTGCCCTCTGAAGAAGATCCACTACCCTTTTGAAAGAATTGAGCTTTCTTTTGGGGTATCGCAGGCGAGTTAATACTTTGTTGTGTTTCACTAAAGTCCTGAGGGGTTTCAGTGTGTTCTATGTCCAGATGTGTTGCCTCGCAAGGGGAAGAGTGGATCTTTTCCCCTTGCGGGGCTTTTATTGTAACTGGCGGGGAAGTTTTCTCCAAAACAGGGCTTAACTGTTTATTTTGTTTACGCCGAGCCTTCTGTGGAAATATGGATTTTCCTGATCAGTTATGTCCCCTATCTTGGACCCCAACGGTTCTATGTGCATGTTACCAGTACATGTATGTTCCCTCCCGTTCCAGTTTCTAAGACGCAAACACATGTGCGTCCACCGTCAACATGTCCTCTGTCAGATCCGCCATGAATGGGCTGGATATTCGATTCCTAAGTATGAAAGGCCACCGACTTTATATGGCTCAGTTACTCCATTTTGCAGTTCAGGCGAGTAGGCCCTGATTCTGCCATCAAGCCTTTCCTTTTTCCTCTGCCTTTGACAGCTTCAGCTTGAGCTCGCGTCTGTATCCATGAACTTTGTCCTACTCCCTGTGCGGCTAACGGTGCCTGCCTCGGCCGGTTTCGCCTGCCTGCCAAGAAACCGTATTTCACCTTCGAATTATCTACTTCGCTCCTCAGCCGATGCATTCCTGTCTAGTAATTTAGGTAAACATTTCCTTCAGCTACCGAGCAAAGGGGCCGGCCTCTCTGTCCTCATGCAAGTAATTCATAGCCCCGTTACCATGGAAAGTTTCTGCCCCTTGCATCTCATATAGACACTTAGACGCTTGTACACGCACATACAGTCAGTATAGAATAGATTCTGTCCGAGAGTCCTTCCTTTGTGGATAACATAGTTCTTTAAACATAGGATGTTAGATATGATTTGGGATTAGGTTGACGTGACCCCCCAGACTTCTTGTCTCCACATGTAGAGCTAAATGTCAAGTCCCCGTCACCCCCTAGCTGCACGTCAATCACACGTCATGCAGCTGCGCGCGCATCTATGCCAAGTATTATCTTATAGATCCACCTATATATGACATCATATAACCTCATAACCAATTATGTTTCTTTTTACTCCTCATTACGCCCATTTTTGGTTACGCATGTAAATTGTCACTTTTCTTATCAATTGTTACGCCTTCTGCATTTGTTTCATTGTAATGTACATTCTATAAAAATGACTGACTGTCAATAAAATATTGTACTTCACTTCCTGAACCCCCGTGGTGACGGAACATGAAGGCCGCGACTCGAGTCGGCCATTTTGAATAAAGCCCATTCAGAAACCTCTTATACCACGGATTCTGCCTCTTATTTCACTGAGCTGTTTTATTTAGATTCCGTATTAAATTCAGTCCCGGTAATAAAATATTTACCACATGATTGGCGCCCGAACAGGGACACTTTCTCATCTCACGCGCCGGTGGTGCGTTGCAGGCCCGGTCTCCTGCCACAGCTGGACGGACCATAACGCGTACCAGCAGGATTTCCTGTAGCTCCCTCCGGTCAAGCGGGGGCGACTGAGGCTGCGATCAACCCAGACGAGGCGGTGAGAAGTGCGAAGTATCCCGACCAGAGCCTAGCAGAGAGAGAGCAAGATCCGAGGTATACAGAGGCCCACCAGATTTCGAAGTCCCGACGTCCAGAGAGTTCGATGTCCGCAGTGTCGAGTCCAGTCCAGTCCCATTTCGAGGCCTCCCGTTCCGAGCTACCCGGTGAGTACCATTGCTGGGGAGGCGTTCTGACGTGCACTTAGGTTGTGCCGGTCAAGACGGATTTGGGTACACAAATCCGGTCTGCACTGTTTTAGCAGTGTATCTGTACTGTTTAGCAGTATATCAAGTATTCCGAAGTATCTAGTTATTGTCAAGAATTCTGCTTGGTGATTAGTTATGCAGACGATCATCATTGTTGGTCATTTTAAAGGTTAAAAATGTTTAATGTTTAATGTTTAAAGTGTTAAACGTCTTGCATATTGTGGTATGAATGATTGTTCATTGTCGTATTTTTTTTGTACTAAGTGTGTTCAAGTTCAAGTATCAGATCAGTTGTCAATATGCCGCTCTTTTCGAAGTTAAGACAGATCACTACGAGAAAAGGGGTACTTGAAGAAGCAGTTCCTATTCCTCCTAGGGACACTCCAGGGCACTTCATGTATCACAAACATGGCTTAGATGCCATATTATTTCTTGATTTATGGGTGGACTACACCAAAGAATTACCAGAAAGTCAGAGATGGCCCGTAGCTGGGACCTGGGATGCAGAATGTATTATGAAAGTAGAAGAAGAGTTGTGGAAGAGGAAAGCTAGACAGTCACAGAAAGACGCTGTTGGGTTATGGCGTAAAGAATCGCATAGACGTACCGAGAAAGCGCTAAGACAGGAAGAGAGAAGTAAAGAAAGTGCAAATAAAGTCCGAGAAAGTTTATTGATTGAAGAGGGTACACGAGTAAAAGCAGAGCAAGCCGATAGGCAAAGAAATGCCCTTATGAAAGGTATGTATCCCCTCCTGGCCGAAGGATTACCTAAGGCTACTACGGAGATACCAAAAGACTTGCCACCCCCATTGTTTCCAATAAAGGTACATCCTAAAGGACATCCCAGAACCGCAGAAGATGTTTTTCTTTCCTCGTATTTAGATGACGCAGCTCCCGAGTATGCTAACCCCGCACCACATAGACCGTCTGCTGGGGGGGCTCAACGTCAAGATCAGGTATCTGTCTCTGTGCAACAACAAACTCCGACACAAGCTTCGGCAAGCACATCTGTTTCCGCATCTGTCTCCGCAGCCGATTCTACAGTTGTGTCCACACCTGTAGTTGCTGTAGCACGTTCAACGAATCCTTTCGCGCCCAGTACCCCAGATGGGGCTACCGGAGGTGCTACTAGCATTTATTCTACGCCACCCCGAATAAGTAAACTTACTTTTCAAGAACCAGTACATACACGTACGCCCAAACTTATAAATACCCGCATGCTTAAGGACCTTTTAGTAGATTGTAGATATGACCCGGTGCCCGGCAAAGAGGATGAAATGGTCATGGCATCATTACGTATCAGAAGAGCTGCGGGGTTTTTAGGGAAGTTACCAGGAATGGCTATGCACCTGGATAACATATATCATTTTGTCCAAACAGGGAGAGATCCTGAATGCATTAACAGAGCTATGGAATATCAGAAAGTGGAGATACAGGGGGAATTGCTACGTTTTCTCGTAAATTGTGTGATCAGAAATCAAGACCGACCGGGGGTGGACCCGGAAATAATGCAAACTCTTACAAGATGGAGTCAGAATATATCAGACGGAAGACATGATAAACAAGGAAGTATAGTAGCCATGTGTCGAAAAATAAGGAAAGAAATAGAACGTATACATGAAGAGAGATTGGAGACAGACGAGTTTGAACAAAACGAGGTGCCCGAATCAGGGGATCCCGTAAGACAGTCAGATACCATAGCCTATGTAGGTAGAGGAAGGTCCTGCAATAATACTAGATGTTTTACTGATCCGATTCATTCGATATGTCCAGATAATAACAGAACTTATCCGACACCTATCATAAATCTGAAGTCTCCCGAACATTCGTTTCAAGCTGCTGACAAAATACTCCGAGAACGAAGGGGTTACCACCTCCTCGATTCTATGGATGAGCAGGAATTAGATAGGTCAGCCGTTCATTGGATTGATAGTCCCGGAAAATATGGTGATGACACAGTAGCACACACGTTTTTGAACCTCAGTCCAGATGAACAGCGTTTGGCTGGAATTTACATGATTCAGCAACTTCTTATATTATATAAGAACCAACATTCCGATCCTGGTCCTTTACCTGACATATTAACTGAATTACTCACGAATAGATGGAAAGGTTCAGGTAATAAGTTAATCAAAGAAATACTCGTATCCAGAAAGCAGTACATTCTTTTTGTAAGCCCAGATCCTTTCTCGCTGCCTCACAAGGAAAGAACACCGTATTACATGGATAGACAGAATCCTTTACGAGAAGTGCACCCAATAAAAGGCGAGGATAATCAGTTTCACCGTGTATTCGTATATACACCCATATCTAAAATGGAATTGTTGGAAATGAAAAAGGTGGTACCCAGTCACGACAAGGACCCAGCGGGTTTCCACCGAGAAATTAAAGACATGTTACTGATGGGAGAGTATACCTATCCTGACATTATGACGATATTAAAGGTGCTAATGCCTGCTGGCATTTATGAAAAACTTAAGGAAAAAGAGTGGGAAGTGGGGGACCAAAAGATAGACTGGACAGCATTAGAAACCGAAGAAAGAGGTCGAACTGCAGGTTCAGGGCTTGGGGATAAAGTTAAAGCACTACCAGGTTTGCTAGTACAGGTACTGCCACGTTTATTAGCTACGAAAAAGGAAGATTGGGGTGCAATCTCAGCCTGTAAACAGAAACAAGATGAGGACACTAGTGATTTCTATGCCCGATTTGAAAAATGTTTCGGTATAAATAGTGGGATAAAAGCAAATAGTGAGTCATATCCACATTTATTCGTGACAAAATTAGTGGAAAATTCCTTGCCTCAAGTGAAGAATAGAGTATTGAAATTCGAGAGTACATGGCAGGGTAACACTCCGTCACAAATGTTGCAAATGTTACAGTATCATCACAATAGAATTAGAGATGAACAAGAACACGAACAAAGACGTATGAAGGACACTAAAATGAAAATGCTAGTTTCCCAGACAGTACCAGCGGATGGTCACAAAAAGGGTGTGACACATTCCGGAGATTCAGCAGTTCCTATAAAAGGAACATGCAATTATTGTAAACAGCCAGGCCATTATGTACACGATTGTCCAGTCCTGAAGCGCAATATCGCTGTAGGTATTGCAAAAGAAAGACCACGGCCACTAAGACAGGATCAGAATGAACAAGGAGCTCCGCAGCATGCACAGGCCATGCCAGCCGCACAACAGCCAATACAGTTTGTGCCAGCTGCACCACCGTTGCCTGTTGCTGCCACACAAACAACAACACGACAAATGTATCAGACCGCCCAGTATGAATATCCTGAGTATCAGCGTTACGCATGAAAAAGCCTAGAGAGGGAAGTTGACTTACCCCTTATTGAAATCCCAGTAGATCAAGAAGGACCTTATGTGCACAGTGAATTATTAGGTCAAGACAGAAAATTCTTACTTGATACAGGGGCAAGTCGAACAACAATAAAACGTAGTGAAGTTCCAGGGGCACCCCTCTCAGGCTCTCAAAATGTTTCCCTTGGTTTTTCAGGAAAACCTATTGTTAATGAAGTATCACAGCCACTTCCACTTACGATTGGTCCCTTGACACGAACTACAGATTTATTGCTTACCAAATCATGCCCAGAAAACTTGTTAGGTATAAAGACATTGAAAGCTCTAGGGGCTATTATATGTTGTTCTCCGGAAGGAGTAAGATTGTTTTTACGAGATTTCAAAGGTCACTATGTATCCAGAGACATGGATCACCGATTACAGACTTTACCCGCACATTTATGGGCACAAGGCCCTACTGATGTTGGTTGCATGAACATTACACCATATCGAGTCACACTGAAGGCAGGAGTGGTGCTACCACGAATGCGACAATACAAGTTACCACCAGAGGCTGTAGTGGCTTTACTGAAAATCATTGATGAGCTCATTGCCCAAGGAGTGGTTGTGGAAACCGACTCCAATGTATGTAATTCCCCGATAATTCCGATTCTTAAACGAACTGATCCAATGGCCCCGCCAGTATATCGACTGGTTATTGATCTGCGCGAACTAAACAAATGCATTGTGCCACAGTTTCCTGTGGTCCCCGATATCTCATCATTACTGACAGCCATTGATTCACAAGCTACATTCTTTACAGTAATTGATCTCAAGAATGCCTTTTTCAGCGTCCCAATAGATCCGGAGAGCCAATATCTGTTCGGATTTAGTTTAAATGGACGAAGCTTTAAATTCACCCGCGCTCCTCAAGGATTCACAGAAAGCCCCAGCATCTATAGCCAAGCACTGAAACGAGAACTTGACAGTATACACATGCCAGCTTGCACTGCACTGCTTCAATATGTCGATGATCTGCTGATCACCGCCCGAAGCGAACCTGAATGTGAAAAAGCATCACTGACGGTTTTACAATTTCTAGCCAAAAAGGGGCACAAGGTATCCCCTTCTAAGCTGCAGTTCTGTGTACAGCGAGTTGTTTATCTTGGTCACTCGCTGTCCAAGGAGGGAAGGCAGCTCACACCCGATCGCATTCAGTTAATAGCTAACATGCCAATACCCAAGACACAAAAGGAGGTGCGGGCTTTCATAGGCCTCACTTCATATTGCAGGCAGTGGATCCCTCAGTATGCATTTCTAGCAAAACCACTCATTCAGCTGACAACACAGGAGGCGGCCACATCGGCTGTCCTCCCTTGGACTCAGGAACATACACTAGCTTTTGAAAGCTTGAAGAAAGCTCTATGTCAAGCACCTGTTTTAGCGACACCATGTTACTATAAACATTTTACACTTTTTGTTACAGAACGTGAAGGTACTGCTTTGTCAGTGCTCACTCAGGAACAAGCAGGATCACGCAAGCCATGTGCTTATTTCTCCAGTACATTAGATCCCGTAGCTCAGGCTTTGCCTGCATGCCTGAAATCAGTGGCAGCAACAGCTTTAGCAATAAGACAAAGCGATGCCATAGTGTTAGGACATCCGTTGACAGTACAAGTACCACACGCAGTAGAGGTTCTTGTGAACCGAACGCAAACACAACACTTAACCATAGCAAGACTTACAGGGTATGAACTGACATTGTTTCAGCCACATATAGAAATCCGACGTTGTAATACATTGAATCCTGCCACACTTTTACCTGTAATAGGAACAGACCCACTAGCTCATGATTGTGTTGAAGTTATTACAATAACAACGAAACCCAGACAAGACTTGACAGACGTTCCATTGTTAGATCCAGACCTGACGTTGTATGTAGATGGATCATGTATGAGGACAGGTACAGGAGATTTAGTGGCCGCGTATGCAGTCACGACAGATACTGAAGTCATTGAAACAAACTGTATAGATACTTTGTCAGCTCAAGCAGCAGAACTTATTGCTCTGACACAAGCCTGTATTCAAGCCACAAGTAAGAAAGTTAACATATACACTGATTCACGTTATGCATTCGGAGTTGTACATGACTTCGGGGTGCTTTGGCGAGAGAGAGGTTATTTAACTTCTCATGGCACCCACATTCAGCACGGGTCCCTCATTCATGCTCTGTTAGACGCAATTCATCTGCCCACTGCTATATCGATTATGAAATGCAAAGCACATACGAAAGTCACTGATATCATTTCTCAAGGCAATGATTTAGCTGACAGAACAGCTAAACAGACTGCTCAGACTCGCACATCCGACATGACAAAGCCAATAGTTCCGACACCAACACATTGCATGACGATTAAGGATCCCGCACTTGACATAATTGACATACAGACACATGCTACCGCAGACGAAATAAAGAAATGGACGGAATTAGGAGGGATCCAAACGGACCAGGGATGGATGACGAAGGAGAAATCTGTATGGTTCCTTCCTGATTCTATGGTCCAGGCTATCATAACTACAATTCATAGTCCGGCACATTTAGGGGAGAAAGCTATGCTAGACAGCATTCAACACATTTGGTTCAACAAACATTTACGAGCAGCAGCTAAGCAAAAAGTCCGTACCTGTATGATATGTTGTCAGTTTAACCCAGGAAAAAGCATCCCCGTAGAGCAGGGTGGATTTCAGCCTCCTGATCACCCTTTTGAAGTCCTCCAGATGGATTATATCCAGATGGAACGATGTCGAGGATTCAAATATGTTCTCGTAGTTGTCTGCGCTCTGTCCCGTTGGACGGAGGCATACCCGGTTTCAGATTACACTGCCCCGACTACTGCCAAACAGTTAGTTCGAGAATTCTTCCCACGATACGGTTTACCACGTGTTGTCTATTCAGATAACGGCCAGCCCTTCTCATCCGAACTGATGAAACATGTTTCACTCTTGCTAGGATATCAGTGGAAGTTTCATTGTGTCCGACACCCCGAGGCAGCAGGTCTCGTGGAACGACATAATCAAACTCTGAAAATCAGATTGTCCAAAATATGTAAGGAAAAAGGGGTTGATTGGGTAGTAGCCTTACCAGTTGCACTCTTTTACATGAGAATGGTAGCACACTCTCGAACAGGGCTATCCCCTTATGAGGTGATCTTTGGAAGACCACCGAATATGTGGGGGACGCCTATACCACGTAAAATAACTGATGTTGACTGTAATATGCTGACAGATTACTTGGCTTCCTTGATGTCTGCACTACAATCTTGTCGTTCACAGGTAGCTGCAGCCTTTCCCGACAATACTGAGGTGAAACCCCATGACGTAGTTCCAGGTGACCTTGTGCTTGTGAGAAATTTCGACCGAAAGACTCAGCTGGAGCCCAGGTGGAAGACACCCAAGTTGGTCTTGCTGACCACAAGGACAGCCGTGAAGATCGATGGCAGGAAAGGATGGGTGCATTCAAGTCATATCAAAAAATTTCATGGACTTCCTTCAGATGTAAGCAGCCCACCTCGTATGTCCTCACCCATTGACTCAAAACTACCTTTGGCTGAAACCACCAGTAAGGAACTTTATAAGCTGAAACTTAGACCCAAACCGTCGGACGATTTGATTGTTTAAGTCCTCTCCTAGGTGAAGCGGTTGAATCTGTCTCCGACATGTATCGCCTAGACCTGAATCATGGACAGTCACGAAAAATGATGAAACGACAGGCGTATTGGAAATCACTGCGTAGCCATTGCATAGTGACATTATTAATCTTGTTTTCCTTAAGTCTTTTAATAATTACTGCAAGTATATTGTTGCACATATATTACCCTATTGCCAGAAACGTTTACAATGTTACTGCCGAACATTCTTTTAGTGACTTACCCCCGCATGAATTGTCTTATAGACTTGCGCTGCGCAATAATACTTTCATTAGTATGTTACACCATTCCCACCAGACTAGTAATGCTACTAATTGTTGGGTGTGTGGCCGACTCCCTCCCTATCAGAATTATGAAGGAGTCCTGCCTTTCTTCCCACATCCGTTTACACATAATGGATCCTGTGGAGCATGGTTTAGTTTAATCAATTCCATAGACTCAGATACAGCTGTTTACCAAGACCATTGGGTATGGGGAAATCTGAACCTAGTTTTACTCAAGGTCTGCTACCCTGACAAGGAGGGTCGCCCCAAAGGAACAGGAACTGATCTGGAAAATGAAGTATATGGATTAGGTAACTTTACACCTAATCTCATGATTCTGAATGTCGAATCCGAAGTTGAACTAATTTTGCCCACCATGTCAGTATTCCCAGTAAAGGGTGAATTATGTGTAAGTAAAAGTGGTTCCATACATATGGGCCATAGTAAATGCACTACTATAGTAGAATTCAGTGATCAAGGCAAATCTTCATTTAGAGCTTCTCGCCATTCCTACTTTGTATGTGGTCAGACTGCATATATGCGTTTACCTCTAGATTGGGATGGTACCTGCTACATTGCATTCCTTTTACCACCTGTTTTCCTAGCTCCTCCTGATTATTACAGAAATATTCATTTAGTACACAATAGAGAGCGGAGAGATCTCCCAATTGTCGATTATACTGAGACGGCATGGGACAAGTATGTAGATTTTAATAAAGGCATCTTTCCCTATATAGGTACTGTTACTAATAGTAAGCTGATACGTAGATTAACTAGAACCCTTGAAGCTGTAGTGAATGAAACTATTGCCGCCCTAGGCAACTTGACAAAGGAGCAATCTGCAATGAGGATTGTTGTTCTTCAAAATCGTCTTGTCCTTGACGTCATCCTGGCCGATAGGGGCGGAGCTTGTAGGGTCATCGGATCAAGCTGCTGCGTATTCATACCAGAAAATTCGCCATCTGTATATAAAGCTATAACCCGCCTTCATAAGATTGTGAGCCAGATACACGAGAGTCCAGGCACTTGGACTTGGTCCGGGTGGTTTTGGAGTGTGATATCAGCCTGGGGATGGAGAGTTCTATCCTTCCTAGGTATTGGCCTTCTTATACTATTCAGTTGCTGCTTATGCCTGCAATGTGGACCAGCGATTTGTGGCCTGTGTGCCACATCGTGTATTCCACATCAAGGTTTTCACTCAAGATCCCGGAAGAAGAAAGAAGAAGAAATGATGCTCCATGAACTAATCGATGGATTAATGAAGATTGATGTCTCTTGATGGGCAAGTAGGGGACAAGGAGGGAATGTGGAAATATGGATTTTCCTGATCAGTTATGTCCCCTATCTTGGACCCCAACGGTTCTATGTGCATGTTACCAGTACATGTATGTTCCCTCCCGTTCCAGTTTCTAAGACGCAAACACATGTGCGTCCACCGTCAACATGTCCTCTGTCAGATCCGCCATGAATGGGCTGGATATTCGATTCCTAAGTATGAAAGGCCACCGACTTTATATGGCTCAGTTACTCCATTTTGCAGTTCAGGCGAGTAGGCCCTGATTCTGCCATCAAGCCTTTCCTTTTTCCTCTGCCTTTGACAGCTTCAGCTTGAGCTCGCATCTGTATCCATGAACTTTGTCCTACTCCCTGTGCGGCTAACGGTGCCTGCCTCGGCCGGTTTCGCCTGCCTGCCAAGAAACCGTATTTCACCTTCGAATTATCTACTTCGCTCCTCAGCCGATGCATTCCTGTCTAGTAATTTAGGTAAACATTTCCTTCAGCTACCGAGCAAAGGGGCCGGCCTCTCTGTCCTCATGCAAGTAATTCATAGCCCCGTTACCATGGAAAGTTTCTGCCCCTTGCATCTCATATAGACACTTAGACGCTTGTACACGCACATACAGTCAGTATAGAATAGATTCTGTCCGAGAGTCCTTCCTTTGTGGATAACATAGTTCTTTAAACATAGGATGTTAGATATGATTTGGGATTAGGTTGACGTGACCCCCGAGACTTCTTGTCTCCACATGTAGAGCTAAATGTCAAGTCCCCGTCACCCCCTAGCTGCACGTCAATCACACGTCATGCAGCTGCGCGCGCATCTATGCCAAGTATTATCTTATAGATCCACCTATATATGACATCATATAACCTCATAACCAATTATGTTTGTTTTTACTCCTCATTACGCCCATTTTTGGTTACGCATGTAAATTGTCACTTTTCTTATCAATTGTTACGCCTTCTGCATTTGTTTCATTGTAATGTACATTCTATAAAAATGACTGACTGTCAATAAAATATTGTACTTCACTTCCTGAACCCCCGTGGTGACGGAACATGAAGGCCGCGACTCGAGTCGGCCATTTTGAATAAAGCCCATTCAGAAACCTCTTATACCACGGATTCTGCCTCTTATTTCACTGAGCTGTTTTATTTAGATTCCGTATTAAATTCAGTCCCGGTAATAAAATATTTACCACACTTCCTTGCACGCTTTCTTTCCCTTATTGTGGGATTCACTCCCCCTGCGGGCTTCAGAAGGGTTTGTGAGGCGTCTATATGGGGATCTGATAGATCCAGTTGGACCTGCTGCTCCACTCTCTCTGTAACGTTTCCATTGCTTGTTTCTGCTATGGTTAGTTTGGTATAATTTATTTTCTCCTCTTGCTCAACGGTTTTTTGTAGTAGGTTAGACTGCTTGCTGTTGCAGGATTGTTTTAATACCCCTAAGATGTCCTTTAGGATTTCAGAGAGGGTTGACAGCTTCTCTATAATTGAGCCGCAGCCGCAGGTGAAAGGATGACTATTGTTATCTATTAACTGGTCCATTTTTCCCCTACATGTAAATAAAGATGTTATTAGATCCATTTTGGTGTTTATGCCAGAAGTAGGACTGGCGATGAGATTAACAAGGTCAATTTGAACATCCATTTTGTCTGATTGGAAGTTCAGAACCCTTATGGCTTGTTCCAGGGAATGAATCAGAGTTTGGGTCCAGTGTGAATTAGACTGATATTCATTGTACTTCACCGAGGCCTCGGACCCGAGCTCAATCCTGCTGACTGAAGAAATGGTTATTGGTGGTGAGAAATTTTGTTGATTTGCTCTAGTGGAACATTGGAGATCCTCCACAGGTGCTGAACGCTGGTAGACTAACTTACCAGGTGAACTTAGGTGTGTCGATACAGCTATTTTAAATCTACCCTGTGGAGTTTTGTTGCTTAAGTCTGGTTGAGAGTCGTTTCCCAGAGGATTTTTTTCCTGACTCTTAGATTCCAGAATTTCCAGAATTTCCACCAAATTAGAGTCGTTTAGCATAGAAAATGATTTGGCAGGGCCTTCTTCCATAGGGCCTGCCTGTACTGAAGGTTTTATTGATTTTTCTTTTGTAACGTATGTCCCTTTTAAGTTGGAGAGGCCTTCTTCGTTAAAGCATGCCAAATATTTTCCTACCTTTGGTCCCGTTGCGGTTATGTGGCCGTCCAAGGCTATGTTATGGGCTGCAGAACTGGTATTGGGGTTAGACCGTGCTCTCCTTTCCATGGGGATCTCAGTACCCCCCTCTAATACAGCATTAACCGCTTGCTCAGGTATATTCGAGTTAGGGGATTTTACAATCACTTCAAATTTATTCGAAAATATGGTAGCTGAGGTTATGGGCATTGTCTGATGTACCTGGGCTGTTGTAGTTACTAATTTTCCCACATCTGAGCAAACCATATTTTTTTGTGGGAATAATTCCCTATGTGAAGCATTAATCGAATCTTCTGGGATCTGAAGAGGGTTGGCTCTTGGTTTGTCAGGGAGAATTGGACTTGGCAACTGGGCAGCTTCAACTGTTGGAGCATATAATGCCGCCATAGGGTCCTTTAAAAAAAAGAATTTGTGGATCCCTGTTTTGTTTTTCGGGCTTGGCATTGTTATTGTTGGCGTTGGTGCAGAAACCAGCCTCTCCCTTGAGCCTTTTACCTTTGCTGATTGGTTAAGCAGTGAATCCTCTTCTTTAAATTTTTAGAGTTTTGATTTTTTACTTATTTTTCTGCCTGTTGCCGCTTGGCGGATTGTCCCCGATCTCATTTGAGCAGCCCTGTGCTTGGCCTAACACCAAAAACACCTAACACCAGAACTGAAATCTTCGTGCTTGTGGCAACTCTCCGTAAGTCCACAGGATATGTAAAAACAGATGGTAACTGAATTCCTGGGCCGTTAGTTATTGCCTACAGGTCTGAATGGGCGTATTACTCAAGATGGAGAGCATAAGTAAGGTTTTAATCCTGTTTTATTTAATACCCAGCCAGAACCTTCCTTTATAAATAAGTCTTTTGAAAATAATCAAAATAATCAAGGAAAAGCACAACACCCCATAAGAACTTCAAATCCAGGAAAGACTCTTGTTTCGTCACCTGCCTGCTTAATGTTGGTATTTTTGTGGTGAACGTTTAGTCTGAGTCCTTCATGCAACTCCTGCTTTGTGGGGCTCCTTGGTGATCTTGTGGCTTTCCACCGCCTTCAGTTTTATTATTATTATTTTTTTGCTCTACGATTCCAGATCCACCTGGTCCACTTGCCCAGCTGCTCCAGCTGCTCCAGGCGCCGCTCACCACCCAATCCTGCTCCTCAAGGTCCTCCTCCTCAGGATCAGTGCCACTTGCTGTACTTGTTGTGCTTACTGCACCGCCGCCGCCACAGAGAGGAAGCCAGCCAGAGCCAGCCGCTCGACCTCCCACCTCCTCCACATACTCGGCACCGCTGAACGGAGCGGAAGGAGCGGCACCGGCGGCACCGGAGGGACCAAGAGCTGGATCGGGAGAAAGCTCCGCGCCTCCCGCGGCAGTGCCGGTGGAATCAGCAGAGGCACCGCGATTCAAGAGCGGCGACCGGCTCCGCGGCGATGCCGGTGAGCAATTCAGCGTCTTCCCCGCTTCCCGCTTTCCTGCTCGCTCGCTCGCACGGCAATCCACTAGTCTGGGACTAAATGGATCACTGCTTTGGTGAGGGCCTGCAAAGTTCAGAAGGTCCCTCAAGAGCAGTGGGCAGGTATCTCACAACCCTGGGTTGTGAGATAAGCTCCTCGCTGTTACAGGAGAGGATGCTGACAATTACTCAGTACTGAGGAGTGCTCACATAGATGGGTTTGGATTAACCACTGCACAGTATAGGATTAAGTTCAGAGACACCCAGAAAGCACAGGCCCAGGACTGGGTGGATTTTGTAGACAGTGCTATTAAGGCTCTGGAAAGCTGGCTTCATGGAAGAAAGATGCAGGACTATGAGGGATTGTACAATTTGATTATGACTGATCACATCCTAATAACTGTCAGAATCAGCTTTTGCATAAGTTCCTGGTGGACTCAGATCTGACTTCTTCCCAAGAATTGGGATAGAAGGCAGATAAATGGGTCAGCACCAGGGTTAAGCAGAAGAACCATGGTAATGGTGGTGACTAGAAGAAGCAAGATTCTTCTAAATCCCAGGATAAGGTTTGGGACAAGGTCAAAGATAAGAAAGAGTCTTCTCAATGGCCCTAACAACCTGCATCTGGGGATGAGTCCCAAAATTCCAAAAAGGGCAAGAAGAAACCTTGGTGCTACATTTGTAAGGTAAAGGCCATTGGACAAGGGATGCTGATTGTTCAAAGGCCAAGGAGACTACTACTACCACTCCCCTAAGACACCTGCTCCCCCTAGCACAAGTACAAGAGGTAGTACTGCAACCAAGGGATTAGTGGGGTTAACCCTGGGTCGTGAGATGGGTTCTGACTTAGTCAGAACTCCAGCTCAGGCTGTTTTAGTGTGTGATGGTCGCATAGACCTTACCACCTTACCGATAGGTCCCACTAACTTGGGCAAGTACAGACAACAGTCTCTGATTAATGAAAAAAAAGCAATGGCTTACAGGGACACAGGGGCCAGTGTCACTATGGTGATAGAGAAAGGTGTCTCCTGATCAGATCATACTTGGCAGTTGTGAACCTCAGCTGGGGAGGGGTACTGGACCTATAAAGGTTGTGGTATCTCCAGACCTACCTGTAAATTGTCTGTTGGGCAATGATCTAGAGACTTCAGCTTGGGCTGAAGTAGAGTTCGGGACTCATGCAAAATTGATGGGCATCTCTGCCGGTGTGTTTGCTGTCACCAGGGCTCAGGCCAAACAGCTCACCGATGAAAAAGACCTGAATCCTGAAAAAATGGACCAAGTGCTTCCCAAGAGAAGGAGCATGAAGGGTAAGGAATTGCCCTCCTCACAAACTCTCAGTTAAGATCAGTCTCCTGAGGGAAATGATCTTAGCCCCCTGTGAAGGAACTGTCCCAGAGGAACTGGGGCCTGACCAGGCAGAGTTCCTGGGGGCAGAGGGCCCTTCCAGGGCAGATTTGAATTTGAAGCAGAAGACCCACCCCTCTCTTGAACCCCTCAGGCAGCAAGCTGCTGTTGAGGAAGCAGGGAATATTAGTGGATCCCACAGGGTCTATTGGGAAGATGGACTCTTGTACTCTGTGGGTAGAGACCCCAAGCCTGGTGCCACTAGGAGGTTGGTAATACCCTAGAAGTTCAAAGGTCTCCTCCTCTTCCTGGCACATGATATTCCCCTTGCAGGAAACTTAGGGCAATGCAAGACTTGGGACAGGCTTGACCCTCACTTTCACTGGCCCCATATGTTCGAGGACACAAAGGGGTTTTGTTGCTCCTGCGACACTAGCCAAAGCAGTGGTAAGTCAGGAAGCACAACAAAGGCCCTCTCAATTCAACTTCCAGTGGTTGGGGTTCCTTTTGAGAGGGTAGGGATTGGCATTGTTTGTCCCTTGAACCCTCCAACTGCATCTGGGCACAGTTACATATTATTGGTGGTGGACCATGCCACTAGATACACAGAGGCCATTCCCCTATAGTGGCCAGGGCCCTCCTGGGAATCTTTTCCAGAGTGGTCTTCCCGAAGGAGGTCTTAACAGAGAGAGGTACAAACTTTATGTCTAGTTATATTACTGTTATGTGGAAAGAGTGTGGAGTGAACTACAAGTTCACCACACCCTACCATCCACAGTGCAATGGGCTTGTTGAAAGTTTCAACAAGACCCTAAAGGGTATGATCATGGGAATTCCAGGAAAGCTTAGGTGAAAATGAGATGTCTTATTACCTTGCCTTCTCTTTGCCTACAGAGAGGTACCTCAGAAGGGGGTTGGCTACAACCCATTTGAGCTTCTATTTGGACATCTAGTTAGGGGTCCCCTGTGTCTAGTGAAGGAAGGATGGGAGCAACCTCTCAAGCCTCTTAAACAGGACATTGTGGACTATGTCCTTGGCTTGTGTTCACGTATGGCTGACTACATGAAGAAGGACAGCAAAAACCTGCAGCCCAGCCAAGAACTTCAAAAAATTTGGCATGACTAAAAGGCTGTCTTGACTGTTTACCAGCCAGGCCAGATAGTGTGGGTGTTTCAAACCTGTGGATCCAGCAGCTCCCCAAGACAAGTGGAGTGGCCGCCATACCATCTTCAACAAAAAGGTGAGGTCACCTAACTGGTGGACCTAGGTACTCCAAGAAGTCCCCATAGGGTACTTCATGTGAATCGCCTAAAACCTTTTGTTGACAGGGCTGACATGGGCTTGCTCATGGCAACTGATGAGGGACAGGAGGAAGAGAGTGAACCTCTCCCTGATCTCCTCTCTCAGAACCCTGATGATGGATCAGTAGATGGATTAGCCTTGGCAGGCAGCCTCACTGATCAGCAGCAAACTGATTGCAGGCAAGTCCTCAATCAGTGCAGACATATGTTCTCCCTGAAACCCAGTTAAAACACCTGTTGTACCCTTCAAGTGGACACAGGTGACAGTCTGCCTGTAAAGAGTAAAATCTACAGACAGCCTGACCATGTCAGGGATTGCATCAGGACAGAGGTCCAGAAGGTGCTGGAATTGGGGGTCATTGACCCTTCAGATCGCCTCTGAGCTAGTGCAGTAGTCCTTGTGCCAAAGCCTCACACCACTGGTGGGAAAAGAGAGATGAGGTATTGTGTGGGCTACAGAGGCCTTAATGCAGTCACTTGGATTGATGCTTATCCAATTACCAGGGCAGATGAACTCATAGATACTTTGGCCTCGGACAAGTTTCAGAGTACATTTGACCTGACTGCTGGCTACTGGCAAATCAGCCTAGTTGAGGATGCCAGGCCATAAACAGCATTCTCAACCCCTAGTGGTCATTATCAATTTATTGTGATGCCCTTTGGTTTGAAGAATGCTCCTGTCACATTTCAGAGATTGGTGAATAAAGACTTAACAGGTCTGGAAGCCTATGATGCAGCATATCTAGATGAAATAGCTGTCTTTAGCTCCACCTGGGAGGATCACCTTGTCTACTTCAGAAATGTTCTGGAGGCCCTGCAGAAGGCAGGCCTCACTATCAAGGCCACTAAGTGCCAGATAGGCCAGAGCAAGGTTGTGTTCTTGGACCACCTGGTAGGTGGAGGCCAGGTTCAACCATTAGAGCGCAAGATCCAGACCATTGTGGACTGGGTTGCTCCCACTACCCTGACTCAGGTCACAGCTTTCTTGGGCCTGACTCGGTACTACAGAAGATTTATGAAGGGATATGGGTCAATTGTGACTCTCCTGGAAGATCTAACATCACAGAAGTGGACCAAGAAAGTTCAGTGGACAGTAAGCAGTTAAAAGGCATTTGATGACCTATAGCAGGCCATGTGCACTGTTCCCATCCTGAAGAGTCCTGACTACTCAAAAAGTTTCATTCTCCATACAGATGCATCTGAGATAGGAGTAGGGGTATGTTATCACAACTTAATGCAGAGGGCCAGGATCAACCAGTAGCTTTTATCAGCAGAAGGTTGACCCCCAGGGAGAAATGTTGGTCAGCCACTAAGAGGGAGGCCTTTGCTGTGGTCTGAGCCTTGAAGAAGCTGAGGCCATACCTGTTTGGCACTCACTTCATTGTTCAGACAGACCACAAGCCCCTCTTATGGCTTAAACAGATGAAGGGTGAACATCTCAAACATTTGAGGTGGTCCATTTCCCTACAGGGATGGACTATGCAGTGTAACATAGACCTGGGAGTAACCATGCCAATGCAGATGGACTCTCCAGATATTTCCACTTAGGAAAATGAAAACTCAAATGGGCAAGGTTTGTCTCATCTCCTTACGTTTGGTGGGTGGGTTGTGTATGAAAGTAGGATCTGCTTTTATGGTTACCCCCACTTTTTCCTTGAGGTAATGCTGTTTCTGGCTAGGATCTTGATAATCAGGGCCCAATCTCTCTGCCTTCTCCCCTACATTGGTTTAATAAGGACTTAGGTACATCCCAGATTGGGCACTGGTGTAACCTTGTCAGTCCCTAGTATCTGGTACTAAAGCACCCACAGCATAGGTACACCAGGGACCCCAATTGGCTGAAGCATGTATTATATCACCCACGGGAGACCACCCAAACTGTAACTACAGGCCTGCCATTGCAGCCTGTGTAAGCTGGTGCTAGCAGCGCTTACGGAAGATATAGGTTTACCTACTATATCTAAGGTCACTGCACTTAAAACCTATACGTCACCCCAAAAGCAGGCCTTTCAATCCTGAAGGCAGGGTGCTCGGTTCTAAGTGTGAGGGTGGCCATGCATGAGCAAGACACCCCTATAGCCTACAGAGACCATTCTCCCAGGTTGTAAGTGAGACAGCCATATAACATATAGAGGGGCCAGCTTCATTACGTGATGACCATGTCTAAACATGTTAGCATCATACCCCCACATCACACATGGTGTGGGAGGTATGATTCCATGCACTGTAAAGCTCCTTTGGGAGGCCCTCAGGGCTCTTGGTACCAGTCTTCCAGACCCTGACAGCAAGCTAGGGATGTTGCTGGCCAGAGACATGTTTCTGCCCTCCTGCTGCTGAGCCAAGCCCGGGCACGGGAAGGCAAAACAATAGGTATCCTATTACAGGGAGGTGTGACCGTCTCCCAGACAGGGTTTAGTGTATTGGGGCAGGGTGGGGGCGCTGGCCAGCGCCACATAGTCTGCGTGCAGGGCACACCTGTTGCCCTCAATGCATAGTCCAGTTGTAACCAGTTCAGGGAGCCATTGGCTTCCGCTCTGGCGCGAAACTGGTCAAAGGACAGGGGAGTATCCTCCCCCTTGTCCAACTCCTCCTTAGGGAGGGAGCCCTGAATCATCCCAACCCTTTCCCTAGGGTATTTAAGGGCTTACCTGTAGGTGGGTCCATAGGTTAGTCATGGGACAGGATTCATTTCAGACACAACTTCTTCTTCAACCATCTGGGCACTCTGGACTTCGCTCTGGGCATCAAGGCTGCAACTGGGTAAACTCCTGCTGCTCCTGATCTCATCGCCCTGCTCGTCTGCTGCAACGCCTGTGCCTGTGCACTATACAGGAACCTTTCAAGGCCTGTGGGCATCCAAGACACCTGAAGGAATCTCCCTTGAAGTGAAGGAGTCACTTCCCTGCATCTGCAGGCACTGCAACTAAGCTGACCAGTCTGCTGACCCTGGGCTCCCACAGACTCCAAAACGCTCAGCAACACAGGTGGAGATTCTTCACACCCTTTAAGGCCTGCCCTGTCCTCTCACCAAGTTTGAGGCCAGTACTCCTCGTTGAGCTGCAGAAACTGAACCCCTGTGCACTGCGTTGACTTGCAGTTACAAAGGCTTGTTGGCTTCCTTCCATCACGATCTTCAGGCTCCAGGTAGCCCCCACCTCAAGCATATCCAGTGACCATGATCTTTATCCTCACCACAACTCTTGCATCGTGGGTCTGCATCTTCGGTGAGCTGCTCAAGGTCCTCTCACGACTCCAGTGCCTCCAGCCTTTGGGTCCTCTTGAGGGTCGTATTTGAATTCCGCAGGCTCTCCTGATTACTCAGGGCCTGCCATGACTCCCTGCTTGTGGTGAGGCTCCTGGACCTTCCTGGTCCAGACATTGCACCTTCTTCAACTTCCACATTGGTTGCAGTTGCTAAGGCTTGTTGGTGCTACCGCCAGACACTGACCCCTCAACGCTCGATATCCGACATGGCACAGCTCGTGTACGGCTCCTGGTCTTCCACAGCGTCGCGTGGTCCACACAGTTGCAAGGTCACTTTCAGCTCTCCTGCAGCACTCGACATCAGTGGGCATTCGTCTTCCGTGCCTCCTCGTCACTCCTGAGTGGCATAGACTCTGTCCCCTCTGCTTGCAGGTTCTTCACATCTTAAATCTATCTTTGCGTTTCACCTGACACTTTCACCTTCTCCAGCAGCGGCATCTTCCTGAAGTCCTCCATTGAGTTTGACAGCGGTTTCTCACTCCACTTCACACCTGTGTGCCCGGCTTCCCTGGTGTAGGTATCCTGGTTCCTAGGGTATCCACAGGTGAGGTAGCTCTCCAACCTTCTGCCTTCCACGGGGTTTCTTCAGGGTCCACTGGGAAGGGTTCTTCTTCTTTAGAATTGCAACCGCGACTTACACATTGACTTGCATTGAACCTGCGGTCGTTTTCCCACTCTGCACACGGCCTCCGTGGGGCTCCTGGTTGCTTACCTCGGAGGGTTCCTTGGGTCCCCGGCACTTCTACGACTTCTGGGTATAGTCTTGACTTGAGTTGTGGTTCGCATACCACTATTTTAGTATATGGTTTGGTCTCCTTCTGGCGACCACTGTGTATTGTGTGCTACTTACCTGTTTCAGTTGAAAAGTATTGTGTGCATTGTGTATATCTCCGGCTAGGAGATACCTGAATGTGTTAGTGAGTATATTATAATAAATACATATTTTTATAAATATAAAGTGTGATTCTTTTTCACTTAATCTATACTTATAAGATTACGTTCTGGTAAAATAAAAGCTGCTTTACACTCCTTCTGGACTAAGCCCAAAGGCTGCTCCCCTCAGCTACCACTTAGAGAGCTTTCTAAGGTTGTCTAAGACCACTAAAATCATCATAAGGGTCATCTGGATTGGTGCAAGGTGCCTACTTACATAAGTGTACACCATATACCTAGCCAGCTTCTCATAAGCTGCAAGTAACAAAAGGATGTCTGAGCAGTAACCCATTGACCTTTGTACATAAAATACAAATCTTTGATCTGCAAGCTATAGGTTGTGTTTACAGCAGATATATAAACCCTCTCTGCTAAATTATTGATGGGTTAAACCTGACTAGACGAAAACACGGATCTCTCCAGCAAGTACATGCTACAAGTACACAAAATAAACTGAGTGTGTTGGGTAGATTACCTAATGAAATTTGAACCGGTCAGGTACAGGTTAAACTGGCCACAACACCTGACCTGGCCTTCCAACGAGGACTTTCAGCCTTTGTGCACTCCCCAACCCCTCCCACTATGACCTAAATGTGAAGTCCCAGTGTAGGAGGGGGCGGGTGAAAGGTGAATGAAATTGCTTCTCTTCTGGGATGGGCTGGCCCCATGGGGACGAGGTGAGAACTGACAACTAGGTGAGAATGTCCCAAAGGCCACAGCAACACCTGGGCTCTTCACACACTTTGGGCAGTTGATCGAGGCCCAAAGAAAAAAACAGCCCCCTGCTGGCACTTTAGCACTGGCACATCGGCCCATGCCAGATTGCCCACATTGGCAATCCAACGCTGGTCCTAGGCCATAAAGGGTCGATCCTAGTCTCATAGCAGCACCACCCATAGCACCTGAGGGTTTTAAGCTTTGCCAGTACAAGGCAAGTTCTCAACACATACCACATTCTAGATCTTTCTCAGTAGGGCTCAGCAGCACTGGTCTTCTCAGAGTCCTAAGTATTTAGCCCTGGCCCTTTTAAAGAAGACAGCCAATCATACTGGGATTAAGCATCTCCTTTCTGCGGTCCTAGGCACAGGTGTATTTACAAATGCCTATTCAAACACAAAGTTATCCCTTAACGTTTGGTGGGAACCAATCATGGTATACTGAGGGTCAGATTTATCAAACATTCACACAGCGCATCGCAATGTAACAAGACACCTTGCTGCACTGCGTGTAAGAGGGAGGACAGGAATGGGGCAAATCTAACAAGATATGGCTCGTTCCTGTCCTCTACCTGAACTGGTGCACAATTAGCAGCCTAGCGCCAACACAGACATCCTTGCACCACAGGGCAAGGGTGTCTGCATTAAAGGCAGATTGCTTTTGTGTGGGAAGGGACACCTTCCTGCATATAAACAATACTTTTGGGCATTTTCCGCTTTCTAAGTGTGCTGCAAGCATTTTAGTGACGGATGTCAGACAGCATGATTTAGGTGGGGTTCTGTTTCTGCTAAGGGATAGTAGACAGGAAGTAGTTGCTTTTGCTATTCCAGCTTTAAAGGGGCAGATCCCTCGTATTCTGTGGTAGAACGTGATGCCCTAGCTCGCTGGTGAGTTCTCACCTATTTCTGTCAGTATTTGTTGGATTTTGAGTTTGTTGTCAGGGTGGATCATGAACCTTTGCCTGATTTATTTACCATAAAAGGTGAAAACAAACTTGGAGATGCACTTTACAGAAATCTTTAAGAGAGTCCCCTGAATAATAATTCACTAAGAATCCACACAGTCGTTGTACACTGGTCAAATCGATGCATCTCCAAGTTTGTTTTCAATTTTGATTGCCTCTGGTAACAGGGGAGTGTTCCTGGACAGTGAGCACTGTTGGAGATTGTGCACACAAGAAATCAAATTCGCTGCTGTTTAAATTTGTATTGGTGACTGTATTGGATTGGTGCCGGACTGGTTGCTTAGATGGTCCACTGTGTCCTTTTTTTGCATTGAGATTTACCAAGAAAGGTGGTAGTAGGTTCATGTCCAGATTTGCCAAGTGGCAATTTAGGTTGGAAGAGTTTTGCTGCTGCATTGAATATACTCCTGGAATAAAGAATATAATGGCCGATTGTCTTTCCAGATTGCCCTTGAAGGACTGTGAGGAGAGTGTCATTATTGATGAAGAGGGAGCAGGAATGAGCACATTTCTGGCAATTACCAATGATGCTATTTTAGATCAGGAGTGGACGGTTGTGGAGTATGTGAATCAGGGATGGCCAGCTTGTAAAATATCTAATGCAGAAGTGGATTGTTTCCATCATATTATTTCGGAATTGTCTATTGTCAAAGTATTACAGAATAGATTGGATGTTTTGGTTGCTCCTGTGGCCATGAGGTCCAGGATTGTAGAGCTTTCTCATGAAGGACATAATGGCTTGCGAGCCATGAAAAGAAGAGTGAGAGACCTCTTTTGGTAGCCAGGAATGAATAGGTAAGTAGAACAATTTGTTAGGCAATGCAGGTCCTGTGTTGCTAGTGATAAAACCTAGATTACTGTTCCTAGCCCTGTAAGTTCAGTCACTGTGCCGTATAAGAATTGGTCCCAATTGGCTATTGATATAATAGGACCCTTAAATGTGGAAAGCCAAATGAAGCATCGAATTGTGGTAGTGGACTATTCCTCAAGATGGCATGAAGTGTCTGTTGTGGGTAGTACTTCCATGACCAAGGGGAAGGAGGATTGGGAGTATTATAGGACTTTGAATCTCATGGGGTTCTCATTGTTAAGAAACCTGTGGGAAACGGGACACATTAAGGGCCTGCTTTACAGCCTGGCAGACGGGTACACCGTAACAAACGTATCAGATATCCGTCCGTCGCATATTATTTAATAAGTAATTAATGAATATTTACTTCTACTATTACTACTACTACTGCTATTACTGCTGGTACTAATAATAAAATTAATAATAATAATTATAATTATTATCATCATTCTAATAATAAATAGTTACTTAATAAAGGGCATGCGAGAGGGCGGTGAAGATTTCAATGTGAGCCGTTTTGCCGATTAAATTCTCCTCTTAGTAGAGGACCCCAACATGGCCCTGCCTAGGGTGATTCTGGAATTTGAGCAATTAGGCTTCCAACCATCATGGGAGATTCTGATGTTGTCGCCTAAAGATAGACCTAGCCACCTTTCAGTAATCTAATAATGACCATATCACTAAAATACTTTTAAAAAAATGACCCCATCTCACATCACTTATGTCCTTTCCAGCGCCCTTTTCTCAGATCCCTATGAACTCTGCCTTTACCCCTGCTGCTGACTGCCGCAGGTTTCGAAACTATAAGTAGGGAGGATGCCGCATGATAAGAGATATTTTTGAGAATGGACAAATGGCATCATCTGAAACATGTAAACAAGGCTTTTGTTTGCCTGAAGGGAAGAGGCTGCAGTTTGCAAGAACTGTGTAATAACCCAGCAGTATCATACACATACAGTTTCTTTATGGCCATATTGCATTATGATGGGGAGAGGCAGAAGAGGGAGTCACTTTTGTGTATACTGGGGGAGCAGTATTATGGGCTTATGCCTGCTAACAGGAGGCAATTTATCAAATCCTTATAGAGTAAGGAGCGACCTCCTGCCAAAAGGTGGCGTGTGAAAAGGTTGAATATTCTCCTATGAGAGCATATTATGTACGCTTTATCTTATCTTATCTTATCTTATACGGAATTTGTTAAGCGCACGGTCACCCAGAGGTTTCATGGCGCTGAGGAAACCGATGGTAGATGGTAAGTAAGAAGGCAGATGGAGTAATGCTCTAACCGTGCGCTTGTTTGAATAACCAGGTCTTCAACGCTCTCCTGAACTCTGTAAGTTTGGTACAATTCCGGATAGACAAGGGCAGAGAGTTCCAGGTTTTTGGGGCAAGGTATGCAAAGCAGGATCCACCAAGTCGTTTCTTTTTAAATGTCGGCACCGTGAGGAGGGACAGATGGGCAGAGCGGAGGTCACGGGTCGGTTCATGTTTATTTATGCGTTGATTGATGAACCTAGGGCTTTTACCGTGGAGAGCCTTGAAAATTATGCAGCCTGTCTTGAAAATGATCCGATGGGTTATGGGGAGCCAATGGAGGGAGGCCAACAAAGGTTTGGCTGACTTCCTGCGATTGCTCTTGAATATTAATATGGCCGCTTGATTTTGAACAATCTGCAGGCGTTTAACGATGGTGAGGGGAAGGCCCAGGTAGATAGAGTTGGAGAAATCTAATCGCGAGAGAACCAGTGCGAGTACTACCTGGATAAGAGCAGAATGGGTCAGCAGATGGGCTATTTTTTTAATCTTTCTTAGCTGGAAAAAGCAGGAGGAGATCACTGTTCCGGCCTGGGTTTTCAGTGAAAGGTCGGCGCTGAGAGTGACCCCTAGGTTTTTGGCTGACTGGGAGGGGGATGGGAGAGTGCCCATTGAGGATGGCCAGAAATGGGGACCCCAACTGAGAGTGCTGTTGCTAGGGAGTACCAACTCAGTCTTTCCTGGGTTCAGCTTAAGATGGTTCCGATCCATCCAGCTCTGAATGTGCAGCATGGTCTTTTGAAATTCCTCGACGGAATCTGGGGAATTGAGAGGGAATACCAGCTGCAGATCATCTGCGTAGTTGTAAATAATGACTTTTCTATTTTTCAGGGAGTGCAGTAGGGGTTTAAGATATAAATTAAAAAGGAGGGGGGACAGTGAAGAACCCTGTGGGACACCGCAGGTGGTTGGGAGTGTGGGGGCCGTGAAGTTCTCCAGCTTTACAGCCTGGGATCTGTCCGTCAAAAAGGACTTAATCCAAGCGAGAGCCGCGCCACTAAGGCCGGCTTGTTCGACACGGTGTAATAGAATAGTATGGTCCACTGTGTCGAACGCGGCCGATAGGTCAAGAAGTACGAGGGCTTGGTGAATTCCATTGTCGGCGTTGGTCCTTAGAGTGTTCTGCACGGCGAGGATCACCGCTTCGGTGGAGTGAGCCTGGCGGAATCCCGCTTGGTTGGATTCCAGGTAATCTGATGTTTCGATGAAATTGGATAAGCAGCTGGTTACATAGGCTTCCAGCAGCTTTGCGCCGTAGGGGAGAAGGGAAATGGGGCGGTAGTTTGAGAGGTTAGAGGGATCGGCACCTGGTTTCTTGATTAGAGGGACCAGGATGGCATTTTTAAAAGAATCGGGTACTATTCCTTGTGACAGGGAGGTGTTCAAAATGGGGAGTATGCCCTGAGGGAGTGCGGCATAGACTTCTTTCAGTATATGCGGGGGGCAGGGATCATTAGGTGAGCCCGATTTTACTCGGTTCATTAATTCCAGTAATTTGGGTGGATCAATGGGGGGGATATCCTGAAGGGTATTAGGATTTCTACTAATGTCCGGGTAGTCTGCCACAGCATAGTTGGTTTGGATGCTGTTTTTTATGATATCTATCTTCTCCTTGAAGAAATCGTTGAGTCGATTGCACATCATTTGTGATGCAGGTTGAGAGGGAGAGGTTCTAGAGTCATTGCATAGATCGTTTACGGCTCTGAAGATTTCCCGTGATTTGTTTTTGGCGTTGGAGATTTTGTCTGAGAAAAAAGTTGCTTTGGCAGATAGGATGGAGTCTTTATAATTTTTTCGGGCTGTCTTATATGATGCTCTGTCTATGGCGTGGTAGCCATGTCTCCACTTCCTCTCTAGTTGGCGGAGTTCAAGTTTCTGCTTTTTTAAGTCAGAGGAAAACCATCTGTGGGCGTCCATACGACGGGCGCGAGAGAACATGGTGAGGAGAGCGTGTTCGTTACATGCAGAGCGGAGCCACTCGGTGTGTGCTTTGTCCATCAAATTGATGTCTGGTCTCTGGGTGGGGATGGAATTGGTCAGGGTGGAGAGGAACTCTTGGAGATTTAGGGATCTCCATTTCCTGGCTGACCCCCCCAGGGGCGCTTGATTTTTAGGGTGACCCTGAGTGGTGATAGAGAATTGCAATAGATAGTGGTCAGACCATATGCATGGTGAGGCCGTGGGACAGGAGATAGAGATGTTGTGAGACCAGATGTGGTCTAAGATGTGTCCCTTTTCATGAGTGGGGATCGAGACGTATTGGTGGAAGTTTAAATTAGAGAGAAGCTCGAAAAGTTCTGTGGCGTGAGATCCAGCTTCCGAGTTATTGTACCAGTAGTTGAAATCTCCTATGACCATGACCTTGTCATAGTCGATGACTAGACCTGCTATTTGCTCAGACAAGGAAGCTGGGAAGGAGGGCATAGATGTAGGTGGTCGGTAGATCAATACTAGCGCCATGGTGCCTGTATCGTTGTCAGATTTGAAGACTAAGTTTTCCGTATCTGGTAAGTCTAGGGGAGGTAAGATGGTAAACGTATGGTTGTTATGAATGATGGCGGCAACCCCTCCCCCAGCTTTTCCTGATTTCCTATTTGCTGACAGGATGTAATAATCTGAAGGTAAGGCCGTGAGTATATCTGGCAAGGAGTCTGTAGTGAGCCAAGTCTCCGTGACAAATAGTATGTCAGGACTGTCCGACTTCAGGAGCATAAATATATCTAGTTGATGTTTAACCAGAGATCTGGTATTAAGATAGAGACATCGGAGGGTCCGGAGGTTGGGTTTGGGGGGGGGGGGTTTATTAGATTTAGATCCATGGGATAAGATAGGGGTCGATTCTTGAATGTAATGGTGAGAAAGAATATTGCTTGCCTTTAGGCGAGCGTGTGTGGTCGGGTCGAGGGGTTGAAGAGCGGGATTATGAAGAGAATGCAAATCGAGGGAGGAATACCTGATGAGTTCTTCATTCTGCCTGGTCCCTGGGCCCGTGCAGGCGCGGACGGGCGCAGAGGGGCTCGCCCCAGGCGCGCCTTCGGCGCGCAAACGGCGCTCCCGCTGCGCTCGTCCGCTGCGCTTCCTGCCAAGGCACATGATAAAGGGGAAGAAGGGGGTGTGGCCTCAAGGGGGCGTGGCTAGCGAGCACGCCTGCGATGGCGGCCGCTGAATGACAGCAAACAATCAATCACCGCAGCAGCGTTCAATCGGCTGCGTGGTGTGAGGGCGAAATAGAGTGGTCAGGTAAGCTTTTAGAAGTTCTTTATTCAACAAATTAAAAGCAATTTACACAATTTTAAAACAAAATAGCGTACCTCCAGAACCCGGCTTCCGCCTCAGGTCTGGGAATCTGGTTTCTGTTGAGGCTTTGAAAACGGCGCCTTATAACAGGGTAGGGGGCGTGGCCTCAAGGGGGCGTGGCTAGCGAGCACGCCTGCGATGGCGGCCGCTGAATGACAGCAAACAATCAATCACCGCAGCAGCGTTCAATCGGCTGCGTGGTGTGAGGGCGAAATAGAGTGGTCAGGTAAGCTTTTAGAAGTTCTTTATTCAACAAATTAAAAGCTTTATAGAAGAATATGGAGCCATTCAGTCATATGTGGTGGTTTCTTCACCTAAGTTGTATGTCAGAATATTGTATAATAAAATATTGTGTCAATAATATCTTTTACTAACATATCATTCAATTGGATGTAGATTTTCTTCAAATTAACTCCAATAGGGAACAATATTTATATGAGATGACATTTCGACAATATTCCGGTGTCACACGTGTCCCAGATCATATAGACAAGACTAACCATGATCTGACATGTTCGCCACACAGAGGAACATTGCAGATGTTTACTTAGCCAACTAGTACTCAAGCATTCGAAGCCAGAAAGGACTTTGATAGGGTTGATAATTAGAATAATGTCAAAGATTCAAAACGGTGGACCCCCGGTACTGCACCTCACAATAGTTCCAATATATTGTATTCCTGTGCAAGACGCCCCTGCGCCAGCTGTTGCGTGACGCCCCTGTTTTCAGATCCAAGACTGTTTTCAATGAGTTGGGGGTGCACCAGGAGAATGAAGTCCAGAGTTCATCAAGTAATGTCATCAAAGTTCTTTATTTTCAAATTTTACAAATTGCATCAAAAGTATGTAAGGCTCAGCCAAGGCGTTTCATTCCCTCAAGGGGAACTTCATCAGGGCTGTAATTTCAAATGGCCGGATAAAGAGACTATGTAGTCAGTTCAAAAATCAAAGTCCAGTGTAATGTGCTGGAACACGGATGGGGTGCAGACCGGACGTAGTTGGATATCGGTCTCTCTGTCCAGGACGTATTATACCTGCAAACCCTCCAGATTGTTCCAGTCTAATACACTGTAATTTGATACCCGGACTGACAGCATGAACTTTTATATTCGGCCTTTTAAAACTACAGGTTCACTTATGAAGGACTAAATTAAACTGCAAGCCTTCAAGACTGTTCCAGCATATTACACTGGACTTTGATTTTTGGACTGACTACATAGTCTCTTTATCCGGCCCTTTGAAATTACAGCCCTGATGAAGTTCCCCGTGAGGGAATGAAACGCGTTGGCTGAGCCTTACATACTTTTGATGCAATTTATAAACTTTGAAAATAAAGAACTTTATTGACATTACTTGATGAACTCTGGACTTCATTCTCCTGGTGCACCCCCAACTCATTGAAAACAGGGTTGATAGTTAGCCCTTTGCCCCAGTTTCTCAGCAGTCCAGGAGGTTGTGAGAGACAACTTAACGGGCATGAATGTAGGTGGCTAGGAATTTAAAAAATGTCTCAAAAATTAAGCTACCTTAACCTCTTCAATGCCGATGACGAGCTGGTCTCGTCATGGGCCGCGGTTGCGCTGTGCCCATGACGAGACCAGCTCGTCATAAACCCCGCCCGCTAATACAACGGCCGGCACAGGGCGGGGAAAGGGGCGGGCACTGAAGGGGTTAAAATCCACCAACCAAAAAAAGTAAACAGGGTCTCTCTCCCAAACTAAAAAGAATGTTTTGAGGGTGCTAAGAGACTGGTTTTCCAATGTCTTCAAGTCTAGCTAACAGAGGTACTGGGGCTCAGGTAATTAGCGACTGTCCTTCTGGACACAGTTTAGGAGGAGACTAGCTACTGTCCTAACTAGTCCCTGGCATCAGTATTCTGGAGAGGGACTGCTAGTGCTGGAATTGGGCCACTAACACCACTAGGAATATACTTTGGGGTACCAAACATTATTGGCTAGTATTTCAAAAATGGATAAAGGTAAGATTTGTGGGTGGTGGGAAAAAACTAAGAGTGAGGAGAAAAACCTCTATATCTCCCTCAGGCCTGAAAGGAAGCAACATGAGCTCCCATAATTTACAGAACTGGTCTGGGGCAATACAGACTCGACACACAAACCTGAAATATTTCCTGAAAGTTTTTGAACCTTCTGCAATGAAGTTGACCTTGGGTCCGTTCTGTTAAGGCTATAAGATAATTGTGGCTCATGGGCAGCAAACGTCTGCCATGCAAGGGGGACCAGACATCCTTGGATGAATTCTGCGGATGTGAATCTGAAGTTTACTGCCCACTCCAGCAATTATAAACTTGAGTTCCTTGATGTCTGGATTGAGCACAAAGACAGTGAATTATTTGTCTCCTTATACACGAAACCCACTGCGAGAAACACTCTGCTCCAGTTTGGAAGCTATCACCCTCGCTGTCAAAAGGAAAGTATCCCTTTCAGCCAGTTTCTCCACCTCCGGAGAAACTGTTCAGAAATGAAGAACTTCCTCAAACAAGCTGACATTCTGAAGGACACACTTTTGAACAGGGGATATCCCTACAGACTGATTAAGAGGGCCAGGTATTAAAATTGCAATTCCATGTTCCAACAGAAAGAGGAAAAAGACTTGGATACGTTTGTCTGTGTGACCAAACATTCCAACATCAACCACAAAATAAGACAAACATTAAGAATTCATTGTGGTACCTTCTGAACATTGATGATGGCGATAAAAAACTCTCTAAACCTCTATTTGCTTTTAGGAGTAACAAAAATCTAAAAAACCATCTGGTTAAAGGAAAAATCGCACACAATCCACCTCTGCGCCAGAAATCTATCACAGGCCTCTCACCCATTAAGGGTAACCACCATTGCGGCACCTGTCATGCCTCCCCTAATGTCATCGTGGGTCATACCATCAATATCAATGAACGCATCATATCTCTGCATTAAATGACCAACTGCCGTAACTCTTATATCATCTATGTCATTCTCTGCCCTTGTAATCTGGCTTACATCGGCGAATCAGGCAGAGAATGCAGAACCAGAATTGGAGAACATAAGTCCAATATTCGAACTAATAAATCCTCTGCTCCTTTGGTCGGCCATTGGTTGGAATGTGGCCACACGGAATCCGACCTTAAGTGGTCTATCTTGGAGAAAATCAAAGTACCTACTGGAAAGGATCCTACTACCATCAGAAGAAAAGAGAAGTTTTTGGGATTTATTTTCTGAATTGTGTTGTTAGAGGCCTCAATGAAGTCCGCCCTTGGGAGAATGCGATTACTTAATTAAAAAAAAAACCTTTGTTCCATTCTAGCCGATTCTGATGCATTTACTCCTATTTCAAATCCAGCCTCTTTTTGGTTGAGCTGGGCCGACCCATTTGTTTATCCTCTAGTTAGATTGGTTTTATTATGTTTCACTGAAACAAATTGGCTCTCCATTATCATTATCCTTCTGTAATGCTTTTTCTCTGTTCCAATATGGCCGCCGCATCGCTATCAGTTTCGATGCCTGGGCGTTTGTCCTATGTCTATGACTACTGTATTCTGCTCATACTTTCACGCTGGACGCGTATCTCATTTGGAAACAGTTAAATACACCGAATCCCACCAGTTCTCCTAGATTGGCAAACAGGAGCGCTGCGCCCTACCTATCTCTGGAATGTACATCCCTTTTGATGCGGCTTACAATCATCTTTGGTAAGTGTCGCGTTAATCGTGACGGTTAGCCCCTAAACTTATTTGATATTATCCTCATGAACGCCGCCATCGGGCTCTGTATTTCCGACCACCGTCTTGGCTCTGTTATATTGCCAGTATGTCCCTGGTTTATATATCTTTTGTGAATAGTCCCTGAGTCTCCCCCAGTCGGATTGATAAGTGACTACCCAATTGTTTTTTATTCTTAATTTCTGCTCGTGTGACCCTAGCCTGTTCAGAAAACCGTCTGCCTTCCCCCCCGATTATCATTTTATTGTCGACGTGTAACCTGTGGTTTCCTCTATTTACCTCTAATGCATTATCCGTTCTCGCCATATCCCTTAATGCCCCTTCGTATTTTGTCCTTTTTATTGAGTAGAAATCCTTGAACCCCCGAGGGATGAACCTATGTGCTCACCCGCTGAATAAAAATTACGGTGAATTTCCCTCCTCTACGTCTCCTGTTAAGTCCATCGCCTCTAGGATTTATACGGAGCTGGCTTCTCTCCGAGCCTCATGGGTAAGAATAGTTTGATATACTTACAGACTCTTCCACACCTCTACCCCTATGGTTGTTTTTTGATTATTATATTCTACTTCATTTTTTAGATAATTGTTTATTGAGCCGAACGTGGCCCCGATATGTTCTACCAAAAGGTCTAAATGGGCGCTTATATACAGTTAAGGTATATACATCCTCCCTCTGGCTGCTCTCTGACCCATTTTTTCGTTTATATGGTTTAACGTTTTTCATTTTTTATATCTTTCACACGAATCATGGGTGATGTGCTGGTATCTGTGCTCTATTGGTATATTGGTCTGAATATTCTTTGAAGGTTTCTTTGGTTTGTCCGGTGCACTCAATTCCATGATCCTTAATTTTAAACAATTATCTATCCTTTTGATAAATTATTCCTGGACTCCGCTATGGCTGACATTGGCTCTATCCCCAAAGGTTTTTTTGTATAGTATGTAAATGGTTATTTAAGGAATTTATCAATTGTATATGTTGATTAAGTATTTTCTTTGCACTTTATCTCTATTAGGTGCATTTGTGTGTCCCACACTAACTATACATCTATTGCCCTGATGAAGGTGTAGCCCCCCCTGGGCTTGACACTGAAACGCACGTTGGCGTTTACTCCCTCGTGTTTGTTTGGACTCTGCCTTCATCAACGACTGGGAGGAGACACAAGACCCTATGATTTTTACCTTCCTTGGTTGCTGATTATTCCTGATTTTCTTTTTTAATTATCATGTATGACTATGTATTGTAGTTGATGAGTAAATGAGTATGTTGTGGTTGAATTGTGATGAATGTTGATATGATTGATTGTTCTGATTGTTTTGTGTGGGACCTATATATGTTATGTATTGTGCATCTATTTAGTTATTATGTGAAATTTGATACAAACTGATTAAATATCTGAACTATTATAATAAAATGAACCGAAATTTTGTAATCAACCTTTCCCTTGCAATCATTTTTTGATTTTGTCCGAGTGTCAGCCCGGGTGTTTTTCCTAAATCGTTCTGACCCTATCTTGGACCCATATGTATCTGCGTAGAGGCAGGTGTTTTTTTCTTGTAGTATGTCTCCTAATTTTCCCCTGCATCATCTGCCTATTAATTGTTCTCAGGGGCCCCCCTTTATATTGGCCCGATTACGATGTCGCCAGAGCATCCGAGAGCCGTCCTGATTCGGATCTTCCAAACGTCTCGTACTGGGATCCGGTTCTACCAAACAACGCATTACGATGCCCAAAACCCTTAACTTACCGAACGACTCGTCGCTCCGAATCCGTCTTCATTTTTCTAATGAGAAGCCTCCGGAAAAACAGAATGGAGTCGTCCGGTAGCATTTACCAGACCGATTACAAACGCCCAAGTAGAATCTGTTGCCACAACCAATACATCAGAGCATCCAGAAGGGGGGTATTTCAGCTCCGAATCGCGCCTCAACACGATTACGGCGAACAAGACGGTTCAGCCATGTATCCCATTACGCACGTCATCCCCATACTGTACACTTATGAAGAATACTACCACCCCAACCGACACCATCATCGCAAACGGTAAGTCTGACACCCACCCCTATACAATAACGCAATTACCCAGCGAAAGACTATACAAGAGAAAGCAGGGGCGCAACTACAGCCAAATTGGGGGGAAGATTACTTCCAGCAATGTAGAGACAAATTTCAGGAGGGGGGGGCTAATGCTTCCAGCAATTCTGACCCAAAGGAGGGGCTAGGAGGGCTAATGCCCCAAGCAATGTAGAGGCAAACCTGGGTTGGGGGGGGTAAATACCCCAGCAATGTAGAGGTAAACCTGGGTTGGGAGGGGGTAAATACCCTCAGAAATGTAGAGTCATACCTGGGATTGGGTGGTAAATAGCCATAGCAATGTAGAAGCAAATCTGGGTTTGGGGGTGTAAATACCCCCAGCAATGTAGAGGCTAACCTGGGGTTGGGGGTTAATACCCCCAGCAATGTAGAGGCTAACCTGGGGTTGGGGGTTTAATACCCCCAGCAATATAGAAGCAAACGTGGGTTGGGGCGGAGGTAAATATCCCCAGCAATGTAGAGACTTACCTGTGGTTGTGGGTTAATACCCCCAGCAGTGTAGAGGCTAACCTGGGTTTGGGGGGAGGTAAATACCCCCAGCAATGTAGAGGCTAACCTGTGGTTGGGGACTTATACCCCCAGCAATGTAGAGGCTAACCTGGGGGTTCTAGGGGGTTATTCCCCCAGCAATATAGAGGCAAACCTGGGATGGGAGGGGGTAAATACCCCCAGAAATATAGAGTCATACCTGGGGTTGGGGGGGTTAATAACCATAGCAATGTAGAGGCAAATCTGGGTTTGGGGGTGTAAATACCCCCAGCAATGTAGAGGCTAACCTGGGGTTGGTGGTTTAATACCCCCAGCAATGTAGAGGCTAACCTGGCTTTGGGGGGGGTGTTAATAACCCCAGCAATGTAGGGGCAAACCTGGGGTTGGGGGGTTAATACCCCCAGCAATTTAGAGGCAAACCTGGGGTTGGGGGGTTAATGCCCACAGCAATGCAGAGACAAACCTGAGGTTGGGGTGTTAATATCCCCAGCAATGTAGAGGCTAACCTTGTGTTTGGGGGTTAATACCCCCAGCAATTTAGAGGCTAACCTGGGGTTGGGGGGTTAATACCCCCAGCAATGTAGAGGCTAACCTGAGGTTGGGGGGTTAATACCCTTAGCAATGTGTACCTGAACAATGTAACTGGCGCTAAGGCAAAGTTGCTCAATACCTACAGGTGGAGTCCATGCTGCAGGAATTCTTTAAAAACAAACCTAGAGGTAATTTTTCAGGAAACACATCCCCACACTGTGCCAGCAAAAGTAACTGGCAAGTTTGACCAATGTGCAGAGTGGAGACGCTGGTGCTCTAGGGACTGTTGAAAAACAAATAAAGCCTCATCATCTAGTAAATGGTCCCTTAAAAACATGTGAAATACTCAGGTGATGATGCACAAACATGACAGACCAGCCACACACAGCAGCTCAAGGACTGTATGTGTGTGTGTGGAAGCTGTCTCAGCCTGGGCTGACACACGGCGAGGGGGCTGATGCCCATAGAGCACTATGGGTGTTGACTTTGATCAGAAAGTGTTCTGCATAGGCTTAGATTGGCTATGTGTAAAATTGGACCTCGGTCGATGGGACGGTGAACCAGGGTCACCTGTGGGCCACGGTTTTGGGGCCTCTGTAAACCACACCAAGAGACTGACTAACTTCACCAGCCCTTACCAGGCCACTGCAATGTGGCGCAAGTGTGTTGTCCGCTCACAAGCTGTGCTGTAAATTGAGGCTGGGGGACAGCCTTTGGAGAATGCTCACCGTTGCGCACTGCCTTGCGTTCCTTGACAGAAGCAGTGTCATCTCCCCCACCCACCCATCACTTTCAGGTCATGCCAGGTGCAGGGAGGTTGCGTTGTATGTAGGGGCCTTGCAGGGAGGCAAGTCTCATTTGGATAATCTAACCTAAACACCACCATCTTGATCAGCAGCAGTGTGCCTTTGTAAAACCTCACTTGACAGGTAAAAGCATAGAGGCTACAATGAAAGAGATGATCACAGAATGTTTGCCAATTACTTTTAGAGTACCAGAACATCATTCTGATCCCAGTTCGACCATGGGTCCTTAGCATGTACTGCATGTCCAATGAGGGAATGTCATCATCAGGTAGATACACTTAGTCTGCCAAATAGTATAAGAAACACACTTTTGATGGTGGAACAGGAATTGCCATAACCACACATATGTGTATATCACATAGTTAATACATGAGTCCACCACAACACACAATGAAACATTGCAGGGCAACAGAACTCCAATGTACGCACAAAAGTATGACATTGTTATGCCACTGTATACATTAAAGCCCAGAGAATATTGGCCCAGACAACACCCTACTCCACAGACCCAGTCACTCTGTACTGATTTCAGTGCCTCCAAATACAACTACCTAGAAGTGGTTGTTTCGCATTTATCTTTTAATTATTTGTAGACAAAATCCATCTTGGTTTTGAAAGAAGCAAGGCCAACAACAATGTGGGATACAGTCACCAGGTGTGGACTGTGGACGCTGCACACAACTCCCAATCTGTACCTGTACAAGGTCATCTGTGTAGAATGTCACTCACAGCAGCTCTGCATTGTGCTCAGGCTGTAGTGTGCGCTGCAAAAAAATATCTCATGTTAAATATGCAGATTGTGTCCTGCAGAGTAGTAAAAGTATGCATGAGTCTCCACCAGCAGTGTTGGAGGGTCTAGTGCACAGCCTATTGTGTAAGATAAGCTGCCAGTACTGTTGAGGATGCCAGGGGGTGGCTCGGTCTGTGGCTCCCAAACACAATTGACCTAGCCATCCTCAAGCCAGGGGATATGAGTACATTTTGTGAGGATGAGGGATATGTGCAGAATGAAGTCTGCAATGTCTTCATTTGGCACTAAAACACTGTCTCAGAATCTATGAAAACATAAAGGAGACCTTCCACAAAGACATATTGCCATCAACCTCTAGGGCAGTGTTTAATGGGCAAAATGAAAGCACCCATGCACACACACAAGGGCTACCCTGGCCAAACCAGATTAGAGGTCGCAAAATATTGACAATGCAAACAATCATTGAAACTGGGTAAATGTTCCAGTGTCACATGTGTGTTTGCATACAGTGCAATATGTTTTCCTCAGCACAACCAGATATAAAATATTGCAATGAGTCCATCTCCCTTGGTGTCCGCATAACGTGAACGTTCAAAGTCAGTATGCTAATAATAACCATGCATGTGTAGTCTACTGGGAAGTGCGGGAATGCATTTCTGGAGTAGTCTGACACCAGGTGGCACAACAACACACATCACTGACTTCTCACTTGAGGGGGCTACAGCCCTCTAAACAATGTACTGTAATCCAATGTTCCGGCATTATGACATTACAATATAAGCAATCACCACCTCCATCAAAAGACAGTAAGCAAGGGCAAGAATGAACAATAAGTGACTACAACTAACTACAAAGGGTAACTCCACACAGCTGCCCACACACAACTCAGACAAGGCAGGGCTAGGTGGAGGCAAATTGTCCTGTGAGGCTAATAGGTTTTGCATATGTCAGTGTACTCAGAGCAGCCTTTCCAACAATCAGTCATGAACATTTAGTGGCAGACAGCAAACAGCAGCAAACACATTCCACAACATATTTGCTCTGGCTACTGTTTTTGCCTACTTACATACAGATAATCGACACATATGTACATTTCAACATTAACTCATGGCCTGCATGATCTCCACTTGTGCGGCTATGACCCCTCTCATATCCATCTCAAAGTACATGCTCATCTCTCAAAACTATCATACACACACAAGCATGTCATAAACACCCTTTGGTGCACCTAAACAGAAACGTAGGTCTGCCCCACAAGCTCAAGCATTGTACTCAAACTCTTCAAAACTACTTAAAAAAAATATCACGATTGAGCTGCCTTTCTTCCATCCACACCTACATTCACAGAACAACTCTTTATCACTATGTACACAACTCCTCTGACTTACATGAGATGTACACCGTCTACTGTATTCATCACCTCCTCAGAAGATGTTAAGCGTACCATGTCAAATGGACCACTCTCATCACCAGTTGCACCTTCAGTAATGTCTTGGACTGCAATAATATCACAACGTGCAGCAACACAGCCCACTTTCAAATGCTCACTTAACACATCACCACATCTCACAACTAGAAACTTGCATTGCTCAATGATTATGTCCTCAACCATTTGCATATAAACATACACCCACCAAACTCAGCTTAAGCTCTACAGATTGTCATTTCTAAAACAAATGCATCCACAGATTCAAACACAACATACATCAACTATACAACACCTCATATCCCCGCTCAGCACCCTAATTTCCACAATGATGTATACCCTTTACATACACTTATCCACTTTGTTACAAATGACAAGTTTAACCATGTCTCATTGTGGCCCTGTCACATCCACATATGACCTCCATGCCCCATACCACCATTAACATATGCACATTAACAACTATCTTCACTCATTGAAACTGCCCTGTTACAGTCATCTCTCACCGTAGTGACACAGACCACAGCTCACATCTCCTGCCAGAATCTAACCCTGTCTACCTGTCATACCCCTATCACATCTACCTATTCCTACCACACCTTGCTGGACAGGATTTCACCTGTCTAACAACAAGCTCACATACTCTGATACACACCCTTGTATGTTTAACCACTCACATTGGGTGACTGTGGATACCTCATGTCTCCTATACAAGAACTGCCTATGAACTTAACTCATACCTTACACTCTCTGACAATTACTAAATTTGTCATGCCACCATGACGTATGAATCTCCACTCCAAAATTTGAAAGCCTAGTCAATCTCGCCTTTGCCCTTGTTTAAGCAAGCTCAGCACATTCAATATGTACCTTGGATAACACATCTCCAGCTAGGCCTCATTCAAAAAAACACATCCTCCCCTGTGTAGCAACTAAGAGCATGGATGTGACACTGGCTTCTATAGCATCTGCACACCAGACGGACACACATCACTTCTGTGCACTCACTGTCCACTTGGCTTACCACATGTAGCACTGGGCAATCCAACAGACATAACATCACTCCTAGTTCAGCTCTGTGTGATCTGGAACAGCATAAATCATAGTTAAAAAGGACCCCCATTGTCATTCATCCACAAATGAAAAAATACACACAATTCATATGATCAACTGCAACTGGTGTGTGGTTCTAAATATGAAATCTAAGCAAGGACAGACAAAAAACCCCATACACGTGATGTCCCCAAACAAGACAGACATATAAATTAGAAAGCAATGGACTATTAAGACAACACACACTTTGCCTAACACGAATCCCTGCGGAAAGTGGAGTCCTTAAAGGCAACAAGGTCTGAAGACTTTGAGAAAACTGCTCACCTTACACTCACCATTGGCTCAGGAAATGTATCAGATGAGTACACAGCCATGAAGGGTATTTGCCTACAGTGGCATGCCACCTGTGGCAAGGTTGTCATTGCCACTAGTCTACCAGATCTAAAGAATACACAGACATGGGTCCACCACTATCAAGTCACATGAAAGATTTGTACCTTCCCTCGGTGTACATCGTTCTGTCCAAAATCACTACCATGTAGTCAAACTCCATATGTACCAGGTGTATTGATGAGACAGGTGTCTTTTTGTACATCACAAACATATGCAGCGTGCTCATTTTTAAATGTTGCACTTTTAGTGTTAGTGCAGCTGAAAGCTATTTGGAGCGTGGGGTCGGGCTGCGAGTGTGCTCCAGTTTTTAGCCATTACTGTGTGACCACTTTAATTTTTTAATTGAATTGTGTGATTTTGCTAACATTTACAAGTTTTAAAAGTATTTTACCTTGTGTGTTTCTGCCCATCATAGCGGGAGCACCTCTCCCGGCTCAACTTTCTATCGGTGCGGGGTGCCCGTCCGTGCGAGCGGGCCCGCCCACCTACTTCCTGCGAGACTAGCAGTCTAGTCTTCGCGCTTCCACGGACTACATAGCTCACGCTGGCGCGAGCACGCAGCGTGTGTTAGTGCAGCTGAAAGCTATTTGGAGCGTGGGGTCGGGCTGCGAGTGTGCTCCAGTTTTTAGCCATTACTGTGTGACCACTTTAATTTTTGAATTGAATTGTGTGATTTTGCTAACATTTACAAGTTTTAAAAGTATTTTACCTTGTGTGTTTCTGCCCATCATAGCGGGAGCACCTCTCCCGGCTCAACTTTCTTTTGGTGCGGGGTGCCCGTCCGTGCGAGCGGGCCCGCCCACCTACTTCCTGCGAGACTAGCGGTCTAGTCTGCGCGCTTCCACAGACTACATAGCTCACGCTGGCGCGAGCGCGCCGCCGGCGCGCCAAAGGCAAGCCCGTCTGCGCCCGTCCGCGCCAGGATCGCGCCAGACGCCGTGCCATTGATCGCTAAGTATCCACTGCACTATACCAAGGAGAGGTTGATGACGTTACGGGTGAGAAGTACTCCCCAATGTATTCCCTTTCACGGGTCGGGGGACATGGGCAACTATCGGTGTCCGGGCTGTCAATACTTGATGGTTAGAGAGGCCAGTACTGATGGAGGAGAGCTATATTCGGGCCCAGGTACGATTGGGGATATAACAAGGGCGGAGGGTGGATCGGAGACTGATCCGCATGACATTCAGAGCCGAGCGTCTAACCTCACCTCACAGGCACAGCCAGATAATCACCTGTTAGGGATTCTCTTAAACGCACGCTCTGTGGTTAAACATCAGGTAGAATTGGAACTGCTGCTAACGGCCCTCTCCCCTGACCTGGTGTTCATCACAGAAACGTGGACCAATGTGGCCTCCGGTCCGGATTGGAACTCGGCCATACCACCAGGCTATGTGTTACATTGCCAGGATAGGAAGGATGGCAGAGGGGGCGCTTTAGCTATCATCTATAGGCACCACCTGAAGCTACTGGTGGAGGTGGTTGAAAACTTGGACGCGGAAGCACTACAATTTAGTATCTTCTCTAAAGATATTACTGTCTCCCATGGGCTATTAGTCTATAGACCACCTGGACCAAGGGCCATCTTTTTGGGGGCCCTCCAAAAACATTTGGAGTCCTGTACCAAGTTTGGGTCGTATATTATTCTTGGGGACTTCAATTTTCATTTGGAGGCTAAGAATCTCTCGGACACTGCTAGACTTGTGGATAGTATGGAGGGATATGCTTTTAGGCAGTTGGTCTCTGATCCGACCCATATTGGGGGACATACGTTGGATGGTCTTTTTTCCAGCCATCCTGATCTTTTATATCTAGGAACTGAAGTTATTCCGTGGACCGACCATCGGGCGGTGCTTTTTAGTGTTGGAGTTAGGGTCAGATCTGGAGGTGGTCCGCAGAGACCTGCTAAAATTATGTTAAGGAGATGGAGTAGAATCACACATTCTTCCTTTCTTGAGACTTTAGGTTCTCCTCCTCCTACCCTGGACACTGACAATGACATAGCAGCTGCGCAGTTTACTGATTGGATTACGAACGCTGTTAATCAGGCTGCCCCTCTTCAGGTAGCCACTCAGAACAGACGTCCCTCGGCTGCCCCTTGGTACGGCCCAGAGTTGAAACGACTCAAGGTGGAATGTAGGTGGCAGGAACGTTTGTGGAGAGTAAGTTATGACAGGATCTGTAAGCAGGCCTATGGTCTGGCAGTGACTAATTACAAACTCGCCATTCAGAATGCTAAGAGGGAGTACTTCTCTCGGAAAATCTCGGAGGCAGGTAACTCATCCAAGGAACTGTTTAAAACAGTATCGTTCTTGGCGCTTTCCCAGCAGACGAGTCAGTTCAGACCGCATCAGTTGTTTTGTGATCAGCTAGCCGATTTCTTTAAAAACAAGGTTACTAACATCTATGCTGATCTACTTAACACTGTAGGTCCTCCGTCTCTCCTCCACGAGATATCCAGTTGCAGTCTGTCAACTATCCCTCCCTTGTCTTGTGTTCAGGTTAAGACCTTTTTGGGCTCCATAAAATCGGGATCCATATCAGACCCCTGTCCGCCTCATATTCTACTTTTGGCCGCTGATAAGATCATACCTACCCTTACGGTTCTGATCAATCAAGTACTGGCCGCTGGACACTACCCTAGCATGTGGAAAACGGCGAGCGTGAAACGCCTTTTGAAGAAATCTTCACTTGATCCTGCGAAATTTTCTAGTTACCGTCCCATTTCCGGCCTACCTTTAGTGGCAAAAATCGCTGAGAAGGCTATAAATCAGAATCTGATGCAATACCTCGATAAGAACGATATCCTGGATAGGTCCCAGCATGGCTTCCGTCCCAGTCATTCTACGGAATCGGCTCTTATCACCACAGCCGAGGGGATCAGGGATGCATTGGACGCAGGGGGACGAGCGGTGCTCGTCCTCCTAGATTTGTCCGCTGCATTCGATACCGTCAATCATGAAGTGTTGCTCCAGCGTCTGAAGGGAGTTGGGATTGTGGACCGTGTGTGGGCCCTTTTGGCGTCCTTTTTAGACAATCGGACACAAAGCCTACAATGGTCAGGGTTACGTTCGACCAATTTTTCCCTCCCGTGCGGTGTTCCGCAGGGGTCAGCGTTGTCCCCGACCCTTTTTAATATTTATGTTAGACCTCTGGCTAGTCTGGTCCGACGTCACGGCTTCACGCTGGTATCTTATGTGGATGATTCGCAGCTAGTAATATCAACTGTTGATCACCCCGACCAAACCGCAGGCAAGTTTCATGCCTGCCTGATTGACGTGATGGACTGGATGCGTCGGAGTTTTCTAAAAATAAATACGGAAAAGACGGAAGTGATGGAGTTTGGAAAGGGTCCCTCATCTGGAACTCCCTTTGGTGGCCAGCGGCGGCTGGCCAATGTCCCCTTCCAGTCACGAAGGTTAGGAATCTGGGTGTGATTTTGGACGAAAAATTGGATATGTCTGCCCAGATTAACTGCCTAACATCATCCTGTTTTTATTTGTTAAAAACGCTCCGGAAAATTCTCCCTTATATCCCTCAGACACTCCAGAAGACGGTGATGGCGGCTTTGTTTATGTCCAAACTGGACTATTGCAATGCCATGTTCTTAGGGATAGACAAGTTTCAGGTGGGAAAGATCCAGTCCCTACAGAATGCCGCTGTTCGGGTCATCCTTAATCTACCTAGGGGCTGCCCTACCTCTGGAGGGAGGAAATCCCTGCACTGGCTTCCGGTCCAGCAGAGGATAGAGTTTAAGGCCCTCTGTCTGGTTCACCGGGCTTTTTTTGGGGGTGGTGCTAATGATGGCAGAGAGAGATTTAAACCCTATCTCCCATCCCGTGCCCTGCGGTCTGCCAATCAGGGTCTTATCTGTATTTCCAGGTTTAAATTGGCTAGATGGGGTGGTCGCTCATTTGGTAGGCGTGCAGCCAGCTTGTGGAACCTTCAGCCTCTGGAACTACGGCTTCAACCTGATTATGTCCTCTTCAGGAAAATTCTAAAACATCACCTTTTCAAAACCCAACCGTAATTTTATTTGCTTTCCTGCCTCACTACACACACCACAGCGCCAAGACACCTCCGGTATTAGAGCGCTTTAGAAATTTCTTTATACTTATACTTATACTTAAACACTTGCACTATGTTGACATATGAAAGCATGACCTATGTGTAATGTGATGCAAGAAAGTAAAGGTTTGTGACTTTATCTCAGACAGGGAACATACTGCATGGACCATATGCAATCCATGCCATACTGACATCATTGTATACTTACACTTCTAATTGTACATGCTTCACAGTTCACTAAAAACAATTTGTGGGACATAGAGATCAGCAATTACAAATTTGAAACAGGCTTATTCTGCATGGAGAGGCAGAAATGTAAGATAACTGAAGGCCAATGGCCAGTCCATAAATGTACATTTGCTCAATGGGCACACACAGCTTGCCTATAGACTCTTGTCTGCACTAAAAATGCAAGGGGTCACCTCCCCTGAGAGGGGCATCTATGGGGCATGCCAGGTACCAAAGGGACACAACTAAGGAGGACTGGGTTGGGTTTTGTGAGAGATGGGATCAGGAGAAGTGTGTGGGTCCACTGCAGTGGTTGGGTCAGATTGAGGGGGCGGTGGGTTCACTGCAGTGGTAATCTCAGACTGAGGGGGGTACAGCTGTAGTGTGAAGGCTTGATGGATAGTGGCATGGGCTTGGTTTTACCTTTTTGAAATGGTATAACCCTTAATGGAAGGTACAGCAAAAGGGAGGGACTGAGACTGTTTGGGAGGGCATTTTTTGTGCAGAAGGTACTGGTCTGGTATGGGGAAGTATGGGTTAGTGAAGGGGTTTTGGACTTGTGAGACCAGGAGGATTGTCTTTTTAGAGGGGGGGAGTTTAGATGTCAGGGCCAGGAGGGAGGGGTTGCCTTTTCTTCTTCTGATGGGGCTTGGATAGGTCGGAAGGGAAGAGGCCAAGGTCACATAGGAAGAGTTTCTGGGCAGAGGGGGGACAGGAGAGGCAAGGTTTGTGGTTAGGGAGGCAGAGGCTTCTGAGGTCTGTGGAGTGTCTGTGGATTGCAAGCGTGTCGTCTGGTGGTATGTCCCTGGTGGTGTGTGCTGTCTGTCTCCTGAGTGAGTGTGCATGTGTGTGGGTTTGTCCTTCTGTGTGTGTGTTTGTGTGCTGCGTGTGGCTTTTGAGGTGTGTGCATGTGTGTGTTTGTATGTGCTTGGGTGAGGGAGGGTGGTTGAGACTGTGGATGGGGAAGAAGCAGGAGAGGAGGGGACTGCTGGAGCTGGGACTTTGCTGCCATCAGTGTGGGGGTCAGAGCCTGATTGGATCTGTGTGGAGCAGACATGTCTGAGTGAATACCCTCCAGGAATCATACCATTTGTGTATGATGGGTGGTATGCCCATGGAGGACATTCAGCACTGCTGTCTGCCTCACAGTGATCAGCCTCAGGATGTCATTGGCTTCCACACTGAGGGCAGCAGGGGAGACAGGGGAAGGGGTGTGGTGCCTTGCATGAAGGAGACAGGTCCCCTGCCACGGGACTGTCCAAGGACACTGGGCCTGGTAACAGCTGGGAGGGACAGATGGTAGTGGTGGTGGTGGTGGACTCCAATGTAGAGGAATCATCCCCTGTCTCCTCCACCACCAGGGAGTGATCACTGGAGCTTGACTGGTCTTCAGATGCTGCAGATGTTGTTGCAGACCTGCCCTCAGTGTGGTTACCCTCGCCCTCCGGGCCAATGGATCCCTCCATGTCCGACTCCCCACTGGACCCAGACTGGAGAACTGCTCCCCCTACATCCATGGCACTGCTTCCTACGCTGGCCGGTGCTGATGCTGTGAACAAAAATTACAAAGAATCACATAAGTCATCTGTATGTGCTTGACACACAGATCCCCACACTTCGATCAACTACATCATTTTGACTAGTGCTACCATCTTTTGATACATTTACATTCATGGCACTTCTCAGTCTGCAAGTTAACCATTGCCCCCTCACACATGATGTTATCTGCAACGTTGCGTGTATCAATATCTTTTGCCACAACCACAATGTCAACTACTTCACTATGTAGCAGGTGATGTATCGTCTTTTGCACCTGACGGTCTTGTGTCATGACATACCTGTCTCATCTCCTACAAAGGAGTTGGAGCTCACAATGGAAATAGGATTCACACAATTGAATTGAGACATGCTATCCATTCCGCAATCCCTAGTCATCAAATTGGGAACCATTGGCTCTAATGTCACAGGTCAAATGGCTTCCTTGTCAAACTTTAAGCTGGCGTGGTCATTGCATGAGTCATGTCACACAGATAACAGTGATTGTGCTCATTTGTCCTGTAACTCAGGTTCACTACAGTCGGGTCACACATTTGATATAATTGAGGATTCACCAAGTTAGTAGGCATAGCTAGGGTGAGAGGCATATGGGACACTGTCTTGTGTCATCTATGCATAGTGTCAAGGAAATTAGTCAGAATGTTGTGCAAATTGTGAACAGCTCACCATTTTCAAATGTGAACAATGGTCAACACACTTCCAGGTCCGATGACTACATCTACACAATGCTTCTGGTGGAACACCATGCCACTGGCCCATCTGGGTTCATTGTCTGTACAGACTATTAGTACTGAACCTCAATTTTTCATAAGTCCAGTCAACACTGTGTACCAATCCTGTCTAGAAGTCCCCATTTGTATGGCCCAAGTCTGAATGTCCTTCACTTCCATTAGACATATTGCACTCTTCCTAAGGCTTAGTTTGCTCTTCCCTTCCCTCCCATCTCATTTTGTTTACTTACTTCAAAATGATGCATATTTTACATCTCTCAGGCTGACAGTGATGGATCATACACATGGTTTAGCAAACCCCAAGTATGTATAGTCAACAAAATTTCCACACATGGCGACTGTTATGAATGTTTTACTAACATCTTACCTCACATTTTCAGCCATGTTTCAACCAGTGACCACCTGTGTTTGTCAATGAATGGCATGTGTTGTCACTGTTAGAGTCAGACACATGGACTCACTCTTTTAAATTGAGAGAATGGAATCTTTCACACAATCATGTGACTGGCCAGTGTGACAGATGACCAGAGTTAGCATACCTGTAATTGGCACATGGGATACATTTTATAACAGGTAAAACAAAATGTTGTATACCTTCTCTATTTTGCATGAAAATACTAATTACCTAATCATTCTAATGATTAACTAATTGTGTGGAGATTTGGTACTAACCAACCGTACATTTAAGAAACACGAATTACACGCGGGACTAAAATGCAAATTGCATGGCAAATAACCCTAATGAACAACTGTGGTACGCATATTTACGGTAGATTGTGTTGATATAGAAATTGCATGGTTATATTGCTTTTTTGTGATGTTTTGCGTTCCTGCTAGGACGAAATGGTGAGTAATGTTGCTTTAAATGTTGCTATAAGCTAGGGCAATACTAACATATAAAGGGATTAGTGTGGGTTTAAACATTAGACTCTTCATTTCTGCATATTAAGTATTCTTTCATATTTGTTTCGCTTAAGTTGGCATTCGGGCCTAGTAGGCCGCAAGATTCAAAATGGAGTTCGGAAGTTGCCACCGTCATGAGAGTGCAATGTCTACTGCGCAGACTCTGATGGCTCTGAAGATCTCCAGGCGTCCTTCTGACTAAGTCACAGTGGTCCTCGTCAAGGATAGGAACGTGGAGGACTGCCAAAGTTCAACTAGTGTGACTATGAGAGAAGACAAAGAACACCTATTCAAATAAATGTGACATGGATACTTCGGACCTTTCACATGAGAAACTTTATGAATTAAAAGAATGACATAAGCCATTTCCCTGAGAACCCTAGGGATGTGGGAACTTTTGACTATATTGCAATTTGGAAGGCGTAAGCCAATCAGAGTGCTTGAGCTTAGAAATTGTTGCCGATTTATGTTTAAATTTATTATAAAAAGGGGGAACTATAGAACGGGAGAGTGTGTGCGTTCCAGGATTTTAGTCCGAATCCCGCTGACCGAGTTGCTTGCACAAGGGTCAGGTCCCCCGAGATCTTTGGGACTGTATCGTGCGGGGCGAAAGAACTTTGTCTCCGGACTGATTGGGTCGTAGCCTGAATTCGATTGGAGGGTTATATTGGAGAAGCTTGATTTATGTAGGGCTGATAAGTAGCGGGAGAATGGTCGCTAGAAACCAAGATTAGGTAAATATAAATGTCATGCTGAATTATGCTAATGTGATTAAAATTCTGAATTGATAATGATGCTGATTATGCCAATGAAGGTGAATTTAATTAGATAAACTAAACAATTATTACTAAGAGTGAGTTTGTGGTTCTTTAAAGATTCTGAGGCTTTAATTGTGGTTTTAACTGGTTCTAAATCACCATCAACCAGTCCAACTAATTGGTTCATCGACCAAGTGGTGGAGTGCCTTGATGTTAAAGTTAGGATTCTACAGAGGCAGATGTGCATAATACATTTAATGTAAATATCTCTTACTATAGGTAATAAGGTATTCCCCACATGTCCAGTGCTTCATTTCTCCTGTGTGCAGACCTGAGGTGTGACATTTGAGTGTTAGTGTTATGGGCCCCATCAATGAATGCGTGTGTGAATGAGCTAGCATGACGACGGGTCTGTGACGCAGGGAGGATATGTAAATTTGCCCTTTCCTGCTGGAGCAGTTTTTCTGGTAGCAGAGTTATGGTTTTATTGTATTGGTTTGGTGATTATTGATGAGTGATTGATTGATCGATTTTTGGTTTATGTTCTAACACTCTATGTTAAGTTGCATCGCGTTCTATGTTGTTTTGAAGACTTCCGGGATGTAGGAAGTTGGATGCCCTGTAGGTACACGGGGAAAAACGTGTTGCAAGTGAAGTCGCACAGTGTATTGTCTTGTTGCCCTGTAGGTACACGGGGAAAACGTGTGGCAATTGGAGTTGCACAACGCATTGTCTGGTTTCGAATTTGTAACATCGTCGTGTGTTATTGTTAGGGACATTTCTGTGTGAGAGTGCGTGAGTGAAATAGCAACAGGTTCTCTCGTGAAACTCTGGCCTTAATTCACAGAAGCAGTGTAGTCTCCACATGTGTTTTATCCCCAGAGAAACGGTTAGCCTTTTTTGCTTGTTAGAAGGGTAAGGTAGAGGGAAGTACTACTTTATCGGCGAAACAGAATAATTCTGTGAAAGGGCAAAGGTAAGCGCTGTTCTCGAGAAATACAGAATTCTTGTGTAATTGGACAAAACTATCTCTTTGATTTAGCGGAACAGGCAATGGTGGTGCTTTTATGTCGTTACTAACAGAGTTTGATTGAAGAGAACGTAAGAAAAATGTTGCCGATAAATTTTGTAAAGGACGGGTTAGCAGAAGCAGGAGTAGCGAGAAAAGCTGACGTCAGAAATGCCGCACCGGGATTGGCCAGCAGTAGAGTGACATAGACGCACAAGATTGGTATGCTGGTATGTGCCGCGCTAGGAGTGGAGAATTTCCAGTGTGACGTGAACGCTCCCAATTGGTGTGTTAGAGTGAGTCGCGCTGCAGTTGGAGAACTACGGAGCAAAGAGAACGCTCCCGATTTGGTGTGTTAGTGGAAGTCGCGCTGTGATTGGACAGCAACCAGAATAGTTGTAATAGACCGATTCCAAGAGTCTAGTAAATCGAGGCTACAGATTTAAGAAAAATGATGTATTATGATCCACCCGAGAGGGAGAAAAAGTCATGGTTTGGGAAGATCAAGAATTTATTTAAAAAGGATAAGCCGATTGTGACTAGAGAGGGACAGTTGCTTCCTCCACCGAAATCCCCCGCATCCTTCATGGTTGCAAAATATGGGTACCACACATGTATCTGGTTAGATAATTGGGCAAAGTACACAAAAGATGATGGAGTTTTAGCCTTTCAAGAAAATGGTTCATTTAATTTTGCTGTATTAAGGAATTTAAGAGAAGAAATGATGAGATTAGAACCGAGACCTAGACCTACTCAGTTTGAAGCTTTAACGGAATGGGAAGATGAGATGTACGAAAGAGAACGACAGCGGAGTGGCGGAAGGTATAGTTATATGTTTGGTAGACCGTATGGACAGTAAAATCATGCTGATAGGATGAGGAGATGGCAGAGTGCGAATATGGCTGATGGGATGTTTCCGTTAAGCAATGCAGAAGAGACCGGTGGCAGAAAATGTACCGAGAAGAAAAACAGTACAGGGTCAGAAGGCTACAAGTATGGTGTGAATGAGGCGGAGGATGATGTGCTTGAAGACATGTTTTATAAAAATCCTCCCCGTACCAACCAAATTCAACGTTGCTGATGCCAAGTGCGCCAGTAAAAGAAGTTCCACGAAGTAAACATTTTGAACAAGCACCCCCTGATGTAGGGAAAAATAATCCCTTTAGAGAATCCGAGATATCCCAACCCGTTAGGATGGTAAATGAGAATTCAGCAGAATTGGCTAGGACTACTTTGGAACTAACTGAGAAAATTAGGGAATTGACAAAAAATATGGAAGCCGTAACTGTGCCTGTAAATATAGGACCAGTGATGCCCGTCTTTGATAAACAGAAGGATAGTGAGCATTGCTTGACCGTTCCATACTGTAATAATAAACCAATTGAGACAAAGGCAGGAAATTCAAGGGAAAATCCATGGGGAAATTTGGTAGGAACCTCAGGATTGAGAATCCCTAAAAATTTGACATTGAATCAAAGCCCAGCAAGCAAGATGTTAATGACTATGGAATCAGCCCCAGAGACCCCAGAGAGAAGCATAGAGCGAATGAAGAATGAAACGATTCATGTAGGTCCCACTTCTGACAAATTAAGTGACTGGTTAAGAAGTTTACAGAGAAAAGATACAGAGCCCCAACCGTTAGATGTGGCAAAACTAAAAATAACACTGGAAGAATTAATAGTAGGGACAATTCCAACTGAAAAATTAATAGCATATCAGGATGAAGAGTTAATGTTTCTATGTAAAAGCATAACTTGGAGAGCTAGAAGTCTGCATGAGAAACTAGAAGAGACAGCCAGTGAAATGGGTATTGATTTTGAAAAAATAAGAACGTTACAGAAACCATATAGAGTAGACTTTTCTGAAAAGGATATCAAACATTTAAATACTACAGGAAGGTTAACACAAATCAAAGAACTGATTGCCTTACTAAGAAAATGGGGTGATGTAGACAGGTGGAAAAGTAGGTGGTTCAGGAAAAGAGATGAGAATACAGATAAGACTTTTGCAGCGTTTCCCGTAAGAGAAAAGGAAACGGTGGTAACCGAATGCCCCATGAGGGAGATCCCAGGAGGAGGGTATGTTCACGTTCCTTGGACTAGACAGGACATTTTGTCATTTACAAATGATTTTCCCCGATTGCGTGAGAAACCTTTGGAGTGGTACCGACCGGTAGAAAGATTTGTCAAATTATCAAAAGTACTGTGGATAGATTTAAATGGCCTGTTCGATATAATTGTACCGGCAGATCTATGGCGAGAATGTAAAATTACAATTGGGTGGCCCACTCAAGAGTATCCTAGGGTTCCAAAAACAGGTGCCCCTGACCCAGAAGTAATGGGAAAATACGAACAAGTAATCACCTTTTTGAAGAATAAAGTTCCCCCAAGAGAAACGGATTGGGTAAAGATTGATAGAACGCACCGGGAAGTAAAGGAATCGGTACATGCATACTATTAGAGATTATTATTGGCATTTAAGCAATACGGTGGGGATGAAAAATTGAGTGAGAAGGATTTAAGTCATTTTGTGTATCGATTTGTGTATGGATTGAGACCTGAAGTAAGCGAAATGATTAAGCAACATACTGTAGATTGGCAAAATAAAAAGATAGATAAAGTATTGAGACATGCAAAGTATTTTGGTGACAAAATTGAAGCAAAGCAGCGAAAATTAAAAGAGAAAGCCATGTAGGCTCAGGTTAAGGTAGCAGAAAGACAGGAAGCCCAACTGATTGAACAAGCAAATGGCATGGGCCATGTAAAATTGAAACCCAATATTGGAAAGGGAAAGGGACAGATTAGTTTAGAAGAAGCTAAAAAGAAGTGGCTGTGTCATAACTGTGGAAAGGTAGGGCATTGGAAATCCGAGTGTAAGTTGCCCCCATGTGCTAATGGTGATAATGCATCGTTGAATCCACAGGTGCAGAGTGAGGTGGGTTGTCAACCACAGTGACAGCAGCAGGTTGTTGCCCAACAGTGTCAGGTGCTAAAGCCACTTTTTCCACAGAGCGTAAACCCTCAGAGATACAGTAATGAGAAAGGATTCTACACCGAAGAACAGGTAACAAAGCTACCGCACGCTAGTGCTGTTTCGCAGTATTGGCTGCATCGCGATGAGAGTGAATCAGAAGAGAGTTATTGATGGTGCCAAGGAGAGGAAGAAGAGTGCGTACTTGGCGCAACTCTAGAAGTAGACCAGACAGGCCCTTTTGTGGATGGAAAGATAAATGATGAAAATATTACTTTCCTGGTATATACTGGTGCTACTCGTTCAACTGTTAGGTCAGCTCCAAGTAGTCGGAGTTTCAAACAGACAGATAAAAACGTATCTTACTGAACCGGTTAAGGTTAAGATAGGGACATTTTCAGACATGCACCGCTTCATTGTGTGTGATACGAGCCCTGTGAATTTGTTAGGGAGGGACTTGTTGTGTAAAATTAATTGCACGATTTTCTGTACTCCTGATGGCATAGCTTTTGAGACTCCTGATGAGGATGTACCGTGCAAAATGACCGTGGCCAATCTGGAACCCGAGGTTACTGAGGCATTTGCTGTATTTGACCCAGAAGAATTACCTCAGGAATTAAAGAAAACAGTGAAGCCCGAGGTATGGGATTTCACAGGAGAAGATATGGGACTGATGAGAAATGTAGATCCTGTAAAAATAACCGTAAAGGAAGGAATAAGTTACCCAAATATTCCCCAGTATAAATTGACACCCAAAATAATTGCAGGAGTTACCCCTCTAATAGACAAAATGATTGAACAAGGTATTTTGAGAGAGATAATAAGCAGTCCATGTAATTCACCGATTATGGGTCTGAAGAAGCGAACCTTCAGAATAGTGCAGGACCTGAGAAAAGGGAATACAATTGTTGTACCCTGTTGTCCCATAGTACCAAATCCTTCAGTGATCTTATACCAGATTCCTCATGATGCAGAATGGTATACGGTCATCGACCTGTGTCATGCTTTCTTTTCCATCCCATTGCACCCTGACAGCCAAAAGATTTTTGCATTCCGGTTCGGCGAACGTACTTTGGCATGGTGCCGACTCCCACAGGGGTATACAGAGAGTCCATCAATATTTAATCAGATTCTAAAGAAGTCCCTGGAAGATCTAAAAACACCTGAAAGCTCAGTGCTAGTTCAGTATATCGGTGACCTACTGGTGGCATCGGGAACCAGGGAAACCTGTGTGGTATATATGGTTGCAATGTTAAATCATTTGGCAGATGGAGGACATAAAGTATCCCCATCGAAATTACAGTTTTGCAGAAAGGAAGAACAATATTTAGGCCATAAAATTGAAAAGGGCTTGAGGAAGGTGACTACAGTCAGGATCAGAATAATAAAAGGAATGAGAGCACCAATTACCCAAAGAGAAGTGAGAATGTTCCTTGGAATGGTTGGATACTGTCATCAATGGATCAGCAACTTTTCGCTGATTGCAAAACCCTTGGTGCGATTGATGAAAAGTGATGTGAAAGATCCTCTTGAGTTGAACAAAGAAGAGTTGAAGGCTTTTAAACAATTAAGAGACAGTTTGTGTGAGGCCCCATCTCTTGGGATTCCTGACTATGAGAAGGAGTTCGAGCTTTATTGCAGTGAGAGAGATGGATGTGCGCTTTCTGTGTTAGTACAAAAACATGGAAAATTGAGACGACCCATTGCATATTTTTCAGCTGTATTAGATCCTGTAGCTGTGGCATTGCCTGGTTGTTTGAAAGCAGTGGCTGCTACCTGTAAGCGCCTGGAACAGAGTAAAGGAATTGTGATGGGATATCCTGTGAGAGTGTTTGTACAGCATGATGTGGCAATCCTTTTGACCAGGAGTCATACCCAATTTATGACGCATAGTAGTCTAACTAAATATGAGAAAGTCATTTTGGGAGCAACAAATATGAGCCATGTGAGGTGTCTCAATGTAAACCCCTCAACGTTGTTGCCCGATGCTGAAAATGTGGAAGTATCCTAGCGCGCAACCAAGATGGCCGCGTAGGTGCGAGGCTCCCGAGGACCTCCGCGACCTCCTGCATAAATCCTGACTATATCCTGTCCTAGACGAGGGGACTGTGTTTGTGAGCCCGAGCTGAGGTGCCACCCGTTTTCCGTTTCCGAATCGGACCTCGGACACCGGCGGGAGCACCGATTGAGGTTTGCGGCCTTCTCCACGCCGGCCCCCCGGATTGGAGTTGTGGGGCGATCCGGAGACAAAGTGAACAACAGCGGCGGGCAAGGCTCGGCGACTCGCGTACCCCGCACTTTCGCTTTTGCGCCCTCCTTGCTGCCAGGCGAGGTAGGGTTGCGGGGCGGTGTGCGGTGGTGTGGCCTCGTTGGGGTGCCCTGCCGGCCCGCCAGCTGTGATCCGCCCTGCGGAGCTGTGGTCGCCCCCCCCCCGGAGCCCGTGAACTGGTTTGTCGGCCCTTTCAAGGAGATTGGCACGATTTGGGGACTGGAACCATGTCCACAAAGCAAGATGGCGACCGGGCAAAGGTGAAATCGACCCGCCGTGGCACAGCCCATCAGTCCAACAACATGGACCGCTACACCCTCCAGAAGGGATCTCCAGAGGCGCCGCGCGGGTCCCCTGCGGGCCCGAGTGATGCTCCTGCTCTGCCCGCGGATCTGACCCTCCGAGACGTCATGGGCGCCATCGCCGAGATGAAGGCCTCGGTGGACCAGCGCTTTGACACTCTGGCGCAGAAGATTGACTCGGTCCTCGTGGATGTGGGCCTGGTGAGGGCCGATCTGTCCAAGACGAATGACCGGGTCGATACTTTGGCCCACACTACATCGGGCCTTACAACGGACGTGGCGGCCCTCCAAAAGGAGGTGCGCCGGCTTGGCCAGGCGAGCGCCCTGATGGATCGTCGACTGGAGGATTCCGAGGGTCGGGCCCGGAGGAACAATGTCCGCATCATCGGGGTGCCGGAGGGACGTGAGGAGGAGGCGGCGGATCTGTTTGTGGAGGACCTGATCCTCACCCATCTCCGGCCCCGGGGGCTGAGTAAACTCTTTGCGGTGGAACGTGCCCACAGGGTCCCCGGAGGAAGACCTAAGGCCGGAGCCCCTCCGAGGCCTCTCATTGCCCGGATTTTCAACTTTCGGGACAGAGACGCTATCCTGCAGACTTCTAGGCTACAAGGACCGGTCAGACTCGACAATATGGACGTAAACTTCTATCCTGAGTTTACTCCGGCGGTCCAGAAGCAGAGACTGAGTTTTCTCGGAGTCAAACGTCGCCTACGGGACCTGAACATCAAGTATGCGATGCTTTTTCCAGCGAAGTTGAGGGTAGAGGTGGATGGCCGCACGCACTTTTTTGATCGTCCCGAGGCGGCCGGGGACTGGTTGGACACTTTGCCCGGGGATCGGGGCCGGGGGGGTGGGGGGGGCGCGGTTGGCGGGGAGGGCTCGCCGGATCAGGACTGAGGGACTAATAGTAGGCCTTGCTCTGGACAACATTACTGTCACCATTGTCTGATTGTGTAAGTTCCCCTCCTGTGGAGGTCGTACGGGGTCTCTTGGGGGCTTTCCCTCCTCCTCTGGGGGACTAGTTAGTTTTCTCATTTATGGGGCGACAGGCACACTGCACTTTGGGGGGGCTGTCTGGGCTCATGCAGGGGTGCAGGGAGGGGGGAGTTTTGTTGGGATGGGTGGGTTGGGGTGGGGTGTTGTTCGTTTTTTCCGCAAGGCAAACCCTTTACTGTATTGGTGTTTTTGTGGTGCTCTCGGGGGGACGAATGATGGCTTCTGTGTGTGATGGGGGGTAGGGACCTGACTTTGTTGTCGTGGAACGTTAATGGACTGGGGGATAGGATTAAGCGAGGTGTGGTCCTGCAGTATCTGAAACGAATTTCGCCAGATGTGGTCTTTCTGCAGGAGACACACCTTATTGGTAATTCCTTTTGTGCCATGAATCGGCGTGGCTATCGTCTGGTGGCCCACTCGGGCTTCACGTCTGGCTCGCGGGGGGTGGGCATCATGGTTAAGAACTCGCTCCCGCTGGAAATAGACGAGGTGCGCCATGATGAGAGGGGACGCTACACTGCCTTGGTGGGGAGAATGGAGGACAAAGTAGTTGTCTTGGTTTCAGTGTACGTCCCACCGGGGTTACAGTCTACCACTTTTGCGGACCTGGGGCGCCTCCTCCTTGACCTTCCGGGGGGGCTTCTGGTGGTTGGGGGGGACTTCAATGCTGTGGCTTCTGGGACTATGGATCGTTACCCCCCTAGGGACCTCCCCCGGGCGCAGGCGTGGCTGTCCGGCCTCTTAGATACACTGGGATTGGTGGACTGCTGGCGTTTAAAACATCCCACGCAGCTGCAGTACACTTTCCATTCGGGTGCCCATGGTAGCCTCTCGCGGCTTGATCATATCCTTGTCCCTGCCGCCTATGCTGGGAGAGTGGGAGAGGTGCGCCATCTGGCGCGGGGTATTTCAGATCACTCCCCGATCCTGTTGCACTTTGGTGTCTTCCCGAGGGGGGAGGGAAGGGTAGCTCCAATCAATGCCTGGTACCTGCGCGACCCCACTATTCGTGCTGACTTGATTAAATCCTTGCAGCGGTATTTTGAGGAGAATGTGGGGTCTGTCCCTTCGGCTGTCTCCCTGTGGGAAGCCTTCAAGACAGTTCTTAGAGGGGAGGCCCTCTCCTTCATATCCCATGCCCGGAGGCGCGAGCAAGAGGAGGTGACCCGGGTGGAGGCCGAAATTACTGAACTAGAGGGTGATCTGGGGAGTGGGGTGACGGATGCTGCACTGCATGCTCTACACCTTAAGCAGGCGGCCTATAGGGCCCTAGTCACGGAGGCAGCCAGGGGCCTTAGTAGAGAGCAACAGGGGCGACTGTATGATGTGGGCGATAAGGCTGGTAAATTGATTGCGTGGTTGGATAAAAAGGAGAGAGCGAGTCGGGTGGTCCCGCTGATTGAGAGGATGGATGGTGTACGTGTCACCGAGCCAGAAGACATTGTCTCTTGCTTCGCGGACTATTTCCGCGAGGTGTATTCCCCGGTCTCTCCCTGCTCGGAGGCGGATTCCCATGCCCTGCTTCGGGATATCGCGCTGCCCTCCCTTTCGGTGGAGGACAGGGAGTCGTTGGATGCTGCTCCCACCTCGGACGAAATTGCCCTCGCCATACGCTCGGTCGCATCTGGCAAGGCCATGGGCCCGAACGGCATCCCTATCGACTTGTATAAGCTGCGACCGGATGTACTGGCACCCCACCTCCGCGCGATGTTCCTGGCGGCCCACTCGCGGGGCTCCCTCCCGCCGGACCAGCGTCTGGCTACAATTGTGGTGATCCACAAGGAGGGGAGACCCCGAGACCGGGTTACATCCTATCGGCCTATCTCGCTCTTGAACGCGGAGCCCAAAATCCTCGCCAAGGTGCTTGCCAACCGGCTGGTCGGCGTGGTGGGCGATCTGGTCCACCAAGACCAGTCCGGCTTTATTCCCCATCGCAACACGGCCCTTAATCTGCGGCGCTTGCACGGGGTGCTCGCGCGTGTTCCGTTTGTGCGGGAGCCGGCCATCTTGGCATCCTTAGACGCCACCATGGCGTTTGATACGCTCGAATGGCCATACATTTGGGCGATGCTGGCGAAATTTGGATTTGGGCCGGGGTTCATCAGCTGGGTCAAATTGTTGTATTCGGGCCCATTGGCGCAGGTGGTAGTGAATGGACGAGTCTCAGCCCCATTCGCGCTGGGACGGGGCACGCGACAGGGTTGCCCCTTGTCGCCGCTCCTGTTTGCAATGGCCTTGGAACCCCTGGCGGAGTGGCTGCGGTGGCACCCTTCCATCCGTGGTCTCCGTTGGACCCCCGAGTATGAGGACCGCGTGTCCCTCTATGCTGACGATATCCTTTTGTACCTAGCCTCCCCGCGCAAATCACTGATTGTCCTGGTTGATGTCCTGCGCTCCTTTGGCCGTAATTCAGGCCTCGTCATCAACTGGGCTAAATCATGTGTCTATGTGCTTTCCGGGGAGGCTCCCGTTCTCCCGCGGGGCTGTCCGATCCAGATTGCCTCGCAGGGATTTCGGTACCTGGGTGTCTATATCACGCTGGACCCGGAGGCCCGCTACGAGCGGAACTTGCTTCCCCCCCTCCAGCGCTTGAAGGAAGACGTCGTGCGCTGGCGGCGTCTGCCGCTTTCGCCGCTCGGCCGGGCGGCATTGTTTAAGATGATGTCGTTGCCGCGCTTCCTGTACGCTCTCCAGAATACTATGGACTTAGTCCCGGCGCGCTACTTCCGCGAGGTGGAGAGTCTACAGCGCCGCCTTTTCTGGGACGGGAGGCCGCGTATAGCCCTGGCGAAGTTGACGCTCCCGTGGTACGACGGGGGGATTGCCCTCCCGGACATTAAGCGGTATTACTGGGCCTCCCAGCTAGCTGCAATTAATCACGGCCTCTATGGGCCCGCTTTAAACCCGGCATTTGAAATGGACAAGATGCTCCTGCCCGGTGGCGATTACAATCGAGCGCTCTACTCTGGCGCGCCCGATCCCCGCTTGACAGGCCCCACGCGTGTCATGGTGCGAGTGTGGCACGCGGCCAATGCAGCTATGGGGTGGAAGGACCGTTTGACCCGGGCGTCACCGTTGTATGCGCCGCAGCGGTTGGGTTCCCTGTGGACCTCGAAGGGCTTCGAGAAGTGGGACACGATAGGCATCAGTAAAGTGGGGGATCTCTGGACGAGGGGGGGATTCAAAACATTCGAGACGCTGCAGACGGAGTTTCAACTGCAGGGCAGTGAATACTTTCGGTACTTGCAGGTCCGTCACGCACTGGGCTCCGTCTTCCCAGACGTCGCCTCCATCCCGGAGTCCTCCCCCCTGGAGGATAGAGTGCTAGACGGCCACGTTCCGGACAGCACGATCTCCCTCATTTACAAGAAATTGATCAATGACCGCTCGGGCTTGCTGACTGGCCTCCGCGAGGCTTGGGTTGCCGATGGGCTGGAGTTGGACGACGAGGACTGGATTTCCGCGGTGGCCTCTCCGAAGGAGGTGGCCATACCGGCTCGCCTTCGCTTCGTCCAGCTTAAGATACTCCACCGGGTTTACATGACGGGGCCAAGGCTTCTGCGTATGGGCTATACCGAGGATGGGTTGTGTAAGCGTGGGTGTGGTGCTTTGGCGACCTTTTTGCATATTCTGTGGGAATGCCCGAAGGTGGAGCGATTCTGGCGTGGTGTGCATGAGGTCCTGCGAGTGGTTACGCATGTCGCGCTATTGCCTGAAGCGAGGAGATGCTTGCTGAATGTGTGGGAACCAAATGATTACTCGGTTCCGCAGACGCGATGGGTGACTCTGGGATATATGGTAGCTAAGCGTGACATCGCTCAGCTGTGGGGAGCCCAGAGGCCCCCGGCGGTGTCAGCCTGGACAGAACACATGGACTGGTGCATGTTCCGAGAAAAGGTGGTGTATGTGGCGAGGGGTAAGCCTGGGGCGTGGGTGAAAGTATGGGGCCCCTGGAACGCCTACCGCGGGGGTATTTGCGAGCCACCATTGCTGCCTGCTGTCTCACCAGCTCCGTCCCCCTAGTTGACCCCCTCCCCCAGCCCCGGGCACAGGGTTCCCCCAGTCCTTGATCTGCTCCCCTTCCCCTCTTTAGATTCCTGTGGATGGTTGGGGTCCCCGATTTGAGGTGCACGTGCTGTTACTTTTGACTGCGGGTTGCCTTGCGGGTGTGGTTTTTTTGTGTTGTTGTGTTCGTATAAACCGAAACCGTATTGTGGGCTCAGAGTCATGTGGCCCATGTCCTTGATACCTCCTGATTTACTTCTCTGCTACGCCAAGTGCCTTTTTTGTACGTATGTCACATGCTCCTGTCATTCTAGCGGCCGGCCGGAAGGTTGTAGGCCCATACTTGTATATACTTGAAATTGCAATAAACGGTTTCAAAAAAAAAAGAAAATGTGGAAGTAAGAGATGACGTGGATCATGACTGTTTGGAAGTGCTTGACTATTGCACCAAGCCGCGTCCGGATATAAAGGACGTGCCTCTGAAAGAAAGTGACTATGGGATGTTTGTGGATGGGTCATGTTTGAGAATGGATGAAGGGGTTTTGAGTGCGGCATATGCAGTATGTACTGTAGCGGCTGTACTGGAAGCATCTTGTTTGAAAGGAGTGAGATCGGCCCAGGTTGCTGAACTATGTGCGTTAACAAGAGCCTGGAAATTGGGAAAGAATTTGAGAATCACTGTATGGCTTCGGGGTGGTGCATGATTTTGAGTAAATATGGGCCCAGCGAGGGTTCTTGACTTCGAGTGGAACCCCTATAAGGAATGCTGAAGTGGTTGGGAAATTGCTTGAAGAGATACAGCTGCCTAAGCAATTGGCAGTGGTGAAGTGTGCAGCTCACTCGAAGGCTGCTGACTATGTGTCGGCAGGAAACGAGTTTGCAAATGATATTGCGCAATATTGTGCGCATAATCAGAACTCGATAAACAGAAACAGGGAAAAGGAGATGAATTCACTTTTTACTAACACTGTAAATACATGGGAAGAGGTTAGGCAGTTGCAGGAAGAGGCAGGAGATGAGGAAAAGAAACAGTGGATAAAATCAGGACGCGCACCTCGAGAGTCAGACCGAGTTTGGGTTTATCGGGATGGAAGACCAGTCATGCCTGATAGCATGGTCTCTACCATGGCACGGATGTACCATGGACAGGCACATGTAGGATGAGATGCTATGATCAGACTTTTCACAAAGACATGGTACAATGCTAAGTTTCGCCTTGTAGAGGAGAGCCTTTGTCAAAGAGGTCTCACGTGTCAACAATACAATCCAGGAAGAAAGACAGTGGTGAGTTTGGGAACCATAGGACGGGAAGGAGGTCCTTTCACCAGAATGCAGTTTGATTTCATTGAAATGCCCCCATGTAATAGACTAAGATATCTCTTAGTAGTGGTTTGTCTATTTTCACGGTGGGTAGAAGCATACCCAACCAGAAGGAGTGATGGAGTTACAGTAGCTAAACTCCTATTGAGAGAGTTCATTCCTAGATTCGGTTTCCCAGTTACGATTGAGTCAGATAAAGGAAAGCATTTTAAGAATGAAATTATAAAATTGATTTGTGAAGCATTGAATGTACAACAAAAACTGCATTGTGCTTACCGTCCAGAGGCTTCTGGAGTGGTGAAACAAGTGAATGGCAGCATTAAAAACAGATTGGGAAAAATGTGTTTGGCCACAGGATTAAAATGATTTGATGTCTTGCCTCTAGTGCTCATGACTATTTGATCTATCCCTGACAGGACCACGGGATTGAGTCCTCATGAAATCATTATGGGTAGGGCGATGAGACATGTTTTCGTTCCTGTCAACAAACTACTGCCTATAACTGATGACTTTGTGTTGGATTATTGCAAGGGATTGGCTGATTCTGTTTATTCTGTGTTTCATCAGGTTGGATTGGATGCTACCGCCCTTGAAAAGAAGCCAGCTCATGATTTGAGTCCAGGTGACTGGGTAAGGATCAAGGTACATAGAAGAAGAAATTGTCTGGTCCCACGTTGGGGAAAGCCACGTCAAGTGATCCTACCACGACTACGGCTGTGAAATGTGCCAGGGTAAAGAATTGGATTCATGCAAGTCATACTCTGCGAATCCCTAGTACAGTGGGTAGACCGGAAGAAGAATATTTTGGAGAATCCGATACCAGTTCCGAGTCGGACTCAGAAGAAGCCAGAGCAAGACCAACTCCCAGAAGGGAAGAGTTGGAACCAAGCCCAGAGAATTTACCATCAAGTAGCGGTTGGAGATTTCTGATACCAGCTCAGAGTCAGATCCTGAACAAGAGAAGATATCAAAAGAGGTAAAGGAGATTATTGAGGAGACTGTTAAGGAAACTCTTGAAAAGTAAGCTCCAAGTGCAAGTACAAGAGAAATTCGACCTGAGATCATTGAAGTAGAAGGTGAGGAATTAGATACAGAGGGAGAGGGTAAGATTGTTGCGGAAGACCCCCGAGGAGGTGCAGGGAAACCACACACCCAGGTAGAAGAAGGGACAGTTAGTCAGCAGGAATATTGCTTGGAAGAAACACGAGGAGGGACAAAGAAAGATAGGGGACAGAAAGCTGTGGAAGGAAAATCGATGGAAGACAAAAATCAAAGTGAGACTGGATCTGAGGATAGTGAAGGAGAAGTACAAGAAGGACGAGTCCTAAGAAAAATTGCCTGGAGAGCCAAAAGAAGTGAGAAGGTGAATACGTTGAAAAGACCAGAAAAGGAGGAAGTTTGGCCGAATAAGGTATAAAGTTTGAGATATCGATTGACACGAGTAAAGTCATCCAAAGCAGAACAAGTGTATGAGGTGTCAAGCCAAGAAAACTCTGGAGACACTGATCAAACACACTTGAAGAAGGGAAAACGAGTTAAGAGACCCAGCCAGAGGTATAAGTCACCGGAATGGACGTATGTGGCACTTCCTGAAGTACAAGAGGAAGCGGACAGCCAAGACAGTCTAGGTGTGACGGTACCGTAAGTGGTTGAGGAGGAAAAAGATTCAGAAATTCTGAGAGTTATCTTGTCTGATATCGGAGAAGAAATGGATGTTCAGGAGGTTCTGAACCAAGATTGTGAAAACAAAGTAAAAGACGATCAAATGCCAGATTGAAGTAAAAGGGAAAAACTGCGGAGGAATTGAATCACTGGATAAAGACCTATAACTGAAAGAACCAAGTAGGCGCTTAGAGCCTTGGGTTTAGACGAAAACTAGTGTAAATAAAAGAGGCTAAGTCAAAAGACACTGATCATTTCCAAAATGGCAATTACAGAAGGTAGAAAATCTTCATGTGTGTTCCTTCGAAGATGGTGCAAGGTGTGTTGTTGGTGTATAGGATTACTAATGCTTATGTGGAGTGTATTAGCTTTGATAGTTTCATTTAAAGTATCGTTTGAAATGATAGAGGATAGAGGATCACATAGAGAATAGGACTAACGTAGAAAAGATTCATGATACTTATACGACCAGATTGATGGATAGAACCGACTCACATAAGGATAGGACTATAACAGACTTTTCTAATACGTGTTTTCAAAGTTATTGTATGAATATATAAAGACCATGGACGTTAGGGATTGTTACGTGTATGCAGCTACCTGCATCAGTGTCAGAAGGTGTTACATATCACCACCTTCCTGTGACTTATGGTATCATATGTAGTGTGTTAGCAAGTTTGTTCTATAAAACAGGGAAATTAGAATACTATTTCTCAGATGTAGATAATATTTTCTCACAAGTACCTGTAATTCCTAAACTAAATAAGATAAAACCTGGTAAAGTTTTATGTGAATATTTCTTAGAGACTAAAGAATTGACTTTAGAGGCAGTGTTTAGAAATAATCTTACTTGTAGTCTGAAAAAGGAAGAGAAGACTTTTCTGGAGATGGTTGAAGAAAGAAGGAGTAAGATGCAAAAGAAAATACCTGAAGGAAAAGGGGAGACAACAGTTTGGGACGTGGAAAGAGAAAAGGATTTGAAAAGAGAAACCAGTCCGGCTATGGCTTTAGATTGGCCTCAGAGAGGAAAATTGTGTATCAGAAGAAATGAAAACTGTGTATGATAATTATTTTATGGGTGCGAGTGAATGCCATGATACATATGCAATCATGGGAGGATGGGGATTTAAAGGAGGAAACGACCCGGTATTCCCTGGATTATATTTTAGCTGTGGGAACAAGGCTTTTTATCGGTTGCCAGACCATTGGTATGGCACATGCTACCTAGGTCTGGTCTTCCCAAAGATATTTCATGTGGGAAGGGGAAAGGATGGTGTGCATGAGATTGGTAGACAACTAACACGTAGAAGGAGGGAAAGTTGGTCAGAAATTGTAGGGGATATTTTTCGAGCACTGATACCAGCCGTTGGAATATCTCTGAATGCACATAAAATTAGAAAATTGTCTACAGTAGTGGATCGCATATCGACAAGCACTGCTGGAGGGTTCTTATTAGTAAATACCGAAATGGTAGCCATGAGCGCCATGGTGATGCAAAATCGATTTGCCCTTGACATTATTTTGGCAAAAGAGGGAGGAGTTGTGGGATGTTGAAAGTGCAACATTGTTGTACTTATGTTCCTGACGAGAGTCAAGATTTAAAGAAATATATTAAGAATATAACGAGCTTGCATGAGGAGATTGTTCCATTGGAGGTTGAAAGTGTTTGGGAAAAACTTGGTAAAGGGTTTTCTACGATTAAAAACTTCTTAATTAAGTTAGGTAGTTCATTTATAGGTAAAATCCTAATTCCAGTAACTTGTATAGTAATACTAGCATTGATCTTGAGATTAGGATGTGTATGTATAAAAAGAAGGAAACTACAAAATAAAATAAAAGGAGAAGTTGCCAAGAAAAGAGAGAAAGAGAGAAAAGAGAGACAAATGGGAGATATAGAACTTGAAGAATGGAAAGACAACATTTATAAGATAACAAGAGAGGATAAAAATTCAATTTAAATTTAGTGGGATTGTGGTGATATTAAAAATCATCAAAGGGGGGATTGGTGGAGCAGGTAAAACAAAATTTTGTATACCTTCTCTATTTTGCATGAAAATACTAATTACCTAATCATTCTAATGATTAACTTGTACTAATTGTGTGGAGATTTGGTACTAACCAATCGTACATTTAATAAACACGAATTACACGTGGGACTAAAATGCAAATTGCATGGCAAATAACCCTAATGAACAACTGTGGTACGCATATTTACGGTAGATTGTGTTGATATAGAAATTGCATGGTTATATTGCTTTTTTGTGATGTTTTGCGTTCCTGCTAGGACGAAATGGTGAGTAATGTTGCTTTAAATGTTGCTATAAGCTAGGGCAATACTAACATTGTTGGAAACCGGGCAACCGGGTCAGCAGTCACCAGGTTTCCAAGCACAACGGTAGCTTGGCTCGAGCGGTTGGGGGGCAGGCACCGTGTTAAGCGTACGTCACACCCTCACAATAACCATGCGTTCATCCGTTCCAAAAACGACACTATACCGTAAAAATTATGAAAGAAAGTAGTTTGTCTTTATCTTTTTCTCTTAGTTGCAGGTTTCATAAAAATAAATACAATACAATACAATAAGATTTTCCTCAAAAGAGCAGGTCAAATAAATAATACCACAGTGGGGTTTCAATAAATAGGATCAGGTCATAAATAAACACGGAATAAATATAGGAGCAAGAAATACAGAGGGCAATTAAATACTGTCAGACAATAAATACTATGCAGGAATAAATACAGTCAGACCATAAATAAAACGCCTTCACTAAATAATATAAGCAATCAATAACAATTGCAAATCAGATCACATTTATGAGGTAGTCTGGTTTTACTAAGCCCAAGTACAGCTTGTGGTCATTTGGATGACATGGGGGGTGTCCCACCTAGATTGGTCAAGGCTGGGCCTGCACTGAGGTAGACTAAGGGTAACCTACGGATCTGGCTCTCCCACAATACACAACCCCTCACAGAGGTCACTACACCAGTCTCAGTTCACCCCTGGCACTCCCAGGCCGGTTCTAACACCCCTCTAGCCCCTAGAATGGTCTGTTAGGGCTCCACAGGGCCTCAAATGCCCTTTCTACCACTTACTGCCCTTTTCACGATGATCGGCTCCGCTCGGCGCCGGGTCGGCGTCGCTGGACGGCTCCGGTTCGATGTCGCGTCGATCTGTTCCACTTGACGCCGTGTCGATGCCGTCTGGCGGTTCCGGTTCGATGTCGCTGGGCGGCCTCGGTTCGATGTCGCGTCGATCTGCTTTACCTGACGCCGGGTCGGTGCCGTGAGGCGGCTCCGGATCGATGTCGCTGGGCGGCCTTGGCTCGATGTCGTGTTCCGGCGTCACAGGGTCTCGGTCTCCCCGCTTCCGGGTGTCTCCGGAGTGCGACCTCCACTCCCGACCTCCGTCGGCTCCACCTCAGGTTCCGGCGACTCCGGAGTGCGATCTCCACTCCCGACCTCCTGCGCACTTCACCTCGACCTCAGGCGACTCCGGAGTACGACCTCCACTCCCGACCTCCTGCGCGCTTCACCTTGGTTTCCGGCGACTCCGGAGGGCGGACTTCACTCCCCCGTCGACGCCTCACCTCGACCTCAGGTGACTTCCTACTCGACCTCCGGTAACTCTCCACGACCTCCGTCGGCGCCCTCTATCGACCTCTGGCGGCTCCGGGTACGACGTCTGCTTTCCGTCAGCGCCGCTTCTCCACCTCGGGCTCCAGGTCTCCAGGCTTCTCGACGTCAGGACTCCAGGAGGATACTGCTGTACAGGTCAGGAACTTGTGGGTCGTCTTCTTTAAGGCCTCTTCACAATATTTAGGTCCTTAAGATGGTTTTTCTGGTCTTGGTCCCACACAGGGCTCTAGGCTGGGCTTGGTCAGTAGGGACTAGCATCAAGGGTGGGTTTCTGGACCCCACTCCAAGCACTGGTTTCCACCCCTGCTGCCTCACTCCTTCCTCCTTCTGAATCTCTGTCCTCTCTCCTCTCCAGTCAAGTGCCAACTGCCACACTGAGATGGCCTCCCAACATTCCAAACTGCCTCCAACTGTCACAGGGTTCCAGAATGTTGCAGAAGGTTCTAGAAATCTCCAGTGGGTTCTGATGATGTCACAGGTGGCCTCCATTTTGTGTCTCAGGCCCTCAGACAGAAGTTCCAGGGGTAGGGAAAATGGCTCCCTGACCCTGCATCAACACTAAAAAGTCTGGTGGTTCCCAAAAAGGAAAAATTCATAACAGGGTTTGAGGCAAAAGTGGGACAAAATAAATAATGATGAGGAGGGACCACCCAAAGGGCTGACAGGTCTAACACGCGTCCCCCCCAGCTGAAAGTGGGGAGAGCTACCCAACCCCTTGGGAGTTCTCATCACTAAGGCGGAAATACCTTGAGAGACCGTCTGCATTGGCGTGGTCCACTCCAGGCCGATGTTCCACCTGAAAGTCCATTCCCTGTAGGGAAATAGACCACCTTAGCAACTTGGGATTCTCCCCCTTCATCTGCATCAGCCAATGAAGGGGTCTGTGGTCGGTCTGAACCAGGAAGTGCGAGCCAAACAGGTATGGCCGCAACTTCTTCAGAGCCCATACCACTGCAAAGGCTTCACGCTCTATTGCACTCCACTTCTGTTCCCTGGGAAGTAGACTCCGGGATAGGAAGACCACGGGTTGATCCAGACCCTCTTCATTGAGTTGCGATAACACTGCCCCAATGCCATGTTCCGATGCATCCGTCTGGACAATGAACTCCTTGGAAAAGTCTGGGGCCCTTAAGACCGGGGCCTCGCACATGGCTTGCTTCAGTTTCACAAAGGCCTACTGGCAAGCCTCCGTCCAGACTACCCGTCGAGGTTGTTTCTTGGACGTAAGCTCCGTGAGGGGGGCCACAATGGTCCCATACCCCTTCACGAAGTGGCGTTAATATCCGGTGAGGCCCAGAAAATCTCGGACCTCAGTCTGAGTCTTGGGGGGTTCCCAGGCCATGATTGCCTCGATTTTTGCCTGGAGGGGTTGCACCGCTCCCCTACCCACCAAGTGTCCAAGGTACACTACCGACCCCTGCCCGATCTGGCATTTACTGGCCTTGATCGTTAAACCAGCGCGTTTCAGGGCCTGGAGAACAGTTTGCAGGTGACGCAAGTGATCCTCCCAGCTGTTACTGAAGACGGCAATGTCGTCCAGATAAGCAGCAGAGAAACTCTCCATTCCGGCGAGGATCTGGTTCACCAGACGCTGAAACGTGGCAGGTGCGTTCTTGAGCCCAAAGGGCATCACGCAGAACTGGTAGCGGCCCTTGGGCGTGGAGAAGGCTGACCTTTCCTTAGCTCCATCAGTCAGAGAGATCTGCCAGTACCCAGAAGTAAGGTCAAAGGTACTCAAATATTGGGCAGCTCCCAGCCGGTCAATCAATTCATCTGCTCTTGGTATCGGATGAGCATCAGTCTTAGTTACTGAGTTCAGTCCCCGATAGTCCACACAGAACCTCAGTTCCGGTTGGGCCCCCGGTGGTGCAGCTTTTGGTACTAGTACCACCGGACTGGACCAGGGGCTGCTGGAAGGTTCAATCACTCCTAGCTCCAGCATCTTAGTGACTTCACTGTGAATGCTGGCCTTCACCTTGTCTGTCATCCGGTAGATCTTTGACTTCACAGGTGGGCTGTCTCCTGTGTCCACATCATGGACGCACAGGTGAGTCCTACCCGGAACAAGGGAGAACAACGAAGAGTACTGCCCCAGGACCTGGCGGCAGTCCTCCTGCTGTTCAGGAGTTAGGGACGGGGAGAGAATCACTCCCTCCACCAACCCATCCTTTTCTTGAGACGCAAATAAGTCGGGGAGAGGCTCGCTTTCCACGTCCTCTGCTCCGTCAGTCACCATTAACAATAGGACTTCGGGCCTCTCATGGTGGGGTTTGAGGCGGTTGGCATGCAGCACCCGTAGGGGCTGACGAGGGGTCTTCAGGTCCACCAAGTAGGTAGCCTTACCCTTCTTCTCCAACACCTCAAAGGGTCCTGACCAGCGATCCTGGAGGGCGCTAAGCTCTCCTGGTTCGATCACCCACACCTTCTGGCCAGGCTCCAACTCCACCGGGTGAGCATTGTGGTCATACCACGCCTTCATCACTGCTTGGCTGGCTTCCAAGTTGTCAGAAGCTTGCTTCCACAACTTAGCCATTTGGCTCCGGAAGGCCAGCATGTAGCTCACCACGTCCTGGGGAAGCTTCCTGGGAGTTCTTTCCCATCCGTCTCTCACCAGGCTGAGAGGTCCACGCACAGGGTGCCCATACAAAAGCTCGAAGGGGCTGAAGCCCACTCCCTTCTGTGGCACTTCCCCTGTAGGAAAACAATAGACAGGGTAGGAGGACGTCCCATTTCCTCCGCAGGCTTTCAGGCAGACTTCTGATCATGCCTTTCAAGGTTTTGTTGAACCTCTCCACCAGACCATTGGTCTGGGGGTGGTAAGGAGTGGTGAACCGGTAGGTCACTCCACACTCCTTCCACATGGCCCGCATGTATGCTGACATGAAGTTGGTCCCCCTGTCGGACACAACTTCCTTGGGAAAACCCACTCGGGTAAAGATTCCCATCAGGGCCCTAGCCACAACAGGTGCAGTAATGGTCCTCAGAGGTATGGCCTCTGGGTACCGTGTGGCATGATCCACCAGAACCAGGATAAACCTGTGACCAGCTGTAGTAGGCGGATCTAATGGACCCACAATGTCGATGCCCACCCTTTCAAAGGGGGTGCTAACGACAGGAAGTGGTTCCAGGGGAGCTTTCAGCTTCACCCCTGTTTTCCCACTGGCTTGACAAGACACACACGTCCGGCAGTAGGTGTCGGACGACACTTTCATCTGAGGTCAATAAAAGTGTGAGACAAGCCGGGCAAAGGTCTTGTCTTGCCCCAGGTGTCCTGCCAAGGGGATCTCATGAGCCAATTCCAGAAGGAAGGCTCGGTAACGTTGAGGGACAACCAAGGCCCGTGACGATCCGTGCATGGGCGCCTTGGGTTCACTGTAGAGGAGGCCATCCTCCCAGTAAATATTATAGTTCCCCTCAACGTTCCCTGCTGCCTGGGCTTCGGCCTGTCGCCTCAGCCCCTCAAGGGTAGGACACTCCTTCTGGCCCTTGCAGAATTCCTCCCTGGTCGGCCCTCCCTCCACGTGCCACTCGGCCGGGATGGGTAGGTTCTCCAGTTTGGTAACATCCCCCTCCGCGGACTCCTGGTCCACCTCCTCCGGTGGCCTATCCGTCACACGGGGCGCGGATGCCGAGGCAGGCTCCTCCTGTCCTCGGTTCTTCCCTTGATTGGCAGCCGGCGGTGCCTTTGTTCCAGGCTCCCGCCTAAACGAACTCCCCCTCCGGGTAGTCGCAGACCTTGTGCTGACACAGGCCCAGTCAGGTGTACCCAGCATCTCAGCATGAGTCCGGTATTCCACCTCCTTCCAAGCATTATGCTCCATGTCATTCCCCAGCAGACAATCGACTGGCACGGCAGGGCTTACGGCAACTCGAAGTAACCCTGCAACCCCTTCCCATTCAAATGGAACCTCGGCCACCGGATAGTGGCCCATTCTGCCGTCAGCCATCGCGGCGGGGTGGAGTACATGGGGAATCACCTGCTCTGGAGACACCAGTTGGCTACGTACCATAGTCATACTGGCTCCTGTGTCTCTCAGAGCCTCCCCTCTTTGGCCGTTGATGGTGACCCACTGCCCATACTTTGTGGTATTTGCGGGCACCTGGATCTTAGGAACCATCTCCCGTTCTCCCAGGGACACTAAAGTGACACCCGCCCACTCCCTTCCCTTACCTAAGGGCATCTCCTCCCCGAGCACTACACTAGCTACTCCGGGGGCCTTTCCTCCGATGGGAGGGGGTGGTCTTTTCGGGCACTTCGCATCTCCCTTATAGTGTCCGACACCACCGCACTTGTAGCAATGGACAACCCTTGGCTGCTGACTCTGGCCAGGATTAGGGTTTCTGGGTGGGTTAGCCCTAGGGGTGAATCCTGTTCCCTTCCCTTGGGAACTATTTTGGGGGCCTTTAGAGAACTCCGTTTTCTTTTCCCCTCCCTCTTTCTTCTGGGGGGCGCCCTGTCCGGTCTTTTGAGAGTCCCCTCCAGTCCCCCTTGTGGACACCCGGGTACTAGCCCAAATGTCCGCCTCCTCAGCAAGCTTCCGGGGATTGGTCAGCTTGCTATCCACCAGGTGTTGACGCAGTTCAGGGAAACATTTTTCGAGCAGGTGTTCCTTCAACATCAAATCAAACAACCCCTCGTAGTCCCTCACCTCACTGCCTTGTATCCAACGCTCTAATGCCTTCTTTGCATAGTCCAGGAAATCCACCCAATTCTGTGTGCCCAGTTTGTGGCCACCCCGGAACTTCTGCCTATACTTCTCGGGTGTTAGTCCAAACTTCTTCACGCGCGCCACTTTCATGGTGGGGTAGTGGGTCTGCTCATCCTGCTCCAGGGCCAATAATGTATCCCTACCAGCTGGAGGCATGTATTTGTACAATCCCCCTCCCCAATACTTCTCTGGAACCCCATGGACTCTTAATGAGATCTCATAGGCCGCTAGCCACTTGGCGATATCATCACCCGCACTATAACTAGCTACTATGTCCTTTGGCAAATAGGGTTTGGATTCCCTGGTGACTTCTCTTTCTTCGCTGCCACCACTAGGAACAGGGTGTGCCCCGACCCGTAGGATCTGGAGATCTATCTCCCTGAGCCTCAACTCGTGAGCCATCCTCCGTTCCTCTTTTTTATTCTCCAGCTTCGCCAAATCCCATGTGAGCTGTCTTTTCTCCCTCCGGTCAGTGAATTCTGCTTCTAATAAGCCGTGGCTAGAGACACTGCTGCCCTTCCTTGAAGGTGTTCTGGTCCCCACTACTAGGTCCCCCACCTCAGGTTGGTACAAACCAGCCCCCTCGCTGTCAGGCTCTCCATCCCTGTCCTCCTTCTCAACCTTACTTTCTCGCGGTGCCTCCCCCCAAGCCCTCAAGCTGGTCTGGAGTTCACCCTTCTTTGCACCTTGGGGACAAAACACCCCCTCTCGCTCACAAAACTCTCTGAGTTGGGCCACAGTGTAAGTTTCCACATCCTCCAGTACAAACTCCATTTCGCCCACTCAGAATAGAAGACAGTTGCTTACAGAATCTATGCAGGGGGGTACCTTTTGTAATACCTCCTCCCACCACCAGAAGTAAATTTAGAAAAAACAAAACTCAAAATTAGGAAGTCCGCTTGGAGAAAACTCCCGGTGTAGGCCTATGGACTACCCACAGTTATTGTCGAGAGGACGCAAGCAAAGCTCAATCCCACCGCTGAACACCAATTTTATGTTGGAAACCGGGCAACCGGGTCAGCAGTCACCAGGTTTCCAAGCACAACGGTAGCTTGGCTCGAGCGGTTGGGGGGCAGGCACCGTGTTAAGCGTACGTCACACCCTCACAATAACCATGCGTTCATCCGTTCCAAAAACGACACTACCACGTAAAAATTATGAAAGAAAGTAGTTTGTCTTTATCTTTTTCTCTTAGTTGCAGGTTTCATAAAAATAAATACAATACAATACAATAAGATTTTCCTCAAAAGAGCAGGTCAAATAAATAATATCACAGTGGGGTTTCACTAAATAGGATCAGGTCATAAATAAACATGGAATAAATATAGGAGCAATAAATACAGAGGGCAATTAAATACTGTCAGACAATAAATACTATGCAGGAATAAATACAGTCAGACCATAAATAAAACGCCTTCACTAAATAATATAAGCAATCAATAACAATTGCAAATCAGATCACATTTATGAGGTAGTCTGGTTTTACTATGCCCAAGTACAGCTTGTGGTCATTTGGATGACATGGGGGGTGTCCCACCTAGATTGGTCAAGGCTGGGCCTGCACTGAGGTAGACTAAGGGTAACCTACGGATCTGGCTCTCCCACAATACACAACCCCTCACAGAGGTCACTACACCAGTCTCAGTTCACCCCTGGCACTCCCAGGCCGGTTCTAACACCCCTCTAGCCCCTAGAATGGTCTGTTAGGGCTCCACAGGGCCTCAAATGCCCTTTCTACTACTTACTGCCCTTTTCACGATGATCGGCTCCGCTCGGCGCCGGGTCGGCGTCGCTGGACGGCTCCGGTTCGATGTCGCGTCGATCTGTTCCACTTGACGCCGTGTCGATGCCGTCTGGCGGTTCCGGTTCGATGTCGCTGGGCGGCCTCGGTTCGATGTCGCGTCGATCTGCTTTACCTGACGCCGGGTCGGTGCCGTGAGGCGGCTCCGGATCGATGTCGCTGGGCGGCCTTGGCTCGATGTCGTGTTCCGGCGTCACAGGGTCTCGGTCTCCCCGCTTCCGGGTGTCTCCGGAGTGCGACCTCCACTCCCAACCTCCGTCGGCTCCACCTCGGGTTCCGGCGACTCCGGAGTGCGATCTCCACTCCCGACCTCCTGCGCGCTTCACCTCGACCTCAGGCGACTCCGGAGTGCGACCTCCACTCCCGACCTCCTGCGCGCTTCACCTTGGTTTCCGGCGACTCCGGAGGGCGGACTTCACTCCCTCGTCGACGCCTCACCTCGACCTCAGGTGACTTCCTACTCGACCTCCGGTAACTCTCCACGACCTCCGTCGGCACCCTCTATCGACCTCTGGCGGCTCCGGGTACGACGTCTGCTTTCCGTCAGCGCCACTTCTCCACCTCGGGCTCCAGGTCTCCAGGCTTCTCGACGTCAGGACTCCAGGAGGATACTGCTGTACAGGTCAGGAACTTGTGGGTCGTCTTCTTTAAGGCCTCTTCACAATATTTAGGTCCTTAAGATGGTTTTTCTGGTCTTGGTCCCACACAGGGCTCTAGGCTGGGCTTGGTCAGTAGGGACTAGCATCAAGGGTGGGTTTCTGGACCCCACTCCAAGCACTGGTTTCCACCCCTGCTGCCTCACTCCTTCCTCCTTCTGAATCTCTGTCCTCTCTCCTCTCCAGTCAAGTGCCAACTGCCACACTGAGATGGCCTCCCAACATTCCAAACTGCCTCCAACTGTCACAGGGTTCCAGAATGTTGCAGAAGGTTCTAGAAATCTCCAGTGGGTTCTGATGATGTCACAGGTGGCCTCCATTTTGTGTCTCAGGCCCTCAGACAGAAGTTCCAGGGGTAGGGAAAATGGCTCCCTGACCCTGCATCAACACTAAAAAGTCTGGGGGTTCCCAAAAAGGAAAAATTCATAACAGGGTTTGAGGCAAAAGTGGGACAAAATAAATAATGATGAGGAGGGACCACCCAAAGGGCTGACAGGTCTAACAAACATATAAAGGGATTAGTGTGGGTTTAAACATTAGACTCTTCATTTCTGCATATTAAGTATTCTTTTATATTTGTTTCGCTTATGTTGGCATTCGGGCCTACTAGGCCGCAAGATTCAAAATGGAGTTCGGAAGTTGCCACCGTCATGAGAGTGCAATGTCCACTGCGCAGACTCTGATGGCTCTGAAGATCTCCAGGCGTCCTTCTGACTAAGTCACAGTGTTCTTCGTCAAGGATAGGAACGTGGAGGACTGCCAAAGTTCAAGTAGTGTGACTATGAGAGAAGACAAAGAACACCTATTCAAATAAATGTGACATGGATACTCCGGACCTTTTGCATGAGAAACTTTATGAATTAAAAGAATGACATAAGCCATTTCCCTAGGAACCCTAGGGATGTGGGAACTTTTGACCATATTGCAATTTGGAAGGCTTAAGCCAATCAGAGTGCTTGAGCTTAGAAATTGTTGCCGATTACGTTTAAATTTATTATAAAAAGGGGGAACTATAGAACGGGAGAGTGTGTGCGTTTCAGGATTTTGGTCCGAATCCCGCTGACCGAGTTGCTTGCACGAGGGTCAGGTCCCCGGAGATCTTTGGGACTGTATCGTGCGGGTCGAAAGAACTTTGTCTCCGGACTGATTGGGTCGTAGCCTGCATTCGATTGGAGGGTTATATCGGAAAAGCTTGATTTATGCAGGGCTGATAAGTAGCGGGAGAATGGTCGCTAGAAACCAAGATTAGGTAAATATAAATGTCATGTTGAATTATGCTAATGTGATTAAAATTCTGAATTGATAATGATGCTGATTATGCCAATGAAGGTGAATTTAATTAGATAAACTAAACAAATATTACTAAGAGGGAGTTTGTGGTTCTTTTAAAGATTCTGAGGCTTTAATTGTGGTTTTAGCTGGTTCTAAATCACCATCAACCAGTCCAACTAATTGGTCCATCGGCCAAGTGGTGGAGTGCCTTGATGTTAAAGTTAGGATTTAACAGAGGCAGATGTGCGTAATACATTTAATGTAAATATTTCTTACTATAGGTAATAAGGTATTCCCCACATGTCCAGCGCTTCATTTCTCCTGTGTGCAGACCTGATGTGTGACGTATGAGTGTTGGTGTTATGGGCCCCACCAATGAATGCGTGTGTGAATGATTTAGCGTGACGACGGGTCTGTGACGCAGGAAGGATCTGTAAATTTGCCCTTTCCCGCTGGAGCAAATGGCATGTGTTGTCGCTGTTAGAGTCAACACATGGACTCACTCTTTTAAATTGAGAGAATGGAATCTTCCACACAATCATGTGACAGGCCAGTGTGACAGATGACCACAGTTAGCATACCTGTAATTGGCACATGGGATACATTTTATAACACTGATCACCGCGGCTGGGACCTAACATTGGCACAATGAGCGAGCAAAAGTCACCAAGGCCTCAACATTGATGTCACCTGCTGCAGGGATGTATGGCATGGCCTCTTCATACTTGTGTGCTCCAATAACAACATGCTTCACAGATTTGTGAAAACCACACTGAGAACAAGTCATACATTAGTCAATGTGCTGGCACATGTTGTGCAATTGCATTACTCCAGAAGGTTACCTCCCTGCACATGTATAATTTGTGGTGATCACATGAGCATGGCACTACTGTCACTTCCCCGAACATAACTGACTCGCATCTCCCTGATGAAAGGGGTATAACCGGGCATTGAATTATCCTTGTGCATATGCATCTTACAAAAATGATCAGTGGGTCTGGCTAACTTACTACCTGTAAAAGGGGCAGCAGGCTAAAGTACTTTAACATGCATGTTTAACAAAGGTGTGCGACTCACCCCCTCCTTGCTGCTGTTTGACTTTCAACTGCCCATCCAGGTCAGGGAAGACCACCGCTAGGATTTGAAGCATATGTGGGGCCAGGGTTCATTGCCATCCTGGAAGTGATAGGCCCAGCTGGACTACAGCGATCTTCTTGGTCCAGCCACGAAGGTCCTGCCACGTTTTGTGTCAATGAAGGATGCACCGAGTGTCGAACCCCACGTCGCACACCTTCAGGGCGATGGTCCTCCACATCTTGGCCTCATGGGGTTGACCTGTAAGAATGACATGGGCACAGACCCTTAGTTCACATGCAACATGATTCTGAGTCAAACACTTGTACACATAGGTCATGGTCAGAGTGACAACATTGTCCAATGGGTAGTCATATGGCATTATGTGCAGTTGTCCTGTGTTCAATGATGACTCCGTCCCATGAGAACAGTGATAAGATGTTTACCCCAGTACACACACTTCTACAGTAGTGTACCTGCCCAGAACAGTTCCATACACACTGTTAAAGTTACAAAAACACAATTTAGATGCTTGCTAATGAGATTCCTAATGCTAGTAGAGTAGTGTATGGTAATTGCACATGTCCACTGAAAATGCAGTGTAATCATCACTCACCTGCTCCTCTGGTTTGCCATATAGCTGGCTGTACTGTGGCAGGAGGGTGTCCAGCAGGGCCTGGTTCTCCTCCTCTGTGAAAGCTTGGGCCCTGAGCACTGTACAAGCCATGGTAGCTCCCAGAGGATGTGGTAACAGCAGCAGAGAGATGGGGAGGAACAGGAATGATGCAGGTAGTGCAGGCAAGTGTAGTGTCTAGGCAACATACAGACTTATATCTGAACAGCAGAGGTGGTCTTAAATCAATGCAGCCAAAAAGATAGGTTTGCGTCAGTCGCATCTTCCGAATCAGTCCAATGCATGACAGGTGTTGTCAGCTAAGGTGGGAGTGGTCACTGAGGATCCTGAGGTAGCCGCTGCTGGTGCTGTGGGGTGACCCACACCTGGTGAGCCAGGTCATTCCTCAGCGTCCGAATATGGTTGAGAGACCTCTACACCTGAGAGATACTGGTTGACCAGAGTCTGGGACTGGCTGTCCTGGTTGCTTCCAGTGGTGTTCCCAGGTCGCCCTGTGGGTACGTAAAAGACACAAGTATTGATGTGAATGTCCACTGCCCCTCAAATCATACCCATTACATAGGCTACTGGACCTAATGATGAGTTTATTATATGTAGATTGGCCTCCATCATCCATAATGCGGGCCTACGTTTTTGGAGTACAATGTATTTTGGACAAGTTGTGGATTGATGGACATGTCCAGCTATGTGCATAAATGGACATGTTGTGTTTAGTTGACATTACTTGTCCAAAGAAATTGACTAGTTTGTGACACAGGTGGGTTGTTGTTGTCTACATCTTTACTTTCAACGGTGACATATGTACTCTTTCTCTCCCAATTTAGATATTTTTGTGGCTTGGGTACTGTGCTTAGTGCTTGTCTTTAACAGTCACATTGGTGTTGCTGCCTACACACTCACAGTCTGTTAATCTTCCCAGATATTTTTGGGAAAGGTGTGAGTGAGGTGCTTCTTGTTCTCATCTCATTCTACACATGTGAATGGCTGTGAGTAGCAAAATGTGTGACTGCTTAGCTTCGTGCGTACACGGGTCATGTATTTTGTACATTGACTCCATAGTAAGATGAGTTCTCAAACTCGGCTTTCTGCCATTTTGTGGCAAAGAACTTTGATTAACTGCGGTTTGTGTGCTTGTGCTCTAATTTTGAAACTTACACTCCTCCTCCCACCCAGCCCCAACAGGCCACAAGGAAGAGTGTTGGTCAGACAATTTTGGTAAGTGTACTTGCAAGATTTTTGTCACTGGTGGCTGGTGTTTGTAGCCCAGAGGCAAATGTTGTAGTTGTGATAGGTTCAGACATCAGTCCCCAGTATCAGCCATCTTGCTAGTACACATCCCCCCACAGTCAGGTAGCCATAGGCTCAAATGAGCTGTTTAGTTTGTGTGGGAGGAGGAGTGTTTGCACTGACTGCATCTCCACAAGGCCCTGTCCTACATACACCTACCCGCCCAGCGCAAACAGTCCAACAGGACTTAGGCTTACAGTGTATCCGAATGTACCTGCAGGATGCCTGACACTGGCAACTGGTGTCGGACTTTACAACAACTCTACTCATAACCTTGTACTCCACACACCAGTTCCCACTCTCAGGCATTTTGTTGTTACCTTTGCACTCACTGTCAGGTAAGCATGCTTCATAGTGAGCCTGTAGGGCTAGGTGGGAGGAGGAGTGTTTTCAATGGCCAGATCTCCCATCAGGGCCTGTTCTTTACACACTCTTCCCACCGTGCACAACAGCACATCTGGAACTATGGTTTCCTGAGAGTGAGTGGATATGTACTGACATAGCTGGCTGACACTGGTGCCTGGTGTTTTTAGCACAAGGCCCTGTTGGTAGTTCAGGAACAGTCATAGACCAGTGTTGACTGTCATGCATCCTGCCAGTGCATTTTGAAACACTGTGGGTAAGCTTAGTTCCTGTTGTGCCATTTGTGGTGGGTTGGAAGGTGCCTTATGTAAGTTGTAGCCATTACAAATACTCCCCCTCCTACCAAGCACAGCTAACTCCTCTGAGACTATGGCTAACTGGCAGTTAGGGGAAGTCTACTAGAAAGGGAGCTTACTCTGGTGCATGGTGTTAAACTTGAATCCAAATCCCAACAAGACCTTGTGCCCCAAACACCATGCAACAGTGTCAGCCATCTTGCTAGTACATTTCCACTCACTGTCAGATAAGCATAGTTCAAGATGGTCTTGTTGTACAGTTTGGAATGAGTAGTGTTTGCACTGATTCCATGTCCCATCAGGCCCTTTCTTACACACACCTTCCCAGCCAGCCCAAACAGAACACCTCGAACTATGCCTACCTGACAGTGCGTGGCAATGTACTATCAAGATGTCTGACACTGGTGCGTGTTATCAGAGGTGACCACAAATTCCATCTTGGCCTTGTGCTCCTGACACCAGTCCCCAGTGTCAGCCATCTTGGCAACACATTGCCCTCACTGTCAGAAAGGCAGAGTCCCAGGTAAGCTATTTGGTATGGGTAGGAAGGTATGTGTCTAACAGAACCTGATGGGAGTTGTAGTGACAACAAACACTGCTTCGCTTCTCCCAATCAACACAGGCAGCTCATCTGGGCCAATGGCTACCTAACATTGAATTGAAGTGTACTAACAAGATGACTGACGCAGACACATGGTGTTTGGTGCACAGGGCCTTGATGGGAGTTGGCTTCAAGATTAACATCATTCACCAGTGTCAGTCACCTTGCCAGTACACTTCCCCTCACTGTGTGGTAAGCATAGGCACAGAGGATTGAGCAGGGTTGTTTTGGAGGATGAGTATTTGCAATGGTTACAACTCCCATCAGGCCTTGTCCCCCACACACCTTTCCACCCAGCACCAAAAGCCTACCTGTAACTCAGCTTCCCTGACAGTAAGTGGAAAGATACTTGCAAGATGTCTGTTACTGATGACTGGTGCCTATTTGTCCACTACTCCCAGCAGGGTGTAGCTGTCCAGACACCAGTCGACAGTGTCAGCCATTTTGAAAAGTACATTTCCACTCTCTATCAGGTAAACATGTTTCCTAGGGGTCTGTTCGTACTGGGTGGGAGGAGGAGTGTTTGCACTGACTTCTAATCCCATCATGCCCTGTCCTCCACACACCTTGCCAGGGAGCCCAAACAGCACATCTGGAACTATGCAGTCCCTGAGAGTTAGTGGAAATGTCCTAACAATGAGGGAAGTGTACATTCAAGATGTCTGACAGTGGTGCCTGTTGTTTAAGTTGGATGAAATTCCCATCAACACCATCTGCTCCAGACCATGTAGCAGTGTCAGCCATCTTTCTAGTACTTTTCCACTCACTGTGAGGAAAGCTTAGTTCCAGGTGGGCTTGTTGGGCTATGTGGGAGTAGGAGTGTTTGCTGTGACTACAACTCTCATCGGGCCTGTGCCCACACCCACCTTCCCAGCCATCCCAAAGAGCCTACCTGTGATTCATCTTTCCTGAGAGTGAGTGAAAATGTGCTGCCAAGATGACTGACCCTGGTGCCTGGTGTCTGAGTTGACCACAACTCCCATCAAGGCCTTGTGCTCCAGACACCAGTCCCCAGTGTCAGCCATCTTGCCAGTACTTTTCCACTCACTATGAGGAAAGCATAGTTCCAGGTGGACTTGTTGGGCTATGTGGGAGTAGGAGTGTTTGCTGTGACTACAACTCCCATCAGGCCCGTGCCCACGCCCACCTTTCCAGCCATCCCAAAGAGCCTACCTGTGACTCAGCTTTCCTGAGAGTGAGTGGAAATGTGCTGGCAAGATGTCTGACCCTGGTGCCTAGAGTCTGAGTTGACAACAGCTCCCATCAAGGCCTTGTGCTTCAGACACCAGTCCCCAGTGTCAGCCATCTTGCCAGTACTTTTCCACTCACTGTGAGGAAAGCATAGTTCCAGGCGGACTTGTTGGGCTATGGGGAGTAGGAGTGTTTGCTGTGACGACAACTCTCATTGGGCCTGTGCCCACACCCACCTTCCCAGCCTTCCCAAAGAGCCTACCTGTGACTCAGCTTTCCTGGGAGTGAGTGAAAATGTGCTGGCAAGATGGCTGACACTGGTGACTGGTGTTTGGAGCACAAAGCCTTGCTGTGAGCTTGTATGGTGTATGTACATTGTTAGCATCTTCAATTTCATTTCAGGTATGTTGTTTGTCAATATGACATACACATCACAGGCTCATTGACTCTACTTTTTTAATATATTAACAGTCATTTGTATCCTTTACAGTGATGTCTAAAGAGGTGTAATTGTTAACTTTGTTTGAATGTGGAATAGGTACTTACCAGACTCTGGTGCTTCTGGTAGTCCATAGACACTCTCCGGCTGAAGGGTGGCACGTACCTTCTCCTCCCAGGAAGCGAAGTGCATGGGTGGTGCAGAAGGGGACACCGCCAGTCTGCTGGCTCTGGGCACGTTCTCTGGCCAGCAGTTTTTTGACCTTCCTTCACACATCATAGTACCTGTTCCTGATATCATCCATTATGTGCAGGCAAGGTGCTTCAGCGTTCACCCTATTGACTATCCTGTCCCACATCCTATTTCTCTGGGACAGGGGAGTCTGTTGGGCTTGGTTCCCAAATAACTCTGGCTCTACTCTGACTATTTAATCTACAAGCCCTTTTGTGTGAATATGAAAAAGAGTGTGTGTTTGTGAGAATTGTTTTGACAAAAAAAATCTATGCAGTTGTGTGGTGGGTGAAGTGTGAGTGTATGAGGCAGAGCGCAGGGGATGTGTGGCAAACCTGTGATCTCTCAGCAGTTGTGTTAGCAAAAGATCATGGTTAAGTGTTTGGCCCTTTATATAGGTGAATTGGTGAGTGTGCCTAATACTTAGATTTTTTATTCTTTGATTTTGGCGTTGCCATTGCTTGTTTATACTATTTTTGACAATTTTTACTTGCCATCAGTAACCGCGTGAGATGCATCATCATCTGTTTGCGGGGTAAACCAAGTCTGATTCCTAACAGGAATACTATTCTTAAGCGTTTGCGAATGAGTCGGTCGCATCGTGCTTAGTTCAGGATGATTTGGTCGTACGGATAGTGTTCCGTACGACTCGGTTCGGGCAGCTTGTGGTCGAGTCATTCGGAAAGCATTCCGGAACCGATTCGGTAGGAATGCTCCTGGGCAGCAAACGTCTGCCATGCAACATCAACAGAGACTTCCATCTGCTGTTCCTTGGTCTATATCTTCCTGGTAAGTGGTTTGATGCCCCCACAACCCCAGCCAGCAGCGCAGATTCCATATCTTTCCTCAATCCCAGTAATGGCAGACTAGTCACATTTTATAGGTAAGGGCTCATTGGGGTCTGCCTGCCTGTGCACCTGAACTAATATCAGCTGTGGCAAGTGTGAGTCTCCACAGCCTGGTAAGGTAGGGCAGTATCTACCCTTAATTATACATGCAGTACACTTTAGGACAACCCCCTAGCCAGCAGAGCTTTTAGCTTTGCTGATGAAGACAGGTGGTCTGGATAGGGTACCTGCTGTCCTATTTAAGGCAGGCCCTCTCCGGTGGACCGATGTTTTAGGTCCTTTCTTTAAATGGGTCTCAGCCACAGGGATGATCGCCAATTCATAGCGGGGTGCAATTATCAAACTGATTCATAAGGAATACAGCACAGGGGAGCTCGCCAAGAACAGATAAATCACACAGCTAAACACAATGTTTAAGATCTATGCTCAAACATTGTTGAAAGATCTAGAGATCTGGGCTTGGCATTATTCCTACAGAATAGGTAAGATTTAAGAAAACGTATTCCACTGTGCACCACTGTATGGTCTTCTGGACAAAGGCGAGGAGATAGACTGCAAAAACAGGCAAACTGTGTTGATGTTTTGTTGATTTCCATACCACATTTGATTTGGTTGACTGTGGTAGACTGTGGACTACATTATTGAGCTATGGTATTCCATGGTATTTGCTGCTTAATTCTAATCCAACAGTTGCATTCTTATAACTGGGTCCAGGTTGATTTGAATGGTGATGGAATTCTGACCGATAAAATTACAGTTAGGAATGGTCTGAGGCAAGAGTCTTCCTACAGTATTATTAAAGACAAGCTCCTTTTTCCCCAAAATTGGAGACATCAATATTCCGTGTCTCATGTATGCACATGATCTAGTTCTAATAAACTCTAACCCTCTAGGCTTACAATGCAAACGTCAGGCACTTAGTAAATATTGTGATTCCAATAGTGTTGTTGTCAATGTGGAGAAGACCAAGACAGTGAGGGGTGTATTCACAAGAACGTGTGACAACTACTGCAAGAGTAGCGTAACGCAACTTTCAATATCGCAGCCCATCGCTGGAAAATAACCCCGTGACAATGTGGAATTCACAACAAAGCGGTAGCAAGCGATATTCTGTCGAAACCGCGGACAATGTCCACGATCCAACCACCACGATGGCGATAAAACCACAAACCACAACACCAAAAAACACGCGATGGGCTAAAGCGAGATGAGGAAATCAGCGATAAGCAGCGCCAGGCCTGCAACACACACATGGCAGGTGGGAAAAATCACCATTAAAGTAGAAAAAAAACACCCAAACACAAACTGACCAACACCCAAGCACCATGGAGGCAGCCGGAGCAGGTGCAGAGGACAAGCGCAACCCCACAAGCACCCCGGTGACCAGTCTGGGACTTTGGGGACAATGAAGGGCAAGAACAAGAAGACGAGGAAGACGAAGTTCAGTCCGCAGGCGAACAGGATCATAGTCACGGAGGTGATGGAACACCATCAACAACTCTTCGTCACCTCCAACGTGTTATTGGGCACCAAAACTGGAATAGGGCTGGACATCGTCGACAAGGTGAATGCCGTCGGAGAGCACACGCGGACATTGGATGAGGTCAAGAGGCGATGGAATGACATCAAGCGGAGGACCAAGGAGAAACTCTCCGCCAACCAGAAGGCAGCAACGCAGACCGGAGGTGGGGTCCCAGTGCCACAGCTGGAGCTGGATGACATGGAGGCACTGGTGACGACAGTCATCAGTGTGGAGACTGTGGCTGGAGTCAGGAGAGAGGACACTGCTCAACAGGACACAACACAACCACAACAGGGTGAGTGACCACCAGGTACTGGGGGGACGGGTGGAGATAGGCACAATGGCACACATGCAGAATCAAGCAGGGCACAGTACACACCCACAATGAGCCTGGCTCCTCGACCAGACCTACAGACTGTCACAATGTACAATGCCATGCTGTCTGAATGTCAACATGCACCATGCAGCTACATACATGTGGACACATTGTAACACACCATCTCCCCTTCACATCACAGGGGCATTGTCAACACCTCCTGCAGAGCAGTCCCAACCACTCTTCACTGATGACGAGGAGGACAACGCCAGCATCGACACCCAAACCATCCAAGACATTATTGACCTCATCCGCCACTCACCTCCAGGATCAGGGCAGCCCAGCTACATCGATGAGACCCCACCCACAACCCAAACCACCCAGCAGGAGGCCCCCACAGCCCCAACACTCTCTCAGGAACAACACATGGCCTTCCAACGCCGTGTGCTGGAGTGGAAAAGGGAGACGGCTGAGCAGGTGCAGGTGGGCTTCGGCATCATGGCTGCCAAACTGGACGCCGTCCTAGGGTGTCTATATCCGCCCCATGGTCTCCAATGAGCCCTGACTGACATCGCTGAAGTCGTGACACGGAGAGAAGAATAGCTGTCCACTCAGAGTGGCTCCAGCGATGCCAGCCGTGAGCTGGCACACATGGGAAAGCTCATGGAGGACATGGTGCGAAATGTAGCTGGGATCTATCATGCCCTGCAGACTTCCATCATGACATTGCTGCCACAAGGCGTGGCGCTGATGAATGCTGCTGTCCCCACACCATCCACATCCCCGCCCCCTAGTGTGTCAGTGCCTCCCAGTGTGGCAGGCGCATCCATTCAGGCACCTGATGTGTCAGTGGCACACAGTGCTGCAGCCGGTACTGCAACACCCACAGGTGGGGCAAAGCACACATCCGGGGACGAGGACGTGGATGGGCTTGTGATCAGGAGGCACTAGCATTCATTTCCGCCACCTGGCCTGTTTCTGCTTGGTGCAGCACATGGCCTCATGACCTTCCACTGATCCCCGAGACACTCCGATGCACTCACCTTGGACAGCGACATGGACTGTCACATCCTGTTTGATGACCAATGACACGGTGGACAGACTGCGGACTGTACCCTTCCCTTCCGCAGGACTAGTCATCCCCGGATGGACTCTGGCTGGCCCTCCACGGGCCCATATTGTGTAGTGTGCTCGGCATTACCCTGTACTGCTCCAGCTGCCTAACTATACTGGATGTGCAATTAAACATCCAGTGACGCACTGCTGTGCCATGTCTTACATCATTCAGGTATGGATGTGTGGATGAATGTGGGGACAGTGCCTTCCCTTGCGTCAATGATGTTCATTCCTGTGGGAGGGTGCGACATTGCATTTTGTGTACCTGGTCCAGTGAACACTAAAACAGGGACACACGCATCAGTCACTTCCTTGTACGGACATGGACTGGACCACGCCCCGAGCCCACGAGTCATTGTGGCAAGCCCTGCGTACGTCAGGCCAGACCACTCTGATGACGCACCGTCGCAGGCGTACTCGCTGGCGGTGTGTAGGTCACTGGTCTAGTTGTCAGCATGTCACAGCCACTCCCTGAGGGCAGGTTTGCACACCCATCTGGCACACGCGTCACTGGCCATGTGACTCCGCCAACATAAGGGGTCAACGATGTCACATTCCCCTCTTCTGGTGGTGACTGGATGACTGCAGCTCCAAGCTTCTCATTCATAAAGGGCCCATGATTTGTTGCGCACAGGGTTGGTGGCATCTAAGGCCTGGCGCACGACACGGGCCTACCGCCACGTGGCGCTGACTGGGCTTGCACAGGGTTAGTGGCACCCGAGGCCTTGCAGGGGGCGGCACGGGCCTACCGCCAAGTGGCGCTGACTGAGGTTACACAGGGTTAGTGGCACTCGGAGTATTGTGGCCGGCACAGGCACCCCGCCACGGGACGGTGACTTTGGGTGCACTGAGTCAGTGGTACCTTAAGTTGCTGAGCGTGTGTGCAACCTGCGATGATGCCCCGTCCCGGCAGTCCGGACAGCTCAGGTTTTGTGTGCCCTGCTGGACCGCAGTGTAGGCCAGAGCCAGCGGGCTGAGCGGGCCTACCGCCATGTGGCGCTGCTTCCGGGATCCCAGAGTTAGTGGCACCCATTGGGCTGAGCCGGTGTGCAGCCTGCAATGGTGCCGGGTGCACTGGTATGTCCTCTGCCATGGAGTAATCAAGACTCAGCACCAGACTTGAGACCTGTTGGCCTGCGGAGCGTGGCTGCATGGTGTGGAGGGTGCCATGTCCGCGGGCCCCGGGCCCTGGGCTTGTGGCTTGCTGCGGCACATGGTGAAACCTCCCATCTACGCGCCAGTGGTGGAAGGTGAGCAGTGAGGCCTGGGTGTGCATGGATGAGCATGCTCTGATGGGCAGCGGGAGGGGTGCCTCTGCCTGGGTGTGCATGGGCGGGCAGGCGATGCAGTCTTGTGCAGGTGTGTGTACTGTGCCAGTCATGTATCTGGACTTTGTTTCAGCTGGCGGCTCTGACTCAGTTGTGTGACCTGGTGAACTGCGATACATACCTGCACGTGGTTGGAGACACACCGGTGGCAGCAGGTGAGCAGTGTGGCCTGGGTGTGCAGGGGCGGCACTGTCTCTCTCTCCCCCTCTCTTCTTCTCTCTCTTCCCCTCCCTTCTTTTCTCTCTCTCTCTCTCTCTCTCTCTCTCTCTCTCTCTCTCTCTCTCTCTCTCTCTCTCTCGCTCGCTCTCTCACTCTCTCTCCTCCTATCTTCTTCTCTCTCTCCCCCTCTCTTCTTCTCTCTCCCTCCCTCTCCCCCACTCTTCCTCTCTCTCCTCTTCACTCTCTCTCTGTCCTTTGATGTGCGGAGTACACACCTTCTCATCATGATTTTTGTCTTGCAGGCTGGGACCTACGGATTGACCCGAGGGGAGCCACCATGTGTCCTCATTTCATTTCAGTGTTCATTTTAATAAAGTTTCATTTGTTGCTTTGAATGTGAATGTGTGCTGCTCTTTTCTGTGTCGACACATGCATGTCACCAGTTGTGATTGTGCATTTTTAGGTGTAGCTGATATGTCATGTCTTTGGTCGGGGGGTGCCAGGGAAGGGTGGTCTTGGGGGTGGTATTGGTGGGTGTTGGGTGTCTGGGCCGCATGATGGGTGGCTCCTTGGCTTCAGTTGCCCTTCGGGTGTGGCCCTGGGCTGGTCTCACTTTTGTGGTGCAGGCTGCCGTCCGACTTTACACCAGGTCAGAGCAGGTGTAGATTTCCTGGTGCTAACGCAACTTATCGCCTGTTTTGTGTTTTTATCGTCGATGTGGCTGGCCGTTGAGAATGTTGTGGTGTGATGTTGTCGCAGATTCTGGCACAGGAACGCCCACTCTGCACCTCATTAGCGATAGTTGCGCGGGTCCTCTGTGGCAATGTTTTTTGTGGCTGCTATCGCTGGTAAACTGGTGCTGTGGGCTGTTAACACCAGCTTGTGAATGGGGTGATGGATTTATCGCAACTTTGACTGCGATAAAGTGCCGTTGACTCGGCGATAGTTTCTTGTGAATATGCCCCTGATATTTTCCAAACAAGCAAAGAAGTTTGCTTAGTTTCTTAATACTGTTGTGCTGCAACAGGTGGGGTTTTTCAAATGCTCTGCTGCTAACTTGAAATGGGATCACCATTTAAGCTGTATTAAAACGTCTCTTCTCTCCGCTGTCAATGCACTTAAAAGGTTTGACACCCGCTTTGGAGGTTATTCGCATAAGCCTTTAAAAATACCAACTTTAGGTAAATTAGTACCTCAAGTTCTGTTCGGGGTTGAACTATTGACTCTTGACCAATGACTAAGTGAGTGTTTAGGAAGCCAGTGTCTAAAAAACCTCTTCTCAGTTCCTACTAACTTGTTTATCTAGGCACTAAGGATAGAGTTGGATTGAGACTCTTGTGCCCTTTTAGCACATAGCTTTTTGTACTCCTTAAAACAGAGTAAAATTGTGGGAAAACTCTCAGTGATTTTTAACCTTGACGTTCTCTGCAGAGTCTCCCCAAACTTTTCGACTACACCCCTCCTGTTTTCTGAACCCATTTTTGTTGTTTTCTGGGACTCTGTGCCAGTTACCACTTCTGACTAGTGCTAATGTGCTTTCGCTCACTCCTTTAAACATGGTGACAATGGCTTGCACCAAATTGGCACATTTAATTTAATTGTAAGCTCCTAGTAAAGTGGTATTACAGATGCCCAGAGTCTGTAAATTAAATGTGATTAGTGGGCCTGGAGCACTGACTCTGCCATCTACGTAAGTAGCCCTTTATAAAATGCCTCAGGCCTCCCCTTGCAGCCTGTGTATGCAATTTTAAACTGCAACATCGAGCTGGCAAAACAAATCATTTGCCAGGCCCAAACCATCCTTTATAATACATATAAGACACCAAGAGAGTAGGCCCTACACAGCCCATAGGGCAAGGTGCAGTGTATTAAAAAAAATTGGATATGTACATCTAAGCTTAAAATGTCCTGGTAGTGACAAAATCCTACATTCGTTTTTCACTAACATTGGGTTACCCTATTACATTTAAATAGTGGTAGCATGTGATTGGGAGTAGGTGGGAATCTCGAGCTTGGTCTCTTAAGAATTGTAATTTCAAACCCTCTTTAATTATAGTCGGGTTTTAAGTCACAATGCTAAAAATGCCACTTTTAGAAAGTTAGCACTTCCTTGTCGTAACCAATTATTGCCTGCAACATGCTCCTGGGTCACATGACTAGTTATGAATGGCAGTTGGCCTTTGTGTATTCCTCCCAGACAGCCACATAATAGAGAGACTGGGTGGTGATGAGGGGGGGTGGTAGATGTTACCTTCCACACTTGCACTGCAAAGGGGCTGCCTCAGCACACTAGCAAAGGACTTCACACTAGCCATTTGTGCCCCCAGACAACATCGGACCAGGGCAGGGAAGCAGGCAATTCTAGACACTTCTGTGGGAGAAAAACCGCAGAAGCTTCTCCCACTTCAAAGGGAGCACCATGTATAAAATTAGGACCCTCAGACCAACTCTTCAATTCACTTCTGGTCTTGCTGAAGGACTCTCAGAGGACTGGCCGGCTGTCTGTGGCCTGCTGTGTACTTCGGAGGACTACCTTGCTTCAACAAGAGGACTTTCCTGCTGCCTGAAGCCTGCCTTGTGCCCTCAGAGGACTGCCCTGATGCTTGAGAGCTGCTTTTCTGCTTGCATCTATGACTACCAGAGTGACTTCAAGGGCTAATTGGCTGACTGCCTGATCAGAGCCTTAGCAACAGGAATGGCTTCAACCATCTTGAACCTGTACCTAGACCCAGCCTAAGTCAGTCCTGTCACTTCGAGTGATGCACGTCCAGTCCTGGACCATTGGAAGTGGGGTTAAAGGTTTTGTACCAGCTTAACTTAAGGTTCCAACAAATCCGCTGCAAAGTGACTCGAAGCCCCGCATATCAACGACGTGCACACCACACACCAAGGACATAAAGTACAATCCTCAGCGGGCCAAACCTGGTCCTGTTTCCGGCCTGTGCTCCATAGCAGTCGACCTGGACTTGTGTCTTTGTCCCAGTCCAGTACGACCCATTACCCTCAGTTGGTGGTTTGCGCCTTTTGGTGCTATTTCCATCTAAATCTTTGAAACTACAAATTTCCATTTCTACTGATTGGATTTTTATCATTTTCGTTCCAAATAATTTATTGAAATGTACTCTAAATTGTTGTGAGATTTTTCTTGTATTGTGTTTTCAGTTTACTACTGTTTGTGTACCTAATAAATACTTTACAAATTGTCTTTAAGCTATGCCTGACTGCTTTTGTGCCAAGCTACCTGAGGGTTAAACACAGCTTAATTTAGTGACTTTTGTGGCTCAACCTGACAAGAATTGAGGCTGTTGCTTGAGAAGGGCTCACACCCCCTCAACCAACAACCCAATTTCTCACAGTGATTTAATTGTTGGATATAGTATATCGGTTCAATGCATTGTAACGCCTCATTTCAAATGCTGTGAGTAATTCTGAGTTTGGCATATACAGTTTCAAGTTAGATAACTCAATTCCCTTGCCTAAAGAAAAGTGCCTTCTCTGTAAAAGGGTAAGGGATGTTGACGAAGCAGATATAGAGCTTATCTGCTCCTAAAAAAGTATGTAGATCTTTCCTTATCTGTATCGGATTCCTGATAAGAAACTCCTGAATCTGATTTAACAAATTTATATTGGAATCGACCCAAGTTAGAGAAACCATAGTTTTGGAAGTAGAATTTTTGCAAGGGTTGGTTGCTGTGTCTGTGATTTGAAAGTACGATCACTTCCTAGGTTGGTTACTCTTTGAATTAGAGGAAAACATTCTCTGACCGATTTCTAAGAAATACAGTGTCAGAACTAGAAATGATGCACAAGCCTCTTCATTTTCAATAAAATCTTTTGACATTGGGATTACACTTGTAAATTACATCAAGTTAATCCAGAAGAAAACCTTTTAGTTTTGTCAAAAACTTAAAGTTTATGGTTCTGTGGAAAGAGTTGAAATATGTTTATATGTCTTGAATATTGATTTCTCCTTTCACAATTTAAAACATACAGTCAGACACCTGTGCCGACCCAATTTTCAACCGAGTCACATGAATACTACTCTCCCATCACATTTACTGGGGACAACACTACTTCTATTAAACGTCTCTTTCCCAAGCATCCAGGTAAACAGCCAAGATTTGTACCAGTTTGGGCCAGGCAAGGCCTTCAACCAGAATACCTACCGTGTGTACACCTACCCCCTAAATCACTTCCTTAAACACCTCCTTCTCATAATTGATAATCTAACTACATTTCACACACAGTATCACTAATGGACACCCGGTCACTTTAGTTTATTGCGCCTTTCTACTTTAGGGTGGTCCCATAGACCCATTCAGTGTGTTGCCAATGGATTTTCTTGGGTTGCTCCGTTTCCCCTTTCAGGTGGACCTTAAAGTCCCCTTTAGCTGTATGTTTTGGATTTCCATGCGTTGTGATTTTCCACTTCCCGGTGCACCCCATAGATTCATGCTAGGTCCTGTAATGTGAAGTCTCTTGATTCACTAGGTTGCACCTTCAATGCTTCTTGGTGGAAGGCTCATCATGAACTATCCTTCAATCAAATATGTTGAAAATATTTTGCAAAAAGCACATTCTAGTACTCGTATTATTCTATGTACAGTTGCTGGCATAACAACAACATCAAGTTTGCTGCAACACAAACAAACCCAGTGTAGGGAATTCACACACTAGACCCAACTGTTCCCTCATAAGTCACACCACAACTACACATCTCTCCAACCAAATATACAGGCCATTCTTTAATTACTGGGTACTGTTAGATTTCTATAATGTCACTTTAGTGGATCTTGTGCATTATATATAAATGCTAAATTATGTAATATCACAAGCTATTCATCCATCTTAACGGCACACAACTCATTGTTCAATGGATCTGGTCCTTGTTTAAGGCGCAAGTGGTCCAATCCTGTATGCGCCTAAACTTACTTATTGGACGACCAGAGTAGATAACCTTGGCAATCCTCATCTGCTTTTGGCATGTGTTTCAGCTTCATATCAATCAATTGGTAGACACTGCCATTATTATGTCATTTGATCCTCTCCCTCGAATCATATACATGTTATGGGGTATCATCTCCCATTCTGTATGCCAAACCAAGGCATCACAGATGCTTTGCGCTCCATTACAGTATTACATTTCATCACCAGTACCATTGGCCCACTAAGAGTGTCATATGCCCTAATACAAGTAAGCAAATTGGGCCCTTAACCCATGATTTGGTAGCAAAAATCTGCTGTAACTAGAGTGCGGTATATTGCGCTATTGATAGCCATGCCTCTGGCCAGCAGTGTACACATGGCCTGCTCTAGCCATATTAATAAGGTATTAGAGCCTCTTAATTCTCCATTGCGTCATGGCTTCAAGTCCCATTGCCGATTCTGTGCCCACAACTGGGTTAGAGCAAGGGACTCCTATCTTTTCTATTATGAGGACTACTTCAGGGCAATGGAAAAAATTCATAGCAACCAAAAATTCTTACAAGTTATAGTTGTAAGCACATCAGACAAATATATAGCAATGACCTCACTATGTTGATTACCTGTAGTGACCACACCAGCCCATCGATAGGGAGGCAAACAATTGTATGAGCATGAGATTTTTTCCCATAAGTAATGAAACAACAGTTACAGCAGTAGCCTCGTATGAAAATATTCGGCCTTGCATGTCCACATATTGTCATCGCATGCCAGGGATGGCGAAATAATGTTAGGGATGGTCACAATTATGACAGGAACACTATTGTGACAGGACTGCACACCAAAATGCTGAATATGCCCATAATATTCCAAGTGTGGCCAAATGTTTGCCAGGTCATAACTTTGCACAGACTGGACACCACACAACGAAAGATGTCCGTATCAAGAACTGCTGCCAAATATCATATGTCAACTCATGTAGTTGACATATGATCTCATTGCAGCCATTGCTTTGGCTACAACGGAGTCTCTCCTATTAGCTATCCTCACATTGGACGCAACCAAGGCCTTCGATAGGGTGAATTGGATTTACCTGTCGAGGGTCTTGAGTAGGTTTAACATCGGAGATAGATTCTGTCGAACGGTTAAACTCCTATATCAAAGCCCTTCTGCTTCCCTGTTGATAAATGGGGAGTTGTCTAATCCGTTTAATATATCGCGTGGTACGCGCCAAGGCTGCCCTCTCTCCCCCCTCCTATTCGATCTTTATATTGAGCCTCTCGCTCAACGACTGAGGGATGATCGTAACATCAAATCCTTCACGTTTGGGGGCTGGGAGAAGAGGGTAGCCTTGTATGCAGATGACATCCTTGTTTTCTCCTCGGAACTAAGCTCGGCGCATCCCAATGTGACGGCATTGGCATTGGATTTCGGGAAAATATCTGGATACGAGATTAATGCCTCCAAAACGGACATTATGGTCTGGAATGATCGCGTACCCATGATGGGGGTACAATTGAGTTCTAGTTTACTGCACTTAGGGATAAATATCGTTAGGGATATAAATGAAATTGCATCTTTGAATTTTACTATTGTTGCTAAAGAATGTAGAAGACTTATGCGATCTTGGTCTTCTCTCCCTTTGACAATCTTGGGCAGAGTAAATTTATTAAAAATGTCCATATTACCAAAAATATCATTTTTGTTTAATACCATTCCTCTTTTTTTTTTAACCTTTTTTAATTACTAAACTTCAAAGTCATATTAGCTCCTTTATTTGGAATGACCATACACCTAGGATTGCCTGGAAAAAACTTACGCGGCGTAGAGAGAAGGGGGGTTTGGCGGCACCTGATTTTCAGCTATATGCATGGGCATTTCAGCTTTCTCATGCCAGGATGCTGCTAAAAAAAGCCCTCAAACTCAGGTATCGGATGTATGTTTGCTGCACTGCTTAGAGGGGAGGGGGTGAGCCAGCGGGGCTTCCTGTTTAAATTTGGAGACCCAAAAATTTTTTTTAAAGTGAAATTGAAGGTGCTGCGAGACATGGCAACTCAGGGGTTTGCTAAAGATTGATTACTTTACAAGTAGGGCACCATTGTGGGAGTCAACAGGTTCTCCAGATTGGCTTTTGGATAGCCTTGCACTTCCCATAAGGGAAGCTGGTTTGGAGGTTCGGAGGGGTCTATTGGTGGAAGAGAGTTTGCTTCCATGGGAGGCTCTAGTATCTAAAATAGGACCAGGCCTCTCTAGGTTCAAGTTCCTTCAAATGGCAGGCTGGACACACTCACGGATCTCTGCTAGGAACAGGTGCTCGCTAGGAGGTGTCAGCAACCTAGTGACACAGCTACTGGATAAACCACCAGCCCGAAAGGAGGTTTCAATCTGGTATGGGCTATTATTAGAAGAGATGGATGACGAATTTAAACTGCCAGATCTGTTATGGGCTCCTACCATCACGGATCAGAATATCGGGAACCTGTGGACTACATCCTTTAAGATCATGTGGGACATTGCGAAACCTGCTTGGCTCCGTAGGAACCATTTGTATACCCTACATAGGGCCTATTACTCTCCACAAAGACTCTCAAAATTTTCTAACAGGGCCTTAGTGGCTTGTCCTAAATGTGGTTTGATTGCTGCCCCAGACATACACATGTTTTGGGAGTGTCCCCTATTGACCCCGTATTGGAAGGCGATTAGTATATCACTCTCATCGTCCCTGGGCTTTGAAGTCTCGATAACTTCATCTCTTGTTATTTTTGGAGTTTCTCCTGAAGTTCGTGGCCCTGCGAAGAACCTTCTCTTCTATTGCATATTATTGGCTCGTAGGGAAATCTGCAGGAAATGGAAGGACCCGGTTCCACCTACTAAGTTTGATTGGCGTACTGCAGTTTTGCAAACTTCTAAAACTGACTTAAAGAGAGTTGGTAACTCTACCAAAAGAAGCTTCTGGCTTCAGTTGAATTGGGTGTAATTGCTGCTCTGGGCAGAGGGTTTTTTTTTTTTTTTTTTTTTTTTTTTCCCCCCATGGTCCAATGATTAGCTGCTTGAGGTATCCTATGTGCAGCGTATCCATCAGGGCGCCCCCGTGACAGTGTTTAATGGGTACTTGATTGCTGCTTTACCTTCCTTCTCTCTGCTCCCAATGGTTGTCTTGAGAGGGGCAACTTCTTGCGCCCCTATTTAGCAACCAAAAGCGGAAAATGAGGACCAAAAAAAAAAAAAGAACTGCTGCCAATATTCCAGAAGGGGCAAGAGTTAAGACAATAATGCCCACAATATGTAAAGAATTGGCACCATTTTGCAAGGCATGTCTAGAAATGGGACCACTAATTATGCCACAAGTTAGCAATGATGAGTATCATTATGCCATAGGTGATGGCAAATTTTGACAAGAGTGACCAGTGACCTCGAAAGAAGAGCAAGAGCCACAAAAAGGATGCGTTCACAAATGGATAACAATATGTATACCACTGAAGAGACTGTGGGCCTATACGCGGTGACAGACAAGGAGAATATTGCAGCAAATGGATAGGTGAATCAACAGCGCAATATGGAATTCCAGGTTCTGGAGGCAAGATAATGCCCTGGGCATAGGTATACCTGCTTTCACTATTAGAAGTCCCTCCTAGAGGAGTGGAGAATCAGGGTATAGACTTAATCATAAGATTTCTGGATACAAAAGGAGATGTTCACGAAGGCATGTAAGGGATTCAAGTAACAGGTTGTCCAGCAGTACTTCCCTACAAAAAACAGAAAGAAACATTGCAATAATGTGAAATTTAGAGGCCCATTATCAAGAGGAACAGATCCTCTGTCTTATTCACTGGCCTTTGGGCTTCCTCTGTCCCTTTCACATTTTTCTCCTGATTCCAAAGGTATCGCTAGAGATAAAGTTAATAAAGAACAGAAGTAGTTCTGGTGGTATATTGCTAAACAAGGAGGTCCTTTTTTCTAATGATCAAGTTCATGGCCAAGGCTTCAGTTTGAGTGGTGAATGTTAACTCTCTGAGGTTCTGTGCTCTTTCCAGTCTACAGCTCTCACGTTTCTATCTCTCACTTGGGGGATTGAGATGGTAGGATAACAACAAGTTGTATTATCGTGAAAGAAGCGGTAATCCTGCAGCGGTTCATAACTCTTTCAACAGGAAAGCCTTCACAGGCTGTGTGTTTGCTTATATATCTTTTTACAGTTTTACAGTCTTTACAAAAATATTTCCATTAACATTTTATGCATTTTTTATTTTTCTCTAATGGACCTATTCCATTTCGTCTGTTCCGAAGATGCCCCCATGTTTTTAATCCGCTAGAAGACCACAACTTCAACCTTTTCACCCACATCACCCGTTACAAAAAAATGTGATAATAATACCACATGAACTCTTTTGTGATTTGGTTAAGTAGTTGTCCTCAGTAATGGAAGGTCCATTCTTGGAAAAATTCATGGAAATACTTTACAACATTGTTGTGTAACAAACGACTTTGTGACCCTACAATGACTATGCGATCCTATAAGGAAGTTGTATTCAACTGTTTAATAAGATCGATAATCTGTGTATGTACTATCAAAGAAAATTTGTGTTTATTGCCCAGCGAGTATGGTGCTACAAATCACATAAACTGCATTAATGCATTATCTTCTTCAGTCTATTCTTCTAAATAAAAGTGTTGCTCAAGTGTACACTGGCAGAATATTAATTCATTTATGGCCACTTAAGATACGAGATATATTCTGTGAACTGGCTATTCTGCACAATAAAAGTACATTACAGTGTCCATAGGTTCTACATTTCAAAGCGCTTCCATTTGAATAGATAGGTCTGTTTAGCCTAAGATGTTTCTGACCTCAACACCTTCTTCAGAGGAATCCAGAGTTCCAAACTATGACCTTAGACCAACCCCTCTGTGGAGCTGGCAACAGTGCAACCTTTCCTCATCTTGAAATGCTATTGAGGTTTTGTGCTCACAACAGATGCAGAGAGGTTTATCTTTTCCCAAATAGCCCCAAATGTTAAAGATCCCTTTCTGGTCCCTTTATTAAATCTCCTAAATAAGGACCATATTTCTTTTCCTGCTTGTAGATTCCAAATAGACACTCAAATCCACTACCAAGTGCATGAATCCAGAATAAACCGGTATTGTCAGCTTCCATATCCATAGCAGTGTTAACCCATTGTGATCAGCCCATGAGGCCAGCAAAGTGCACGTGCTGATGAAGGACAATGCAGTTGTCTTATCTATCACAATGAAACAATCTCACCCGGACTTGTGAAATAAGTTTGGGAACGTCTATACCAGAAGCCCAACGTAGTTCCAGGAGGGTCAGATGTTCAGGATCACTTCCAAGAAAATTATTTCCATTTAGATTCTGTGCATATATTTTTAGATATGTGTAAATCCTGAAATTCAATAATGCATCAGGCCATCCTCGAGCTATGCTGGACGCTCCTTTGCTACGCCAATGGCCAAGAGTCTTTTACCACACAATTTTATGGTGTCTGGGGGGTAAGCCACTTGCTCAGCTGCCAATTGACCTTTTAGATTCAAACTTACAATGTAAACCTGCTAAACAATTTCAACACGTACCGGTTAAGTTGGTGAAAGTGAACTGCTACTGTGTGCATTATTCCTGAATTTCCAGGCCTGAAAGTGCAACACATTTCTGTGAGGAGTTGTAAATGTCCAGGAGTAAGACATGCTTACTCTTGCCACTGATTTGCAAAGCTTTCTTATACGTGAGTGGTTCAAGAAGTCTAGAGCCATGTCAGATTTAAGGTACACACGTGAGATATGTTCAGATGCAATGAATATAAAAGTGATTTATTTACATAGGCAATTGTTATCCTGGCGTGGAGCAAATTTGAAAAGCCCCAATGAAGGGAAAAAGTTAGTAGAGAGGGGAAACGGTCATAGAATCAAGATAAGTAAGACCGACCTGTAAGCGATCGAGAAGAGAGATATATTGAGGCCCAGAGCAGAGAGAAAAGGCTTCCAAAGTTTAGGAGCAGTAAGAGAAAATGACCAAAGAGTAGGGAGTACGAGACGGGCGATAGAGAGTGAGGAGAATCTAAAGTGTTTGGGGGGATCAGTGGATTCAGAAGTTGAACATGGGTGTTTTTAGAGCAGGAGGACCGGAGAGGTGTGACATGAAAACATTTTAAGACGATTTAAAGAAATTAGTGTTTGAAACTGAATGAAAGGGGAAAAACACAAAAAGAGATCAAGAGAGGAGGATGTGAGAGGAAAGAGAGTGTTAAAAGAAGCGAATAAACACATTTAGGATGTGGAGGAGCAGCGGTGCAGGCAGGAAGGCCAGTAAGAAGAGAGGAAAGTAGTAAACAAGATAAGATGTAAGAGAAAAGTAAAAACAAAGTCATCTAAGCAAGAAAATATATTCTGGAGGCAGATTGTGTGTAATACATGGGAAAATAACAGTTATAAGTATAAGAAAATAAATGTGTGCGCTTTTTAAAGCTGTAAACTGTAAGTATGGGAGAGAGAGACACCGGAAGAGCTGTTGCATCAACATTCATCAGTTAAAGAAGGCTGCTCTGAGGCAAGCAGTCGAGGTGTCCGGACCACCATCCACTTCCTCAGCACAGGAGGTCACCAACCATATTGCTGCAACAGTTTCCACAAATGCTTACCTCCTCTTCCTCATCAGTTCCTTTGAAGTGATTACCCCGAGTCTGTCCCAAGCAAAACAGCTTTCTATACACAGAATGTTTAACCCCTTCCCCGCTCATGACGGAACCGCTCCGTCATGAGCCACGGTTGCCGTGTGCTCATGACGGAATGGTTCCGTCATGCCACGACCGTTGGCGGCCGCTCCGCCCACGCGGCGCTGTTTCCCCGCCTGTGCGGGGGGACAACGCAACTGGGCGGAGTCATGACGGAACCGTTCCGTCATGAGCACAGCTCAACTGTGGCTCATGACGGAGCGGCTCCGTCATGAGCACAGCGCCACCGCGCTGCCCCCCAGCACCCCCCAGCGCCGCGGTGGAATTCCCGCCGCGGCGAAGGGGTTAACACAGGGTCTGAAAAGAGGAAGGGGGGAGTGTCAGGGACAGCAAAGGCTTGTGGGAACCAGAGGGTGACAGGTGATGCAGCGCCGAGGACAAGAGTTTCATATTCTCCTTATGTCACAGATTCTTATTCACAACAGCTCATTCATACACTCATTCATTGGTGGGGCCCATAACACCAACACACTCATCATTCAACCAAACTCATCATTCAAATCTGTACTCAGGAGAATAAGGCGCTGGACATGTGGGTACCTTATTACCTATCAGGATTAAATTGTATTTACATTATATACACCTTCTATATATACATCACCAGAATCCTGACCTTAACATCAAGGCACTCCACCACTTGGTCGAAGGACCAATTAGTTGGGCTGGTTGATGGTGAATTAGAACCTGCTAAATCACAATTAAAGCGTAGGAAACATTTGGTATTTTCTATAATTAATTAAAGAACCACAAAACGAATTTCTTATTATTTCAATTTGATTTATCTAATAATACATTTCTTTAAGTTGCATTTCTTCACTACAGCTCATAATATAATTTTAGTTTTATTTAAAGAGAAAATCAAGCATTTAGTAAATAAACATAAATTTAGAAAAATGTAGTCAATTAGTTACCAATTTTCAAATGAAGACGGCTTCTGATCAAAGAGAGTTATCCGCATTCTCTGGTACATCTCCCAGGACAGGCTGTCTGACCGACAGCAAAGAATCAAAATGTCAGACGAAATATAGGATGCACTGCAAGTTTCCTCCCAGAACGCCAAATAAACCCAAGGCAACCCAACAAATCGCCAACAGATCAACGCAACCTAATACCATGAACGATCAAAAGCTATTGCCCTCCCCAATGGCGGATGAGGGCATTTTATACCCCTTTTCCCTCTTACTTCATACTAACATGCAACATTTGAGGGCAGAGTAAATGTTCTGATTGGACAGTTCAGGGTTATCTGTAGGTTATTGAAAGTTTCTTTGCGCAAAACCAGTTCTTCATGATGACTTGGCATGAGAAAGCGTAACTGGTCAAATTTTATTCTAGCTTCCAGGCGAGCGCCATGAATGTAGCACTTCAAGGAAAAGATGTCATCGTTTCACAGGTTCTGTATTGTCCTTTCCGCTGTTCCTACCGTGTCATGTATTTGGCTAGCAGTCAATTTTGATTTCTGTCCTTGGTAGGGAACGCGGTGTCAAAAGTTTAAGCCACTTGATGATCTCCAGAGCCGTTCGGCATGCGCATAAATCATTGCTCTCACATGGTGGCATTTTCTGATGAGGACGCCATCTTAGGTACTGCGACCTAGTAGGCCCGAATGCCAACTTAAGCAAAAATAGACATAACAATAATTAAAATATGGAAATGAAGATGCTAATGTTTAAACCCACACTAAAATACCATTATATATTAGTATTTTCCTAGCTGTGGCAACATTTAAAGCAATAATACTTACCATTTTATGTATTTAAAGCACAGACAATCACCAAGCAACATAAATCATGCAATTCTACTACTTCACCACAATCTAAAATCAGTTTGCGTACCGTAGTTAATTGATTAGTTATTTTGCCATTCAATTAGCAATTTAGTCCCACGTGTATTTCTTGTTTATGAAGATGCAAAAGTTGATGTAATAAATTTCACTGCAAACATGTTAATTAAATTAATTTTTAGAATAATTACATAATTAATTTCATGCAAATTAGAGGATGTATACAACATTTCGTTTTACCTGCTCCATCACAGGCCTGCACATCTTGGCCAGTCGCTGACACACCAGATGATCCCTGGAGCCACAAAGGAGGCGCAGTGCAAATACCTGCTTACCGGAGAGGTCGGTGGAGCTTATGTTCACCTTGCGGAGTGCTGGGATGGAAAGTGTCAAAATCGTCGGTTTTTGTTTCCGAATTATCAGGTGTTATAAAAGACATCTTGTACGGCCACTGGCTTCCACAATTGAACAAGCTGTGTGGTCCTTGATAAAGCACATAAATTAAGTTGTCTACATACCCTTGCAGCCTAATGTATGTACAGGCAGGTAGTGAGCAACCAACGTTTTGTGCCCTGGCTGTCATTTTGCGATGCCCATCTCTGCACTAATAAGATGCGTCAAAGAGGGACTTCAAATGACCTGCCTAATGAATGTTCATTAAGCATGTAGCAAAGGAGACTCCCTGTGAATGGCTGCAAATGCAGGGATGGTGGCCTGCACAGAAGGAGACATGTTTTATGTCTATTGCTTTAAAATAAATGTTTCATGTTTGGGTACACTATGGTAAGAACAGACAGTGGTCCCCTTGACCACTATACATTGACCCTCGAGGATGCTCAACACGACTTCCAACAGGAAAGCTGTCCCATTGCGAAAATTTCCCCTTTGCGAATCAGATACCAATCCACTTTAAGTGTCTGTGTCTGATCTATGAATGCATTCACAAAGCATTTAATTTCAGGTGATCTGTGATGAAGAAATATAGTACGTTAGGTTACTTAGAGCCTGTTTTTACATTTGGCAGACCGTACTCCGTCCCTCAGAGTGTTGGAGAATATTACTTCCATCATCATGGTGGACTAGCGTTTGCCAAGTATAAAGACGACCGTCAGCCCAGCAGTCATCTCTGTACCTTGTAGGGAACCATTGTCACAACAGTTCCTTCAAGATACTAAAAGTTTTGTGGAGGCCGCTATCAGTTTTGACAGCCATCAACAAACATAGAAAAGTAGGAGGTTTTTTTTTTTTTACATGAAAAAACTGATTGCCACACCTTGGGAGATTTCTCCCAGGTTGTGGGGGAGTCATTGTTTTATTTTCTGTCAGACCTGGCGGTGATGGACAGGAACACATGGACATTACTCGTCAGAGGAAGTTTTAAATTGATGGTGCCAACAGGGAGCTGAAGACGGAAAGTATGGTTCTACTCACTTTTAAATTAGGCAGGCAGACCAAGGGTTTGGTGTACAGGGTTCTTCGTCACATTTGAGATAGAGTACCCTGTCCACCAAACTTAAGATCAGGCCCTAAGTCCTGTCCATACCTAACAACTAGGCTTCACCACTGTCACCTCTAATTATGGAAACTCTCTAAATAGGGTCTCCATCTTGGGGAGCTTGTGGCTGGTAGACTCGTCGTAGGCTCTGAGTGCCACAAGCATATCACCCCAATATAGAGGGACCTACATTGAATTCCAATCAGCAAAATAATAATTTTCAAAGCTATGGAAGTTACCCATTTATTTTGGAAAAGTGAATATCAACTATACACCCCCCAATCATATACTCTGTTCAGCAAATTCCTGTTCAAAAAGCACCAGAACAAAAACACTAAGGGGCATATTCTCAAGGAGATATCTCTGAGTTATCGGCAATTTATCGCAGCCAAATTGGTGATAAATGTATCGCCCCATTCACAAGCTGGTGCAAACAGCCGATATCACCAGTTTCCCAGCGATAGCATCCTCAAAAAACATCGCCACAGCTGACCCCGGCAACTATCGCTAATGAGATGCAGAGTAGGCATTCCCGAGGAAAAATCTGAGACAACACCACACCTCAACATTCTCAATGACCAGCCTGATCTGCGATAAGTTCCCAAAACAGGCAATAAGGCGCGTTAGTAGCCGGAAATTAACACCTGCTCTGACCTGGTGCAAAGTTGGACTACAACCGGCACCAGAAAAGGGAGCCCAGACCACAGCCACACCTGAAGAACAACAGATACCATGGATCCACTGATCATGCAGCTCGGAGCCCCAACAGGGCTACAACACCCTCCTCCACCACCCCCAGGACCCCCTCAGTCCCCCACCACCCCTCTTCCGGACCAACACTGAGGCACCGCAGACAAAGACAGGGACCTCCTGAAAACGCACCAACCTCACAGACCCAACACTAGGGAATGTCATTGCCCACCACAGGCTCAAAAAGACAACCATTCCACGCATCCAGACCACCATTGCCCACAGGCTGACGGTACCAATACAGCGGACAACCAACATCCCACCTCAGACAAAGCTGCTGGCTGTGCTGCATCTGTTGGCCTCTGGTACCATCCAAACAACAACTGCCAGAGTCGGAGGAGCCACACAGCTAGCCCAATCCAAGTTCCCCACAACTGTCCTGTATGCCATCATCAGCTTGGTACCACATTACCTATCCTTCCCCAAACTGCGGAGGAACAGCTGGAGACCAAGCAAGGCGTCTACGCCATAGATGGCTTCCTGCATGTGTCAGGGGGCAATTGACTGCACATATGTCCTACTTGTGCCCCCTGGCAACACTGCACACAATATCCGCTATCGAAAGCACACGTATTCCATCAATGTGCAGGAAATAGTGGACCACCGGGGAATCTCCACCAATGTCGACGCCAACCACCCAGGCAGAGTGCATGAGTCCTACATCTTCTGACAGTCCATCATCAACCGGCGCTTCCAGGCTGGCACATATGGAAATGCGCTGCTCTTTGGCAAGTACCAAATGAACACACCACACACCTCAACTCCACAATCATGCAACTCACAACACTGGGAATGCACACGTCACAAACTCACATACAACATGCTAAACAACATGCCCACCCACAAGACACAACAGCACAACTTACTGTGGCAACCTGGGCCAGCCATGCACATAAGCCATCAACGGCATGGTACCTCAGCCACACGATAGCAGATTGTGGGAAGAGGTGGGGACCAGGCATGTGCGATGGAGGCAAGTGACCGATAAATGAGAATGTACACAATGCCAAGTGTTGCGTGGATGCGATGGCAAGACTGCAGTAGGCAGACCACAAACATATCCATGTCAACATACACCGCTGGTGTTTGGAGTGTAGTGGACAGTGGACGCAACTATGTCACCCCAACCAATGGGGAAGATCCCGGAAATGTAGCTTGTTTCGTCCCCCCCTGTAAGCGTGAGCGGAGTGGGCTGGCCCGGCATACGCCAGGCCAGCGTAGGGATGTGAATAAAAAGCACATAGCTCTGGGCGTGGTTCTCTTCCAGAATTCCCAATGTCTCTGCCAGGGCGGTGCCCCTCACCCCGCCACAAGGCCGACGCCGTGAGCGGTGTTGCCTGCGATCCAGTGCGCCTGCTGCACCCCGGGCCGCTGGTCCCCGTACCAGTCCCGCTAGGCCCTGCGCACCCAGGCCTCAATGCACACCTGCCGACACCAGCGTGTGTCGAAGAGGGCCCACCACATGCCGTTGCAAGCTCCAAGCCCGAGTGCCGCGAACCTGGCAGCCTCCCCAGACCATGCCGGCCTCCGCAACACAGGTACTCCCTTCACATTGACGTGCTCCACCGGCATACACAGCGGACTAGGAGGTCACACATTTGGAACTGAGTCTTGATTACACTATGGCAGAGAGCATTAATTATGGCAGCTTTTATCTCACTATACTCCCTTCGATGTGGTGCCACCAAGTCTGTGTATAGCATTCCAACCACACGTGTCTGTGGGCCCTTGATGACTACACCTTCGGCCCACACTGCGGTCCAGCAGGCCTCACACCAATCCAGTCCGTACAAGGCAGGACACGTCATCGTCGCTGACTAAACACCCGCTCAGCTCTGGTGCTTTTTCCTCCGTCAACCACAAGTCACCCCCAAATGCCTTTTAAATTTTGTGTGTTAGAGTTCCAGGAGGAGCTCTCTGAACTGCGTTTGGCCCGCGCTGACCGCTGCCTCGGGCCTACACTGCGGTCGAGTAGGTCACACATTTCGAACTCAGTCTTGATTTGTTTATGGCAGACTTTATATCACTGTAGAGGCCTCATCGCAGACTGCATCCCGTTTCAGCTCCGGTGCCACTAAGTCTGTTCCCCGAGATCCATCGACATTTTCATGTTGAACTTTGGTGACGACTGAGTCCATGGACCAGGGGTTGTCGTCACCATCATGTCGGTGATACTGACTTGGTGGCAAAAACGAGGCAGTTGCCTTCCACTCCTCAATTTGCTGCTTCCGGACGGCTTCTACCCTCTGCATCAGGCCTGGGAGGACACCTTCCATTGTCCCCCACAACCCTCTGCTACATTCACCTCAAACATCGATGAGGACCCGCTCAGCTCGCGTGGCCCATCTCACTGCACTGCAAGTCACCGCCCCGTGGCGGTGAGCATGTGTCCGCCGCAGTGCATCCGGGGCCACTAACTCTGTGCAGCTTAAGTAAGGGACACTGGCTCTTGAGATATTGGATGGCCTCTGAGACGATGACCTTGGGGTCATCGACGCCATGTGTCTGTGGCCCTGCGCTGTCCGCTGCCTCTGGCCTCAACTGCTTTACACCAGGGCTCACACATCAAATCGAGTCCTGACCGGCCCGGACGATGCATCACTGCAGGAGGCACACGCCACCTCCACCAGGACCACCTCCAACCGCCAACTGCAAGAGTCGAAACAGTCGTACTTGCAGACTAACGGAGTTGCTCACTCCTGTGGTGGATGCCATCATCTGCCTGATACCCTGCTAGGCACTCCAGGTGCCCCAACCTCAGTGCGTAACTCACCGACACTTCTGTTTGCATTTTGGGTGACCTCTGTACTTGCTCCGGCTACCTCCATGATGCTCCACATTTGTCTCTGTTATGCTGGTGTTTGCAGTTTCCGTTTTAATGGTGTTCACTGTTCAAGTTGTTGCCAGCACCAACCACTCTGTGGGGACTGGCTCACACTCACCCTACACGCATCCAGCACAGACTTCACTGTCCATGTGGCCCTGCCAATAAAGGAGCAGGGCGCACGTGCCCGTGGCCAGTTCCACAAACTATCTGCGTGTGTCCGTGTGGTCATAATGTATGCATGAGGGCCCCGGGTCCAACAACATTACATTGTGTTGTGTACAGCGGACGCCAACATGTCACCGCAGGCAGCGTGTTAGACCTTGGACATGTAGCTTTATCATCACCCACTCAATACATAAGAGGAGTGGACTGGGCGGTCGTACGCAGGTCCAGCGTGAGTTTGTGAATGATAATTGCTTGCCTCTGGGCGTGGTTCAGTACTGGAAATGTGCAAATGCATGTGTCTCTGGCACAGTGTGTGTCTCTTTGTGTGGTGTAGGTGGTCCCTGAGGGGAATTAGACACCCACGCATGTGATCTAGTTTGCATTCCATGGGTTCGGACCCCACCCGCACCTGTTCGGCCACCTCCGTTTGGCATCCTGACACCTGGCATTGGAATGCCATGTGTTGCTCGGTGAGGTGTTGGGAGCCAGCCGTGCTGGCGGGTGATTCCTGCTGTGTGGTCTTTGTAGGGGCTAGGTTCTTCTCTATGTAGCTTAGCTGCACTGGTCCTGGTGGTGGGTTGCCTGGGATGTCGATGGGCTGTTGTGGGGCGCCGGTCTCGAAGGTGTGGTGGTCCTCTCCAGCATCGCTGATGAGCAGTCTGGTCTGCTCTGCTGGAGGGGTTGTTTGTCCCTCTGCAATGTGAAGGGAAGATGCATGTTGACATTGTGTTGACATGTATGTTGGCGCATTGTTCTTGTTTACATGCAGACTGTATGACTATGTACATTGTGACTGTTTGGAAGGTGCTGGATTTTGATGCGGGACAGTGGACATTTGGACTACATGACGGATGTGAGGTTGTACGCGTACATTTCCTTCTCACAGTTTCCTACTCTGTTAGATGTGGTTGGCCTGTTTCAGCGCATGAGCGCAGCCAGTTGTGTCCTCTGTTCTGTGGTGTCGGGTATGCACAGTGTACCACAATGTCGACAATGTGGATGTGCTGTGATTGCTATGTGTGTGTGCTGCAGTGTGCCACGGGGATCAGGGGCATGATCCAGGGTCATTGTGGGTGTGCAGTGTGCTACACATCATTGTGTATGTGTGCCATTGTGCCCATCTCCACCGCACTCCCAGTCCCTGTTCGTTACTCACCCTGTTGATGTTGTGTCAGGTCCTCCCGAGCTGTGTCTGTACTACCACCTCCTTGCAGGGTCTCCACACTGATGACTGTGGCCCCCATTTCCTCCTGATCCTCCTGTGGCACAGGACTCCCACCTCCTGTCGCCGTTGCTGCCTTCCTGTTGGCAGCAGGTTTGTGCTTGGTTTGGCTTTTCGCATCATTTCAGCGCCTCATGGCCTCCTCCATTGCCCTCCTCGACACTCCCACTGCATTCACATTGGTCTAATTGTGTGTCAGTTGATGGTAGTGTTCTGTCACCTCCGTGACGCTGATCTGGTTTTCCTGCGGACTGCAACCCTTCTTCCTCTTACTCTTCTCCTTGGCCTTCCCGACCCTGTTGTGCCTTGTTGGTGGTCCACCGCGTCATCGCACCCCAACTTCGGAAGATCATCAACAGCTCCTTCGAGACCGCCACCTTCCCGTAAAGCTGGAAGCACGCCGGGATTAACGCACTACTCAAGAAACCCTCAGCGGACCCAAAGGACCTCAAGAATTTCCGGCCCATCTCCCCACTCCCGTTCCTGGTGAAAGTCATCGAAAGATCGTCAACAAGCAACTGAGCCACTTTCTTGAGGAGAACAACATCCTGGACCCGTCCCAATCAGGATTCCGCAGCAATCATAGCACCGAAACTGCCCTCATCGCTGCCACCGATGACATCAGGACCATGCTGGACAATGGCGAAACCTCGGCCCTCATCCTCCTGGACCTCTCGACCACCTTCGACACCGTCTGCCACCACACCCTTTGCACACACCTCCACGACGCAGGAATCAGCGACAAGGCCCTGAACTGGATCACCTCCTTCCTCACTGACAGAACCCAGAGCGTCCGCCTCCCCCCATTCCGCTCTGAAGCCACCAAGATCATCTGCGGCATGCCCCAAGGATCATCCCTCAGCCCTACCCTTTTCAACGTCTACATGGCTCCACTCGCCAACATCGTCCGCTCGCACAACCTCAACATCGTCTCCTACGCCGATGACACCCAGCTGATCCTCTCACTCACCAAGGACCCCGCCACCGCCAAAACGAACCACCACAAAGGACTGAAGGCTGTCGCCGACTGGATGGAGAACAGTCGCCTGAAACTGAACTCAGACAAGACGGAGGTCCTCCTCCTCGGCTCCTTCCCCCTCCGCCTGGGACGACTCCTGGTGGCCGGCCACGCTGGGAGCCGCACCGACACCCACCGACCACGAATGCAACCTGGGGTTCATCCTGAACTCATCACTCTCAATGACCCAACAAGTCAACGCCGTCTCCTCCTCCTGCTTCAAGACCCTACGCATGCTTCGCAAGATCTACAGATGGATCCCCACCGGAACCCACGCCCTCGTCAGCAGCAGACTGGACTACGGCAACGCCCTCTAGTCCGGAACCATGGCCAAACTCTAGAAAAGATTCAACGTATACAGAACGCCTCCGCACGCCTTGTCCTCAGCATCCCCCGCTACTCCCACATCACTGCCCACCTGAGAGACCTGTACTTGGTCCCAGTCAACAAGAGGATCACCTTCAAGCTCCTCACCCACACTCACAAAACACTCCACAACACCGGACTAGCATACCTCAACAAGCGTCTGACCTTCTACACCCCGTATCGCCAGCGTCGCTCTGCCAACCTCGCACTCGCCACCGTCCCACGCATACACAGAACCACCACCGGCAGCAGATCTTTCTCCTACCTCGCCGCCAAAACATGGAACATCTGCGACAGACCTAGGACCTGCTGACCTTCAGGAGACATCTCAAGACCTGGCTGTTCGAGCAGTAGCTGCTACCCCCCTCAGCGCCTTGAGACCATCACGGGTGAGTAGTGCGCTATACAAATTGATTGATTGGTCTGTGGGGCTTGTGGGGTTCACGTTGGCCTCTGCACGCGGTTTGGGTGCATCCATGGTGCTACGCAGTTTCTTTTTTTCTCCCTTTTTAAACATTGCTTTTATAGTGCATTTTCTCGCATGACATGTGGGATTTGCAGGCCTGTGGCTGGTTTTCGCTGGTTTTTGTATCGCGATTGGCCTTATCGCAACTTTTTTTGCGTTCGTGTTTCACATTTTTCTGGTGTCGCGTTGACTTTAACGCGGACATTTGACGTGTTATCGTGGGCCTATCGCATGGTACCGCTGGCTTGGGAATACCCCGTTACCACGGTGTTATTTTACTGCAATAGACTGTGATGTGAGGAGTTGCATTAAGCTACTTTTGCGGTAGTTATCACACGTTCTTGAGAATATCCCCCTAACTTTGGAGATAGAGCATTCTCTGTTGTTGCTGCCTCCCTCTTGATCTCTGTTCTCCCGTCTCTCTTATTTATTTCAGGAGAAATGTAAGACCTTTCTTTTTAACCCATGAATTTTAAAGCTGAGTTTAATTCTTCATTACTGTTATGTTTTTCAACTGTGCAAAGGATCTGCATCGTGCTTACAAATAAATATAATATAATGTAACATAACCTGAATGAACATAGCTACACATAGTGGCATCACGGGCGGACCCGAAATACATGTATCGTTGGTGTATGCTGGAATACCAGACTAATTAATTTTCTGTTTTTGATGTTCTTCATTTTACACAAATTACTGTGGCAATCAAAGTCCAGAGGCCATAGTGTAGATTATAAGTAGGTTTATTAGATCTTAGTTTCATGTAGATAAGTAGATAGCTAAGCCCCACCAGGAGCATCATCCTGCTGCTCAGCCCATGTCTTCACCTGACACTCCAATCCTCAAAACACTCTCTCCATTCTAGATGACCTCACAAGCTGGCTGAGCAGCATGGGTATGGAACACTGAGGAGGATGCATTAAGATACAACACATCTCCCATCTTTATAAATATACAATAAAGAATCTTACAATTGAAAATATTGTGCTATGTAATATGGTAGATGAATGAAACAGACCCATGATATTGGATACACTAAAAATCAACACACTTAAAAATCACAACAATTTAATGCTGTAATTAAAATCACAACAATAGAACAGAGCACTAGGGAATAATGCATTTCAGCATACACAGGATACTACACACCATTTCAGCATACACAGGATACAACACACCATCTTCCCCTTTTAGGGAACAAAAGAAAATCCAATGAAATGTAAGATGAGAAATTCTACAAGCAATAAAGACGTCCCACACAATTGCAATACTAGTGTACAGATAGTCCACCTCTTCCATGATTATCCATCTGGAATTCTCACAACTCGTTCCCCAACACAACCCATACACTCAAATAGGACCAGCCAGTTACCCTCCACAACACAAAGACACAAAGAGGACCAGAGATTCTTCCACACTGTACTGCAATGAGGTTTACAACACACACCCTGAAAACATTGGGCTAACCACACCACCCCTACATCCTAAACCCCTTAGGAAGGATAGTCAACTCTAAAACTGGCCTTAACACAGTGCCCCTACATCCTAACCCCTTAGGAAGGATGGACAACCTTACAACTCTGGGCTTAACACACTCCCACTAAATTCTAACCCCTTAGAAATGATGGACAACCTTGGGCTTACACACAGCCCCTACACCCTATATTCCTTAGGAAGTGTGAACACCTTGAGTTTACACAATGACCGTACATCCTTACACCATAGGAAGGATGGACAACCTTGGGCATACACACTGCCCCTACACACCGTAACCCTTAGGAAGAGTGAACACCTTGGGCTTACACATTGGCCCTTCATCCTCCCCCATTAGGAAAGATGGAAGACTTTGGGCTCACACACTTCCCTACACCCTTTACCCCTTAGGAAAGCTGAAAACCTTGGGTTTACACACTACAGTGCCCCTACATCCTTACCCCTTACCCCTTAGGAAGGATGGACCACATTAACTCAGCAATACAAAAACATTCTCTTTCATTATGGTCACACACGAGGACCAATCACATCCACAGACACACATCAGGGACAATAAGAAAAACTTGCACTATTACATCAATCACAGGTAACTCCACAAAATAAGCTCCATGAACAAAGCACTCAACAGTTAATATACCCCATGCAACAACCCAGACCAAAACTTGCACAAGTACACCAATCAGAGGCAACAACACAAATAATCTCCATGAACAATATATCCAACAGTAAGCATGCTCACACAAACACTCTCCACATTCTAGATGACCTCACAGACTGGCTGAGCAGCAAGGACATGGAACACTGAGGAGGATGCTTTAAGATACAACACCTATCTATCATATCAGGCTTACATTCCATTGTAAAGTATTTTGGTTGAGATATCTCTATATAAACACTTTACTGTAATTTTATCCAAAATCCTTGTTCCTCCTTGCATTAATATCATAACCCTGTCCACTAGAAATCTACTCTTAAATTCTTGGCATGCATACTTGTACATTCTGATAATCTACAATCAATAGACTCTACTCATTTCTATGCCATAACCGTGCTTTTGATTTTGTGTAATGCTTTCCTCCACTCTTTGTGGATTATTATGAGAAAGCCAGGCTTAGACATCCTATTGACTGAGCCAAAAAGACTAAGATGAATGTAGAGTGCTCTAAGCAAACCATTACAGATAAAGCGACATTAACTCCAACACTTAATGCAAAGATTGTAACCTTTTTCAGTAGAGAAGGTAAAGAACTCAGACGGGGTGTGGACTGAGCCTTAGCATCTTGCGAAGACAATAATTCAGTCAGGGTAGCCTAGTAGGCCTCAATTTAAGACACCTTTAAAAATGCTCTCTTTCATGTAAATCAATGATAGTGTCTTCTAAGGACTGGTTCCTTCTTAAAATTCAAATATACTCCATGATACGGGAGTCTCACCTCTTTTGACTGCCTCCACCTCTGCGCTTTACCAGTTCTCCAACGTGAAAATGAGGCACCATGACTGAATTATTGATACCAGCAGGAGATTTGAGGATATATTGCGACTAAGGGATCAAACTTATATCGGGCGAAGATCATACCTGATGGATGCACTGCTTCAATTGCCCTGGCAAAGTTCACATGTAGGGAACAAAATGCGTTGGCTGTTTATTTCATATCATCAAAGGAAATTGGAAAGAAAGACACTTTGGACTATATTTTATGGCGATGGACTCATACATAAATGGACTCTAAATCTAGTGGTGCATCACCATTTGTGTGTTTGGATATTGTCTGACCGTCTGGTCGCACCTTAGGAGCAGCAGGTGCTTGGTTGGGTGCATGCAGTAAAATCACAAATCTTGACAAACTGGGACAAGGGGAAGTGCAATGCCAAGAGTGGCTCGCTAGTCTGTTGTGTTTATGGTAGCATCTCGCCAAGAACAAATGTTAGAAATGCTGGTCCCGATTTATATTTTGGCAGTCGGGCCATTGGTCTACCGCGGCGTAGTAACTCCCCTTTGATTTATATACTGAATGGGTAAACCTCTGTCAGTCGTGGCAGAGGTAGATCTGCATACTCGCGGTTCCATGCAGACAGCGTTCAATCCACTGCCGTCAGATACCACTCCATCAGCGCGGCAGTATTATACCCGTCAAATTTATATATATCCATTAAGGAGGCGGGCTCACAGTGGTTTTCTGTCAGAGTAAATAGGTCGCAGACCCATTTTGCCATGGTATCGCCTTAAGTCCTAAAGTCATGCAACTCATAGCAATGTTCTAGTAATCACACCTGCAGAGCACACTATAAAACTACACCCAATGCCACACTATGATCTTTTGCATTACTCTGATGCAAGCAGCAGCAGCTAAGCTTTTTTTGTCACTGAACTTTATTTACCCTATGTTTTTTGTTGTCTCCATTTCCCCTACAGTTAATTGACAGTCATGGTGTTTGAGCTCATTAGGGCAGAGCTGCACTTGTTTGGAGTCCCTGTCCAAAATACAACTTTTACACAGAAAAGGTAAAGGTGGGTTAGAATTGCCTCATGAGTGATTGCTGTGTCTAACAGCATGCATTAATAGGAGGAAATCAGGAAGACCTTTTTTGATAACATTCTCAAAAGGAAATTAGGTTAACAATTGTTGAGACATTATAGTTTTGTGACAAAGGTGGTCTCCATAAGCAGAACACTTGCTATACATTCATGGAAGTATATAGCTTAATAACATATTTTAGGAAACTGCAAGACACAATTACATCTAGGATATTGCAAAGACATTATTTTTTTTTAACACTTTATTGTCATTTTCAACAAAGCAAAGAGACATAACTTTGATGGGGCCGGATTCTTGACTACCTGATTATCTCCAAGAATCCTCTCAGGTCGCCAGGATCTTTTTATCTGCTAAATAGTGTGTAGGGGAGGAAATCCAATTATTAGTACATATTCACCCGAATCAAATCTCATTTAGGAAGGACCACTGACTCAGAATCTAAAATGTATACGATTTTATTACAACCAGAAATAACTGCACATACAAACACCTTAGCACAAGGTGAAGAAGATAAATGGGCACTAAAACAAACACAAGTCTGCGCAAGAGTCTCATACGACTCAAAACAAAAAGAATAACAAGCTCAAGAAGCATAAGAAATGCAATGGTCAATCTAATATCTACATTAGGAATCATTAGCCTAAAAGAAAACGGTTAGTCTTTCCCTACTCTATCTCTAAGGTGACGTCCCTACTTAGCATTTCCCTTCCCAGGCAAGAGAATAAAAGGTGGCAGAAGTGAAGACTTCCTAAGAAGTACATTCACTTAGTCAGAGCTCGTTCTAAAATGCTCCTTCTAGCTTCCCATCTAAACCTCAACTGCCCAACCCACGGGGCACTGTCCCTAATTTAAAATCCCAAAAACGTAGAACACGCCCTTCGGCACACCTCTTCAGCCAGGTCTTCTTCCAGTACTTTTCCAGCGAAACTTGTCTCTCATCCAACGACGGTTAGCTTGACCTTGGGTCCCAAGCACCTTCTCCGCTGAAAGTATCATCCGCACATTTCAATGTACTCCCCTGTTGGCTTCTCGTAACATCCTAACTCCTAAAACAAAGACCTAGTCTCACTAACAAGCTAAATGTCCTTGCACCTGCAACAGAAACATTGGAATGAAAACTTTTTCTCTTCTCTAATATTTTTCCTCGTTCTGCAAACCAAAGCCTTTACCAAGGGAAATCACTTTCGGCCTACAACGTTTAGCTAACATAAGAAAATGAACAGGCCTTTCTCTTCAACGTATATGCGATCAGGCCTTTACACTGTTAAACACATTACTAAATCACACATTAAGCATTAGTTTCATCACTTTTATACATAAATAAGCAACTTGCACGTGTAACTTTAACATGGCACACGTTTAACCTAATACATTGTATTACGTAAAACTAATCATTATGCTTTTACTAAAATACATTCACGATAATCTGCAACACTACTTTGTCATGGAAAACATGGTTACATTTCTAATCACCTCTATGTTAAACGATTCTAGTAATACATTTCTATGGCACCCTTAACCTACATTGATTAATATGCGGGTGCTGACTAACGGTGAATATGGTGCACCCCTACAAATTTCAGAATATCATGACGCTCTATCAACTTCTTGCAGTATAAAAACAGGTTTGTACAAAAGGAATGCAACGCGACATAGCAATGTACATACAGTCGTATCAGTAATTATAATATAGGGCACTTTCTCAGTCCATACCCTCTGGGTCAGCAGTAATTTGTATAACATAAATTACGACATAGGCAGCACTCATATCAATACCAGGTCCCCTGGTCCCTGATCAGTTTCATCTCAACGTAGATTTGCGATTTCCAGCCCAGTCCCCAACCACCCTATTATTGCCGTCTTGTTCTCAGTGCTCTACTGCCTCCTCTCCCTCTCGTGCCTCCGGCACTTCTCCGCCAGGCGTCTCACCTTTAGTCAGCAAATATCATTGGTATAGCGCCCAGAAGTTTTTAGGCCGGCTACGCGGGGATAGAAGCTCACTATAAACCTCTGTTTGCGTGCTGCAATACAACATATCTCTACTCCAGTCGGTGATGGAAGGATTCAGGCCTTTTGACCAGCGCTGTGCCACACAGCGTCTGGCAATTAACAAGCCCATGTCTACTAACCTGCGAATTACTTTGGGAAGTAGTTTAGAGTACCCCAACAAAGCCAGTGTGGGATCTGGTAACATTGGTGTGCCTATAAAACTGCTTAGTTCCTTAAATACCAAGACCCCAAAAAACGCATTCCAGGACATGACCAACCTAAATGGAAAAAATACGCCCTGGGTTCCTCACAGCGATAACAGGCATTGTGTCTCGCAGTCCATATGGACATAGTCTCTCCGGTGTGTAATACACCCTATTTAGGAACTTAACATGGATGAGCCTGTATCTCCCATTCAGCGCGATCCGCTTTGTGTTTTTGCAGCAATACTTCCAAGTGACCTCGTCTAGCTCTCTATCTAAGTCAGTTTGCCAAGCTAGTCTCGACTTAATGTAAAAGTTTAGCCGATACCCCAATGATAATTTTCCTTTATAGTATATGTAAGTGGTGTGACTTCAGGTGGCTCATCTAGGTCGGGGACTAGGGTGTCTATCATTGCGTGCCTCATTCTGTGAAATTGAAACCTTTGGAGTAGTGTAGCAGTATTGTCAGGCCCCACAAACTGTTCCCACGTCTTGGCCTTCCCCTCTAGGAACATATCCCCAATAGTCGTCGCTCCCATGGAGTTAAGCACTCTAGTCACTCCTGTATCTTTGCACGAGGGTAGCCAGTGGCACCACTCTAAGGGGGCCAGCGGGGAGTATAATATCGCACCAGCATGCAACTTCAACAGATGGTGCCAGGCATGTCTCGTCGCACTTATGGAATCTATACTTGCGTTCCTGCGGTCAGGGGGTGTAGTCAGGTGGTGTAAACAACATGGCGGGCAGCGGACGGGGAGGGGATGCCACTCGTTCTATTTGTATATGCGGCGTGTCTGGAGAGCCGTGTATCCATTGGTAAGCATGAACGCTTTGTGCTACCCTGTAGTATAAATCAAGATCCGGTGCCCCTAGCCCGCCTAAACAGTAAGGAAGTGGAAGAAAATCCCATCTGACCCTAGCTTGTTTACCTGCCCATGCAAGTTTAGTCAGTAGCATGTTAAGTGTGCTGAAGAAAACCCCGGGGAGGACCATAGGGACATTGGAGAACAGGAACAAAAAACGTGGGAGTACTACCATTTTCATGATTGATATACGCCCAAGTAGCCACAGCAGTAGTCGGATCTATTTCTTCTCCCAGCTTACTAATAGCAACCCCATAGTTCTCACGGAACACCACTTCCGAGTCCATATGTATCATTATACCTAAATATCGGACTGACTCTGTCGTCCACTGTAACGGGTATTCCGGTGTAAAAGGGACAGTCATCGGATCGGGGTGAGAGGAAAGATTGTAGACTTAGCCCAGTTTATTCTCAGTCCCGAGATCGCCCCAAATTTCACTACCTCCCTTAGTGTAGGGGACAGATTTTGCTCAGGATCCCTAATGTAGAGAAGCGTGTCATCAGCATACATGGTGACTATGAGCCGGTAGGTTGGGAAACGTATACCCCTATGATTATGGTACTCCCGCAGGGCACATGCTAACGGTTCAGCCACCAGCGCATATAAAATCCGGGATAAGGGGCATCCCTGTTGTGTGCCCCTGGTGATGTATATCCGGTCTGTAACGGAAACGCCAAGTTTTATTCTAGTAGTTGGTGAGTTATACAAAACCCCCATCATTTGTAGGAACATATTTCCCCCTCCCATCCTAGTCAGAACAAGCTTCATAAATTGCCATTCAACTGAGTCAAAAGTCTTTTCCATGTCCAAAAAGACCGCCACTGCCTGCATGTCTTGCCTGGTGTGCTGTATCGCCCCAAAGACCGTTCTTAAATTGCAAGTCAGGTTCCTACCTGGGATAAATCCCTACCTGGGACGAATCCTGTTTGTTCTGGGGCCACTAAGTACGAAACTAGCGGTGTAAGTCGGGCAGCAAGGATTTTTGCGTATAGCTTAGTGTCCACATTTAGTAGGGACAGGGGTCGGTATGAAGAACATTCAGCCAGAGCTTTACCGGGTTTCAAGATCGCGACTATGACCACTTCTCTCATGGACGCCGGCATAATGCCGTCCACCACCATTTCCTCAAACAATGTAACTAAGTGTGGGATTAATATATCGTTAAATTCTTTGGAAAAAGAAACCATAAGCCCGTCTACCCAGGGGGCACTACTCGATTTCCTCCCTGCCAGAGCAGACAGAATCTCCTCTCTCTCAATTGGGCACATTAGGTATTCGCGTTGTTCGTTGGCTAGCCAAGGTAGCTTCACATGAGTCAGATATTCTAACGTTTCCGACTCCACACCCTCATCGCGGGAGTGGTGCAATGTCGAGTGGTACTGACGGAACCGCTCCAATATCGCTGTCTCCCCCGTCATGAGCTCTCCTTGTTCGTCTCGAACTTCAGACACCACCGTAGCCTCTCTACGCTTCTTCAGGCCAGAACTGCGCCCGGGTGCTCTCCCTCACCATACGTGTGTGCAGTCGCATATTTACCTAAATGATTGAGCACCGCGTCTGCCGTTTCATGGTATTCATCTAAGAGCATTTTGACTGTCGCTGCTTCAGCGTCAGTCGCGCCAGCAACCAATTGGGGTTCTAACACTCTAACAGTTTAAGGTAGCCCTCCAAATCAGAGAGTCTTTTTCGGAGTGTTCGAAGTACCCCAGAGTGTTTCGCCATAGCTATTCCACGAATTCCACGCTTCCCATACAGTTGCGAATGTGTCTACTGAGCCAATATTATGGGTAAAAAAAGTGTCTATCGAGTCTTTCCGGGCCTACCGATCGATCGAGAGTTGGGTTCAAAACACAATTAAAATCGCCCCCCCCCCCCCGAGTTGAGGTTTCCCAACATGGGCCCGCATCTTGTCAGTGAGGGAAGTATAGAATCTCGGCTAGTCATAGCTAGGGCCATATACGTTAACCATAATCAAGTCCATTCCCTTCCCTATTCATCGTGATATAACATATCTACCCTCCGGGTTCGAATCAATTGGTTCCAGTTTAAGGCGAAATTTTGGATTCACCCAAGTGACCACCCCTCTCGCATGAGTAGTGAAGCCCACCCCATGTGTGTTCCCCAACAGGTTTCTGCTGTGAAACATGGCGCTGCTCAGGGGTAGATGTGACTCTTGTAGTAAGGCGATATCTATTCGATGTCTAACCAGTTAAGCAGTGACCTTTCGTAATTTTCTATGGTCGTTGAGGCCCCTAACATTCCAAGTCAGGGCTCGCAGCCCAGATTTTGTATCCACAGCGTGCTCACTCTGACTCATCATTGCACTCGACAGGTATCAGCGTGTAGCCCGGGGAGCAATGCCCGCTGGGCTCAGAGGTATTTCTGACCATTCAAACCTAACATTCCAGAAAACATTGCAACATGTCTGTCTCAATACCCTACCCCCCCCCCCCCCACCCACGCCAAGCATTTCCCAACTGCGCGTTGGTGAGACCCCCCCACAAAACCCCTGGTCATCATAACAAAATCACATCTAACAACTCTGTGATCACGGTATATGAGGCTATACTCAGTTTGCGGCGCACGCATGTAGGCGGACGTTGCCAGCACGTGTTGCACTGAGACTTCGGTAGGCTAACTGCCCATTGCCGTCTGCCATCCCGTTTATCTATTTGCATTAGGGATCAAATCAAGTGGCCCAACCATTCTCCTTGTCCTCGTATGAGGTATAGCACTATTCCCAGAGCAAAGTGCGCAGCTTGACTTTAATTTTGAGGCTTATTATCCTTCCCCAACCCTCAGACCAACTGCCTCGCAACCCCTGACTGTAGCTCCGCATATGTATACGTCACAACAACAGTTTTAGCAAGCTGCCCCCCAAAGTCCACATCTTATCTGTTCAGAAGGAGGGATCTCTCGCTAGTCCTGTTCATCCAGCCCTCCTCCATCAGCACCTTCTATCGCAGCATGTTCCGGGCTCCTCCGCCTGTCTCTTGCCCACTCCTTCAGTGCCTTCTGCAGCACCTCGGGGTCTGTGAAAATCCTACACTGTCCCTGTCTATTAACTCGTAGTCTCGCCTGATACAACATGGCGTAGTTGATATTCTGATCTCGTAATTGCCTCTTGAGCGGGGCAAATTGCTTGCGAGCTGCCTGTACTCGGGCTGTAAAGTGAGGATAAAGTGAGATCGTAGATCCTTCAAACTGCAAGGGCTGTTTCTCTCTAGCTAGCTTCAAGGCAGTATCCCGATCCCTGTAGTTTAGGAGTTTAGCAATAATAGCTCGCGGTGGGGCCCCCGGGGCAGGTCTCGGGCCAAGGGAGCGGTGTGCTCTTTCCACTACAAACATGGAAGAAAACTTGTCGGGCCCAGGAGGGTGTGGAGCAGTTTTTCCACAAAGAGCTCCATGTCCCCTACTTGCATTGATTATGGCAGTCCCGTAATACGTATGTTACATCTCCGAGAACGGGCTTCAAGGTCTTCTGCCTTATCTTGCAGGGTTTGTAGCTCTTTGGTCATCTGCTTCTGTGTTGTGTTCATGTCTGACTGTGCCTCTTCCACTTCGGTAACTCTGTGTTCCGCGATATCTATCCTCTCTACTTGCTTGTCCATGCATTCTGTCGTCCAGTCCATCCGGTATGACAGGTAGTCCAGTTTAGAGTCTATAGGGGACAGACTGGCCTGTAGGCTTTACTGCATGGAAGCCAGCATGGTGCGAATATCTCCATCAACCTGCTCCGGGGTCTCGTCTTGGGCGTCAGGGCCCTCCTCCAGTGTGTTGTCTCTGGTCCTTGATTTTCGCTGGTCAAAGGATAATTTTGGCTGAGTTTTGTCAACTTTCCCCATTGTGAGGGCGGAGGTTTCACACTCGCAGCAGGTCTTAGTGCGTGGCAAACTATGGTGGGCAAGGCTCTCCTTCACTCGGGCTTAAAAAACCGGTCTGCCCAGGTATTTCGATAGCGCAAGGTGCAGTAGACGTTGTGGCGCCCCACTCCCAAATGGCAGGCCAACATTCTCTCAATTCGTGCTGCATGAAAGCGTATCTAAGTGAGTGTTATAGGTGCTGCTCTCACAGCTAGAGACTTACCCCAGCCACATGTGTCAATCGACAGGGAGCAATGCGTGCAGCGCAGTAGGTCGCAGGCTCTGCGCGTGCTGACCTCCTCACATATGCGTACTCTGTAACAGTTGGTGCAATCCACCTCAGCATCTCCGGTGTCCTGCGACGCCTCGCCAGGCCCTTATCAAAGACACGGGGTTTAGCGCTTTCGTCTCTCTTCATGAGTGCCACAAGAGAGGCCTGCAGCCTTCCAGGGGGATTAGGATTTCATGTGTCTTTCTGTCAGACACCGCAGTAATTAAAGTCTGAGGGCCTGTCACCAGCACAACCCCGGCGGCGTTGCACGGGCCGCAGGCCGAGTTCTCGTTGTCTCTGCCCGGCGGCGTCCCGCAGCCAGCCGGCGGGGTACTCACGCTAGCGGATTACCCCCTAATCAGTGGTGGGTAGTGCGGGACTGTGGCCCCGAAACGCTGCTTTGGGCAGGATCCGGAGTGCTTAATATCCCGGCCAGCTCCTCTTCTCCCTCTGGGCCTGGGCGCCCTGTAGGCCCCAGACGTCACCCGGGGCAGCTCCGGCAACATCCGACGTCCGGTGCCAGCCTCCCGCCAAGCTTCGGTCAGGTCCGTAGCCAACGCCTCCTTAGGAGCTGCTGCGTTCTCAAGCGCGCCCCGCAGGCAGGCCTTTCAACTGCCAGTCTGGGTCAGCGGCTCCCCTCACCTCGTCGCTGCAGGCCTCAGTGGGTCGCACTCAATCTGGGGGATCAGATCACACAGCTTCGGATTGCGGCCACGTCAGTTTTTCAAAACACAGCCAATGTGTGGGGTCGGCCTTCCGACGTCCAGGGTAGCATAGTTGCAGCGATTGTGGTTACTCCAATGCAGGATTCCTGACGGATTAAGAGATGGCTCGACGGAGCTTTCTGCTTAGGCGGCCATTTTCGGTGCAGGCAAGCTCTGCCTCCTTTGCAAAGACATAAATAATAGTTGCTGTTTAATATACTGTGCTTGGACTTACCTGACTCCACTCCAAATAGGTTTCCTGAAAAGCCGTCAGTGTGTAGGATCCCATACACCTTTTCCTCTCAGGGCAAGAGGTTCACAGGCCTGGGAGAACCATCACAAGTTGGCTGGGTTGCTAGGTGGGCTTTGGATGCCAGGGCTCTTACACTCACACATAGATAATTTCTAAATTTTAGAACAATACAAAGTACCACAACAGGAAAACATTCACGTGATAGTAAATCTGTATAACACAAATTAGGTAATTTACCCATTCAATAAGTCCCTAATGACTATTTTGTGCTACTGAAGGTTAGAGTGTAGGTTCACCTATAGGAAAAGAAGCATGATCAAAATCATTAGGTGAACCGATATAAAACTTAGGTAGACTCAAAAAGATTGCACCACAGTGTAGCAACTTCAAAAACTCAAACTTGTCATGCTGATATTAATACAATGACAGTATCATATTCAAGGATTTCCAATGTGCTATATAGTAATCACAGCAGTACACATCACCATTTAAAACCACCTTATGTGGTCAACAACTTATCCTTGATAATCAAGCAAAGATTACAGTAGTCTGTCACCTGTAGACCAAGATTGTTACATTTGCATTCATATGCATGAACTGATATTTACCTTTATGGGAAGAAGTTGCCAGTGACATTTTGGCATAAACTCTTCCCTTCTTCCTCACCACTGTCATCTTCATTTGGCAATTCTTCTACATCACCCCGGCCCTCCTCATCGTAGTCATGGAATGTTCAGCTTCCAAGCAATGTTATGTAGCATTCAAATGAGCATTGTTACCTTGCACACTTTCTGAGGTGAATAGAGGAGGGCTTTACCAGATTTAACCAAACAACAGAATCAAGTTTTCATAAGTTCAAAGTGCACTCCACAGGTCTACGAGTTCTACCATGTGCCTCATTGAATCAGACTTCCCCATGCGTTGTTGGATTGGTGGAGTGGTAGTAACAACCAAGGTCTATTAGGATACGCTGTGTTTCCTACAAAACATAAAATATGAACATAATGTAAGTTTTAGAAAAGTTAGCAAAGTTGACATATTATTATGGGATTAACACATATATTTACACAGAGCACTTATCAACAAGCAAGGCCATCACAATTCCAGATTGTGTCATTTGCTGCTGTATCCTGCTCTTGTGAACCAGAAGAGAATTTTGGGTGGATCCAGGGAAGCATGTGCACAGACTAGTGACGTACACATCAGTTAGGCAAACCACTTGCACATTTTTTGAATGAAAGTTTTGCTGTACACTTATTCGCTGTTGTGTGGAGGTACCAAAGCAATATGTGTCCCCAAGGCTGGCTTTAGAGTGGTTGGCGCCCGGTTCGAAACAATCATTTTTGGTGCCTCCTGTGCCCCCCATGACAACCTCCTAGGATTCGCTCACGACCACCAGGTAAAAGTGCCCCTCATCTCTCTCACATACATTTCAATTGTTTAAACAAACACTTTCAGCAACATTAGGAATAGATAAAGAAAGACTGAGAAATAAAACCAGAATGTCCTAAACTATTTTATGCAGTTTGCATGCAGCTCTTTGATGACAGTTCGTTACAGTCACTATTCTATATTAAGGTTGTATCTTATGAACTGCAGTAACAAAAGGATTTCTGTGACAAAAGCAGTACTCCACTCAGCTATCCACATAAAATACAGATCTGTGATCTGCACTGTATGTGTTCTTTGCAGCAGGCATATGAACCCTCTGCGCTAATTTATGGAGAGTCAAAACTGCCCCTAAACAACATTCTTATCTTTCTCTCTAGCAGGAACATTAACCCCAAGAGCTAGCTTGACATTTTTAATGCTGCCTGAAAACTGGATGCACAAGGAAGTCTGCAAAAGATGTTTTTAAATCGTAGGTTATTGCTAAACACAGCATCCCACTGAGGTCAGCACCCCCTTCCCAGGTAAGTTGCCAGTGCAGCTGCAACAGTTGCACTGCCTTAAAGCCAGCCCTGTGTGTCCCCCCTCAATGACACCTATGACATGTGGAATGACACCCAAAGCATTAAATTCTGCTTTCACATTGTTCAATTCATCTGCACTATTGGATGTAGCTGTTCCTGTGGGTCAGCATCACTGCCATGATTTCCTGTGGTATACCACTAAAAGTTGCTTGGAACATCCTGTTTCCGTCTCCTTCAGTGGTTTGGCAGGAGTATGTGGCTGTTTTCAACAGCGGTGCGATTGCTGGAGGATTTCGGCTCACAGGCGGAAGTTGCGGCTCAAGCTGATGGCAGAAATCCAAGATAGTTTGACAGTGTATGTAAAATGTCCTGATGACTTCACGTTCTTGCATAACAGCAAGGTCAGGAAAAGGGTAGAACATTATAGGTTGCAGTCTACGCACTTTGGCAGGGTTGTTCTGTTGAGGTTGGAGGATATTTCTAAAAATACAACAGTTAGAAAGATAAGTATACATGTCGATTAAATAATGTAATGCATTTTTCTTTACTATTTTCACTATTATGAAGTCCTAAAAAGATCATGAAGTTATTGATGCCTACACTCACATTCCAACACATACATATGAATAACATTTTCCACTTAATGTGTGTTTACCCTCGGCAAAAAAGGGGTTTTATTAGACATTTTGTAACGTATACTCAGCTATCATGAAAGGGGAAATAAAAATATATTAAAATTGACTGAAGGCCACATTTTTTTAAATCTGGTAATTAATTTCGGGCTTAGAAAAGATGAACTTTTTCACTATGATTTGTCCTGTTAATTTTTTTAAATTTAAATTTTAAAAGACCGCCAACAGCAGTTAAAAGTGTGCTGTGTACAACACTGGTATACAGTTCACTCCATCCATTGCACATAGAAAATATTAGATGTAATCAAAAGCATATTTTTGCGGTTAACTGAGTTTTTACCACTTAAGCCACCATTGTTGGTGTTGCTAGGGATTTTTTTCTCTTATTTTTCAAGTATTCCCTCAGCAAATGACGAGTACCTGACCTCTGCGTCATGACAGAAGGAAATAGTACATCTCGTAGGTGTAACCTCTGGCAAAGTAGTACACACCCATAGGTTAACATAGGGTGATTGCTTTGCCAATATCCAATGGTTTTGAAATTCATCCTTTGACACATGTATGCGTCGCAGTAATGTTCACCTTCTGTAACAGATTTTCACTTGCTTCCTAGCTTTGGTGCTGTTCAGACCTTCTCTGAGTTTATTGCTCCACCTAAACTGTTGGCAACCATGGCAGAGACTACTGTACTGGGCCCCTAACATCACTCCGGATGAGTTGGAGATGATGAGGTCCTGTCCCAGTATGCCCACTGTATGGGATGCCACGGCAGCAGGTAAGGACATTATTTCTCAAATATTCTGGCTATTAACACAATTTTATTTTTCACAGGCAGCCCTATGATGTGTCATTGAAAACACTGTTGAGATGTGGCACATGTTAAATCAACTTCACAGGAAAAATATGTGCTTGTATATAATGGTAACTATTCATATTTGTGCACATTGACATTGGAAAGTGCTTCCATTAAGTTGTATTTGTTGGCAAATCTAAAAACGCAGTTCATACAGAAATATTATGAGTCAATGTTACATGTGCAATGTGTTTACATGGTGGTATGTCGTGCTCGAGTAATGTTACCTTTGATGTACATTGAAATTGGAAAAGGTTGTGGAGATAATGCTTGATTTTCTAAATTTTAATTTAGTTTATCACGATACTATCAACACACTATATAATGAGATACACATAGGCAGAGAGTAAGAGACACACAGGCAAAGTGGCCTAGAAATACATATACACAGGTTAGGGACACATATCTACAATTCCCTATTTATACTGCTACAAATGAGAAAACTTACATAGTTATAGGTTGTAGTTAGCAATTGATAGTTACATTCTATTGTATTTGAATTACAGGTCAACATTACGTATATTATAACAGCTTGAAATCACATATATTCTAGGACCCCAGAAAGTGATCTGGGATGTGGGTATGTGTGTGTATATTTATATATAAATATATATATTCACTGAAAAAAACATAGGTTTCAGGCACGTTATAGTTAGAAATTAGCTTTAAAAAAACCTTAGAAATTCACTGAAAAAACCATAGGTTTTAGGGAAAGTTATAGTTAGTTGGACATTTCATTCGTACAAAACCAGAGAAATTCCCCTGTTATAGTTAGTTCAGCTGACTATTACTCGCGCCCCCACAATGCACTGCAGATGACGTCACATATTACATCACTCGTGACATGGTCAGTGACATCACTGATGACATCACTGATGACATCTCAATGAAATTTTTATTTTTTCTTGGCCGGATTCGCGCACCCAGCGCGATTTCGGACGATTTAAAAAAAAAAATGCTATTTTGGGCCCTGGGGGTCCTTGTGGGACCCCCTGAGCAGACCTAGGGGGTCAGGGTGTTTCTACCCTGCCCCCTTTTCTTGTTTTGCGCATTTGTTTCACTGTTTTCTTGTGCCTCGGTTCTACCGAGGCACAAGATGGCTGCCAACACTTCCTGGTTTGAAGTGCTGACAGCCAGTTAGAATGCAGGTCGTGATCGGCAGGGTGCACGGCCATAGATATTGAAACTTTTAATTTTTTGATTTTCTCAACAACTACTTTGCTATGGGAAATTGATTTTTTCACCTCTTTTTCTTGAAATTCTCAGGAGCTACTGAACGGATTTACACCATTTAACAAAAATAATTCTTTCTGAACCAAGGGTTACCTTTTTGCCAAATTTGTTGTAATTCCGTTGAGCAGTTTATGTTGTAGCCGTATCTAAAGTTTCCTATGGAAAATAACATGGAGAAAACACGTTTTGGGACCCCTTTTTTCTCGGCCCCCGCTTGGCAAATCACTCTGAAACTTTCAGGATAGGAGCTGACAGTAACGGGCCCTAAGTTTTGAAAATTTCGCAAAGATACGTCAGCCGGCGCCAAAGTTATTGCGAAAACAAAAAATGAGTTTCCTATGGAAACTATGTCCTAACTATAACTATCTACTGGCGACCGCCAGTAGATAATATATATATATATATATATATATATATATATATATATATATATTACCTACTAGCGGTCGAGTGGGAGTACTACCATTTTCATGATTGATAAACGTCCAAGTAGCGACAGCGGTAGTCAGATCTATTTCTCTATGTCTTCTCCCAGCTTACTAATAGCAACCCCATAGTTCTCACGGAACACCACTTCCGAGTCCGTATGTATCATTATACCTAAATATCGGACTGACTCTGTCGTCCACTGTAACGGGTATTCGGGTGTAAAAGGGACAGTAATCGGGGTGAGAGGAAAGATTGTAGACTTAGCCCAGTTTATTCTGAGTCCCGAGATCGCCACAAATTTCACTACCTCCCTTAGTATAGTCGACAGATTTTGCTCATGATCCCTAACGTAGAGAAGCGTGTCATCAGCATACATGGTGACTATGAGCCGGTAGGTTGGGAAACATATACCCCTATGATTATGGTAATCCCGCAGGGCACATGCTAACGGTTCTGCCACCAGCGCTTATAAAATCTGGGATAAAGAGCATCCCTGTCGTGTGCCCCTGATGATGTATATCGGGTCTGTAACGGAAACGCCAAGTTTTATTCTAGCAGTTGGTGAGTTATACAAAACCCCCATAATTTGTAGGAACATATTTCCCCCTCCCATCCTAGTCAGAACAAGCTTCATAAATTGCCATTCAACTGAGTCAAAAGTCTTTTCCATGTCCAAAAAGAACGCCACTGCCTGCACGTCTTGCCTGCTGTGCTGTATCGCCCCAAAGACCGTTCTTAAATTGTAAGTCAGGTTCCTACCTGGGACGAATCCTGTTTGTTCTGGGGCCACTAAGTACGAAACTAGCGGTGTAAGTCGGGCAGCAAGGATTTTTGCGTATAGCTTAGTGTCCACATTTAGTAGGGACAGGGGTCGATATGATGAACATTCAGCCAGAGCTTTACCGGGTTTCAAGATCGCGACTATGACCACTTCTCTCACGGACAGCGGCATAATGCCGTCCACCACCATTTCCTCAAACACTGTAACTAAGTGTGGGATTATTAGATCGTTAAATTCTTTGTAAAAAGACACCGTAAGCCCACCTACCCAGGGGGCACTACCCGACTTCATCCCTGCCAGCGCAGACAGAATCTCCTCTCTCTCAATTGGGCGCATTAGGTATTCGCGGTGTTCGTTGGCTAGCCAAGGTAGCTTCACATGAGTCAGATATTCTAACATTTCCGACTCCACACCCTCATCGCGGGAGTGGTACAATGTCGAGTGGTACTGACGGAACCGCTCCAATTTCGCTGTCTTCCCCGTTATGAGCTCTCCTTGTTCGTCTTGAACTTCAGACACCACCGTAGCCTCTCTACGCTTCTTCAGGAGGGAGGCCAGAACTGCTCCCGGGTGCTCTCCCTCACCATACGTGCGCGCCGTCGCATATTTACCTAAATGATTGAGCTCCGCATCTGCCGTTTCATGGTATTCATCTTAGAGCATTTTGTCTGTCGCTGCTTCAGCGTCAGTCGCGCCAGCAACCAATTGGCGTTCTAACAGTTTAAGGGAGCCCTCCAAATCAGAGAGTCTTTTTCGGAGTGTTCAAAGTACCCCAGAGTGTTTCGCCATAGCTATTCCACGAATGCAGACTTTGAACGCTTCCCATACAGTTGCGAATGTGTCTACTGAGCCAATATTATGGGTAAAAAAAGTGTCTATCGCCTCAGCAATCTCCAACCTAAAAGCAGCATCAATCAAGGAATATGGAGGGAAGCACCAGGGAAAAGTGGGAATCCGTTTCTCCGGGGTGACCACAACTAATAGTATAGGGGAGTGATAAGAGAGAGTACGAGGGAGCAGATTACATTCCCTTACCCTCGCGAATAAGTTCTGAGAAGTTAACCAATAATCAATCCTTGTATGCAAATCATGGAATGCTGAGTAGTGCGTATATCCGCCTCTAGTCGGGTTATGATGCCGCCACACATCCGTCAGTTCCAGTTGCGCCATTGCATCCGCAATGGCGTGAGCCGCAGCCGTGACGCGTCTTTCCGGGTCTACCAATAGATCGAGAGTTGGGTTCAAAACACAATTAAAATAGCCCACCCCTCCCCCCAGAGTTGAGGTTTCCCAACATGGGCCCGCATCTTGTCAGTGAGGGAAGTATAGAATCTCAGCTCGCCTTAGCTAGGGCCATATACGTTAACCACAACAAGTCCATTCCCTTTCCTATTCATCGTAATATAACATATCTACCCTCCGGGTTCGAATCAATTGGTTCCAGTTTAAGGCGAGATTTTGGATTCACCCAAGTGACCACCCCTCTCGCATGATTAGTGAAACCCGCCCCATGTGTGTTCCCCAACAGGTTTCTACTGTGAAACATGGCGCTGCTCAGGGGTAGATGTGACTCTTTTAGTAAGGCGATATCTATTCGATGTCTAACCAGTTAAGCAGTGACCTTTCGTAATTTTATATGGTCGTTGAGGCCCCTAACATTCCAAGTCAGGGCTCGCAGCCCAGATTTTGTATCCACAGCGTGCTCACTCTGACTCATCATTGCACTCGACAGGTATCAGCGTGTAGCCCGGAGAGCAATGCCCCGCTGGACTCTGAGGTATTTCTGACCATTCAAACCTGACATTCCAGAAAACATTGCAACATGTCTGTCTCAATACCCTACCCCCCACCCCACCCACGTCAAGCATTTCCCAACTGCGTGTTGGCGAGACCCTCCACAAAACCCCTGGTCATCATAACAAAATCACATCTAACAACTCTGTGATCACGGTATATGAGGCTATACTCAGTTTGCGGCGCACGCACATAGGCGGATGTTGCCAGCACGTGTTGCACCGAGACTTCGGTAGGCTAACTGCCCCTTTGCCATCTGCCATCCCGTTTATCTATTAGCATTAGGTATCAAATCAAGTGGCCCAACCATTCTCCTTGTCCTCGTATGAGGTATAGCACTATTCCCAGAGCAAAGTGTGCAGCTTGACTTTAATTTTGAGGTTTATTATCCTTCCCCAACCCTCAGACCAGCTGCCTTGCAACCCCTGACTGTAGCTCCGCATTTGTATACGTCACAACAACAGTTTTAGCAAGCTGCCCCCCAAAGTCCACATCTTATCTGTTCAGAAGGAAGGATCTCTCGCTAGTCCTGTTCATCCAGCTCTCCTCCATCAGCGCCTTCTATCGCAGCATGTTCCGGGCTCCTCCGCCTGTCTCTTGCCCACTCCTTCAGTGCCTTATGCAGCACCTCGGGGTCTGTGAAAATCCTACTCTGTCCCTGTCTATTAACTTGTAGTCTCGCCTGATACAACATGCTGTATTCGATATTCTGATCTCGTAATTACCTCTTGAGCAGGGCAAATTGCTTGCGAGCTTCCTGTACTCAGGCTGTAAAGTCAGGATAAAGTGAGATCGTAGATCCTTCAAACTGCAAGGACTGTTTCTCTCTAGCTAGCTTCAAGGCAGTATCCTGATCCCTGTAGTTTAGGAGTTTAGCAATAATAGGTCGCGGTGGGGCCCCCGGGCAGGTCTCGGGCCTAGGGAGCGGTGTGCTCTTTCCACTACAAACATGGAAGAAAATTTGTCGGGCCCAGGAGGGTGTGGAACAGTTTTTCCACGAAGAGCTCCATGTTCCCCACTTGCATTGATTACAGCAGTCCCGTAATACGTATGTTACATCTCCGAGAACGGGATTCAAGGTCTTCTGCCTTATCTTGCATGGTTTGTAGCGCTTTGGTCATCTGCTTCTGTGTTGTGTTCATGTCTGACTATGCCTCTTCCACTTCGGTAACTCTGTGTTCGGCGATATCTATCCTCTCTACTTGCTTGTCCATGCATTCCATCATCCAGTCCATCCGGTACGACAGGTAGTCCAGTTTAGAGTCTATAGCGGATAGACTGGCCTGTAGGCTTTTCTGCATGGAAGCCAGCATGGTGCGAATATCTCCATCAACCTGCTCCGTGGTTTCGTCTTGGGCGTCAGGGCCCTCCTCCGGTGTGTTGTCGCTGGTCCTTGATTTTTGCTGGTCAAAGGATAATTTCGGCTAAGGTTTGTCGACTTTCCCCATTGTGAGGGCAGAGGTTTCACACTCGCAGCAGGCCTTAGTGCGTGGCAAACTATGGCGGGCAAGGCTCTCCTCCACTCGGGCTTGAAAAACCGGTCTGCCCAGGTATTTCGATAGCGCAAGGTGCAGTAGACGTTGTGGCGCCCCACTCCCAAATGGCAGGACAACATTCTCTCAATTCGTGCTGCATGGAAGCGTATCTAAGTGAGTGTTATAGGTGCTGCTCTCACAGCTAGAGACTTACCCCAGCCACATGTGTCAATCGACAGGGAGCAATGCATGCAGCGCAGTAGGTCGCACGCTCTGCGCGTGCTGACCTCCTCACATATGCGGACTCTGTAACAGTTGGTGCAATCCACCTCAGCATCTCCGGTGTCCCGCGACCCCTCGCCAGGCCCTTATCAAAGACACGGGGTTCAGCGCTTTCGTCTCTCTTCATGAGTGCCACAAGAGAGGCCTGCAGCCTTCCAGGGGGATTAGGATTTCATGTGTCTTTTTGTCAGACACCGCAGTAATTAAAGTCTGAGGGCCCGTCACCAGCACGCCCCGGCCGCGTTGCACCGGCCGCAGGCCGAGATCTCGTTGTCTCTGCCCAGCGGCATCCCGCAGCCAGCCGGCGGGGTACTCACTCTAGCGGATTACCCCCTAATCAGTGGTGGGTAGTGTGGGACTCACTGTGGCACTGAAGCGCTGCTCTGGGAAGGATCCGGAGTGCTTAATATCCCGGCCAGCTCCTCTTCTCCATCTGGGCCTGGGCGCCCTGTAGGCCCCAGACGTCACCCGGGGCAGCTCCGGCAACATCCAACGTCCCGGTGCCAGCCTCCCGCCAAGCTTCGGTCGGGTCCGTAGCCAACGCCTCCTTAAGGACCTGCTGCGTTCTTAAGCGCGCCCCGCAGGCAGGCCTTTCAATTGCCACTCTGGATCAGCGGCTCCGGACTGGGCTCCCCTCACCTCGTCGCTGCAGGCCTCGCTGGGTGGCACTCAATCTGGGGGATCAGATCACACAGCTTCGGATTGCAGCCACTTCAGTTTTTCAAAACACCGCCAATGTGTGGGGACGGCCTTCCCGACATCCAGGGCAGCATAGTTGCAGCGATTGTGGTTACTCCAATGCAGGATTCCTGACGGATTAAGAGATGGCTCGACGGAGCTTTCTGCTTAGGCGGCCATTTTCGGTGCAGGCAAGCTCTGCCTCCTTTGCAAAGACATAAATAATAGTTGCTGTTTAATATACTGTGCTTGGACTTACCTGACTCCACTCCAAATAGGTTTCCTGAAAAGCCGTCAGTGTATAGGATCCCATACACCTTTTCCTCTCAGGGCAAGAAGTTCACAGGCCTGGGAGAACCATCACAAGTCGGCTGGGTTGCTGGGTGGGCTTTGGATGCCAGGGCTCTTACACTCACACATAGATCATTTCTAAATTTTAGAACAATACAAAGTACCACAACAGGAAAACATTCACGTGATAATAAATCTGTATAACATAAATTAGGTAATTTACCCATTCAATAAGTCCCTAATGACTATTTTGTGCTACTGAAGGTTAGAGTGTAGGTTCACCTATAGGAAAAGAAGCATGATCAAAATCATTAGGTGAACCGATATAAAACTTAGGTAGACTCAAAAAGATTGCACCACAGTGTAGCAACTTCAAAAACTCAAACTTGTAATGCTGATATTAATACAATAACAGTATCATATTCAAGGATATCCAATGTGCTATATAGTAATCACAGCAGTACACATCACCATTTAAAACCACCTTATGTGGTCAACAACTTATCCTTGATAATCAAGCAAAGATTACAGTAGTCTGTCACCTGTAGACCAAGATTGTTACATTTGCATTCATACGCATGAACTGATATTTACCTTTATGGGAAGAAGTTGCCAGTGACATTTTGGCATAAACTCTTCCCTTCTTCCTCACCACTGTCATCTTCATTTGGCAATTCTTCTACATCACCCCGGCCCTCCTCATCGTAGTCATGGAATGTTCAGCTTCCAAGCAATGTTATGTAGCATTCAAATGAGCATTGTTACCTTGCACACTTTCTGAGGTGAATAGAGGAGGGCTTTACCAGATTTAACCAAACAACAGAATCAAGTTTTCATGAGTTCAAAGTGCACTCCACAGGTCTACGAGTTCTACCATGTGCCTCATTGAATCAGACTTCCCCATGCGTTGTTGGATTGGTGGAGTGGTAGTAACAACCAAGGTCTATTAGGATACGCTGTGTTTCCTACAAAACATAAAATATGAACATAATGTAAGTTTTAGAAAAGTTAGCAAAGTTGACATATTATTATGGGATTAACACATATATTTACACAGAGCACTTATCAACAAGCAAGGCCATCACAATTCCAGATTGTGTCATTTGCTGCTGTATCCTGCTCTTTTGAACCTGAAGAGAATTGTGGGTGGATCTAGGGAAGCATGTGCACAGACTAGTGACGTACACATCAGTTAGGCAAACCACTTGCACATTTTTTGAATGAAAGTTTTGCTGTACACTTATTCTCTGTTGTGTGGAGGTACCAAAGCAATATGTGTCCCCAAGGCTGGCTTTAGAGTGGTTGGCGCCCGGTTCGAAACAATCATTTTTGGTGCCTCCTGTGCCCCCCATGACAACCTCCTAGGATTCGCTCACGACCACCAGGTAAAAGTGCCCCTCATCTCTCTCACATACATTTCAATTGTTTAAACAAACACTTTTCAGCAACATTAGGAATAGATAATGAAAGACTGAGAAATAAAACCAGAATGTCCTAAACTATTTTATGCAGTTTGCATGCAGCTCTTTGATGACAGTTCGTTACAGTCACTATTCTATATTAAGATTGTATCTTATGAACTGCAGTAACAAAAGGATTTCTGTGACAAAAGCAGTACTCCACTCAGCTATCCATATAAAATACAGATCTGTGATCTGCACTGTATGTGTTCTTTGCAGCAGGCATATGAACCCTCTGCGCTAATTTATGGAGAGTCAAAACTGCCCCTAAACAACATTCTTATCTTTCTCTCTAGCAGGAACATTAACCCCAAGAGTTAACTTGACCTTTTTAATGCTGCCTGAAAACTGGATGCACAAGGAAGTCTGCAAAAGATGTTTTTAAATCGTAGGTTATTGCTAAACACAGCATCCCACTGAGGTCAGCACCCCTTCCCAGGTAAGTTGCCAGTGCCGCTGCAACAGTTGCACTGCCATAAAGCCAGCCCTGTGTGTCCCCCCTCAATGACACCTATGACATGTGGAATGACACCCAAAGCATTAAATTCTGCTTTCACATTGTTCAATTCATCTGCACTATTGGATGTAGCTGTTCCTGTGGGTCAGTATCACTGCCATGATTTCCAGTTTTATACCACTAAAAGTTGCTTGGAACATCCTGTTTCCGTCTCCTTCAGTGGTTTGGCAGGAGTATGTGGCTGTTTTCAACAGCGGTGCGATTGCTGAGGATTTCCGCTCACAGGCGGAAGTTGCGGCTCAAGCTGATGGCAGAAATCCAAGATAGTTTGATAGTGTATGTAAAATGTCCTGATGACTTCACGTTCTTGCATAACAGCAAGGTCAGGAAAAGGGTAGAACATTATAGGTTGCAGTCTACGCACTTTGGCAGGGTTGTTCTGTTGAGGTTGGAGGATATTTCTAAAAATACAACATTTAGAAAGATAAGTATACATGTCGATTAAATAATGTAATGCATTTTTCTTTACTATTTTCACTATTATGAAGTCCTAAAAAGATCATGAAGTTATTGATGCCTACACTCACATTCCAACACATACATATGAATAACATTTTCCACTTAATGTGTGTTTACCCTCGGCAAAAAAATGGGTTTTATTAGACATTTTGTAACGTATACTCAGCTATCATGAAAGGGGAAATAAAAATATATTAAAATTGACTGAAGGCCACATTTTTTTTAAATCTGGTAATTAATTTCGGGCTTAGAAAAGATGAACTTTTTCACTAATATATATATATATATATATATTACCTACTGGCGGTCGCCAGTAGGTAGTTATAGTTAGGACCCTGTTTCCATTGGAAATCCGCAACATTCTATTTGGAATAACTTTAGCGCCGGTCGACGAATCCTCGCGAAATTTTCAAAATAGGTGGGGCGCTACGCTCCGCTCCTACCCTGAAAGTCTCGGGGGGATTCGTCAAGCGGGGGCTGAGAAAAAAGGGGGGTCCCAAAACGCGTTTTTCCCATGCATTTTTCCATAGGACCTTTAGACACAGCTACAGCCCGAACGGCTGAACAGAGTTACTTGAAATTTGGCAGAGAGGTAGTCCTCAGGTCAAGGAAGTGCCTTTTGTAGGTCTGGTGTAACTCTGTTCAGTAGTTCCTGAGAAAATAGCATTTAAATCAATATATATATCTGTGGCAGCTTACGGTGCGCTTACCGTGCGCTTACGGTAAGCTTACCGTACGCGTACGGTGACGTGCGCGAGCACGATTCTGATTGGCTGTTAGATCTTAGTAAACATTCGAATCGGTCAAAACCAGGAAGCGGCGGCCGCCATTTTCTCTCTCGCACTCTGAGGGGGGGAGGAAAAACAAAGGCAAAAAACATGTAAAGGGGCTGTTTAGACTGCTCCTAACCACCTAGCCTTGATGAAGGTGTCCCCAAAGAACCCCCAAGGCCAAAAAGTCAATATTTATTTTTTTCGAAAAATCGCCGATTACGCTTACCGTACGCGTACGGTAAAAAATATTTTTTTTAAAAAAATTAACAATACTCACCCCACCCCGTGTGCCAATGGTGCCCGAATGGCACCATTTGTGCATGGCATATAGTGTTAACGAAAATGTAAATGTTAAAAAAAAAAAAAATTAACCATACTCTCCCCACCCCGTATGCAAATGGTGGCCGAAGTGCACCATTTGTGCATGGCATATATAAACAATGAAAATGTAAAAGTTTACCTTGCACAACGAAGCGCATAATATGCCCTCCATGTGCGCACGGTGCGCGAAGCGCATCGTGCGTACATGGCCCATCCAGCGTAACGTGGGCACGCGGTGCGCATAGCGCACCGCGTGCCCACCGTGCGTGCACGGCACTAACTGCGTAAAGTGGGAGCGCGCACGGAATGAACTGCGTTAAGTGGGCGCGCACGCCACGAATGGCGTAAAGTAACTTAGCATTTAAAAAACCGTACAAATTTACTGAAAAAACCATAGGTTTCACACACGTTATAGTTAGGAATTAGCATTTAAAAAACCTTGCAAATTCACTGAAAAAACCATAGGTTTCACACATGTTATAGTTAGCTGGACATTTTACTGATAAAAAACCTATGAAATTCCCCCGTTATAGTTAGTGCAGGCAACTATAACTCACGCGACCGCAATCCTCTGCTGATGACATATGTGTCTTTATGAAAAAAAAATATTTGTAATATATGTATAGCTAAAATTTAATGGAAGAAGACATGGGCAAATAAGTGTCTAAATACAGTATTAGCATCAGCAGAGGATTGCGGTCGCGTGAGTTATAGTTGCCTGCACTAACTATAACAGGGGAATTTCATAGGTTTTTTATCAGTAAAATGTCCAGCTAACTATAACATGTGTGAAACCTATGTTTTTTTCAGTGAATATATATATATATATATTACCTACTGGCGGCCGCCAGTAGGTAGATATAGTTAGGACCTATTTTCCATAGGAAATCCGCAACATTCTATTTGGAATAACGTTGGCGCCGATTGACGAATCTTCGCGAAATTTTCCAAACTTTTGCCCAGCTCGGTCCGCTCCTATCCTGAAAATTTCACGGTGATTCGTCAAGCGGGGGCCGTGAAAAAAGGGGGGTCCAAAAACGTGTTTTCCCATGCATTTTCCCATAGGACCTGTTGACGCAGCTACAGCCCGAACTGCTGAACGGAATTACACCAAATTTGGCAAAGAGGTAGTCCTCAGTTCAGACTCGTGTCTCTTGCTTAAATGGTGTAAATCCGTTCAGTAGTTCCTGAGAAAATCATAGACATATCTATGGCCTCAGAGGATCCGCGCACCCTCCCCGCACCCAGCGCGCACCCTGCCGTGCACGGGCTGTCAACACTCCAGATCAGGAAGTGTTGGCAGCCATCTTGTGCCTCGGTAGAACCGAGGCACAAGAAACCTATAAAACAAACACGAAAAACGCAAAAAGGGGGCAGGGTAGAAACACCCTGAACCCCTAGGCCTGCTCAGGGGGTCCCACAAGGACCCCCAGGGCCAAAAAAAGCATTTTCTTTAAAAATAAATCATCGAGATTCACGCACCCAGCGCAAATTTCAGCCGGAAAAAAAAAAAGCGCGGGGCTCCCGCGCTTCTTCGGTAATTGGCACCCGGGGGGTCACATCCCGGGGGCAGAATTAAAAAAGTGTGGGAGGGGTCCCAATCCCCCCCACACTGCCCCGGGGACTGCCACCCACTGGGGCTCAAAGATAGTATATGCGGGGGGGGCTCACGCCCCCCCCGCAGCCCCGAGAACCGCAACCCCCGGGGGGGGGCTTCTTGAAAATGGGTAGGGGAGCTTGGGGACCGCCACCCCCCAGGGCCGGCTCCTGCAGTGTCCCGGGGTGCCCACCCCCGGGACATTGTAGTTTGCCCTGTCATTGCAAATTGCTTTGCTTCATTGAAGCGAGAGCAGGGAAACCTGCTCTCGCTTCAATGAAGCAAAGGTGATTGCTTTTTCCACATGGGGAGCAGCATGTTAGCTGCTCCCCATGTGGAAAAGCAATGCCGGCTCCCGCAGGACGCGGGGAGACAGCTGGGACCGTGGGGGGATTGTGGACCCACCACGGCCCCCAACAGAGGCCAGGCCCCTAGGGATGGGGTCCCTGGGGCCATAAGTGGCCTAGGAGAGGGGCCACATGGCCCCCCTCCCAGATTAAAAAGTAAAAAAAAAAACAATGGCCAGCCCCGGGAGATGGGTCCCCGGGGCCTTAAAGTGGCCAGAGGAGTGGGGCTATGCAGTCCCCCTCCATAAAAAATTATTTAAAAAAAAATAAGGGATTGGGTCCCCGGGGCAAATTATGGCCTCGGGAGGGGGGCCACGCGGCCTCCTTCCCGAGTTTTTTTTTTTATAAACAAAAATTGGGGGCAGGCCCTTGGGGTTGGAGTCCCCAGGGCCAAAAAAAATGGAAAAAGAAGGGGGGCTACAAAGCCCCCTTTTAAAAAAAGAGAAGAAAAAAAAAAGACCGGGATCGGGCCGGAGGCCACGCCCCCTCCTTACACCACTCTGCAAACGCGTCCCCCTGGCGCGTTTACAGAGGGGGAACTAATTCAAGGGGATTAAGTCCCCTTGAATCCTGAGGTCCCCTGGTGGCCAACTAGCCCACCAGGTACCTCCAGTATGCGCCAGGGAGCTGCATTGCAGAGAGGTGTAATGAGGCCACGCCCATTTTTACACCTCTCTGCAACGCAGCTCCCTGGCGTATACTGAAGGTACCTGGTGGGCTAGTTGGCTGCCAGGGGACCTCAGGATTCAAGGGGACTTAATCACCCAACTTAAAATACGCCACGGGGCGCGTTTGCACAGTATCAAAATAATCAGTATAACAACTAATGCATTAAAAATTGTCATTTACAAAACCTTTGAAATTCACTGAAAAAACCATAGGTTTCAGGCCTGATATAGTTAGGAATAAGCATTTAAAAAACCTTTGAAATTCACTGAAAAAAACATAGGTTTCAGGCCTGATATAGTTGGGAATTAGCATTTAAAAAACCTTTGAAATTCACTGAAAAAACCATAGGTTTCAGGCCTGATATAGTTAGGAATTAGCATTTACTTGAGATGTCATCAGTGATGTCAATGACCATGTCATGAATGATGTAATATGTGACATCATCAGCAGTGGATTGCGGGCGTGCGAGATGTAGTTAGTACAACTAACTATATCGGAGGAATTTCAATGGTTTTGTTCAAGTGAAATGTCCAGCTAGCTATAACACCCCTAAAACCTATTGTTTTTTCAGTGAATTTCTAAGGTTTTTTAAATGCTAATTCCTAACTATATCAGGCTTGAAACCTATGGTTTTTTCAGTGAATATATATATATAGATATATATATATTCACTGAAAAAAACATAGGTTTTAGGGACGTTATAGTTACAAATTAGCATTTAAAAATCCTTTGAAATGCACTGCAAAAACCATAGGTTTCAGGGACGTTATAGTTAGTTGGACATTTCACTCATAAAAAACCATAGAAATTCCGCCGTTATAGTTAGTTGAGCTAACTATAACTCTCACCCCCGCAATGCACTGCTGATGACGTCACATATTACATCATTCATGACATGGTCAGTGACATCACTGATGACATCTCAAATTAAATCACTAATGACATTATCCAGTGAATGTGCTTTACCTTCACATTTAAATATGTTTTATATAAATACCAAGCTATATTGAAGAATGAGTGGATGTATAAGTGTATGGATGGAGGATTTAATAGGTGTGTGACTCACTGTTTAAGTGAGTGATTAAATGTGTCTTACTGAATACATGGGTTAGTGACTAAACTGTGTGAATTTCTGTATCAGTCTGTCTGTTGTTGCATAACCTGCTGCATCAGTTGGTTAGTATCTCCACAGGTGTCTATATGGGTTATTGATTAGTTGCCTGAGTAATTGTATGGGAGACTGAGTGTGTGTATGGTTGGGTGGGGGGTGCGTGACTCTGTGCATAGATGTGTGAGTGGTTGATTGACTGGGTGTATGACTTTAAGAGTGCATGTGGAAACAGCTGTATGGGTGAGTGAGTGTGTGTATGGATGTGTTGGTGAGTGAATGGATGTCTCAGTGGTAGATGTCCAAGTAAGTACAAAAGTAAAAGGCAGTGTATGTGAGAGTTGGAGTATATAAATGACTATATGTGACAGTCAGTGATTGTGAGAGTGGCTGTATGGATGAGTGTATACTTGTATTATTGATTATATAAGAGAGTAAGTGTGCGTCACTGTCTGTATGAATAAAGGAGGTAGTGTGTGTATAACTGTGTGGGTGAGTAAACAAAACTGTGATCGATTCTTTGCATGACTGACTAGGATGAGTGCATGACTGACTAGGATGAGTGGTGGTGTGTGAGGGTCTGTATAGATGTATGAGTGCATACGATAGTGTTGTATTGATCAGTGACTACATGTATGAATGGTTGTATAGGTGAATGAGTGCATGTGTCTGTAGACCTAGGAAACCTAGTGAGTGCGTTTGCAGTAACTGGTATTGGTGTGTCGATGGTTTTGAAAATGGTAGTCTGTATTTTACAGGGGGTGTATCAAAGGTTATATTAGGGTGTGAGGAGGTGCATCAGATTGTCACGTGGATGATGTCATTAGTGATGTCATTTGAGATGTCATCAGTGATGTCATCAGTGATGTCACTGACAATGTCATGAATGATGTAATATGTGATGTCATCAGCAGGACATTGCGGGGTACACGAGTTGTAGTTAGCTCAACTAACTATAACGGCGGAATGTCTATAGTTTTGTATGAGTGAAATGTCCAACTAACTATAACGTCCCTGAAACTTATGGTTTTTTCAGTGAATTTCAAAGATTTTTTAAATGCTAAGTTGTAACTATAACGTCCCTGAAACCTATGGTTTTTTCAGTGAATTTCAAAGGTTTTTTAAATGCTAATTTCTAACTATATCCTCATTGAAAGCTACTATTAATAATAATAGCGGATACTTTTGTAAGTAACTAGTCCATTCCATCAGTACATAACTAGTAAGTGGAATAATTACTGTGCTGCAAAAAGAGTGCATGATGAATTTATAAGTGGTTACGCATTCCCTGAATGGGTGATTGGAGAAGTGCATCGGACTTACAGGAGGATTCCTACACTGCATGGGTAATAACTTTGTATTTAGAGGGTTGTATTAATAGTATATAGGAGGTTAGAGATCTGCATGGATAGTGTACAGAATACTGTAGCTGTACTTGTATTAGTAATTAGGCCATTCCATAAGTACGTGACTAGTAACTAAATGATTATAGTGCTGTAAAGAGAGTGCATAGTATATAGTCCTGGCTGGGTCACTGGAGATGGGTATGGGGAATGACAGTGTCTTTGATAGACTGCATGGGTAGTACCTGGGAGAATTAATCTTACATGTTTTCAAGTAGATATCAAATTAATAGTAAATTATATGCACTTCTTTTTTCTAATGCAAATTTAAAATATGTTAAACTCTAGTAATAGGGTCTGTAAAAGAGAAGAAAAAATGTTTGGGAATGCATATAATTGGATAGTTTTTGCAACAGAACATAAGTATACAATTACATCACATATTCAATTTGCCTTTTTTCGCTGTCTTCAGATTCTATTGAATTTCACCATACACAGTGATTTCAATCTTGATAATCAGATGAAAGCGGGAAAAGAAATACAATCAATAAGATTGTTAAAAAAAAACATATTTCTCTTCAAAATATCTACAACAAACGCAGCTTGGTATTTACATTTTCACAAATAAACATCCTTAATAACATAGTATATAATACAAAGATCAAATATATGACCACCTTCTTTCAAGCACAATTTTACAAATGCAATATGAAAGAACAGAATCAATAATTAAATCGGTAATTACCAACATCTTCCCAACTGGCCGAATTATGTTTCTGAAAATATTTCCATTAAGTATATTGAAAATAATTTTTTGAATTCATATACACATCTTCCCAAAAGGCCGAATGATGTTTCTGAAAACATTTGCAATGAGGATATCCAAGATAGACTTCTAAAAACATATTCACATGCTTCCAATAGGGTGAATGATGTAGCTAAAATCATTTGTAGTGGAAATATCCAAAATATAGTCAGTAATTCATGTTGACATCTTCTCAGAATTTTGGCATCAAAAATATTAAATATGAATTCTGTAATTCATTAGGCAACCAAAATGTATACTCTAAATGTGCATCATTACATAGTGTCCATCCTTTATTGCATTTTAAATATACAGTATAGTGTCCAGATGTTGAAGTAGTTCCATCGTGGAAAACAATAGCCACTGTTTTAAAAGTTCTTCCTGAAATTGAAACTTGACCTGCCACAACATTTTTAATTTTGGTTTCCTATTTTGTCCCATCTCCTCTACAACGTTGCAGCATTAAAATGATATATTGTCCACATCTTTCTATAAATAATGTTGATAACATTTCCGATTTGCACTGAGTACATTCCATATGTTGATTAGCTGATTTTACTAAATCATTGAAAGACACTGTTTTCAAATCTGGCATTGTCAAATATATGAATCGTTCATTGTCTATTTTAGTAGTAGATGAAAATGAATAGCTGTCACATGTATGAACCCATCTGTAATGTAGTCCAAACAGATTTTCAATTTGTATACCTTCATCTTCTAATACTGCAAGCATAAACATAAGAAATTCCTGAGCATCTTGCTGTACATTCTGTGTAAATTGTGAAGATCCAGAACATATATCCAGAAGGTTCCGCACATCAGAGGCAGATTGGACTTTCGTTTTATCAGTTTTCAACTTCTCAAAAATATAATGTAACAAAGAACAAAATCTTTCTCGATTTTCCATAATTGCATGCTGTAGATTTTCTAAAAAAAAACACAACGTTGATGATTACATTAGCATAGCAGTTGATACCTGAACTATTTTTTCAAACTGATATCCTACAATATTAGCAACCTTGTTCCCTTCTATTTTCTTTCCAGAATCATCATTCAATAATTTTTTTCTTTGCAACCTCAGTAAAATCTTTATCATATTTTCGTTTTGGACGTATTAAACGTTTTTTACAAATAGGATATTCACCTAAGCTAGGAGCATAGAGTCTTCTTAACCTATTATACTCTTTTACACAATTTACATCTGCACTAATCTTTTCTTCATCAAAATCAATCAAATACGGGGCGTGGCTTAGCAGGCCATTATGGTGGACGTGTGCTAAGCGAGCTCCGTCCAGCCAACTATTAATCCTACATGTATCCTGTTCCCCCTGACACCCAACCGATTATGGAGGAGTCTCTGCAGCGTTAGTCCACCATAGCTACTGCCCAATGTTGGCTGGCGGCATCTACGCAGGTTCCTGCCGGAGCGATCGCAAAAAGAGGGCAGCGTGGCCTGCCTGCTGTGGAGGAGCCGGGGTGTTGCGTGATTCCTTCTGGAGGTGTTGGGTGTCCCGCTGGGTCCCACCCGCAGGCGGAGTTGGCTGCCTGAGGGGCCGGAGGACTGCGGGGGACAGCAGCGTCAGCGAGAGGATCGGCGGTGAACCAGTTACCCTGTGGAGACACTGGTGAAGGGACGACCGGAGAGTAGACGGCGGCCGGATCGGGCCGCGTGGGTGAGAAGGGGCGCAGCGCGGCCGGAGTAGCGGTAATGCCCTAGACCTCAGACGGGCGGAACGCGCTTCAGCAGGGGGTGCCACCGTGCAACGGGACCAGCGGCAATGGGTGCTATATCCATATTCCTCCACCCCCCCGCATGGGACCACAGCCCGGGATCGGCGGCACAATCGAGCCGCGGAGGGGCTGGCTAACAGTGAGGCTTGGTTCTGAGCCCTCTTCCTCCTCATCTATTCCGGGCGCTTGTAGTGGCGGCTGGCACGACATTGGCCCCCTGCATGTGTGGGTGGTGGAGTGTCTAGGAGACCCTAGAAATGCAGTGGATCGGCAGTGACAGCCTCTGAGGCTGGCTGCCCCCCTTCAGTGCTGCACAGTGACCTGAGTAGGATTGAGAAGTGTGACACGGTGGCCAGGTTGGGCCACGCAAGCAAGGAGGGCAGAGGCGCATTGAGTGCAGCGGCCCGTGGTGGTTGATAGAGGTGACCTGTTGGGACTGTTCCCCTATACACAAGGTTGTAACAGGAGATCGGTGGGGTAATTTGGAAGCTGGGATCGGTGACGCAGTCGAGCCACGGGGAGGTGACTGGGGGCTCTGCTGTCCCACCTGGGGATCACCAGCGCTGGTGGCTACCTGGCCCCTAAAAGCCCAGGAGGTGTGGCATTTCGTGGGAGGCGATTGGACCGAGACGTGCCTGGGGCCCTGTATCCCCCCATCATCTAGCATGTGTCCTACTATCGGTGGTTAAATCGGACCGCGTGTGTGCCGCAAGGAGACCCTGGTGGCATCGGGCCCCGGAGGCAATTCACTGGCCCTGGTGCAGTTGCTGCTAATATCGACAACTAACCGGGACTCCGATTGCTCTGGGTGGACCTGCCTGAACGGAGATCCTTGTGTGTGTGTCTGGCCCGGCTCTCCTTGGGTCTGATCTGGACCCTAGAGGCAGATATGACGAGGGATAAGAGTGGTAGCAGCTCGACCAAGCATGGACCCATTGAGAAATTCACCGGTGCGGGCGCGACTGGGGGCCAGTCGGAGACTGTTCCAGACAACGCGGCCCTCATGGAGGCCATCACCCAATCTAGGGACATGCTGGGTGCTAAAATTGGAGCTGTGGGGTCAGACGTCACACTGATGCGGCAGGACTTGCACAATGCAGTGTCCCGTATCACTGAAACTGAAACCCGCGTCTCGGGAATGGAAGACGAGGTCGCAATTCTAAAGCAGAAAATGGCAAATATGGAGATGGCGCAGAAGGGTCTGGCGTTCCGTGTTGAGGATGCAGAAGGGCGCGCCCGACGCAATAACCTCAGATTTGTGGGATTTCCGGAGGGTTGCGAAGAGGGCAACATGGAACGCTTCCTCACGCGGTGGCTAGAAAGCTGGATTCCCCCAGAGGCTATGTCACGGTGCTTTGTCGTGGAGCGGGCCCACAGACATAGTGCTGCGGAGTTCCATCTGGCTCAACATGTACTCTGGCATATATTGGTCGGGGAATCTGAATGTGGGCTGGAACTCTGCCAGTCTGGGACTGGTCAGGGCCATGCCCTAGGACTATGGGCTGTAAGTTGGGGATCCATTGGTTGGAACGGTTCTTGCTCCCCCGTTGGGGATCAGGAGCTAGCCCCGCCGCGACAGATACTTCAATGTTTTTGGGGGGGGTTTGTTTGAGGTTCCGAGTCACACGTCCGCATGAGGTCCGCCATTCTGTACACGTGCATCGCCACGGTCTGCCCACGGTACTGCATGACACTTCCCTTCCCTATGGATAGCGTTCTAACTAGAGATCAGGAGACCCCTGGTGTCCTTCGCATTATCAGCTGAAATGTGCGTGGGGCCTTAGACAAAATTAAACGTGGGGTCATACTGCATCAGGCGAAGAGGGCCGACATCCTCATGCTGCAGGAGACTCATCTTATTGGGACAAAGGCGCTCTGCTTCCAGAGGTATGGATTTCAGCAAGTTTTTCATGCAGGGATCACGAGGGGCTCCAGGGGGGTAGCGATCCTGGTTCATCGCAGGGTCCCCTATGTACACGCGCAGCAGTGGACCGACACACAGGGACGGTACCTGTTCATCCGGGGCAAGATTGGGGAGGACCCCTTGGTGCTAGGATGTGTCTATGCTCCCCCCCTACAGTGGACTCTTGTGGAGCGGCTGCATGCCATATGGGCGGATATGCCGGATGTGCTCTCCGTGGTTGATGGGGACTGGAACGATGTTATGGAGCTAGCCAGGGACAGGAGTGGGGCTGGAGGTGGCTCAGGGAGTGGTCATCCCACGAAATTATTCTCGCTAGTGACAGGTCTAGACTGGCTGGATGTGTGGAGGCATGCCCATGGGGATAGACAAGAGTTCACGTACCTTTCGGCGGTTCATAAATCCTTCTCCAGGCTCGATTACCTCTTTATTCCCCGAGTGATGATTAGTAGGGTGGCAGCGGCTGAGATCCTGCCCCGACGCCTCTCAGATCACTCCCCAGTGTCTCTTGAGCTTTATATAGGTAGGGGGCGACAACCCTTCAGATGGCGCCTCTCGGTGTGGCATCTACAGAATGAAGAATATGATACGCATATGAAGAGGCCATCGACCAATACCTAACCTTAAATGAGGGGTCAGTGCCTGGCGCTGCGACTCTATGGGAGGCCCTGAAGCCTACCCAGCGAGCCATGGACATATCCTGGTGTGTGGCGACTCGTAGGAAGCATAAAGAGGAATTGATTCGGGTGGAGGCTGAAATAGAGGCACTTGAGCACCGGGCACGGGAGGGGGGAGATGAACGACATGTGAGACAACTACTTCTGGCCCAACAGTCCTGCGCCGCCCTCATGACAGAGGAGGCCCACCAAGTCTGGTTGGCAACACGTAGCAGGGTATATCAATGGGGTGACAAGTCTGGCAAGATGCTCCATCGGCTGTGTCAGGGCACTTTCCATTCTCAGGCCCTTCCAGGTCTTCGGGATGAGGCGGGGATGTCGATTGTTGACCCGCTGCTATAGCAGAGAGCTTCGCTGCATACTACGCTGATATATATGGCCCCCGGGAGTGTCTGCTAGCCTACACTGTAGATAAATTCCTAGCTGACCTACCGCCCAAAGCGGTGTCGGATGAGGTGCGTGACCAATTGGAGCTGCCCCTGACTGAAGAGGAGCTGAGCACGGCCTTGGGTGAACTCAATTCCGGGAAGGCTCCTGGACCCAACCGGTTCCAGAGTGAGTTCTTCAGGCGCTACAATACCCAGTTGGCCCCTCACTATCGGGTGGTGGTTGAGGAGGCCCGGGAACAGGGACTGCTTCCCCCAGACTGGCGACATGCAGAGGTGGTGGTGTTCTTTAAACCCGGCCAGCCCCCGGAACAACAAGCCTCATATCGCCCCATCTCTCTCCTGAATGTGGAGGCTAAAATCCTGGCCAAGGCATTGGCCAATCGCCTTTTGCCTCATATCTCGACCCTAATACATTACGACCAGGCGGGATTCATGCCCCAGAGGGCGACTAGGCACAATATAAGGCGGGCAAATATTGCAGTGGCGGCGGCTCGACAGACGGGGGAATTAGCGACACTCCTATTAGCTGACATGGACAGGGCATTTGATTCCCTTAGTTGGGTATATCTCTTTGCACTACTGCGCAGGCTTAACCTTGGCCCGCGCTTCCTTTCCTATCTCATGCTCCTCTATACAGATCTTACAGCTACGGAATGGGTGACTAGTGCGGTCTCTTCCACATTCTCGATCCAGAGGGGCACTCGGCAAAGATGCCCTCTATCTCCATACTTATTCGCCCTGGCCATGGAGCCGTTGGCGGCATGGGTGCGTATCGACGCGCAGATTCGGGGATTCGAGTGGGCTCTGGGTCTGTCCGACAGGATTGTGCTTTATGCGGTCGATGTTATGTTTTTTCTCACAGACTTGGACAATCGGGGACTCTATATGAACCCCTGCAAATCAACACTGTGGGTTCTGGGCGACCGACCGAGAGTGGGCGATTGGGCGAATACAATCCAGCTAGCAGTTGGGGGTCTGAAATATTTGGGATATTCCTCACAGATGTGCCAGCCACCTCCTGGGAGCGGAGCCTGGCCCCAGTATGGGAGCAAGTTCGTGCAGACCTCAAGTCTTGGGCGCGTATGCCCTTGACACTGTACGGCAGATCAGCAATTTTTAAGATGGTAGCGCTTCCTCGGCTGCTCTACCAGCTGCAGAATCACCCGTACCCGATCCCAGCTAGATGGTTCTGACTGGTGAAGTCTGTGCTTGGACAGTTTCTGTGGGAGGGGGGCAGCATGCGTGTGGCTCTGCGAACATGCTTTTTTTCCACCTATTCTGGAGGACTTGCATCCTCCGATATCCTCTCATATACCAGTCTTCACACCTACTTCTCCTCAATGAATGGTGGTACGGGGACAGGGGAGACCCAGCCTATGCATTAGAGAGGCGACTTATGGGGTCCAACACGCTCCATACCATTTTGTACTCGGCGCAGCTGCGGAGCGGAATGCCGTCGGCCACACGGGTGGTATTCGCAGTATGGAAGCAGGCGTTGCGCCGCATGGGTTGGTGGAATACCCTGACTAGGGAGACTCCCTTCTGGAATAATGGGCACCTGCCTGAGCTAGCGGCCTTACAGGGGTTCCGGGGATGGGACGATATAGGTATCTCGACTCTGGGTGATGTGGTAAAGGGCACGACACTCAAATCTTGCCGGGACCTACAGAGGGAATTTTGTATGCCTCAATCACAATTCTATAGGTACCTCCAGTTTCGTCATGCACTGTCCCCTAGTTTGGAGGGGTTGGAATCTCTCCCCGAATTCAGTCCGTTGTAGGCGAAGGTCTTTATGGGGGATCTAGAGACCAAAAAGATTTCCATGATCTACCAATCCCTAGTCACGCACTGCTCTACCCCACTCCAGAAGCTGCGCGGGGACTGGGAGAAGGATGTGGGCACATTGGAGGAGGAAGACTGGAGGGAGGCCCTGGCGGCTCCACGAGGGGCGGCTATAGTGTCTTAGATGCGGTCGGGAGGAAGGTACATTCATACACACTGTCTGGCAGTACCTCTCCCTGGACCGTTTTTGGAGAGGGGTGTTCTCCTGTCTCTCAGAGGTTCTGGAGGAGGAGCTCCCGCGGACGCCGCGGCTAGCTCTGCTCCATGTTTTGGAAGGAATAGGGGGTAACATCTATAAAAGGCACCTCATGCAATTAGGCTTCACGCTGGCAAAGCGTGATATCGCCAGGGCATGGAAAGCGCCGCGGGCCCCATCGGTGGCTGCTTGGAAGAACGGTTTAGACTTTTGCATGGGGCTGGAACAGCCTGTATTTGTAGCTAGGGGATGTCCACGTAAACATTATAGAATATGGAAAAAGTGGGCGAATTAACGAGGTCTGTGGCTGGAGCCACCAGTGGCTGTAGCAGAGCATTAATGGGGATGACTTCTGATGTACATAGAGATGTGGCGGTGCAGGGTGGGGGGGGAGGGTCGGGGGGCGTGTGTTATCGTGCTACGACTCAATTGTTGTGTATAAAGCAGTGGCTAGGGCTATGCGGACTTGGTGTGACTTGAGGGGAGAGGGTAAGGGAGGGGGAGTTGGGGGGAGTTTGGTCGTATTGTTTTGTGTATTTTCATTATTTATCTTGTTGCCACCTATAAAAGTCAGTTGCTCCTGTGTCACTGTATGGTTTGATGTGGCAGTTGTCTCTGTTATACAGAGCCCTGCGATGTTTATGCAATTGACCAATAAAATATGTTTAAAAATAAAAAAAAAATTAAAAAAAATCAAATACAATCCGGATAAGGTTCTTACTCAAGATAATGCAACATATGCCATACCCTCCTTAAACACACAACTTCCAATATTTACCAAAGCGCTGTCTACACTTAAACCTTGAGATTTATAAATAGTCACTGCATATGCTAAACAAACAGGAAACTGTTTTCTACAAACATACAAATCTTTTACAAGCAAGAAACGAACAGAACAGCGTCCAATCTGTTTCACCTCTTCAATCTGATCAAATTTGATCTTCAAAAATTCAATTCCATCTCTATTTGCATAACTAACAAAGTCAACAACTTTACTCATTGCTCCATTTACTAATCCTTTCTCAACATCTAAATTATGCCGTAATATTACCCGGCAGTTTAGACATACATATAAGGTCTTTTCCAAACCAGCAGTCTTAGATATTGATTTTTCCAATATCAAATATGGAATACACTGACGAAATCTTGCTTCTTCTGAGTAGAGTCGTAAAGTACGATATTCTGAAGCTGGAATCTGAACTGGTTGTTTATTTATTTATTTATTTATTTTTGGTATTTATAAAGCGCAACACTCATCCCATGGGATATCACGGCGCTGTAAGAAAAGAAGACTACTGAAACTGTGCTGGGGGGTTAGTTTTTGGGAAAGAGGTGAGTTTTTAATTTTTGGCGGAATTGGAGGTAGTTAGTGGTATGTCTGAGGTCCACAGGTAACTCATTCCATCTTTTAGCCGCCAAGTATGAGAAGGCGCGTCCACCAGTCCTTACTTTGTAAATGCGCTTGGGTTTCGCCAGAGCTGAGTTGTTGGATCTTAAATTCCTGTTGGGGATATAAAATTCAATTTTCTCTTGAAGGATAATGGGGCCTGTTTTATGAAGGGCTCTGTGCGCATGGCAAAGTAATTTGAAGGTGGCCCTCTGACGCATTGGTAGCCAGTGAAGTTTTTTTAGGCATACAGAGGCCGAATCTCGCTTGCCTTTGTTACAGACCAGTTTAGCCGCCTGGTTTTGTAGGACCTGTAGGCGGGAGAACAGTTGCTCGTTCATCCCGTCGAACAGGGCATTGCCGTAATCTAGGCGGCTAACCAGGAGGGCCTGGGTGATTGTGCGTCGACAGTCCAAAGGTATCCAGGAGAAAATTTTTGCCAAGAGTTTGAGAATTGCAAAACCTTTGCCCCAAAGTATGCGGATGTGGTCTTTCATTGACAGGGCGTCGTCCATCATGATGCCAAGATTTCTGGCATACTGTTTCGGGACGGGGGCTGATCCCAGAGACGGTGGCCACCACGTGTCGTTCCATGAGAGTTTGGCTCCTCCGAACAGTAGTATCTCCGATTTTCCGGCATTTAATTTTAGGCAGTGGTTGCGCATCCATTCTGCCATTTCGGAGAGACAGCTGTGTAGTTTTTTCTTAGTTGTTTCCGACCCTTCCATTGTCACCATCAGCTGAGTGTCATCGGCATAGGAACATATGCCGATGCCCCACTTTCTTCCAATGTCAGCCAGAGATAAAACGTAGACATTAAAGAGAGTGGGGCTTAGTGAGGCCCCTTGTGGGACCCCACAGCCGATGGGACAGGGTTTTGAGTGAAATTGGCCCATGCGCACAGCTTGGGTGCGATTGCTAAGGAATGATTTAATCCATCTTAACGCTGTGGATTGCACTCCATTGCTCAGGAGGATGTTTATTAGGCAGTCGTGTGATACCGTGTCAAACGCTGCTGACAGGTCTAGCAGTATCAGAGCCACAGATCCCCCTTGATCTGTGATGCATCTGACACTGTCCGACACTGCCAGCAACGTTGCCTCGGTGCTGTTATTGGCTCTAAAGCCGGTCTGGGAGGGGTCCAGAAGTGAATTGTCTTCCAGGTATTTGGAAAGTTGTATATTAACCATTTTTTCCAAAGCCTTGGAGAGGTAAGGGAGATGGGAAATTGGCCTGTAATTCTCCGGGTTGAGGATGTCGGATCCGGCTTTCTTCAGGAGGGGGGTTACAGATGCGTGCTTCCAGGTTTCTGGAAAAGACGCGGTGGTGAGGGACTGGTTAAAAAGTTTGGTGATGAAAGGGCAAAGTGTCGGTGCAATTTCAGAAAACACAAAATGAGGACATGGGTCTGCAGGAGAGCCTGATTTAATTGTCTTTAGAACCGATAGTACCTCGTTTTCAGAAAGTGGTTGAAAATTGGTTAGACGTGGGGAATTGCCTGCGTCCGAATGGACATTATCTTTGTCTGATATTGGCGAATTTTCATCGGGGTTATCGGGCAGGGAAAAGGAATGTGAAGGGGTGAAGGTGGAGTAAATTTTATTAATCTTCTCGACAAAGAAGGTGCTAATACGTTCGCAGGCCTCAGTTGAGGGGGTGAGGGTTTGTGAGGTGCTGGATGGATTACTAAGCTCCTTTACAATTTTGAACAGTTCTTTTGCGGAGTTGTGGTTTTCATGGATTCGTTGCGTGAAGAATGCTTTTTTCGCATCTCGAATGGCAAGAATATATTGTTTCCGCTTAGTGACATAGTCTGCTCTGGTTTCTGAATCTTTGGTTTGTCTCCATCGATGTTCAGTTTTCTGGCATTCCTTTTTGAGGCTTTTAAGGAGAGGGGTGTACCATTTTTCCCTGGTAGTTGTTTTTTTTCTTAGTTCCCGCATGGGTGCTAGTTTATCTAAAGTTTGGCGAATTCTGGTTTCTAGCAAAGTGAGGTTATTACAGACGGAGGAGTCATCCTGCAATATGACATCTATCTCAAGAAAGTGATTTTGAAAGTTGGAGTCATTGATTAGTCTCCAAGCTCTGTTGGTGGTGAGAGGGGTGGATCTAGGCTTCGCGGATTTACCGAGGAGTTTAAAGGAGAAGGATAGCATGGAATGATCAGACCAGGACAGGGGGAGGATTTCCTTCATGGTAGTCGACTCAATGTTAGTAAAAAGGAGATCCAGGGTGTGTCCTGCTGAGTGTGTGGGGCCCTCAACCAACTGCTTAAGTTGCAGTATTTCCATGTCATACTTCAACTGTGACGATCCGGGTGCATTAGTATTTTCATAGTGGACATTGAAGTCACCAATGACCATGTAATTTTTGTGTTTCAGGCAGGATGGAAGCAATTGATTCAGTAGTTTGGTGCCTATGCTGGTTTGTTGTCCTGGCGGGTTATAGACAACTGCACCGGCTAGTATGATGAGGTTCTCCGCGAAGATTTTAAATGGAAGAATCTCATGTTCGGGGTAGACAGGTGTTATTTCCATGAGACATGTTAGGTGGTCTCTGAAAATCACAGCAACTCCACCTCCTTTTTTTTGGCTTTGTCTATTATGTGTGATTATTTTGTATTCGGGGGGAAGGGCGTTGGCCAGGTCTGGAGCACTGGCGTCAGATAACCATGTTTCGGTAATAAAGACCAGATCAGGGGTCCTAAATGTTAGTATGTCCCAGATGTCTAATGCATGTTTGGGAAGAGATCTGGCATTAAAGTATAGGCATTTCAGTTCCAGCTGATTGCTGGTGGGGAGTGTGTGATGATCAGTTGGAAGTTGACCCAGGCTTGACCATCGACATGAGCGGCAAGAGATAGGTCCATAAGATAGGCCAGGGCCAGTTTGGATGCATGGAGGCGATCCAGCAACCGTGGTGGTTTTGTTAAGAGCTAGTAAATCATTGCGAGTGTAGCGGATGGGTTTGGCCGTGGATGAGCTGGAGCCTGAAGGGGGTATGGCTCCTAGTCCCGGTCGGTCGCGGACGGGTGCAGACGGGCTTGCCTTAAGCGCGCCTTCGGCGCGCAAACGGCGCTCCCGCTGCGCTCGTCCGCTGCGCTCGTCCGCTGCGCTTGCGAGGGAGGCACATTTGAAGAGCGAGGAGGTGGGCGTGGCCTCACGGGTGGGCGTGGCCTCGCGCTGAGCAGCGAGGGCATCCGTGTGATCGTTCTTTCCTACGGTGCAGCGTTAGATCCGCTGTTTGGTATGGAGCCTGCAAGGCGGTGAATACAGAGAGGAGCTCTGTTTAGAGGTACAGAAGTTTTTTAAAAAGTGAATTCAAACACAAAATACAATTTTAAAATGCGAGTCACAACGCCTCCGGCTTCCGCCTCAGAGGTCTTCAGTTTCTGGGACACGCGCTGTCAGCTAGCGCTATTCATAGGCTGGGAGGTGGGAAGTGGGCGTGGCCTCACGGGTGGGCGTGGCCTCGCGCTGAGCAGCGAGGGCGTCCGTGTGATCGTTCTTTCCTACGGTGCAGCGTTAGATCCGCTGTTTGGTATGGAGCCTGCAAGGCGGTGAATACAGAGAGGAGCTCTGTTTAGAGGTACAGAAGTTTTTTAAAAAGTGAATTCAAACACAAAATACAATTTTAAAATGCGAGTCACAACGCCTCCGGCTTCCGCCTCAGAGGTCTTCAGTTTCTGGCACACGCGCTGTCAGCTAGCGCTATTCATAGGCTGGGAGGTGGGAAGTGGGCGTGGCCTCACGGGTGGGCGTGGCCTCGCGCTGAGCAGCGAGGGCGTCCGTGTGATCGTTCTTTCCTACGGTGCAGCGTTAGATCCGCTGTTTGGTATGGAGCCTGCAAGGCGGTGAATACAGAGAGGAGCTCTGTTTAGAGGTACAGAAGTTTTTTAAAAAGTGAATTCAAACACAAAATACAATTTTAAAATGCGAGTCACAACGCCTCCGGCTTCCGCCTCAGAGGTCTTCAGTTTCTTCGTTCATCAGATCGCCCACCTTTTCCAGTAGGAAACAGCTGTGGAAAACAACGAGCTTCCAAACTTTTTCCCCACACACTCATGGGAGTTCCTTTTGCTTTTTTCATCTGGAACAATTCAATAATATCTCCGATCAATTCGTTTGAATGTAGAGGGTGAATAGTATAATGTTCATACATTTCTTCTTTTCTTGAATTCTCCACTGTTTCTATTTGTCCACTGGAAATATCTGTTTCATCTTCTAAAGTCATTACTTCTTCTTCGACATTTACACTTTTATAGTAAATATTGTTTTGCACAAGATATAATGTAGCCTTTTGGACTTTCCTCACATCTAGTAACGCTTGCCATATTTTCCGACTCTTGGTGGGTACACCATTAACAAGAATGACTACAGGTTCAGTATCCTCTCTTTCTACACCAACAGTTTCAATATTTTTCCTAAAATCTAAAGGTAAATACACAACTCTTCCTTTTAAACCTCTTTGTAGATCTGTTGGAGGCAGCTTACCTGTTGTAGGCTCCATACGAATTATAGCCTGAAAAGGGTGCACAGATTGAATAAGGATGGCCTCATATGTATTTAAATCTTTAAGTTCAGGCGGTATAGCTACTAATTCTAAATCATTATGGACAGCTCTAGCTGGCATTTTGTTTTCTTTTAATTTATTGTAACAACATTTACAAATACATTGTACAGTACCTAAGTCAAAACAACCTTCCACAAACAGATAAGCAGCAAATTCTTGCCATTTATCATTGTTTTCATTTTCAGTTTTTAAAAACACATCTACATTCCCAGTTTGAATTTTATAATGAGTACGTCGACAACAAATACAAACATAGTTGGGATTTTCACCAGACACTACTTTAAACTTTGTTATTTCTTTTTCAAACTTCACATCAGTACTATCTTCCATCGCTTCTTCAACACCTACACTTATCAAACTCTCACTTTCTCTACACTCTTCTTGACCAGCAAAGAAAAGTAACTCTATATCATCACAAACATTTTTTACATCCAACACTGAACCATGCATAAGAGCTGTATAATCTTCTAACTAACTTCTGCATTTCGGAATGATGTACAGCTAACATTCTCAAATGATGAAAACAACTTTGACACACTTTCCTAGAAAGACAAGCCAGAGAATGACCTTGCAAACCTCTATTTTTCTCACTTTGCAAGGATCCAGTCCTTGTAATATCTTAATATTCTGTTTCACAGTCTTCCTTCCATATTCTCTTAAGAAATTTAGTAAAATATCAATAGATAGTTGACGTATACTACAAATACTACTACAATCCCATGTAAACACTGGAGCCTGGGTATGTCTTTCTTGAACTTCCTCAGCTATTACTTGTTCAACATTTCTAGGAACTATCTTTTCTTTTTCAATTGGAGACCCATTTTTAACCTCATAACAACGACCACAGGTATCAACTGCATGCAGTAATCTATTTTCTTGAAAATAACTTTCTTCATTAAAAAAAGGTTCTGTACTAGAAGTATGCTTCCATTTCCCAGAAAATTATTTACAAAAATGTGTTCTATTTACAATTCTTTTCCTTTTACATTTCTCCTTCATTCTCCTTCATACGCTGCATTATTGTATTTAAAGTCTTCAATCTTTATAGATTTTTCTTTTCAATTCAAAGGCTTATTCAATTTCACTTAGAATCTCCTTTTTTTGTCTTTAAAATGCTGATCTCCTTTTATATATTTTACATTTTTTTAGTACATTTTGGAGTACTCTACTTTTATAGATTCTTTTTCGAATTTCTGAAAATTGTTTTTTCCTCCTTCCAACATAATTCTTTTCCGGATAATCCAGTTTTCCACTTTCGTGTACATTTTTGTTTATTTCACTGTCCTTGTTGTATCTGTCTGTTTTTTATTTTTATAATTAGAAACAGTTTTCACAAGTTTAAAAAAAAATCTTTACTTCTCTTACCAGAACACTTTTTCTTTAAAGATCCATGTTGTAGTTGATCTAATTCCTCTTTTCCTTTTTGTTTTAAATAAACCTCTTTTCTGTGTTCTCTTTTTCTTTGCTCTTTTCTTGTCATTTTTACTCTTTCTTAAAAATTATGCAAAATATCTGTAAAATAAGAAAAGTTTTGAAAACAATTTAATATAATTAAAATAATTATATAAAAATATTCACATATATAACTGTAAAAATACGTACAAAGAAACTAGATCAATGATTTCAGCAATGGAACAGTGCTACCTCCATAATTGTAGTAGTGTATGAGTAGTGTGAAAGATACTAGAGCACAGCATTAATAGTACACATCTAATTATGGAACTGCATGGTAACAACCTCTATCATTCAATGAATACATGGCTAGTGACTAAAAGATTACAATACTACAAGGAGAGTGCCTGACTGCATTTATAAGTGCTTAGATATTGGCGTAGTAATAGGATACGTAGATAGTGCTGCATGGGTGATTGGAGGAGTGTATATGACTGACAGGAGGATTCCTAGACTGCATAGGTACTAACTGGATATTTAGAGACGTGTACCAATAGTATGTAGCTGGTTTAAGGTTTGCATGGATAGTGCACAGAATATTATAGTTCTACTTGTATTAGTGGCTAGGCCATTTCATAAGTACATGACTAGTAACCGCAATGATGACAGTGCTGCAAAAAGAGTGCATAGTGAATTTAAAAGTGCTTAGGCATTCACAAAGTGATAGGATGAATAGATTGTGCTGGATGGTTGATTGGAGAAGAGAATGGGATTGACATTTGGATTCCTACCCTGCACATGTATTAACTGTTTATTTATAGCAGTGTACAAATAGTATGTAGCTAGTTAAAGGTGTGCATAGATAGTGCACAAAATATTGTAGCTGTACTTGTCTTACTAGCTACCCAATTCCAGAACTACATAGCTACTAACTGGAATGATTACAATGCTGCAAACAGACTGGATGGTGAATTTGTAAGTGCTAGATATTACTAGAATAATAAGATAAGAATATAGTGCTGGAAGGGTGATTAGAAAAGTGCATGGGACTGACAGCATCATTCCTAGACTGCATGGGTACTAACTGGTTATTTATAGGACTGTACCAATAGTATGTAGCTAGTTAGAGGTGTGGATAGATACTGCACAGAATATGATAGCTATACTTTTCTTAGTGGTTAGGCCATTCCATAAGTACATAACTACTAACTAGAATGATCTCAATGCTGCAAACAGCGTGCATGGTAAATTTATAAGTGCTTACATATTGGCAGAGTGATAGGGTAAGTAGATAGTGCTGGATGAATGATTGAAGAACTGCATGACACTGACAGCAGGATTGCTAAACTACATGGCACGCAGAGGTAGAGCTGCAGGCCGGCTAGCAGAGGAACAGCTACGACCCAAATCCTATAGTGAAAAGTATGGGCTGCCGCTTTCCAAAGAGATAGCTACACCGCTAATGTTGGAAGAGGTAGCATGAAGAACATATCGCACAGGCAGAACTACGGTATATTTCCAGTGTTGGCTTGCACAGCTACAACTGCGGGCCCAACGGCTCACAGACGAAGAGCTGCGAGGCGAATAATGGTTTGCAGAGGGTGAGCTGCAAACTGGCGCACTCACTCGTAGAGGGACAGCTGCAGCCCATGGGCTCGCAGAAAGAAAGATGAGGGCCAGCTCGCACAGTAACAGCTGCGGGCTGACTGCTATAAAAAAAAAGGTGCAGGCCGTCGGCTTGCAAATCATGCATGTGTGAAGGTGATATGGGGAGAGGAAGCGTGAAGGTAGTATCTCGTAGACACACACCTGCGGTATATTTCCAGTCTTGGTTTGTAGAGCTACAACTGCGAGCCCGACGGCTCGCACACAAAGAGCTGCGAGCCGACTACTGGTTCGCAGAGTGAGAGTATCAAGCCGCCGGGTTAGCTCGTAGAGGAAGAGCTGCAAGCCCACCAATAGTTGGCAGAGAGAGAGCTGCGGGCCGGCGGGCTGGCTCGTAGAAAGAGAGCTCCAAGCACACTGACTTACTGGTACAGAGAGAGCTGCCGCCCATCAGATCACAAAGGGAACAGCTGCGGGCGAACTGGTATAGGGAGAGGTGCGGGCCATCGGCTTCCAAACGGATAGCTGCGACACCGTGATGTAGAGAAAGGGATCGGGAAGGGGGTATTGCGCAGAGAGACAGTGAGCTGCGGTATATTTCAAGTGTTGGCTTGCAGAGGTACAACTGCGGGTTGGCTCGCAGAGAAAGAGCTGTGAGCCTATCAATGGTTTGCAGAGGGAGAGCTGCGGGCCGACGGGCTGGCTCGTAGAGGAAGAGCTCTAAGCCGACTATCTGGCTCGTAGACGAACAGCTGCGACCCGTCGGCTCGAAGAGGAAGAGCTTCGCGCCGGCTCGCACAGTAACAGCTGCGGGCCTACTGCTATAAGGAAAAATGCGGGTCATCGGCTTGCAAAGGTATACGCGAGGAACAGTAACGTGGAGAGAGAGACAGCTGTGGTATATTTCCAGTGATGGCTTGCAAAGGTACAACTGTGGGCCTGACGGCTCACAGACGAAGAGCTACAAGCCAACCGGTGATTCGCAGAGGGAGAGTTACAAGCCCGTGGACTGGCTCCTAGAGGAAGATCTACGAGCCAACTGGCTATCTCATAGAGGGAGAGCTGCTGCCCGTCAGCTCAAAGAGGGAGAGCTGCGGACCTACTAGTATAGAGAGAGGTGCGGACCGTCCACTTGGAAAGAGATAGGTGCAGGACAGTGATGTGGGGAGAGGGAGCGTGAAGGAGGTATCTTGTAGAAAGAGAGCTGCGGTATATTTCCAGTATTGGCTTCAAGAGGTACATCTGCCGGCCCAAGGACTCACAGAGGGAGAGCTTATTCCTAAAACCATGTAACCTTTCAAACATATGTCGCATCAATTTTGCATCATTGAAAATGATTACGAACTTCTCTTTACACTACACATCCACCGAACCTGCCAATAAAACAATAACTACTATTTTCATACTAGATAAAGCTCTATTACTTAATTTTTACAAACAATACTGTTGGGTGCACAAAATGGGCGTGGAAGATAAGGAGAGTAAACGGAGGTGTAATTCCTAAACTTTTATGGTATCATTTCTTTAATGTACGTATAATCCTGACTTTAAGTGGAATGAAAAAATATGGCAGGTGTCTGAAAGGGGTAGCAGTGTTCAGCACCGGTAAGACCCGGTCCACTTAAAGGCCTGCATACATTCAGCACGGAGACACAACCTAACAATTTTCATCACTTATAATAACAGTTAGTTTACTAGTCGGAAAAAATCATACAGAAAATTTACTAAGAACATTTGTTTTTCTTTTTTATCTCTCACACATTTATAAAATATCTCTTGAAAGAAACACCCCTCTCCACCTTTATTTCGTAAGAACGAGCAATAAATAATCCCTTGACCAGCATACAACTAACAAGGTGCAGTGTACCCAATTATAAAGCACAAACACTGTTTAGATTACATCTCAAAGTATCATCAAATGATTCTAACCATGCATACGTACAAAAAACAACATGAATGTTTACTTTGTCCATTTACTCTCCATGTAATCTGTGCACATTCTGAACTTGTTCGCAGTATAACACCTGTCTTCACTTATATTCAAATGTACCTCACAGTATAAAATATAACATCACAACCTATACATAATATTTCCAACATAACACAGTGCACTTTTATACTATTGAAACTGATTGCAACATTCTCTATATAGTACAAATCCTACCAATATGGCAATAAACTTAGAACTGCTATTTTTATAATACGAAGAACTGTATTAGATTATTTTTATAAACAGTACCGCTGGGGGCACAAAACGGTGGTGGGAGCTGGACAGAATAAATAAAGGTGTAATTCCCAAACTTTTATGTATCGTCCCTTTACTATACGTATATTACCAGCTTCAAGTGGAAAGAAAAATTTGGTAACTGTCTTAAATGGGTGGCAGAGCTCAGTACCAACAACACCCAAACCTCTTAAAGGCCTGCGTATATTCAGCAGACACACACACTCTGACAATTACCTTCACTAATAATCACATTTTCTTTAGCACTCTGACCAACATCGTACTGAAAATATACACAGAACATTTTCATTCATTTTTTATCCCTCACATATTTACAAAAAAAATGTCTTCTGAAAAAATGCTTCCCAACACATTACATTTGATAACAACACCAAAATCCAAAGCCTCCCAGTAACACACCAGTCTTCACTGATATTGAAATGTAAGTTTCAGTATAAAAAATGAGACCACAAATTGTCCACATAGCATTCTGCTTTTTGTTCCATATCTGTTAAGTTAATAACACATGAATTTTCTACTCTTACCCCTTCCCCATTATTTCCACACTAAGCATAATTTAACTTACGTTCGTAATTGGTATGCAGATTCCAAATGTCACAAACGCATGTAATCCTTTCCTTGTCAAACAGTACATGTAATGCACCGCTCTCATCAAGAATGGAACCAGTAATAGCACAATTTCCCTGTTGCTCCACACATAAATACATGTAAAGATAAAATCAGAATAGTTCCTTGATTTTTTCAAATTGCAAAACTTCTGTCTATTGGTTATTTTTCAACTTTCCATATAAACAGTTAAAAAAAAATTAACAACACATACAGATGACCCGTTGAACGTATTCTATCAACACACTTTCTAGAACATTCTAAGAGACCTGCAGGTTAAAAGTTCATCATTTTTTCAAACCTATGGATTTTTTTTGCAACATTTTCTCCAACACTTAACGCACCTGCAGGTTAAAAGATCACAAAAGATTGTTTTAAGTTCGAACAGTGCCTTCCAAATGCAACTAGCAGGTGTGGTTGAACTGAGCAAATGTTATCCTATCATATGAAATCCACGTTCAAACTACTTTTTATTAACCAATGACAAAGATGCTTTTCGACAAACTAAAATGCACCCTACTTTTTAGTAAACAATGCTTTCATCACCCAATCAGTTATCCTTTTGTATGAGAAAAAAAAGTAGTTCCCCATCTTTAAACATCTCTTATTCTACGAACGGACTGCATGAGCTACAGACATCTATCCATATCTTCCAGCTATACCTTCAAAATGCTAGTGTAGATCGTAGGACATAGCTATGTTTTCTGGTTGAAGAGGTATGCAGAACAGAGATGTCTTGACTTAGACCTAGGTTTACAAAATTTGGACATTAAATGGTTTGGAAAAAGACGATTGAAGTGGCGCCAATTGCTCCCTTTGGTTAAAACCTGTTTGCATCTCCAACACCCTGACCTCATGATTGTGCACTGTGGTGGTAACGACCTAGGCATACTGACTGTGATAGGTTTGGAAATGCTAATGAAGGACACCTTTAGACAATTGATGTTGCTTTTGCCTAAAACTGTCTTTGTATATTCAAATATATGCCAAAGATAGAAGGAAATTGGTCAAACCAATTTTGTCCTCAGATTGAAAAATCTAGGAAGAATGTCAACAAAGCTGTCTCTGCATATCTCAGAGACCATAGAATGGGATCGATCTACAATAACAACATACGTTTTTATATGGCTGATATCTACAGAAGTGATGGAGTACACTTCACAGATCAGGGAAACCGAGTTTTTCTGAATAACCTGAAGCTGTGCATCCGCACTTATTTGTAGCTCCAACTCATAAACACAAAGGCTCTTTTTAGAGCCGCCTTATATTCCCAATATCGGTTCGCAGAGTGACAGGTGCGATCCGGCTACCACAGGGACACCTGCGGGCTGTCGAGCAGCCTCGCAGAGGGACACCTGCGGCCCGTGGGCTCGGCTCGCACACAGAGAGCTACGGGCTATCGGCTCTCAAACACAGAGCTGTGAGCCGACGGACTGCTACTGTTTTATGGTTTAGGGTAGTGCAGTAGTGTTCCGGTACTGTAGGGGGTCGACATGGGGGTAGATTAAGGGTTTACAGCAATGCAGTGTTTTTTTTTCTGTGTAGGGGATGGTGCTGCGGTTACTGTTTTAGGATTTAGGATGATGCAGTGGTGTTTCGGTAGTGTACGGGGTCGTGCTGGGAATAGCGTTTTAAGGTTTAGGTTAGTGCAGTGATGTTTGTGTAGTGTAGGAGATCGTGCTGGGGTAGTGTTTTACAGTTTACAGCAGTGCAGAGCTGTTTGCGTAGTGTAGGAGGTCGTGCTGGGAGTAGTATTTTTGGGTCTAGGGTAGTGTAGTGGTGTTTGGATACTATAGGGGGTCGTGCTGGGGTAGATTTAGGGTTTACGATAGTGCAGTGGTGTTTGGGTAGTATAGGGACTCATGCTGGAGGTAGATCTAGTCTTTGGGGTAGTGCAGTGGTGATTGTGTAGTGTAGGGGGTCGTGCTGGGGGTAATGTTTTACAGTTTACGGCAGTGCAAAGGTGTTTGCGTAGTTTAGGAGGTTGCGCTGGGAGTAGTGTTTTAGGATAGTGCAGTAGTGTAGGAGGTCGTGCTGGGAGTAGATTTAGTTTTTAAACTGACTTCAAAACGCATAGCCATTACCTGGTGATGTGGGGAGAGGCAGCGTTAAAGGGGTATCTCGCACAGATGCCAGTGTTACCTCGCAGAAGTAAAACTACATCCCAATCGCTTCTACACTGAGAGATGCGAGCTGACGGACTAAGTTACAAAATGCCTGCCAACACTTCCTAATTTCAACCGTTCACAACCAATGAGCAGCAAGCTCGTGCTCGTAGCTCCTCAAACAATCAATCAGATATCAGAATTCTCAAATATCGATATCTGTAAAATGTAATATTTCTCAAAACCTACTGAACTGATTTACACCATTTCAACAAAAGTGCGCTTTCTGGACCACGACCTTTCTCCCTGCCAGACTTGGCGTAATTTTGTTCAGCAGTTTTACCTGTAGCCTTGTCTAAAGATTCCTATGGAAAATGCATGGAGAAAACATATTTTGAGACTCCCCTTTTTTCGCTGCCCCCCCCCCCTTGACCAATCACCCTTAAACTTTCAAGATAGCAACTGATCAAAAAAGATAAACTTTTTGGAAAAGTTTGTAAACAATCGTCAATCGACGCCAAAGTTATAAGCAAATTAAGAGCTCCAGGAGGGGGGCCGCGCAATCCCCCTCCCAACATGAGTGAACCCCCGACACTGAGGGGACCCCAGCGGGCACACGCAGCCCCAGCTACCCCTTTGTTTCTCTGTTTTCTAGCGTCTCACTTCTACCGAGCCACAAGATGGCTGCCAACACTTCCTGGTTTGGAGTGTTGGCAGCCAATCACAGTGAAGCTCATGCACAGGACTTAGGCTCCGCCCAGATATCGAAACTTTTATTTTTCTAATTTCTCAGCAACTACTGAACGGATTTACACCATTTAAAAAAAAAGGTCGCTTTCTGACCCACGCACCACCTTTGTGGCAAATTTGGGGTAATTCCGTTCAGTAGTTTTAGCTGTAGCCTTGCACAAAGTTTCCTATTGGAAATTGATTTTTTGACTCTAATTTTTTGAATTTCTCAAAAACTACTGAACGGATTTACACCATTTAAAAAAAGGTTGCTTTCTGAACCAATCTCTACCTTTCTGCCAAATTTGAGGTTATTCCGTTCAACAGTTCGGGCTGTAGCTCGTCGCAAAATTTCCTGTGGAAATTAACATGGGGAAAACGCGTTTTGGGACCCCCATTTTTTCTCAGCCCCCCTTTGACGAATCACCCACAAACTTTCAGGATAGGAGCTGACCTGGACAGACTTTTGTTTTGAAGAATTTTGCAAAAATTCGTCAAACAACGCCAAAGTTATTAGCAAATCAGAAAATGCTTTTCCTATGGAAACTAGGTTGTAACTATAACTACCTACTGGCAACCGCCAGTAGGTTATATATATCTATTTCTCTCTCTATATATATATATATATATATATGTTCCACAAAAAAGCTCAATTTTACCGGGGGCCCCCGACCCTGCAGGGCGGGCTCTGTAAACAGGAACGGAGAATCCTGTTGCTGCGGATTGTGCCAAGAAAAAATGCAGAGCCCAACTCCGACTTCTGTTCAAGCCTGACATTTTATTCGTCTGCATAACAGCTTTTAAAACCACTCATTTTCCTTATGCGTTTCAGCGTTTGCCGCCTTGCTCACAGGTGAGTGTCATTTAGTCCTAGTGGTCACATGGCCTTAAGAACAACTACAGGAACCATGATGCACCAACATCCAACTTCGATGATGTGACAAGGTAAAATAATTTCATTATGCTTAATAGCGTTATCTGCTTGCCAAATGTCATGAACTGAAATGTCATCATTACAGGTGCAAACATGAATTTGTATCTTTGGCAAAGTGCATATTGCTGCTGTCATGCTTTTAATACTTGCTTGAATTGCGGTGTTGTCAAAGAGAGGGATCTCCTCTAGATACTTTCACAAATTGCGGTGTTTTGGGATCTCTTCTCTCATCTCCCTTTCTCACTCACGTTTACCCAATAGCCGTGGTAATCCAATGGCAGGTACGCTCGTAAAGCGGGTCATGCCCCCAGAGGTTAATGTTCCACAAAAAAGCTCCATTTTACCGGGGGCCCCCGACCCTGCAGGGCGGGCTCTGTAAACAGGAACGGAGAATCCTGTTGCTGCGGATTGTGCCAAGAAAAAATGCAGAGCCCAACTCCGACTTCTGTTCAAGCCTGACATTTTGTTCGTCTGCATAACAGCTTTTAAAACCACTCATTTTCCTTACGCGTTTTGGCGTTTGCCGCCTTGCTCACAGGTGAGTGTCATATATATATATATATATATATATATATATATATACAACAAAACTCAAATTCAACTGAAAAGAAGCACGCCCGACCAGACTTGAGGGATTAACTTGCACTTTTATTCCACAAAGAAACAGCCTCGTTCAAAGTCCTCACTCGTTTCAGCTAACATCAGTAGCCTTGCTTACAGGTGAGCTGCTTACACTAAATTGCGGCGTGACTGCGTGCTTTATACGCCTCCATTGGACTACGAACATCTTCACGTAGTCCTAACTTACTGCAGTTCCCACAATGCACTTTGAATGTAAAATCTCACTGTCCTTTAGTGTTTTCACTGCTATTCATTTCCCATCATAGTATTAAAATATCGGGTATTTCCGCAGTGCAACGTATAACATAATGAGTTCATTCAAAGCAATGTTCATTTGCTCAAGAATCATTAGGCTGTTGCTATTTTCAATTTTACGTAGTACCTGAAAGCCTGAAGTCCAAACGTGAAGGGCAAATGCCCTTCGCTTTCCCTTGCCTCACTGTGTTTTACATCCATCCATGTCTTTTGTTTTTGAGGTTCAAAGTGACTGTGGACTAATTCATCTTTAAGATTTTTCGCTCTCCTGTATGTGATTTTTGGATGGTTCCCCACAATATTTGCAATAGTTGGATCTAAGCACAAAATATTCCAATTCTTTCAGCGAATATTTTCAATTTGTTTTGATTCTGTGGAAAACGTTGTGAGCAGTCCACAGAAGCCAGTGAGAACGAAGGAGAACAAGGAGGGGCACGTCCAAAATGTGATTTCTTAGGGGAAATGAGGCTGGCCCTCCAGCAACGAAACTGGGAGAAGAGCATGGGGGCACAATCAGGAACAAACAGAGGAAGAGGCAGGGGAAGAGGCCACCCAAAAGCAAGCCCACAAGAAGAGGTAGACATGACTACAAACCCCCAAAAACAGTAACCTGGACAAGAAGAATGAGACAGAAGAAGACGACCTAGGGAACTCACAAGAACTTGAAGTAATCAATTTATCTAAAAGGATAATTTCAGAAACTGAAACTAAAGTACTCAAACGAGGTTTCTCCTTTTGCCCCACTAACGAAATGAACCTGGCTCAAACAAGGATAGATATATACAAATATATTTGAAAATTGAAGCTTGCAAAAACTTTAAAAGAAAATCCAAATTTGGCAGAATATCAGAAACATAAAGAAAATCCTACAATGGATCTAAAAGTTGCAGATGTGGATCAGTTTATAACACTAATGGAATTGAATCTAGACACAAATGAGCCACCAAAGGAATTGGAAATGTACTGTTCCCAGCTGGGGAAAGGAACCAGCGGTAAGAAATGAAAATCGAAATACTATCCACAATTACCAGCTGGAAACAAGATCGAGACCTTCCGTGAAGCAGTAACAAAAGATCTATACCAACTCAAAAATAACAAAAAACAGAAGTACAACTTAACATTGAAGGAACGTAATGCATTAAAGGCGTTAAAATCTGATGAAGAAATTGTAATAAAAATGGCTGAAAAAGGGGGAAATATCATCATCCAAGATAAAGAGCTGTATGTCAAAGAGGCCTACTCACAGTTGAATGATACAAGACATTATCAAAAACTTAAGGAAAACCCAACACCGTCATATAAACACGATCTGGATATAAAATTACAGCAATGGGGGGAAAAAACTGATAGACCATGATGAGAAAAAATATCTCACAACGGATTATTCCATCACCGCAAAAATCTATTTGCTCCCAAAAATAGACAAACATCCCACAAGACCACCAGGGAGACCAATCATCTCCACAAAAGGGTCACTAATAGAGCCAATTGCCAATTTTGTGGATGGTTACTTACTGCCATACGTTAAGGGATTAACCCTATATTTACGAGACACAAGTGACCTACTTAGAATTGTGCAAGAAATCAATTGGGAACCAACTTACAAATTAATCACGATGGATGTGATCTTGTTATATACAAACATTCAAAATACAATTGGTATGGCAGCTTCTGAGTATTTTCTAAAGGACCGAAACATCCAATTTGCGAACCACAATGCAATGGTAATGGAAATGGTTGAGTTATGTTTGACACAAAATGTTTTTATGTTTGAGACGAAATTTATTCGCAGAAAGATGGGACAGCGATGGGATTTTCTTTTAGTCCTAGTTATGCTTGTTTGACAATGGGTTGGTGGGAGCAAAAGGTGGCATGGAATTCGAACAATGATCAACATGTGGAAAAGATAATATCATGTTTGAGGTATATAGATGATCTTCTCATCATATGGGATGGTACGGTGGATGAATTTAAGACCTACATCAACATCCTAAATAACACCAACACCAACCTGCATTTCACGTATGATATCAGTGAGAACCGAGTAGTATTCCTGGACACTGAAATCTACGTTATGGAAACAAGGTGCATACAACCTTACACCGTAAAACGACAGCAAACAATGCAACATTGCATGCAGAAAGTTTCCACTAAGCCACGTTGATCAACAATATCCCATATGGCGAGCTATTGAGGAGAAGACGGATCTGCTTGGAAGACAAAGATTGGCAAAAACATAGTAAACAATCAGCTTAGATTTAGCAAAAGGAAATACAATAAAACATATTAACATCTTGTCTAGAAAATACTGAAAAACAATCAAGAACTGAAATAATAAAAAACAAACCACCACAGCAGGACAAAGAAGAAAATGTAATTTGACTGATCACAACGTTTTCCACAGAATCAAAACAAATTGAAAATATTCTCCGAAAGAATTGGAATATTTTGTGCTTAGATCCAACTATTGCAAATATTGAGGGAAACCATCTAAAAATCACGTACAAGAGAGCGAAAAATCTTATATATTAATTATTCCACAGTCACTTTGAAAATTAAAAAGAAAAAAGACATGGATGGATGTAAAAGGGTTTTACAAGTGCTCTACTTGTAAAGTATGTCAAATTGCACAAAATACAAAGAAGATCGCAATGGCAAACTGGAAAAAATTGAGAATTAACCAACTATTCAATTGTAAAAGTCAATTTGTCATCCATATAATAGAGTGTCCCTGCAAACTCAAATATGTGGGAAGTACTGTTTGCAAACTCAAAAAACACACCCTGGAGCAAATGAGGGCAACAACAAACAGGGATCGTAGTTACGCTGTGGTGGAACACATGGAAAAATGCCATGGGAGTGACTGGAAAAAACTCAAATTTTACGCTGTGGAAATGGGCAATCGCCACGTGAGAGGTTTCAATCGCGAAAAGATTTTGAGACAAAAAGAATCGCGTCATATACTGTCCTTCAGGACTCTGGCCCCCTATGGCCTCAATAAAGACGAGGAGATGCACTCACACCTATAAGGGGCGAAAGGAATGAGTATTTCTGACCCTCTTAATATCACATAAATAAAATAGGACTTTCTCTTAAACCGCAGAAGTTGAATTTGCCTCACATATGATGTAGTATTGTTCATCTTTTCCTTCCATACAAGGTTGGACATTAAATTTAGAATATTATGTTTTAGATTAGTCTACATGCAAAGGCCAAAAAGACATGAAAGTTTTAAATCACTATTTCACTAATTAGTTACATAGGTCCACATAAGACATAGAAAATTCTCTATTATGGACAACATTGACGTTCTCAAGCCCACCAGGGGTCGTGTATTGTAAAGTGAAATTACAAAACGGAATTATACTGATATCCATAATGGAATGTGATCAAGTACGTTCTCCCACCGCAGGGCAGGCTGTACAATCCCAATTGAGGGAGAAGAATAGATTGATTTAGACAGCGAAAGCGGAAATTCTTTTTGAATTTATGAATGGTGGACCACTAATGTAAGGTTGTAACTTGTGTCACAATCAGAAACATTTAATTTTCTCTGCACATATTTTCCTTTACATCACTGGTTAATTTATTTTTTCACAAAACAAATACACTACAATTACCAGAATGCAAAGCGCTTCACAAATAGGATGTGATGTAAAATCATGTGATTAATTCCAATACAGGCACTGTCAGAAGTGTTTTGTTAACAGTGAGCAAGGTCTGAGGGCAGACTGACACGCGTTGGGTTATTGTAGCTTGTCGAAAAATGTTGCTGCCGAAATAAAAACGGAGAACGTAACATCTAATTGCCAGTGAGTGCACGTGGATCTTTCCCATAAGGGATATGGGTGGCAAATTCATAACGGCTGGGCTACGCCGTCTCCACACATCGCACCATCATAGAGTGCCGAACGCCGGAAAATATATATATATATATATATAAATATATATATATATATATATATATATATATCTCTAAAGTTCACTCTCCTCCCAACGAAGAAGAAGAGGCCTCACAGGGGAACGATGGAAGACCTTTAATGAGACAGACAGAATGGGCATGATGCATTTCGGCTCACGAGCCTTCTTCAGATGCCGCCATGTTGAAGGTACTGCTCCACCCCCACCTTTGAATACTGAATGCCTCTCCCACAAGTTGACAACCTCGCTACAGACTGCAGTTCCCAGAAGGCAGCTGTATCAGGCAAGTGTTGAATGGGGAGAGCTTTTCCGATGTCAGCTCCTGTGGGCATTGATGTTGATTCAAAGTGCGGAGTGTCCACAGGCCGACGCATTTCGGGCTCCTGCCCTTCTTCCGAGGCCCTTTCAAATCATTATGCCGGCAACAAGATGCACTTAATGTTTCAGAACTTGATTCCGCCCCCAGTGGGTGTGGCCGCTCGCATGGCCTTATGGTATCTGGAGTGCTTCCGTTTTTTCCTCATGTGAGGTGTCGTGCGAAAATGAAAAATTTCAATATTAAAAAACCCCAGTAGGTTGCTTCGCAGTTCTGCAACTGTTACACTGACACTTCAACGCTTTCAAATGCAGCGCCTGTCCCTGGCACCATAAACGCCGGTTGACGTCATTAGGGTCTGCTCACAGCGGGGCCACATCCACGGCTGGGACCAGCCGTAAATATCCATCACAGAAAGTTGTCCCCAGCAGATGTGGCCCAAACAGGTTTAATGTTACTCCAATATATTTGAAAGCTGCAGCTCACACAGGGCAGGCTTAAAATCCTTTACACAGGCTGACGCGTTTCGGGCTCCTGCCCTTCTTCCGAGGCAATTTCAAATCATTATGCCGGCAACAAGATGCGCTTAATGTTTCACAAATCGATACCGCCCCCAGTGGGTGTGGCTGCGTGCACGGCCTTATGGTATCTGGAGTGTTTCAGTTTTTATCTCATGTGAGGAGTCATGCAAAAATGAAAAGGTGTAAATATTAAAAAACCCCAGTGGGTTGCTTCGCAGTTCTGCAACTGTTAGGCTGACATTTCGACTCTTTCAAATGCAGCGCCTGTCCCAGCACCATAAACACCAGTTGATGTCATCAGGGTCTGCTCACAGCGGGGCCACATCCACGGCTGGGACCAGCCGTAAATATCCATCACAAAAAGTTGTCCCCAACGGATGTGGCCCACACTGGTTTAATGTTGCTCCAATTTATTTGAAAGCTGCAGCATACACAGGGTAGTCTTAAAAGCCTTTATACAGGCCGTCACGTTTCGGGCTCCTGCCCTTCTTCCGAGGCAATTTCAAATCATTATGCTGGCAACAAGATGCACTTAATGTTTCACAAAATGATACCGCCCCTAGTGGGTGTGGCCACTTGCACGGTATTATGGTATCTGGAGTGTTTCAGTTTTTATCTCATGTGAGGAGTCGTGCAAAAATGAAAAATGTCAATATTAAAAAACTCCAGTGGGTTGCTTCGCAGTTCTGCAACTGTTACACTGACACTTCAACTCTTTCAAATGCAGCGCCTGTCCCCGCACCATAAATGCCAGTTGACGTCATCAGGGTCTGCTCACAGCGGGGCCGCATCCACCGCTGGGACCAGCCGTAAATATCCATCACAAAAAGTTGTCCCCAACAGATGTGGCCCAAACAGGTTTAATGTTACTCCAATTTATTTGAAAGCTGCAGCACACACAGGGCAGTCTTAAAAGCCTTTACACAGGCCGACGCGTTTCAGGCTCCTGCCCTTCTTCCGAGGCAATTTCAAATCATTATGCCGGCAACCAGATGCGCTTAATGTTTCACAAATCGATACCGCCCCCAGTGGGTGTGGCTGCGTGCACGGCCTTATGGTATCTGGAGTGTTTCAGTTTTTATCTCATGTGAGGAGTCGTGCAAAAATGAAAAAGTGTAAATATTAAAAAATCCCAGTGGGTTGCTTCGTAGTTCTGCAACTGTTATGCTGACACTTCGATGCTTTCAAATGCACCGCCGGTCCCTGCACCATAAACGCTGGTTGACGTCATCAGGGTCTGCTCACAGCGGGCCGCATCCACAACTGGGACCAGCCGTAAATATCCATCACAAAATGTTTTCCCCAACGGATGTGGCTCACACGGGTTTAATGTTGCTCCTATTTATTTGAAAGCTGCAGCATACACAGGGTAGTCTTAAAAGCTTTTATACAGGCCGACGCGTTTCGGGCTCCTGCCCTTCTTCCGAGGCCATTTAAAATCATTATGCCGGCAACAAGATGTGCTTAATGTTTCACAAATTGATACCGCCCCCAGAGGGTGGGGTCGCTCGCACAGCCTTATGGTATCTGGAGTGCTTGCGTTTTTTCCTCATGTGAGGTGTCGTGCAAAAATGAAAAATGTCAATATTAAAAAACCCCAGTGAGTTGCTTCGTAGTTCTGCAACTGTTACGCTGACACTTCGATGCTTTCAAATGCAGCGCCTGTCCCCGCACCATAAACGCCGGTTGACGTCATCAGGGTCTGCTCACAGCGGGACCGCATCCACGGCTGTGACCAGCCGTAAATATCCATCACAAAAAGTTGTCCCCAACGGATGTGGCCCAAACAGGTTTAATGTTACTCCAATTTATTTGAAAGCTGCAGCTCACACAGGGCAGTCTTAAAAGCCTTTACACAGGCTGACGCGTTTCGGGCTCCTGCCCTTCTTCCGAGGCAATTTCAAATCATTATGCCGGCAACAAGATGCGCTTAATGTTTCACAAATCGATACCGTCCCCAGTGGGTGTGGCCGCTTGCACGACGTTATGGTATCTGGAGTGCTTCCGTTTTTACCTCATGTGAGGTGTCGTGCAAAAACTGAAAAATGTCAATATTAAAAAAAACCCTGTGGGTTGCTTCGCAGTTCTGCAACTATTACGCTGACACTTCAACGCTTTCAACTGCAGCGCTTGTACCCGCACCATAAACGCCGGTTGACGTCATCAGGGTCTGCTCACAGCGGGGCTGCATCCACGGCTGGGACCAGCCATAAATATCCATCACAAAAAGTTGTACCCAACGGATGTGGCCCACACAGGTTTAATGTTGCTCCAATTTATTTGAAAGCTACAGCATATACAGGGCAGTCTTAAAAGCCTTTACACAGGCCAACACTTTTCGGGCTCCTGCTCTTCTTCCGAGGCCATTTCAAATCATTATGCTGGCAACTTGATGCACTTAATGTTTCACAAATTGATACTGCCCCCAGTGGGTGTGGCCGCTCGCACTGCGTTATGGTATCTGGAGTGCTTCCGCTTTTACCTCCTGTGAGGTGTCGTACAAAAACTGAAAAATTTCAATATTAAAAAACCCCAGTGGGTTGCTTCACAGTTCTGCAACTGTTATGCTGACAATTCGACGCTTTTTAATGCAGCACCTGTCTCGCACCATAAACGCCGGCTGAAGTCATCAGGGTCTGCTCACAGCAATGAGAACAGAATGGGAGGAAAAGGGCTTTCACAGAAATCAAGAGGTAAATCATTATTTGAGAAATGAGCAAGAAAAGTAGCAATGGTATATTAGAATTCAAAGTAGAGTCGTCCAGTCCTCGGTCCTATTCAGGCCGTTTTTAATACTTTGGGTGCGCAAAATCCATTTTAGTTCCTCTTTATTCAACATACTACCAATGTCAGCGCCTCTTGGAGGTGGTTTGATCATTGAGATTATTGTCCATTTAATGTCGTTTTCACTGTGTCCATTCTCTGTAAAATGTTCAACCAGTGGTGCATTGGGTGTCTTACAAAGGATGTGGCTGCGGAGTTGGCAGATCCTGATGTGGGCCTTCTGAGTAGTTTGTCCTACATATATTTTTGCACAAGGACATTGGATAACATAGATAACATTTCATGAATTACAATTAGTGAAATTTTTGGGTGTGATCGTGACATTGTTGAAAGTGAACACTTGACCTTCAATTGTGAACTCACACACACTGCAGTTCCCGCATTTGGCATGCCCTATTTAGGGATTAATTCCCCACAGTTCAGGTAGAGTAGCAGGTGGTTTGATTGTGGGGAGGGCTGCCCTGACTAGGTGATCTTTGAGGTTTTTACTCTTACGGAAAGCGAACATAGGGCGCTCGATGCTAATAGTACCAGCATTTAGTATCGTCCAATGTTTGAGAATGGATTTCCGTATAGCATTAGAGACAGGTGAAAAAGTGGTTACGCACACAATGCGGTTTTGGTCAGTCTTGGGTTTGGGAGATAGGAGGATTTCTCTTGGGCAATACCAAGCTCTTTTGCGTGCATTATGCACCAGCCATTTGGGATACCCTCGGGCTTGTAATTTAGATGAAAGGACTGCTGCCTCATAGAAATAGTCTTCTTTCTTAAAACAGTTTCTCCTGACGCGGAGAAATTGTGAATAAGGAAGAGAGTCTCTTAGAGCACGTGGATGGTTGCTATTGTATTTCAGTAAGGTGTTCCTCTCGGTAGGTTTCCTATAGAGACTAGTGATTAGTTCCCCATTAGCATGATGAATAGTGAGGTCCAGGAAAGGGATAGAAGTTCTGTTATGTGTTAGAGTGAATTTAAGGCCTTGGCAGTTGTTATTGAGCCAATGTTGGAATTGTTTCAGAGCGTCTTCAGTGGAGTGCCAGATTAAAAAGATATCATCAATATATCGTTTCCATAGGGTGATCCCTGCCTGAAAAGGGTTTTGTGGGGTGAAGATTCTGGAGGTTTCCAAATTGTCCATAAACAGAATGGCCAAGTTTGGTGCAAAAACTGCCCCAATGGATGTGCCCTTCACCTGCTGGCAAAATTCGTTTTCGAATGAGAAAAAGTTCCTTGTGAGACACAGTTCCAAAAGTTGTAGTATAAAAATGGTTGGTACATTATGTGGCCGGGGTCTTTGGTTCAAGATACGCTCGATTATCAACATTGCCTCTATTTGGGGAATGTTAGTGTAGAGGGATTCTACATCAAAGGTACAGACAATGTCAGTCGTAGTGTTGAAAGGGTGGTGTTCTACTAGACTAATCATGGCCATACTGTCTCTAATGTAGCATTCAGTATTGAGTACAAAATCTTGGATAAAGAAATTGACATATTTTCCCAAAGGTTCGAGAATGGAACCACAACCGGACACTATGGGGCGTCTAGGTGGTGTAGTTTCACTTTTGTATTATCACTGGGGTGTGTGGAGACTTAGTGTTGAGAAACATAAACTCTTTTTTGGCTCAGGAAACCTTGTGTTTTGGCTTCAGATGTGATTTGAAGAATACGTTTTTGGAGTTCAATAGTGGGGTTGGTGAGTAACCTACAGTAGTGGTCTGTATTCATGAGTTGGCGTAAGATTTTGTCCTTGTATGTGTTTCTTTCTTGTAAGACTATGACCCCACCCTTGTCGGCTGACTTAATAACAAGGGATTCAGTATTTTTTGGGTGTAAAAGGCTTTTTTCTCATACATAGTAATGTTGTATGGAATATAGCATCTAGTGTTCTCAAGTGTGGATAGGTCTTTGAGCACCATCTTTTCAAAGGTGATAATTTCACTGGGGATCATGTTTGCATTAGGGAAGAAGGTCGAAGGAGGGCAGAGTGGAGTGTTGGAGATGGTCGTGGTAGAAGGGTTTTGCAGAAAGAATGCATGTAGACATATGCGACGGAAGAACCTAAGTATTTCTGTTTGAGGCTCCAGAAAGTTAGGCTTAATGGTGGGGACAAAGGAAGGTCCTTTGTTCAATAGGGACAGTTCAGAGTCAGTCAACACATGTTTGGAGAGATTAAAGATAGGTATTGTCTGTTGTGCAGTGGTGTAGGTTACCACTGATAGAATTTCTGACGGGTCTGACGTTCCCCCGAAGGGTTGTACCATTGTCGTTTGCCTCGTCCTCTGTTCGGGCGTTCGTTCTGACCTCTGCCTAAAAATGTTTGGTTAGGTTGGCGACTGGATGTGCTAGGGGTCTCGCCTTGGTCTGAGCTGGCCGATGTTTCAGCAGAAGTGTTAGAAAAACCCACAAGATTGTTGCGTCTATTGAATCTGCCCCAAGGTCTTGTGTTTTGAGGGCCGGAGTATGTGCGGTTAGTGTAAAAATCCTTTTGTAGGTAGGGATATGTTCTCTCTAGTACATATGATTTAATGTCTTTTTTGACTTTTAGCGATTTTTTATTCTGTTCTAGTCTGTAGAATTCTTCAGTTGTCTTTTGGACCTGTTCAAGCAGTTTCTTACAGTCGGGAACTGAGCTGGTGTCCTTTATTTGTTTTTCTATATCATTGATCTCTTGTTCTAAAGATTTCAGTCTCGGTAGCCGTATCGATGCCTAGGACCATCCAATGTCTAGAGCAGGTGGAGCCTATGTAACTAAAATTGTTAATGTATTTTGGGTTATCGATAAAGACACCAGGGATATTGCGTACCTGGAGTCCAACTGGTATTATGTTGGCTTTCAAATATTCAGTAAGCATTTGAATCATAAGTTGCAGTCTCACCGCGCTACCTTCACGCCGCCATTCGTGATTCATGGCTCGGTTATCTCAAATTGCCTTGACTCCAGTCAGCATCCGTTAACCCTCTCTGTTACCTAATTAATTAAATTTACTTTTAAATTCACAATGCATTCCTTTTGTTGGGATATACGGTACGTCATATTAATGGGTTTTAATTCACTTAGAATCACGGCAATTGCTTCTAAATTTGTTTTGAATACTGTTTCCCATATGAAATTTTATTTTTAATTGAGAAAACTGCTTAGTTGGCTCCTGGGAAGCTCTTCTTAACCTTCAATGTCTTTTTCTTTTTTTCCCCCTTATTTTTCATTGCACCATCATTTAATTGTCTGTATTATCAGTGGTTCTAAATTGCTCAGGCCTACATTACCCATGTCCTGATGATGATCCCAATATTCTCTAAATAGGGATCGAAACGTCGTCGACACCATAAAACACGGTACACACTAACAATCCTATCATTATGTGTCAACGTTGTAGCCATTTATCACGCTTGTCGCACGCATTTTCTTGTATTTAGGTACAAGCAACTCTTTGTTTCGCCTGTTTGCTTCATGTTTCAAAATATGTCTTTGTAATTTGTAAATTGTCAACCCCTTTTTTTCATTTATGTGAAATCGGATACAGGACTGTGTCCCACTACTTATTAATTTTGGTTCTCTACATTGTTTAAATCTCATTAAATCGCACTATCCGGCTGGATAGCTTACATATAGAATTGATTTCTTTCTATATTTATTCTGTGTTTGTTAATCACTTTTTACAAGGACCTTTGTTCTTTTTAAAACAATTTTTTTTAAAAAGCTGTAGCATACACAGGGTAGTCTTAAAAGCCTTTACACAGGCCGACGCATTTCGGGCTCCTGCCCTTCTTCCGAGGCCATTTCAAATCATTATGCTGGCAACAAGGTGCACTTAATGTTTCAAAAATTGATACCGCCCCCAGTGGGTGTGGCCGCTCGCACAGCCTTATGGTATCTGGAGTGCTTCCGTATTTTCCCCATATGAGGTGTCGTGCCAAAATGAAAAATATCAATATTAAAAAACCCCAGTGGGTTGCTTCGCAGTTCTGCAACTGTTACGCTGACACTTCAACGCTTTCAAATGCAGCGCCTGTACCAGCACCATAAACGCCGGTTGACGTCATCAGGGTCTGCTCACAGCGGGGCCGCATCCACGGCTGGGACCAGCCGTAAATATCCATCTCAAAAAGTTGTTCCCAACGGATGTGGCCCACACTGGTTTAATATTGCTCCAATTTATTTGAGAGCTGCTGCATACACAGGGTAGTCTTAAAAGCCTTTACACAGGCCGACGTGTTTCGGGCTCCTGCTCTTCTTCCGAGGCCATTTGAAATCATTATGCCGGCAACAAGATGCACTTAATATTTTACAAATTGATACCGCCCCCAGTAGGTGTGGCCACTCGCACGGCCCTATGGTATCTGGAGTGCTTCAGTTTTTTCCTCATGTGAGGTGTCGTGCAAAAATATAGGCTGTCAGGTTTTAGGTTTAAACCTATGATAACTGATAAAACCCCACCAAAAGGAAAATAGCCCTAACCAGTGTAAAAATATAAACACTGAAAAAACACCTTTGCAACTACAAAATAAATGCTATTCAAAGAAAGGAAAAGGTGAGTGAAAAAGTCATTTCTATTTCTCTTGAAGGGGTCAATACAATGTAACTTTGTTACATAAGGCAGCAGCAAGAAAGACTGGGCTAACATTATTCTGCTTGAATTTTGTTGTTTAGGGATGTCACTAAAATATTACTTCTTGTTCCTTTTGTTTTTTTCTGTTTTGTGGTCTTTGGTCTAATGATGAAGGGTTTAGAAGCATGTTTCAGGTCTTATTTAATCATTTTATAAACTGTAGAGAATCTGGAAATACATTTGATTCTTTTACTGATAGGTAAAATGGTTCGTTTCATACGAATCTTTCCCAATATGTACCATCAAATTTACCCACAGACAAAGAATAGGTGAAACCCTTTGATACATCAGCCCCTTTTTTAGCGAGTCATTATTGATAGTAGGTGAATTGCCAGACACCCTAGGCCCTTAAACATTCAGTGCAAGGTGTAGTGACAGGTATATTTGAAAAGAGTGTGGTCACCAAGCATCTAGGACAGTTGGGAAAACATGACACCAGATGTTTGGAAAACATGGAACGCAGTGCCACTTAGAAAGCTGCTGCTAAAAATTCTTACCAAATTACCAGATTTGAGGATATTGTTTGTATTTGCAGTAATTCAGCTGCATATATGAAAAGGTTGTTTGATTACCTGTTAAAATCAATACCTGAGGTGAAGTGATTCCCTGTAAGAGATCCTTCCCATTTGCAAGATGGCATGCTGAAAGCATCTTTACAATCTTCAGAGTTAATGAAAAATGCTATTGACTTTGGTCAATTCTGGTGCACTGTTTCATTATGGGCAGGAACTAAAACGCAAATATTTATCATTTTGTGCTTTGTGTGGCATCAATGAAACAGTAATCCCAACTGTGTCATTTAACCGGTGATTCTCAGTCCTAGAGGCTGTGAATGCTATATTATCCATGTGGCGACCGTTTACAGAATTTGTGCTTAGTGATAATGCCAAAAGTCAAGAAATGTGAGGATCTTTGGTCGCATATTTGTACTGATGTGAAAAGAAGTACACTCTACAGTATTCTTAGATTTTTACAGGAAAACATGAATGCTGTAGTGAACATAATAAAAAAAACTAGAGCCTGAAAACACCCTTGTCTACCAAGTGTTCAGCGTAATTAGTGTAGATGTGAAACAACTCCTTGTGAGTTGGCTAGGCGACACGTTTAGTGACTTTGGCACTGCAACATGTTCCATGTTAGAATTCTTGCTACTTGGTAAGCAAAAAAATGTTGAGGAGAAATTCAGGAAATTTCATTTTACAGTGCATGAGAAATGGCTTGCAATGATGAATAGAAATGTCCCTTCACCAACCATGGCATTTGAAGTTAATGAAGCCTCACTCAGGTACTCTGTATAAATTCTAGATCTATTCCATAAAGAAGAATTTTTTCTGGACTTTGAAAAGAACTGCTTACTTTTTGACCCCTTCAATAACTGAGGGCATATGCGCCCAGTTCCATGCATATTTTGCAGAACCTGTCCCAGAGAATCGCAATCTTCAGGTGCACCAGTACTGGCATGGAAAGCTATGTCAGTGGCCAGAGTTAGCAAATTGTATATACACATGCACTATCAGTGCAGAAAGCAAGCAATAATAAAAGCAAAACGTTCCATAAACACCGGAAAAACACTGTTTCTGTTGTTCTTAATTGTGTGAAAATTTGTAACCACTGATAAACACTGGTTTTTTAAGGTAATGAAAACACTGAAAAAAAAACACCAGAATTTACCAAAAATAGAAACTGAAAACAGGAAAGCCTATGTGTGTGTGTGTATATATATATATACATATACATATATATATATATATTTCACAGAATATCAATGTGCAAATATATAGAATTAAAATAAATTACATGACAGACACTTTTTCTTTTTATACATCTCCAACAAAGATATTTTTGTGCATATGAATAAATAAATGTGCAAGACTTCCAACTCAGCACGTTTTTTTAAATGTATCATAGGCAGTTGTGATCAAGGGTTATGCATAAAGGTCTCGTGTCTATGAAAATGTATATGGGGATGTGAGTGGGAGATTCTGTCATTAGTGATGTCATTTGAGATGAGCCTAACTTTAACGTCTCTGTAATCTTTGTTTGTTCAGTGAATTTCAGTTTTTTTAATTCCATTTCCTTACTATAATGTCCCCGTAAACTTTTTTTTCCAGTGGATTTCTAAGGTTCATTAAATGCTACTTCCTAACTATAATGTTCCTGTACCCTTTGTTTTTTCAGTGAATTTCTATGGTTCTTTAACTAGTAGTGGTGGAGAAAGTGGGCTGGGCTGCCGAACAGCTGACAGGAATCCCGCTGTGTAGGACTTACAGGAAGTCCAAGGAGGGTGTCTTGGCCCCCAAGGTTCCTCTGGAGTAAAGTGGACTTCATCTCCCAACCAGTAGTGCACCACAAGCTGTATTTGCAGAGTGGTGGAGAAAGGGGTTATGGCCTCAGAAGACATCTTAGCAATCCTGCTGTGTGGGACTTAGTGGAGATAACAGGAGGGATAATTTAATGTATGTGCCCCCGGGATGTGGTGGTCCCTGGAGTAGAGGAGGGGATGAGTGGGCCCCCCGCATTGGTTGACAAAAGTGGGGCGCTGGTCACCAGGGCAGGAGGGAGCCGCAAGGCTCCCTCACACATAATTAAGTTACTGCCCCGGGAAGGTTGCAGTCCTAGTGGCGAAGGCCTAGGCCACATCGGTCCCTGGGGCTTAACAAAAGCCTAGTGGGGGGGCCTCATGAGCCCCCTACTTCAATAACTTCATGTTGCCAGGATCTTCCCCACCTTGTGGTTATTTTAAAGCAAGCATGAGAGCCCCCGCTTGCTTTTTTTTAAAAAATTGGAGCGAATTTGTGGACCCACCCGAGAGTCTATGGCAACATTTTTAAAAATGCTTTTGCTCCCAGCTGGGTCCCTCACCATATTTGGGGGGTCAGGGTATTCCTACCCTGCCCCCTTTTCTTTATTTTTTACTTTTTTTCTAGGACTCGGCTTCAAGCCAAGTCCCAAGATGGCTGCCACACTTCCTGGTTGGAATGTGTTGGCAGCCAATCAAATTTTAGTAGGATCGTGAGTCCACTGCAGGAACTCACGTCCCCAGATATCTATATTTTTTGAAGTTTCATATCTCAAAAACTACTAAACAGATTCACACTTAATCGCAAAAAGCACGCTTTCTGGACCAACATCTAACCAAATTTGGTGTCATTCCGTTCAGCTGTTCGGGCTGTAGTCATGTGTGAAAAATGAAAAATCCCCGTAGGCTTAACATAGGAGAAACACGTTTTGGGACCCCTGTTTTTTCTTGGCCCCCACTTGACGGATCACTCCAAAACTTCCAACACAGCAGCTGAAACAAAAAGGGGAAGTTTTATGATAGTTTCGTGGAGATCTGTCAAGCTGCACCAAAGTTATTGACAAAACAAAAAACGCTTTTCCTATAGAAACTTTGATCCTAACTATAACTATCTACTGGCGACCACCAGTAGGCAATATATATATATATATATATATATATATATATATATATATATATATATATATATATATATATATATTTGCAATCCCTCATGCTTAGGCAGGACAAAGTGGGCACTCCAGATGACATGTCTTATTCAAAGTCCTTTATTGCTGCTTCTCCAAACACTGATGCGTTTCGGCTGTCTTCAGCCTTTCTCAAAGTGTACAAGCCCCATCACCTTGTAAAACATTTAAAAGCATTCTTCATAGATATAGAAGACATACTTCAGAAACAAATTTTGAAACAAGTTTACACAACAGATCCATTCAATCCACCATTTATGTTAACAAAATAAAAAATCCAAATATTTCTTTTTTTCAATTTATAATGGTAAAACTTAATTTACTTTACTATTTGGGCGAATGGAGTGTTACCGACATCATTTCTCCTTCTGATAGCATTTCTTTTTTCCATTATTCCATTTGCATTTTTGACTTCTTAGGGGTTTCTCTCATTTCACATCATAATCCTCTATTGATATTTCTTTCATTTAATTTCAGATCATGTTTTCACTATCCTAATTCGCCCTTTTCATTCTTCCCTCCAGTGTTCTAAATTCATCTAATATATGTGCAAAGTAGCATTATTATAGAAGCCAGAACTCAATAACAAATATTAATTTACTAATCTTAAAACTAATTCAGCAGCATATCTCCATAAAGTGCCTTCATTAAAATTTCAAATACAGCACAAACTGTATTGTATCTGCAGTTACCATAGCAGCATATCCATTGTGCAAATTATGCAAAGAAGGGCCAGGTACAGGTGAAATATACAATTATACTGAAAATATCATGGTCCATATTAAAACTTAATTCCTCCTATGTGTAAAATACAAGAATTTAGCAATTAAAAAAATTCAGATGTTAAAAACTCTGATAGGTATGGCTATACCTCAAATGGCATCTCCAAATACACGGAAATTATCCCACATGTATTTCTTTCTCTTCATTTCTGTTTAGACCTGCCAGGAATTTTGTATGTAAATCCAAGATGTATCTAGATTCCAGACTTCCTAATTGATTCACTCTATTCCCACCTCTTACATTTGTGGATACTCTATCGAATGCAAAGTATGTAAGTCTATCTGGATCACTGTCATGTTTTTCATAAAAGTGTCTTGCCACTGGATAACTAGCATCAGTATTTCTTATCACCCTTTTATGTTCCAAGATGCATTTCTTCAAGGGAAAAATAGTACTTCCTACATACATAAGGGAACATAGGCAAGTCAATACATACCCTCTGTGATCGTAATTGCATTTTTAAAAACCATTGATCTTTCTGTTGTATACATCTGAGGTAGTATATCCAAGTGTGTTCAAGACTGTGTTAGAGTTCTTACAGTGATTACACCTGAAGAATCTCTTTGCTTTAAATAACTCTTTCTGATTAATAAAGAAATAGCGATGTGTTAGCTCATCCCTAAGAGTTCTTCCCTTTCTATAAGTTATAGTAGGTATCGCTGGTAATTCCTGTCCTATCACTGAATCGCCTTTAACTATCAACCATTGTTTTCCCAACACATGACTTACTTTAAACAACATGGAATTATAACATGTGATAAACTGTGTCTACAGCACCTCCTTATCTGGCTTATCATTGGGGTATAGTAGTTGGTTTCTCATCAAATTCCCTGCTTTATTAACTGCTGTATTTAAGGTTTTTTATGTACAGCCTCTTTTTAAAAATATTCCTTTAATGCAAGTCAATTGTTTAGCATATTCTCCTTCTTGAGTGCATATTCTCTTCAGTCTGAGAGTTTCCCCATAAGGAATGCTTCCCTTCAAACTGTTAGGGTGTTGGCTTTTAAAGTGCAATGTGCTATTTCCAGCCGTGTTCTTACAATGTATAGACGTGTGGATTTTACTTTCATGAATCATTAATGTAATATTAAAGAATGTCATTTCACTAGAACTCATGGATACAATAAATTTTAAATTGAAGAGATTGTTCTTAAACTTGGCAATATATTCATGTGTTCTTTCCTGTGTACATTTCCATAGTAAAAATTAATCATCTGTATAACGGGTCTAAATCAAAACATCCTGTACATACTCCTGGTTGTCATGCGTCCAGGCCACCTGCTTCTCCCACCAGCCATTACCAAATTGTCAAAGCTGGGGGCCGAAGCAGGTGCCCATCGTGGTCTCAACCCTTTGTCAATATAGGACCCCATCATGCATGAACATATTTTCCATCAAACAAATCTGTATCATCTTGCTTAACATCCAATTTTGTTCTAAGCAACAGGCTTGTCTGGTTTTTAAACAATATTCACAGGCATGTGTTCCAAATGTATGATCAATATAAGTATAAAGTGCATTCACATCCAATGTGATAAACAGATAAGAGTCTGACCAGACCAAGTAATTAATTTTGGTCAGAAAACCACCACTGTCCTTATAGTACACTGGCAGAGGTTTTACAAAGGGGAATAAAAAAGTATCAATATAAATGGCAATATTTTCTGAAAAGCTTTCATTCAAAGAGGCAATTGGTCTCCCTGGGGAATTTGTCATGCTTTTATGAACCTTTGGTAAAACATAGAATGACTGTATTCTGGGATTTTCTGATCTTAAAAAAATTGTATTAACCATAATTTAAAATTCCTTGTTCCAGCCATCATTTTCACTGATTCTGATATATACATATGGAGGCTTTGTATTCCTCCATAGTGATTACCATATATCTATCTATCTATCTATCTATCTATCTATCTATCTATCTATCTATCTATCTATCTATCTATCTATCTATCTATCTATCTATCTATCTATCTATCACATTGCGCATGTTACATAGACTCATAATATTTCTGTATGAACTGCATTTTTTGGTTTGCCAACAAATACAACTTAATGGAAGCAGTTTCCAGTGTCAATGTGAACACATGTGAATAGTTACTATTATATACAAGCACATATTTTTCATGTGAATTTAATTTAACATGTGCCACATCTTAACAATCAATCTATCTATCTATCTATCTATCTATCTATCTATCTATCTATCTATCTATCTATCTATCTATCTATCTATCTATCTATCTATCTATCTATCTATCTATCACATTGCACATGTTATATAAACTCATAATATTTCTGTATGAACTGCATTTTTTGGTTTGCCAACAAATACAACTTAATGGAAGCAGTTTCCAGTGTCAATGTGAACACATGTGAATAGTTACTATTATATACAAGCACATATTTTTCATGTGAATTTAATTTAACATGTGCCACATCTTAACAATCTATCTATCTATCTATCTATCTATCTATCTATCTATCTATCTATCTATCTATCTATCTATCTATCTATCTATCTATCTATCTATCTACATATATCTCTAGATAAATATATATAGATAGATAGATAGATATAGTTATATATGTATAATATATATACGTATATTTACATATATGTATAATAGGGATGTATGACGTTACAACGCATGCTTTTACACCGCATGCCGTTACAACGCATTTTTTACACCGCAAGATCTGTTACAATGCAAGCCTTTACAACGCATGCTTTTACAACGACGTACACTAGATGGAGTGCTGACATTAGAAATGTATAATTTACTATTCTAACTCCAGTCCACGTTGCAGTAGGGAAGGTGTTTGGATAGTAAAACTACACTATTTCTAATGTTAGCACGCCATCTAGTGCATTTCGTTGTAATGGCATGCGTTGTAATGGCATGCGTTGTAACAGATTTCGCGTTGTTACAGTTTCGTTGTAATGGTAGTGCGGTGTAAAAGTTGCGTTGTAAACGTTGTATACCGTATAATAGTAGTAGGACACAGAGCATCTCGCCAAGCTGATTTTTTTCAAAAGAGCGGTGTGCTGAATCAGCGTCGATTAGTTCCTCACCTCAGCCTCTTCAATTAAAGATGGTGCTCCGCTCTTTTGCAAAATCAGCTTGGCGAGATGCTCTGTGACCTACTAAGGACATTGAGAATGCTCTAAATCACCAACACTCATTGACCTTACAAAAGGTAATACTTACGCTCACAGTATGGACTCAATGTCCCATCAGGCATTACAAGAACACTGCACTTAGTAAATGCCCACTACGGGAAATAGAAATAAATAATGCCTGAAACGCTTTGAATCTTTGATGAGTTATTGGTAACAGCAGCCCTGAAGAAAAGGATTTCATCCTTGAAACGCGTCAGCAATTGTAAAAAGTAGCGGCGCATTGGGACAAGCAGCAATTTCACGCCGTATGGCCAAGAGCGATGTTGTGTGCCTGCTCAATGCTTTCGGGCACTTTGTTTTCCAATATATATATATATATATATATATAAAGATATATATATATATATATATACTCAAAGTTAAGCATCATGAGGGAAAACGTATGTCCATAAATAAATGTGTACATATTTATATTACACACAGATACGTATTGATTGTGTATACACAAAAAAATCTGGTTGATTGAACTAAGGTAGCTGAGAATACTCATTCAAATGTTGTGAAAACAGTTAAAAGTGGTGTTCTTCAAATTGTTCACAACAAAAGATGTTTGTTTGAAAGATACTAATACAAAACTGGTGAGGCCTCTAAAACTTATTCTACAATTTCTAGGTTTCTCATATCCTAGCCCCCATTGCAAAAATGGAACCTGGGGGGCAATGGCAGCAAAATTATTGACCTTTGGGGTCCATAGGCGTCACAACCTGTGCTGCCGTAAGCACCTGGGTCACTGGATCAAAGAGGTAGCTGAGGTCTAGCCTAGGAAGTCCTCATGGCAGCCAAAGTGGGTGACATGCACCCTGACCCTCCCAAATGACCTGCGTATTGTCAGTGACCTACCCCCTGCTTGATGGGGAGATGAGGGCCAGAGATCAGCAACAAGGGGGTAAGTCTGGTGTTCTGTGTAAGGGATGTTGTATGAATGAATATGAATGTTTTATTTTGTAGAACCAAAGGGGCATGGTGAGCAAAAAAACGATGGATTTAGGCCCAGATCTCTGTACTGGGGTGAATGTATGACATTGTTCTGCATTCTGTTCATCAATAGTTCTTTTTGCATTTGTCACCCCTAGTGGGATGGGTATGCTCAGACGTGAGACCCGTGCTCTACATGCCTCTGGAATCAAGCTATCCTGGCTGAAGAGGGGTGAAACCCCGAAACCGGTCCTTGGATGCTTGTTTCCAGTCCAGGGAGGACCTGGAATGGCAGTTCGGACTGGACTGTTCCCATTGGGCACAGGGTCAAGACTGATTTGCATATGGCTGGGTCCAAAATGGAATGGTATGGTGAGCAAAAAAACGATGGATTTAGGCCCAGATCTCTGTACTGGGGTGAATGTATGACATTGTTCTGCATTCTGTCCATCAATAGTTCTTTTTGCATTTGTCACCCCTGGTGGGACGGGTATGCTCAGACGTGAGTCCCGTGTTCTCCATGCCACTGGAATCAACCTATCCTGGATGAAGAGGGGTGAAACCCCAAAACCGGGTCCTTGGATGCTTGTTTCCAGTCCAGGGAGGACCTGGTCTGGCAGTTCGGGATGGACTGTTCCCATTGGGCACAGGGTCAAGACTGATTTGCATATGGCTGGGTCCAAACTTGGATGGGGTGGTGAGCAAAAAAACGATGGATTTAGGCCCAGATCTCTGTACTGGGGTGAATGTATGACATTGTTCTGCATTCTGTCGATCAATAGTTCTTTTTGTTTTATTTTGTAGACCAACTACATAAGTAAGATTATATGTTGTGAGCACATTTACAAACGGTGTAGTAAGTATATAATATGCAAGTATGTGGAATTTGTATACCTATTTTTTATATTCCCTCATGCCAAAATGAAACAACAGATATGTACATATGAAGAAGGTGTCTACAACAAAACAGATCTAGTAGATCCAAATATAAACACAGTTTAGTTTCTTTAGCAAACGTTTATTCCATCAATAGCAAAAAGGGTCCAGAAATGAATATTTCTGAGGTAAAATTGATACACATATCTGTGCAATCTTTACTATGAACAAATGGTGTGTGATGTAGTGAATGTTCTCAAGCACATGTTACTCTAAATACATTTTATAACTAAAATGGATTTTCTCAGAATAGTAAAAGTGTACAACATCTACAAAAAACCCACGTTGCATTAATATGTTAACAACACAATATAGCCACAGATGCTTTCTGAGGACCTGAGTCATAAAAGTGAACTTATACCTTGGTGTAAGTTTAGATTCTTTAGGTATGCACAAACTAATTTTACTAAGCAGTATCTATATGACTGTGGAGTCTCCGCACTCATGACAGAAACTGTGTTATGTTATGTTATATTGATTTGTGTAGCGCATTATTCACCCCAGAGATATCCTGGCACTATGCATATAAAAATTAAGGACATGCCTAGTTTTTTATGTGCTGAGTCTCCACCACTCATAAAATAAGTTTGTGAATAATTAAAAGAACCTAAACTTACACTGAAGTGTAAGTTTACTCTTGTGAATCAGGCCCTCAGTATGTAAGATTGCTAAATGTAAGAGGTATTGTGCCCTGGCAAGCTATCACATACACACACATCCAGGAAGGTCACTTTTGTACTACCCATAACCCATATACACTACCTGCATGGAGATTATTAAGCACTCTCAAGTATCCAACTGTTGTGAGTCAGCTAATAGAGGATAAACCCTACAGGTAACAAATAAGTATGTCTATCATCTGTGTATTATAGTTATACGCATGACCTTTTATTTAGTGTGACATCCGGCTGTGCCTTAAAGTGCTTGTTATATGTTCATAAGTCTTCACATAAATCAACCTGAAATATGGCCTGCATATTAGATTCATCAGGAGTGACTTATGATAAGTATTGTAGAAAATCTAGCATTGGACAAAGGATACAGGTTTTAATAAGTGTTCTTATTGAAAATAACTGCAGAGCCAGGGCCATGTAGGCCTCAACTATTGATACAGATTATATTTAGGTGTGTCACCCACCTGAAGTGTTGAAGGAGCAGTACTAAAATTAAGCCCGACATTGGGTACATACATGTCCACTGAGTTAACCTTGAGTGATAGAGGTAAATGAACATTTAAAGGAGCATGCTTAGCTATATTGAATGGTGTTACAGACTTACTATCAGAATATTGCACTGCTCTTTAGTCATGCTATATACAGAATCCTGGTGTCATGATACATTTGTGCTACGCATAGCAGCTCAATGGTTGCAACAATGGAAATAGTTTTACAAATGTTTTTATGTTATGAACATCAGACACACGTAGGCTCATAATTTTATTTTTCATTATCAGCGTCCTCCAGAACAAGGGGGGGAGATGTTGTCCATGAAGGTCGGGAAGCAGATGTCCGCTCGGAATCTGAAGGTAGTACTATTGAATCTGAAGGCCCCTATGACACAGAGGTGATGGGGCTAGAGAGGAGGACCCAACCTCATCAGAGTCTGAGGTCTCCACAGGAAACCAGTCCCAAGTGGTGGACCCATCACCCTTTCATGGACTTACAACATCGTCCACCACCACCAGGAAGATCAGCTTTCTTTCTACTGTTCCCTCAATGTTGGCCAACCCACAGCTCCTAAAAGGGCTGGGGTCTCTGTTGTATTCTACTTAGTTAATTTTGTTATTAGTTACCACAGTCATTCATGATGACATGAAACACTGCAGTCCCCTAGCAGCCATCTATCTGATTGTAAACTGGGAAGGTCAGCAGATGAGTTGCAGTTGGACTTGTGAGCAGATGTGTCCCAGGGGTCTGTTCCTTACTGCTAATAAAACTTCCAGTTCAATCAATCAATCAATCAAACAATTTATAAAGCGTGCTACTCACCCGCTAGGGTCTCAAGGCGCTGGGGAGGGAGGGGTCCGTTACTGCTCGAAAAGCCAGGTCTTGAGTTGCTTCCTGAAGGAGAGATGGTCCTGGGTCAGCCGTAGGTGGATGGGGAGGGAGTTCCATGTCTTGGCCGCCAGGTCGGAGAAGGATCTTCCTCCGGCGGTGGCTCTGCGAATGCGTGGATTGGTGGCGAGGGCGAGGCTGGCCGATCGCAGCTGGCGGGTGGGCGTGTAGAAAGTGAGGCGGTTGTTGAGGTACTTGGGGCCCAGGTCGTGGAGAGCCTTGTGTGCGTGGGTGAGGAGTCTGAACGTGATCCTCTTGCTGACGGGGAGCCAGTGCAGGTCTCTCAGGTGGGCGGAGATGTGGTTGTGGCGGGGGATGTCCAGGATGAGTCGTGCGGCGGCGTTCTGTATGCGCTGGAGTCTTTTCTGTAGTTTGGCTGTGGATCCCGCGTAGAGGGTGTTCCCGTAGTCCAGTCGGCTGGTGACGAGTGCCTGGGTGACCGTCTTCCTGGTTTCGGTGGGAATCCATCGAAAGATCTTTCGGAGCATGCGCAGGGTGTTGAAGCAGGATGACGAGACGGCGTTGACTTGTTTGGTCATCGAGAGGGAGGAGTCCAGGATGAAGCCCAGGTTTCGTGCGTGGTCCGTTGGCTTGGGAGTGGTGCCCAGGGCAGGGGGCCACCAGGAGTCGTCCCAGGCGGAGGGGGATGATCCCAGGATGAGGACTTCCGTCTTGTCTGAGTTCAATTTCAGGCGGCTGTTCTCCATCCACTCGGAGACGTCTTTCATTCCTTCGTGTAGGCTGGCTCTGGCGGTGGCGGGGTCGTTGGTGAGGGAGAGGATCATCTGGGTGTCATCGGCTTAGGAGATGATGTTAAGGTTGTGTTGGCGTGCGATGGCCGCGAGGGGGCTCATGTAGACGTTGAAGAGGGTGGGGCTGAGCGAGGATCCTTGAGGTACGCCGCAGATGACTTTGGTGGCTGCGGAACGGAACGGGGGGAGGCGGACTCTCTGGGTTCTTCTGGCGAGGAACGAGATGATCCACTCCAGTGCCTTCGCTTGTATTCCGGTGTTGCTGAGGCGCTGTATTAGTGTGCGGTGACAAACTGTGTCGAACGCTGCAGAGAGGTCCAGGAGGATGAGGGCAGCTGTTTCCCCGTTGTCGAGCAGGGATCTGATGTCGTCGGTGGCTGCGATGAGGGCGGTCTCGGTGCTGTGGTTGGCTCGGAGACCGGACTGTGAGGGGTCGAGGGATCCGTTCGTCTCGAGGAAGGCAGCGAGCTGTTTGTTGACGGTCTTCTCGATTACTTTGGCAGGAAAAGGGAGGTGCGAGATGGGGCGGAAGTTCTTGAGGTCGGTGGGGTCTGCTGTCGGTTTCTTCAGGAGGGCGCTGAGCTCGGCATGCTTCCAGCTCTCCGGGAAGGTGGCGGTGGTGAAGGAGATGTTGATGATGTCCCGGAGTTGGGGTGCGATGATGGAGTCGGCCTTGTTGAAGACGTGGTGGGGGCAGGGGTCGGCAGGGGATCCGGAGTGGATGGTGTTCATCGTGCGGGTGGTGTCTTCGGTGCTGACCGGGGTCCAGTTGCAGAGGGTGGGTAACCTTCCTTACCAAAGTCTCCTACACCGCAGGCACCTCTGCTCCAGCTTCAGTCCATCCAGCAGTGATGTCTGAGGAGGTTTTGGTTGTGCTGCAAAGCATTTCTGTTGGCAAGACTGCACTGTTGGTTGCCATCCAATAGGGTCAGTAACCAGTTAACCCAGTTACTGGCCCTCAAGGATGACATCCACAGTGCAGTATGTGCTATACACAGGGGCATGGCACATCTAAGACACCCCCTCAGACATCACTGTCTCCCACCAACCAACACTTGCCCATTCCTCTCAAGATCCTTTCTCTCCCCTAACCTAACCTCCCTCCAACAGAACCAAACCAGCCACCTATGTCCCAGCATTAACCACTATCTCCACATTCACACCCATACAGGCAAAGACAGACAGCCCCGAGTACAAAGAAAAAACTGAAACAGAAACATACACATACAGATGCAGACACTAGCACCAAACCCTCAACTACCACCACACCCACGACCAAACCCTCAACCACCACCACAACCTCATCTATAGCCACAACCACAATGTCATTCACCACTTCAACCTCTACCAACACACAACCTCACAAAAATAATCCACACCACAAAAACACACACCGTCCAACAAGCACCCACCATCACACAAGCCCCACAGAAACACACACCCAAATCCACTACATACACAAAACAAACACATTCATCCCAATCAAAAACTTCACCTCACCCACATTACAGCATATACCCTTACACTCAAAAGAACAACCATACATCACCATGACACTCACACATCACCACTGCAACTGCTCCTACAACATCTGCTTCCCACACACATCCTACACCGACCCTAGCCCCTCTTCCTCCTCCCCCTCAAACGACCCCCACTCCTACCAAACCCTTGAAGAAAAAGCCACCCCTCCTCCTGATTTGTAATTTGAGGTGACTGGCTATCATCTGTATCTTCATTGAGTGACATATGCCCCCTTGCAAACTGATCTTATTTATATTTTTAGATTTATGACAAAAATGATCTAATGTATTTACATTTAAGAGACGTATCTCATTCTGTAATAAATTTGTTTTTTACTTACAAACTTGTTTATTCTTCTGGGGTACACAGGTGTATTTATTTTTCATCCATTTAAAAGTGAAGTACGCACTTCATATATTTTAAAGTCTAAGTGGAGTTTTGTTATTCTGCTCTTACTAAGATATTCCTATGTGGTGTACAATATATTATTTGATGACTCCTCTAACCTTACATATTTCTCAACTTGACTACTCATATCCTTTATGACATGCAAAACACCTTTCATTTACCACTACTTCAGTAGTTTCCACAACAAGTGTTGTTAGGACACAGTAACACAGGTACACAGGCCTGCCTGCATTGATTTACAGTTTAATGGACATGTATGTGTAAGTGTGATGTTGCAAATAGGTGTTAAACCAACAGGTGTTGCAAATTATTTTCTAATTGGATTGCATAGTTGAAGGAACCATCTCATTAAAATATGGCAGGCATATTGAGATAACAGGAGAGGTGAGAGGGAAAATGTATTGTGGTCACCCTTCAGGCAGGCAAAGTAAAAATAAAAAAAACAATATAAATAATACTGTGGTAACCCATTACATATGTATTTTTTCAGATTAGATAGTAGATTATGAAACTTTGATCTTAGGTATGGATTACATACACTTAAAAGTGTGTGGGGCCGATTCACAGAACTAATCTGAGACAAAATCCTAAACTTACTACTTTTGGTATTCACAGAAGGCATTTAGTAGTAGTAAAGTTAGGATTTTGTCTTAAGTTTGACTTAAGACAGATTTAAGACAGACTCAAGACAAACTTAAGACAAACTTAAGACAAACTTAGGACAGACTTAAGACAGATTTAAGACAGACTTTAGACAGACTTTAGACAGACTTAAGACAAAGTCCTAACTTTACTACTACTAAATACCTTCTGTGAATACCAAAAGAAGTAAGTTTAGGATTTTGTCTCAGATTACTTCTGTGAATCGGGCTCAAAGTGTATCACAGCTGTTTAAGATACTTTGCTTACAATTAATTATTTCCTACTAATAAAATGTTGTCATCTAAAGTTGATATTTTGTATGTGCTTCTGTTATGATGACGGACGATGACACCACATATACAATTTGGCAGACTTTTTATATGTCTTCAAAGTGTCTGACCATATGTACACTTTATTTAATTCAGGTTTACTTTCAACATAAAAAAATTATTCATTTGGCAGACATCACAATAAAAACGTACATTTAAAATGTTAAGGTTAAGATTTGCCGTACTATCAACATAATACATTATATATGTGTAGGGCAATGATAATGGGTATTTTAATACAATTACATACATTTAGGTGCATATAACTCCTATTACGGCTCCAACATGGCAGATTGTCAGTAATCCAAGAGCAGGTATGCAGCACATTGCAACATCAGGTTCATTGTGAATAATAAAGTACAAGAGGTTGGCAAAGGTAACTTACCCCCTTTTATAAGCTTAAAACCGTCAGCTCAGGTGTGAAGGTTTAATTGCAGTGGGAACGCTGAGAGAAAGCAACATAATGATTAGGAGTGCGGAGTTGTGGCTGTAATCCTGCCATCAGCCGCTTTTTGGGTCTTACTCTGTTGACACAGGAGTTTGCATGCAACAGTGACAGCGGGAGCCTGACGGATTGGGTCCATCAAACTACCGACATATAAATCAGGCGAGGAAACAGTTGCAACAGCGGAAGGATGGACCGCTGATTTCCGACGGTCTGGGCACATCCACCAAGATATAAATCAGGCTCTCTGTGTCTTTCAGCTAAACTCTTATGCTTGGCTAATCAAACGAAAAACACAGGTGAGTTTCTTGATACAGACAACATTTATAGTTGGGCTCAGAGGGCAGTATGTTTCTTGGGCAATGCAAATGCAGGACTGATCTCTGAAAGATGGAAAAGGCTTCTATTGAGAATAGACCCTAAGTTGAGAGAACTGACTTGGTAGGAGTTTGGTTTGAATACTCTGGGTTATCTCTTTGTGTCGCACTATTCAAACTTTTTCACTAAAACTGTGCGTTTGTTGGACAACATAAACATCAAAACTGTGCAAGACTGATTCCTCGCACACCAGATATGTTGGCCTTAGTCCAGGCTAACTCACAGTGCACCATCTATACCCCTAACCTAGCAAGGTACCAGGTGGTATGTGCAACCTTAGAACATGACAACCCTGACTCCCCAAGAAAATCGTGGAATGAGATCAAAAGCTCTTTAATTTGAAAACTCATGCATGCCTAAATGGACACACAAGAAACACTTGAATTGTCGACTCTGGTGCAGTTCTCGAACAAGCTGCGCCACTGGCCGTATGAGCCTTTAGATATTGACTGGAAGTGTATGTGTGCTGCAATTATCAATAGAAAGAGAAAAACTGAGTTATCAGCATCCCCAGAATGGTAAAGAAAACGAACAGTTCAACCATTGTGCTATTACATAGATTACATGCTTGCATACACGTATAGTTATAGTTATGCTCCTACCTAGCGCTCCCTTTCCTAGTGTACCTAGAGTGGGTAAATCTTCCAGAATCTTTTCTGCTGATCTAAGTCCCCCGTTACCTGTGGGTATGTTTCATCAGGGAGCCCGTCTTGGTGTAGAGATGAGCACCATCCTTATCAGGAGGTAAACTGGGCTGGAAATCTGACATGAGGCGACCTTCACATAGTCAACTAAATGCTCCTTTAACTAAACAAAGGAGTGATGCAATTTATATAATAAACTTCCCCATGGTGCCATGCCAAAGTCACAGTTAGGCAGTTGTTATTGATTCTATCCTGCCAAAGCTGTCGCCGAGTGAACAATAACAAACATCAACATTTTGAGCAGTGAACTTTAGTTTTCGTACAGAATGTTCAAGGCTCTGATTATATGCCTACAAAGAAGTGTAATTGTAAGCAAAGGTAATTTCAGAGAATATTATCCATACAGGCACGCAAGCAAATGTGTGTCAAATGTCAGTGTTCAAGAAAGATATCAACTTTAAAACATGAGCATGTCAGTGATGTTGTACTTGCCCAGGCATAATGTGACCACAGAACATTAAGAGACTATTTAATTAAAGAGATTGTTCACAATAAGCGTTTGTGACATTTGATAAAGATCATACTTCAATGATGAGTATGTTTGGTCAGGTTTCTCCCAGGGGCATCGGATACAGGGGTTGCTCCACTGCCTGTACAAACTACTTCAGTTCCTACTTCAACCACCAATAAAGATATTCCAAGCTAATGTCTTTCCAAAAAAGGTGAATGGGTGGATGTTTCATCATCGATTGAGGACAAACAAGGGGAGGGGGAGTTCAAGGTAAGAGTTATTTCCTCCCCCTTTCTGAATGTAGAGGGTAGATTGACCCTTTTTCTTCAGGAGTGGGGTTTAATTTCAAATTACCATTGGATTGTTCACACTGTACAGAGGTTCCAGGTAGATATTTATGCCTCATCTGTTCAGTCACACGACATGCTTCATTCAATGTACTTCTCTTGGGAGGGTGCAGAGTTAATCCCTGTAGAGATACAGGATTTGCTTTCAGAAGGAGCAATAGAACCATGTTGCATGGATCCCAAAGGGTTTTTCAGCAATATTTTTCTGCTTCAGTAAAAGAACAAAAAAATCATGCCAGTGATAAACCTTAAAAATCTCAATTAGTTTGTCATTTATAGCCATTTCAAAATGACAGTAATCAGTTTATAGGATATCCTTCTTCCTGGGTATTGGGCGATGCTTTTGAATCTAAATTATGCTTATTTAACGGTGCCAGTATACCACAATCACATAAGGTACATCTAGTTTCTATGACAAGGTCAGATGTGGAGGTTCAGGACTCTACCCTTTGGCCTATCCTCCACTCCATCTGCATTGTCAGCAGGGAGTCAAAATGCCTATGGGAAACGAGTTGGGTAACACCTGTTCGTTTGTAGATCAGTGAAAGGGATCTGATTTATGAATGCCCCTAAACCTAGGTTCCCCCACTATGTGAGATGTTGATATTGGTTTGCAGTTCTCCAGTCATGGGATGATAATGAAGGCTTATTTAAATTGTTTTCAGCTTGGCGGTTTTTGGTGTTCTTTACGAGGATGACAGATGTTAGAGCACTGGATGTTTCTTCTTGCATTTTACCCCCATTAGTCTCCATTTTAATATCATAAGGCGTACCAAAATGCCTCCACATTTGTGGAATTTGAAACTTTTCCTTTGCACTCCAAATTATGTGTGGTGAGGTGCCTCAAACAGCATGTTCATAACCAAGAACCTGATGACTTCTGTATCGCAGTTGCTATTAGCTTTGTGTAAACCATTCACTCCATTGACCTCAACTACACTGAGTAGATTGGTTAAAGAGGTAATGGATTTAACAGGAGTGGACACAGGTCACTCTGGGGCAAACTCTGCCAGGGAGGCTATAACTTCTAAAGCTTTCTAGGTTGGTACTCTGTTGTAGGGCATTTTGAAGTCCACACATTGGTCCAAGGTCTCAACTTTTAAAACCTTTTATTGTAAACCTGTTGAACATACAGCAATGAGGTTTGTAAATATGGTTTGAACATGCATAATATGAGCCTTGGACTTGTATAAGTCTCCTAGCCAGTTGGTGAAGTAGACCCTTCATATTATTAAAGACAAAGGAGGCTGGCATTATCCCACCACTAAGGTTACCACCCTAATAATGATCCTAATAGGTGCCTTTTGATTGCTCCTTGTGCCAATCTTAATCAACCAGGCAACAAGCTTAGGTGACTAAGAGTGGATGGCATGGGAGGGGCATAGCCAAGCAAAATGGCCTGCTACATGTATTAAGCTTGAAATCCCGTGAGCACGAGCAAATCTTTCAGAATCTTGTACCCTGATGGCCAGAATTCTCCCCGATATTAAATTGAGCAAGTGAGAGTTTCACAAGATCCCCTTAGACTGTGCTCATTATCCTTGGCAAAAAACTCTTAATGCTCCAGTGGCGGCCCCCTTTATTGACTCGACCAAACTGACAAAGCATCTGCTACAGCGTGATGAAGGACGGAACTGCCAGGGTCCGGTGCCCACAGCGTGAACGGGGGCCTTGCTGATGTGGGGGCCTGACAGCTTGTGCTGGATTCAGAGTGCACCTGAGAAACTTGGAACTCCTCAGCGGGGCAAACCACGGACAGAGGTTGGCCAGACCGGCAAGAAGCATGGTCTTGGGACTGCAGGTTTGGGAACTGGAGCTTGCTTCGTAGGCTCACATAGGACCAACTAGTGCTGGAACTGAAGTGGACTCACCCTGGGACATAGCTAAAGCAGAGACTCTCAACATCCCCTGGAAGTAGCAGGCGCCCAGACCTGAGGCACTGGGTGATAGCTAGGTGAAATGCCTCATCCTTGCTTCCACACATAGGGAGCAAAAGGTGTGGGGAAGCCCTTAGAGACAGGCAAAGAGGGACTGCCAATCCATATAGGCCTGGTGCTCTGGTTCAGAATTGAAGAGTTGGGATATGAGCAGGAGAATACAATGAGATGTGGCTGAGCTTGGCCCAGGGAGTGGTCGCATCGGGATTGGGCAAGACCCTTTGCTTCCCCCAGCTGTTTTTTCTTCCCCCCACTTAGCACATCATATACACAGACGCTATGCTGCAGTTGGTGGTGCTCCTGGAGAGCGGTGAGTTAATGAGGGGCCAGGCTGGAGACATCCCCCTGTGGAGTGCTTACTACTGACTGATATGAAGAGGGTTTACAGAAGAAACAGCAGACAAAAATCTCAGTGTCTCTATAATAATACTGCAAGATAACTCATAATAGGACCTCAGTGGCTGTTCTGTGTGTGGGGGTGGCAGGCTGAGCCTACAGGGGGAGCTACCTTGCAGCAATTGGAGTACGTGGGTAAAGCCTGCTATACCATAAAATTCAAATTGGCTCATGACAGGCCCACATGACCGACCCAACAAAAATGGACCAATACACTGGCTCACAAGAGCAGACGGTTATAACAACAAAACCATAAATATTGTGCTACCAAAATATTGTGTCAAAAATATCAATAAAAAAAACATCGTTTTTTTATACATATAAAGGTAAGTACAAAAAATATTGGAAATAAATATTGTTTTATACTAATATAAAAAAATACAAAAATGATTTTTTTTAATATATATATGTGGCCAGACATTTTAAGGACACACATAATAATCTCAGCTGCATTCAATACTTTGTAATAGGGGCAGTGCATGCACACAAAAGAGGTGGCAATCGAGAGAAAACATTACGCCAGTTAGAGTCCAAATTTATTTTGGAACTCGACACCAAGTCACCTAATGGTCTCAATACTAGCGATGATTTACATAATTTTTTTATAATCATTTTTTATAATAATTTATTGTAAACATTTACATCATTGTGCGATCTCTCATGGCTTGGTGCCCACAGTTTTGCAGTTTTTACAGCACATTGGTCATCTGTTACGCAGGAGAGCTTAATATACATAAGGTTTCTCCATCAATAATTGATTTTTTAGCGATTTAGCTCTGGTCTCTGTCGATTATGAAATAATTTTGATAATTTTGATAAATTTAGCCATTGCATTTAAATCAACTCTTCTAATGCTATTTCACTCTGTTTTTATCCCAAAAAAATTCCAACACACTTTACTTAGCACTTTAGATGGTTAGGCACTTTAGCACCACAGCACTTTATTTAGCGTAATGGTACTTTGACATTAAAACTTGCATGTATTATCAATATGTAGTATTATATTTGTGTATATTCACAATATGTGATGCCATTTCACCTTTGCACGCTGCACTTTAAATCAGCATGTACTATCAACTTAAAGTATTACATTAGATTTGTGCACTTTGCACTTTAATGTGCTTAAATTGCAGTACTTTCTATAATAACAATTGCGATTGTGATTCCACGACAGCACTTTATTCTGAACTTCACTACCTTTAATTATGATGAACTATTAACATTGTTTTAGTTCATATATATATTTAAGGATGGCATTGGGGAGAGGCTCATAGTTTTTACTTAAACTTTAACATAATTTTACCATACATTTTCATCAGATTATATGGCATCATTTATATATATATAAAATGTTAATACTTGTTTATGTTGCATCGTACTTGCCACTTTACTTCCATTATGTGGTTATATATATATATATATATATATTATTTTTTTTTTTTACATAGTTTTATATAGTGCGAACTTGACCCGAATCGGGTATCAGAGCGCTTTACATAGCACCAGTTGCATTACATGAGGACACATTAATTTTTTTTTTTTAGGCACGGGGAGATTACGAGATTTGCCCAGAATCACTGTATGTTCAGCGTCATTGCCGAGACTCGAACCCAGGTGCCCAGATTCGAGGGTGACCGCCCTAGCCGTTAGGCCAATTCCTCTCCCCTATGCAGTCTTTTGTCAGTGACTATCACTGTGTGGTGAGTCAGCTATCACGTGGTTTTTGTGTTTATAAATCAGAAAATTTCGTAGCACGATCATGTTATCAAGGTCACTGAGCGTGGCCGCAACACGTCATGGGCAGCACTTGTAACATATATATATATATATGATCAACAAATCGCCCTGAAGCAGCGAGAGGGCATGCAACAACATTCCGCCCTCCGGCTCTGAAAATTGCAGTCTGCCATTTCATTCCATACAGCATTCAATTGCCGATGCATTTCGACGTCATGAGGCTCTTCTTCCTGGGCTGCCAAGAACTGCACAGCTGAATCGCATTCATGTTACTGACTTTATTCACTACAATACCTCCCTCAAGGGGCGTGTGCTGAGTGCAGTGTCCCTGATGCATTCTGGGGCATGAGGTCTCCAATGCGATAATTAAATAACAACTTTCAGTAAGTTCAATAGTGCAGTTCCAATTATGGCTTACTTTTCCTTTAGTAGGTCATGGATAAAAATGCAGACTTGATTTGCATGTCGAAAGTTGCACTGATATTGTCCCAAACAGTTTGGAAACCCAGCCTCTCTCAGCCGGTGATACGATTCCTCTCCAGCTGACGGCGGTGCTCCTCTCCGCGGTGGGGCAGCCGCGTGAAAGTATGATCAACAAATCGCCCTGAAGCAGCGAGAGGGCACACAACAACATTCCGCCCTCTCGCTCTGAAAAATGCAGTCTGCTATTTCATTCCATACAGCATTCAATTGCCGACGCGTTTCGAGGCCATATTTATTTATATTTAAAAATAGTAACTATTAAATATTTTATCTTGTAACATTAACATAATGTTAATTAAATATATTTCAATATTATTTATAAAAACTTCCTTATTTAAACACACACACATATATGTATATGTATGTTTATGTACACATATATAATGTAAAACTATACTAAAAATATACATTTTAATTTATGATATGATCCTCCATTTTTTTAAATGTACTTATATAACAATAGAAAAAAATAACTACATTTTAGAAATAATAAATATACTATTCCTTCTCCAGTCGGTGCAACAGTAAGGAAAGCGTTAGAATGTGGAGGGGTAACATTTACTATTCCCACTCAAGTCAGCACAACAGTAGGAAAAGAGTTGGACTCAGGAGGGGTTACATCTACTATTCCCACTCCAGTTTGTGCAACAGAAGAGACAGCTTTGTACTCAGGAGGTGTAAAATGTACTATTCCCACTCCAGTCATTGCAGCAGTAGGGAGAGTGCAGGACAGAGGAGGGCTTTCATTTACTATTCCCAATCTAGTCGGTGCAACAGTAGGGAAAGCATTGGACGCAGGAGGGATAAACTTTACTATTCCCACTCCAGTTGGTGCAACAGGAGGTAAAGCATTGGATTAAGGAGTGGTAAAATGTATTATTCCCACTCTAGTCGGTGCAACAGTAGGGTAAGAATTGACCTCAGGAGGGGTAAAATCTACTACTCATGTTGCGCCTTCTTCTGGGATCAGGTAAACTCCCCTCCATCCCATCAGCGAACAAAGGCACAAAGCTGCATGGTCTTCAGTGTATCAACAGTCCGGTCATCCTGGTACAGGAAAATCCTTCTCATCCCCACGCACTGTGCAAATCACAAGTTCCAATTAGCCTTAACTGAGCAATCATTTCTAAAAGCAAAACAATGGATTACTCTTATAACTAACATATATTATCAGACTCCTGCAATGAGAAGGAAAACGTGAAAGCACATCTCAAATACAACAGCATGTCGACAGAGAGAGGCTTCTGAACCGACATCATTGCGGTTTCTGAACCAACCGACCTCGGGTAGGCAGTCCGAAACCGCTATTACGATGCAACCGCACATGGTGCGATCACAAACTCCCATTTCCCCAGAAACCGGCTGCAGCACAAGCTCCCATTTAGAAATGGGAGTTGCTGTAAATCCCTGCACCGTGTGGCATGCACCTCAGGGTGCCTGCCACACATTGCAGGGATTTGCAGGGGGCACCATAGGCACAGAGACAAGGGGGCCCTGCTAGGGGCCCCGAAAGTCACTTTCCGACAAGCTTTCCATGTCGGAAAGCCCGACATGGAAAGCATGTCAGAAACTGTCATCATAATCCCAACAGCGAAAACTCAGTTCGTAAGGAATTATGTTAGGTTTCCGACTGTCCGACAGGCTCAAGGAGCCCATCGGAAGCCAGTCGGATTGACCAGCCGGTTTAAACTCCTTCTATGTAATAAGACAGTCGGAGTATAAACCATGGATGTCTGTCAGAAATCCTCCAATCAGCGGTAAGGGGCTTTCCGACTGACATCCAAATGCAGCCCCTTGTATATATATGAATATATTATAGGTTAACAATTATACTTTGATCATACAAAAGGTGGCTCCTGTACACATATGTGCGAACACATTAACACATCGATTAACATATTAGCACACAAATTAGTATATAATTAGTAACGATTTTAAATCATTAAACTCTTGCATCTCCACGTATTTTCCCTAACTTTATGCAGGAAATGCAGTAATTCAGGAAATTCTTCATGGAGGTCAAACCTATGCTGCAAACGATGAACCTGCAATATACGTTGTTGTTACTTGCAAAATTGAGGGTGATCCACAATGAAAAATCAAATTTTTTCAAAACTCCAAATGAGTTCTGGGAGTGGTTCGACCTTGGCAATAAGTCAGGGGTAAGGAAACAGGCTCAGTCAGATCAGGAGGCCCTTGTAAAACAGAGTGGTGGGAGAGGGGTCTGTCCACAGGACAAAAGACAGCACATACCCCATTCAGAAGTGCAGAGCGGTTAATAATGTGGTAGGATGGAACGTTGGGAGCTGAGAACTTGACAGTAGGTATGAGAAGCGAAACTAGCCCGAAAGTGCGCCCCCTGTAGAACAAGATGGGCCAAATGGATACTCACACAGACTGAGGGAGAGACTTCAGATTGCATGATGGGCAGCAGGCCTGTAGATGGGCTTCAAGAGAGCCAAAGAGCAAACATTTGCATGCTTGAAACAAGTAGGAATTGATATGCTTATGTGGCATTGGTACTAGTGGGATGGGTGGGTAGGGACATTGGGCGGGACCGCAGATTATTTTTGAAGTTTACTGCATGTCAAAGGGAAGGATGCAAATCAGATTTGCAGGGAAATATGCTCTGAGGCAGTATAATCTTAGCCTGGGTCAGGAGGGATAGTATCTGGTAGTTGGAGTATGATGAGGGGCAATAGACAGTGGTACAACGCTGATGATGTTAGATTGTATTTTGCTTATGTTGTAACAGGAAGGGCCTTTTCTCTGTCCTGAGTTCTGAAACCTTTGGGTCATGTTTGTGCTTTATAAAACTGTAAACAAAATTAAAAAAGACAGGGTTGCCCTTTGTTGCCATTGCTATTCACCCTTGTGATGGAAGCATTGGTGATTTGGCTTAGGACAAAGATGCGACGCTGGAGAATATTATGTATAAGTGACACAATACATAGGGGCTGATTAGGATATCCGACGGTCGGACCATTGACTGCTGTTGCGACGTTCAGGAGACCGCCCGACTGCAAAGTCATGATGCCATCGCCTTGCTGGCAGTCAGAAAAATGCACTTTTACATTGCAGCTTGTGCTGCAGCCCAGGAAAAGGGCAGCAGCAGTGTAAAAGAGCAGTTTGTGCACTTCCATGCACCGTGTGCCAGGCACCATTTGGTGCCAGGCACACAGTGCATGGATGTGCTTAGGGGCACAACATGTGCCCCCAGTGCCACTTTTTTTTTTGTTGAATAATTTTTATTGAGTTTCTGCAACAGAATATTGTTAGCTTTCACATTACAACAATTTACTTTTTGTTATATGGATAATACAAGAACAGTAACTTGAATGGCTGGGGTGGGATGCCCGGAGAACTCCCGCCACCGTTATGGATGGACCATCGAACAGTCTGTAATTTTACACATGTACATATTAGAGCGCATTCACCAACAAACTCATATACAAAATTGCTGTTCAGCCAATGGTCTCTCATGTAAACTCAATACATGTCTGTCTTGGATTCACAGGCAGGCATCAATGTAAAACAAATAATAAAGAAACAAAACTATGAGTCGAACTCTACTCATGGGCACAGAGCACCGTGTACCAGCCAACGTGTCAGTGGGTGTCACAGATGTGGACAACCGTGCGCAGTACATCACTCATCATGGGTGCATCAATGGGGAGAGCAATGAGGGGGGCAGCGGGACATAGAAAGGATGGGAGGGGGGCGGCAGGAGAGGATATAGAAGGAGGAGGAAAAGAGAATGACGTAACATGTCATGAAAGGAGAGATGGGGGAGTGTGGGGGAAGGAAGGGGCGGGGATCCCGCCTATGAAGGGGGGCTCATTTAGGCTAACTTGGTTTCAACCAGCAGCAGGTATTCCCTCCAGTGGGTGACAGGCCTTCGCGGTGGTGCCAGCACTCACAAAGCCTGTGCTAGCTGATTTGTGTGCTCCGATACCAGTGCCCTCCTAAGATCCAACAGCCATGAGTGTACGCTGGGGTCCGCTTGCGCTTTCCACGTCATGGCTATTTTGCGTTTGACGAGGACCAAAGCTAGGTCCAGGAATTTATTCAGAGCTTTACGCGATGCGGTGCACTTGGTAGCACTGAGCAGGAAGTGAGTGGGTTGTAGTGATACCTGAGTCCCCGCTGCGTCTGTGAGTACTGTTGCTATTGTGCTTCAGTATCATTGTATACTTATACAAGTCCATACAATATGCGTAAATGTAGCCTCTGGGTTATGGCATCTGGGGCACCTGTCAATAGAGGTTGGGTACATGCGGGCTAGTCTGTGGAGCGTGAGGTACGTATGGCGTAGGTAGTTAAATTGGGTGTATTTCAACCTAGTGTTGGTTGAGACGGTTTTTGGGTGTCCAAGTCATTGCGCCCAGTGTTTGGCCCCTAGTGCCACTTAACAGTTGCCTACAGGGGACGGGGGCCCTGCTTGAGCCCCCAGAGTCCACTTCTGATTGCAGTCGGACCGCCATGAAAAGGCTGTTGGAAAGGGACATCCTAATCCCTACGGCGGTACCCGCGCAGGAAGGAATAGGATTCCGATCACCGCCCAGATGAGATCTTGGATGCTGTCGGAGGCGGTGATCTTTCCTCCCGACCTCTGCTGTCAGACGGCCTGAATTATTATACGGCGGTCAGAACGATGGCCTGTCAGTTGGGGGGAACGCCACCGACAGCCTGTCGGTGATGGTCCGCCCGATATCGTAATAATGCCCATAGTCTTGAAGTATGCAGATGGTACTTTGATGTACCTAAACCAGCCTCAGGAACAGGTTTCTCTTCTACTTTGTGAACTTGATAAGTTTGCAGTGGCCTCAGCCTACGCATTAACTAAAACAAGCTGGTCCTGTTCTCATTAGGGGATCTAGTGAGGGCTGAGACAGTCTCATGTGGAACTTCCAGCACTGGACTTACATTGGGAAACTGACCGGTTCAATTATTTGGGGATATGGGTTCCACATACTAAGGAGAAACAACATGCTTACAATATGGGGAAGGTGCTGCTGGGCCTTGGAGCATCTATATCCATTTCTGGAACACACTACCGCTCTCTGTTGCAGGCAGGGTGGTGATAGTGAAGATGGTTCCCCGAGGCTTGCACACACACCAAAAGTCAAGTTTATTATTGTAAAAACCCTTCAGACTAATAATCTGTTAGTGTCAATATTATAGGGAGGGGAAAGAAGCCGGATGCATTTGCCCCATCAAACTGGACAAAATGCGAGGAGGGCTAGGTCAGCCAGACCTGGACCTTTCTGTATGGCATCCCAGATTTAGCATGCAGCAAGCTAATGTATCGAGGGACCAAATTGGGAGGAGGCGGAGGGAGCCTTGCCAATAAGCATGATGGGGATATATCCTGTATGGTAAAAGTGGTGTTTGTGGTGCGACAAGTACTGATTGCATTGGAAATTGTGGTCTAAAAGATACTGAAGAGTTCCCCTTGTGGAGATCATTGCTGTTCTGGTGGCTACAGCCTTTTAGTCACATAATGACTACTATGTCTATGCTGACCTGGGGGATCCAGGGGAGAAGTTTATAGTTTTCCAGCCCAGCACGCCTTTGGGATGACCCTAGGACAGTTCCTACTGTTCGCTAAGCTAATATGGCCAGGGAGATAGGCCGTGGGATCCTGGATCCCCTAGAGACTTCCATAACACTGGAAACAGGCCGGAGTCGACAATAGTTGCCCGTCTTTTCAGGGGCTTGAAAACTGATAGGCAGCAAGCACCACTACAGGGTAGAGAGGTTTGGGACAAAGACTTACAGGATCCCCTGTCTGATCCTGAATGGAAGACAGCTTGCGCGAGCAATGCCAGATCCCAATTGAATCCCTTTACTTTCTTACACTGCACATATTTGACGCTGCTGAGATGACACAGAATTTACCCACGCAGATTGCCTGGTTGTCCTCAATGTTCGGACATGGCAGCCATATTCATACACATGAGCTGGGCCTGTCCAATTTGTAGCACAATATTAGGGGGAGGTCGTGTGAACCCTACGCCCCACAACTGGTATACATTTTGATGAAACCATTAGACACTGTTTGCTGAATATTCTACCAAAACACAACAACAGAAAAATGCAACATAGATTTGAAGGACTAAGATTACAGTTGGTGAAGCACCATATAGCAATTTGTTGGGAATTTTAGAAGGAAGACCATTAGGAAGCCCTGGGAAACAGAGATGAAGAAAGAGGCGCTGGCTGGAGAGAGAAGGATGAGGGACATCATAAGTGATGAGGAGGCAGCAGAGGATTCATTGCACTGGGCAGAAATAGTTCCTAATGTGACTGAGACACCGGCAGGAGACACAGAGGCTATAGGTACTAACAATCAGCAGCGGAGTGATACCGAATAGGAGCTCAGGCGAGCGCAAGAAGGCTCTCTCTGGAGGGGGGGACAGATCCGAATGGAATCGCCTGAATATGAGAGGAGCAGTGCTTGGGGACAGGGCGGTGGCGTGGGAGGAGGGCTTTTCCAAGATGTGTGCTGGCTGAGCCGTGAACGGCAATGATAAGGCAAGTATGCACAGATTCGCATATTTGCGGAAAAATATTGATGAAGGCTGGTGTGTTCGAGGTTTGTGTAAGCACTAATAGAAGATGTGTAAACTGTTTGTTACCTGATCTTGAAAACCATAATTAAAGATGTTAAAAATAAGAGTGTATTGTATGGAGAAGATTGACTCTTCGGTACAGGGGACACCGTTCACATGCAAATGCTCCAAGGAAGAGCAGAGCTCATGTCGTTGCTTCTTGATTTTCTCTTGGCATTTTTGCTATTTTGTTTCACCCATGGATTGTAGACGTTTTTTGAGATCATCGGTTAAGGAGGAAGTTAGTTGTGGACTGCCCTATTCACACTGTTGGTTGTATGTCTTCTCTGTTGTTACTTTCTCACTAGGTCAGCAGCATTATGGGAATTGTAGTTTGCTTTTAAAATGCTACCAAGGTAAACGGCAAGAAAACAAAGGGCATAATAATACTGGCCTCCGCTGTCTTTGATAAAATCAGCACTCTCCTTCACCAACGGGCTAGGAGGATCTGCAATTGGAACTTAAAATGGCCGTTTTGGGTCTCAGCAGTGCTGTGTCACACAGCTCTGGTGCACTTGGCAGCCCCACCTCTAAGCGCTGTAAGTCTGCTGCGTGCAGCTTGTCAACTACCCACTACTGCAGAGCGTCCTGCTGATCAGATTCAAATGTGGGGGAGCCCTGGTGACTATCTTGCTGAGTGGCACAAGACTTCAGAGTGCTGGTGAATGTGCAGATCACAAACGTGCGAGGCTGGGGCAGCTGTGGGCAGCGCGGTGCAGGGCATGAGAGGCACTGCAGAAAGAAGACTGCACCAGGCATTGTACAGGGTGGTGGGGGATGCCAGGCTTCTTGAGATACAGTATCAATGGCTAATACTCAAAGGCAGGGCCTTCATGCACCAGGTGGAGAGGTGTGGCACAGCGGCCAGAGCGGCAGACTCCAGAGACGGGGGCTCACGGTTTGATCCCTGGTGCGGGCGACAGCTCAGCCCAGCATCATGTGACTGTGGGCAATAGCTCACTTAATATCCCTGACAGCCCCCTGCGCCTTCAAACCTCAAGGGGTGATATGTTCACGCTTTACAAATATGGAATAGTATTATTATCATAACCATGATGCCAACTGACTGTAGGTGCCAGAAGTGGAATGGGCCAAAGTCTGAGGTGCTGTAGCCACAGACTGAGAAACAGGCGGTCTGGTGATCCATGTTAGGGATTTGAGTCCATTTGTGGCATGAGAATGTTGCATGTCTGATAGTCTAACTGGCTTCTCCAACGAGTAGCTCGTGAGCTACTAGCAGCTCTCGAGCTACCTGCAAGTAGCTCTCCTGTTTGCAGCCCATCCGATTCAATTGGAAGCTTTTGCTTGGTTGAATTAACATGTTTCCCTATGTTGACAAGTGAATGTTTAAGATGAAAATGTGTGCATTTTTGAGAACTCCTATGCTGATATTTGAAGAAACACCGTTGGGTTTCACATATATATTTAAAGGTGATATTTGATTTATAAATGCTGAGGTGCTGGTGAAAGTTGTTACTAATATTATTGCCTTGGTGCCAGGGGCTTTGCTCCTATGGCTGTCATGTATTAATCATGTAGAAGTGGCAGTCCAAATCCACAGAGCCTTCTTCATGTTACTGCTGCCCACCCTGCCTGATGCAGTGAGGTGATCATTGCTGCAGGTGTGTCTGATGTGGTCACTATTACAACACCCATCATATGTGTGGCTCTGGATGATTTCCATTGCACATGAGAAGCACTTGTTACAGGAAAGGTCAGAGACCCCTCACAAGGTGCGTGACACTTGGTGGGTCAGTGGGCTGAAGCGGAGTATGAACCAGTACAAATGATTGCAATGCTCCACAGAATGTAACCAGCATAGTGCCCTCTTGGAGTATGGAAAGAAAAACTGCCAGGTGCCTGGTGGATGGCTGCTAAGAGCAGCACAGGTCTCTTTTTAAAACTAAGTGCAGCAGCCATGCGGTCCTACCTGGGCTTGCCCACCAGTGCAGCTTGGGCGTAAACTAGTTTAGAGGCACAACACTCACTTATGTATCTGACCTACTGTAGTACTTTCCACCAAAGTGCTTAAACATACAAAACAAATGGTACCACAGCAATGCACAGATAACGATAGAAACAGTCTGGATAATCCTGATTGGAGGGAGTCAGAAAATGTTCTTTCAGGAGGACTTTAACTGAGGATAAGGAGCAGGCAGGTCTTACTGAATCTTTGTTTTACTAGGTTTCAGTTTTAGAAACGCTGAGGTCATCATAAGCAGGCAGGTCCTGAAGAGGAGTAGAGAACAGAAAAAAGAAAAGAACATTTGGGAATCATGGACATGAATGCGAGATTCCAGACCAAGAACAGAAATAATAGGAAACAGATGAATAGGAGCATTTACTAGCATTACTTGTGTGATGCATGTACAACACGTTCTAGCTAACCCTGGGCGGCCAACTATGCTACATTCGCGTAGTTTGTGCTACTACGCGGTAGGCGAATTGCACGAAGCACAGTGCAAAATCGCGTACCGTAGCGTAGTCGGCATTTTTTGCTCGCTCGCGGTCCTCAACGTCAAGTTGGCGACCGCGAACGAGCAAAATGACATCCTGGCGAGACTTTTTCCTCGCCAGGATCAAGTTGCCGATCACGAGCGTGGAAAATAAACCTTCCGGCGAGATTCTCAACGCGGGGAGGTCAGGTTTCTCACTGCGAGTGGTCGCGTATGCTCGCGACCGCTCGCGATGAGAAACTACCAGTCCGCATTGAGAAAGCTGCAGTTCCAGTAAAAAATCTACTCGAGTGGCAGAAAACGACCGCTTGCACTGTGCAAGATGACGTTTGCAATGAATGCACAGTGCGGACAAGCATCCGGCACTGTGCAATCATCGCGAACAGCATACTACGCAGTTTGAGTAGCGCTACGCATATCTCACGTAGTGCGAAGTGCACTTCGCGTAGCTACGTGTAGTGCTACTACGCGAACTACGCCCAGGGTTTCGGGTGCTGCGCACATAAAAACTAAAACTACAAGTTCCAGAATGCAACAAGCGATTTGCTTTAAAAAAATAAAAAAGCTAGCACCTCCTGAAGGTACCCTACTTGATGATGAGGCTTCCGCAGCAGGTACTCTCCAATTAAATGTATTGCAGCAGTGATGAGAAGTGCAGGTACTCTCCCATTAAATGTATTGCAGCAGTGATGAGAAATGCAGGTACTCTCCCTTTAAAATGAAAAAAAGTGCGGGTACTCACTATTTGGAGTGCCTTTTGCTCCTGAGAAGTGCCAGTACTCTCCCATTAAATGTATTGCAGCAGTGATGACAAGTGCAGGTACTCTCCCATTAAATGTATTGCAGGAGTGATGAAAAGTGCAGGTACTTGGCCTTTAAAATTCAAGAAGTGCAGGTACTCATTACCGGACAGGACTTGCCCATGTAAAGCATTGGGGTGGCGCGCGTGTGTGTGTGCCCGTGTGTGCGCGTGCATGCGTGCGTGTGTGTGTGTGTGCACATGGGATTGGCCCCTTCATTGGGTGGGCAGCTGGTCTTTAAGCATATCAGGCCGATGGCCATTCAGCTGCATTAAGGATTCAGCTGGTCTGTGACTGCTTTACTGAACATCACATGTCCTCCTTGTTAGCATCACTAAAGGTAAACGTGGTGCACATTACCCGTCTGTGCTACAACACCTCCCTCACGGGTTCTGGTGTAAACACCTGACATGCTGGCCCCCTCAGTCACACCCACGGAGCTCATGCTCACTGTACTATGCAAGGGACATAATATCTGTGCAGCATGTGGCACCTCACTCTGCTTTTGAATTTTCACCTTATAAAATAAATCTGCATTGACAAAACCAATAAATCTGGCTTTTTGAGTTAACAGTGCTTCTCCAGTCGTAGGCAAATGTATTTGTGTGATAATGTAGATAGGAAAATGTGAGTCAATGGGTAAATGAAAGACTGCATCCATGGCTATATGGAAGAAAAATCCACAATTCATAATTTTGGCTTAAAATTGCTACTAATGAGATGCAAATGTAATGTCCTTACTGAGTTTAGCAGCAGAGATTAATATGTGCTCAAGAGTAGGCCAAGTCGTGTTTTCAGAACCGCGCAGTTTTAAGGCGTGGGAGGCCCAGAGCGTGACACTAACTTGTCTTCCCCTTCCCCGCCTGTGCACTGCCAAGCTCAAATGTGACATTCATTATTTATGTAATTGTATGAAATTCAGTCAATTAAACAGTCTTGCTTGCTCAGCTACATTCTTAAAATGCATGTATTTTCTGTCCATGATGTTCCTGGAGAGAACGGAGAAGGATACTGCCTTAGGCCGGAGGGAGGCGCTGTTTATATTTTGAATGTGATATTGTTTTCTCTGTAGGACATAATACAGCTTTATTTATTAGATTTAGAGTGAAAGTCATTTTACCATGAGATGTGTTTTGTGTTCTAATATTGGGTTATGTGAGGACATTTTCTTTAACGAACCACAGTGGCTGTATGATTTTTCTGTCTAAAAGTGTATACAAACTTGCCATTTGGCAGGCAAGCCAATATTTCCACTTGTCTTCCTTAGAAGCAGACTCCAAGTTTTTTTTCGTAGTCCTCTTAAAGTGCAGACTCCATGTTGGTCTGTTTAATTACCTGCTTTAATTACCTGCACTTAGAATATGTTTCAGATTTTCTCTGTCTAGCTTATATTGAGCAGTCTTCATGACAAATGCTCCATGACTCATATTTTGCTGTGTTCTAGACTGGTATCGGTACTGGTATTTGAATAGATTTGGGCTTAATCTCTGCTACCAATATTATATGCATTTATGTACATTATGAGAATTTTGAATTGACTGACTAACCAATATATTTTGGCCTTCTGTAATGATTCTTGAATTTTAGATAAACCGTCATAGTTTGCACCTTGAATTCTTGTCCCGTATGTAAATTATCCAGCATGGATGTTCTTGTGTGGATTTTCCAATGTAGGTTCCTCAGGATTTTATTGTGATTTGTGTTTAGGGCTCTCGTCATAAAAGATGCACACATAAAAGCCGATCCATCAATTGGCCCTTTTAATGCTAGAAGTGCAGAAAGATAGAATATTGACTGACTGAGTGCGTGGGAAACAGAGTAAGAGCGGCATGGCTAAATTTTATTGCGTGCAATACGAATTCTGTTAATGTAGCTATAATTATAGGTACTATCAATCAATCAGGGTTTTTTGAAGCGCGCTACTCACCCATGAGGGTCTCAAGGCGCTGGGGGGTACAGCTCTGGATCAGCCGAAGAGCCAGGTCTTGAGGCTCTTTCTGAAGGTGTGCAAGGTAGAGGAGCGTCTGTTGTTGACTGGGAGCTCGTTCCAGGCCTTAACTAAACAAAGTTATTGTTTTCAAGGCCAGTATTTTAATAAGACAAAGCACCAGAGTGCTTTACGAATTTATTAAAGTGACATTCTCACAGTGAAAGCTCTAATTTCCCTGCTTCAGTGGCCTCTGACAGGAGGCTGGCAGTGACACCACTTCACTACTCCCTTTGATCGGGCATGGAGTGGGGAGCTGCAGTGCAGAGCATGGGACGCAGCAATGTGTGCCACACTAATGTTGTGGGCCATGGCGGGTCACAGGAGCAGCAGAGGACTTTTTGGCTTAGGCCAGCACTCACAGATCAGATACACTGGACAACAGCAGTGCAAGCGTTCCTCACCGGCCTTCCACCCGCACAGCACAACACGAACAGTGCATACTTCTCTTTATACACACTACAGGTAACATACGGTCTGCTTTCTCACCTGAGGCAGAAAAAAGAAGGTTAAAATATTTTGCCCATCAGTCACGAGGTAACTCATAAACAGGCAAAATGCTTAACCTGGGAGTAGACATGAGAAGGTGGTGGAGCCTACTAGTGCTACATGGCCATGGACCCTGCACAAAGGTGGCACCCCTACACAGGAAGCAGCCTCGCAAGTGGCTCTGTATAGACAACACAGTCAAGCCATTGTACCTCTGTTCAGTGGGTGGTGGGGCAGTCTTGCATGGCCTCCAAGAAGTGGTAGGTGCAGTGCCTGTGGTTGAGGAGTGTCCAGTCCCTCACATCACATTCTCCAACTTTGTTGCTGCCTGGAGTGGGGTGCAGGAGCATAAAAAGAACTACTGGCTTCAGCCCTGAGTATGTGTGTGGCACATGAGCTAGAGCAGGGGTCTCCAACCTTTTCTGTATTGAGAGCTACTTCAGCTCATGGGAAGTCCTGTTGAGCTACTAGCAAATGTTATCACTGTAAAATATTGACAACACATGTAAACATTAAACTATGACCACCCTAAGTAGGATTATCATAGTGCCACCCAAGTATTCCAGGTGATAGTACCAGAAGATATGCTAGGGAAAAATTTATCAATATTAAATGCTAAATGCCCACACCTGACTGATAAAGTAACATTCAATTCTTCACATGCCTTGTGGCACAAAGCAATATGTCTCCTCAATTCAGCTTGGATTATCTTTCAAGTATCAACTTTAAATGTGTTTTGGAATTGCAACCTCTTGTCTTCATCAGCATATCAATTTCTGAAAATACACAGATTTTTCTATCACCACTTTCCATTTTGGGCAAACAAACTAAATTTTCCTGAAGAAAACCCGTGTTTGAAAAAAATGCCTTTAAAATACACATTTTCATTTTTAGGAAATACATAGTCCACAAACACCAGCTAGTCATTTTATTTGGGCACTCACCTGTACAAATGCCTCACATGGACAGACTGCTTCAAATGCTTAGGTATTAGTCATAATCCATGGCACCGTAGCACAGAGGGTGACTGTATAATGCCAATAATGCCCACCAGTATAAATTGTGCCAAGTCTGGACACCATAAGTACCAGGATGGCCACCATATTATTAGTCATGGTCATTATTATGCAAGTGGCAGCCACAATTATATCAGGGACAAATAAATATAGTGCAGTCATGCTCTTAATATGTCACTGATGGCTGCCAGTATACCATAACTAGACCACGAATACTCAAAATAGTAAAGGATGGCCATAATTATGTCATTGGCACTATTATGCCATGAACTGACACAATTGTGCCTCAGACAAAACCCATATGATGGGGGCTAGCATACCCATTTGGTAGTCCTTGACACCAGGTGTAGCTTACAGGAAGCAACAGGTTTCATAATGGACGCACACATAGATGAATGCAGATGAGGCTCTTCATTTTCTCTGCTCAGGATCATAACTTTCCTCAGCAATTGGCTGCTCATGCACCCAACTGAAACATTTTCACTGAATCCTGCAGTCCCACACTTTAGTGGGTCCGCACTGATTACTGCTCAGGTTACCACTGCCATTCTTCATTTATGGCCCACTGTTCACACACATGGTGAAATTGATAAAGCAGGGGACTACCACACAGCTAATCACCTTGTGACTTAGTCCGAGACTGGATAAAGGTGACCATGTGGCAGACTCAAAAGGCCGACACAGTGCATGTTTGATTGTTAATATGAGTCCCTGCCGTAGGCTGGTTGGCTAAAGATCTTCAGATGAGAAGTGCTGCCTTTTTAATATGCTGCCTTAGAGTCTCTGCATAGACTCTCTGAATGGGATACTGGGATTGACTTCACCTCTGAGAGCTACTTTGAGGGTGCTGGCGAGCTACCAGTAGCTCCCGAGCTACTCGTTGGAGACCCCTGAGCTAGAGAGTAGAGCAATGTAACTCAGAGAGGAGAGGGCCTCAGAAAGTTATAAACTTGTGATGAGAGTGTATGCTGTTTTGCCTCACAGAAGCAGCTGCTGCAGTGTAGAGTATTAGTGCATTCAGGTGTCGTGAAGAGCCCACTCACCAGCACATATCTTCTAGATGATTCAGGCACAACCGCAGGCTCAATGCGAGGACTGCTAAAGTCACCCAAGCGTACAGCAGGCAGACATGTGCTCTCTCCAAAACAACACAGTCAACTGGTAAACATTTGCCTTGCAAGTCCCATGCTTAAGGGAACTCTTTAAAGCCCAACAGACAATATGCAAATAGATCTCTCAAACCCAACCATTGACAACACTCCACCAAGCAAGCACTGATCTTTGCATTTCCCCATGACTAGAGAGTGTTGAAACAGACACAGAAAAGAATCCGAATCAATAAACTTTTATTATTAAAAAATACATGTTAAGTTGAAAGGCATGGAACAACAGCAATGTTTGCATAATTGACCCTGAATACATTGCAAAGGAAATAGATGAGCAATAATACTAGAAGTACAGGGACATGTGCTTCCAGATTCAGCTTGGGGAAATAACTCATAATAAACTAGTATGGGGAGCACTATGTGCTATAGAAAAACATATGACATTCATGATCATAGTAGTCGAGACAGGCTGGCAGGATCTTATGACGTCATGATATCTTAAAAACCATCTGATACAGACTTTTCCTCTCGCCTACCTGAGGGTCGATCTTTTGTCCTAAAATTAGGTTTCAAATCAGATAAACTACACAAGGCACATCCTTTGAGATTCAACAAGAAAGGTACATCCTTTGAGATTCTACAAGTGGCCAAAGTCGGTCAACCCCCACTCACACAAATGATGCAGAGGTTTTCGGGTAGGGTTGAGGAGAGAAGTCTTGCTACTTAATGGCCGGATTGAGGCCTAGGATTACTACATGGCACGTTTGACAAGGGGACAGGGCTGAGCACAGGTTCTTATGGAAAACGTTTGTTGATTGAACAGTAGAGTCTAATGGTGTATTTCAGGATTTAAGGTCTCTCCAGCGACAAGGACTGATCCTAAAATATGAGACTTGACAATTCTAACTAGATTAGACTTGAGTGTGGAATAGCAGGTTCCAGTAGTAGGACCACATGATGAAAGACTCTCCATACATTTTGATGGGGTGCAGAATTCAAGGATGACTATCTCTCCACACTCTAGGATTTGGAGTAGGATCTCTGAATGAAGGTATTTCCAGGCTCTGGGATAAGCTGTGGGATTTCAGGAAGGACTTTACATGCACTCGGATTAGGTGTAAAATCTCAGAATGAAGATCCGCCCTCTAGGATTGGGTGTTGGATCTCAGGATGAATGTCTTTCTAAGCACTATTATTAAGTGTAAGATCAGAGGTCCCTCCAAGCACTAAGACTAGACGTGCGACTTCAGGATGAAGGCCTCTTCATGCATTAGGATTCAGTGTACGATCTCAGGATGAATGTCTCTATATATACTAGGATTAAGTGTAGAATCTCAGGCAGAAGTTTTTCCATGTGCTATTATGGAATGTATGATAAAGACCTATGTACACACCGGGACTGACGGTAGGATCGCAGTATTAAAATCTCTTCAAACTTTTGTGGGATCTTGGTGAAGGCCTCACCACACATTCATACTTTAGATTGTACTTGTCTCTAAAGAAACATATCCCTCCAATTGTAGGATCTCAGGATGAAGCTCTCTTCAAGGAATATTACGACTGGTAGAAAGATTGTAGGACTGAAGTTTCCCCAGTAATTAAGAGCACTGTCAGTCAACAGAGGTAAAGCACCAATTACTGGACCATGTAGGATCACAAATAAGAAGATTTCATTGCCCAGAATAAAAGCTCAGTGTCTTGCCAGCTTCGGTCTGGATAATGCCGGCTCCTACAGACTGGGATCTTCATCCTCTGCGGAAGAAAAATATGTGTTACTAGAGAAAAACAATACAATGGGGAATACAACCAGTGCCAAATGAAGGGAGGAGAAAGGAGGTAAGTGTGGTTAAGAAGTGAGCTGTGTGTGGAAGGTGAATGGGATTGTAATTTGGACTGATGTGTGGATGGAAGGCAAGCAAAAGTAGGATATATTATGTGAATGAATTTGCAAGTGGGTATGAATGAAGAAGATAGCCTATATTAGACTGAATGCAGATGAGGCTCACGGGTTAAGTGAGTGAAACTGAAATGTTAGTGGTAGATAGCAATAACATCAAGGTTACTTATTGGTAGTACACAATACTCTTACTCTTTGCCATGTCACAAAGCTAAGTTCTGAGGAGAAGAGAGATCTCTGGAAAGGGATTTAAAAATTTTTTTTTTTACTCAAGCCTTGCCAAAGGACTTCTGAAGGCCATACCAACGGGTGGGGAGATGTCACTGATAGGCCAAGGGTGGCGCTTTCTCATAGTTTATTCACCTGCCTCTGGCAGGTTGTTGTCAAGCACTGTGTACAGTTGGGACAAGAAGCAAGGCAGAGATCAAGTACAGTGTGTCCATGGCTCTCTGGATGGGCTGGGCTTTCCTCATATCCTAGGAGCTATCCTGATTGAGAGAATTAATTCTCTACCTGTCAAGAGCTAACAGAGCTCTAGATCTGGAAGTCTTCTTGTATTAAAAAGGAGAAGACTGGCAGGAGAGGAGAATGCTCTCCAAGTGCCAGATTAGTGTTGCAGGATCATAGTGGCACTGCAGTCACCAGCCTTTTGAGTAGCTTTTGGAACCTAATCCTGTATACCTCCCTCTCTCAGTAGAAATGCGTACCCTGTACACATATAAGATGGGGGCATTTAGAAGATGGTGCCCACCAGTGCATCTGCTACCTAAGATCTCTACCTTCCAATGGAGACTTTAAAACACAGGAGAATGCTAGGATATCTTGCCCCTTGTAGCATGCCAATAAGGCGGATGGAGCTATATTTCAGAATTTTTATTCTGATATTGGCTGGGATGAGGGAGAGGAACATGAAGGTGGAGACTGTTTTTAAAACACACATACGCTATAAACTGATTTTTTTCTAACTTAAATATTAGATATTATTGCTCCGGTATATATAATTTCAAAAGTTACTAATTTGATCCATGTTACACATAGATCTCTGGTACAGGTGATCCACCCACTGGGCTGTTTTACAGACTGGGTAAAAGACCGCTGTGGAGAAGAAAGGCATATGTAAGGTGACAGTGAACGCAAAGGGTTCTTTTTAAATCTGTCACCAGTGACAAGGCTGATGCAGGGGCAGGAATAACACCAATCAGATGTCAGGATTTCAGCCAGCACTCTGCTAAAAAAACTGTCAGGTCAGAAAGGAGTGACAATTGGCTCCAGATTCTGGCACCGAAGAATGTGGGTAGGACCCACAAGCTCTAAATTCACCGTAAAACGCATGTCGCCTTTTCTTGGGCTTGGGAACATATTACTTGCCAGAAATCTTCATTAACCTGAGCCACAGTCTTTATCAACCCAGTTCTCACTGCGTCAGGAGAGGCCTCACTCCTAGATAGTTTTTCTATGCTCTATAAAAAGTACACTATGCACAGCATAATCCTTTCTCTAATTTCCATCACTATAACATATAAATAACTTCCTTCCTTCCTGGATCGCCCTCTTAGTAACAAGCTGATCAGAATGACTGGAGGAGACAAAAAAGGAAAGGAAGGGTATAGGATTGGGGTGTGGAGGACCTTGGCTCAGGGTAATGAAGACTGTCAGTAAGTAGTATGCTTATTATCCCTTCGCCTGTCCATCCTCGCGACAGGCCTTGCAGCTTGAGGATTTACCAAAGCTCACAGTAAAGTCACCGCTAATTATTAACATGTCCATGTGAGATTTATTAGTAGCAATTGCCTCATTGTTAACTTCGGAACTTCAGCACCAAAAGTATCAGAGATAGCATTAACCAACTGCAATCTGTAATGATTTACAAAGTGTGTGGTGTAAAGCATGTGGCTGCGCTACACATCTGCTGCAATGAACTGCCACAAGCTCCAGCACTTGACATAGAAATTGCAGTTTTAGGACAGCCCTGAATATTGTCTAAAATAGTTTTCCCACTTGATCTCTTGTCGTGGGATATGGCCTGATGGAACTACCTACTCAGAGTGAAAGTGAAAGTAGAGACCTTCTGACCCTTTTTGGCAGAACCATAGGACACAAACAGGGAATTCATTATATAAAGTTCCTTTGTCCTGTCAAAGAATATCAAGCTGAAGCACTAGAAACATCACAAGAGACTTTGAATACTAGTAACATTAACTCTTCAGAAAGATGAAAGTTTGAATAAACCTTAGGCCTGAATTTTGGGTCCAGACAAAGAACTATTCTATTCAGAAAAATTCTGAGATCCAGGTAAGAAGTGACAAGGGATCCCAGCTCACTCAACCTTCTAGAAGATGTGATGGCAATAAGAAAGGCTACTTTCGCAGAGACCCTGGACATTTCAGTTAAATTTAAAGGTTTCTCCCAAAGACCTCCCAAAACTAAAAAAAGCTCCCCAATTTGTTTTCGATTGATATTTGATGGTTTTTTGAGTCTCCAACTTTTAAAGAGCCTAAAAGCAATAAGCAGCATCCTGTACAAATCAACTCCAGAGCTCCTGAAAGCTCTAATTGCTGCCCACTGCGCAGCTAAAGTAGAAGGAGCTAGATTCTTAAGGAAACCATCTCTTAAAGAGTGCAAGATACGAAAAGGATCACGTATGGCTGGATCTAAACCCTTCTCTAGAAACCACTTGCCGACATGGCCCAATGCTTCTCATAGGAAGACAAAGAGGAAGGTTTCCTTGAAGCCTTAATGTCTGAGGCAACTCTCTTTGAACATCCTAACCTCTAGAGGCGAAACCTCCTCATTTCCACAACCGTGGACATAGTTGAGAGTGATGGAACAGAGTGAGTAACGGGTACTGAAGAGTTGGAGGGTTCAAGGAAAGTTGAAAACCGTTGCTCATTGACAACTGAACCAATAGACGGAACCACAAACGATATGGCCAAAAGGGTGCAACCAGAATCACTGTCACCTTCTCTATCTATTTCTTCTTCAGCACCCTTCAGGGGAGATAATAGCCCTGTGGCCTGCATCTAACTTCTATGACTTCCTCTACAAGGTTCATCCTGCTGCCAAAGTGGTGGCTGACCACAACATATCAAACAAAGTGTACAAAAGGCACTGTGCCACAATCTGCACATTGCTTAGAATGGCAGTCTCTTAACTGACAAAAAAGGACTGGAAGTCTTGAAAGAGCATTCGAGTGGCATAGGTAGCATATATACTGAGGTGGACGTTCGACGTGGCAAAGAATCTTTTCAGTGTAGCTTCTCATTTCCTTTCTATGACATCTGCTAGTGTAGACTACTCAGATGTCAGGGAAGAACACTAAGACATAGTAGAAATAATTGAGTTTACTTTAGGTACCTCTGGGAATTCCTCTTTAAATGTATGCAGTGGATATTGTTTTGACAAGATTCTGAGGTAGTCTGCCTTATCACTATCTCCCCACACCTTCAAAGGGATATATTTAACTAACAAGTAATCCACTGAAGGGGAAGTATCCTAAGCATAAAACTCATCCTCCTCTCGAGATTTCTGTAAAAAGCCCAAAACCTCTCTTATATGTGCTACAAGTTCTTGCAAATGGGCTCTTTGCACTATTTGCCTTTTCCTCCATCTTTCTCCTCAGCTACATCTTGAGCAAGATCTTATTTCTTTGCTTGTGGCTCATTCGATGCTGAATCCACACCTCCTTAATCATTGGCTTTGTTAGGAGTCAGGACTTCATCAACCCCTCTTTCTGTAGATATAGTGTGGGTCCTTCAAGGGCACTTTCTGGCCTTCATGGCACCAAACATAAGAACAACCGCACTAGCAGGAGTAGTTCTGTTTCTATAGGTTGGTAAATTTAATCTCTAAGTCTCATCTCGCAAGATGAGAAAACGGATCAAAGGAACCCTGTGCCAGCTATTCCCGAAGCACATGCACAACTTCCACACAGCGCTCTCAGCAACAGAAACGAACTACCTGCCCCAGAATAACACGTGAGCGTGGACAGTGTCACGGGCCGCTGCACTGATTATTTTTCCAGCGGGCGGGACGAAATGTACGTAACCCTTCTTTAAAAAAAAAAGGCAAAGCGGGTTACCTTTTATTTTTTCATTTCTTTTTATTTATTGCAGTTTAGATTCAGAAAGAACGGAATACATTTTTTATATATATTCACTGAAAAAACCATAGGTTTCAGGGGTGTTATAGTTAGCTGGACATTTCCCTCGTACAAAACCCTAGAACCTCCCCTGTCATAGTTAGTTCAGCTAACTATAACTCGCGCCCCCGCAATGCACTGCTGATGACGTCACATATTACATCACTCATGACATGGTCAGTGACATCACTGATGTCATCACTGATGACATCTCAAATGACATCACTGATGACATCACTGATGACATCATCCATGTGATAAATTACTGCATCTTCTCACACCCTAATTTAACCGTTGATACACCAACTCAAAATTTCAGACGTCCATTCTCAAAACCATAGATACTCCAATACCAATAACTACATACCCACTCATTAACTCTTAGGTCTACATACACCTCCACTCACTCACCTGTACAGTCACTCATACTTACAGTCACTCTGTACAAGACTATCATATGCATTTATACACCTACATAGACACTCACACACCACCAATCATCCATAGAGGTACTCTCACACCTAGTTAGTCATGCAAATAATTAATCACACTCCCATTTACTCACCTATTCAGTTATACATACTCAAGTTCACTTACTCATAAAAATAGTACCACATTCTTACGCTCTTATACAATCATTGATACAAGCACACACTCATGCATACAGCCACTCTCACAATCACACACTCTCACATATACCCACTTATATACTCTTACACGCATATATACTGCCTTTCACATATGTAGTTAGTCACACGTACCACTGAGATATACATTCAATTCCTAACACACCCATACATACACTCACTCAACCATACAGTTCATCACAGATGCACTCTTAAAACCATGCACCCATAGAATAACCCACTCACACATCTATGCATAGAGTCACACACACCCTACCTACACAAACACTCAGGCACCCATACAGATACTCAGACAACCAATCAATAACCCATATAGACACTCATATAGCTATTCACAAAACCATGCAGCCACTTATACACCTACACAAAGACACATACAGACATTCACACAGTTTAGTCACTAGTCTGCAGTAAGATACATTTAATGACTCACTTATAGAGTCAGTTACGCACCTAGAAAATCATCCATTCACACACTTGTACACCCACTCATTCTTCCACAGGCCTTTCACTATAAATATATAAAACATATTTAAACTTTACAGAAACACACAGTCACTGGATGACGTCATCAGTGATGTCATCAGTGATGTCATTTGAGATGTCATCAGTGATGTCATCAGTGATGTCACTGACCATGTCATGAGTGATGTAATATGTGACGTCATCAGCAGTGCATTGCGGGGGCGCGAGTTATAGTTAGCTGAACTAAATAGAACAGGGGAATTTCTAGGGTTTTGTACGAGGGAAATGTCCAGCTAACTATAACACCCCTGAAACCTATGGTTTTTTCAGTGAATTTCTAAGGTTTTTTAAATGCCAATTCCTAACTATAACGCCCCTGAAACCTTTGTTTTTTTCAGTGAATTTCAAAGGTTTTTTAAATGCTAATTTCTAACTATAACGTCTCTGAAACCTATGGTTTTTTTCAGTGAATTTCAAAGGTTTTTTAAATGCTAATTCCTATCTATAACTTATCTCTAAAGATATCATGTTTAATGATTTTCATTGGATTCCTATATTTTTCAATTTCAGTGTGTCAATTTCATTAATTATGTTTTTTTGAAATTCTTTTTTATCACCATTTTTAAATTGTATTTATTTAATTAATTCTTTTAAAAAAATAAAAAATATTATTTGTTTTTATTGGATTTTTCAAACATATTTTTTTATATTTTTAAAAATATTTCTTTATCTATATGTTCAAAACTTTATTTTACATATTTTTTTTCAATGTTTTTGGATCCGCGCATCCTATGCGCACCGTTCTCGATCCCTACGAGGAAGCATCCGCGCACGGTATGCTTTGGGTACGTGTTTAGTGCGTGATCGCAATGCGACCGGTACGCGGCCCCCAGCCTATACGCGACATAACGCGACATTTACGCGCTTCCGCGATGCGTCATCTGCGTCTATGACATGGTAGGTGCGCGGATCCTGCGAAGTATTTAACATTTAAAAAACCATATATATGTATTTCATGTGAATATTAATTGAAGACAAACTCTAAACTAGTCTTAAAAGTCAGTGTAGAAAGTAGTCATACAACCAATGATTTCTTGTCTTTTTTCAAAAACAATTCCGTGGATCCGCGCACCCAACGCGAGAGAATCCGTGCACCCAACGTAATAGGAAGCGCACCGTGCGCGCATTTCGCCGTTTAAAAAAAAAAAAAAAAGGGGCCCCAGGGGGTCCTTAGGACCCCCTAAGCACCTCTAGAGGGTCAGAGTATTTCCACTCTGCCCCCTTTATATGTTTTACACACTTATTCCCCTTGCTTCTTCAGCCTCGCTTCTACCGAGGCAGAAAATGGCCGCCAACAGTTCCTGGTTTTGAATGTAGACAGACACTCGACAGCCAATTAGCATTCAGCGCGCGATCGGGAGGTTGTGCGCTCAGTTCTGGGAGGGTGCGCTCACGGTGCGGGTAGGGTCCGCGGATCCTCCCCGGCCATAGATATTTATGTACTTTTAACTCTAATTTTCTCAGGAACTACTGAACGGATTCACACAATTTATGCAAAAGGTACGAGTCTGAACTGAGGACTACCTCTTTGCCAAATATGGTGTAATTCCGTTCAGCGGTTCGGGCTGTAGCTGCGACAACAGATCCTATGGGAAAGTGCATGGGGAAAATGCATTTTGGGACCCCCCTTTCTTCTCGGCCCCCGCTTGACGAATCACCATGAAACTTTCAGGGTAGGAGCGGAGCGGAGCTGGGCAAAAGTTTGGAAAATTTCGCGAGGATTCGTCAACTGGCACCAGACTTATTGGGAATAGAATGTTGCGGATTTCCTATGGAAAATAGGTCCTAACAATAACTATCTACTGCCGCCAGTAGATAATATATATATATATATACATATCCAAAACGGCCTCCAGCGATATATACATACATACATATATATATACACATATATATGTATATATATATATATATATATACATATATATACATATATGTATATATATATATATATATTCACTGAAAAAACCATAGGTTTCACACATGTTATAGTTAGTGGAAATTTTACTGATAAAAAACCAATGAAATTGCCCCGTTATAGTTAGCGCAGGCAACTATAACTCACGCGACCACAATCCTCTGCTGATGCTAATACTGTATTTAGACACTTATTTGCCCATGTCTTCTTCCATACATTTTTAGCTATACATATATTACAAATATTTTTTTTTCATAAAGACACATATGTCATCAGCAGAGGATTGCGGTCGCGTGAGTTATAGTTGCCTGCGCTAACTATAACGGGGCAATTTCATTGGTTTTTTATCAGTAAAATTTCCACTAACTATAACATGTGTGAAACCTATGGTTTTTTCAGTGAATTTGCAAGGTTTTTTAAATGCTAATTCCTAACTATAACGTGTGTGAAACCTATGGTTTTTTCAGTGAATTAGTACGGTTTTTTAAATGCTAAGTTTTTTTCCCTTATAATAAGCCCTGTACATTTGGTGGCCTACGGCCACCAAAAGCACAGGGGGTGGGGTAAGTGTGGATAGTGTTTTTTTCCATTGTAATAAGCCCAGCACATTTGGTGGCCTTCGGCCACCAAAAGCACAGGGGGTGGGGTAAGTGTGGATAGTGTTTTTTTTATTTTTATTTTTTTACCGTACGCTTACCGTAAGCGTACGGTAAGCGTACCCCGCGAAATTGCCGAAAAAAAAATAAAACCGTTTTTGCACTTGGGGGATGTTTGGGGACTCCCTCAACATGACTATGTGGGAGGGAGTTGTCAAAACAGCCCCTTTACATGTTTTTGGGCTTCCGATTTTAAAAATCTCTCTCAGTGCGAGAGACAAAATGGCGGCCGCCGCTTCCTGGTTTCGGCCGATTCGAATGTTTACTAAGATCTAAGAGCCAATCAGAATCGCGCTCGCGCACGCCACCGTACGCTTACCGTAAGCGTACGGTAAGCGTACCGTAAGCTGGCTCAGATATATATATTGATTTAAAGGCTATTTTCTCAGAATCTACTGAACAGATTTACACCAAACCTACAAAAGGCACTTCCTTGACCTAGGGACTACCTCTCTGCCAAATTTTGAGTAATTCTGTTCAGCCATTCGGGCTGTAGCTCGTTCTAAAGGTCCTATGGAAAAATGCATGGGAAAAACGCGTTTTGGGACCCCCCTTTTATCTCAGCCCCCGCTTGACGAATCCCCCCGAGACTTTCAGGGTAGGAGCGGAGCGTAGCGCCCCACCTATTTTGAGAAATTCGCGAGGATTCGTCGACCGGCGCCAAAGTTATTCAAAATAGAATGTTGAGGTTTTCCTATGGAAACGTGGTCCTAACTATAACTACCTACTGGCTATCGCCAGTAGGTAATATATACATATATGTATGTAGATATATATACACACACATATACTTTGAGGCTAGCATACAAGAAAAAAGCAGCAGGTTTACATTGAGCTGTCTGTCAAAGGCAGAAACTACCCAGGCCATCTCTGAAGGTAGGAGGCACTCCTCTGGCCTCGGGGAATCCCCTGGGGGGCACTCTATCCACACCAAATAACGGGGACACGGCGCCCATCACTCACACACCCTGGAACACCCCAGTAATATTGGGATTATCTTCCGTGCAGTAAGCAAACTCTCACCAGCTAAAGAGGAATATCTCCGTTTCCAGTACCATGTAGCGCCGCGGAATGCACTGAATTTCCAACCCCCATGCCCTAATCCCCCGCCAACCCTACTTCAGTTCTTGCACACCCCTGGCAAGGAAAACCCAGAGATTGTGTGTTGCCCTGCATTTTACCTGGCTCATGGCCTCGGCTTCTCCATGGAGTCAGGTCGAGGGCTGGAATTTGGTTGCAACGCACAAAATCTCGCGGGTAGCTGTTTGCCATGAAGACATTTCTCGGCACTTCCGTGATGCCCGTGTTTTCACAGATGACTCGCGCCAGCGTGACCCTTTCCAGAGAGCGTCGTTGGGCGGTGCTGAAAACACCTGGATTCTCGAAATAAAATCTGTGCAGAAAGGGAAGAAAGGAGAGGCATGGTGAAGATATGCATAGCACACGACACACAATTAAGAGACATTTAATTTTTGATTTCACAACAATACTATTGGCTAAAACTAGTCCAAACCTACAATTTCCACTGGATAGTACTATGCACATTAAGATAGACTGTGCCCTATTCACCCAAAAAAATGCCTGTGTAAGTTTGACTTGCACATGGACAAATGTACTGCTACAAGGAATTCACAAAAGGTGAGCTTGCAGCGTGGACGCCTTTTACTCATGCACAGTATTACCCATTAAATGTGTAAACATGCATTCAGGTACCTCACTTTTGAGATGTGAGCGTTCCAGGATATGGAGTACTTGGAAAGTATGAAAATAAACACAAACTTAGAAGTATATGGGTAGTCACAAATTCCTCTCAAAATATTTTCCACTCTTGGAATTGTCAGAAGTTTACGCTAATGGAAGAAGTAAATGCAGGGTAAAAAGGGGAATGAAGCCCCCCTGCCCCCCAAAATATTATGGGGTGTAGAGAAAGAGGTTTCTCAATATAGAAAAATAGCTTTCCAGTGGAGAAAATAATTTGCCAAATTACATTAAAGGTAATGGTATTAAAGCACGTGGAATTGTACACCATGAACAATTACACAGTCATATATAACCTGCCATGCATTCACAAAAACCTCTCTAAGTACACAAGAAAAATGCAATTTTCCAGATGGAAAAGTTTTGTAAATTGGAGAAATTCGTAAACTCTTCTTAGCTGGGGTCTTAGTCCAGCAGGTGCAAATGAATGATTTTTATATGTCCTAGTCGGCAAACTATGTTAAATCCTATGCATATTTCATCGGAATACGAAGGGGCAAAAGTATTTCATCTGTTTACAAATCTTAAGTGATTCAATTCGTATGTTAAGACATCGAGCGTTTGTAAATCTGCACAACTGTGTGGAACCTTGTCTGTCAAGTGTAAAATCCACCTCCTTTCATTCTTATGAACCACGTCCAACCCTCTAGAGTCCATCCCAACAGATTTGGCTAATTTTCCTGCTGGTTTAAATCTATTCATGGTCTCTTTTACTTGTGTCAAATGAAACATGATTACTGAAAGATAGCAGGGGGTTTACAAGTTCATAACAATTGGCACACCCTGGATCGATGATTTCCAGACGGTCACCGTATTTCACTCTATCCTCAAACCATAGGTTTCACCCTTCATGTTGCCCGCAAGAACATTAATCCCTCGCTGACAGTGCAATGATATCACACTTGGCCACAAAAGTAGTCTTTTCGTATAAGTTGGTACCTTTTTCACTTCCCACTGTATAAGAAACTTTGCTTTGGGGTTAGCCATCACCTGCCACTCTTGGATCGGTGGTATGGACCTGCTATCTCCACCTAGTATGATTGTACAACTGTGAAATGTCAGATCAAATGGTAAAATTCTCAGCAGAGTCTTGCTTGATGAATACATTCCAATACCGAACTAAAGAAACGGTTTCAAGATGAGTCCGTGGTATCACGGGCCCAATGCTTGGGACTTGGCTTTCCTCTTTAGCTATAGTCTGCAAAAAATTGGGTTTTAGTTAAGGGGCGTGAAACCCTTTTCAAGCAGCTGCTACAATTCTTCTCGGACTGAAGTCACAAGCAAACCTTAAATTAACCTGTGCTCAGCCCTCGGGTAGCTTGGCAGAGAGCAGTCAGGCTTAACTCTGGAGCAATGTGTAAAGTATTCGTGCAACACTTCAAACAGTAACCCTGTGGAAACACACCTCAACTGTAGCCCTGAAAAGAGTTAGACAAATAGAGTATTTTTTTATAGATAAAGCAAGACCAAAATGACAAAAATCCAATCAGTAGAACCGTAAATATTCAATTTGAAAGATTTTAGTAAAAATAGCACCAAAAGGTGTATTTACCCCCAGCTGTGCCTTTAAAAGTGGGAGAGACGCTTCTAGAGGTTTCCCTTTGAAGTCCCCAGGCATCCTGCCTTCCCTGTCCTGTTTCCAGACTAACTACAGAGGGTATGTCACCCTTTGTGTGAGGCAGTACACAGCCTATTCAGGTGTAAGTGGAATTGTGCTCAGCTCCTCACTAACATCCTGCCAGGCATTGCCCATTCAGCAACACCTAAGCTCTTTATTGCGTGTGACTGTCGAGGAAGAATACACAAAGCCCAACTGTCAGCTACAACCAGTCCTGTCATCAGTGACAGGCTACAGGCAGTAAATGGCTAAGGCAGGAAAATGCAAAAAGTTGAAAAACAAACCAGTGGTTGGGCCAATATATTGTGAGCAAGGCTAGGCCACTAAAATTATCACTTACAAAACAAAGGCCAGTAGTAACATTACTTCACAACAACATTATTTTATATTAATGACCAAGAAACTCAGTTAACATGGTCAGCATTTATTTAATCATTCTTTCCTCAACAGATCATTATTGATTTTTTGGTGTTTGTCATAGACCTAGGAGCCAACAAACAACATTTTTTTCAGAAATTGTAACTTAAGATCTGACTTCAGCATTATTTAGGAATTTAAATTAGTATTCCAGAGACACCAAACATGAACTGGGGACTTATTTCCATTTGGAAATTACACTTATAAAAGGTAATAAGGAAGCCCCAATGTTTTCCTATGGGAGACGTCGGCCTTGCAGTGGTGAAAAACTAATTTAAGAGTTTTTCACTACCAGGACATGTAAAACTGAAAAGTACATGTCCAACTTTTTAAGAACATTGTACCCTGTGATCTGGGCTGTCCAGGGCCTACCCTAGGTGTGACTTATATGTTATAAAAAAAGAAGGTTTTGGCCTGGCAAAAGTTTTTTTTTGCGAAGTTTGAATGGCAATTCAAAACTGCACAACCATAGGCTACAATGCTAGCCCTGAGACATGTTTAGAGGGCTACTTAAGTGGGTGACACATTCAGTACTGCAGGCCCACTAGTAGCATTTAATTCATAGGCCCTGGGCATATGTAGTGTCCTTTACTGGGGGCTTACAAGTACATTTTAACATGTTAGTTGGGGATAAGCCAATGTTACCATGATTTACAGAGGGAGCACATGCCCAATAGCACTGGTTAGCAATGGTAAAGTGTGCAGAGCCCTTAGGCCAGCAAAAACAAGGACATAAAAAATGGAGGAGGAAGGGGAAAAAGTTTGGGGGAAGACCACCCTTAGGCTGACAGGTCTAGTATAGTCCAATTGGTTTAGTTGTATGCGAACCATGAATTCTGCTGATTAGATTGATAAAGAAAAGTCTAGAGTTGGAAAATGGTCTCTTTGATAGTGTCGTCAGAGAACCTTAACTGGAATTGACTTATATTTCCTAGTAGGCCATTGAGGATACCACACAAATGCTGCATCACCAAATAACTTACATACTTGCCTAGAGTAATTGCTATACTCAAAATATGCACACACTGATTATGTTTCTGTACTTTTAGATGTTACGTCTGTGGACCATCCTCTTGGATATTACTTGTTCTGTGAACATTCTGTCAGAATTAGGACTTACAGCATTCACGTTCATTTACAGAAAAATCTATATTTTTTTCTATTAACACAATTTCCCATTCAGCTCATTTAATAGCGAAAAAGTCTGCGGAACGAAACACAAGTTGGCTGCTATTGGGAGTTGCAATTGCACTGATATGCCAATGTGATCAGGACAGTAAATGTGATTCGGAATCTGATATGACTAGTGTTTGACTGCTGTGTAATTTTGCATACATATGGATTTACTTTCTTTTGTCTTTACCAATCATTGTTTCCCACAGGTTGGGAAGGGAAGGTTGGGAAGGGACACAGCCAAACCTAAGGTAGTCTACAGCAACAGACAAAGGACCTGAAGCGGATTCACCTTGCACATACACACCTAAAGAGGTATATCCCAACAGACACAGGCCTGATGGGGAATCTCCTTACACATATACCTAAACAGACTTATCCCAACAGACACAGGTCTGATAGGGTATACTCTTACTCACACAAAGACATAGGGATTTTTTGTTTACAGGGAGTTTAGGTGCTCATATCAGATCTCCTCACCCAGCCATGCAAAAATATCCTGAAAAGTGAATCACTTACCTGTCACCATCCCGGGCCTTTCTGAACTGGTTTCCAATTATGCAGGCTAGTAGAGGCCCAAATTTCCCACCAGGAACAAATGGTTCTGCCACTCCTCCAAGCCAAATATCAATATTTTTGGGAGTCCCATAGAGATCCATCAACTTTCTGGCCAGGTCACCGTTATTCAGGACTGTTCGGAGTTCTGCCAGATTCCGTGGTTCAGAGAGTCCACAAAAACGTCGCCACGCACCGTACCCTGATTACGAGAGACAGAGAGTAAAGTGGTGAGATCAGTGTAATTTTCAAATATATACCCAGACTCAGCAATCAGTTACATTTACATTGGTTGATGGGAACTTGGGAGGTTGAAAGCAACTTCCAAAATTCTCAGTGAGGGTCAATGTACCATGGCAATGTTGTCACTTAAAGGAAGCTATGGGCAGACCTGTCAATTGTTTTCATGTCAGCCATGACACCTTTAGTCTGACTTCCGTCTTTAGAACACAAGACCTAATGTTGTTATGTTTACTTTCATTCTTTACAATCCTGAAAGCGAAACAACGAATCCAAAGAGGAAAGGTGCATATGGTTAAAAGACTGACCTGACTGATGGGACAGAATTTTATAATAAAGGAGCGCAGATGGAGAATCTAAGATCTCCAGTGATTTAAGGTATCCATTTGACGCACTCGGCATGAAATGGTTTACTGATGCAGTAGTACATAGTTCTTGCCAATGTATCAGAAAGTCAAAGTTTATCTGTTGAGTCTGTGGCTCTCTTCATTGCTTATGTCAGACTGTTTGTCAGATACCATTCTTAAAACCATATTTCACAACCACTGTAGAGATCAACAATTACCTTACCCCTTTTGGGCTGTTTACCAGGAACAAAACCACTTTCTGGTGAAAAAGCAGAGTCACTGCCGAACCCAGTAAACGTCTGCACTCATTTCCTTTCATGAATTCAGTAAAGGAAGTAGTCATTTTCACCATGAACAATATTTGGCACATTAAGCAGCCATGGTACCTTCACCAGCTGCGACTGTCACCTTCTACACTAGACAAACACATTTATATGTAAAAACCTTTGCTTTCAGCTGAACAAGTCTGTTTAAGCACATGTACAAATGTGTCTCTACTTTGGAGACCAGAGACATGATGTCTCCCCTGCTACTTACCTGGAAGGCGCATCCCTCTACCCTGTGGTTCATTAACTGGTATCTGTAGTTTTAAGCAGCCCTTTTATGGTGTCTTACGTGCAAAGCCTTATTATCTCTCACCTCTGTCTTTTTTAACCAAAGGCTATGTTCTCTCTCTAGTCCTTTGTCTGTGAAGATCTCTTCTCTTCCATCCGTCTCCTTACGTGGGCATCCAGGTTTTCCCTGCTCTGCTCCAAGGTTCCTAACCTAAGCGTGTGCCCCTGCTACTTACCTGGAAGGCGCATCCCTCTAACCTGTGGTTCATTAACTGGTATCTGTAGTTTTAAGCAGCCCTTTTCTGGTGTCTTACTTGCAAAGCCTTATTATCTCTCACCTCTGTCTTTTTTAACCAGAGGCTATGTTCTCTCTCTAGTCCTTTGTCTGTGAAGATCTCTTCTCTTCCATCCGGCTCCTTACCTGGGCATCCAGGTTTTCCCTGCTCTGCTCCAAGGTTCCTAACTTAAAAGTGTGCCCCTGCTACTTACCTGGAAGGCGCATCCCTCTAACCTGTGGTTCATTATCTGGTATCTGTAGTTTTAAGCAGCCCTTTTCTAGTGTCTTACTTGCAAAGCCTTATTATCTCTCACATCTGACTTTTTTAACCAGAGGCTATGTTCTCTCTCTAGTCCTTTATGTGTGAAGATTTCTTCTCTTCCATCTGGCTCCTTACCTGGGCATCCAGGGCTTCCCTGCTCTGCTCCAAGGTTCCTAACAAAAAGTGTGTTCCTTCTTCTATTGCGTTAATACCTGGAACGGCATGTTCTCGGCCCCGCTGCATGTTGATAGCTGTCAGATCAAGTCCAATCCTCATGAATAGTTGGAAGAGATGTTCTCGCAGTTCATCCACCACCATCTGATTCTGCCTGTTCAGCTTTGCACGATTTGACATGAGTCCACGAAGAAGAGGGTCAATCCCGCCTGTGAAACAAAATTATTAATATAATTATTACTGCAGTACACTGATTGTGACTATGTGGCTATATTGAGTAAACAAGTCAGGAGAAATAAGGCACCACGTTACTTAAGATAGGGCCCTTATGAAGGGAGATAAAAGATCAATTTTCTAGTTAGCCTTTAGCATTACTCAGAAAATACATGGTCTAGCAACATATTTAAGTGAATTAAAAGGTGTCCTATGATTGGAGACAGCAACTACTTTTGTACGGCATATGTAACCATTCAACCAGTCCTTTAAATAGTGGCACATCTTGTTTTTGTTAAGCCAGATTACATATGTAAGCTTTGTGCTTAGGCAGAACCTGAGCCTTTGCAGTTGTTGATTTGGGCTGAATTATAGTGATTCTTTGGCATAGAGCGCCAGTTTTGATTTGGATCATCCCTTGTTGACTTGAGACTTGTCTTTACACATCCGTTCATAAATGGACCTATACATGGTGTTCCCCTTTGGGTCTCTTGAATGACTAATATTGGGATATCCCTTAAATTACAGAGTGAACCGTTAGGTGCCACTTGTGAACTGGTTTGATTTGGTTTTCCATCAGCAATTTAACTTAGTAACTTCATTCTGGCTGTAAAGTGCCAAATCTTATATCAGCACATTGTTACAACCTTTCAGTGCAGCCATTCTCGTATCTTGAAAGCCAGTAAATAATTATCACTGTTCAATCACCTTCAAACCTACACCTGGATTTTCCCTCACTCCCTTTGGCCTTCTGAAAGTTCGGGGAGTTGATTTCTCCTCACTGTGATAAAGTTGTGAAATTCAATTCCCAGAGTCAATCTTTGACACCGGCTGGGAGTAAGTGTGCCACACCTAATGCTAATGATCTAAATTCGATCTCTAGGGTGTATGTGGAATGGTATGATCACAGAACAACACCCTAACAAGTTGAAACTTAAATACACACTAATTTAGACCTTCTCTCATAGTTATAGGATCTGTGTTAGAATCTTTATGTTTTGTGTTTTTTAGTCCTTTAGAAATGGCAATGCCTATATGTGTGTAGAATACAATGGATGCCCTCAATGTGTTGAAGATTATAAAGTTTCACGCTACTAAACATATCTTAAATACCATCGATGTAGAATCTCTCTATACTGATATCCTTCAAAAAGGCCACCATAACCTGTGTAGAGGCATTTCAGAGGGCAAGTAAAATGGTCATAATACATACTTATTTCTTTCACCACTGACTTAATGTCCTAACCAAACATTTCTTCAAATATGAAGAAACTCTATATTTACAGATAGGATGGATTTAGGTACTCAAATATTGCACCAAGCCTCGCAAACCTTCATACTCATTCCTTTGTGAAAGAGGATATTTTGTAGCCATGTACCTCCTCCCTAATTAGTATTATATGTTTAGAAGATAGATGGCATCTTAAAAATTTGTGAAGCTAAGGAGCTAACAGCTAGCCAGCTTATATGGTAGGTAAACCAACAGAACACGTTTGAGATTACAGCTCAAGTAAGAAGGATAAACAGAGTGTTTCTGGACTTGGAATTAAAGATGGGAAATTGAAAAGTAAGGTACCTTTTAAATCTACGGATAGGAACTTTCTTGTACAAATTGAAATTTCCATCTGATAGTCCTTGGAGAAAAAATTACCATGGGCAAAAATTAACAAATCCAAAGGAATGGCTCTGATTCAGCAGACTTTAAAACAAGGTGGTGACCTTATGTAAAAATATAGGGAAACATATTACTCAATTAAAGTCTGAAGCAGAGGCAAAAACGGTCGGCATTTATTAAAAGGGTTGCCTTATTGAAGAAACATCAGAATCCCAAACAGGACAGGATTTCTTATAACTACACATCACACTAACAAAAAAGAATAGGTTTGGTTTGTTCAACTGTATTTCCCCTTCAGCTAGTTCAGTTAAAATAATCTTTATTCGGTTTGTATTAAAACCATAAAAGAAAATAGGAGCATGAGATACAGCCAAAGCCAGGAATTAACTCATGAAAATTCAGCGAAATAAAAATATGTTAAAAAACAAGATAAAATGAAATGGCCTAGTGCATTCAGAGACAATCAGTGCAGTTTGAGTTTTCCCTAGATACATATATCACAAAGCAACAGATCAATAAAAGGTAACCATACATATATAAAACAATTAATGTTCCCACCCTCTTTCTTTGATTTGTAGCTGCAATTAAAAATTCAAATATGTTTTGTTTGACAGACAGCATCACATTGGAGCAAATGCAAGTATTCCATAGCCTCCTTCTATTTCCTATCTGCAACTTCCTTAAAAATGGTTTTAAAATACGTTGGTCAATGTACAACTCACAGAAGAAAAATAAATGTAATTGCGATTGTAGGGCTCGGAATTGCAAGAGCATGGAATCAAATCATGGCTTGTGTAAATGGTAGAGGGATAGGAAATCAAGTAATGGGCCATTCCAAGCTGACATCTTGTTAAGTAAAACAGTTGTCTGCGAGGTGCCCTGAGCAGATGTGGCTCAATGGAGGGGGTAATACACGGAAGAAAATATGCTTAATCCGTTTGCTTCCACATCTCAGACTCCCATCTTTTCTCTATTAAGCACCTTAATGAATCTGATTTCACTAGTGATTTATCATTGCTGGTGATTGGCTGTGAAAAATCATACCGATCTATTATTCCAATTGCTTGCAGATCATCCCTAATATGGGCAAGACATCTGACTGTGTGGGCTCCAGACAAGTTAATACAATCCAGAATTACAGAGTGTGGTAGGGATGCCTCAGACCTAGCCCAGATGGATAGCCATAGTAAAGTGGGCGTCATCCTCAGTTGATCCCCCCCAAAATTGCAAACCTAATTCTTCATGTGCAATACCAGCAGGCATGGTGGCAGGAGGGACAGCAGTCTACGCAAAAACCTGTTTTTGCCAATCTGTAACTGTGAATGGTCAATATAGCCCCAAATACCCACGCCATGTGAGACAATTGAGACAGGTCTAGATTTGTAGATTATCACTGCAGCATTCACTGGCATAGACCCTAACTTGCAGGCAAATTTAAACAAAGAGGCGGCAGCTAATACAAATTGCATTAACCTAACCGCCCTCAAATGCTTCCAAGTGGACCTCTTATCAAACAGGGTCCCAGATATGTTCAAGTGGGGACACATCCAAGAATCAGGCCATCAATGTGAAAAGGGGTGATCTTACTCCTGGGGCGAACCAGCGACCATAGTAAAAGTCGTAGATGTGTTCGTACAAAGTCCCAGTTCTGACACAAAAGATGAATATCTAGCAGTTTCTGGAGGCCCGACCCATCATGGCTATAAAGACATAGCTGTCCGCTTATATCAACGCGGAAAGCTGGTGAGTCCCTGCCTTTGGGAGATCAGCTTAAACAGCAATAAGTTTCTCATCTAAATCATTGATGTAAAAGCTGAATATGAAGGGGGCAAATATGCAGCCCTGTCTGACACCCTTTCTGATCTTAATCAAGGAAGTGCATTACCCACCGGGGTCAAATTGGACACTACCCTCTACGTTCTGATACAGCTGAGCAAGAAGGTGAATAATGTCTGGGTTGCTCCCTTAGACAATAGCATATTCTACAGTTTAATCCTAACTACGTGGTCGAAGGCTGTGCTAAGGTCCATGAAGGCCAAACAGAGACAACCTTTTTTGGCGAGTGTTAGTAATGGGATTTCTGGTTGGCTAGGGCTTGCGCCTAAGCCAGGCAGAAACCACCACTCTAGTCAGGGCACGGGAGTTACACGCTGAAGATAACCCCTGCACACCCCCTTGGTAGCTTGGCACGAGCAGTCAGGCTTATCCCAGAGGCAATGTGTAAAGCGTTTGCGCAACACACCCACACAGCAGCAACACACTAGGCACACCACAAAAGGAACTCAGCACAAGGTTATTTAAAAATAGCCTTTGCATTATCCAAAACACATTAGATCATAATCACGCATATACACTGTGCCAACTAGCACTAGGCAATATTAACAGGGGATGATATACAGGACCAGGCCAAGCGGGCCAAGGTCAGAACTATCAAAATGCAGGTAATAAATATAAAACACAACCTGTAACTACTGGTACAATAATGACTTCAGCATTATCACATTAGGCATAAAACACATTAGGCTCAAACCTTATTAGCATAAACACATTACGCAATAGCCGTCAGCAGCATAAACACATTATGCACAAATCACTATAGCCTAGCATTAGACATCAACACATGGTGCATGAATCATCAGCATAAACACCTTATGTCATAGGCATCACATAAATCACATTAGGGCCTTGCGACCTACCAACCTTCAACTGACCCCAGGCCCACTGACCTTTAACTGGGGCTCCAAATGCCCTCTGTCCATAAATGTCAGGGCTTGAACTGGAGCCTCTCAAATGGCCCCCTAGCTGCCAATGCAGTGAAGATGCTGCGCAATGCAATGGGGCACGGGGGAGCGCCTCACCCCCTCCTTATCACCAACAAAAATGCTACCAAAGAAAAATGTCACTGGCACTACATGTGTCGTGGAAGCCCCACTCCGGGACTCCTAAAATAACTTTGCCCAAACGTTGCAGCTGCCCGCTCTCTTTCGCAGTGCAGCTGTGGCGAGCCAAAATGAGCAGTGGCACCTGTGGTACTTCTGGAGCCCCACTCTTGGACTCCTACAACAATGCCCCTTCGTTGTGGCTGCTCACACCCTGACAGCACAGCGGTGGCAGGGCAACAACTCTGGTAGCACCAACACTACTCCCCTTAGCCCCCACTCACAGGGACTCAGCTGCACTCACTTGCACCAGCGGGAAGGCACCAACAATGTGCCTCGGCGGCCACCGTTACCGGGGTCTCCTCTTACTTCTCCAGTCTCCTCTGGTCCAATGCGGGGAAAGCTCGGCTTCCTTCTTGGGAACCCGCACTGGACTTCATCTGGAAGTCCGCGAGGCTCCAGCCCCCTTTCTCCAGCGTCAGGGTGACCAGCAAAGCACCGTTTCCCTCGCGTCGGCATGTGGGGCTCTCCTAGGTGCACGGGAGCCCAGTCCACGCTCAGGCACTAGACGCGTGACTTCCTGTCTCCGCGCTATTGCTCTCGCTCACGGTCACGGAGGCGGGGTGGGATCCCGCACTCCTGTAGGCATAACTCTGCCTATGTCGCTCTGCCTCTTCTTTGGCCCCGCCCACAACCAGGCAGGACGCCTGACTTCTGGGTCACCGCTCGTGGTGCGGCGGCCCTTCTCAGAAAGGCAAGGACGCGGGATGGGCTCCCGCTCGGTTAACACAAAATGCGGGGTGGAAACCCGCTGTCAATAATGGAAAATTGCGGGGTGGGCTCCCGTTCTTGGATGAGGAGTGCAAAAGATGCGGGGTGGGCTCCCGCTGTGCCTGGAAGCATGGGGGAGTCATATGCCGGCGTTCCCTCCAGGCACGTCGCAGCCTCACGCTGCAGACACCAGCTCCTTCTTGGCAATGAAGATATGGCTCTCAAGAATCACTAGAGTTCTCAAAGGTCCAGGGGCTGGGCTGGGCCCAGGCAGGCCAGCACACAGTGCCCCCCAGCAGGGAGGCAGTCCCTCGTGGCACTTCCTCATAGGGCCCAGCAGCAATGAGTCCACCAAACAGCAAAGGAACAACCTCCTTCATGGGGTCACAGCCCCAATATTTATACCCAGTTTTCCTTTGTCTGCCCTGTCACAGTGCTTGAGAGAAGCAGTCCCAACTGGTTCTGGGGGGTGTTGAAGCACTTTGTGTACAGTGCTCACACCCTCCTTTGTGAGATGGGGGCTCTGCCATCTGACACACCATGGGGGGGTGGAGCCAGCATTCACCTAGGTAGGCATAGACCTACTCCACCCACTACTCCAAATGCAGATGCCCTATTCAGCCTAGCGCTGACTCACCCTGCCCTCCCTGGAGCCACACACACCTCACCAGCCCCTGTCACTCCAAAGCCAAGTCCAACACAACCCCCTTCCAGCCAAAATGTAGGGTAGACCAATCATGAGCCCAACATTCAAGCTTATCCAGGAATACCCTGCCCAGTCAGTATTTTAGCCGTAGCATCTATTAAAGATATGGACCAGTAGCAATGAGGCGTGCTCCTATCCCCCTTCTTATCTTATCTTATCTTATCTTAAGTGTGATTTATAAAGCGCACTGACACCAAAGGCTTCCTGGCGCTATTAAGACAGAGAGAGTGAGGAAGAAGAAAGGCGAGAGTCGCATAAGTTAACCGCAAAGAGGGAAGAGGTGAGTTTTTAATAACTTCCTAAAGTTCAAGAGGGAGGGGGTGGATTTGATGAGGAGAGGAAGAGGGTTCCAGAGACTGGGGGCCAAGTGAGAGAAGCGGCGACCACCAAATTTCTTTGTTTTAGTTTTGGGGGTGACAAGTAGATGGCGATAAGCCTTCTTGAAGATCATAATGATGATTGCCCTAGACCAGGATTTGGGAGGGTAGACCAGCCTCACACTGGTGAGTAGTTTCATCAGTAAGATAGAGCCCAGAATGTCAAATTGCCCATAAACATATCAGAGGGAACGCCGTTGGTCCGGGAGCCTTTTTTATATGGACACCTGTTTATTGCTGAGTTGACATCCTTGATAGTGAACATTAAGTCCTTGCTGCAACCCAGGGTAATTATTGTGGCCTTGCTGGGACTGTAAGGTACGGTTGTATCATGTAAGTAATATAACCCAGACATTTTCAGTGATGTTTATGTAAATAATTTTGGAAGGAATTGGGGGGAAGAAAAGGCGTATTGATGACCTTCTAGTCATTGCTAGCAGATGCAGACATCAACTGTTCCCAGGCCTCCCTCCTAATTGCGTTTTTCCTGTCTTTTATGGTTACTTTGTAGAGTTTTCTGCATCTCCTAATTTTGTCCTGGTCTTTAGGGGATATTTTTATTGCTTTAATCAGGGTGAACTGAGCTTGGGAACAAGATTTATTAAACCTCTTATTTGGTTTTGGAGCCTGCCGGTGTTTTGAAGCCGTTAGACCGAAGGATGCCTAAATACATATTTCAGCGTACACTCCTATGACTGAGTTGAGATCGGAGTCCTGGTTAAGAGTAAGACCCATATCAAACTAGTCATTCTTTGCAACCTTGAGCTGGTAAAAAAAGGTGTCTGGCTCCACATCCCGCCACCTCCTCCGAGCCCCTTGTCTTGTGTTACAGGCAAACCTATACAGAGGCTTAGGACCAGGAGGTTATGTTCGCTCAGAATATTGGACAAAACCTGGAACCCACACACCTTCCCTACCAAACACTTCGGGAGTGCAACAATATCTGTTGTGGACCCATTGCCTCTCCCTTTATACGTTGCCCGACTCTGAACCTCATTGGGAACCAGATCAATGGTAAGAATCAAACCATACGTTTTCAGCAGCAGGTTCAATCTGTCACCATAAAGATTATGTCTAAAATGAGGGTGATCACAAAAACAAGTGTCATCCCCACCACAGTTGATATCCACGAGATGGGACACAGTCTCATATTAAAGTCCCCTCCCAAGAATATGGCATAGTCCTGTTTCAAGCCTGCTGTCACCATGTCAAGGGCAGAAGTAAGTAATTCAATAACTTGTACATTATTAATAACACATTTTGGTCAAGACAGACAAATAATCTGGAAGAAAGAAGAATCGACATAAGATTTTAACATGGTCACACCCAAAGTGATGCTTATGAAAGTCAAAAGGCCCCACTGTGGTGTCGAGAAGATGATATTGATGCTGGTGTAAACACTGAGTGGAAACCATCCAGATGTAAATTAGTTCGCGACCAAGTTTCCTGGATACTGACATTTTGTTGGACATTAACTAGTGAGAGCTAGAACTCATCCATAATCTTCCCTCCAGTACCCACGATGTTCCAAAAAAGTATGTTCAGATCGGAGCACAAAGTGCCAGGAATACCTGCAGGAGGATTAGCCAGATAGTTTAGGGAGAGCGGGTAACACTGGTAGGATTTGCAGAATATATGCTTGGGCCTCCCCCTTCACCAATTTTCATGGGGATATACTACTAGGAAAAGCAAGACCCTCACCCACATTTTGTGGCATGCTTCATCATTGGGATTCCCATATCCTTACTTTGATAGAATTACATTGGCTTTCCTACAAGTATTGTGGGAACAAGGGCTTTATGTGTAGAGAAAACTTATTTCTGAGACAGAGGTGGGTCAAAAGTTTAAAGGAGTCTAGGATTGTCCCTCAATTGGATTTACTCTAGAATGTTCCATCTGGATTAAAAGAAAGAGAGGCTTGATAGTGTATTGCGCAATGGAACTGGGTTATTATTACCCAACAAACTAATACCATCTACATGTTTCAGGCATCATATCTATGCCTGCTGAGTCAGCAGCCTTTCAGGATGTATAAATTACAAGTCTACTACTATTGTAATATTAGATGGGGATTTTTCCTAGATTCACTAAACGGAAAAGCGGCCGGGTTGTGAGACACTGCACTACCTAGGTCAGTCACGTGGTGTAAGGATATTGCCCACCTCAAATGATCAGCTGCACCCTTGATCACAAATCGAAACATGCACAGAAGGTGGATGAGAGGCAATATCAATCATTAACAAGTAAAGCAATGTAACATGTACAAAGTGTAAAAACAATCGGTAGTCGTTGGTCTTTGTGTATCTGTATATCAAGAACGCCTGGTATGTGTTTTGTTGGAGACAGCCAACGCATTTCGCGCAAACATGGGCTTATTCAGGGCAATTGCAGATGCGTTAAATGTCTTGCCAGAGTAATAGAAATCATAAATAGTGGTCAGCGTGGGTTGTCCGTTTTTGAATATGAGCTAGAAACTGAATAGGCCTCAAGCCTAAGGGACAGCCTGTGTGTCCTAGTCGGTCAGATATAGTTGGATCCAGTTGGTAGAGCTAAGCAGCCAGTAACGCTTCAGTGGAAGCGAGAGTTTAAGTGTAGATCAAACGTAGAGTAATTCAAACCATGTCCGGATAGCGTCCTATACTCGGCAGGGATTTTTCCTAGTCTATAGGATCTGTAATACTGATGACATGTGATACTTCTGCATGCACCTTACATAACAATTTAATTAAAATTAAGTTTCGCAAATAAGCAATGGAAATAGGTAATTATGTAAACCGTACTATTTTTATTTTGCTGGTGGGTGCAGATCACGTTATCGCAACAAAAGTTGTCTCTCACATTTTTGCATAAATATTGTGAAACACAGCACTCTGGGACATACGCCATAGGTAAAACACTGAAAACACTAAGAGGAAGGTGTTTTTACAAACAAAACATGCACAATCCGGGGATGGAGGGGAATGCTGCCCTGTGGTCACACTTCTGTAACACAAGATTGCTGGTTCACAAAAGCAGCCCATCGTGTGACCTAATAAGGAGGTTTTTCACAATTGTGTAGAGTTTCTTTGAATGCATCTAGTCTTTGTATGTTCAAGCAGTTCCGACAGTTGCTTCATGAGGAGGAGAAGGATAACCAAAGCAAATTTCTGACTTTCTTTTCAAATCAAGCTATCAGATTGCACAAGGAGTGTGGATTAGGCAGGTCTCTTTAATAGGCCATCCTTATACTGCCCCTTGCCTCAGAGGTGCCTCTTTTCCTGCTCTCACTTTGCTCACTGTGCAGACCTCTTAGACTACATTTTAGCACTCATTCAACATGGCAATGTCTATGGCTCAATGGACTTGGGAATAAACCACATAAAAGCAATGTGAGGTGATATATCTTCAACCCAGCACGTTTCCTGCCAATCAGGTCAGTAGAGGGCGAGGCCACTGTAGAGATCCTGCTATTCTCAATGAGATTAACACAGCTGTTCTCATTCCCCCATGTCCTCTTTACAGTACTATACGTTCTCTCACAGTGTCTAGCATTTATTTGATGTTTATTAAAATATTTTGGAAGATTCTTGATCAGCATTACTCCAAAAAATGCGGATGGAAATGACCTAACCTTAGAGGAACAGAAAAAAATACTGAATTGTACTGCTGGAATTAAAGAAAATGTCAAGATGGATCCCTCTTTCCTCGCCCTTTCTGTCCTGCAGCACCTAAAGCGGTAACTCACTCACACACTGATGAGTAAGATTACTCACATTCTATTGCAGCACAAGAAAAAAAAGAAATTAAAAGGAATATTGCTAGGAGTTTGTAGATGTCGTTTTGAGTTTTCCACTAGTGCTCTTTATTATTGTGATAATTCAAACTCACATTCACCAGGGTGATAGATCCAGATGTTCCAATGCATCTCTGGGCATTTTGTTTTCCACCACCAAAGTAGAAACGCTAAATGCAATGTCAAGAGGGTGTCCTCCTAATATTCTAAAGTTTTTAGGTCGAGCCTAGTGTTGTAGCGCATGTGCTGCTCGCTTTGCGAGACATGCAGTATTTAGTATAGCGTGGAAGCTTTGTGGAAGCTCCACCCACTCTCCGCCCATCTTTTTCATTGGCTTAGGTCCTAAATGCTGCCTTTCGATTGGTTTTAGGCTTGTTAGTCCCTCCTCATGACTGCCATGTCGTCATTTGTATCCTTCCATGGTTACTGGCCCCTTTACTTTAAACACTATTTTCTTCTCGTGCCCTCTCCCCCTCCTACAGTCCGTGACTTCTTGGCCCCTGCCCTCCTCCCGCACTCCAGTTCGTGCCTTCTCGTCCGCCCGCACTCCAATTTCCAATGCAATAGGTCTCGCGTAAATGCGAGTCCAATTGCATTGCAAATGCTTGTTTGGTGTTGTAAGCACTATTTTCTAGTTTGAGTTTGTCCTACTTCGGGCAGGACAACGTGCTTTGTTTATATTCAGCACGCTGTGCGCGCTTTCACTTTGGAAGCTGCCGGGACATTCTCGGCTAGTTTTTTTTATTGCTTGTCTAAGAAGTCACTGCTTGAAACTAAGCTTGATGTGAGCAATTTTGCAAGTACTCGAACCTCCCTCCACTCCCCTTGCAAAACAGAAAGGGAACGATTGTTTTATCTAGCAGAGATATCACGCTCGCGGCCGTTGACCCCAATGAACTACATCACCCGCCTCTGAATCCAATCAAATGGAGAAGCAGAAACGGCTCTTGCCTGCTCAAACATTTCTCATAACCCCCACCTCCTGCTGAAGGCACTTTTGGGCTGGTAAGACCTTAACAAAGGCATGCCTTTTTAAATAACAAAATACATTCCGCGCTATAAAAATTGTGCCTTGGACATAATGAGGATGTGGCTTAAGGGCCAGAGACGCCGGCTTTGGAGCTGTAGAACCGGGTTTGAGTCTCGTCGGCTCAACATCCTGTGATTCTGGGCAAATCACTTAATTTCCTCGTGCCACCAAAAAATGAATGTGTCCTTCTGCAAAGCAACTGGTGCTCGTGTAAAGCACTCGGTACCTTCGGGTCGAGTTCGCGCTACATAAAACTACGACCCCCCCCCCCCAAAAAATAAGCTAATCTCAGAAACATGCCCTGCAATCATTACCTGATACCTCCTGCTAGGATGAACAATCTCCAATTATTTCGTTTGCAACATCTTCCCGCAGCAGTCCGGATAACCAGGTCGCAGAAACCACAAACAAATCGCCATTTCTTAACCCCCAAATACCTCGACGGCTCTCAATTGCCCTCACCATCACCACGCACGCCAAACATGGCTTTCCAACTGCAAAACTTCTAGCGTGACCAGAAGTGCGTGGGAAAAAAAATCTGACCAGTCCCTATTCTAGTCCAATTGCACCTTTAGAGACGAGTGCATATGAAAGGGTAAGGAAATCCACATCTGAAACGGTGCGAAATAGTGATTTGGGCATTTGGCTGTGTTTGAGCTGCATTACGGTCACCAAACAAGCTTCACACGTCCCCTTTCTTCTTCTTCTTCGTATTGCATTATGGGACATGTAGTTTCAATTGTAGCCTCATGTTGCCAATGCAAATCTATCAAAAGGAGTGCCGGAAAAGATCAGATGGAAATAACATCATTGATGTGTTGCTAAATATTTTTTAATCTTATGCCCAAAAATTATGTTGATAGTTTTTTAAGTATGTGCAAGATTTCTTTTCTGCACGTTTTATGTAGCAGAAACTTTCTTTTTCATAAGCACCAGATTAAATCATTCAAGATCAGATCTTTTTTCTAGGCAAGGGTATATTAAATGGTTTGCTCAAAATGACAGGATGTTGAGCTGACGCCGGTATTCGAACTTGGTCAGGTTCGATTTTCTTTCGTTTTGGTGGTGCGACACTCTTTGTTGGCACCTATCACCGACGAGAGTGTCCCTCATTATTATTCGCTCAGGGGTTCATGTTTTGGAAGTGACGTGCCAGCGTCTGAATGTGGCTGCACAGCAAATTCCTGAGACTGCAACAGCGCTCTCTGCACAGGGTGCATCTGTAATTTTATTTAGCGCTTTTGACAAATACATTTATATAAAATAATGTATACTGTTAGGACGCACAAATGGATATGCACATATAGTTTGTCACCTGATTCTACCTACTTTACTAAGTTTTCCCACTTAGCCAAAATGTGTAATCCTATGAAAATCCCTTTACTCCACTGTGCATTATTTTAATTAAAACTCAAATCTGAGACCACCACTATATACATTCACTTAAGTTATACAAAACAAGCATTTGCAATGCAATAGGTCTCGAATTTGCTTGTTTATAAACGTGCCAAGGTGAGCAGATGTGCAGTTAAGAAAACAAAATCTACAGTGAGCTGGCCACCGAGATGTCTGTTGAGGTGCAATGGCGCCCAACAAACCCTGCAGTGTAGCTAAGATCTGCCGCTGCCCGCGTCCCAAGCAGTGGGACATCAGCAGGGCAGCATTCTAGTGGCCGCCCGTCGGAGCCTTCCCCCTTTGCTGCCTCGCGCGCGAGGCCTACGCCCACTTGGGTAGGACCCCCTATCGTGTGGAGCTGGAGGCGGGCCAGGGGGGGCGGGGGGCGCGGCTTACCCCCCTACTTAGTTGGCTCTCTCGCCCACTTCCTCCTCTGTCTCCTGCGCGCCGCACCAGCCTGGACACGCGTTCGAGCCGCAACAACCTGGACGCGCTTTCTCGTCGGTACTTGGATCGGCTTCCCCCCTCGGCGTCGTCGTGCCTTCCGGGAGATCTTCTACGCCGGTGAGTCTTGCTAACCTCCCCCACCCCGGCCCTGTCCCTGGGCATGACCAGGTTGACGGGGCCCTGTGGCCCGGATGGCCATGGGTGTGGGGGGCGCAAGCAGTGGCCCGTGTCCCTGCTGGAAATACGGGGATGGGTTGGGTGTCGTGGCGCGATTGCGGGGGGGCAGAGCGAGTGGAGGGCCAGTCCGGGACCGGTTGGGTGCAGAATATTTCGAGTGGTAGCGGCCGGGCCCGGACACGTGGCCTCGGTGTCGTTGTGCGGGCCGTGCCTCCCGGTATCGGTGAGTGTACCCCCCCCCCCCTCCGCCTCCGGTTTTGTCCCCTTTTTGCATGCGCGGGGCAATATGGCGGGAAAGCATGAGTGTATCGTGGCGCGCTTTCGAACGCTCCCGGGACGCAGGCTGGCCAGGCTGGATGTACGGGCTGGCATGAACGGTTTCAGAATTACGGCTTAGAGAGACCCGACTGGCCCTAGATTAGCGCGGGGTGTGAGCGGCAGGCGTGCGCAGCAATTTGCCCAGCTCAACAGCCGCAGGGGCTGGAGCTCGTTGGTAGAGCGCTTGTCTTAGGCCTCGGGGTCGTCCCCCCGGCATTCCGCCCCTACATAGTGCGGCCGTTTCGAGCGGGGGACCGGGAGAGGGGGTAGGCATCGTTGAGCAGAGTTTGAGCACCCGTGTGCGCGTGTAGTGCGGGGTTTGTTTTGAGACTATCTTCCCAATTTAAGTGTAGTGCGCACCAGGTATTAACATTGCGAGTGGATCGAATGTAGGGAGCGGGCGGCGCTCTGGCTAAGTCGTGGCGTAACTGGGGGTCAGACGTCGCGGTGGGGAGGTAGGAGGAGAGAGAATGGATCGCGCAGGGCCCCGGTTTCATGCACGGGGCAGGTAGCGCGTTCAGCCACCTAGCAGCACCTCCTGACAGCAGTACATTATTTCGCAGAATCGGGTGGCCCCGGGTTTGGCTCTCGTGTCCCCAGTCTTATGCTTCCGGCCTGCAGGTTGAGATGTGGACCGGTACTCTGACGCGTGTTTGTTGAACCCAGTCGGCTACTGGGGGCCCTTTGTGGGTCGGGGCACAGGGTTCACGAGAACGAGAAGCACGAGATGAATTTTACCCGTTGATAGGAGTGGGGGAGGGTGAGTAAACTGCCCAGATTTTAATACCCCACCCGCAGAGCTGGGGAAGCGACAATTGCGGACAGCAGCCACCAAAGGGCACGCCTCCAGCAGGCGCGGGAACCCGTAGCACGGAGGCTGGAATGGCCTAACGGTCGGGGCACTAGACCGCGAACCTGGGGGAACTGGGTTCGAGTTTCGGTAACGACGCCAAACCTCATGTGATTCTGGGCAAATCACTTAATCTCCCCGCGCCCAACAAAAAACATGAATGTGTGTTCTCAAGTAATGTAACTGGTGCTATGTAATGCGCTCCGATACCCGATTGGTTTCGGGGCAGGTTCACGCTATATAAAACTCTGCTATAAGATAAATATCGTTTTCTGGTAGAGCCCGGCTGCTGTAGCGGGCCGCCGACGCCTCTGGCCACAGCAGGTGCGCGTCATAAGTTTCCGCCACCGACCCCGGCAGCTTTCAATTTCTTCGCCCCTAGAAGCCTGAGAGGCAGGGCAGGCATAGCCTTAGCAGGGCAATTTTTTCGCAAAATCAGGTTGGCCCTGGGTCCGGCCCTCGGGTTCCCCAGTTTCATGCTTACGGCCTGCAGGTTGGGAGGTGGACCCGTGCCCGCCTGCAGAATCCTGAAAGGCAGGGCAGGCATAGCCTCATCATGTAGGGGCTGCGGGGCTGGGTCTAGATAATACGATCCGGCCGGCACCCCGGACACACACCCCCCCCGTCTGCTCGGCCCCGCGGCCCCGGCCTCCCCGCCCGGCAGTGCCTCGTCTGATGGGGGGCGAGACGCGCGCGAGTAGGGACTGCCTCAGCGCGCTGGCCGGGACGTCGTGCTCGGGGCGGGTTTCGTTTCTCCCGGAGTTCGTCATGGAGGGCCCGGCGTGCACAGCGGGGGGGGGGCAGCGGCACACTGCACCACGGCAGTTGCGGTGGGGGATGCAAAAAATAAATACACAATAACCATGGCGCGGTGGCACACTGTCTTGGCCTACGGGCGCACTTCTCGTTCTATGGGCATTTCATTACACAGCTATACAGGTTAACTGATTAATTACATAGGGCACCCACAAGGGTGTACACTGGGTTGCAGTGAGCGCTGGTTCTGGTGGCGCTCAGAGGGCAGGGGTTCGAGTCCCATGAACGCTGTCGACATGTCAGAGAGTGGCAATCTGCACCCCCCTTCTAATTGTGGTAGGGTCCAAGGCGCTAGGCCTGGGTCCACCCATCCCTGCCGGAATTGTCCCTTAGCGGGGGGGCGGGCCATCAAGTGTCACATGCGGTGCAGTCCGGTGAGGCAAGCAGAGGTGACCCCAGGGGCGGGGGAAGCACATGCAGGACTGTCCCCGCCAGGGCAAGCCGGCGCACTGGGTGCGTGCAAAAGGGGTTTAGGGTTAACTACTTCATCTCCTTCCAGGGCTGGAGGCCTATCCATGTAGCTGCTACGGTGCTGTATGTACGCCTGATGCTTGCCATTGTACTAATCACCGTTCCTTTTCCAATTACAGATCGGTGAGTGAGCGCCCGCGAGTATAGGGCTAGGACCAGAGGCGAAGGCGCTAAGGGACGCACATAGCTGTACTGTCGGAGCATCGCCATGGAGAACATCGGGACACCGGGTCCACTGTTCTCCCAAGACACGTCGGTCGAGGAGACGCAGTCGAGCGCACCACAGGAAGGGGTTTGGGCGGACTTTATGGCGTTTGCCCGAGAGAAGGGCACGGCTTGGGCCCAAGGTTTTCTGGAGGGTCGCAGGGCGGAGGATTCGGGCGTTGTCGTAACCCCCCCCCCCCCCCCGAGGGCGCCCCAGGCCTATCCGGGTCTGAGCCCTGGAGGTCCACCCGGGTGCGCAAGCCCACATCAAAAGACATGCCGGAGGCCCAGCCGGCCAGGAAACGGCAGGCGACCGCACCACGCTCCGGCCCCCCGGTGGTCGCAACAACACCGCTACACGATTCTGCCACAGGACTAACTGACTTGGCCCAGATGGGTAAAGCCATGGACCAGATGCTTGGCCTCATGTCTGTTTTTCAGAGCCGCCTCGATGCGCTGGCCGCAGCACCAGCCCCGGCCCTCTCACCGGCTCAGGCGCCCGTCCTACAAGTTTGGGCTGGGCAGAGCACAACCACTGAACGAAGCAATGGTGAGCGGGGGGGAGCGTTGGGGTTGTTAACACCAGGGGAGGCCGGCCCTTCCACAAGCATGGCGGCAAGCACCCCCCCGGCCGGCGCGGCGGCACCCCCCCGCCCGCACAGGCGGTTACCATACCACCCAACCCCGCTGCCGCGGAGCCTGCTCCCGTTGCGTCTACAGTTGTGGCGGCGTCCGGAGGGGAGGGTGTAACCCAGGTCCCGAAGCCCCTAGTTACCCAAGCACCGCTGGCATCGGGCCGCTGCTCCCTGGCGTGGTTGGTGCCGCAGGCCGCAAAAGAAGGGATCTGGAGGAGGGAATATATAGACATCCTGACATTACTTATGCATGGGTCAGCTGGGGTGGACACGAGGAAGATGGGACGCAAGGAGGAGGAGAGGGTCAGGTACCAGCGGTGGCCGGACAAGACCATCGAAAACTGGACATCTGCATTCAATATATTGGCAGCAGTTATAGTACAGAAATTCCCCGATCAGAGTGAGGCCCTAATGCAGTACGCCAGCACCATACAAGAGGAGGCGAGGCTCTCGGTGGGGTTAGGGTGGTTCTACTATGACCAGGATTTCAGGAAAAGAATGGCCATATGCCCAGACCTGGGGTGGGACCAGAAAGAAATTCAGCTTTGGGTAGAACACATGTGCCGCCCCACCAGGGAGAAGAAGGACCAGGGATATAAAGGGCAGGGTGAGGCAGCTGACAAAAGGAAAGACTACTTCCCCAAGCGCTCCTTTAGGCAGCCCTTTCGGGGTGGCAGGGGGCGGGGCCAGCGGCAGGGCAAGAGATTCAATTCTGGGACGTGCCGCCTTTACAATGGGGGCAATTGCACCTGGGGCAGGTCATGTAAGTTCACACACAGCTGCAGCAAGTGCGGCGCGCAGCACCCCGCCTCTTCCTGCTCCTCCAGCCAGAGCGCCCTGCAGCCCACAGCAGCGACCAGGAATGACGCCCGAATCTGAGACCACACCCGGGCCCCCTCCCTCCCCGTCAGCACCCCTCCCTCCCACACCAGTCATGCACCCCGCTTTCTAAGGCTCACCACAGAACGCTATGGCCCCTGTCAAAGGTCCTTCACCCATCATCCTGGGAAATATCCTTCCACTCATTAGGAGGTATCCACTGCTCAGGGACAGACCGCTCCTGGCGGGGGGGTTTATCGATGGGTTCAGGATTCCCTACAATGGGCCGTTGGAGTCTAGAGATGCTAGGAACCTTAAATCAGCAAGGGATTTGCCCGGAGTGGTGGACCAAAAGGTGGGGAAAGAGTTGTTAGCGGGTAGGATAGCGGGTCCTTTCAGCGGCCCGCCCCTGGACAACTTTTTAGTGTCTCCTCTGGGGGTGGTGCCGAAAAAACAACCGGGCACCTACCGTTTGATCCACCACTTGTCCTACCCTGAAGGAAATTCGGTGAACCACTGGTTGGACGAGGGTCTTTGTTCTGTAGTGTACTGCTCCCTGGACATGGCCATTGACATGGTCAGGAGAGTAGGGCAGGGGGCGTGGCTTGCGAAGGCGGACATTGAATCCGCATTCCGCCTGCTGCCGGTTCATCCAGCTAGTCAACATCTGCTAGGCTTCAAGTGGGCAGGGCAGTTCTTTTATGATCGCTGCATGCCGATGGGCTGTGCCGTCTCCTGCGCCTACTTCGAAGCCTTCAGTTCATTCCTTCAGTGGGCCTTGGGGGAACTACACGGGATCACGCAGGTGACCCACTATCTGGATGACTTCCTATTTTTTGGTGCGAGTGGGTCCGATGAGTGTGCAGTGGGTCTGAGTCGGTTTGAAGAGCTGGCAGAGTTCCTGGGTGTTCCCCTTGCCCCAGGTAAGACCGAGGGCCCTGCGCAGGTACTGACCTTCCTCGGAGTGGAGCTGGACACGGTAAAGGGCGAATCAAGGCTCCCCGCCGAGAAGGTACTGGGCTTGTTACAGGACATCCAGGCGCTGCTGGGCAAGGACAAAGCGACCCTCGGGGCTGTCCAGAGCTTGATTGGCAAGTTGAATTTTGCAGCGAGAGTTATCCCAGCTGGCAGAGTGTTTTCAAGGAGACTGGCAGGGGCCACGGCAAAGGTGACCCTGAAGCACCACTTTGTAAGATTGACCGCAGGTTTGAAGGCTGATCTCGCCATGTGGGCGGAATTCCTTAGGGACTTTAACGGGACGGTGATCTGGAGGGCCCCTTGGATAGCCAGTCAGGAGCTCTGCTTGTTTTCGGATGCGTCTGGAAGGGAAGGTTTTGGTGTGATTCTGGGGGACGAATGGTGCGCGATGCGATGGCCCAATGCTTGGCGTAAGAAGAAGGTGACGCAGAATGTGGCAGTGTTGGAGCTCTTCCCAATTGTGGTAGCACTGCACCTCTGGCGGGCGGCTCTGAGCAATAGGAAGGTTGTCTTCTGGTCGGACAACATGGCGGTTGTCCACGCCATCAACGGCCTGACTGCCTCTTGCCCGCTGGTCCTGAGCCTACTGAGGGAATTAGTCAGGGAAGGACTGCGCAGCAATGTCGAGTGTAGGGCACGGCACATCGCGGGGGTACGGAATGTGGCAGCTGATGCTCTTTCTCGCTTTCAGTGGCTCCGGTTCCGGGAGGCCTGGCCGCGGGCGAGGGCGGAGATGACACCATTCCCGGACCACCTCTGGCGCTTGCTTCAGTGGGAGAAAGACTGAGGAAGATGGGGGAGAGGTCCCTGGCGCCGGCGACACGGCGGAAATACGACTCGCAGCTAGCGACTTTCAGAGCTGTGAGAGAGGCGCTGGGTGCCTCAGCCTTAGGGGCGGAAGATCAAGTTGAGGCCTTTGTGGTATGGGCCAAGGAGACCGGCAGATCGCACTCCTGGGTCAGCGGTCACTTGGCAGCGGTGCGCCACGATGCTAAGCTAGATGGTAGGGGCGACCCCGCGGGATCATCCAAGATCAGGGCGGCCCTGAAGGGCTGGGCCAGGGAGGAGGTCAGACAACCGGACACTAGGGCACCCATTGAATACAGAGACCTCCAACTCCTCCTAGATGTGTTGCCCCTGGTGACTTTCTCACCGTTTGAGGCCAGCTTGTTTTCCACGGCCTTCTGCTTGGCATTCTTTGGCGCTTTCAGGGTCAGCGAGCTAGTGGCCAAATCTAAGGAAGACCTGTCTGATTGCGCGCTGGGGATTGCGGATGTGACCCTCAACACAGCACTGGAGCTACGTATCCGCAGGTCCAAAACAGACCAGTTGGGGAAGGGGAAGACAGTGGTGTTACAGACCCTAGGGGATAACAGGTACTGCCCGGTTCACTGGGTCAGGGAATACCTTGCTTTGCGTCCAGAATCTCCTGGTCCCTTTCTGATTCACGCGGACGGGTCCCCCCTCACTAAATTTCAGTTTGAGCGTCTACTAGGTGCTTCACTGGCAAGAGCCGGTCTAGCGGGGTGCGGGCGCAGGTTTTCCTCGCACTCCTTTAGGATTGGTGCTGCTACTTCCGCGGCCAAGGCCGGCTTGGGCCCAGAGGGAGTAAAAGGGGTAGGCCGCTGGGAATCGGACTGTTTCAAGAAGTATGTCCGTCCGTAATGCTGTGGCACAACCCGGAGCGTTGTTCCCGCTCCAAGTTTTGTTTGGTCCATTGTCATGAACGCATCGTTTTGTGTGTGCAATAAAGATACGCTTACCTAAAAGCCGTTTCATCGCTTTATTGGCAGGTCCCCGGGTATGGTTGGTAGGCCATTCCTACATCTCGAGGATGGAACGCTGGGCAGCCCACAGGAACTGGTCGCAGAACTTTGCCACTACACAGCTTGTGTGGTTGGGTTCCCCGGGCATGAAATGGAGTGAAGCTCGCGGCATGATTGAGCAGCGCCTGGCAGTTGCAAGGGGTCAGCCCACTGTTATCATCTTGCACTTGGGGGGTAATGACCTGGTTGCCAGGGGGAGGAGGGCTCTGCTACTGTCAATGCAATCTGACTTACAGGCCATCAGCCAAGCCGTGGGGTCATGCGAGGTTTGGTGGTCTGAAATCGTCCCCCGCAGGGTTTGGAGAGGGGCTAGGTCCCCGGCGGCGGTAGAGCGGTCCCGTAGGAGGCTTAATAGGTCCATGCAGAAATTCTTGGAGCGCAGGGGCATGGGCTTCATCAGACATGCTTTGATCCAAGAGAAGGTTGAAGGGTATTATGAGACTGACGGGGTGCACCTGTCCAGGGTAGGTATGGACATGTTCCTGCTTGATGTACAAGAGGCATTGGCTAGCAAGGGACATCAGTAGCACTTGTTAGGAGAGGGGGGCTCTGGCAGCGACGGTAGCCTCCCCAGAGCTGTGGCGGAGTTACAGGGCGATCTGGATGCAGACTGGTACAGTAAGGGTACCTCTGCGACAGGCGGTACAGTAAGGGTACCCCTGTCCGGCACAGTAAGGGTGCCCGAGCCAAGGTCCAGGAGCCGAAGGGGGTTCTGGGAAGACCGCGACGGCGCCCCGTTAGTCCTTCGGGCGGTTGGGGGGCCTGACCAACCGGGGGTGGCCACAACACGCTCCGCCCCTGTCGGAAGGGGCGGGAGTAGGAGGCAGATCACGTGACCCAGTGGATGATCTGCAAATATTTATGTGCCACACTGCCGGGCATCGACCCACCGTGTGTGCTGGCTCACCAGGCGGGCGGAGCAGCAAGGGGCTGCCTGCCCTGGATCGCCCGTAAGATAACCCAATTTTATTATCATACTGTGTTGTATGAAATAAACCTGCAGCAGTTCTTCACCCACAAATAAAGTGTCAGTGTAATCTTTGGGTGATGTCTGTGTATGCGTGTTGACTGAAGCGGATGACGGTGTGGTCACTATGCCGCTGCCCGCGTCCCAAGCAGTGGGACATCAGCAGGGCAGCATTCTAGTGGCTGCCCGTCGGAGCCTTCCCCCTTTGCTGCCTCGCGCGCGAGGCCTACGCCCACTTGGGTAGGACCCCCTATCGTGTGGAGCTGGAGGCGGGCCAGGGGGGGCGGGGGGCGCGGCTTACCCCCCTACTTAGTTGGCTCTCTCGCCCACTTCCTCCTCTGTCTCCTGCGTGCCGCACCAGCCTGGACACGCGTTCTCCCACCCTTTCCACTTACCCCACGTGTCAGGCACAGCGCGTTATTGGAATGTTTAATTTTTTCTTTTGCGTTGCAGGCGGAGTTACAGGGCGATCTGGATGCAGACTGGTACAGTAAGGGTACCTCTGCGACAGGCGGTACAGTAAGGGTACCCCTGTCCGGCACAGTAAGGGTGCCCGAGCCAAGGTCCAGGAGCCGAAGGGGGTTCTGGGAAGACCGCGACGGCGCCCCGTTAGTCCTTCGGGCGGTTGGGGGGCCTGACCAACCGGGGGTGGCCACAACACGCTCCGCCCCTGTCGGAAGGGGCGGGAGTAGGAGGCAGATCACGTGACCCAGTGGATGATCTGCAAATATTTATGTGCCACACTGCCGGGCATCGACCCACCGTGTGTGCTGGCTCACCAGGCGGGCGGAGCAGCAAGGGGCTGCCTGCCCTGGATCGCCCGTAAGATAACCCAATTTTATTATCATACTGTGTTGTATGAAATAAACCTGCAGCAGTTCTTCACCCACAAATAAGTGTCAGTGTAATCTTTGGGTGATGTCTGTGTATGCGTGTTGACTGAAGCGGATGACGGTGTGGTCACTAAGTTGTCTACCAGGGGCGTAACGGGGGGCTGGAGGGGTGGCAGTCATTTAGACAAAAAGGGGGGCCTCGTTAGCTTGTCAGCTCGAGGGCATGGGTATTGCGAGATCCCCCCTCATCATTCGTTGTATGGGGGCTCCCTAAGGTTTCCTTTCCCCACTGATGCCGACGGCGATCATTGTTGATGACCTAACCGGCTGAGGAGCGCAGAGCCCTCTGGGAAGTCCGTCTGCCCTGGCACATGCAGGGTGCCCTAGAAGGGCGGGCCTCTAGTGCCAGCAAGGCACCAGCCCACCCCCCTTCCTCTGATTCTGGGGACCCCTCGGGGAGGAGTCCCCCTACACTGGCAGCCAGGGGCTGTGGCGCGCAGGGCGCGTAATATTCGGGGCATAAGGAACGGGGGTGGTATATAGGCCTCCCCCACCCTCTGTCCTTCCTCTTTTGCGCCCCGGACACGTCATCTGGTTGTTGTCCCCTCTGTCGTCTTCACGGTCATTCTTGGAGCTGCTTCCATCTGCGGTGAGTGTGATCCGCCCCACTTCCCTGTCCCTCATCGAGGCGGGGATGCGTGACCAGCCCTCACTGGGTAGTGGTCCGAACTGGGGGGGGGGATCTGGCAGCTCCGAGTGGGCTTTGATAGCGGCACCCTCCCGGCCGGAGGGCAGCAGGGGGCCATCCGGTGGGGGGGAAGGTGAGGGGACACAGAGTGAAAGATAGACCAAGAGCTCCCGGCTTGGGCGTGCATGCCCGAGATATGGGGGTCGTGGCGTGATTAAAGGTGCATGCTTGCTGACCACAGTGTGGCCTACAGGAAGGGGGCTGCTCTCGCCCTTGGGGTGGCAAGGTCATCTTTGACTGGCGCAAATGCGACGGGGGAGAGCAGGCGATGCACCTGTGGAGGCCCGTTCGCCGGTGCCTGCTCCCTGTCGCACGGGCATGCCTTCCCAGGTCGTAAGAGAGCATTTCCATCCCCACCTTGGCTCGCCACCCCCATGCCCAAGGCCTGTATCCACCTCATGAAGGGTTGCCCGTTTGTTCCCACTCATGGCGAGTAAGTGGCTCGGCATGTTTCTGGTCGTTCTTCATGCGCCTACAACGACGTCCGTCACGGTGAGTGTGCCATGCCACCTCCCCTCATTTCCCATCTCAGGGGCAGTCCCTGGCAGCCCAGCTGGGCCATGGCGTGGGCTGCCACGGGGAAGGGTGAGCGTTTTGAAGCCGGCCAGCCGCCAGCGGCCAGTGACTGGAACAGCGTAGCATGGGCAATGCCCAGAGGGGTAGGGACATTTGCCAGCAGAGATGCTACCTGTCTTGGCTGGGGTGTGTGCGAGCTCCGTCCCCCTACGGGAACTTCTTCCCCTTCCTCCACGGCGTTCAAGGCCTACTGGCCCTGAGTGTGCATGGCATACTGGGGGTAGCAACGGAGGATCAGGCTAGGGAATTCATGTTCCCCACGGGCTGGGGGTCATGGGCCTGCGTAGTGGCACGGCCCCCCCCATTTGCTACGGAGCACGCTCACAGAGATCACTCACAGCACAATGTGCCTAATTCCATAAAGGTGTGACCCTGGGCGAGTCTTTGTAGTGGCGCCCAAAGCATACGCTCCAGGCTGAGCCCCAGGGACGGGTACGAGCGGGGCGAGGGTTTCACTTTCCGGTGCTGATGCTGGTCCTGCGTTGCAGGGGGGAACAGCATAAGCGGATCGGCCCATGTGCTGTCGATCCAGAGCGGGGTGCGGCACTTGGTCTTTGCCTCGCATGGCTTTGGATGCAAGGCCCGCTCCTGGGCACTTGGATTTCATTGGGTTCTGCCCACGGGAGTCGCGTCCTGTTCCGCTGTTCGGACTAGTCTGTCCCGAAGGAAGTAAGTTGGTCCTGGAAGCCCTTGCAGTCCCTCATGACGGGCAAGTTTTGCCTTATTTAATTCGGCAGGGCATGCATTGCTATATGCCTTAAGCAATGTTGCCTGCTGGACCCGGAAGGTGGGGGTCCGAGCTCCATGTCGCACGCAGTAGTCTGCTTTTATTTGAATATTTCTGGCACTCTTGCCTTATTTAAAATCAGCGTGGCCTGCATCGTATACGTTTTCAGCTATGTCGTGGGCTTGGCCCGGAAGGTTGGGGGTGGGGCTATGAGTGCCCGTGTGCTGGATTTTGCCTGCCGCCATAACTCAGAATAGCTTGAGTGCGGCGAGTTGTGGGTGCAACCCCCATCCAGTGAGTGTAGCGATTCAATTCATTTTCCTCGCTGCGGGATGGATGCGGGCGACGCGATTGCTCGCGCCCACATCCGGCGCTTCTGGGCAAATGCTTATCTCACATGCCTGAATGTACTATGCAAGCGCTGCGCAGGCTAGCGCTCCAATACCGTGCTGTGCTCGGGGCGAGGCACCGATCTCCCATGCCTGAATGTTATGTAAGGCGGTGCACACCTATACCGACCTGTGCTTTTGAGCAAATCAATTCCTCCCGTGCCTGTGCGGGCAGTGTAAAGCTGGGCGCATGCTAGCGCTCCCATGCCGATTTGCGCTTCCGGGCAATCCACTTATCTCCCGGGCCTCTTGTGCAATGGAAGCTGGGCGCTGCTAGCGCTCCTAGGCCATACTGTGCTGTTGGGCATACTGACTCCTGTGCCCGATTGTGCATTTTAATGTGGTCACGCACGTTAGCGTGCCAATACCGTCGGTGCTTCTGGGCAAATCACTTATCTCCCGTGCCTAGGTGCTATGTAATGCGGTGGGCAGGATAAGTGTGCAGGTTCAGTCCCTGCAATCATTGTGTTAGATAAGTGTGCAGTTAATGCCAAGCGTTCAGGTGCTGTTTCAGGGTCCTGCACCTATGTTGTGCATTGTCAGTGACTGCCATCACTGGGTAACATAGGCGTGTGTGGCCAAAACAAGGATTCATTGCAAGGCCCACTAATGTTATATCCAGCAGCAAGTTTATCTGGTTACAACTTGACGGGGGTCCGGGTGCGCGGCACCGCCCCGGTTTCCCACCACTGGCACCCGGACTGCCTGCCACAAGGACACTATCCATTTTAGAGATATCCACGCCAACAGGCATCGATAAACTTATTATGCATTGAATTCCGATTGCCTGCTGCACAAGACACGCTCACAGCGTCATGGACCTGGCATAGTCTGGATGTCCACTTGCACATGCTCAGGGTTAATAGCAGGGATGCTACTTTGCTTGGCAGCACGGCAGGAGCTAGGTGTGGGGCAAATGGAGGTGGCCGCCTTACGTGTGTGCAGGCATATAGTTGCACATCTGGCTGGAGCGGGCCAACAGGGGGCTAGGGAAGTTCCCGGGAGGGTCTCTGTCATCAAAGGTCAAGGTGATGCTCCAAGGATGACAGGACAGAATACTTACATTGTTTGAGGCTAAAATCTAGCACACAATTTGTAGTCTCGGCAACGATGCTCAACATCCTGGAATTCTGGGGAAATCACTTAATCTCTCCGTGCCTTACAACTTGTAGGGTCCTCAGGTTACGGAACTGGTGCTCATGTAAAGCGCTCGGATACCCGACGTCTCGGATCGCAGTTCGCGCTATATAAAAACTCTATAAAGAAATTAAATAAATAAATGTTCTTAGTCCAGCCCTGAAGGCAAGCAAAGATCCCGTGACCCAGCTGCCCACATGAAAGGCAGAGCTAGCACATAGTGGATAAATGCTACCAATAAAATGCAGGGGTTTTTATTGTTCCAGCCAAGGACCTTAATGTATGCTGCAGCTTTGCACTGGCCATTCGCCAAAGTGCAAAGAAAGACTAAATGCAGTTACTTGGGCAATATATAAAAAAAAAATTAAAAACTTGTGTCTTTGGCTTTGGCGCGTTTAACACGGCATTTTGAAGGTTTGAGGTCAGGAATGCCTACTCGTGCACAACAGCACATGTGGTAGTATTAGCAGCTGCCCTTGGTAGACACTTATTTGAGGGCCCCCGTTTGGAACAGCGTTGGATTTGATACAGTCCAGCTCTTTTATGCCCATTTTGGGAAAGTTACTGACAGTGCACGGGCACACTCTTCCAATTTCTAAATGAGTTTGCATACAATATTCAGGGATGGTGGCGTGTTTTCAACACGGTTACACAGCAGCAGCTCACTATCATTACTGAAATAATAGGTGATTCTACCACTTAGCATATAGGAGGTTCTGTTTTATCAGAGAAACCTTTTAGTGATGTTGTAAGTGTGAAACACATGGCCCAAGCAGTGCATGGTGAAGCTTTGCAGGTAGGCATACCGGGGTCGGTAATTGGAGCGCTGGGGGTCGGTAGTGCGACCATTGATATTAGTTTTGCTCCCACATGTTGAGAGGATTAAAAAGAAACTAGTTCTTGGTTGGCACCAATTTGATAAGGGACTGTGTTCTTTGCAAGCACATGGAGTTGGCTAACCGGTGGGTGGCTAACATACAATCAAGGGACCATTCACAAATGTGGGCAATTCCAAAGGTGGTCTAAGCAGCCTTATGCATCATAGGTTTAAAGCATTCAAGAAGGATATTAAGGGATCATTTTGAACATGCTCTGGTACCCTAAAGGTGTCGATTGTCTCATGACTTCAGCTTTGCGAGTATAAACTCCTGAGGAGTTGCCTCGGTTCACTGGTCTTCAGTTAATTAGCTTTCATTGCTGCAGTTCCAGAGTTTGCATTTTCCGTTAGGTTCAGGGATAGCTCTCCACCAGCCAAGGTCACATGACCGCAGATTATGCATAGGCAGATAAAGAAAGCACCTTATTTGAGGTTCCCTCTTATAGCAAGAGCCTTTGCAGCGCAGGGAGCTGTTACAGTGTTATGCCTCTTTTAAGTCACCTTGCATTCTGTTAATGATTATCGAGTTTCAGATAGAAGGGACAGGTTGTCTAGTATCGGTTACGTCTCTACAATGCCCCAGATAAACTGCTTACATGGTTTCGTCTGGCCATGGCTGGGTTTTACACACACTTTACCTGTTTTGCAGGGTGGTATGGTTGATTTGCGTTGATGGGTGGTGTTGCTTAGTGTAATGGTCCCAATTGCGCTTGAGCTTGCTATTCATTGAAGGCGCTGTTCAGGAGTGGATCCTTCAGCGGTGCCTTGGTGAGTGACTTGCGCAGGGGGTTGGGTTTGTGGTGCCTTTCCTTTGGAGTCGGGATGTTCGGTGTAAACCTCGGTGTCCTGTTTGGCGCCTGGGTGGCGTGCGCCGTGGAAATGTCTGTTTCGTATTATTACATTTAGCGAAGATTTCGCTGCTTGGCCAACAAGGTCCTTTGGCCACCATGAGTTATACATGTGGACCTTATCAATGTCTTATTGATGTATGTGCTACTGTTGACAAAGGGTAAAATGGTTGTCGGTTTTGGCCAGGGCTCGGCAAGTATGGTTTCCTCTTTCTCACCGAACACTTGTGCATTATCGCCTGGAACCCAAGTATACTTCACGGGGCTCTGCTCACACCAAAGTGGGCCAAGATCACACAAAGCACAGGGGGAGAGTGCGGTGTCAGCCGTATATGGGAATTATGAGAAATATGCCAGAGGTAGCGTATATGACATCACAGACTTGATCAGTGATATTATCATGGTTCATCCTTTGTCCCAATATAGACAAAAGTTACGGACAGGCTCTGTTTTGGCAAAGAATAGTTATGTTGTCTCCGCATGTGCCTCTCTCGCAGTACAATGAGGTAAATTTTGTCTCCAACGCATTGCGCACCAGTATTCCGTTTCCAAAGGGCTCCCACTTTCCGCTTTCGGCACCTAGATTACATGCAGGTGACCTGTCTGGCTGTTGCGGAAGTTGATTAGTGTAATGGTCCAATTTGCGGTTGAGCTTGCTATTCATCGAAGGGAGACATTTAATGAATGTTCAACACGTTAAGGTGACAGTCCCACCAGTTCAGAATGGAAGAATTCTCAATATGCTACGCAGGGAAGCCAGAATTTTGGCTCCAGTTATCTTATACAACTAACAAGCATTGTTAACGCCAAGGGTACTGGCGTGTAGTAAGGTACTGTGGTTTGTAGTATATATCCGGAGGCAATGTCAGAAGCCGCAAAATAACAGTCTGTCTTTGCTGCCGGTTAACAGCCCAATGGTGGGAAAGTATAATTTTACACTAACTCAATTAATTTCAACGCAAAGAGAGGCACTGCGAAATACTGGGACTGCATTGCGCAATTGGCTACGAGGGCCTTCATGGGGAACACCTGCGGGCACCATATAGAATCAGGTACCATGTACACTGGGTGGGCATTCCCCTGCAGCCAAGGGCCGGTATCAGGTAGCTTCAGTAAGACATATTCACCCGCGCTTTAACCAGGGCAGCAGGCGGGTGGTGGTATTTGTCAACTAACAAGTGTGCTGTTGCGCGGAAAAGTTTGGTAAATACTGCATTAGTGCCAAATGGCGACAGCGTATTTTCAACATTTTGGCGTCCCAAAATTCAGGAAAGGGTAGGTATTTGCACACAACTTTTCCCCCTGGTTCCGCAGACTTGTCTGCCCCCCCGGGTTATCCTTCTGCGGGCTAGAACCAGACAATAGAAGGGGCATCTTTTGAGATTGGGGTCCCTAACACATTGATAGTCAAGCGCTGGGGTAGATGTACCATGTAAGGCATGGTCACCACTGGGGTTGTCCCCACGTTCTGGGGTCAAAGTGGGTTGGAGCATTAAGTCTTCAGTCCTGGGGTAGCATCCAGCATCAATCCAAGTAAGGACAGTTAGGATAGATAAGTATCAGCGAGTGGGTAACATACACTGGCTAGTCAGCGACATCGTGCCCCGGGGGCATGCACGCTTTACAAATACACAAAGCTGCAACCAGAAGGGTGCCAAGTGAAATAACCAGTAAAGATGTTTAAGAGGTGTGTCTCTGGTGTTACAGCTGGGTGGAGTCAGTCCCGCTTAGAGGTACGCCCGGGGGATAATGGTGTGCTCCTTTAGATCCCCATGACCTAGGCGGTGTGTGGCATCTCCCACATCAAAGGTTAGGCACTAGATTACAGACAGTGCACCCTGTATCGAATCAGCAGATTCTCTAAGCGTGTATGCCTAGGAGGCTTCCCAGAGGGAGCTGAGCGGTCAAAATTCCTATAAAGACTATGGGATGCAGGGCAAGTGCTGGGGTGCAGCCGTGCTCAATGTTCATACGCCGTTATGGACATCCATGTGTGCATTGATTTAGCAAGGGAAGGGACGGTGCCACGGTTAAGTATAATCCTTCCCGCCCAAATAGCCTAATTGGCTAGCGGGGGTAGTAACGGTCTCCTAACAAGTGAGCTGCTGTCCCAGAGATTGGAGACACATGTGTCCAGTCACACACGGTGCCAGAAGGGCAGCATCCAGTGTGATCAGCAAATAGGTGGGGCATCGTGAGCCAGGGTGTCTGAAACTGTCCCGCCCTGAGTGGCACGGGGCTCAGTCATGTGACGCAGTGGAACTTTGCGGCGTGAGGTGGATAGTGCTTGGCACAACTTCACAGGCATAAAGGGCGTTTTTGTTTCTTCAGACCTAGCTGATCTATGCTAACGTCTAGGGCTATTGGGATATAGATGGGGCATCAATAACCAGTAGGGATGTTCCCTTTCATCTAGATTTGCAGGAGGCTCTAGACAGGATAGTTAGCGGGCAAGACTATAGCTATTTTGGTGGGGGGCTCTGGTGGCGACGGTGGCCGCCTCCAGAGCTGTGGCGGAGTTACAAGGCGATCTTGAAACAAATGGGTACCGAAGGGTTCTGCGCGGCACCATAGGGGGTGCCAGAGCCCAGGAGCCTCATGGGAGGTTCCTGGAAAACCGTGTCGGCGCCCCGTTAGTCGGTTGTGGGCCTGAACAACTTGGGGCTTGCCTTGCTACGCTCCGCCCTGAAAGGGGCGTGAGTAATAAGGGACCGTGATCCGGAAAGAGGATCACCGAAGGGGCAGCACAGATGGGGTTCGTCCAAGTGCTACTTGGCTCATCAGGCGCAAAAAGAACTATTGATGGACAGAATGCAGAATAATGTCATACATTCACCCCAGTACAGAGATCTGGGCCTAAATCCATCGTTTTTTTGCTCACCATGCCATTCCAGTTTGGACCCAGCCATATGCAAATCAGTCTTGACCCTATGCCCAATGGGAACAGTCCAGCCCGAACTGCCAGGTCCTCCCTGGACTGGAAACAAGCATCCTTGACCGGTTTCGGGGTTTCACCCCTCTTCAGCCAGGATATGTTGATTCCAGTGGCATGGAGAGCACGGGACTCACGTCTGAGCATACCCGTCCCACTTGGGGTGACAAATGCAAAAAGAACTATTGATGGACAGAATGCAGAACAATGTCATACATTCACCCCAGTACAGAGATCTGGGCCTAAATCCATCGTTTTTTTGCTCACCATGCCATTCCAGTTTGGACCTAGCCATATGCAAATCAGTCTTGACCCTGTGCCCAATGGGAACAGTCCAGCCCGAACTGCCAGGCCAGGCGGGCAGGTGGCCCAGATGGTTGCCTGCCCTTGGATCGCCCGTAAGATAACCCACCATATTACATAACGGTGTATGTAATAAACCTGCAGCAGTTTCTTACCCAAACAAAATTTGTGTGGTGTGTTTTATTTATGCGTAGAACATGCATGCTACTGCGGGGGGTGGGGAGTTTTGCCTCCTGCTGGCGCTATGACTGGTGCTGCGGAGCGCTGAGAGGGATTAGGGGGCAGCTTGCATAATGGCGGCAGCTGCATGGACAGACTGAGGCCCAGGGGAAAACCCGCGCACAGCAGGCAGTCAGATACTCGCTTTGCACTGAGAAGTGGTTGAAATGGGCCTCAATCTCTGGACGAAGGGCGTGAATGAAAAGTAAAATGGGGCCCGATCCCATAATCAGGGCCCCCTGAAGCTAGTACAGTGTTGATTGGTGAGAGCCATCCTGCACCCTGAGAAAGCTAGGAAGGACAGCATTGGGAAATAAATATAAGAACGTTAGTGTAAATGATTCCTGGGTCTCTGACATACACTGAGTTCTGGATTGGGCGGCTGAGCTGCTGGAGGTACGGACAGCGGATCCTTTCTCTTGGCAGAACCTTCATTACCACCACTCTGTACTGTAAGTGTGTCCTATTGGTGGTGTTTCTAAGGTTATATGCATAGACTGCCTCCTCTCATTGACGATTATAGCAACATGGAGCGTTCGTGTGAGATGAGACTGAGAGTTGACTCCCCAGCCCTACAATATGCTTTCTCAAACATATTATTGCTGTGACCCTGATTTTCTTCTGTAACCCCCGTCTGACAGTTTTGTGCCACCAGTACCATTGTTGCCAACATTACTAAGTTTATAATGAATTATAATTGATAGGTAGCTCCAGCAGATAAACTCATCACCATTTGCTCATGACTCCCCATGGACATATGTTACGCATTATTCCAGCAGATTCTCAGTGCGACCCTCTGTCCCTTACCTCCTTGTAGTATGCTGTGCATGTGGAGGAGTTCTTGAGCATGCTTTGGTGATGAAGGTGGAATACTTTCTTACCTTCTCTCACAATCCTCCAGCTGTTGAAGAAAGTCATGTGGAGTGGAACTTCAGAAGCTGCCCCAGTCAGCGGACGGTACCCATCCCCCAGGCGGTAGATCGTTGGCTGGATGGAGGCATGAGCAAAGCGGTAGGCGAGGATGAACACGTTGGCCACTCGTGGGTCCACTGACTCATTGTATCCCCGGTAGGTACCAATAATTTGGGCAGCCGCTTCACGGCCCATCAACAGGGGGATGTAATCTTTGTAGGTGATTTTCTGGAAGAAAAGAGACATTGCAAGGACATTTTCAAGAAAACTGAGAAAGAGACAAAAAGGGAAATTATGTGTATTTCTAAACGCACTACCACCCATGAAGGTATCCTGGCACTGAGCAGATGTGTGTGCAGGACCGGCTTTAGCGCTGGTGGAGCCCTGTGCGACAATGTTTGTTGGCGCCCCCCAATAACCCATAACCACCTCAGTTACAGATTCCCTCACTACCACCCTTTAACAGATCCCCTCAAGTCTCCATAAACACTCTCTCACAAATGCGTTTTATTCATTTTATAGCGCCGTTGCCACTCATGCTAGTGTAGGGTGCCAGAGCATTTACATTACACACACTACACAGAGACAATCAATCATAGGTGTGTAGATTAGTGTATTGGAAATGTTACATAGAACAGAGGACTACAAGGTACAGGTGTCACATCATCCATTCTGCTAGACAGTATAGTTTAATAGTGGTTGGTCTAGAGAAGCACAAACTCTGAATTTAAAATTAAACACCATGGTTGGGGTTCTTTTTAATAATCCGAATTGATTTCTAGCCAAATGAACCGTTTTTCCAACATTAGGATAATGAAAGACGGGATAAAATCATAACGCTCTAATCTGTGCCTTGCAGTTTTTAATGCGCTCTTTCGTGGCAGTTAATGGCTCACTGTTTTATGTTTATAAACTCAGTCACAAAAGGATCTCTCTGGAATAAAAACCCGTAACCCACTGACCTATTTATATTATATGCTCTTTGTGATCTGACTAATACACATTCTTTGCAGCAGGCGCATTAACCGTCTGCGCTACCTTACCACGAGTCAAAACGTTCACTAAACAAACCTCCGATCTCTCTCTAAGAAGAACATTAATCACTGGATTTATCTTGATCTTTATATTGTTGCCTATAAATTAAAAAAAAGAAACAAATACAGGAGTAGGACCCGTTAACCCAGGTGAGACCGGGTAAAGTATGCAACAAACAACAGTGTCTCAACTGGAAATCATTAAAACAGGACAGTAAGAAACAGTTATATAAATCACAATGGGGGTGGGGAACAAAGGAAGGGAGACCACAAGGCAGAAAGTAAAGTGAACAAGCTTATTTTGTGTAAGGAGTTATAGCAGCACTACAGTACAATTAAATATACAATGACCATAACACACCTGGTGAGCACTGGGCATGCTTAGTGATAGTGAGCACTGGTCGTGCTTAGCGATAGTGAGCTGCGCAGTAACACAACGGTGACGAGAACTGCATGAACGGCGACAAGGGGTAAGAGGAATGTGGTCAAAATTTACAAAAAGAAATATACAATGTTGATGTTTTAAGATTCAGGCTAAATAAATTGACCACAACAGCACCCAAGTTCTATGCTGGGTAGTCAACGGCGTTTCAACCTGAATGATTTCAAGGCATCACTACACCCTGATTGCTCTTATCCGGACACTTGACTTAACCCTTGTCCAGTTCAGCACTACTTTCAAACTAATGACCATTGTCCTGATGATGATCTGAAATCTTTCAGGTTGAAACGCATTTGACTACCCAGCATAGAACTTGGGCGCTGTTGTGGTCATTGTATATTTAATTGTACTGTAGTGCTGCTATAACTACTTACAAATAAACTTTTTCACTCTTCTTGCTGTGTTGGGGTCTCCCTTCCTTTGTTCCCCGCCCCCATTGTGATTTATATCACTGTTTCTTACTGTCCTGTTTTAATGGCTTCCAGTTGAGATACTGTTGTTTGTTGTAAACATTTGGAGGCCAGGAATGCGGCAGCAGGTGCTTTTAAATCTATACAATACTTCCAAATAGGATGCCCCACCCGAAGTCAGAGCCCGGTGCGTTTGTACCTCCCTAGAGCCGGCCCTGTGTGTGTGCTATGTTATGTTGGTAGGTTGGCTACATATGGTAGGTTAGCTAATTGAAAAGCCAATCCTTCTGCTTCTTAAAAAATTCAAGAAGAGAGGAGAAGGCTCTGGTGTGGAGTTATTACATGCTTTAGGAGCGATGTACAAGAACGTCCATTCTCCTGATCTAGTTCTGTATATGCGAAGTACCCTGAATGTCCGAAGCTGCCCGCCAACATAGCCATCACCCCAGAGATAAAGAATCAGCAAGTCCCGCTGCATAGAGCGGGACGCAAGGGAAGCTGTTGGGCAGGGAGCGGACTGCAATGCGACCCGCAGTATAATAGTATGCCCCCTATCCCTACCCCCATCCCTCCCCCAAGGCACCGGGTTTCTCAAGAAACCACTGAAAGAATCAATGAACCAGAACAGGGGCATGACTTTTAGAGGCATCTTCCTCCGATCTCTCACTGGGAGGATACCCCTTCCATTGAATCAAAAACTGCACGCGATTCCTAAACAAGTAGGCATTACAAATGTTCTGAACTTTATATTCTGGAGCATCATTTACCAAAATCAGAGATGGATGAGAAAAAACATGACAGAAAGGATCTGTTACATAGGGTTTTAACTGTGAGGAATGGAAAACAGGATGCTGCTTATATGAAAGGGGCAATTGAACCCAGAATGCCACCAGATTAAAGAACAATTTTGTACGGTCCATAAAACTGCAGTTTAAATTTGTTCAATGAGAGGTGGGCAGGTAAGTATTTGGAAGATAGCCACACCTTATCTCCCAGTTAATAAGCGGGATACCGATGCCGATGGGCATCCGAAGATGCTTTCATCTTCCGCTTGGATTCCTGTAAATTTAGGAAAATTTTAAGCTTAACATCATGGAGATGACAAGTGAAATTAGTAGCAGCAGGAAGTGAGACAGACCCATGCAGTCCCGAATGAAGGATTCGAGGATAAAACCAATGCAAACAGAAAAATGGTGTTGTCCTGAATGTGCTATGAACTGAATTATTACATGAAGATTCAGCAAGAGACAAAAAGGTGGACCAGTCACTCTGAGTAGAATTGCAAAACCATTGGCGGTATTGTTCAAAACTTTGGTTGAAGCGTTCTCTCTGACCACTGGTCTGTGGATGAAAACCAGAAAAGAATGTGACCTCGATGTGTAGGGATTTGCAAAACCTGGATATGTCCCGGGGACCCTGATCTGACACTATTATTTGAGGAAGGCTGTGTAGGAAGAATATTTCATGTAAGAAGATTTGTCCCAATTCTTTGGCTGATGGGAATTTTCCCTAAGAGGAGAAAGGTCTGCCATATTAGAAAAAGAATCCACCGTTACCATTATGACTCAATTCCCTGCTGAAGGGGACAAAGCGGCAATAAAGTCAGTAGATATAATGGCCTAGGTTGCAGGTGAAATGGGCAAAGACAACAGCAAACCTAAAGGTGGGGTATGGGATGGTTTCGTTTTGGCACAAATTGGACATAAGTTGGCATACTGTTCAGTGTTGATACATTTTGAGGGCCACCAAAAGGAGCAAAGTATTAGTTCTAAGATGGATTTGACGCCTCAGTGACCAGCAATGTGGAAGTCATGGCACATTTTTAGAACTTCAAGTTGTATCCCTTTTGTTGTGTTGGTATGAACAAGGCCTTGCCCTTGAAGTAGCATTTGTCTTGCTTTTGGGCTTGTCCAAGGAAGGAGCTCCAGTCCTACTTTGTAACTGTTGAACATTTGGACCCTGTCCACGAATGATTGCGTGGTTCCAATTATTCGTTTGGAGGCCAGGATATTCTTATTGAAGGTATTCGGGAATTTGGGATATCTGCGAGAAACAGCATCAGCTTCTGTGTTCTCAGAACCAAGAACGTACGTGATGATGAAGCCATACTAGTTGAAGAAATGGGCCCATCATACTTTGCGGCTATTTCTACATTGCATGTTGCGAAGACACTGAACGTTTCGGTGGTCAGTCCTAATTTTGAAGGGTTCCCTTTTGCCCATTAGGAATTATCTTCAGTCACTACAGGCTAGCTTCATGGCCAATAGTTTCCATTCTAACACTGAATAATTATTTTCGGAATCTGACAAAATTGTTGAAAGGGAGAGGATGGGATGTTCTAATCCATCGTCTTCTTGGATTTGCAGCCAACCTGCTCCCATGGCTCAATCTGATACATCTTTTTCAACTATGAACTTCTTGATAGTGTCTGGATAACATAAAAAAGGAGCTTGAGTGAATGCTAGTTTTAGTTTTTGAAAAACCTTCTCGGTTTGGTTATCCCATTTGAGCCCAAATCAGAGATTTTCTTTTTTAAGCGTTTGGGTGAAAATACTTGTTAAGGAAGCAAAATTCCCAATGAATTGCCGGCAGAGATTAGCAAATCTAAGAAAACACTGGGTGATTGTGGCAGGTGAAGGCAAATCAAGAATGTCTGAAATCTTTCGAAGATGCATGGCTACCCCAATTTCATTGAGAAAATAGCCTAAATATTCGACTTCAGGCTGATCGAACTCACATTGTTCAGGTTTTCAATAAAGTTGATTTTGTTGCAACCTATCCATGACTCGACAGACATGTTGATGATGCAAAGATGGATCAGAAGAAAAGACTAAAATGTCATCCAAGTAGACCACAATTATTTGACTTAACAAATCCGCAAAGACATGATCCAGTAAGCGCTGGAAAATCAATGGAGCATCGCTTAATCCGAATTTCATGGCAGAGTATTCAAAATGTCCCAGAGGGGTTCTAAAAGTGGTTTTTCCTTCATCCCCTTCTTTGATTCGTAGGAAATGATAGGCTTCCCAAAGGTCTAACTTAGTGAAAAGCTTCACACCTCGACCAGACTCTAGGATTTCTTTAAGGAGAGGTAACGGATATCTGTCCTTGATGGTTACTTTATTCAAACCTCTCAAGTCTATGCAAGGGTGTAGTTTGTTGGATTTCTTTGGTACACAAAATAGGGAGGACTTGGCCGAGAAGAAGACAAAGTGACGAGCCAGTTTGAAGGTTTTCTTCTGGATATTGCGCTAAGGTCTCCCTTTTAGATCCTTCAAGAGAGTAGATTCTTCCAAAGGAGACTGTGCCACTGGGTATGTGCAATCAAATTCTCAATGAGGAGGTAGAGAAACCTCTTTGGTTTTCCGAATTTAATTTGAAAATTCCTGGTAATGTGCAAAACATTGATAGTATTATGATTGGTCACCTTATAATTGGACATTTTCATAGGGGCCCAATCATCCTCTATAGCATAGCAAAATTGGTGACAGAATTGGGAGGAGAGAGAGAGTGTTTTGGTCTCCCAGTTGAAGTATGAGTTGTGCTGGATAAGCCATGGAAGACCTAAAATCATGACATGATTTGGTGAGGAACTTCAATGTATTTGTCATCTCCTTAACTGGTCCAGAGACCAATGGTGTACCATCTATGGTATGAACCTGTCCTGGGGATTCCATGAGAATTCTGATTGTCCTTTTCTCACAAGCCCAATTCTCATCTAGATATAACCCACTGGTTCAACTATCCAGAAGTGCCAGCACCTTTTCAGTCTTTCCATTTGGGAGTTCGAACTGTATGGGCAAAAGGAAAAGTGAGATCAAATGTTCTCTAGAGGTACAGATTGATGAACTATCAGACCTTTCCGTTCTCTCCCCTTTTAAAGAGGATCAGATCTGGCATTTCCCAAAGCCTTTAGGGGACGTTTGGACAAGCACGGATCAAATGCCTAGTAGAACCACAATACATACACAACCCTTGTTTCCATCTATGTTCTCATTTAGATTTTTACAGTGCTGCACGAGCAAGCCCTATTTGCATTGGTTCTTCACTTGGTGACAAACAGAGCTCAAGAGAAGAAGCCTCACTTCTTCGTACAGTTGGTGAAGCATTTTCCTGGGACTGTTGAATTCAAACTCATTTTTCAGACTTTCGTTCACCTAGGAAGTATTCGATAGATAGTGCTTTGTCCATTAAAGTAAACATTGATTCGTCACAAGCTGAACTTCTTCCCAAATACCCCTGCGAGAAAAAGGATGACAAAGGTCCATTATACCCATGAAGTTTCTGTGGCCAAGTGGCAGAAGCGAATGATGTATGTCAAGATGTCTTGATCGCCTTGTCAAATATCACAGAGAGCTTCTTCGGCAGAACTCTCTAAACCTGGTCTCTCGAACATACGCTTGTGAGGTAGTGAGGAAAGCTGGGTAACTGAAAAGACTTGGGTCATCTGTGGCTATCAGACAAGTCACCCTGGCCAGTGCTGGCAACACAGAGCACCGATGAGGTATCCTAACTTGGCTCGACCTACAGTGAATTGGGCTGAACAAAAGGCAAAGAACACAGTCAAAGAATCTAAGAATTCCTTTAACTTATTTGTATCCCCAGAAAACCGGGGAGTTGCAGGAGAAATGGTTGGAACATCAGATGCTCTTGCAGTAAGCGCTTGACGAAGCACAAAGTTCTCATTTCGCAGCTGTTCCAGTTCATGTGACTGCTGTTGCACTGTCTGAACCAAGGCTTGTGCCGGATCTGCTTGCTCTACCTTCGTTAGATCTTGTTCAGGATCTCTACTGTCCCAGCCTGGACTGGAAGCTGGGCATTGCAATCTGTCATGTCTGTCAGGACTCTCTGGTTGGAAACTTCTGGCCAATGGCTTAGGACAACTTGAGGATCTTTGAGCCCAAGTTTTGACCATCATGGTCTGCCAAAGGTATGGACGACCCCTTCCAGTAGCCACAATGCCGCTGACACCTTTAGCACCTAAGCAGATAGAGCCTTTCAGAAAGAGCCCCAAGGAGGAAAAACCCCAATGACGATGGTAGTCTCGAAGATAGCAAGCACAGAGACCAAAAGATCCAGCAGACTGGAACTTAACTAGCCAGAGGAGGGACTTCCAACAGGAGTGAGGAAGAACAGGAAAACAAGAGCAGCCAGATCAGAAATGACAACAGGAATTAAGTTTAACAGGAGCATGGAAACACACCCACGGGAGCAAAGAAGTATTGCACTGCAAAGTGGAAGGGAATCCTACTTCTTACAAAACCCCAGAACAGGAAATAACATCAGTAAATGATGCTGCCATTATAGATTGGGAAGGCAATTCAATAATATACGAGTAAGCCGCCATGATGGATTGGGGACTAGAAAACCCCTCCCCAGGAATTCAGGAAAGAACAACTATGGTTGCTTCCAAAATGGCCCCCATGTAGAGGAAAACCGAAGACTGCACTGGCAGTCCAACATCTGTGAAGACATATCCATGAATGAATTCAGCCGCTGGCAAGCACAGCCATCACTCCACAGTTAAAGAAGCAGTGTGCTTTGCTCCATAAAAATGTACGCAAGGAAAGCTGATGAGCGGGTTCCAGCTCACAATGCAGCCCACTGTGTAACAAATGCTTGCAATTTGTCTAACCACTGGAATCGCTCAGTGTAGCATTCCAACCCATCATTCTTTTGCCCACAATGACACCTCAGATTAGACACAGCCATAATGCAGATCAGCCTTGGTCCTTCTCCAGTAGGAACAGTCCAGCCTGAACTGCTAAGTCAAGTCTTTTCTGACCCAAAACAAAAGCAAGCAAAGACTAATTTCACCCTAGTTGGGGCTCCTTAGTCAGGTACAGCTTAGTTCCAGTGGCACAGTGAGCAAGGTACCCATGCCTGGCATTACCATTGCCACTTAGGAAGAACATCAAACACAAAAAAGGTGATGGGGGAATGCTTTCAATTTGTTTAACTACTACCAATTGCTTCAGCTAGCACTCCAACCCATCGCTCTTTTGTCCACCATGCCATCTAAGATTGGACCCAGCTATAAGCAAATCAGTCTTGGCCTGCTCCAATAGGATCAGTCAAGCCTGAACTGCCAAGCCAGCCAGGTCCTCTCTGAACTGGGACACAAGCAACCCAAGACTAGTTTCACCCTAGTTGGTGCTCTTCATTTGGGTGCAGCTTGGTTCCAGAGGCATAGTGAGCAAGGGGCCCTCATCTGGACATACGCTTGACCACTGAATGCGGTACCTCAAACACACAAAGTGTGATGGGAAGAATGCTTGCAAATTGTCTAACCACTAGTAATCACCGAGGTAGCATACCAGCCCATCATTTTTTTGCTCTACATCACACCTCAGATTAGACGCAGCCATATGTCAATCAGTCTTGATCCTGCTCCAATAGGAACAGTTCCAACTACTAAGCCAGGTCTTCTCCAAACTGTAACACAAGCAATCCAAGATCAGTTTCACCCTAGCAGTGGCTTTTCATATGGGTGCATGTTGATTCCGGTGGCACAGCGAGCAATGATCCCACGTCTGGGGATACTCCTGACCACCTATGTGGATACAGGCTGGGCTGTTCCTGTTGGAGCGAGGGCAAGACTGATTTGCATATGGCTGGGTCCAAACTCAGGTGGCATGGTGGACAAAAGATCGATGGCTTAGAATGCTACCCAGAGCAATTGCCAGTGGTTACACATATTGCAAGCAGTTCCTGCTATTTTCAGACTCTTTGTATGTGATACAATCAACATGATTGTTTTAGGCCAGCATCGCATATTTTGCAGGCTTTCAAGGTTAGTCAAATAAATGTACATTTTGAGAATACCTGGAGAATGCCTCCTACAACTTTTCTGGCTTCCTGGTAGAGCCTTTCTCCGGACCATCTAGGATTTATCCGCCGCAGCTCCCTGGCCACACGGTTGTGTTCTCGCATGAAAAGTGTGTGGAAGGATGTGAGGCCTGGTTGCTCACTCGTCCTGGGATCACCTTGATGTAAAGAAAAGCATTATATACAAATTTGAAGTCTGGTCATTTAATAACAATAAATCAGAGCAAAGTATTCCTTTTGCCTCTAAGGCTACATGGAATTCAGACTGGCCAAGGAAGGTGACCTTTAATCTTAATGCCGAGCTTGGATACCGTCGTTTTTAGTAATAAAACAGGTTCAGGGCTTTAAGTGGGTCGGGTCCCTCCAGGTCTCAGACCTGCTATTAATTTTAAATGGACATTTAAAAAGATGCCTATTGGGCCCTGTATCCACGTCCTTAACTGTACAGGTAAAACTACTGATCGATTTCTGAATAATGAATGTAAAAAATTTAGAGTAATGCAAGTCAGCGATATGGTTCCTGTTTATATTTCAAGTGTTTTATTTAATCTTGTATTCCCTAAGAGTGGTTGCTTTTTCCAGGATACTGTGTTTCATTTTTTCTCCTGTGCTATACCACTGTTGTATATGGCATATTTTGAACCTATTCCCCTCCAGGTATTTGTAGGGCCATGATTGAGAGCTCTGGAGTTGAGGTTAAAGGCAGTGAGTTTCTCACAGTGACTGTCAGCGGGTCAAAAAGGTGTTCAGAATACATGGTCATCCAATCCTTGGCCTCTCTGTAGAGCGTACAGAGCATTGTTCATGTATTGTGATTCTGTGCAAATGTGTGTGAATGAGGTACACAGCTGTCAAAATATTGAAACAACGAAAGTACAAGAAAATACAGTACTTACAGGTGAGCGGGTGCATTATGTGTTTAGGGGGTGGTGAAGTGAAGGAGCTGGAGGGTAATGCATTTAGGTGACAGTGAAAAGAGAATGCTGCAAGTAAAAGATGAGGTGTAAGATGTGCAGATAGATGAGATATGGAGAGAAAATGTCTAACATAGTAAACATACCACAAATGATTAAGACCCTCTGAAGACCACTTACCCATTCCACGGGCCTCAGTAATATTTTCAATATTCATTATTTACGACACAATCGTTGTTACTCATTTTTGTTAATCAGCAAACAACCATTGACAAACCTGGGAGAGGATGTGGCTAGAGCAGTCAACCTCAAAGCTGGGGAACCGGGTTCAAGTCTAGGCAGGGATGCTCAACATCCTGTGATTCTGGGTAAATCGCTTAAACTTCATGTGCCTAACAAAATGAATGTGCCCATCAGTAACGCAACTTGTGCTCATGTAAAGCACTCTGATACCTTCGGATCAAGTTCACTATATATAAAACTCCCCCAAAAATAAAATAAAAGCCTGTGGTCACGGATGGTTTTAGGTGTATATCAGCTGTTGTGTAATGTATCTGGATTGAATAATAGAAAGCTCAAAGAGGAACCAAAATATCAGTCTGATGGCACACTCTAACAATCACAGAAATTCAGTTAATATGTTTAAGCCACACCGATAATCAAACAGGCTGCATCCCTTTTAGAGATCCATTTTTTTCATCCCACTTAAAGTAATGAACAGGTATGTTAATGGAGTGCACATTCACCCCAAAGAGGTGTCTTACTACTGACAGATAAAATATAGTTGCCCTTGCACAACTCACTGTTACTTATGTCTGTGGTATCTGCTCCTGCATCCCACCAAACATTCCCCAGAGCCTTTACAAAATAGCAGGGCTAAAGTCAGAGTCAGTCACTCTGTTAGCTAAGAAATCATTCTCAAAAGACTCACTTAGGTAACAACTGCTCTGCTATTTCACTTTTTATTTCTGGGGTTCTGATGAGCTTCATGCGCCATCTTTTTAACACCCGAACAGAATTATCTTTATCCTCCAGCCTGACATAACACAGTTACAGAGAAGATACTTAGATTTGCTTCAAACTATACCTGGTAATTGGTTTGTATCTCAGCTCCCTTTTGAGCATAGCACGGAAACATAGCCCTGAAACAGGCCTCCTAACCATCACAGAGGAGCTAAAAATCTGCTGGACCAAGGAGGACCTGCTGCTATCATCCTCCTTAACTTGAGCACAGCGTTTGATATGGTTGACCACGAAATACATTTAAAAAGATTGGGTGAAGCCACAATAAAGAACGTCGCTCTTAATTGGCGCACCTTTTTAAAAGGCAGGTCTTTACAAATTTGCAAAAATTCATTCTTCTCGCATATTTTAACACTGAAATGCAAGGTACCACATGGCTCTGCCATCAGCCCCACACTTTTTAAACTATACATGCATCCTCTTGTGGAAATATGGATTTTTCTGATCAGTTATGTCCCCTATCTTGGACCCCAACGGTTCCATGTATGAATCACAAGTACATGTATGTTCCCTCCAGTTCCAGTTATGAAGACGCAAATACATGTGCGTCCACCGTTAACATGTCCTCTTTCAGATCCGCCATGAATAGGCCGGATATTCCATTCCTAAGTATGAAAGGCCACCGGCTTTATATGGTTCACTTATGCCATTTTACAGTCCAGGCAAGTAGGCCCTGATTCTGTCATCAAACTCTTCTTGCCTTCTGCCTCTGAAAGCTCCAGTCTGAGCCTGCATCTGTGACCATGAACTTTGTCTCATTCCCTGCGCGGCTCACGAAGCCTGACATCAGCCTGCTGCCTGCCAAAAACTGTATTTCACCTTCGAAATTATCTGCTCCGTTCCCTGCCCGATGCATTCCTGTCTAGTAGTTTAAGTAAACATTCTTCCAGCTACCGAGCAAAGGCCCGGCTTCTCTGTCTTTATACAAGTAATTCATAGCCCTATTACTATGGAAGATTTCTACCCACGCATCTAGTGTAGACACTTAGACGCTTGTACACGCACTAACAGGCAGTATAGTCAGTATAGAATAAGATTCTACTCTAAGAAGACCTCTCTTTTGGATAACTTAGTTCTTTAAACATAGGATGTTAGATATGATTTGGGATTAGGTTGATTTGACCCTCCAGACTTCTGTCGCCACATGTAGAGCTAAATGTCAAGTCCCCTTCACCCCCTAGTTGCACGTCAATCACACGTCATGCTGCTGCGCGCGCATTTCTGCCAAGTATTTCTGCTAACATTGCGAAATTCTTTCATGTAACCACCCTCTTATGACATCACATCTGATGACGTTCTTTAAATCACACCCAGTTACGCCTATTTTTGCTACGTATGAATATATTATCCACACTATCAATTGTTACGCCTCTTGTATTTGCTTCACTGTAATGCCTATTGTATAAAAGTGATTGATTGTCAATAACGTATGTACTTCACTTCCTGAACCTTCGTGGTGATGGAACTTGGAGCAACCGATTATAATCGACCATTGGAATAAAGCCCATTCCGAACCTCTAATACCACGGATTCTGCCTCTTATTTACTGAGCTATTTTATTATGTTTCTGTATCAAATTAAGTCCCGGTAATTAAATTATTTACCACATGAATGGCGCCCGAACAGGGACCCTTTCTCATCTCACGCGCCGGCGGTGCGTTGCAGGCCCGGTCTCCTGCCACAGCTGGACGGACAATAACGCGTACCAGCAGGATTTCCTGTATCTCCCTCCGGTCAAGCGGGGGCGACTGAGGCTGCGATCAACACCCAGACGAGGCGGTGAGAAGTGCGAAGTATCCCGACCAGAGCCTAGCTGAGAGAGCAAGATCCGAGGTATACAGAGGCCCACCAGTTTCCGAAGTCCCGAGTCGAGTCCAGTTTCCGAAGTGTTCGAGTCGAGTCCAGTCCGGTTCAAGTTCAGTTCAGTTTCCGAGGCCTTCCGTTTCCGAGCTACCCGGTGAGTACCATTACTGGGGAGGCGTTCTGACGTGCACATAGGTTGTGCCGGTCAAGACGGGTTTGGGTACACAAATCCGGTCTGCACTGTTTCAGCAGTGTATCTGTACTGTTTAGCAGTATATCTAGTATATCAAGTATATAAATTCAGAATAATTCAGTTAAAGTCGAGTATTATGTTTAGTGATTAAGTTTTCCTTAGATCGTCATCATCATCGTTGCTCAGTTAAATGTTAAATGTTAAATGTTTTAAAAACGTTCTGCATATTGTGGTATGAATGACTGTTCATTATTGTGTTTACTGTATTAAGTTTGTTCAAAATCAAGTATCAGATCAGTTTTCAATATGCCGCTCTTTTCGAAATTAAGACAGATCACAACAAGAAAAGGGGTACTCGAAGAAGCCGTTCCTATTCCTCCTAGGGACACTCCAGGGTACTTCATGTATCATAAACATGGCTTAGACGCTATATTATTTCTTGATTTATGGGTAGACTACACCAAGGAATTACCAGAAAGTCAGAGGTGGCCCGCAGCTGGGACCTGGGATGCAGAGTGCATCATGAAAGTAGAGGAAGAGTTATGGAAAAGGAAAGTCAGACAGTCACAGAAAGACGCCATTGAGTTATGGCGTAAAGAATCTCATAGACGTACAGAAAAAGCACTCCGACAGGAAGAGAAGAATAAAGAGAGTTCAAATAAAGTCCGAGAAAATCTATTAATTGAAGAAGGTACCCGAGTGAAATCAGAACAAGTAGACAGACAAAGAAATGCCCTTATGAATGGTATGTATCCCCTTCTGGCCGAAGGATTACCTAAGGCTACTCCAGAGATACCAAAAGACTTGCCACCCCCATTATTTCCAATAAAGGTACATCCTAAGGGGCATCCTAGAACCGCAGAAGATGTTTTTCTTTCCTCATATTTAGATGACGCAGCTCCCGAGTATGCTAATCCCGCCCCACATAGACCGCCTGCCAGGGAGGTTCAACGCCAAGATCCAGTACCCGTATCTCTACAGCAACAAGTCCTGACACAAGTTCCGGCAAGCACATCTGTTTCTACATCTGTTCCTACAGCTACTTCTATAGCTGTGTCCACACCTATAGTTGCTGTATCACGTTCAACGAATCCTTTCACGCCCGATACCCCAGATGGGGCTACGGGAGGTGCTACCAACATTTTTTCTACGCCACCCAGAATAAATAAACTTACCTTTCAAGAGTCAGCACATTCACGTACCCCCAAACTCATAAATGCCCGTACGCTTAAGGAACTTCTTGTAGATTGTAGATATGACCCTGTGCCCGGCAAAGAGGACGAAATGATCATGGCATCATTACGTATCAGACGAGCCGCGGTGTATTTAGGGAAGTTACCAGGAATGACTGCGCATCTAGATAATATATACCATTTTGTCCAAACAGGGCGAGATTCTGAATGTATTAACAGAGCTATGGAATACCAGAAAGTGGAGATACAGGGGGAACTGTTACGTTTCCTCATAAATTGTGTGATCAGAAATCAAGACCGACCGGGGGTAGACCCGGAAGCAATGCAAATTCTTACCAGATGGAGCCAGAATATATCAGAAGGGAGACATGATAAGCAAAATTGTATAATAGCCATGTGCCGAAAGATCCGTAAAGAAATAGAACGCCTACACGAAGAAAGATTAGCGGTAGACCAGTTCGAACAAAGCGAGGAGGAAGGATCAGGACTGCCCACAGGACAGTCAGACACCATAGCCTATGTAGGTAGAGGAAGATCTTGTAATAGTACTAGATGTTTTATTGACCCGATACGTCCGATATGTCCAGATAATAACAGGAATTTCCAAACACCAATAATAAATATAAGGTCTAACGAGCATTCATTCCAAGCAGCTGACAAATTACTCCGAGAACGAAGGGGTTATCATTTTCTCGATTCTATGGATGAACAAGAATTAGCCAGGTCAGCCGTCCATTGGGTTGCCAGTCCCGGAAAGTATGGTGATGATACAGTAGCACACACATTTTTGAATCTCACCCCAGATGAACAGCGTTTAGCTGGGATTTATATGATTCAACAACTCCTTATACTATATCAGAGTCAGCATTCGGATCCTGGTCCCTTACCTGATATATTGACTGAATTACTCATGAATAGATGGAGAGGTTCAGGTACTAAATTAATTAAAGAAATACTAGAATCAAGAAAACAGTACATTCTTTTTGTATGCCCAGAACATGTCTCATTGCCCATCAAGGAAAGAACCACGTATTACATGGACAGACAGAATCCCTTACGAGAAGTGCACCCAATAAAAGGCGAGGACAATGAGTTTAAACGCGTATTTGTATATACGCCCATATCGAAAATAGAATTGTTAGAAATGAAGAAAGTGGTACCCAGTCATGACAAAGACCCAGCAGGTTTTCACCGAGAAATTAAAGACATGTTACTCATGGGAGAGTATACCTATCCCGACATTATGACAATATTAAAGGTATTAATGCCTGCTGGCATTTATGAAAAACTCAGGGAAAAAGAGTGGGAGGTAGGAGACCAAAAGATAGAATGGTCAGCATTAGAAGCAGAAGAAAAGGCCCGAACTGCAGGAGCAGGGCTTGGGGATAAAACTAAGGCACTACCAGGTTTACTAGTACAGGTACTGCCACGTTTATTAACTACGAAAAAGGAAGATTGGGGTACAATTTCAGCCTGTAAACAGAAGCAAGATGAAGACACTAGTGATTTCTATGCCAGATTTGAAAAATGTTTTGGTATAAATAGTGGCATAAAAGCAAGTAGCGAATCCTACCCACATCTGTTTGTGACAAAATTAGTAGAAAATTCCTTGCCTCAAGTGAAGAATAGAGTATTAAAATTCGAGAGTACCTGGCAAGGTAACACTCCATCACAAATGTTACAAATGTTACAGTACCATCACAATAGAATTAGAGAGGAACAAGAACATGAACAAAGACGCATGAAAGACACGAAAATGAAAATGCTAGTCTCCCAGACAGTTCCAGCTGAAGGGCATAAAAAGGGTATGACACATTCCGGTGATTCAACAGGACCTATAAAAGGGATATGCAACTATTGTAAAAAGCCAGGTCATTACGTACACGATTGTCCAGTTTTGAAACATAATATCGCCATAGGTAATACAAAAGAAAGACCACGGCCACCTAGACAGGATCAGAATGAACAAGGAGCCCCGCAGCATGCACAGTCCATGCCAGTTCCACCACAGTCTATACAGTTTGTGCCAGCTGCACCAGCGCTGCCTGTTGCTGCCACACAAACCACGACACGACAACTGTACCAGACCGCACAGTATGACTATCCTGATTATCAGCGATACGCATGAACCAGCCTAGAGAGGGAAGTTGACTTACCCCTTATCGAGGTCCCTGTAGACCAAGAAGGACCTTATGTACATAGTGAATTATTAGGCCAAGACAGAAAATTTTTACTCGATACAGGGACAAGTCGAACAACCATAAAACGTAGTGAAGTTCCAGGGGCACCCCTCTCAGGCTCACAGAATATTTCCCTTGGTTTTTCAGGAAAACCTATTGTTAATGAAGTGTCACAACCTCTTCCACTTACGATAGGACCTTTGACCCGAACTACAGATTTATTGCTTACTAAGTCATGTCCAGAAAATTTGTTAGGTATAAAAACACTGAAAGCTCTAGGAGCTATAATATGTTGTTCCCCGGAAGGAGTAAGATTGTTTTTACGTGATTTTAAAGGTCACTATGTGTCTAGAGACATGGATCCCCGACTGCAGACTTTACCTACACATCTATGGGCACAAGGCCCTACTGATGTTGGTTGCATGAATATTACACCATATCGAGTCACACTAAAGGCAGGAGTGGTACTACCACGAATGAGACAATACAAGTTACCACCAGATGCTGTAGTGGCTTTACTGCAAATCATTGACGAACTCATTGCCCAAGGAGTGGTTGTGGAAACAGACTCCAATGTATGTAATTCCCCGATAATTCCGATTCTTAAACGAACAGATCCGAAGGCCCCGCCAGTATATCGATTGGTTATTGATCTGCGCGAATTAAACAAATGCATAGTGCCACAATTCCCTGTGGTCCCAGATATCTCATCATTACTGACAGCTATTGATTCCGAAGCAACATTCTTTACTGTAATTGATCTCAAGAATGCTTTTTTCAGCGTCCCAATAGATCCGGAAAGCCAATATTTGTTCGGATTTAGTTTAAATGGACGTAGCTTTAAATTCTCACGCGCACCTCAAGGATTTACGGAAAGCCCCAGCATCTATAGTCAAGCACTGAAACGAGAACTCGACAGTATCCACATGCCAGTTAACACCGCCTTGCTTCAATATGTCGATGATCTGCTGATCACCGCGAGAAGCGAACCCGAATGTGAGAAAGCATCACTGACAGTTTTACAATTTCTAGCCGAAAAGGGGCACAAGGTGTCCCCTTCTAAGCTGCAATTCTGTGTCCAGCGAGTTGTTTATCTTGGACACTCGCTGTCCAAGGAGGGAAGGCAGCTTACACCCGACCGCATTCAGTTAATAGCTAACATGCCAATACCCAAGACACAAAAGGAGGTGCGGGCTTTCATAGGCCTCACTTCATATTGTAGGCAGTGGATCCCTCAGTATGCATTTCTAGCAAAACCACTCATTCAATTGACAACACAGGAGGCAGCCACATCGACTGTTCTCCCTTGGACTCAGGAACATACACAAGCTTTTGAAAGCCTAAAGAAAGCTTTATGTCAAGCACCTGTTTTAGCAACGCCATGTTACAGTAAACAGTTTACACTCTTTGTTATAGAACGCGAAGGTACTGCCTTGTCAGTACTCACACAGGAACAAGCAGGATCACACAAACCATGTGCTTATTTTTCTAGTACATTAGATCCCGTAGCTCAGGCTTTGCCTGCGTGTCTGAAATCAGTGGCAGCAACAGCTTTGGCAATCAGACAAAGCGATGCCATAGTGTTAGGACATCCATTGACAGTTCAAGTACCACATGCAGTAGAGGTTCTTGTGAATCGAACGCAAACACAACACTTGACTATAGCGCGACTTACAGGATACGAATTAACATTGTTTCAGCCACATATAGAAATCAGACGTTGTAACACATTGAATCCTGCTACACTTTTACCTGTGATCGGAACAGACCCACTAGCCCATGACTGTATTGAAGTTATTACAATCACGACGAAACCCAGACAAGACTTAACCGATGTCCCATTGTCAGACCCAGACCTGACGTTGTATGTAGATGGTTCATGTATGAGAACAAGTACAGGAGAGTTAGTGGCTGCTTACGCAGTCACAACAGATACTGAAGTCATTGAAACAAATCGCATAAATACCTTGTCAGCTCAAGCCGCAGAGCTCATCGCTCTGACACAAGCCTGTATTCAAGCCACAAATAAAAAAGTCAACATATACACTGATTCACGTTATGCATTCGGAGTTGTACATGACTTCGGCGTGCTGTGGCGAGAGAGAGGTTATTTAACTTCCCACGGTGCCCACATTCAGCACGGACCCCTCATCCATGCCTTATTAGATGCGATACATCTACCCACTGCAATATCAATTATGAAATGTAAAGCTCATACGAAAGTTACTGATATCATTTCTCAAGGCAATGATCTAGCTGACAGAACAGCTAAACAGACTGCTCAAACTCAAACATCCGACATGACAAAGACAATAGTCCCGACGCCAACACATTGTATGACGGTTAAAGATCCTACTCTTGACGTAATTGACATACAGACACATGCTACACCAGACGAAATAAAGAAATGGACTGAATTAGGAGGGATCCAAACGGATCAAGGATGGATGATGAAGGAAAAGTCTGTGTGGTTCCTTCCTGATTCAATGGTCCAGGTTATAATTAACACTGTACATAGTCCCGCACATCTAGGAGAAAAAGCTATGCTAGATAGCATTCAACACATTTGGTTCAATAAACATTTACGAGCAGCAGCCAAACAAAAAGTTCGTACCTGTATGATCTGTTGCCAGTTCAACCCAGGAAAAAGCGTTCCCGTAGAACAGGGTGGATTTCAGCCTCCTGATCACCCTTTTGAAGTCCTCCAGATGGATTATATCCAGATGGAACGATGTAGAGGATTCAAATATGTTCTCGTAGTTGTTTGTGCTCTTTCCCGTTGGACGGAGGCATACCCGGTTTCAGATTACACTGCCCCGACTACTGCCAAACAGTTGGTTCGAGAATTCTTCCCACGATACGGTTTACCACGTGTTGTTCACTCAGATAACGGCCAGCCGTTCTCATCCGAATTAATGAAACACGTTTCACTTTTGTTAGGCTATCAGTGGAAATTCCACTGTGTCCGACACCCCGAGGCAGCAGGTCTCGTAGAAAGACATAATCATACTCTGAAAATTAGATTGTCCAAAATATGCAGAGAGAAAGGTGTCGACTGGGTAGTAGCATTACCAGTTGCACTCTTTTACACAAGAATGGTAGCACACTCTCGAACAGGGCTATCCCCGTATGAAGTGATCTTCGGCAGACCACCAAATATGTGGGGGACGCCCATACCACGCAAAATAACTGATATTGACTGTAATATGCTGACAGATTACTTGGCTTCCTTGATGTCTGCACTACAATCTTGTCGTTCACAGGTAGCTGCAGCTTTTCCTGACAACACTGAGGTGAAGCCCCATGACGTAATTCCAGGCGACCTGGTCCTAGTGAGGAACTTTGATCGAAAGACTCAGCTGGATCCTAGGTGGAAGTCGCCTCAGCTGGTTTTGCTCACCACAAGGACAGCCGTGAAGATCGAGGGCAGGAAAGGCTGGATTCATTCAAGTCATATCAAGAAATTTCATGGACTACCAGCGGATGTGAATACCACACCTCGTGTGTCTTCACCCATTGACTCAAAACTTCCTTTTGTTGAAAAAAGTAATTCCGAACATTATAAACTAAAGCTCAGGTCCAATCAGTCAAGCAATTTGATTGTTTAAGTCCTCTCCGAGGTGAAGCGGTTGAATTGTCTCTGGCATGTATCCCTTGGACCTGAATAGAGATAACACCCGAAAAATGTTGAAACGACAGGCGTACTGTAAATCACTGCGTAGTCATTGCATAGTGACGTTATTAATTTTGTTTTTCTTAAGTCTTTTAATAATTACTGCAAGTATATTGTTGCACATATATTATCCTATTTCTAGACATGTTTATAATATTACTGCTGAACATTCTTTTAGTGAATTACCTCCGCTTGAGTTGTCTTATAGATTTGCGCTGCGCAATAACACGTTTATCAGTATGTTACATCATTCCCATCAGGTTAGCAATGCTACAAATTGTTGGATATGTGGCCGACTCCCTCCCTATCAGAATTATAAAGGAATTCTACCTCTCTTTCCATACCCGTTCACACACAACGGCTCCTGTGGAGCATGGTTTAGTTTAATTAATTCTCTAGATTCGAATTCTGCAGTTTATCAAGATAACTGGGTATGGGGAAATTTGAACTTAGTTTTGCTTAAAGTCTGCTATCCTAACAAGGAGGGACTTCCCCAGAGAACAGGAACTGATCTAGAAAATGAAGTGTATGGATTAGGTAATTTTACGCTTAATCTTATGATCCTAAATGTCGAATCCGAAGCTACTCCAATTTTGCCCGCTATGTCAATATTTCCAGTAAAAGGTGAATTATGTGTAAGAAAGAATGGTTCCATACATATGGGCCATAGTAGATGCACCACTGTAGTAAAATTTAGTGATCAAGGCAAGTCTACATTTAGAGCTTCCCGCCATTCTTATTTCATATGTGGTCAGACGGCATATGTACGTTTGCCTCTAGATTGGGATGGTACTTGCTACATTGGATTCCTTTTGCCACCTGTTTTCCTAGCTCCTCCTGATTATCACAGAAATACTCATTTAGTATATAATAGAGTAAGGAGAGATCTCCCAATAGTCGATTACACTGAAACAGCATGGGAAAAATACACAGATTTCAATAAAGGTCTCTTTCCCTATATAGGTACCGTTACTAATAGTAAGCTGATACGTAGATTAACTAGAACCCTTGAAGCAGTAGTGAACGAAACTATTTCCGCCTTAGGCAATTTAACAGAAGAGCAGTCTGCTATGCGGATTGTTGTGCTTCAAAATCGTCTTGTCCTTGACGTCATCCTGGCCGATAGGGGCGGAGCTTGTAGGGTCATCGGATCAAGCTGTTGCATTTTCATACCAGAAAATTCGCCATCTGTATATAAAGCCATAACTCGCCTTCATAAGATTGTAAGCCAGATACACCAGAACCCAGGCACCTGGACTTGGTCCGGTTGGTTTTGGAGTGTATTATCTACCTTTGGATGGAAGGTCCTATCTTTCCTAGGTATTGGCCTTCTCATACTATTCAGTTGCTGTCTATGCCTACAATGTGGACCAGCGATTTGTGGTCTGTGTACCACATCGTGTATTCCACCACCAGGATTTCGTTCGTCCCAGAAGAAAAAAGAAGAACAAATGATGCTATATGAACAGATCAATGGATTGATGAAGATTGATATCTCTTAACGGGCAAGTAGGGGACAAGGAGGGAATGTGGAAATATGGATTTTTCTGATCAGTTATGTCCCCTATCTTGGACCCCAACGGTTCCATGTATGAATCACAAGTACATGTATGTTCCCTCCAGTTCCAGTTATGAAGACGCAAATACATGTGCGTCCACCGTTAACATGTCCTCTTTCAGATCCGCCATGAATAGGCCGGATATTCCATTCCTAAGTATGAAAGGCCACCGGCTTTATATGGTTCACTTATGCCATTTTACAGTCCAGGCAAGTAGGCCCTGAATCTGTCATCAAACTCTTCTTGCCTTCTGCCTCTGAAAGCTCCAGTCTGAGCCTGCATCTGTGACCATGAACTTTGTCTCATTCCCTGCGCGGCTCACGAAGCCTGACATCAGCCTGCTGCCTGCCAAAAACTGTATTTCACCTTCGAAATTATCTGCTCCGTTCCCTGCCCGATGCATTCCTGTCTAGTAGTTTAAGTAAACATTCTTCCAGCTACCGAGCAAAGGCCCGGCTTCTCTGTCTTTATACAAGTAATTCATAGCCCTATTACTATGGAAGATTTCTACCCACGCATCTAGTGTAGACACTTAGACGCTTGTACACGCACTAACAGGCAGTATAGTCAGTATAGAATAAGATTCTACTCTAAGAAGACCTCTCTTTTGGATAACTTAGTTCTTTAAACATAGGATGTTAGATATGATTTGGGATTAGGTTGATTTGACCCTCCAGACTTCTGTCGCCACATGTAGAGCTAAATGTCAAGTCCCCTTCACCCCCTAGTTGCACGTCAATCACACGTCATGCTGCTGCGCGCGCATTTCTGCCAAGTATTTCTGCTAACATTGCGAAATTCTTTCATGTAACCACCCTCTTATGACATCACATCTGATGACGTTCTTTAAATCACACCCAGTTACGCCTATTTTTGCTACGTATGAATATATTATCCACACTATCAATTGTTACGCCTCTTGTATTTGCTTCACTGTAATGCCTATTGTATAAAAGTGATTGATTGTCAATAACGTATGTACTTCACTTCCTGAACCTTCGTGGTGATGGAACTTGGAGCAACCGATTATAATCGACCATTGGAATAAAGCCCATTCCGAACCTCTAATACCACGGATTCTGCCTCTTATTTACTGAGCTATTTTATTATGTTTCTGTATCAAATTAAGTCCCGGTAATTAAATTATTTACCACACTCTGGCTGCCATTGTGCATGAATTTGGGCTGGTGATTGTGTCATATGCCGACGGCACACTACTGGTTGGCTCCCTTACACTGGGAAAAGGATTACAATACCAACAGCTGTCTCCCTCCTTAGAAAAAGTAGCTATGTGGATAGCAAACTGCTGTCTTAAACTAAATGGGGAGAAGACAGAGTTGATGATTCTGGAGAACAGATCCCACCCTTAACCATCATTAGATTGGCTAGAGTATCTGGGCAATCCGCCAATCTATTCCTCCCCCATAAAAAGCTTAGGTATGTGACTGGACAGTTCCCTTTCGATGGATTCACAAGCATAAAAACTTGAAGGGAGCCTGCTTTGGTATCCTTACAACTAGTCATAAGAACGTAAATCATTTACTGCTTGTTATGTGGTCACATTAGGCCTGGCTGCTACACCACCATTTTACATGTTCATGTTTTAGTAGACATCTTTTTTGAACGTTGATATTTGACACACGTTTGCTTGTGTGCCTGTATGGATAATATTCTTTGAATTAACCTTTGCTTACATTTACATTTCTTCGTAGGCATCTAATCAGCGGCTTGAACATTCTGCATGAAAGCTAAAGTTTACTGCGCAAAATATTGATGTTTCTTATTGTTCGCTCTGCGAGAGCTTTGTCAGAATACAGTCAATACTGACAGCCTGATTGGGACTTCCGCATAGCAACATGGGTGAAGTTTATTATATAAACAACATCACTCCTTGGTTTAGTTAGAGGGGCATTTCACTACCACTGTTGAGGTGACAACATAGCCGGATTTCCAGCCTAGCTGAATTTTGTTTACCTCCTGAGAAGGATGGTTCCCAGCTCTACTCCAAGATGGGCTCCCAAATGAAACACGCTCAAAGATAACAGTGGAGTTTTATCACCATACAGGGATTCTGGCAGATTTACCCACCCTAAGCACATTAGGATAGGGAGTGCTAGGTAGAAGCATAACTATAACTGTACTTATATGCAAGCATATAATCTATGTAACAGCACAATGGTTGAATTGTTCATTATTTTTACCATTCTTCTGATGGTGATTTCAGTATATGTAGATATGTAAAATGACAATTTGAGTATTTCTTGTGTCTCCTTTTTGGTATGCATAAGTTACCAAACGAAAGGGTTCTAGGTCTGTTTCCATGATTTTCTTGGGGAGTCAGGGTTGTCATGTTCTGAGGTTGCACATACCACCTGTTACCTTGATAGATTAGGGGTACCGGTGATGTACTGTGCGCTAGCCAGGACTAAGGCCAATGTATCCTGATGGTGTGCATGTACGCAGTCATGCATAGTTTTGACGTTTATGTTGTCCAACAAATCCACAGTTTTACAAGAAAGTATGTACCATACAACATGGCGCAACTAATGTTCTAGCTTGAGTACTCATTTAATGGGTCTCCAGAGTAGTTTTTCTTTTGTGTGCCCAAAGCCCCCACTCACCTACTAACCAAAGACGTCCATGCTGTTTGGGAAAAATCCTCCTCAGCTAAGGACGGGACCCCTACTTCTGGCTGTGGGTTGTTCAAGCTGGAACCTGTAAAAGGATCACCCGCAGCTCTCTAAATTCCAAATATTCCAAATACTTCAATGGCTAATCCAGCACAAGGGGTTCTTCCAATTAATTGCAGACATGCATCAACACAAATGTAATTACAACATGGGCTCCTGAAAACAGGATGGGATGTTACCTTTGTGGTAGAGGCCCCTGGAGCGTCGAAAATAGAGTTATTCAATTAATGAGTCACATTCCCAGCAGTAAATGCCAACTCAAATAGTTTTCACACATACACTGAAGTAGCAAAACCAAACCAATACAGAGCATATGAGGATTTAGAAACTCCCCTCATTTACCTAGAACACATGAATTGGTTCCTAAAAACACTACCACACATATTGAAAAATGTCAGACTAGGTCCTCTCTGCAATGAGGTAGCAACATGGCCAGTCTTACCATATCCATGTGGCAAACATTAGAGACATAGAGCTTGGAGCACTATGCAGAATTTTTGTTGTTATACTCTATGGACGTCTAGTACAATTCATTATCCGAACCATAAAGGCAATCCCACAAAGGGTTGCTCAAGCTGCACGACCACAATTGGCTATGCCTGGAATTAGTCTAGTAACCATCAATGCTATAATGGGTAAGGAGTCCACCAGACAGAATGAGATTCCATTCTGGAATGCACAAAAAACTAGTCAGCTTGAAGCAATGTTTCCCCATTCAAGACTAAAAAAAAACCATAGAATTCTCACAATATGCCTGCCAATGCGCATGGCTGCGCCCTAATGGAAGACTGCGCCATTTGGGGCAATGTCTTTGCTCCAGTCTATACCAGAAGGCATGATACATCATCATTAGCTGTTTTGCCTGAGGTGCTTAAACAGATTCAGAATGAGTACAGGGCAGTCCCTGCCCTGGATTAAGGGATGAAACTAATAGGCAATTTTGTCTTGGTATCGTCAATTATATTAAGTAATATAAAAGCAGAAGCAGCAGCGTTGGCTAAATGCCAGCAACTCATGCAGGTTGCTAGGCACATCAGGAGCGCAAAATCCCTAAAATTATTAAAGAAACCTTTATATTAATAGGTAAGAGGTAATTTGGGAGCCAGACCTGATAATATGCAAATGAAGGGTAATTCTAAAAAGTATAACTAGAAGCAGGCACCAGAGTCTTCTAAAAAATGGTGGGATAATTAGAATAATAAAGAAAAGACTAAAACAAGGGGGGATCTCCTCACTGGAGTCCACTGAAGAGAGCAATAATTTGCATAACCGTGAGTCAATTAAACAGCCTGATAGGCAACAGGATACTGATACACGTCCTTCTCGTTCTTTCAGGAGTCATCAGAAAAATGATCGGAGAGAGGAGGACAATCAGAGCACAGATCAGAGGAGTACGTGACACTTATGAAGGACTCACAGTGCTCTTCTGATTTCATAATAAAAAAGGAAGACACACCTACACAGTCAAAGACTCAATTTAAAAAGAAGTATTTGGGATTAAAGCCAAACATGCCACAGATATTGAGGATTCGACTTCTGAATTGGGGAGTGGGCTCTGACCATTCTAGACAGCACGCCATAAGTCACAATAGTTCACCAGAATCCTATGGAGTGTCTGGTGGCAGTAGCAATGAGTGACTACATCCAGGTAGAAATACCAGAACAGAGACTGAGTGTTCTGAGTCAATTATATGAAATGCAACTCCAGATGAAGGGGGATATACAACGTACTATTAATGTTCTCTTTTGGGAAAACTTGTCATTCGGCTACAACATTGTCTTGGCTGAAAAGATTGGCCACCTGAGTTTGTTAGGGATTGCCCTAAAGGCATTACAGTAATTTTTATAGCTGTTTCCAACCTCGTTTCAGAATCAGTTAAACACACACATGCCAAGAAGTGGGCCTTAGCACAACTTTGGCGTTTTTCCGCAACCATGTGGGTTGGGGTGAAGGATTCCCTTACCACATTGTACCTGTGAGGTACCATCCACAACCACAAGGGCAATATCCCATGAAACATGAGGCCAAAAACAAGTTAGAGAAATACTCATACAACTTGAATATCAAGGCGCAATGTAGAGTTACACCTTCCAATGAACAATCCCTTATTTCCAGTAATGAAACAGGACCATTCATATTATTTACTCTTAGATTACAGACACTTAAACACTGCTACACGCACAATTGCTGTACAACACATGTATAGTGCGGCACTAATGAACAATATCGTGCACAAACAATACTACTCAAGACATTTCAAATGGATTTTCCTGCCAAATCTTTAGCGCCTGAAAGCAGGTACTTGACCGCATTTAGCACCTTAGGTTCTCAAAGACAGGTTTGTTGATTGCCCCAAGGGTATAAGTAAAGCCCAGGGCTGTTTTCAGCCCCTGTAAGAGAATTTTACGACCGAGCATTGTCCTATGTCAATGACATATACCTAACGGATGATGACTTCACACTTAACCAGAGTAGATCACATAATTCTAGGATTTGCTCACATTGTCTACAAATTGAATTCCAAAAATCAAAGATTGCCTATCTCAGTATCCTGTTCTTGGGATTAGAGCCATTAAGTGAAGACAAAAGCCTGGTGACACCTTTCTTAGAGAAGTGCGTGATTTTACAACCTCCAAATATATTGAAAAAAGTCCAATCAATATTGGGATTTCTACATTTTGGCAGGACATACGTGCCAGATTATGCACAACAGGTAAAACAGTTTTATGACTTGATTCATCCAGACCTTTCAAGCACACAATGGACATCTAAACACACACAGATTTTACGTTCAGTACAAGCTGACATGTCAACTTCAAAGCACTTACACACACACGTGTAAACACCACAAACTTGGCGATCTGCATAATTGCACGTGCATCAGGATACACCATAGTCACATTCAATGAAGGAGTCACTGTACCAATAGCATATAAACCCATTTATATACAAATGCAGAAATGTGTTTTGCACCGACAGAAAAGATCCTTACGGCGGTACAGACAGCTGTAGTGAAAGAAAGTGTAGTGAAAGAAAGATCATTGGCTTAGGGAAAACTAATAATTGTTGTGACTCCCATTCCAGCCTTAGAGGCTGTTACAAAAGCCAGTATTCCCAACACGAAAGCTTTACATCGAAGATGGATACAGTAGGCCAACTACCTTACAGCAACAGATGTAGATTATGTCTTTGACTCCACACTACATATACAAGCAAACCTTCAACATGAACACAAATATTCTGTGCCCAATAAAATATTGCCTCTATATCACTCTGATTTTATAATCTACACTGATGGTTCTGCCAAGACAGCAGAAGTGACAAAGCACCAATACTCTTCTGCTTGCGCAGCGTTAAATGGTAAAATGAGAGGTGGAAAATTCCAATTCCATAAAACATACACTCAATCACTTGGGGACTGAACTGCACAGCTGGCTGAACTGAAAGCTCTAATTCTGGCACTTGAAAATACAGATCCTGAATTCCCCACACTTGTAGTGTGTGATTTGTATTATTGTGTCCAATCTTAAATTAAATATTTACACCACTGGAACCAGAATGGATTCAGAGACTCAATAGGGTACACGATAAAGCATAAGATGCTTTGGGGACAAGTGGCTAAATGTAAGTAGGTTGCCACGGTCTCATGTCTTTCACACACTGAGCCTCCAATGTGTAGGAATACATGTTGTAAGGAATTTAATAGCTGAAAAAAGCCGCAAAAGCAACCGTGCAGACTGCTGCAGATGCTGCAATAACTGGTTCCTGTAAGAGAACAGATGGAGACATCATGAGGGCTGTCAATGCTGCGTGCAAAGGCACTCTCTTACTGGAGGGGTTTCCACTAAACTTCTCCTACCAGTTAAGTGCGCAAAATATTCCATTTGCTGATATAGCCAGAGTGGGGGATAGAGTAATACCTAATTCAGATCACAGGTTAGGACTGGTCTTAGCTGCACATAAGAGTCTAGAACCTGCTGATGCAGTGGTGGCGGCTACAATTTTACTATCGCAGCAATGCTTTTGGTGGCCAGGTCTTTACAAACAGGCTAAAGACAATGTCCTTAAATGTGACATTTGCCAGAAGATAAAAGTTTCCACTACAGCTCATCCACCACAGACAACTCTCTTGACCTCAAACAAGCCTGTGGCTTGTGTCTATCTGGCCCGTTGTGGACCCTTACACTCAGCTGAGTCTTAAAAATACATATTAGCAGTGGATTCCTTGTCTCAAGTCCTATGGGTATGGCCACAGCGATCGGCTGATGCTGGAAAAATTATAAAAGACTTGCAAGTCTTTATCCGCAGAAATGCAGTAGCCACATTCCATTTGGACTAGGGTCCAGCATTCGCCTCTAGGACTACGGGCAAATTGGGTGCGCATTATTTCTCACCCTAGCAACCCAAGGGAAATGTGGTAGTGGAGAAGAAAAACCTTGACTTAAAGCAGTCTTCAACAGCTAGAATCTTAGGTTGAGGGTGCAGTAGGGTGTAACACCTGTATGAGGTCCAGATACCCTTAAACAATCTGCCTAGAAGATTCTTTGGTGGTCAAACTCCCTATGAAGTCCTGTTTGAGGATAAAATGTGAGTTCTGGACCTTGAAAATCCCAGTACAATGGCGGCGGAAACACCTTTTCATATCAGTGAACTCTTGGAATGTTTTACAGAACCTGAAATACTTCAGAGGTGCCCAGAGCAATGTCGAACTAAAATGTTCTGCCACTGTTGAAGTGAACAAAGCACCAGCAACTCCTGTTGAATTTCAAACATCAGGGATCCAGTATAGGAGAAAATAATCGACAATAAGGGGTTCGGGCCATCTTATAGCATGCCTATGCCTGTCCTGGCCATTGAATATACCAGAATTGTACTTTTACCGCCCCTTGCCAGTAGCAAACACAAGAAATGTTATGTCTATTTATCTCATCAAACCACATCATGGAGGCTGGTTCTCCATAGTAGGTCTTGAGGGTTCCTGGGTAGTTCCCTGCCTCCTCTCACTACCTTACAGGAAGTCCCGTTACAAGCTTTGAGCAACAATGAAGCTTCTTCTACCAACTGGGAACAGATAACACTGAAGTGTCACTACTTCCAGTTACATCTGCAAATACCATACAATTGCTGTGTACTTCACTGATTTTAACTCTACAACCAGACAATGATGGTGTTTACAACGTACCGCAATGAGAGTCAGCTACCAGTTCTACACAGCTTCACAAGCCCCCCACATTTGTACAAACAGCCTCTGGCTATTTTTTGACTCTGATGACTTCTCTTCAGATTCATCAGCCCCACCTCCACAGAGTGGATGAAGTGAACTTTTATTTAGCTCAAAAAGACATACCTTATCCCTCCATGGCTATACATTAGGATTACAACTTTGTTACTTTTCCTTTTCATTTGAATTGGCTTTGTGACTGTCTTTTTCTTGCTTCTGAACAGACACTATCTCTCATAAAGGACTGTTGTTGAACTGGTAAACAAGGTTTTGAAACCTCAATCTTCATCACACGAAGTGAGAAGAGACGTTTCCTTAGTGAGCATTTTGGCTGTTCCGGTTCCTAATGAAATTATGTAGGATAAGGCACCCTATGATATATTTGGACCAACAGAGACTTTACAAGTTCCATATGTGTTTCACATATACTTAAATTATGTCATTACTCCTGGTTCTATCGCTGATTATTGTGCTGTTAACACAGGGCATGAAATGCTTGCTGATTTAGAGCATTAAACAGTTTTTAATAGTGGAGAAATGTATGATGGTACATCAAATTATGATGTTATGGTCTGTTTTCACCAATACGGTCACCATTATTTACACAAAGCAAGTACTCCACGTGTAGTATTTAATAACACCCAATAAGAACACTGCCATACACCACCTCAGGGTAGCTCAAAGACATTTGCATAGCAATTTGCACATGTTTTGGGTCACAATCCAGCAGATCCATAATCCTATTATTACAAACTTACACTTTCACCAGCAAAGAAAAATATGCTAACTGACAGAAAATTGATTTATTCTGCATCTTTCATTTCCCACTTGTCGACACAAGGGTATGACTTTTAGAGAAAGGGTGTGACTTATGGAGAGACAATATTGATTTAAAATGTATGTAGGGGACTAGGGATTGGCAGGTTCAGGCAAACAAGGTTTTATTTAGAGCATGGCTTATACCACACCAGCCGATTTTCCTCAATAAACCTTTGCAGAAGACGTCCTGTCTCAGCCTGGCCAAGATAAAAGTTCTAAATACACCAAAAATTCCCACCTTTGCACGTCTTGCTAATTGGCAGCATTTCACAAATTACACAGAGGACACATTTAACAGCATGATTAAGAATGTGACATACAATTCTTCACATCCCAATCAAGTGGGATGGTTAGTGTGGCCGTTTTATACTATCGGATGTCAAGCATGTTTTCTTGACAACACAGAAGGGTTTAGGATAAATAGGCCAGACCTACATTTTGTGCAGACACAACACGCAGGAGTGATCACAACATGCAATGTTGGGAAGTTGCGCCTAGAGTTGCTAACTCATTCAAAGTTGGCTGAGGGGAAACAACACCTATCCCTTCTTTCTGATGACATGGACCTACAGGATTTCTTGTTAGGACCTTGAAAGCCACGTCAAAAGCGCTTCCTTTATCCAATATACAATGAAGTGTGGAAAGTTTCACAGCAAGAAGCTGCTGAGAGACGGTGAGATTGATAGAGTAAATTTAGAAAAGGCTCTAGTAGTATTTGACAATAGTATCACTACATTATCCACTAGGATATATTCTCTGGGTAACATTGTGTCATCTGCTATTGACATCATACAAGTGAAGTGTCCTTTTTGCAACATGGACAATCACAGCTACTGATTGTGCTACTAAGTTGGTCTCTGCAGATGTTACGCACTGGCCGCGTTCCGACGAAACACTTAAATGACACTAGTTTGTTTTACCATACAACTTATTGCCTGGGGCTCACGGTTTGATTCCCAGTGCCGGAGGCAGATAAGCTCAGCATCATGTGACTCTGGCCAATAACTCACTTAATCTCCCCGACGCCCACAGTGCCTTGAGGCCCTTATGGGTGATTACTTTGCACTTTACAAATACCGGGGTTATTTGTCTAATGTTCAGATTGCTTTCCAATGGGAGATATTTGATGTTGAATGATCAAGGTTGCTGCGGGATGAAACCGGGAATACCATAACTGGTGATGGTTTCTGCAGTCGTGACCTGTTGTACACAAGTGATATTTCCACATGGCCGGACAGTTACGGATGAGACAATATGGCCTTCGATACAAATTTTGAATGTGAACTTTAATTCTTTAAGCAAACTGAACGCCTCATTGTTTCAGAAGGAGATGGCCTTAACATCTGCAAGGGTGGTGTTTGAGCTTCAAGTTGCAAGGTCTTCTTCTGAGATACAGTCATTACTCTGCACCAATTCCCCACACTATTTTGGTGTACTAGTGCACGCATTTTTAACATTTCAAATACTGCAGGGGTAGGGCACCTTTTTAAGACAATTGGCTCTAGATTAGTTAGTACCTTCCAGATGGTCTTTGGAGTTATTCCATCTTTCATACACTCCGTGCTTGCAAGCATTTTTGCAGGTTTACCGCTTGTCCTGTTCCTGGTTGTCGGGACACTGGTTTTATTTTATTTACTCTGCAATGGATGTTCCATCATGGGGACAAATGGGGATGGCACTACCACATGTGCTACTGTCTCATGTCAGAATGATACAGTGCTGTGGCACACCCTTGCTTCAAGAACTGAATGACAACTGATTCTTGTCCTTTCAGCCTGTGTGACTACACTGCTTGCAGCCCATATTCCACTGTCAGCTGTGCACTTTCAAGTGTGCCCTGAATGTATGCTTGGTGATACAACCGGTCCAATCTACAGACATTGCACTGCTGGTGGATCTCCTAAAGACACACTTGTACAGATGTCCTGCGCGATTGCTTCAAAACACATATTATGAGCCTTCATGGGATGCTTCAGCTAATGGTGAATTGGATCCTTGCTCGTCCTCTGCGGATGCAATACTGGCCATCATGCTAGCAGCTGCTGAGAGGGATGGATTTGAACATGTTTGATCCCTTATGTTGATGAGAGGGGTGCTAACAGAACACTCATCTGCGTTAGCTGGGAACAGCAATGTTATGTCTACTCCTCAGAACATTTAAACAATCTGTCACTTTCAGCAGTTAAGATTTTTCAATTTGGCTATTTTTTTACTTACTAAATTGCTTTTAGAATGAAGTCTTTTTATTCACCTTTTTCTACTGGTTTTTAATACAATTTGCCTTTCTCAATGCTTTTACTATTAATGACGCACAATGTTTTTATAATTTTAGATTATATAATAAATCTACATTTTTAGCATAAGTTTTACGATGTTTTTTAGTCGCCTTATGTCCAAGGAGTGGGAGTTAAGTGGTCACATTAGGCCTGGGTGAGTATACCTCCATTTTACATGTTCATGGTTTAAAGTTGACATCTTTTCTTGAATGTTGACATTTGACACACATCTGCTTGCATGCCTGTATGGATAATATTCTCTGAAATGACGTTGCACAAAATGTTGATGTTTGTTATTATTCGCTTGGCTACAGCTTGTCAGGATAGAATGAATAATGACAGCCTGACTGGTATTTCGGGATGGCACCACTGGTGAAGTTTATTACATAAAAGACAACAATCCTTGGTTTAATTAGAGGAGCATTTCTCTGACACTGTTGAGGTCGCCCCATGCTGGATTTTGCACCCTAGCTGAATCCTATTTACCTCCTGATAAGGATGGTGCCCAGCTCTAAACCAAGACATGGTCTAAGATTAAACGTACCAAGCATAACAATAACTGTAGTTATATGCAAGCATATAATCTATGTAACAGCACAATGGTTGAATTGATCATTTTCTTTATCACTCTTGTGATGCTGATTACTATGTTTTGATTCCTGCTATTGATAATTGCAGCGCACATATATATTGCTTCAAAAAATATTTAAAATGCCTATTTCTTGTATCTCCATTTGGGCATGCATGAGTTACCAAACGAAAGGGTTATAGCTCTATTTCCATAATTTCCTTGGGGAGTCAGGGTTGTCATGTTCTAAGATTGCACATACCAAATTTCACCTTGCTAGGTTAGGGGTACAGATGGTGCACTGTGAGCTAGCGACGACTACTGTACCCTGATAGTGTGCATGTACTCAGTCGAGCACAGTGTTGGCGTTTATATTGTCTAACATATGCACAGTTTTACAATGAAAGTATTAACTGTTCGACAACCTCTCCTCTAGAAGAATTGTGATTCAATTGCTAGTTCTCTCAACTGAAACTCTCTTTATATAAGTTCCCCTTAAGTACTTAATCAAAAGACTTCAAGTTGTCCAAAATGTGGCAGAAAGAAATCTGCTCAACGTCCCAAAACACACCTCCAGTGAAAATGGCTTGGCCTCCATTCATTGGCTCCTCATTGAGGAAAGGATAACATTCAAAACACTCTGTTTAGCATTTAAAATTTAAAGCGCTTCACTCCAAAGGACCCCACTTGATGAGGGCATTATTGACTGCATACTTCCCAAGCAGGGCACTAAGGGGCACATGCATCAAGGTACGATTTTGCGAGTCCTTAATTGCGATTATTAAAGAATCGCAATTATGGACTCGCAAAAGCCTATGCATGTAGGAATTTGTATAAAAATAGCAATACCTAAACAATCCTTAACGGCGACTCGCAATTTGCGAGTCATAATTAAGGAATGGTTCCCCATTCATTCCTATGGGCCTACAGGCCCTTAGGAATTAATGGGAGATTGAATGCGCAATTTGCGAGTACCAATAGGTACTCCCAAATTGTGAATGCAATGTCAAGGGTGTCAAAAGGACACCCTGTTGCACCCCTGAAAATATGATGTGCACCCATGTTGCATGAAACTGTAAAAAATGCAATTTAGTGCATTTTTCAACGTTTTCGCAAACTACCGACCAGTTTAATTGCTCAGTAATTTGCAGCCCCAAATAGCGAAATCGCTATTTTAAAGTGTTTCTTGCATTGCATTAAAGGAATCGCAAATTACGATTCCTTAAATGCAATTGCAATTTGAGAAATCGCAATTAATTGCGAATTCTTAAATTGCTAGTGCCTTGAACCCTGATGCATCGCAAAAGCCCTTTTTGCGGGTGCAAACAGCCGATTTTTGCGAATCACACCATTTGCCCTCGCAAAAATGGTTGATGCATGTGCCTGTAAGATCTTCTACCGCCTGACTCCTGAAGGTGCCCCAAATTCACAGAATTAGATGTTAACAGAAGGCGATATATAAAATGAAGTGCACAAATCCACTGTAAGCAGAAAGAATGCTACTCACCACTCAGGAAACAGGGTATGCCTGAAGATCTGTTGGTTAGGACACAGAAGTCTGGTTCCATGGTATCAAAGGGAAGATACTCTCGGCCATTATCAGTAAATCTCTGGTTAACAGCCAACAGCCCAAACTGGTTTGTCAAATTCCTAAGTCTGGTAGCCGTTGGCATGTCACTTCCATACACCTGGCTACCATCAATAAATGATGTCAGAATGTTAACCTGTTCACGAACATTTGATCCTTCATTACATGCTGGAGCTGACCGGAATAAAGGAATGCAGTCACTTCTGTTTGTAATCCTTGGATCATTGGGTGGAATCTGCATTAAAAACATCACAGAAGAAGACAATCTGTTACTCTGATAAATAATATTATGGCAATTTTTATAGGATGCGATGACACCATGGGACAAATGCATAAGGTGAACTGCAATTAGAGTATAAATGTCCCTTTGTAGGAACTGGAGATGTGGTAGGTACTCAGATGACCTATCTTTTGATAGAGCTTGCTAAATGAGTTGCTAGAGGCAGAGATAGGGTAGTGGGTTGCGGTGTGGTTATTGGCAGTCGAGAAAGGGCAATGGCTTTAAAGGTATAGTTCTTATGTGGGTTGCATGGATGGAAGGAGAAGGCTTGAAATCTAAGAGGATGAGTTTTTGTATGTAGGCATAGGTTAATTGTTCTTTGTATGCATTAGCACAGTTGAATATATAAACATGCCACTAGGGGAAAGTAGAGGCAGAAATCATGTATGGGTTCTATGGGTAAAACTTTGAAAGTAGTGATCATAAATTTCCATGTATAGATTATAAGAAGCAGAGATACAGTAGGGTGGTGTTCATTGATTGGTTACTGGAACTGGAGATATAGGGCCATGAGTAAGCGAATAATTTGGTTGATTGTAAAGAGCATTGAAAGCAAAACTGTGAAACCTCTTTGGTAGTTCCCTGGATAGGTTAATGGCGGAGAAGATCTTGACATCCTATACAGTATTTATTTATTTATTTATTTGTTTATTCAATCTTTAAACAACTTTTATTAGCATTCTAGGGTGCATTTATATGTTGTCCCCTAAAATAGAAGATTCTGTGTTTTAGTTTCAGGAATTAACATTTTCAGGGCACACAGATAAGTTGTCACAAGTGGCAATATAGCGATGGATGTATCAAATGGTTAATGACATTGAACATTTAGAAGATATTTGTTAGACAATTGGAATCCATTGACGGAGCCCCATTGGAATTTTAGTGGAAGTGGAGACATAGTGCTGGTATTGTTTTTGCCTATTGGATGTAAAGGTATTACGGCCCAATTTATTATAAGAGAGCAATTCCTGACAGATAAACTATAGCAGAGTAGTCTTTCATAAATCCAGAATGACTGGCGCAGTGCAACATTTTCAGGATATATATATAATATATAAATTAGTTCAATGTACAGTCACTCTGTGCAAATTTGTTGTTAGTGGATATCCTGAAATTCTGCCAAGAATCCCACTCCCTGGGCTATAGGTTGTACATTCCTGACTTATAAAGTAAGGTGCAGATTTAAAGCCTGGCTATCTTGATTTTTGAGGTCAGATTGAAATTTAAAATCTCTAATAAATAATATGTATTACTTTCACATGTTTTGTAAACCAAAGCAATCTCCAGCTATGATATCAGAGTACTGTACTTAATAATGCAACAACTGAGTTCATAAAAAACAATGAAGGCTGTGTTAAAAATAGCAACCTTATGACACCAGATCATATATTATCAATTGATGACAAACCTAGAATATCATAAGTTTAAAGATGTTTTAAGAAGGAGAAATTTAGCATGTTTCCTAAACACCATCAAACTGGAGGAGATCCAGAGCTCTACAGAAGTCCGCTATAGCGTTTAAGATCTGTTCCAGAGAAAGCCTAAGAAATTGTATGGCATTATTCTAGCCAGTTGGATGGAGAACAAGGTATAGTTCCCTGACCCTGTCCAGACTGAGTGCTATTTTTTAGAAATAGCAGATGATTCTTCCAAAATATTTTGCTATACAAGGAACACATACATCACTAACAGGATTTAGACAGTAAGGTGTTGATAGATCTAAAGGCTATTTCACGGAAACATATGTGTGGTGACTCTATAAAATGGCAAACAACAAAATACTCGGGTCTAGGATGCTAAACCAATGAAACAAACTGAACTGAAGAGTCTTGGAATATTCTTTATTAGGATGAAAACCCGCACCCGCCAATGGTAGCATGCACAAAAAATAGTGGAGTGGGCTATAACTCCCAAACAAACATCATTATGTGGCCTTAAGCGAGGCTTTCACTAGCTGGCTGGTTCTCGACCCCGATACAGTGAAAGGCTTGTTTAAAGCTACATAACGGTGAAGACCCTGAGTTCCTCACCAGGGCTAAACTCAAGCAGACACTAAAGACCGACCATTGTGGGTCCAGCAGAAGTGGATTTCCTTAACTGTTTTGGCAGCTACTTGTTTCACATACTTATTCCTTTACATTTTTTGGGGGGGGGGGGTTGTGATTTTTGTTTCGCACAGTATGGCAGAAGTGTCTAATTATTAAGTTCTGATGACTGGCACTATACCTACGGCAGAAACATGTTAACCAAATAGGACATTTCCACAGCAGATTGAAGTCTCCTCACTGCAAAATCACTTGTGGCATATTTTTAATTCGACCCCCAACAAATAAGAATAAAGCCTAACATTTGTGGATTATTTAGTTTTAATTCACTTGTTTTTCATCTCTCTTGTACACTTTGCATTATCCACACACAATACTGTCCTATATAGGATCCTACCAAAAACATCCAAAGAGCTCATCCCAATTCATTTGGGAGTTGTAGCTCACACCATAATGGGTGATGGTTTTTTTCCTAAAAAAGGAATATCTCAAGAATCCTGAGTTCAGCTTTTTCATTAGTTTAGCATCCTAGATCCGGGTATTTTGTTGTGTTTGTGATTAATAGCTTGGGGAGCCAACACCAGTTCGTCTTAAAACCTCCCTTGGCTCTTTTGGTGTGTTTGTGACTCTATAAAATGAGCAGTTTTGTGGTGGTTTTATGAACATAAAATGGTGGAGCCTCTCCTATACAATTTTCTCTAACATCAAGTCCATCCAATGGTTTTCCTGATAGCAGAGCCATCAGCACTATGTCAATTGGAAAGCCACAGTCCTTTGACATCTGAAAGAGGTGCAGGAACCAAGTGGAGGGTGGCTGGGGCATCTGCAGAATATTTGGGAATATCTCAAGATCACTATTCTCTAGAGAAAAGCCTTAATGTTTCATTTAATCATGACATTATTTGATAGCTTTTTTAATCAATACCTTGGCCCATTCAATGTTAAATGATTGCATTATGCAAAGAAGTTGAGCAGCTGATGGAAGCCTAATCCTATCATGCATACAGATATGGTATGATGAACAGTGGTATGCATATTACCCTTAATGGAAAGCAAGGTGGTGCTTTGACACAGGTGTGTTCACAGTCCAGGCCCTCGGCAAAGGTAATTTTGGCTGGAGTGTCTGGGGAAAGGTCCAGGTCATGGTCTGTCCACTGACCAAACTGCATGAAGGTGAGTGACCGTTCATTATCCAGTGTGATTTCATTGTTTGGAAACCGGACAATCTGGTTTGAAACCGCACGTGCCTGGAATAAAGAACAGAAAAAGATTATGGCCCTTCGGAGCAGACACTGCAGGCTTCAAGCAGCAGGGCAGTCCTCTGTAGTACAAGGCAGTCCTTTTAGGGGGTCATCCGCTGAGCCAGGAGTGAACTGAAGAGTGGATCTGAGAGTCCTATTTTCATACCTGGTGCCAGCTTTTAAGTGGGAGAAACATCTGGAGTTTTCCCCCATGGATGGCTTTGGAATTTCCTTCCTCCCTCCCCAGGCCCCAAGGTGTCTGGAGGGACAATAGCCTGGTGTCAAGTTCTTTGTGAGTGTTCTGAGGCAGCACCTTTGAAATGTAAGAGGGGCAGAAAGCAGGTCGGCCCCTCCCATCCTTGCCTGGTGGATCCCTTTGTGACACTGTGTAGGAGGGATATACAAAGGCTAACTGTCAACTACACCTAATCAGGTGACCCAAGACACAAGTTGAAGGCACCAAATAAATGGTTAGGAGTAGGACAAGATAATGCTATTTTTCTAAAAGTGGTATTTTCAAAATTGTGACTTAAAATCCGAATTTACCATTGAAGAGGATTGTAAATTCCGATTAATCAGAAAGCAAACATGGTATTTACCTGTTCCCAAATAAAAGTTATCACTTATTAAATTAATGATTTAACTTGATGTTATACTAGGGGCGAGGTAGTCCTCACAGTAGTGAAAAACTAATTTAGGAGTTTTTCACTACCAGCACATGTAAAACTTAAATGTAAATGCTCAACTTTTTAAATACAATGCACTACTGGTGGCTGCTTGCATTGAAAAGTGGTGGGGCAATATGGCAAATATATCGACCCACTTTCAGGCACTCTTGGAAGCCAGGAATGCCCTTAGGTGCAACTCTAAAGTTCTGAATTGTGGTCCGTTATGAACAGTATTTTTAATTGGCCATGATTAGAAGCTCTATAGTTGAGGCTGAAGGCAGTGTGAGTTTCTCACACTTGCTAACAGTGTGTACAAATAAATATAACAATTTTAAATTAAAAAAATGTACTTACCTAAACCTCTCCGGTCACGCAGTCTGTGGCAAAAAAGCAGAAAGGTGTCTCAGAGCCAACTCCCCTAACTAATCCAGACACTGCTCTCATGCTGTCAACCAGCATGAGAGAAGTGCCAGGATTGGTTGGACCATGGGCCTGTGCCTGCTTTCCAACCAGCTATCTTATTCAGCTTGGGTCGGAGATGTTTAAAGTGCGCATGGCAAGCTGCCCGTCGCAAGACAGCCGTCCAAAGTGACATACGCACTTTAAACTCCTCCTCCCCTGCTGCCAGTCAGCAGCAATAGCCCCACACCAACACTTGGGTCGGGCAGGCCGGCTGCACTTGAGCATAAAATAGTAATAAAAAATGTTATTACCATTTTACTTTTTATGTTTCCCACACTGGCAGCAGGGTGGGCAACACTCCATCCTAATGGAGGAATTGCTGCTCCATTGCGCCATGCCCTATGAGCTGTTTTCAGCCTACTCTTTGGTAATGGTGTATATGCATTAAAAAGTAAGGTTTAGGCCTGGCAAAAGGTTTATTTAGCCACGTCTAATAGGCGGTTTAGAACTGCGTATAGGCTGCAGTGGTAGCCCTGAGACATGTTTAAAAAGGGTACTTTAGTGGATGGCACAATGAGTGCTGCAGGTCCATTAGCAGCATTTAATTTACAGGCTCATGGTACATGTAGTATCATATAAGAGGGACTTACAAGTAAATTAAATGTGCCAATCAGGTGTACCACATTTTAGGGGGAGAGAACAAGCACTTTAGCACTGCTTAGCAGTGGTAAAGAGCACAGAGTTCTAAAAGCCAACGTAAACTTGGGAAACAGGAGAGGTGAAGGCAAAACATTTAGCAGAGAGGGCCAAGTTAAACAGTATTGTATGAACAAACACTCTTACATGTAGTCACCAGAAGGTAGGCACAGTTAAGACCTGCTTTCCATAGGAAAAGCATTTTTTGTTTAGCCAATAACTTTGGCGTCGTTTTATGAATCTTCACGAAAAGTTAAAAATTACTACGACACTCAGTTCAGCTGCCATGTTGAAAGTTTCAGGGCGATTCGTAAAGCGGGGGCTGAGAAAAAGGACGGACCCAAAACGCTTTTTCCCAATGAAATTCCCCATTGGGATTTTGAACGCGGTTATAGCCCAAACAGTTGGATTGAATTACACCATTTTGGCTGAAGGGTAGCTCTTGGTCCAGAAAGAGCCCTTTTTGGTATTTTGTGTAAATCTGTTCAGTAGTTTTTGAGGTATTAAACGAAAAAGAAATATAGATATCTAGGGTTGTGGATCCACATAAACATCAAAGCCCTAATTGGCTGGCCGCAACCAGAGAGAAAAGTTACGGCTACCAATTTATGTATCGGGAAAAGGCCCCTGGGGCTGAAATGTAGGCTTCAATTTATATTAAGGGGTCAGGGCAGAGGTTCCATGTCCTCATGTTTGTGTTACATAGGTGTTAAAAGTAAATATTATGGGCAAGAATTTGCCTACAAATGTTTTTTTGCCATGTGTGAGATCCTCGGATCCAGCCCGTGTACATCTGTGACAGATCAACGGATCCCGCAGCGAATTAAAAAATAAATATAAACTCTCAAACCCATTCACCTACCCATGCAGGTGCTCTCACAATCACTAACAAGTCAATTCAGGTGCTCTCACACCCACTTACAGACCTACTCAGACAGTCAAATCCACTCACAGACCCACACAGACACTCTCACACCCATCAAAGACCTACTCAAACACTCTCACACACCCACTCACAGACCCACACAGACACTCACACAACCAGTTAGAGTCCCACACAATCACATACTCACTCAAAAACCCATGCAGGAAGTCTCACACTCACTCACAGACCTACTAAAATGCTCTCATTCCCACTCACAGACCTACTTAAATACTCTCATACACCCACTCACAGAACCACACAGACACTCACACCCCCGTCATGGTTCTACACAGACACTCACTCACTCACAGATGCATGCAGGTGCTCTCACCCCACACATGGCCTACTCATGCTCTCACACCCACTCACAGACCCAAGCAAGTGCTCTCATACCCACTCACTGACCTACTCATGCATTCTTACATCCTCTCACTGACCCACACAGACACTTCCACACCCTCTCACAGACCCATACAAATACTCTCACAGACCCACAGACACTCAGATTCAAACATACTCTCACACTCACTCACAGACTTACACAGACACTAACACGCACCCATAGAGACACTCTCACACCCATCCATACTAACACACACCCACTCACAGACTCACACACACTCTACACCTACTCAGAGTCTAACACAGAGACTGGCACCCCCATTTACAGCCCCACTCGGATACTCATACACCCACCCAGACCCACATAGACACTCTCACACCCACTAACAAATCCACTCAATGTCTCATACCCACTAACAGATGTATTGACACACTCCCACACCAACTTGCAGACCAACTCAAACACTTTGACACCCACTCAGACACTCACACACCCACTCAAACTCCTACACAGAAACTCACAGACACATCCTTAAGTATTTCTGGTGTGCGCTGGATGTGTGCTTTTGGTTTATGAATCCATGATGGCATCACCCCACAAGCAGTGCGCCAGTGGTGTAAAAAGGGTGTGGCCTCGGACCACCTCTCTGTAATCCAGCTCTGTGGTGCTTACTGGAGGTACCTAGTGGGCTAGTTGGCCCCCAGGGACCCGCAGTATTCAAGGAGAATTAATTCCCCAACTTACAACACACCAGGGGGGCGCGTTTGCAGAGTGGTCAAGGGAGGCGGCGTGGCCTCCAGCGATATGCCGGCTTTTTAAAAATGTTGTTTTTTGGAAGGGGGTTGGGTGTTTCCCCCCTTCCCTTTATTATTTTTAGGCCTTGAGGGCCCCATCCCCCAGGGCCTGTGCATTTTTTTTTTTTAAATACAGTAGCGCGTGCCCATTCCCAAGGACCATTTCGGCCACATATGTAATATTTTTTTTTCATTATTTCCCCAGGAACCCCATCCCCCGGGGGGGGGGGGTGGGGGGGGGTGCCTCGATGTTTTTTTTTTACATTTATTATTTTTTTTTTAATTAGGGGGGGGTCACTTCTGGCCCTGGGGACCCCATCCCCCGGGGCCTGACCTCCATATTGGGGACCATCACGCCGGCTCCCCGCCTCCTGCGGGAGCCGCATTGCTTTTCGGCAAGGGGAGCTGCTAACATGCAGCTCCCCTTGGCCAAAAGCAATTCTGCTTTTCTTAGTTGAAGCGAGAGCAGGTTTCGCAGCTCTTGCTTCAACAAAGCCCTGCCATAGCAAACAGCAATGTCCCGGGGAGGGGCACCCCACGTCATTGCAGGAGCCGGCCTTAGGGGTGGCGTTCCCCAGGGCCATCAAGGGCCCCTGGAGGGGGGCCGCGTGACCCCCCTCCCTACATTTGTAAAGCCCCAGGGAATTGGTGGCCCCCGGGGGGCCATAACGGACCCTCGAAATTAAATGAACAGTGCCCCAGGGAGGTGGTGGTCCCCAGGACAGTGCGGGGGGGGGTTCGAGCCCCCCACACACATTACTAATTTTAGCCTCGGGGAGGTGGCGTGCCCTGGGCTTGGGGAGCCCGTGAGGCCCCCGATCGTATTTCAATAAAGCCCTGGGGAGGTGGCTGTCCCGGGGGCTTGGGGGGGGCCCGTCAGCCCCCCCCACCCTTTTATAATAAAGCCCTGGGGAGGTGGCGGTTTTTCAATGTTTCTGTCACCTTTTTCCCGTCTCCCTTCGTCCGAGGCACAAGATGGCTGCCAACACTTCCTGGTTTGAAGTTTGAAACGATTCCGCCATAACGTGTTTCGGCAGTTGCCTGCCTTGATCACATGACAACTTTGTGTTCTTTGGTCACCCTATTTAAAGTGACAGTGCACGATAGCCAATTCATGGATATATATATATATATGTGTGTGTGTGTGTGTCTAGGTATATATATATATATATATATATATATATATATATATATATGTATGTATGTATGTATGTATATTATCTACTGGCGGTCGCCAGTAGATAGTTATAGTTAGGACCGTGTTTCCATAGGAAATCCGCAACATTCTATTTGGAATAACTTTGGTGCCGATTGACGAATCCTCGCGAAATTCTCAAAATAGGTGGGGCGCTCCGCTCCGCTCCCTCCCTGAAAGTCTCGGGGGGATTCGTCAAGCGGGGGCTGAGAAAAAGGGGGGGTCCCAAAATGCGTTTTCCCCATGCATTTTTCCATAGGACCTTTAGTCCGAGCTACAGCCCGAACGGCTGAACAGAATTACTTGAAATGTGGCAGAGAGGTAGCCCTCAGGTCAGGGATGTGCCTTTTGAAGGTCTTGTGTAAATCTGTTCAGTATTTCCTGAGAAAATAGCATTTAAATCAATATATATCTATAGGCGCGCTCCGAGCGCGTACCGTAAGCTTACCGTACGCGCACGCCGCCGTGCGCGAGCGCGATTCTGATTGGTTGTTAGATCTTAGTAAACATTCGAATCGGTCGAAACCAGGAAGTGTCGGCAGCCATTTTGTCTCTCGCAGTCTGAGAGGGTGAAAAACAAAGGTGGAGAACGTGAAAAGGGGGCAGGGTGGACAGTTCCTGACCCCCTAGCCTTTGTCAGGGGGTCCCAGAAGGACCCCCAAGGGCAAAAATGAATTGTAATTTTCTTTCGAAAAATCGCGGAATGCGCGTAGCATACGCGCACGGCGTAAACGGAAAAATTCCGCGAACTTCGCGTAACGCAATCCTCTGCTGATGACGTCAGATATTACATCACTGATGACATATGTGTTTTTCTGAAAAATAAATATTTGTAATATATGTATAGCTAAAAATTAATGGAAGAAGACATGGGTAAATAAGTGTCTAAATACAGTAATGTAATATCTGACGTCATCAGCAGAGGATTGCGGTCACGTGAGTTATAGTTGCCTGCACTAACTATAACGGGGGAATTTCATTGATTTTTCACGAGTGAAATGTCCTACTAACTATAACATGTGTGAAACCTATGGTTTTTTAAGTGAATTTGCAAGGTTTTTTAAATGCTAATTCCTAACTATAACGTGTGTGAAAGCTATGGTTTTTTCACTGAATATATATATATATATATATATATATATATATATATACACACATACACACACGGCTGGGTCTTACTCATGGCTAACAGACTTAGTAAACGAGTACAAACAGTAAAATAAATTGTTTTAATGGTCGTGTATGTCACCAAATGACGATAAACCCGCATGGCACGCATGGGGGGACAAGATGGGGATCCAAAAAGAATAATGAAAGAACTTGAATAAATGAGAGTGGGAAAAGTGTATCCCTGAGAAAATATATTGAAAGTCAACAAGTTCCTAGAGGTCTGCGAATATTGGTGTTACCTACCCACAATGATATGGATCGGGACCTGTTAGTTACATGGCAATCAGACACCAGGGAATGCTCCATGAAATTAATGAATACATTAGTCATAAATGCAGAACGCAAACTGTCAAATACCTCTGAAAGAATAAAAGATCCAGAAAAAAATCTGAAAAATACGGTGAAACAGAGAAAGGTCAAAAAGTGTCTACAGAACTAGAAAAAATAATAGGTAAGCATGAAAAGGAGGTGCAAATGAACAAATTGAAAAAATTTAACAGGGATAAAACAGACTATGCAATGGGGAGAATCTACATGCATGCACTTCATGCACTTCATGACAGACAAAGAATATATCAGATGTGAGACATAGCAGATCCACCATCAAGTGTGGAGAGTTTAGACGTTAGCACCAGTGATGAAGGTACCTCCTCAACTCTTACAAAACGGAATTTTTCCAGGGAACTAAGTCTCCCCCAAATGACAGGGGCTCAATGAATCAATCAATCAAAAAGGACAAGAAGGAGTAGGAAGAGGAAAACGTGGCAGAGGAGGAATGAAATTTGATAAAGTGCAAAATAACAATGGAAGATGATCTAGTGATCACTCTTTCAAGTAGGCCATTGGAAATGAAACATAAGGAATTACTTAACAAAGGTCTCTCTTTTTGTCCCCATATCGGTACAGATTTGGCGAGTGCGAGGATCGATCGCTATAAATTTTGTAGGAAATTGAAATTAAGGAAACAATTTGAAACAAGAAAACATGAAAAATGGGGCATGATATACTACAATTGAGAATACTAACTGATCTAGAAGATGAATTGCGTATTGAGGGAGATGAGGGCAGTACCAACTCTTTTACTGATTAAGATTTGTGCACAACAATGAATATAGACACATGCATATTCGTGAGCAGAAGAAAGGAGAATAAATCTAGATTTTGCCCCCATTTACCACCTCAGAACAAAATTGACCTCTTTCAAGAGCTAGTTTTGATGGCCTTAGGAATATAGCAACAAAAGGAAATAAGGCTTGTCACTATGGTTACAAAGGAAACATGACTAAGAATGATTGGTCTGCTTTGAAATAACTACAAGGAAACCAGGATATTATAGTTAAACCTTCTGATAAAGGTGGGAAAATCGTAATTATGGACAAGAACATGTACATGTTAGAGGCAAAAAGGCAGCTGGATAATCGTGATCATTATGAAAGGTTAACAAAAGATCCAATGAAAGAAATAATGCAGATTTTTCATTGAGAGAATGGCGTGATCAAGAAATGAGCAATTGATATTACCTAGCATATACTTTCTCCCAAAAGTACATAAGAATATCAACAACCGGCCAGATCTCCCCATTGTAAGTTCTTACAAATCATTAGAGAATGCCTCTAGATTTGTAGACGTATTTTTATTTCCATACCTGTCTAGTTTTCTGTCTTGCATAAGAGATTCAATGGATTTTCTAAACAGAATAAATGCAATCCCTTGGAAACAAGATTATATCATGGTGACGGTAGATGGAGTATACCATATGGACAATTTTTAAGAGTGAAAAACTACTGCTTGGAGGAGAAAGACTTTGACGAACAGTCAAGAGAGATGGCCCCAAGGTTCTTAAGATGTGGCTACACTTTTTCAGTTTTAGCTGATGCCCTAAAGAGAACCAAACAAAGGAATAGACACCATTTTTTGATACCAAAAAAGAAAAAGAATTCAATGGAAAATGGGAAAACCAGATACATCATGGATTTTAACGAATCAGAAAAGGAGATCAAAACATTGATTAAGAGCAATACGGAACAAGATGAAGACCTAAAAGATTATCTTCTGAACCATCCAAATATAAAATATCGAAAAATGGCATCACTGATAGATATTTTGGTTCAAAATTTTATGACCAACCAGAGAAAAACATCTAACTGGTTACCAACCAAGAAATCTGGTTTTTACAAATGTAAACATGTAAAAACAATAAACTACTTTCAATCTAGTAGATGGAAAGACTACAATTATCAAGGAATATATACATTGTGAAAGTGCACTTGTAATATATGTATGAGAATGCAAATATGGAATGAAATACATAGGGAGTACCATTAATAAATTGAAGCTTCGAATTCTGCAACATATACGGGCATTTTACCTATGTCATTACAAAACACATGTGGTACAAATACAATGAGGACATGAGCAAGTTTGTATTTTATGGTATTCAACACATTGGGCCCACTGCACAGAACTAACTTAAGACAAAATCCTAAACTTACTACCATTTTGGTATTCACAGAAGGCACTTACTCATTTTGGTATTCACAGAATGCACTTACTCATTTCGGTATTCACAGAAGTTAGTAGTCCTAACTTTAGGACTCCTAAATGCCTTCTGTGAATACCAAAAGTCTTAAAGTTATGATTTTTCTCAGTTTATGAGTAGTAAAGTTAGGAGTCCCACAGGGACCCCCAGCACCAAAAAATCCATTTGATTTTTTTATTTTCAGCAGGATTCGCGTTGGATCCACGAATCCCTTTGAAAGGTTTGTTTAATTAGGCCTCTGGGTGGTCTAGGTCCCAGGGTAATGATCTAAATACATGCGGGGGCCCACACAAGCCCCGGGAAATGCCACCTCCCACGGGCTAATTTTGTTAAATGCGGGGGGTCACGTGGCCCCCCACAGCCCTGGGGACCGCCACCTCCCCGGGGCTACATTAAGAAGATGCATGAGGGTTCTCCAGTCCCCCACCGAGCCCCAGGGACCATCACCTCCTTGAGGATATATTAGAAAATAAAGTGGAGTCGTAAATAGCCGTGGGGAGCACCACCCCTCAAGGTCAGCTCCAGCAAAGTCCCGGGGTGCTCACCCCTGGGACACTGCGATTTGCTATGGGATACAAGTGCAAACAAGTGCTGCACGCACCCCAACCCCTTTAAAAACATAAAGTAAGGCCTAGCCCCCGGGGCTTGGGTCGCCGGGCCAAAATTGGCATCGGAAGGGAGGAAGTGCACCCCCTCCCATTTTATTTTATTTAAAAAAATAAAAAATGGCTCAGGCCCCGGAGAATGTGGTCCCCATGGCTCAAAATGGTCAAGGGAAGTGGGGCCACACAGCCTCTCTTCCTAAAAAATAAAGGAAGCCGGCAACTTCCCGGAGGCCCGCCCCCTTTCTCCAGTACTCTGCAAATGCTCCTCCTGGCGCGCTCTTGGTTGGGGGATTAAGTCCCCTTCGATGCTGAGGGTCCTTAGGGGCCAACTAGCCCACCTGTTACCTCCAGTAATCCCAACACAGAGGAATTGCTGAGAGCTGGTCGGAGGCCACGCCCATTTTTACACCACTCTGCAAATGCACCTCTTGGCGCACTGCTGGTGGGGCGATGAGGTCCCCTTGCGTCCTGAGGACCTCAGGACTAAAGTGGACTTCATCTTCCAAGCAGCAGTGCGCCAGGAAATTCAGACATCAGTGATGTCATTTGAGATGTCATCAGCGATGTCATCAGTAATGTCACTGACCATGTAATGAGTGATGATATATGTGACGTTATCAACAGTGCATTGCGGGAGCGTGAGTGATAGTTAGCTAAGCTAACTATAAGAACTGAATTTTTCTGGTTTTGTGCAAGTGAAATGTCAGACTAACTAATACCTCCCTGTAATCTTTGTTTTTTTTTACGTGACTATATATATATATATATATATATATATATATATATATATATATATATATATCAGGGACACTGGGCATTTTCTAACTAAACTGAGGGATGTTGAATTGGAGGAGGATTTTCTTTTAATAGCGATGGACATTAGTTCTTTATATACCAGTATTTACCACTGTGATGGTATTAATGCAATTTGTTATTATTTGGATAAAAGAAACATAGTCATGTACGAACACAAAAAAATGTTGGTCAAAATGATAGAGATTTGCTTGACACATAACTTCTTCTTATTTAACAGGGAAGTGTTCCAGCAAATACGTGGAGTGGCGATGGGGGCATGCTTTTCCCCTAGCTATGCCTGTTTACACGTGGGCTGGTGGGAGGAGCATGTCCTGAGGACCACCCACCAAGATATTTTCGACCAGCATGTTCTCCATTGGTGGAGATTCATTGATGACGTGTGTCTGATCTGGAAAGGTCCTATTGAAACAGCCAAAAGATTTGTAAATGATTTGAACATTAATGCACTGAATCTTAAATTTACATAAGATATTATTGACAATAAGATACAATTTTTAGATGTTGAGATTTTTGTAAAGGAAAACAAGATTCACACCAAATTACATAGGAAAACAACAGCTGGAAATTCAGTGCTTCATGCGAACAGCTCACACCCCCAACACCTTATACAAAGTATTCCCTATGGGGAATTCTTAAGAATTAAGCGTATCTGCAGTTATGAAAGTGACCTCAAACAATGTCAAGCTGAAGCTTTCGAAAGGTTTATAACTAGAGGGTATAAAGCTGCTGATCTTATAACAGCCTGTGACAAAGCAAACAGTGTAATTGATGTTAGTTTTTTAAATGTTTTACCTGAGATTCCAAGTTCACCTAGGCAGATCAATGAAAGCACGGACATTTTGGCTACTGAATCCATTGACAACATAAGACTAATAACCAACTTTTGTTGGCAAGAGAGACAAGTTCGTAAAATTTTATACAAAAATTGGCCAATCATTCTTTCGGATATAACGTTGTCTCGAATTATGCCTAAACTACCTAGCCTAACATTTAGAAGGGCACCCTCAATGAGGGATGCACTGGTAAGGAACAGTCCAGAAATCATAGCTTCAAATAGTTGGCTCTCAGCAAGATCAGGTCTTTAGGTGTAGTTCATGCCGTGCATGTAAATTTGGAAAAAATGTTTCGCAGTATGTTACAGCTTTTAGTCCAGAACCAGTTAAAATACAAGGACATTATACTTGCAGAACAGATTTTGCCATATATGTCCTAGAATGTACTTGCCACTTACTTTATATGGGCAGTACGAAATTACAGGTATATAACAGAATATTACAACATCTTAGAACAGTTGTGAATATCTGATCCCAATTATCCTGTGGCACGGCATCTTAAACTTGTTCATAATAACAACCTAAATGATCTTAGTTATTATGTCATTAGTGCAGTACCTAAGAATATAAGAGGAGGCAATCGTGAGAAAAGGTTGCTACAGGTAGAATCAGAATTCATTATGTTGCTTGACACTAAAATGCCGAATGGACTTAACAACAGTGATGATTTGCACAACTTTTTATAACTTTCTATTGTATGACAAGATGGACTTCAGGTTTGCTTTTGGATTGGTGTGTATTCTTCTTTCATGTTCCGAGTTTTAGTCTGAGCTCCCCTAGATTTTATCTGGTTTTTGAGTAAGGTTTATTGCCGGTTTAAGGTTCTGAGAGTTTTATCGTAATCATGAAAATTGTTGTGTTTTATTGTATTAAACCATCTGGCTGCTATATTTATGTTCTTTTAGATTGTAGCTCAACACCCTTTATGTACTGGTAGGGTGATGTTTTAATCTCGTTTTTACTGGGTTTTCCGGGACTTTTTGCCGGCTTTTAACATTAGAATACCAGTTTGACATTAATGAGTGGGAACTTAGTTCTAAAAACCCAAGCTTTTGTTATACCACAATTATGTCACTCATTTGATTATTGTCCTGTCTCTATATATATTTATGCATGTATTTATTTATAGGTATATATTTATTTATATATGGAACATTGGGTGTTGTAACTATACAAAAACCTGTGCATATTTTGCCTTTTTCTCAATAGGTTCAAGAAACTGAATACTCTGGATAATGAGATCAAAATACTTATTTGAGAAAAAAAAAACGAAAAAAACCCAGAGAGAAAGCACTAAGAGAACGAAATAAGAATATGATTTAAGGGACGTCTGTATTAATGCTGCTATGTTTGTATATATTTATGTAATGCACTTTCACACAAGCACTTTTTTGCATATTTTGCACATTATTATATACCATTTAGTGACTGAAAAGACTTATGTTTATAAGTGTTAACGGTGAATCTAGTACAATGCAAAATGAGGATACCTGCATCCCTTCCCTTTTTTTCTGTACATATGATTTTAATCAGCAAAAACCTTCAAGAATAAGCACTAGCTATAATTTTTCTTAATAGGTTTTGCTACTTTAGAATTAATTTCTATTTACATCAGTACAATTATTTGAGATTGATGCCATGAACTTATGAGCACTCTGCCATTATTCAGGTTTAATTTAACATATCTCAATATGAGGAGTTTGAGCATGATGCAATATGGTAAAACCAGTATGTCCGACAAATGAAACTGGCCTTTTTCTATGTTAATACTTGTGTCTTTAACTAATTGGTTTGAATGTATCATGTGCTTTTTAAGTTCTACGCTATATATACATTGTGATAGGTCCAGCGTGTCATGTGATCAAGACTGCCGTTGGGCAGTCGAAACGCGTCAGGCTGGGCACTTGCTTCTAAATACTTTTTGCACTAGCACTTTGAAAATCTGCATAATAAAAAGAAACTTTCGTTACCACGCTGGAGGTCCGTACCTGTTCTTGGATTAAGACTGATCGTTTCAGGATTGTGGTTTCTCTTTATTATTGTATTAATTTTGTACTTAATCTCTAAACCTTTTGTTGATTTTTACTTTATTAATTTTTATTAATTATTTTATGTATTCATTTCGATTGGCATTTAATCTATTTTAAATTATTTAATTTCAATATGCTATTATTTTTCAATTCAACCTCTATGTTTGTCGCCTTCACCACTTCCCTGTGTTTCCAATATATATAAATATTTAACTGTACTGACCTGGGAAGTACTGTCCTATGTGATGTAATGACTCTTGATGTAAATGTAGCAAACTGCGAATGTATTGCGTGCAGTGTCATGGCGGTGCACTACTTAAGTGATGATGTCTAAGTGAAATGTGGTGAGGGAGAGTGTGCAAGAGTCAGTAGGGTCTGGAGGCTGAGCAAACAAGTCTTTGCTCCAAGTGGGGTGTCCTACCTACGTTTTACTTCTTCCTCTTGGAGCACATATGACACCTGATATAATCAAAGGGTAACCTGCTTGGTTTGGTGATTCCGTTCTACGGAAAGTGTTTCCAACAGCTCCTCTGCTATCTGGGAGCAAAAGAACTCCCCTTGTCTCCACTGGGCTTCCCATCGGACATGTCACAAAGCTGAAGCCCCTCCTACTTCACCATGGGTCCAGCCCCTCATACTGTACCAGAGGGAGCGCAAATCCGTTTATTCTTCTGTTCTCTGTCCATCCTATGGGGAGCGAACGGCCATCTTCATATTCTGCAGGAAGCAAACGAGCAAACGCCCTGTTTGAAGCACCGAGAAGTCGATTCCTCCTACAACGAGAATGGAAGACACGTGCAAGGAACGCTGGGATTAGGCACTGCTAATAATCTTAATGGTGAACATTGCACGGCAAACCATATTGAGGTAGCCACCTAACAAATGCTGCTTTGCAGAACAGTTTGTGAATAGGGGGTTTTGAGGCACAGTAATAAAAGTCTATTGCGTTTAAATTAATTGAATCAGATGCAAAAGAATCACAGGAAAAAACAACTGACTTTGGCTTTTAAAATAATTTATTTAGACAATGAAGTTCATTAAAGTGCCAAGTACAAGAAACAAAGAATTGTGCAAACATACATTGGTTAAAATTAAATGTGTGCAAATAACAGAATCTCATTGTGCAATGAGGTCAATTCATCTAAAGCATAAAACAGATAAATTCATAACATAATAAAAATCACGGCATTTGTAAAGCGCCAACTAACCACCCCTAAGGGTCTCAAGGCGCTGTGGGCCGTCGGGGAGATTAAGTGAGCTACTTCCCAGAGTCACGTGCTGGGCTGAGCCACTGCCGGCGATCGAACCGCGAGCCCCGTGCTCTGGATGCAGCCGCCCTAGCCGCTGCGCCACACCTAGACTTTTACAGTGAGGTTACAGCAAATGCTGAGAAAAAAAAGCTCTGGGCCTTTCTCCATATGTACACACAGGTAGTTTTGAAAGTCAGATAGGATTTGTATGCCCTGATGTTGGCTGGTCTGTTTCTACTTTTAATCTATGCAGCAATTTACAAACATTTTGAACGTCTGAGGTGAAGGTTGACGGCATTTCATTACGGTTGATACATCTGCGTGGTCAGCAAGTAGGTCAAACCGGAGGGTAGTTGTAAAGTGCGGAGATTGTAAAGTGCCAGATGCTATAAATATTGAAATGCTGCGTGTTCAATAGAGATACTGTCACAAGCTGACTCTATGCTATGGATTTCTAATTTGGGAGGATAGGTAATGCTTCTACCAGGGTCGTCCGAATCCAGTAGTAAACTTGCGCTGGCCCATACTAAAGTGTCTACATTTACCTAACAGCCTGCCCTCTATTCCTGCAACTTGTTAGGGTTTGCAAGCAGCAGCCATACAAGGGCAGAAAAAGTCATCAAATCAGTATCTAATCAGATGTCTAGGGGCCTCGGAGCTCGAGCACACACTACTGACTTCACTCAGAGGATCTGGGGTTAAAAATCGAGCAATGAGCAATCTTTAACAAGTGTGTCCCTTTAAGCTATCAAATGATTCAAATTGATGCTTTAAATGTGATAAGTGGCCAGTTGGGAACCTCCTGTGATATCCAGATAGTGGCGACCATCCACTGCTTGCTTGCATATCTGGGCCTTTTATACTGAGGCAGCAGCTCCAAGCAGGCTTGCTGCAGCGACTGGGCTCCTAAGTGCTTTATCCGCTCTGTCCAGCACTTTTATGAGGCTGGCAATTGCTTGCGGGTGAGCCTAATTCAAAATAAATGTAACAGCTGCTGGAATGGTCCATGTCCCTGGTTTAATCAGGAAATGGTGAAGCAGTCTTCTGCGCTCATCTAGTAAAAGAACAAGGGCAATCCAAAACGGAGTGCTTGCCAAAAGAGGGGATCCTAGCATTGAAAGAAAGAAGAATTGCAACTTGCTAGAAGAACCTAAAAACGAAGGTATTAACCAGCAAGCTAGGCATGCCATGCCTTGGGAATGTCTTTGGGAACATTGTTCCATCTTTTGGCGGCTGGATACAAAAAGCTCTCCCTACAACCCCTACTGCAGGAGCCGAGGCATGCTGCTGGACTTGGCATGTGTCCTCGAAGCAAAGGTAACGATAGGCGCTGCCTGGTTTTGCATAAAAGTGAGGCATGTTCTGAGCATTCATAGTTTCACAAAGACTTGCATCAATGATGGTCAGTCGTGTGAGGGGATGACAGCCTGATTCAGTTGAAACCCTTCAGGCAGTGAGTTGAGGAACTACAAACCAAGTTAACCTAGGAGTTCAATGCTTGGTTCACATAGGTTGTTTGACTCTGCAGGAATGTTGCGCTCTTTGATCTCAATAGAAGGGTGATCTATATATTGTTTCATGTAAACCTGTTTACAGTATCATGCTGTCTCAACTAGTTCTGCTTCATCTAACTTTAGATCAGGCCATATGGAATGTGAAAGAGGAAGAGAACAGCCTAAAAATCACTTTTACGTTTTATGGTAATGTGCAATCATTTACTGTACGTGCAAAAGTAGCGATACATGCGGTAGGTTAGCACACATGTCAACCAGTGGTGAAGATGAGCAACAGTGCTGAGGAACTCAGCAGGTTAAGCAAGGCCAATGTGATGTAAAGTCAACCCAACCAATGAAATACAGTTCAACAGCCAAGTCAAGTAGTTGCCTGACTTTGGAGCTCCAGGCAAACATGGCTGTTCCCTCTTCATAGGGGAGCCTTGTTTCTTCTGTGTTTTTAAACTAAAACTGTAAGGGCATATTTACCTACATTTTAAGTAACACAGGGCAGCAAGCAAAGTTGCTGAGCTGTGTTGCGTGAAAGGGAAACAGCAGAAATGTACCATATCAACTAAGATCTGGCATATTTCTGCTGTCTCTAGTGCCGGCACACTGTGTGTTGCCTAGCACCAATGTAGGCTCCCTTGCAAGATGGTGCAAAGGTGCCTGTGTTACAGGCAGGATTGTTTTTTTGCAGGAAGGGGAATGCGCCAAAATCCATAGGCGAATGCATGAGAATGTCCATGCTCCTCCCATGGAACACGACGCTAACACATTGAAATACAAGGCAGCATTGCTTTACTTTTTGGGGAAAATCCCACGCAAAGCCTTGCAAATCTGATTTGTGTGGACTTGTAAATTAGAAATAACATTTTGCGTTGTGGCTGCACCAAAAAATGTGCATCCAGGACGCAAATCTGCTGTTGCTGGGAAGCCAAGCAAGTGAACACTGTGATTGGTGAAACTCAGCCCTTAAGGCAACCAAACACCATAGCAATGTGACCTGTTATAGCTATGTGTTTAATCCAAAACTGTAGTGTTTTTGCACTTTACTCAACATCTCTACCATAAATTCGCTATCACTTGGAAGCCAAGCAGGAGATTGGTGGACTTCTTTCACTGTAGACGTGGCATAGCAACTAAGGAGCACTCTAAGTGCTCAAGCCCAGCTTTTACGGTAAATACACATTTGAGTAGTGTGATGATGATGCATGCTTTGCACACAAACCTCATCACCATATAACAAGGGGCAGGGATAGGCAACTGCTGGGTTCACCGTACAAATGTGTATCATTTTAAAGGAATTGTCCATCCCTTGGGGCTGAGGGAATGGCAAGCAACTTTTTGATAATCATACATCAGACTCTCCACTCTAAATAGAGCAGGCAGTCTGATGTCATTACTTTGGCGGCCCTTACTCTGCCAGCATGTCAGAATAAGCTTTCTAATAGTGCAGTCAGAGAGGGCACCACCATTGGAAAAATGAAGACTTTCCCAAATCTAGAACAGAATGGGTCGACCATCACTTTGGAGATAGGGTATTCTGACACATTTATTGTGGAGTGCCCTATCCTCCAGGCTCTGAGTTGAATCTCAGATTATTTGAAAATGATTCAAAAGATTTTCATGAAAGAACTCATGCTTTATTTGTTTTAGGCTCCTAAAAGCACACTAGACGTCAATTATACATTACATTTCCAATTGAATATGTCTGTGAAGTTAAAGCTCTTAAAGTAATGGTTTGGCCTATTTTAGGTAGGAGACATCCACCAGAGCTTGAAAGTAGAAAGATGAAGTTCTAACTGCGGATTTTGTGAACAATGGTCTGAATCTTAGATGTATATTGCTTGTTGTTATCCAGTTTTTACTTCATACAAAAGAAAATATCTATAAATAGCCATGTTAAGGTTATGGATCCAATATTGTAAGGAGGCCGTTGTGAGAAATAGGGTTGTTTGTTGAGGGGGTGTGAGCCCTTCTCAAGCAAAAGCCAAGATCGCTGTCGGGGTGAACCACAAAAGTCACCAAATGAACCTGTGCTTAATCCGCTTTGTAGCTTGGCACAGACTTAATTTAGAGGCGATGTGCAAAGTATTTATGCTGCACTTAAACAGTCCTACTTCCGCAGGTATCAGGGCAGCAGAGCAGTCCCTCTTGCAGTAGAACAGATGGGCTGTCCTTCTTGCAGCAGAGCATGAGGGCAGCAGATCAGACCTTCTTCTGAGTCTTTCACAAGTCCAGAAGTGATCTGAAGAGTGGGTCTGAGTGTCTCCTTTTTATACCTGGTGCCTACTTTGAAGTGGGAGTAGCTTCTGGAATTTCTCCCTACGGAGGTGTCTGGAATTTCCTGCCTCCCTGTCCTGGTCCCAGTCTGTCTGGCGGCACAATAGGCTAGTGTGGATTCCATTGTGTGTGAGCTGAGGCAGTGCCTTTGAAGTGTAAATGTGGTAGGTGAGAACTACACCCGCCCCAATCAAGTCAGAGATGGCCTCTCCTGCCAGCACCCAGACCCTCCTTTGTAATACTGTCTGGAAGGAATAAACAAAAGTCAATTGCCAACTGCACCTAGTCATGTGACTGAGAAGCAGGCTGCAGGCACCAAATAGTTAAGCCAGGAAAATGCCAACTTTCTAAATAGACCTCATATACCTAATAAGACAGGACAACCCAATATTTCCCCAGGGAGCTGGGTAATGCAATCTACAAAATAAAAAAGTTCCCGGAGGATTTATTTATACTTAACTTGATTTTGTGCTGGTCATGAAAATGTTCCCTATGCATTACATACATTTCTCTATCATGTACTGTACACATGACATATTGATATGTATGTATAAAGATTGCTTCAACATAACGTCACATCCATTATACAAAGTTTCAATGAAAATAAACATATTATGTGCAGCTGTACAATAGGATGACAACACTGACACCACCTTCCAATCCCTGCAGTTAGATAACATCCCTTCAATCTGGAGATCAAAGGAAGCGTAATAATCCTCCTAACGTTACAGGTTAGAGAGGACAGATCTGTTCTCTCTAACATCATCACTGTCACCGTTTGGTGTTTTCAGTCCTTCTCCAAGAGTTGAAAGATGATGTTTTGTATTAAATGGACTGTGGAGTAATGTGCCTGTAAAGTTTTTTGTTTGAATGTCTTGAGCTTTCATAGGAAGTATTCAACATTCCTTGACCCACTTGTGAACCACAGATTTTCAGTTTCAAAGCCAAGTAGAACAGTGTGGAGTTGTGAAGGGCTTTCTGAGCACAGCAGGCAGCCTTAAAATGTGCTCTTGCTCTGATAGGGAGCCAGTTAAGATTGAGAAGAACAGGAGATGTGTGGTCAGATTTCTTGTATCTTGAAACAAAGCAGATAGTGGAGTGAGGAACAGCTCTGAAGGGCCGGGTGAACTTTAGAGTGACCACAGAGAAGGGAGTTCTCATAGACCAATCTGGAGAGAACATATTGACTACGGACATGTAGCAATGAATTGCTAATGACCGAAAGTAATTTGAGGTGGTAGTGTCAGTTCTCAGCCATTGTCGAGATATGAGATTGTCGGTTAAGCCGATTATCAAAGATGAATCCAAGTTACTTAACACTGTCCATAATCATTGGTTTGCAGCTCAGGGCATAGCAAGAATCAATCCACTGATAGACGAGCAGGTAGGTTTTATCATTGACATTAAAATGAGTTTTTTTTTAGTTTAGTGGAGTTTTAGGTTGTGGATGGACATCCACTTTTGAGTTCGGAACAGGGTATTGGCAAGCAGATATGTGTCATTTGGAGACGAAATCTTGAGGTAAGTCTGAGAATTATCTGTATATTGGTGATATAGAATACTAAAATTTCTGAAGTTCTCTCCAAGTGGTTCCAGATAAACAAAGTAGCAAACAGCATTGATCCATGAGGAACCCCTTGTGGAAGGTTAACTGCACTGGATAGAGAACTCTCTGTTTTAACTACCTGGGAGTGGTTCGAGAGATAGGAAGTAAATCAATTGAGAACTGTTACCTCAATGACCATGGTTTCATTCAGGATGTTAAGCAATGTGCTGTGGTTGACTGTATCAAAGATATCTGAATGGTGTAGAAGAAGAAGAAGGCCGTCCTATTTGAGGAAACAGAGTGCGTCGTCAAGCACTTGTTGCATGAAGGTCTCTGCGCTTCAGCCCTGCCTGAATTCAGATTGGAAATCGTTCAGGAGGTTGTTATTTGAATATGAAAAGAAAGTTGTGAAGCTACACCACTTTCTCTCATCTTGCCTAGGAAGAAAAAAGTTAATGCAGGCTGGTAGTTGTTTAGTTCCCAGGTATGTGCAGAGACTTTTTTCAGGAGGAGGGAGACTTGTCATATTTTTAGACAGTCTGCGCAGGTACCTTGCATAAGTGAACAATTCACCAAAGTAGCCCAGAAAGGTAGCAGCGCTTCACAAGCTCATTGTTGATGGATCCTGGTACAAGGTCATTGAAATGATTCAACAGTTTAACTTTGGTTATAGTTTTGAGGACATCCATCTCTGATATTTCGTCAAGGAAGAAAACAAAGCATTCATGCATATCCTCCTGAACATGGGCTATATTATTGAAGGTCAGGTTGTTTGATTGCTTAATTACCTTGAAGAGATGTTTTGGCATTTCTTGGAGGTGTTTGTCATGTACGGAGAGCACTGGAGCCATGGACGAACCAGCTGGACACCGGACACCATTTCTTGTACAGGGATGGGGAAAGGTAGGAAGCGAGGGAAACAAAATGCATTTCTGATTGGGACACTACATGGACAGCACGGGAGGTGACAAGCTCCCCAGGAGTAGAGAGGGCATTCCTAATAAAGTATAGGTTAGTCCATATATCTGGGTTTGTGTTCTTTATTCATCTCTGCTTACGGAACATAACAGCATCCACAGGTGATTTGATGTGAGAGGACTTAACACTGAAAATGTGAGTGTTGTAGGAGATTGCTGTTGAGGAAAGAAGACAACATTTCGACAGATTGGACTAGGATGTGGTCTCAATGCTGATTGAAATCACTGAGGAAGATGCTGGTCTCAAAAATTAACAGATGAGACATGATAAATTGCATGAATTCTTCTATAAATGTGTTATTTTTACCAGCGGGATGGTAAATGACATTTTGCCTGAACATAGATGCCTTTTGAGGAGATCTCCATTGACAGGTTTTGGAAGGAGTGATACTGAACAGCAGGACATTTTCTAAGCCTGCAGTGAAGAACTTAGGGGTCTGGATGGATGCTTCACTCAACTTTCAGACTCAAACTAAAAAGGTGGCGGGAAACTGCTTTGGTCTGTTGCATGGACTCAAACCCATCCTGGGTTTCTTTGATGCCCCTGTAGGCAGATCATCATCTAGGCGCTGATTATGTTAAGACTTGAATACGCCAGTTCTTTGTATCTGGGAGTTAACAAGTCAGAAATACAGAGGCTACAAAGAGTCCAGAATGCGGCCGCAAGATCCCTCCTCAGTCTGCGTAGAACCTGCTCAGTGACAAGTGCCATTCGCCGTCTCCACTGGTTACCAGTGGCTAGGCGAATCAAGTTCAAGGCACTCTGTACAGCCTTTAAAATCCTGAAATTGGCATCTCCAGAAATCCTGACCAACCTACTTTTACCCTACACCCACACGCGCCAGCTCCGTTCCATGGGACAATGCCTGGTAGGGGTCTCCCGCGTGAGAAGGGTTCACATCAGAGGCCGTTCCTTTCGGAACAGAGCTGCCATCCTTTGGAATTCTTTGCCGGCCCTCATCCGGGGGCTCACTAACTACCTCCAATTCAGGATAGCCATTACAACTTTTCTCTTCCCCACAACGTAGGCCTTCTTGCGCCCTTCCGCGCTTGGTCATCTCTCTGCTGTTCAGCGCTGGGACGCCTCTTTGCTGGGGCAGCTGTCGCGCTTTATAAAAACTCCCAACATAACATCACATAACTTGCTCTTTAAAACAGCTACTCCACCACCATGTCTGTTCTCTCACTCATACCAAATAATGGAATACTGCAGGGGAAGAAGGATGGTGAGTAATGTCCCAGTAAGGACAAGAATATAAAGGATGAAATTCCAAAATAGAGTCAAAGATCATAATTGCAATCATTGATAGCTGAACAGCAGTTGTGAAAGTTGCACTGAAGCAAGTATTGTCTTGTAATGGACAAAGAGTTACTTAGCTGATTGATAGGTATTGAAATTAGGTTTTCAGGTTCCTTTGGAGAGGAGAAGGTATGGGGTGGTCTTTGGTTTACGATAAACGGGAAGGGAGAGTTGGCTAGTGTTTGGCCACTCACCGATCTAGCATTAGGGTTACCTGGCCTCCATCAAGTTCACAGTGTTTCTAAATGTCAACAAGTTTGTGAAGTTTGCCATCTGTGAAGGAGAGTTGTGTTCTCCTGGGCAGGGTTCATGATGAATTTGTGGAATTCAATCTCGCTAGGGATTATTTATCAAGTCATTGTTGGGATGGGTAGATGGGGTGTGGACCAACTCAGATAACGTTTTCATTTTCTCAGTCAGTTTGGCCAAGGTGGACAGTATATCTGGATGGGGAGACAAGTGTAGTTCTTGGACATGAGACTTGGACTGTCCCATCAGGCTGAAGGTCAACTCTGGGAGATGGGACTTGGATTGTCCTAATGCATTATGAAATTAACATGGTGCTCTAGAGATGAATATAAGTTGTATGGTACCAGAGGAATGAGCAGGAGAGAAAAGTTTTTTGGGGCCTGAATGTTGGAATGTGATGGGAGGTTTGGAGGGAGATAGAGGGGGTCTGAAAAGAGAGGACATTGGAGGGTTGTAAGATTATAAGCAAAGAGAGAAACTTCTAAGGAAGGGGTAAGGAGGCACTAGCGAATACAATAACAAGGTGTGAGGTTTGGAGGTGAGATGAAGTCTTGATAGTGAAAAACTGGAGGGGTGTTGTGTAAGGAAGGATAGGAAAATAGGGGGAATTGTTGGAGTGTGAGCATGGGTTTCTTAACGTTTTCCTACATTTCTTATTGCGGAGATGGCACTAGAATTTGCTGGTGCTAGGGAGCAGGGTTTTACCACGTTTCAGTGTGTGTTACCATGCATTGTTTTGTCATGGAAACACCATATTCCCCTACAACGGAGAAAACAGTGAGATGTCTGCAAACCAGTTACAGCATATTAAACACAATTAAAATGAATTTACGACCATTTCCAAATTGAGGGCCAGAAGCTCAAAGCTTAGAGTACCCAACTGGAACTATATATCAAAAGACGCCACGGTGGGGCGAGTTACCTGTTGTTGCATTCGCCAGTGATGGTTCTGAATCGACTGTTCGGACACGGTTTGGGCATTGACTGATAAGCGCATCCAGAGACCTTGGAGACTGTGTGAAGCTGTTCAGCAGTGAGTATATCTGCAAAAGGTTCCAAAGAAAGTCATGTCACATCAATGCTAATCCTTCCAACCCCTCTATTACGGGCTAGATTTTTTCCAACTCTTAATACATTTGCTGCAACCCTTCCAATACTTCACTTGTTTAGCTTTTTACCATGCTTGACTAATCCATGTACTTTAATCAGAATTAATTTTCCCGAAGAATCTTTTGTTGGTCATGTTGAGCTGTTCACTAGTGAAATCAAATTGTTCATATTTCTAAGTAATAGTCTTGCCTTCTTAGGTATAAAATGTAGAAAGTGCTTCTTGTGACACGAGGCAGAACAATGCACTGTACGAACAGAATTCAAAATATCAGTCAAAGGATATATTTGATAACCAAATGGAAATGATCACCCAACCTAATAACTTCCGGGAGTAAAATTAAGTACATTTGTAATTAAAAAAGCTAAAAAATAAAATAAGGCCACAATAAAACAAAGGGGAATATTCAGTAGACAATAATACTTCAAGAAGAGGACATGTGACGATAGAAAACCTATGTAACCAATGAGAAGAGCTGTTAGTGCTTTTGAAAAACAAATGACTCGGGCGAGCATGGGATTTTAAATGACGAAAAAATCAAAAGATGTAGTGCAACATCAGACCGAGCGTCATGTGAAACCGTTGTCTATTGAAATGGTGGTCTGTCAACACAATATGTGTGCTTACTCGTACTGTTGTGCCTCGAGAGCACCAAACCAGACTTCGGGTCTACGTGCCAAGTCGTTCCAGCTTTCATCTGAAAAGTAAAGTTTTACGTCGGTACAGTGTCTTCCACCCCCGCCACCGCCTTCCTCTTCCAACACTTCCTAAAGAGTGGCAAAGGAGCATGGGGGGAACCAGGCTTTCAGGAGTCATGGTCGGTTTTTGTGGCCAGGTCTCTAAGTTGGGAAGTTCCACTGTGTGACTTACAGGCTTTGGTCGTCAAGTAGTGGACTTGGGTTTCTCTCTGCTCATGTAGTACTGGGCCTTCTCTGCTTGAATACACTCTGAACATTCTCTCACTGGTTATTCCGTGGTTGTATTGGGCATTCAGGATTGGACGGGTCAGAAAATAGGCCCGGAAAACTCAAAAAGTGGCCCATGTTTTCAAATTGGGGCAATGTTTTTGACTTGTAAAGACACACTGTATAGGTGTTTTGCAAGGTATGGAAGTGTGCATAGATTTGAGCTTACTGCAGGCAATGTTTGTTTTAATATCAGGGAAATCAAAAGTAAACACCAGCCCAGCAGACCATAAAGCAGGGCCAAAAACACGGCCCACACACTGACCTGTCAGAATAGCCCGTCGGGCACTACCTGACTGCCCTCCAGGCCAGTCAAACCCTGTGTGCATCCTCTGGTGATTACTCTCCGAAAGGTCTCTCATTGGTTGCAATGCATAGTCTCTTGCTAGCTTTGCTGAACATTATCTAATGGGCACTACTGAACAACATTTCATTGGTTGTACTAAACAGTTCATCAATGTGATGGGTCCTCGTGCTGGCTAGTGCATTCTGTGGGATTCTCCTCATGCGTCCCCTGCGTGGAACACGGAATGCCTGTGCTCTGGCAGTTGCTGCCGGGGAGCTGTAGAAGTCGGCTGGATTAAAGGTGACCTTAACCTACCTGGGCTTTGTCATCCTTTCACAATGGTTGTACTGAGCCCACTCTGGTCGGTTAAACTGATCAGAATCTCAATGGTTGTATTGAGCATCATCCGGCTGAATACCCTGTGAAGAGTCTTTCATCGGTTGCAATGGACAGTCTCCTGCCAACTGTACTGAATATTATCGGATAAGCAATACTGAAAAGTCTCTTAGTGGTTATACTAATCAGTCTGTCAATGGCTGTACTGTGCCCGCTTTGGTTGGTTAGAGTGACAGACTATCAGTGGGTGCATTGTGCTTCCTCCTTCTGGATGCCCTCTGAACAGTCTCTCATTGGTTGCAATGAACAATCTCCTGCTAGATGTACTGAATAATATCTGATAGCCATAATGAACAGTTGCATTCTGGTTACACTAAACAGTCTGCCAGTGGCTGTACTGGGCCCTCTCTGGTTGGTTAGACTGAGCAGCACTTTGCTAGTTGCTAGTTAGTGAACAGTCACATCCCATGGCTATTCATCAGTCTCTTACCTGTGATATTGAAGGGCCTCTGGTAGGAGTCCTTCACTCTTTCCTTCAACAACTGGAAGGTGGTCTCCATATAATCAGCTGCCCGGATGACAGTCCTGCTGCCTGCCTTCGGCTGCTTGAAGAAAAACATGATGTCCCCAGGCGAGAGGCTCTCCTGCTTCAGTTTGTTCTTTACACTGGGAGGAAAAATATAATTTATGTCTGGTCAATTTGTTGTGCCTTTAAGTTTCAGTTTGATTCGTCAATTGCCAGTGCTGCAAATGAAGACATTGATCTACACACAGATCACAAGCAGCACCGCAGCAATGCAAGCCCCGTGGCTGAGGACTGGACCTACATGTCTTAAAGTTCTGATTCACTTTTATGGTTATCAAAGTAAGAGAGATCGTTATAGTGTCAAACTGTAAGAGAGATCCTTGTGGTGTAGTGATCATGGATGCTCACGGATCCATTTATTCATACATCCAAAAGTCTTGTCCATATAATTAACTGACAAAGATAGATCAAAGAATATCTCCCAGTAGAAATAAATACATGGTCATGTCTTACTTTGTGATTAATTATGTCATTTTACTTATCCGATGCCCACACTCATAACATCCTCAGAATGTAGAGGAACAATATCTACATCTTTCCTTCTTGGTTACTATGTCTGGTTATGAATGGTAGAACATGTTCCTCTTTACTTTATATAGATACACCTACAAAGAGTCCCTCACTATAGTTACTCTTCTTATTGTTAGATTTGAATCTAACGCGGGGATCCCTTATTCCCTTATTTAATGAAATTAACTTCTCCAGAAGAAGGTATTCCTTGCATGACTCAGCTCTCCATTAGGACAACTCATCAAATTGTTAGCTCAGATGGTAGGATCTTGCAGGCGAAATGTAATCTAAAAACATTAGAATTTCTAATGGCCTAAGAGTCTACACATTCTTAACCAGTTTATGATTAATGACCCTAAGAGCCCTTAAATAATCCTTCAGTTACTCTCCATTGGAATCTAATATTATGAGCAGATCATCTCTGTATTCGAGTCACAGAACTATTTCACTAAACAACTTTTCTAGTTGGTTTCTATAGACTACCATCCTTCTCAGTATCTCTTTAGTACAGTGGAGTAGTCGATACTAAAACCAACTTTGAGTCCTCGTAAACCCTGATTTGTGCACACACAGGAGTTTGCATTTGAATTCCAGGTTTTGCAATAATTACCAATCCTACTTATTTTTGCTCGCACTAATTTGTACAGATAAAACCTTAGAGGAATCTGTCGGGCAATAGCAGCAAACCCCAATAATTCACCCCTAGAAAAGAGGGCAACCCACTAAATTAATATGTTGTCCTCCATATCGCACAATAAACTATTGCTACCAAGGAGATCAGTTGTTACGAGGTGTGATATTGCTGTACCATTCTGATTTCCACACTTCAGAGTAAGGGTAACATGGTATCACTCCATGTTTTGGCCTTCTCTGTGTCGTCCAAACTCAGAATGTGTAATTTTGTTACTCCACTAATTCACCCAGGTTTTACCTGGGGTAAAAATCATGTGGGTAATTACAGTAAAACTCTGAATTCCAATTTGGTATAAAGTGTCCACTCATGATGATGCCCAAAGCAGGTCCTGTCTTGAAATAACTCAGTGTTAGTTGCTAAATCTTGCAACAGTTGCAAAGTTGACCGCAGGCAAAAGATGTTTATGTGGGATCTGCTTTGGCGTGAGCAATGAGGTGTGTTATTGGTCGGTAGCAAGACGTAAAGTATACTAAGGGTGGCCAGGCAGATGTTTGCAATTCATGCAGATAGCCACAGTTTGAATAGTTGTGCAGTGCTCGTGGATGCAGTCCTTAAATAATAGCCCTGTCTAGCAAGGCCAATAGTACAGCAAGCTACCGCACATATACAGAAAAGGTATAGTGAGAGCAGCAGCGGTGCATGCTTCATCAGCGGATAGAGGAACGGTGCAGCACACATGCCAGTGGTGGAGAAAACTATCCCACATACACAGACCAGACATAGCATTGGCAGCAGTGGTGCATGCTTTACCAGCAGATAGAGGATCACCACCTTGATGTGGTCAGGGGGCTTGCGTGTCTCAGTGATCCAGAGAGCTATACTGATGAGTGCTTAGTCTCCTGGCAGGGTCATCCAAAATGTACAGGCCAAAGAGTAGTGTCTAGATGAAGCACATTCCACTGGTCCTCCAAGTTGAGGGTTGGTGACAAGGCTAACAACCTTGTCCCATAAAAACACATTTGCTACAGTAACAGCAGCAAGAACAGAGTCTCTGCAAGAGGCATGCATGATTGGCAGTATTCATAACCGCAATGATACTACTTACAGAATGACAGACTCATGACAGCCAGGTTAAAATGCCGACACATCAACATCACCTATATCCAGTCCTATCTTCCAACAAACGATGCAGAGGAAACAGTCAAGGATATATTCTACCAAAAGCTTCAAGCTGAGCTTGAAGCCATCCCGATCAACGACCTGAAGATTGTGATGGGAGATTTGAAAGCTTAAGCGGCAAATTACAACACAATTCATTACAGAGCCATGGGAAAGAAGGTTGTGGAAAAATGAATGACAATGGAGACATTTTGGGGGAATTTTGTGTCACTAATGATCTAGTCATAGAAGTCACTCTTCCCATCCCGTGATATGAAATAACTAAGGGCCAGATGTAGGTAACTTCCATTTAGCGAGTCCTTAATAGCGATTTTTACCGAATCGCTATTAAGGACTCGCTAAATGGAATGTAGGTAGGAATCGCTAAAATATTAGCGATTCCTAAACATTCCTTAATAACGAAACGGTAATTAAGATTCGTTAATAAGGAATACCTAGCCATTCATTCCTATGGGATAGGAGGCCCATAGGAATGAATGGGAAGAGATTCACTATTAGCGATTCAGTATTACCGAATCGCAAATAGCGGGAGCTATTTCAAGGGTGCCAGGGTGTCCAAAGGACACACCTGTTGCACCCCAGAAATGTGCATGTGTGCACATGTGGCGCACATACATGCCCCAAGGGCATGGATGTGTGCCACATGGCACATTTAAAAAAGCATAAAAGTGCTTTTTTAAAGGAAATCGTTACTTACCACCCACTTGAAGTTGGTGATAATTAGCGATTCCTTAAGGCCGAAATGCACTATTTTTAGTGCTACGTACATTCCATTTAAGGAATCGGTAGTTCCGATTCCTTAAAGGCAAGAGCAAAAAAAGGAATCGCTATTTTGCGATTCCTTATTTTGCAAGTAGGTTTCAACTTACCTACATTGCACTCAGCCAAATTCTGCGAATTTCTGCGTTACCGCTCGGTATTTGGCCACCTACATCTGGCCCTAAATTAGTTCTCACACAGTGGCAGAGACAGAAAACAGATTGACCACATGATTAGAGGCATATGGAACCACTCACTGCAAGATGTCAGAGTGAGTAGAGGGTCAGAAGTCGGCAGTGATCACCATCTCACGACCACTCTTGAAGAGCGGATACTCAGAAAAACACAATGCAAAACATGAGAATCACAGCACTTCAATGAAGCAAAATTACAGGACTGAGAAGACATTCATCTTACAAATCAAAAACAGGTTCTAACTCCTGGCAGACATGGAAGATCAATGTGAGCCAGCTGAAGATGCAGTCAACAAGAAATGGGAACAGGTCTCTTTAATATATTTGAAGAGCAGTGAAACATGCCTGATAACCAAGCCAAGAAAGAGGGAAGGAAGAATATTTCATAGCACATGGCGAGCTATTGAAGGCAGGAGAGCAGAAAAAAAGAAACTCATGGAGGCCTAATCTGAAAAGCTGCAGGAGAAGTACAAGCAACAGTGCATAGTAGCAAACAGAGCAGTCGAAAGAATGACATAGGTAGATAAGTGAGCACCCATAAATAAACTTGCCAACCAAGCAGAGCAGGCAGCCTGTAGAGGAGAAGACGGAAGGTCTTCAAGATCACAGGGACAGTCAATGGTAGATCTCATGCAACATGCAGCACCTCTATCATGGATAAGCAAGGCAGACTACTTACAAGAGAAAAAGAGCAGAAAGCTGGGCAGTTCAAAGAGGTCTTGAACAGACTGGTACCAACAAGCAAAGGAGATAACCAAGAAGCAGAGGCTGACATGGATGTAAACACCGCCACACCAACCAAATAAGAGATTATCACTGCCATCCGATCTCTCATGTAGGAAAAGCTCCTAGCCAAGACAACTTGAATGCAGAAATGTTCAAAGCAGACACTGAAACATCAACCAAGATCCTCCAGCCAGTGTTTTCATCAGTTTGGGAGGGAAAGTTCGTACCAGATGACTGGAACCAAGGCATCATCATTGAGTTTCCAAGGAAGGGAGATTGTTCAAATGTAACAACTGCCGTGGAATCACCCTCCTGTTAATCCCGACTAAAATCATAGTGAAAATCATCATACAACGTGTTTTCTGGTGTTGTGGACAAAAAGTCCAAAGTCTAAAGAATAGGCTGGGTTTTGCAAGGGCAGGGGGTGTGATTCAGATCCTTACTCTACGCAACATCAGGGAGCAGTTCACAGAATGGCAGCGTCAACTTCATTGACTTTGAGAAAGCCTTTAACAGTATGCACTGTGACAGCCGCTGGCATATACTGAGAGCCTATAGCATACTGCAGCAGATAATTCTCCCGAAGACCTTCTATGATAATTTTACCTGCAAGGTAGGAGACGGTATAGCTTTAAAGTCAAGACTAGTATGAGATAGGGATGCGTGATAGCAGCATTGTTCTTCAACCTAGTAATCAATGGAGTGATGTGACGCACAATAGAAGATGAACCCATAGGCATTAGTTGGATCTAATTCTCTACACTGAGGACCTTGACTAGGTGAGTGACCTAGCTTACTCTTGCACACTTACCAGCATATGCTGAAAAAGGCATCTCGCTTCAACATCTACACCCAGCAAGTAGGCCGGAAGATCAACCATGAAGAAATCAGAGGTCATGCCATTCAATATTCCAAACTCTTCACTAATCAAGGTGGAATGTTGAGGACCTAGCCAAGCCTGAGCAGTTCACCTACCCAGACAGTACTATCAGACATGATGGAGGGGCGAGCAATGACATCAAGAGGAGACTGAACTAGGCCAAGGATGCCTTTGTGATGCTGATCAATATTTAGAGGTAATCTCTTTACAGGTGAGGTTTTAGCAGAGCTGTGTCCTGTCCATAGTCTTTTGTAGATCAGAATGCTGATGGATGACTAAAAACAACATCACCAAAATGTCAGACTTCCATATCAGTTACCAGTAGCCTGTGTGCACTTTCTGCCCACAAACCATCTCCCATCAGGAACTGCTCAGCAGGTGCAAGCAAGAGAGCATGAGCACCATCACAATGAGAAAATGATGGAGATGGATAGGACACACCATCAGAAGAAAACAAGAATCCATCACAAGAACAGCTCTTCAAACATGGGGAAGGTCATTGAGCTGCCTCATGTACACAGGGCAAATGTAGGACCTGATTTACAGTTTGGCAGTGGATTACTCTGTAACAAACGCAACAGCTATCCTGTACACCTTATTACAAGTACCAAAGGACATACTGCACTTGTAATAGGGCATACAGGATATACATCATATTTGGGACAGAATACCTCTAAATCAGGCCCATAGTATAGACAATAGTGGTGCATTTTTCACTGTCCGAGATAGGAGAGTTGTGACATACATGGCCACTGTAGACTAATGTACCCCACGTAAACAGGACATAGTATCAATAGCACTGGTATATGCTTCACCAGCAGATAAAAGAGAGGGCAGCCATAAACTATCCACATACACAGGACGGTGGGGAAAGGTGCAGCATACATCAGCAGGGCAGTACTACCTATCACATATACACAGGACAGGCAAAGCCAGGGCAGGAGGCATGCATGCTTCAGCAGCAGATAAAGGAAAGGGGCAGTGTTAAATGACACATGTGCACAGCACATAGAGGAGAGATGGCGCACAGGCAGAATAGTGACCAGCAGCAGCGCATTATTCAGCAGCACATAATGGTGAGTGGCACATCTGGCAGCGGTATCGTAAGCTACCCCACATACACTGGACAGGAATAGACAAGGCAGTAGCAGTGCATGACACGTCAGCACACAGTGCAGAGGTGCGGCACACAAGGGCAACGATAGCGCAAGCTCAAAGAAGACACAGTGTGGGCAGAAAAGGTGCATGATTTGACAGCAGATGGGGGAGCAGTGCAGCACACAAAGTCACTGGAGGAGCAAGCTACTTCACATACATAGAACAGGCATAGTATGGGTAATAGTGGTGAATATTTCAGCAACACATGAAGTAGAGGGGCAGCACATGCAGGAACAGGAACATTTTATGAGTATAGCATGGACAGAGGCGGTGCAATATTAAGTTCACCAACACAGCTGGATTTGCCCACAGCCGGCGGATTTAGCCCATTCAATGGCCCTAGTTTAAGGACACACACACAAACAAAGACAGACACACACAAGCAACATATTCATGGAGGGTGGACAACTGCACCTCTCAGCACACAGGCAGCAGCAGACGTGCTGCCCGACACTACTGTCATTGGAGCTGTGACTGGAGGGAGGAGTGTTGACCGATGAGCAAGGGAGATGGAGGGGTGGATGGAGGTTTGAAATAGCAGAAGGGACTTTGCTGTTTCAATACCCATAGAATATTGCCTGAGACATTCCATTGTGTATTTTTCGGGGTGCAGAAGGAACCAACCCAATAGTTTGCCATCAAGTTGGGTATCTTTTATTATAAGCATGGATTGTAGTGGCAGTAGTACTAATAGAAGCAGCAATAGTAGTATTAATAGTAGTAGTTGTTATTACAGAATATGTTGAGACCACAATTTTAGGATTTCAAGGTGCCGAAGCGGGGCAGGGGGCAGCATTCAGACAGATGTTGCATGGAATAGTGGAGACGCTGAGCTCAGACCATGGTCTGATAGAGAAGTGTTGTGATGAGAGTTCCTGCCATGATGGGGACTCAGGAGGGGAAGTGTGAAGGAGTATAGCTCACAGAGAGATGGCATCTCTGAAGGGTGAGAGGCAGATTTTAGTTAGGGATATTAGCTCTAAGGGGTACAAGGAACCAGAGGTCAAGCAGAGATGAAAGCGTTGAACTGGATGTGTGAGAGAGTAGAGTTCCTAAAGAGATTGCAACTTTAGAGGTGATGTGTGAGGGAGCAAAGTTCTGGAGGAACAGCAGCTCAGAAGCTGATGGTGTGAGGGAGCAGAGCTCAAGAACTGATGCCATCACTGAAAGAGATGTGTGAGGGAGCAGAGGTGAGGGAGTTCTTGTATCTTGAAAGTAGTAATTCAGGAGGTCGGAAATGAGAGAGAAGAGATCCCAGAGATATGGAATGCCTTAAGGCAAAGTGCGAGGGAGCAGAGTTCAAGCAGATGGTAGCCCTGAAGGAGATGAGTGAGGGAACATCTCTTGGGCACTGACATGGAATGTGTGACGGACCAGATCTCAGGCAGGGATGGCCTCTTTGAAAAGGCTGTATGAGGAAGTAAAGGTGAAGCAGAGATAGCTTTGATGGGGGGGCATGTGGAGCAGAACTCTATTAGTGCTGGCACATTGGGAGAGGAAGCAAATGTGGCAGAGCTCAAGTAGTGATGATATCTCTAAAGGGGAATCCTCTCTAAAGGGGGATGTGTGAGGATGCGGGATCTAGCAGTGAAGGCACAGCGAAGAAGACACAACAGGAAGTGAAGCTCAAAGGGGTTGAGGATCTCAATCGGTGGAAATTGGAGCTGAGGTTGTGAAGTTATGGTAATCCCGCTGGAGGAATGATTAATTCAGCAGTGATGTAAATTGCAAAGGGCCGAGTAAGAATATGGGCAGTTATGGCTGCTCTAAAAAGTGGGTCAGAGTTTGAGCAATGATAGAATTTCTGGCAGTGATCTATGGTGAATTCTCTTTTCACTCTAACAGTGAATGCAGCTCTGGACTGGGAAACAATCGAGATTAGAGGCATGGCAGTGCAGGTATACACTTTGCGGGGTGCAGGTTATAGGTCTGAAAGAGCATGTTGGGTTGGGGTGGCAACTCTAAACGTGCAGGAGAGCTGCCGAAGGCCGGGCAGTGATGGCAGCTCTGGGTGTACTGGTCAGAGAACATCAGTAACCAGAAGATAGGAAGTGATTGCAGCTTTGATGGTGAAAGGTGCGGTTCAGCGATAGAATAAGGGGCTCTGAAGGGACAAGCAAACATTGAAGTCAGGTAGATGAGGAGAGAGATTCTGCACCTGATAAGTGTTTTACACACCCTGCCATTCCCGCACTGGAGGAGTCATTTCCCTATAAAGATAACCCAGTAATGCCCAAACCTTCAGACTCACCTTTGGCGCGTGTGCTTGTAGGCGGCATCCACCAGGTGCTTGGCTTCTTCAGCACATTTCAGAATGAAGGAAGTCTCCAGCTCTTCCCGCCCATCTGTAAAGAGGAAACACACATTGAAACACAAAACAGTGATATTTACAAAAAGAGACTGCATTTTGACACTGATCTGCCAGTGCTGCTATGAAAACTATCAGTACCGACCTTATTGTATCCGCAGAATTTGGCGTTTTCAAGAGGTTTTCTGACTAAGTTACTGTGGAATTCTATACCCTAAAGTGAGGGAATACACCTGTCCTGTGTATCATTAAATGTATCCATAGTTCCCTGAAGCATGAACATTTTGAAATCAAGGTGCGAGGAAGGATAGGGTAAGAAAGGGAGAATTAAAGAAACAAAGCAAAGAGCAAAGCCAGGGGAAAAGTCAAAAAAGGAAAAGACAGTGTGAAAACAGGGAAAGGTAAAAAAAAACGTTAGTACAAATAACAGAAGAGAAGACGGCAAAGGTACACAGAGACAATTGGAAAAAGATTAAAGAAAACACGAACAAAGGGAATATGAGACAAAGACAGCGGATTTGTAACAAGCATTGACAAAGCTAACAGATCTCGCTTTTTTAAACCGGATTGGAAAAACCAATTCATCTGGTTGTAACTAAAAATGAGCTTTGCTAATGTGTGTTACTAGAAATGTTTCCAATCAGACATAAGACCTTTCTGTAACAGGCTGCAGTATCTTAAAGTCTTCTAATCACTTGAGTCAGACATAAATTCTTTCTGTAGTGAATTTAATGAATTCGGAAACAAATTCCGTTTCTCTATCAGACTGCAGTACCTTTGGTCGCTACTAGAGGTCACTGTAGTCAGAAACAGATCTTTTCTCTAGCAGGCTTCAATAATGCAGGTTTTTACTTAAGATTGCACTGCTGTAGCTTGGGTTGCTAACAGAGGTCCTGGAGTCCCAAGCAAATTCTTACTGTAGCAGGTGCAGTAATTTAGGTTGTTTCTAGAGGTTCTGGAGTCGAACAGAAATAGTTTTCTGTGGCAAATTGCAGTATCTTAGGTCGTAACACGAGGTCCCTAGAGTCCTCCTTTTCTGGAGTAGGTTGCAATACCCGAAGAACCATGCAAAAGTGGCCACTGTGTTCACATATTTATCATGACTCAGAGCACTCATGAGCTATGATGCACTAGCTTTAATTTACTGTTACAACATGGCTGACAGCCTTTAAGAATGGTACAGGTAAAAAAAATAGGGAGTGGGATGGGGAGAGGCAGAGAACACCAGGTAACAATGGATGAGCAGTGACGGGAGACTGAGCAGATAGGTAGAGAGCTGGGGCCAATGTGTGTGTGTGTGTGTGTGTGTGTGTGTGTGTGTGTGTGTGTGTGTGTGCATGGAACTACTTTTAAGGATGCTTCCATCCATGATAGGCCAAGGACAGATACCACCACTGATGGACACTCCTGTTGGGAAACAGCCTTTACAATGCGGCATTTACCATGCAATGCCTTTACCACACATCCTTTACCACGCAATATATATATATATCAGGTAAGTATATAAGCCACAAAACATGCCAATCTTACCATGGGGCACTGGGAGGCTGAGACAGTTTGAGTTGACACGAATGCAGAGGCTCTAAAAAAGTGATTTTATGGCTATGCCTCATTGCTGATTTGTTTATAATTTAGGAAGATGAAAAAGAAGAGCTGGAAAACCTTTTTTAAATCCCTTGACAACAATCTTCAGAAGCTCAAATTTACTTATGAAATCAGTAACAGCAATATTGATTTTCTAGACATTGGCCTTTACATTGAGAACAACAAGAGCTGTACAAAAATACATAGGAAGCCAATTAGGTGCAATCACATTCTTTTAGCAAGTAGTGCACATCCAAATGCCCTAAAATGGAGTGTGCCTTATGGGCAATTTTTAAGAGCAAGAAGAAACTGTTCTGAGTACAAGGATGATTTTGAGACCCAAGTACAGGAGATGTATCAGAGATTTAGGAGACGAGGCTATCTCATTACAGTGCTAAAAGATGTGATGATAAGAGCTAGGAAAAAGAACAGGGGGGACCTATTGATCCCCAAGAAAGTGGAATCCCCGACAGAAGAAATAGCCATCAGGTAAATCATAGGCTTCAACAATTCATATAAGGAAATCAAGACCTCGATTAGAAATAGTTGGAGCATTTTGAAGAAAGATGAAGAACTGAGACCACACTTATTAGACTATCCAAACATCACTTGTTGAAAAACATCACAATTATGTGATATTCAGATTCAGAGTTTCATGACCAATCAAAGAAATGAGTCAACTAATTGGTTATTGTCTAAAAAAACAGGCTTCTATAAGTTTCAGGAGTGTTAAAGCCTATGCTGTGGGTGATAATTGAACCGCATTTGTATTGTCAGATGGAAATATTAAAAAGATCAAAGAATGCATATATTGTGAAACCACACGTGTTGTGTATGTGCTGGAATAGAGCTGCGGCAATAAATACGTAGGTAAAACTTCGCATACTCCAGCACCTACGAGCAGTCTCCAATAAGGACTTCACATATGTGATTACGAAACATATTTGGGAAGAACATAAAGATGATAGAAGCAATCTATGCTTTTATGGAATTCAACGTATTTCAGCCAACCCCAGAGGAGGTGATCTTGAACTGTCCTTGATCTGTACAAGAGCATTAGTTTAAAACATAGTCTCTGTATCTAACCGTTTTTTGGAGGAATGTCATGGTGATATGAGCATTTGCATACATGTGTTTCTCCTAGCACCTGATGACCTAAGCAAGATGCACACTACTACCTCAGTCATATACATTATTTTTTTTTGGTCATTGTTCTATTCCTTTCCTCTTCTCATTTCTTCCTTTCCTCCCCGTCCCCAATAGTTGACACCGTGGTTTGATTAAACAACAGATTAGTCACTCTCAAAGAGATGGTTAGGTATACATGCGATATATGTTTTTTAATTTCATGGTTGATTCACTGCCAGTGTGGAGGGAACCCTACCTTGTGTTTAACTGTCTTGATCCAACTGGTATTTTAATTTGGCTACTGTCAGAACCTTAGGGTAGACAAATGTCTTTGTTTACATTTTGACAATGTTTACATACACTTGATAAGCACTTTACTTTAAATGTTTACATAAATCTTCCAGATTGAGCTTCTCTAAAAATGTTTATCAATCTGTTTTGGAATTGTAGATCTACTGTAATTACCATGTATTTTATGCAATAGGGTTTTATAGGACTGCAATCTACTGTTTACATCTTGACAATGTTTACATGAAACACAAAAAGCACTTTACTTTGGATACTGCGCTATCATTTGAAGAGTATGCTAATTTATAAATCAATTGAAAGAAATATTCCTTTATTCAGAGTTATCTCTCGATTTTTAACTAAAGTTTATTGTTTACATCTAATCAAGCTCATCTAAAGTACACAAGCACTTTTATGTATATATATTTATATATGGTGATTGTATGGTTATTTACAGTTAATATATATCTTTTTGGACATTGCTCTCTCTTCCCCATTAGATGTAGTTGCTTTAATTTTGTGATAAAAGTGTCATTTAGGTTGTGTGTAAGCATATTGAAATGATAATACATGAATGTTTATTGAATATGGTTAGCACTGATAGCACTTTATTCTCATGCAGGCCATTTAATCCTATGCAAAAGACAACATTTGGCTGCATGTAACATCTGTAATAACATGAACTGGATCGATACCCTGGGTTGATCAAGCTAGTCTGCTCAGCACTTATAACATAAGTAATCCTTTGTCCAGCTGTATTTTAAATTGTAAATTGTTGACTTAAGATTGAAAGCATCGGTCAATGACATTATGTTATGAAACCAAGAAGGTATTGTGTATTAGATGTTGGATACTTCACCAGGTCGAAAGGATCTCAATTTTAACATGTCTAATGTTTCAACAGATATATTTTTTTATAAGGAATAAAATATGTATGAAGACAATTTCTCAGATTCATGTTACTGTGAATGAGTGCAAAATGGTGGCCGTAATTTGCCTCAGAAAGAAGCTGTTCATTGGTCTAGTTCCTTACTAACTAAAATCTATTTTATTTGGTTGGTGATAGACACTCTAGCTACACAACTCTATTGGTATGGGTGTGTCAATGGTTTTGAGAATGGTAGTGTGGAAGTTGGAGTGGGTATATGAAAGGTTATATTGGCGTGCAATTGGGTCAGAGATTCTGTGGATGATGTCAGCAGTGATGTCATCAGTTATGTCACGGACCATGTCATCAGTGATGTAATATGTGAGGTTATAAGCAGTGCATTGCGGTAGCATGAGTTATAGTTACCTCAGCTAACTAAAACTGCTGAATTTCTCTGGTTTTGTATGAGTAAAATGTCAGCCTAACTCTAACGTCCCTGTAACCTTTGGGGGGGTTTTCAGTGAATTTCTAAGGTTTTTTAAAATTCGTTTCCTAACTATAATGTCCCTGTAACCTTTGTTTTTTTCAGTGAATATACTTACATTTAGTTGTACAGGCATGCATGGTGAAGGCATATGTGTAGTAAAGACTTATGAGGTAAAGGCATTGCATTGTAAAGAATGCATGGTAAATCCATGCGTGGAAAAGGCATGCATTGTTCCATCTGGCATCCCTCCTGTTAGCCAAAGCCTAAAACCCACTGAACCACATTAGCCAATGGGTGAAATTGGCTGTTCAGAATACCCTGTCTGTATATGTATGTTTTGTGTTGTGTTTTGTATTGTTGGTTGTGTGTGACAATAGCTCTCACCTTACAGCAAAAGCTGTCTGTAGGCACCACTTGTTCACCGGTGAGATAACATGATAGCTTTCTCTTCCTCACATAATGGATCTGTGCACTGCAGTGTGCAACAAGTCCTGGTGAACACTGAATCCAAACTTGCATTGTTGTGTGCAGTACCTCCAAGTGTGCTCTTTGTGCTATACCTCATTGACTGCATACTGTCTGCAATACAACCGGCTATGCATTAACATGTGCAATACCTCTGAGTGTGCTTTGCTGTGTGCAATGCCTGAGTGTACACTTTGTGCAATACCCTCTAGAACTAGGTCGGAATGGCCTATCTATAGGGCAATCTGGCATTGCCAGAAGGGCTGGTCTAACAGGTCAGGGTGTGGGCCGATTTTGGGCTGTTTATGGACCTGTTTTATGGTCTGTTGATGAGTCGGTTTTTACTGTTGATTTGCCTGACGTTACCACAACCATTGCCTGCAATGAAAACACGTACATGAAGTATCCCGTGAAACACCTACACAGCATGTCTTTAAAAGTTCAAATCCCCAACCCCTGATTTGCAACTGTGGGTATAATTTTTTTTGCTATTGTATTGGTTTATTGGGGACACTTTTATTTTAGTGCCCGGGCTTCGTATATGTATGTTCATTGTGGAATACCTGCAAAGATGCTTTGTTGTGTGCAGTGCTTCAGAGTGTGCCTTTTGCACAATACCTCTTAGAGAGCACTGCTGTGCGCAATACTTAAAAGTGTTCTCTTTGCACAATACCTCCTAGAGAGCACTGCTGTGTGCAATACTTAAAAGTGTGCTCTTTGCACAATACCTCCTAGAGAGCACTGCTGTGTGCAATACTTTAAAAGTGTGCTCTTTGCACAATACCTCCTAGAGAGCACTGCTGTGTGCAGTACTTACAAGTGTGCTCTTTGCACAATACCTCCTAGAGAGCACTGCTGTGTGCAATACTTAAAAGTGTGCTCTTTGCACAATACCTCCTAGAGAGCACTGCTGTGTGCAATACTTAAAAGTGTGCTCTTTGTACAATACCTCCTAGAGAGCACTGCTGTGTGCAGTACTTAAAAGTGTGCTCTTTGCACAATACCTCCTAGAGAGCACTGCTGTGTGCAATACTTAAAAGTGTGCTCTTTGCACAATACCTCCTAGAGAGCACTGCTGTGTGCAATACTTAAAAGTGTGTTCTTTGCACAATACCTCCTAGAGAGCACTGCTGTGTGCAATACTTAAAAGTGTGTTCTTTGCACAATACCTCCTAGAGGGCACTGCTGTGTGCAATACTTAAAAGTGTGTTCTTTGCACAATACCTCCTAGAGGGCACTGCTGTGTGCAATACTTAAAGGTGTGCTCTTTGCACAATACCTCCTAGAGAGCACTGCTGTGTGCAATACTTAAAAGTGTGCTCTTTGCACAATACCTCCTAGAGAGCACTGCTGTGTGCAATACTTAAAAGTGTGTTCTTTGCACAATACCTCCTAGAGAGCACTGCTGTGTGCAATACTTAAAAGTGTGTTCTTTGCACAATACCTCCTAGAGGGCACTGCTGTGTGCAGTACTTAAAAGTGTGCTCTTTGCACAATACCTCCTAGAGAGCACTGCTGTGTGCAATACTTAAACGTGTGTTCTTTGCACAATACCTCCTAGAGGGCACTGCTGTGTGCAGTACTTAAAAGTGTGCTCTTTGCACAATACCTCCTAGAGAGCACTGCTGTGTGCAATACTTAAAAGTGTGCTCTTTGCACAATACCTCCTTGAGAGCACTGCTGTGTGCAGTATTTAAGAGTGTGCTCTTTGCACAATACCTCCTAGAGGGCACTGCTGTGTGCAGTACTTAAAAGTGTGCTCTTTGCACAATACCTCCTAGAGAGCACTGCTGTGTGCAATACTTAAGAGTGCGCTCTTTGCACAATACCTCCTAGAGAGCACTGCTGTGTGCAATACTTAAGAGTGTGTCCTTTCACAATACCTCCTAGAGAGCACTGCTGTGTGCAATACTTAAGAGTGTGTCCTTTCACAATACCTCCTAGAGAGCACTGCTGTGTGCAATACTTAAGAGTGTGTCCTTTCACAATACCTCCTAGAGAGCACTGCTAAGAGTGTGCTCTTTGCATGGCACCTTCCACACAGCATTGCTGTATGCATTACTTGAGAGTGTGCACTTAGCACAATACCTCCTACAGAGCACTGCTGTATGCATTACTTAAGAGTGCGCTGTTTGCACAGCTCCTCCTAGAGAGCACTGCTGTGTGCATTACTTAAGAGTGCGCTGTTTGCACAATATCTACTAGAGAGCACTGCTGTGTGTATTACATACGAGTGTGTTCTTAGCACGACACCTCCTAGAGGGCACTGCTGTGATCATGACTTAAGAGAGTGCTCTTAGTACAACACCTCCTAGAGAGCACTGCTTTGTGCAGTACGCTCAAGTGTGCTCTTTGCACAGCACATCCTAAAGCGCACTCAAGTGTGCATTACTTGAAAGTGTGCACTTAGCACAACACGTCCTAGACAGCACTGGTGTGTGCATTACTTAAGAGCATGCTCTTAGCACAACACCTCCTAGAGAGCACTGCTTTGTGCAGTACGCTCAAGTGTGCTCTTTGCACAGCACATCCTAAAGCGCACTCAAGTGTGCATTACTTGAAAGTGTGCACTTAGCACAACACGTCCTAGACAGCACTGGTGTGTGCATTACTTAAGAGCATGCTCTTAACACAACACCTCCTAGAGAGCACTGCTGTGTGTAGAACGCTCAAGTGTGCTCTTTGCACAGCACCTCCTAGAGAGCACTTTAGTGTGCAGTACGTTCGAGAGTGCTCCTTACAGAGCACATCGTAGAGGGCACTGCAGTGTGCAGTAATTAAGAGTGTGCTCTTAGCACAACACGTCCGAGCGAACACTGCTGTGTGAATTACTTAAGAGTGAGCAGTTTGCACAGGACCTTCTAGAGAGCACTGGTGTGTGCAGTACTTAAGAGTGTCCTCTTAGCACGACACCTCCTAGAGAGCACTGCTTTCTGCAGTACTTAAGAGTGTGCTCTTTGCACAGCGCATCCTAGAGGGCACTGCAGTGTGCAGTACTTAAGAGTGTGCTCTTTGCACAGCGCATCCTAGAGGGCACTGCAGTGTGCAGTACTTAAGAGTGTGCTCTTTGCACAGCGCATCCTAGAGAGCACTGCAGTCTGCTGTACTGAAGAGTGTGCTCTTTGCACGGCACATCCTAGAGGGCACTGCAGTGTGCAGTACTTAAGAGTGTGGTCTTTGCACGGCACATCCTAGAGAGCACTGCAGTGTGCAGTACTTAAGAGTGTGCTCTTTGCATGGCACCTCCTAGAGAGCACTGCAGTGTGCAGTACTTAAGAGTGTGCTCTTTGCATGGCACCTCCTAGAGAGCACTGCAGTGTGCAGTACTTAAGAGTGTGCTCTTTGCATGGCACCTCCTAGAGAGCACTGCAGTGTGCAGTACTTAAGAGTGTGCTCTTTGCACGGCACATTCTAGAGGGCACTGCAGTGTGCAGTACTTAAGGGTGTGCTCTTTGCATGGCACCTCCTAGAGAGCACTGCTGTGTGCAGTTCGCTCGAGTATGCTCTTAGCACAACACCTCCAAGAGCGCACTACAGTGTGCTGAAGAGTGTGCTCTTTGCACGGCACCTCCTAGAGAGCAAAGCTGTATGCATTTCTTAAGAGTGCGCAGTTTGCACAGGACCTCCTGCACTGCAGTGTGCAATACTTAAGAGAGTGCTCTTTGCACGGCACCTCCTAGAGAGCACTGCAGTGTGCTGTACTGAAGAGTGTGCTCTTTGCACAGCACATCCTAGAGGGCACTGCAGTGTGCAGTACTTAAGTGTGATCATTGCACGGCACATCCTAGAGGGCACTGCAGTGTGCAGTACTTAAGAGTGTGCTCATTGCATGGCACCTCCTAGAGAGCACTGCAGTGTGCAGTACTTAAGAGTGTGCTCTTTGCATGGCACCTCCTAGAGAGCACTGCAGTGTGCAGTACTTAAGAGTGTGCTCTTTGCATGGCACCTCCTAGAGAGCACTGCAGTGTGCAGTACTTAAGAGTGTGCTCTTTGCACGGCACATTCTAGAGGGCACTGCAGTGTGCAGTACTTAAGAGTGTGCTCTTTGCACGGCACATTCTAGAGGGCACTGCAGTGTGCAGTACTTAAGAGTGTGCTCTTTGCATGGCACCTCCTAGAGAGCACTGCTGTGTGTAGTTCGCTCGAGTATGCTCTTAGCACAACACCTCCAAGAGTGCACTACAGTGTGCTGAAGAGTGTGTTCTTTGCACGGCACCTCCTAGAGAGCAAAGCTGTATGCATTTCTTAAGAGTGCGCAGTTTGCACAGGACCTCCTAGAGAGCACTGCAGTGTGCAGTACTTAAGAGAGTGCTCTTTGCACGGCACCTCCTAGAGAGCACTGCAGTGTGCTGTACTGAAGAGTGTGCTCTTTGCACAGCACATCCTAGAGGGCACTGCAGTGTGCAGTACTTAAGAGTGTGGTCTTTGCACGGCACATCCTAGAGAGCACTGCAGTGTGCAGTACTTAAGAGTGTGCTCTTTGCATGGCACCTCCTAGAGAGCACTGCAGTGTGCAGTACTTAAGAGTGTGCTCTTTGCATGGCACCTCCTAGAGAGCACTGCAGTGTGCAGTACTTAAGAGTGTGCTCTTTGCATGGCACCTCCTTGAGAGCACTGCAGTGTGCAGTACTTAAGAGTGTGCTCTTTGCACGGCACATTCTAGAGGGCACTGCAGTGTGCAGTACTTAAGAGTGTGCTCTTTGCATGGCACCTCCTAGAGAGCACTGCTGTGTGCAGTTCACTCGAGTATGCTCTTAGCACAACACCTCCAAGAGTGCACTACAGTGTGCTGAAGAGTGTGCTCTTTGCACGGCACCTCCTAGAGAGCAAAGCTGTATGCATTTCTTAAGAGTGCGCAGTTTGCACAGGACCTCCTAGAGAGCACTGCAGTGTGCAGTACTTAAGAGAGTGCTCTTTGCACGGCACCTCCTAGAGAGCACTGCAGTGTGCTGTACTGAAGAGTGTGCTCTTTGCACAGCACATCCTAGAGGGCACTGCAGTGTGCAGTACTTAAGAGTGTGCTCTTTGCATGGCGCCTCCTAGAGAGCACTGCAGTGTGCAGTACTTAAGAGTGTGCTCTTTGCATGGCACCTCCTAGAGAGCACTGCAGTGTGCAGTACTTAAGAGTGTGCTCTTTGCATGGCACCTCCTAGAGAGCACTGCTGTGTGCAGTACTTAAGAGTGTGCTCTTTGCATGGCACCTCCTAGAGAGCACTGCAGTGTGCAGTACTTAAGAGTGTGCTCTTTGCACGACACCTCCTAGAGAGCACTGCTGTGTGCAGTTCCCTCGAGTGTGCTCTTTGCATGGCACCTCCTAGAGAGCACTGCTGTGTGCAGTACTTAAAAGCGTGCTCTTTGCATGGCACCTCCCAGAGAGCACTGCAGTGTGCAGTACTTAAGAGTGTGCTCTTTGCACGGCACCTCCTAGAGAGCACTGCAGTGTGCAATACTTAAGAGTGTGCTCTTTGCATGGCACCTCCTAGAGAGCACTGCAGTGTGCAGTACTTAAGAGTGTGCTCTTTGCACGACACCTCCTAGAGAGCACTGCTGTGTGCAGTTCCCTCGAGTGTGCTCTTTGCATGGCACCTCCTAGAGAGCACTGCTGTGTGCAGTACTTAAAAGCGTGCTCTTTGCATGGCACCTCCCAGAGAGCACTGCAGTGTGCAGTACTTAAGAGTGTGCTCTTTGCACGGCACCTCCTAGAGAGCACTGCTTTGTGCAATAACTTGAAGTGTGCACTACTGTGTGCAGTATCTGCAGCCGGCACTAAACCAACACAGAACAGTGCGCGTGCCCAAGGGGCCTTTTGATATATCTGAGGTATGGGAGTCTCACCGCATCTTGCAGGAGCGCGGCACTGGGTTCTGTTAAGCCACGGGGTGGCAGTGAGAAAGGAGCATCGTGAGAGCCCTTAGAAGCTTCCGCCAGTTCGACAAAACGCGCCTGACCTCTGACCCTACCGATGACACCGAGATGTCAGGAGCATCGGCGGTGCATTCCCCCAGCAGCAGACTGCTCAAGACACCGCTGCCGCCACCTTGAAGAGTGCCCTGTGTAGTGACAAACAAGTCACTCTCATGTCCTTCTCCAGCAGAAAGATTATAAATGGTGCGGATGGCGCAGTGGCACCGGGGCCCAGGCTTCTGAGGGGCCCACTGCCAAAGGTCAGGGGTATTTCATTCTTGAAGTGGGCCACTATTGACCATGCCAGGCCACTGGTGTTCATCCTCTCGCCCACTGTCCCAGCAGAGATCTCGGGCAGTGCCACTGCCAGCCCCAAGGAGATGATATTTCTGTTCTCCAAGTATACCTTGCCACTAGACGTCGGAATACGCTGCCTCTCCACTTTAGATCCACATCATCTCTAAAGGTTTTCAGAAAACGTCTTAAAACTTGACTTTTCTACAGTTAACTTTCCTTTTTAAACTGTTCTCCTATTCTTTTCGTACTCTGCTCAGTGCCAAGACAACCTCGGTATACGCTGCGCTATACAATTTTTTTTAACATAACATTCATTGCCTCCGCTCCTGTCCGAAGTCCCAGCTGTCACCAGCCTGTAACCCTCCAATCTCTGGGACATTACTTCTCTAACATGTCAGCGCAGCAGCTGTCAAGCCTCACAGATCCCGCCCTCCATCCAGCAGAAACCAGGGTGTGCTTGGTCAGTAGTGCTAGGGGAGCGTGAGCCTTGGATTTACCAACAAGCGACGAGGCCTACCCAACAAAAGAGGACAGGGCGGGCTCTCCCCGCCGGATGGTGGTAATGGACAGGTTAGCCTTCAGTTATTTGGAAACGTAAAGCCAGCCAGTGTAGGGCCTCTGTGCGATAATTCAGACTATGTTGTCCACTCCAGTCCAGTTCCTCTTCCAACCAATGTAGGAGAGAGACCCAGGACAGCAGGCTAGCATAACCCCATACCTAACATTAGCAGACCAGGTTTAGGATGGACAGTGAGAGCAGGACTTTTAGTAGCCCAGGTCGAGAAGCCTATTAGGCCTGCTCTCACCGCCCATCCTATGCCTGGTCTGCTGATGTTGGGTATGCACTTATGCTAGCGTGCTCTCACTGTTCATCCTAAGCCTAGTCTGCTGATGTTGGATATGCACTTTTGCTAACCTGCTCTCACTGTCCATCCTAAGCCTAGTCTGCTGATGTTAGGTATGGGCTTATGCTAGCCTGCCCTCACTGTCCATCCTAAACCTAGCCTGCTGATGTTGGGTATGGGCTTATGCTAGCCTGCTCTCACTGTCCATCCTAAACCTAGCCTGCTGATGTTGGGTATGGGCTTATCCTAGCCTGCTCTCACTATCCATCCTAAGCCTAGCCTGCTGATGTTGGGTATGGCCTTATGCTAGCCTGCTCTCACTGTCCATCCTCAGCCTAGTCTGCTGATGTTAGGTATGGGCTTATGGTAGCCTGCCCTCACTGTCCATCCTAAACCTAGCCTGCTGATGTTGGGTATGGGCTTATGCTAGCCTGCTCTCACTGTCCATCCTCAGCTTAGTCTGCTGATGTTAGGTATGGGTTTATGGTAGCCTGCCCTCACTGTCCATCCTAAACCTAGCCTGCTGATGTTGGGTATGGGCTTATGCTAGCCTGCTCTCACTGTCCATCCTAAGCCTAGCCTGCTGATGTTGGGTGTGCGCTTATGCTAGCCTGCTCTCACTGTTCATCCTAAGCCTAGTCTGCTGATGTTAGGTATGGGTTTATGATAGCCTGCTCTCACTGTCCATCCTAAGCCTAGCCTGCTGATGTTCGGTATGCGCTTTGCTAGCCTGCTCTCACTGTCCATCCTAAGCCTAGCCTGCTGATGTTGGGTATGCGCTTATGCTAGCCTGCTCTCACTGTCCATCCTAAGCCTAGCCTGCTGATGTTCGGTATGCACTTTGTTAGCCTGCTCTCACTGTCCATCCTAAGCCTAGTCTGCTGATGTTGGGTATGCGCTTATGCTAGCCTGCTCTCACTGTCCATCCTAAGCCTAGCCTGCTGATGTTCGGTATGCACTTTGTTAGCCTGCTCTTACTGTCCATCCTAAACCTAGTCTGCTGATGTTGGGTATGCGCTTATGCTAGCCTGCTCTGACTGTCCATTCTAAGCCTAGCCTGCTGATGTTGGGTATGCGCTTTGCTAGCCTGCTCTCATAGTCCATCCTCAGCCTGGTCTGCTGATGTTCGGTATGCGCTTATGCTAGCCTACTCTCACTGTCCATGCTAAGCCTAGCCTGCTGATGTTGGGTATGCGCTTATGCTAGCCTACTCTCACTGTCCATGCTAAGCCTAGCCTTCTGATGATAGGTATGCGCTTTGCTAGCTTGCTTTCCTGGACCTCTCGCTCCTACATTGATTTGAGGAGGAACTGGACAAGACCGTCCGGACTATCCCACAGAGGCCTACCACTGGCTGGGTTCCAAATAAATTAAAGTTAGCTTCATTAACCCTCTCCGTTCCCACAATCCAGTTGTGCCAACCGCCCTGTCCTCTTTAGTTGTGTCCACCTCTTTGCTTGTTGGACCATCTCAGACTCACACCCCCTAGCGTTATTGACTGAGCTCCACCCCTGAGGGCGTGAGCCAGGCCCCAGAGTACACCAGAGCAGTCCAGCTCAGTCCAGACATACACTAACCAGGCTCCGACGCCACTGGAATCAAAAGGCGTGATTCACGTTACACAAAACAACACACAGAAATCACAATAACAAAAACTGAGCTCGAGGATGGAAGGGAGCCCTGGGCCTTCGAGGAGGGTCACTCTGGATCCACTAAGGAGAGATGCTGATGCTTGTAGGAAAGAGGGACAGCTGCTGCGGGACAAGGCCTTACCGTAGAAAGAAGCTGCTGCTGTTTGTAAGAAGCCCAGTGCCAGCAGCAACCGGAGGGCAGCTCTCACGGGACCCATGGCTGAAAGGCAAGAACAGAGTTAGAGAAGGCCAGCCCGACTCCCCCCCCCCCCATCAACATGCACAGGAAGGGCTCTGGAACAGTCCGATGCTTGCCCCCACCTCCCACCATCTTCATCTAACCCCGGTGCCTGGCAGAGTTCGAAATGTAGGGAGGCCTGGCTGCATTCCAAGACAGCCCATCTGCCCGCCATTTGTACTTGGTGACGTCAGGCTTGTCATGGGCATTACAGAGGATGAACAGAGCCTGGGGGCATATCAACAACAACCGGCGATAATTATCGCTCAGCGCTCTTAGCGTGAGGATAATTATCGCCGGCTAGCGTGAATTTTTATCGCTGAGATAGCGTGCTATTAGCAACGCTTATCTCAATAGCGATAAAAATCTACACGCTAACAGGCTAACGTGAGATTATCGCTGGAAACCCAGCGATAATCACATGTTACCTTGTTGATAGGGACAGGCAAACTTAGCCATGATATCCTCCTTCCATAGGATATCATGGCTAAGTCTGAAAATTAGCAGACGTAAAAAAGCAGCGTTAACCGCGGTTAGCGCTGCTTTTTTTGTCTCTAACAGGGTTAGCGACATTCTTGATAATAGGAGAAATGTCGCTTAGCGACATTTCTCCTATTATTTTACTCTGGAACGCCCCCTTTGCATCTCATTAGAGATGCAAGGGGAAGCGTAGAGTAAAAGGGTGCTAACATGCAAATTTGCGTGTTAGCACCCTGTTGTTGATAGGGTGCTAGTTTTATCTCTGCTTTTTTGGCTTTTAAAGCCAAAAAAGCAGAGATAAAGCCCTTGTTGATATGCCCCCTGGTTCCCACAGCCGGGTGAAACCTGACCCTGGGGGTGCACAGAGGGCTGACATGCTGCAGTACTGCATGCTGGGTCAGTCTGGTACACCCTGGCCAGCACTCCTTGAACCGGTCATATTCTGCTGTACAGAAATGTTATAACATAATATATACCAGTGGGCGTATCAACAAGCAAGCAAGGTATGCATGCAGTGCACTGTGTGTACCTGTCACACAGTGTGTCCCATAGAGAACTGTGCACAGAGGGCATGCCTCTTACCTGCTGTGCCCTAGGCACTGTACCTCTCCCATGTACAAATTAAGCATTTAAAAGCCAATTTCTACCAAAAAGACATTCTATGAATTAGTTTCTACAAAAAGGGTAAATGTCATTCAGACTGAAAATTCTCATTAAACAGTTTAGATGAAATGGTTTCTCAGTAATGGTATTCCATGAAATTGTTTTTCTATGAAATCTCATATAACCCTCTCAGACACAGTACAGGCAGGGTGAATCTCTTACCTTCTCTAATATCTCTTAGATACAGTACAGAGAGGGTGAATCTCTTACATCCTGTTCCCTCTCTCAAATACAGTACAGAGAGGGTGAATCTCTTACCCTACTGCCCTCTCTCAGGTACAGTACAGACAGGGTGAATCTCTTACCTTCTTTGCTCTCGCTCAGACACAGTACAGAGAGGGTGAATCTCTTACCCTACTGCCCTCTCTCAGATACAGTACAGACAGGGTGAATCTATTACCTTCCCTGCTCTCTCTCAGACACAGTATAGAGAGGGTGAATCTCTTACCTCCTGTGCCTTTTCTCAGATACACTATAGACAGAGTGAATCTCTTAACCTGCTGCCCACTATCAGATATAGTACAGACAGGGTGAATATCCTACCTCCAGAACCCTCTCTCAGATACAGTCCACAGAGGGTGAATCTCTTACCTCCTCTATCCTCTCTTCGACAAATTATAGCGAGGGTGAATCTCTTACCCCCCCTTCCGTCTAACAGGTAAAGTTCGGACAGAGTGAATCTCTTATCCCCGCTTCCATCTCCAACGTACAGTACAGACATGGTGAATCTCTTAATTCCTCTACTCTTTCAGATACAATACAGAGAGGAGGAATTTCTTACCTCAATTTTCCTCTCTCAGATACACTAGAGAGAGGGTGGTTCTCTTACCCCGCTACCCTTTCTCAGATATACTACAGACAGGGTGAATCTCTTACCCCGCTGCCCCCTATCAGAAATAGTAAGGTTAGAGTGAATCTCTGACCTTCAACGCCCTATCTCTGAACAGTAAAGACAGGGTGCGTATCTTACCTCCAGCAACTACTCTCAGATGCAGTACACAAAGAGGGTGAATCTCCTATCTCCTATATCCTTTCTTAGACACACTATAGACAGGGTGAATCTGTCACCCCCTTACTTCCATCTCTCAGGTACAGTACACACATGGTGACTCTCTTATCTCCTCTACTCTCTCTCAGATTCAGTACACAGAGTGTGAATCTCTTACCTGCTGTGCCCTCTCTCAGATACACTAGACACAGGGTGAATCTCTTACCTCCAGAGCTCTATCACAGATACACTAGAGACAGGGTGAATCTCTTCCCTCCAGCATCTCTTTCAGATACACTACAGACAGAATTAATCTTTTCCTCCTCTGTTCTCTGTCAGATACAGTAAAGGCAGGGAATATTTATCACCTACTGAGCCCTCTGTCAGATACAGTACAGACAGTACAGCACCTCATGTGCTCTCTGTCAGATACTCTACAGACAGGGAGTATCTCTTACCTTCAGTACCATCTCTCAGATACACTACAGACAGGGTGAATCTCTTACTTCCACTGCCCTTTCAGATACACTACAGACAAGGTGAATCTCTTACCTCCACTGCCCTCTCTCATACACACTAAAGAAAGGGTGAATCTATGACCCCACTGCCCTTTCTTACATACACTACAGACAATGTGAATCTATTACCTCCAGAGCTCTATCACAGATACACTAGAGACAGGGTGAATCTCTTCCCTCCAGAATCTCTTTCAGATACACTACAGACAGGATTAATCTTTTCCTCCTCTGTTCTCTGTTAGATACAGTACAGGCAGGGAATATTTCTCACCTAATGAGCCCTCTGTCAGATAACGTACAGGCAGTACAGCACCTCCTGTGCTCTCTGTCATATACTCTACAGACAGGGTGAATCTCTTACCTTCAGTACCATCTCTCAGATACACTACAGACAGCATGAATCTCTTACCTCCACTGCCCTCTCTCATACACACTAAAGAAAGGGTGAATCTCTTACCCAACTGCCCTCTCTCACATACGCTACAGACAGGGTGAATCTCTTGCCTCTAGCGCTCTCTCACAGATATACTAGAGACAGGTTGAGTCTCTTACCTCCACTGACCTCCATCAGATATACTACAGAAAGGGTGAATCTCTTACCTACACCGCCTTCTCAGATATACAACAGCCAGGGTGAATCTCTTACCTCCACTGCTCTCTCTCAGAGACACTAGAGCAGAGGTCTTCAAACTGGGGGGCGGGCCCCCCTAGGGGGGCCTCAAGTGATCCCAGGAGGGGTGCCAAGCTCTGGCCAGAAGAGAAACATTATGCTTTGTTTTCAGCCAAAAAAAAAAGAACGGAAGTAAGCAGGTCTGCAATGGGCCATCAGTACCATCCTTTGTCATTTAAATCCTGGCTGGGAGAAGGTGTCAAAAGGGAAAGGACTCCAGGTATTCTCCAAAACCCCCACTATCATTTCAAATAATCACACTGTGGATACTTTTACACATTAGTAAGGCCTGCCTCACCAGAATAGTATGTTTGGAAAACATGTATTGTTTGCATTTCTAAAACAGTGGCAGAACTTATCTGCAGTGTTTAAATAAGTCTAGACCTATTTAAACATTGCAAGTTTAATAGCATAATTGTGAAAAATGTTGAGGGGGGGCCTGGTGATTTTTTTTCAACACTTGGGGGGCCGCGGAATTAAAACGTTTGAAGACCACTGCACTAGAGAGATGGTGAATCTCTTACCCCACTGCCCTCTCTCACATACGCTACAGACAGGGTGAATCTCTTGCCTCTATCGCTCTCTCACAGATATACTAGAGACAGGTTGAGTCTCTTACCTCCACTGCCCTCCCTCAGATATACTACAGACAGGGTGAATCTCTTACCTACACCGCCTTCTCAGATATACTACAGACAGGGTGAATCTCATACCTCCACTGCTTTCTCTCAGACACACTAGAGAGATACTGAATCTTTTACCCCACTGCCCTCTCTCACATACGCTACAGACAGGGTGAATCTCTTACCTCTAGCGCTCTCTCACAGATATACTAGAGACAGGTTGAGTCTCTTACCTCCACTGCCCTCCATAAGATATACTACAGACAGGGTGAATCTCTTACCTACACTGCTCTCTCTCAGACACACTAGAGAGATGGTGAATCTCTTACCCCACTGCCCTCCCTCACATACGCTACAGACAGGGTGAATCTCTTACCTCTAGCGCTCCCTCACAGATATACTAGAGACAGGTTGAGTCTCTTACCTCCACTGCCCTCCCTCAGATATACTACAGACAGGGTGAATCTCTTACCAACACCGCCTTCTCAGATATACTACAGACAGGGTGAATCTCTTACCAACACCGCCTTCTCAGATATACTACAGACAGGGTGAATCTCATACCTCCACTGATTTCTCTCAGACACACTAGAGAGATACTGAATCTCTTACCCCACTGCCCTCTCTCACATATGCTACAGACAGGGTGAATCTCTTACCTCTAGCGCTCTCTCACAGATATACGAGAGACAGGTTGAGTCTCTTACCTCCACTGACCTCCCTCAGATATACTACAGACAGGGTGAATCTCTTACCTACACTGCTCTCTCTCAGACACACTAGAGAGATACTGAATCTCTTACCCCACTGCCCTCTCTCACATACGCTACAGACAGGGTGAATCTCTTACCTCTAGCGCTCTCTCACATATATACTAGAGACAGGTTGAGTCTCTTACCTCCACTGCCCTCCATCAGATATACTACAGACAGGGCAAATTTCTAACCTACTGGGTTGGTAACTGTACAATATATGACCTCTCACCTGCTGTGTTCTCTGGCTGGTCCTTTGCAGAGACAACGTTTCTCTAAGTTTTTATAGACCCAATGACTCGTGACTCAGGGAAGTGAGTCCAGTAAAAACAACTCCTCCTCTTTCCCCTGTTTCCATGGGTCTTGCATAATGATGAAGCTCCTCTCCACCTGAAACCACCAAACCAGAGGAAGAGGAACAGACTGTCCGCGCTCAGTAAAACACTTGTGAGACACGTGTGAACACACACCCCACAGAAGCTGACCATGAACGCACCCACACACTGACGAGGTGGACCCAGCACACTGCATCTTAAACTCACGTGTGGGTAGTTATTAATAGTGCAGCAGGTGCAGTGGCACTGGAGTCTGGAGCCCTATGCTCTCTTTATGACTGTATTTTATAATCCAATTTGGGCACAAGAGACATTTTCTCTGCTTGCCTTAGTTCCCATAACACACTTGTAACTCAATGCAGCCTCAGTGCTACGCGGCAGGATTTGAACAATCACAATTTTGCTATAGAAATGTTGCAAATAATTAATTCATCGATTTAAGGCAGCAAAGAAGGAAAAAGCTAAATGCTTACAATTTCCAACCTCCCCCTCTGCCAATGTACGTTGGAAACTGTTTCTCTGAGGTATTTTCTCTAGGTCCTAGGGCAGTCCTTGGTTCCTGGCCAATATCCATATTGGGTACCTCTGTTTACCACAGTTGTCCTAGGACCATAAATACTTTTTGTAGGAAGTTGTCTTTTTATGTGGTAGTGCCAATGTAAGGGCACACCATGCAAAAAGTACTGACGACCCTTATTGGTTTACAGGGCTTAAATTAATAATCCCAAGTGCTCTATTTGTGGTAGTGTGGTCGAACAGCAAAGGCTTATCAGTGGGGAGTGTTAAGCATTTGTTGTACACATAGAGCCAATACATGAGGCACATACTCAAGAAGACAATCCAAGACCACTTTAGAAAAAGAGCACAGATTTCTTTATACTTTAGACACCAAGATCATCGGAATCCGGTAAGTATCTCTTGAGGAGAGGAGTTGATCTAACAGCTAGGGCGGTCGACCTCGGAGCTGGGGAACCAGGTTTGAGTCTCAGCAGGGACGCGCAACATCCTGTGATTCTGGGCAAATCACTTATTATCCCCGTGCTTAACAAAAAATGAATGTGTCCTCATGTAACGCAACCGGTGCTCATGTAAAGCACTCTAATACTCGATACCTTCGGGTCAAATTCGTGCTTTATAAAACTCTGCAAAAACAAGTACTTCCAGATATAGTAGCCCCGAAAGCAGTAATGTTACCTTATGGGTGAAACCTACACTGCATACATATACTTGCAAGTGTTTCTGGAGTTTGCCTTTTGGGACATAAGGGGCTTAAGGGCCAAGGTCCAAGAAACCACCAGCAGTTCGGTTTTACCTGCCCTATTTAGTCCAAGTGCAGACGTGCTGGTCGGGTTGGTAGCCTCCAGAACTATGCGTTAGTCAATGGCAGGGTACCTGTAAAAGAAAGGCTGCAAGTGGGGACTTGAGGACAAGTCCCACAGAACCCAGAGATAGTCCTGGCTCTTGAGGGTCTCTGGGACAAAGAAACACCATCAGTTTTTGTGAACTCGGGGTGTGAGACTCGGGTGCAGATGTGTTTTGTCCGGTAAGTCACTTGAGTTGGAGGCTCTGACTTTACTTGGGTAATCTGGAGAGGGAAGCCGCAGGGCCACTCTTGGTGCAGGCCTCATTGATCCTGAAGTCCCTCGTCGACAGGTTGGTCTTGGTGTTGGTGGTGTCTGGGCTGGACACTCAACAAGCCTAGTTTGCGGCAAATGCTCCGGAGTACTGGACAAGTGTGATCGGTGCTTGCAGCTGCAGGAGAGTGGCTCCTCCACTCTAAGGAAGATGCTGCGAGGTTGTTGAAGTGCTGGACAGTCCTCCTAGACTTTAGTAGGATGCACAGCTTATGGACGAGTCGGGTCTTTGCAATTGTCGAGACAGCAGCAGCCTTCAGCTGCAACTTGTCTGAGGTGGCCGGCTGGATGATACCAATCAGCCAGCACACTAGAGGACTAGTAGGTTTTCAGGGGGCACCTCTAAGATGTCCTCCAGGTACACGTCACAATAAATCTGATACTGGCATCAGTGTAGATTTTTTTAAACTAGGTGTTTGGTACCAAACACCATTATTTTCAATGCAGCCACTATGTAGCTGGGTAACTCATAATGACGAGTGCCAGAACATGCCGCTAATATGGCTGCCTGATACCTTGCAATGCCCTAGTAATGGTACTAGGCATCACAGGGGCATACCTGCTCATGCAGATATGCCCTCACATGTGTTATAATGGAACCTGCCTTAGGGCTCTAAGGCCTGCTGTAGGGGTGACTTACATAAAAGACATGCAGTGTACTTGGCATTGCACCAAAGGAGTGTGCAATGTCGTGTTTTCATAAGGGCTTGCGCCTTTTCACACATCCTGCAGTGGCCTTCTGCATGCGGTTGCTGGTGTGGGTCCCTTAAGGTTGGCATAATACATGCTGCAGCCAAAAGGGACCCTTATCTGGACCGATGTCCATTTACCAGGGACTTACAGGGGTGCTAAAGGCCTTCCCAATTGGGTTACAATTGAGCATGTTGCAGTTTTAAGGGAAAGCACTAGCACTGGGGCCTGCTTAGCCAGGGACCCAGTGCACATCCAGTCGAGAACATCAGTACCAGTGGGCAAACAGTGAGGGTGAGCACTTTCCTATAGTATTGCATTCAAAGTAGGTTACCAAGTTGCCCCCTTTGTGCAAAACTTTCAGCTCAATTCTAATGGGCCTGTGTAAATCAGGAGCAGCAAGGCTAATCTTTGCAGAAACATTGCCACTGTCCTTGGAAATCCAGACACCAGACACTATTGCGAGCTCACCAAATGCTAATGGCCTACATTAAAGGCTTTGACTTTCAAAGGGAAGCAGTCTATGTTACTCAAGGAGGGTGGTCAGATGTAGAAAGTGTAGATCAAGCAGGCCATTTGTCACTCACAATAAACAGATTGTTAAAGCAATGTTATTTCTTTTATAATGAGGAAGAACACTTTTATTAATATTAAGCAAACACTCTCAGTAAATTTAAGAATTTCTATGGCATTTATCTTACTAATGGCCGCTCAGTAATGTCCCGGTTACTTACTGGTAATCTTCATTACTGCAAGCAAATTATGTTTTCCTCGTCACGCTCCTTACGATGCAAGTGATGGTGCATCTGTACAGGGTGACAAGTTGCATCCTATAGACCTTTGTGGTTGACTGAGAGGTGAAGGGAGATAGCATTAAAAATTCCCAATTTTAACAGTGTAACCCATTTGGTCACACAATAAGGACCAGGATTCAGTAATCAAAGTCAAGGTGGATTTATTAAACATTAAGGGGGTGATTAGGATGGCGGGCCATCCTAGCGGTAACGGGACCACCCGGCAGCCATGCGGTGATCCCGCCACCCCAATCATGATGCTACCACCACCGCAGCGGTCTCATCAGGCATCTTCAACATTGCGGCGGGTGCTGCTTGCTGCAGCACCCACCGCAATGGTGAAGATGCTATGTTGTGCATGGCAATGTAGGGGGGGTACCATAGGTACCCCCCTAAGTGCAAACCCGCACCCCTCCACCCCCCACCCCCCCCCGGGTCCCGCAACAGTCCCCAATTGAAATCTCTGCCAGCCTTTCCATGGCAGCATCGCCACTATGGAAAGGCCTTGAGGGCCAGACATCCTAATACGGATGGCGGTGCCTGCTAGGCACCGCCACCATATTGTGGCCCAAGTCTGCCTGGCCGGCAACCGGAACGATTGCCGACGGGCAGAAAAGTGGCAGACGCACTTTGGTCCGCCGTGATACCCCCGACATTATAATATGGCAGGGGGTAAATCGGGTTGCGCTGGCAGGCGGATCGCCACCGCCAGGCCAGTGGTGGCGATCCGCCCGCCAACTTAATCAACCCCATAGTATCTAACCACCAAGTAAGCAAAACAGAAAAATATCATGCTGATTTTTTTGCTCTAGTCCAATCAGCTGTTGCTTCACCAGCAGGAAGGGCATGTGGCAGTCTTGCCACTTTTGTATCCGTTAAAATTACAAAGGTCAGTACCGTACTTAAATGGTCCTCACCACAGTTTTTGGTCTCACTCATATCATTAATAGGGGAATATGGCATTTTGTTGATAAATGTTTCTAATAATATCTTTATTCAACAGGACCTGGATGAGTTTTTAGATAGTTTCTACTTACATCTGAATCAGGAAGTGGTTCTGCTCTGTGTTGGGGTTTTAATGTTCCATTATGCTCCCTGGGAGATGTTATGTTATGTGATAGTCATCTGTGTGTCCTTCGAGCAGATGTAGGTATCCAGAGGGCACATTTTAAACACACTTCATAAGGGGACACTCTGGATATCTTCATATTAAAGCATGATTTGATAATCACAAGTGAGGCTCTGCCAAGTGCCTGTGAAACCATCCCAATGTTCACGGGAGAGGTCGCTGGGAGCACCATTGACTTTAAATTAGTATCCACGGGGGCGTGGCCAAGATGGCGAGGTGAGCGGTCGCACTCTCCGTGAGCTCCCGAGAACCTAGGCCCCTGGACCGCGCTTTTTAGCAGAATCTCCCCCTGGTCTGCTGGGAGATCGCGGAGGAAGAGGGGTAATATCGGCGGCCCAGCTGTGGTCTTGGCGTGGCCCCCGGACAGCACCGCGGGAGGCCACGGAGAGCAGGCATGGGACGGAGCAGCGCGGAGGTGGGGCCGAGAGCCGGAGCCTGCCGACGCGGACCACGGGGTGGAACCGGAGCACTGACGAGGCTGGGCCGGCGTGAGCCAACCTCGCCTGACGGCGTGGCCGGAAGGAGGATTGCCGGAGGAGCCTCACAGGGAGAGGACATTTGAAGACGGCTGGAGGCGGAGTGGAGCCCGGGGCCTGGCGCCATTTCACTGCGCTTGGCCGGGAGTGCGGCCTACAGGCGGGACATCGGCGCTCGAGGTGGAGAGCGACGGCGACGGGGCCACGACTCTGAGGCACCGGTGAGGAGGGAATCCGGAGGGACAGCCTATGAGAGGGGCCGCCAGCCCGGCGGCGGAAGGTCCTGGAGTCCGCAGGGGCCGCTGACGCCAGAAGAGGAGCAGCGGAGAGGTCCCGGGCCCGGTGGGGAGCGTGGACGAGTGCGCAGGGTGAGCGTGGCAGGAGAAGAGGTCGGGGTGCACCCGTGCGGCATGGCCTGAGGCCCGGCACGCATCCGTCTGGGGGAGTCGCCCCTGTGGAGCACAGAGATTGGCCAATCGCTTCGCTGAGTAGCTGGCGAGCCCCGGGGGACTGCAGTGGTGGAACAGGGCTTGGATCGGGCGACTTGCGACCCCGGACGAACAACAAGAGCGCTTCTTACGCTCAGCACTGGAGGACGTCACTGCCACACAAGATAGGCACATTATCCTTGGAGGTGACCTTAATATGGTCTTTGATTCGGCCTTAGACAGATCCGCGCATCGCTCTCCGCAAACTGGGGAATTCTCGGCCGGGTGTAAGGCACAGCTGGCGGAGCTGGACCTCCATGACCTCTGGCGTCGCATGCATCCTACTGATAGAGACTATTCATACTACTCCCACGCACATAAAACCTATGCGCGCCTGGATCATCTGCTGGTCACCGCGCCGGTGTGTGCACTCGCTACCGCAACGGAGATGGGGGTGGTCTCCCTGTCTGATCACGCCCCGGTCACCGTCGAGCTCGGGCTGCCGCCGATCTCGTGCCCACCGCGGGTTTGGCATCTGCGGGACACCTTATTGCATAGGAAGGTGGTAGTCACGCACGTGACGCACGCAACTCGGGACTATATGTCCCATAATGACGACTCCGATACCTCCCGGGCGACACAGTGGGCTGCTCTGAAGGCGGTACTTCGGGGGGAGTTTATAGATCTCTCCTCGGCTATCAATAAGGAGCGGCTGCGCAAGAGGGAGGAGCTAACCCAGCGGGTCCGCGAACTGGAACATATGCACCGCAGGACGGGGGCTCCCCGAATATGGCGGCAGCTCAAGGGGGCAAGGAAGCTTCTGGTGGCCCTGGACATGGACCGCGCGGAGTATGCAGCTTTGCGCTTGCGCCATGCCTACTACACGGGAGGGGATAGATGCGGCCGGCTGCTGGCGAACAGGCTTAGAGTGGCTCGACAACAACAGCTGGTGAGGGAGGTCTCCGACTCCACAGGGTCGATGGTTACGGAGGACGCCCATATAGCCGAGGCCTTCCGTAGGTTCTATGCCGACCTCTACTCGGGGGACCCCCCGGATGCATCTGCGACGGCGGCATATCTGGACTCGGTTTCCCTCCCCTCCCTGACACCTTTGCAGGCGGAGCACCTCGACAGGGATATACGAGTTGAGGAAGTGATTTCCGCCATCGCCAACCTTAAGCGCGGGAAGGCCCCGGGCCGGATGGCTACACGTCCCTTTTCTATAAAACGTTTTGTGCGACGCTGGTCCCGCTCCTCACGCGCCTCTTCAACTCGTTCTCTGCCCCTGGAGCTATCCCGCCGGACCTGTTGCAAGCCTCTCTTACGGTTATCCCCAAGCCGGGGAAGGACCGGACACAATGCGGTTCCTACAGGCCGATCTCACTTTTGAACGTAGACCTCAAGCTGTACACCGAGATCCTAGCGGCCCGATTGGCCCCCCACCTACCGGGACTTATAGATCCGGACCAGGCGGGCTTTGTCCCGGGAAGGCAGACGGTAGACAACACCAAGCGGATAGTTCACCTCTTAGAAAAGGCATCACGAATTCCCGGGGAGAGAATGATGCTCTCAGTGGACGCGGAAAAGGCGTTCGACCGCATCCACTGGCCTTATCTGGAGCAGGTTCTGCGTAAGGTGGGTATAGGGGACAGATTCCGATCAATGATTCTCAATTGCTACAAATTCCCGACGGCGGTGGTGCGGGTGAATGGCTATAGCTCCAGGAGTTTTGACATCGAGAGGGGCACGAGGCAGGGCTGCCCGTTGTCACCCCTGCTTTTCGCCCTGTACATGGAGCCCTTCGCCCAACGGATACGTCACAACCCGGCGGTAACGGGGGTGAGGTTTGGGGGCTTCACTCATGCCATTAGCCTTTATGCAGACGACGTCATACTGTTGCTGGATGATCTGCTCACTGCCCTTCCGGCATGTTTCGAGGAGTTGGACTCCTTTGCTACGGTCTCGGGCTTCAAAATGAACGTGGGGAAGTCGGTGGCGTTGGATGTGTCTCTCACGCCAGCTACTAGGACTTCGTTGCAGGACCTCTTCCCGATGCTCTGGTCGACGGATTTGGTGCCCTACCTAGGGATCCAGCTAGCTCCTACCCTGCCGGCTATGGTGGCGGCTAATTATGCCGCCTTGGGCAGAAAGATTCGGGAGGAGATGGGCCGGTGGGACCGCAGTGCCCTTTCGTGGCTGGGCAGAATAGCTGCCGTCAAAATGACTGTTTTGCCCCAGATTCTGTATTTGTTTAGGGCGTTACCGCTGCAGCCGCCTACTGGCTGGATCCAGCAGACGCAGTCGGACTTGGCGCGTTTCATATGGCGGGGCAAGAAGCCCAGTATGAAGAGGGCGCTCTCTATGCTGGCGCCGGAGGCCGGGGGGTTGGGGATTCCGGACCTCCGCAGGTACTTTCAGGCAGCGCAGCTGCGCTACTTGGTGGAGTGGAGTAAGTAGGAATCCGACAAGCACTGGCTCTTTCAGGACCAAGCGGTGGCGGGTAGGCCCCTGCAAGAGGTGCCTTTCCTTCGTAGGGCTCAACGCCCTGCAAATCTATACGCCTCCTTTGTCACGAGGGTGCCCCTGCGGGTCTGGGATGCCACCAATGCCGCGCACGGCCTGACAACATTCCCTTCGCCTCTCACACCTTTGATTGATAACCCGGACTTCACTCCGGGACTGGAGAGGGGGGCCTTCGCTCTCTGGCGAGCGGCTGGGTGTCGGGCCCTGTGTCATATGTACGACCTGGAAGGGGTCATCCCCTTCGTGCGCTTCAGACAGGAGTACGCGCTCCCGGAGACCGAGAGGTTGCTTTACCTACAGGCCCGCCATTGGGCGTTGCACCCACAGGTGCGGGAGACGGCTGATAGGATACTTCTCCCTTATGAACGCTGGCCTCTAACTCGCACGTCCGACGCGAAGCTGATAACCGGTCTTTACCAGCTGTTACAAACACCTTCCTCACACTTCTATAATCCGGGACGGGAGCGCTGGGAGAGGGAATTGCGTTACAACAAACAAATGATGGACGGAATGCTGACAATGCAGACATTCTCCCCCAGTCAAGAGATCTGGGTTAAATCCATCGTTCTTTTGCCCACTACACCACCCCAGTTTAGACATGGCCATGGGGAGAGGGAATTGGGCAGGTCACTGAGCCACAAGGAATGGGAGCAGGTGGCATATAGGGCCAGGCACTCGGCATACCATATGGGACTCACTGAAACATTAACCAAAGTCTCGACGTACTGGTACTACACCCCAAAGCGCATACACGACATGGACCACAGCAAAGACGCTACCTGTTGGAGGGGATGCGGGCGGGTGGGCACGCTGACACACATCCTGTGGGACTGTCCGCTCCTCGATTCTTACTGGAAAGAGGTGATAGACGATATCGACTCCCATTTTGACACTGAACTGCCGCGCCTCCCAGCATACATATTACAAGGCCTCCCGAACGGGTTGATGTATCCCTTGAGATCCCGCAGGGGTAGACAGATAGCTATTGCACTGGGGTCGGCGATGCAGAACATTCTCGCACACTGGCGCTCCACGACACTCACCACTGTCACGGGCAGGCTTCATAGATTATGGCATGTGCTGGGGATGGAGAAATTGTCGCTTATAGTGGCAGGAGATATAGAGCAGTTCAATGATCTCTGGCAGCCGTTTCAGTCCCTGCTGGTTACTGAATTTAGGGAACTGACCTGCCCGAGATATCTTCGCCTCTTGCGGCTTACGACGCTGGAGGAATCGGCCTCCTGATTGGTCATGTGGTGGAAATCCCTCTTGGGGAGGCCGGGGGGGGGGAGGACGGGGAGGATCAGACCCACGCAGTGGATAAGGGGAGGGCGGCGTTTGGGGGGGATGGGGGGTTGGGGGTTGGGGAGGGTGGCTTGGGGGGGGGGTGTTTACGATTTTCGCAACACTGTTTATCCCCGAGGGTCAAGCGGGCTACTGTTTTGTTGGAATGTTCCTTGCAGGGCCTCCAGCCCGGTATCTGACCTTCGCCGTGGTGCCCCGACACTCTCGATGATTTGTATTGTTTGTCTATATGTGTTGCAATAAAAATATCTTAAACCTAAATTAGTATCCACATACGCCTTGCCCCTTGTTTCGGATTTTAAAATCATCCCTAACTGCCCCAGCAATTATAATCCAGTGTGCATCACTTTAGAACTAAATGTTAAGAAAAACTCCGTAGACAATGGTTGTAAACGAGTGCTTTCAAAGAATAAAGGAATGAGTGTTAGGTGGGGAAAAATTGATCCTGTGATGATCAGCCAAAAATAGTTCAAGAAAACATGGAATCCATTTTGGTATGCTTGGCAGAAAAGCCCACCCATGTACCTGTATTAACATAGTACAAACATTTATGTGAGTCACTAAACCAATGGTTTAGTGCTGCTGGTACTGCAACCCATAGACGCTTAAAGACCACACTTAAATGAGCCCCTCGTTGTCCAAAATGCTGGGCGCCAATACAAGGATACACTGGAAGAAAGGTAAAGGGGAAATAAGAAGTGAAGCCTGGGAAGAGCTATCCGCTTCTGCCTCATTAAGGGACAGCACTAAGTTTGGGAGGTAATCAATCATCGTTTTTTTCTGATCATGAAACCTCCAAGGTGGAAGTCCTGATCCCTGTAGCTGAGTGGATGACCACCTTCACTGGAGTATTTCAAGTGAAATCTTCAGCCTAATGAAAATCCACCTAGGCCTGTCTCTTTAGACCTAGTCCCAGTGCCCATAAACACGCCTGTTGAGTTAAATGAGGTAGTTATTGCTATTAATCAGTCCGCCCCTGGGAAAACCCCAGGCCCGATGGGGTTCCAGCTGACCTTTTTGAATCAAATATACATTTATGGGGTCCGGTCCTAACAAATGTGTTATGGAGTATGGTGGAGCGCAATATCCCTGAGTCTTGGAGATCTGATATTTTAGTCCCCCTCTTTAAAAATGGAGATAAATTAGTGCCGGCTTGCTATAGGCCAATGTCCCTTATTGATTCCACTGCAAAAATCATGGTGATCTTGGCCCGCCTGCAGACCTGGGGAGAAGATAATAAAATCCTAACTCCCGCACAATTTAGATTCAGGCCAGGCATAGGCACAGTACATAAAATATTAAGGGCCTTATGTAGGTGGCCTGGCATTTACCACTTCATAAATACCGAATCATACCGATTCGGTATTTATGAAGTGGTAAATGCTATGTAGGTATTCATTCGGTAAAAATTACCGAATCGTAGAAATTCGGTAATTACCGAATCGGTATTTACCGATTCGGTAATGAGGCATACCTTCCCATTGATTGAATCAATGGGAAGGTAGGCCTCATTACCGAATCGGTAAATACCGATTCGGTAATGGGGGGAGCACAATCAAGGGTGGCAGGGTGTCACATTGACACCCTGTTGCACCCCTGATTCCTGCATGTGTGCACATGTGGCACACATACATGCCCTAAGGGCATGTATGTCTGCCACATTGCACACTTCTAAGCGCTTGAAAATGCATTTACAGAGCCATTCTTCATTTACCACCAACTATTAGTTGGTGGTAAATACCGACTCCACACGACACCCACACACTCCCCCTACATATCATTACAGGATTCGGTATTTACCGAATCGGTAAAATTACCGATTCGGTAAAATTACCGATTCGGTAATTTTACCGATTCGGTAATTTTACCGATTCGGTAAATTACCGAATCCTGTAATGTGCCCCCTACATTGCAAAAGCCTAAATACCGGTCGGTAACGGTATAATTACCGAAAATCGGCCGTTACCGACCGGTATTGGGCTACCTACATGAGGCCCTAAATCTCTATCTTATAGCAAGTAAATACGTAAAGGCAAAAAAGGTGGGCCATTCACATAGCATTCATTGATCTATTGAGTGCTTTCGATTTAGTTAACAGGTATAAACTATGGGAAATAATGCAGAAATTGGGAGTTGAAGCAGAACTCCTCACCCTAGTAAAAAACTTTATGATCAGACAGTCTCGGTCCAATATGGTCCTCAGGGGGCATTGACATCACAAATAGAGTCTCTAAGAGGAGTAAGATAGGGATGCATATTAGCCCCGTTCCTCTTCTTGGTTTACATAAATGGAATAACTGAACATTTATCACTGTTGGGTAAGAGCTTGCCAAAGATGGGAGAGCGATCAATACCCATACTTTTATACGCAGATGATGCGGTACTGATCGCCCGCACGCCAAATGGTCTCCAGGGGCTGTTAGATCATTTTAGTGATTATAGGGACCGTTTGTATCTAAAAGTGTACCAGTCATAATCCTACACAATGACCTGTGGGACACTTTGGACTGAAACTAAGCAACTTATAATGGGGGGAACACTACTTGAATGGATAAGCAATTTTAGTTATCTAGGGAAATTTTTTACTTCCTCCCTAATTTAGAAATCACATCTCCAAATAAAATTAAAACAATTAGGAAGGAAAATGGAAGCCATTTTTCGCTTTTGCACGGATTTTAAAACACAAACACAAAGCATTAGCAAAGATGATAGCCCTGTATAGGACAAAATGCACCTCAGCTGCTCTATATGGAGCGAGGGTGTGGGGGTATCAAAAAGCAGAAAAGCGGATGCAATCCAACGTATGGAAAATGGCTTCACCCGCAGGCTGCTCCCAGTCCCCCAAAATACTGTAAATAATATATAAAATGTTATCTGTCATGAATAGCTGGGTTCACCATTTATAGGGGATCAGCTGGGAATTGCCCCGCTTCTCCTATGAATTAAATGGTGGCAGAATCCTTAGGCAGGTTTGGGGAGAGTGTGTACGTCAGATGGCTTATCCCTAGAAAACATAAACAGAATACCGTGGTTGACGTACCTAAAATCACGTTATCAGAGACTGGGTGTAATAAAAATTTTTACACACCCGCAATGCATTGGTGCAGACACTGAGGAGATTGTGAACTATCGTCACACGGAGGTCTGTTTGGATGAGAGATTACAGACGGTTTTGAAAATGAAGACTGTTGAGTCTTATTTTCAAATATCAACGGCTAAAAATGTCAGGCCATATGTTATGGATAAAGAACCCAATTCATTGATTTTATATAAGGTATTTTAGATTGAATTTAATTCATTTTAAAGATGCTTTTTCAATACATTCTGCCCCCTTGTTACTGTAATAATGTCACAAATCAGAGCTCTTGCCACTTTACCTTACTCTGTCCTTTACACTCAGGCCCAAGAGTCTCTTTCTTGGCGCCATTGCTGCATCTGGCAGAGATTAGGCACCATCGTAGAGCAATGGAGTTTTTCCAAAAATTATCTTCCATATATGCCACTCAGTTTTAAATTTTATTACGAGTGCATAATCCTCCTATTTTTCTGGCCTTCTTTTTGTTGGTGTTAGAATTCTGGGCAGGTTACCACTGCTAATCAATGCTAAAGTGCATATGCTCTCTCCCTAAAATGTAATGGTAATTGGTTTCTTCATGATTGGCATATTTGATTTACTAGCACGTCCCTAGTACAGTGTACCATGGTGCCCAGGGCCTGTAAATCAAATGCTATGAGTGGGCCTGCTGCACTGATTGTGCCACCTACATGGTAGTCCTGCCAACATGCCTCAGACCTGCCACTGCAGTATCTGTGTGTGCAGTTTTAAACTGCCATTTCGACATGGCAAATGAACCCACTTGCAAGGCCCAAACCTTCCCTTTTAGTACATGTAGGGGACACCTAAGGTAGACCCAAGGTAGCCCCATGGGCAGGGTGCAGTGTATTTAAAATGTAGGACATGAACTGCTGTCTTTTAAAAGTCCAGGTAGTGAGATACTGCTAATTTAGTATTTTACTACAACAACGCCTAACTCTCCCATAGGTTAGCATTGGAGCTGCCTTGTAACATCTTACAAGTGTATCTTCCTTTTGGGAGCTGATGGAAAATTGAAGTTTGGGGTCTATGGACTCACACTTTAAAAATACATCTTTTAGTAAGGTTGGTTTTTAAATTGCAGGTCTGAAAATGCCACTTTTAGAAAGTTGGTCAAATAGGGGTTACGTGCAATATGGCCAGATAGGATGTAGTAAAGTGTCTTGAAAAAAGAGAATCCGACTAGCTTATTTTATAATGTCCTGCTGTTTATTCAAGCAGGCATTGGAACTGATATATATATATATATTTTCTTAGTTCTGGCTTAATTGCTTTGCCACTGTGACGGCTTCTGCGGTGCGGCCCTGGGATCATGTGGTGCACGGCGGGGCCCCCCTACACCCCCCTCCTGCTCTGCCACTCTTCCAGCGCCGGGGCAATCAGTCCTGTGGTGCCAGTCCCTAGCTGGGCGGCTGACTACTTCTCTTGGTGGCCTATGATTTGCCTCGCTGGCCTCTCTGATTTCAGTTCGCTGTGGTGAGACCTTCCAGAATTTCCGTTGAGTCCGTGAGAGCCGCACTTGTCAACCTGCTGTGCCGCCGGTCTGGGGCCTCCACCTTCTGCTGGGTCCTGTCATCGTCTCACTTCGCTCGCTCCTCACAGCGGCCGGCTGCCGCTGCTCACCTGTACTGGTGGCCCCGCAATCATCCCTGGTCTGTCCACTGCTGCTGTTTGTCTGTGGTTCGTGTGACGTGCTTATTGACACTGTTCCTTCTGGCTGCAATCCCCCCCTCCTGGTCTCTGGGGATACCTCTTACCTGCTCATGCCCGCCATGGGGAGGACTGACCCCAAGCAGCCCAAGATCGCCTTTGATCAGCGCAGGTCGACTCGACAGGACGGTGCGGGCTCAGATGGTGGTGGCCCCGTGTCCACCATGGAGGCACCTCCTACGCATGAAGATGACCTGAAGGCGATTATGCTCTACGTTAAGTCCACTGTCACGGACATTGCGCCCCAAATCGATCAACTGTCTGCCCGTCTAGACTCTGTTAAGGCCCGAGTTGACTCTCACGATGCTCGTCTCTTACATGCTGAATCCAGGATCTCTGACGCCGAGGATGCTGCCACTCATGATCACCAAAAATTATTGCAGATGGACAAAATACTCGACATCATTCAGAACAAAAACGAAGATTTGGAGGCGCGCTCCCGGAGAAGCAACCTCCGCATCACGGGAGTACTTGAATCCACCAATATCTCCCATATAGAGGACTACGTGGAGCAGCTCGTCCGGGAACTCTTTGGCGACGTCCTCTCCTCCATTTCATCATCGAGCGGGCACATCGCTCCCTTGGCCCGCGTCCTGGCCCAGGCTTACCAGCTCACCCCATCATTGCCAAAATCTTAAACTTCAGAGACCGAGACGCCATTCTCCGAGCGGCACGAGAAAGGGGCAAAATAAATCATCAAGGCAATTTGTTCTCATTCTACCCGGACTACACTATCGCTGTCCAGGAAGCCCGCAGCAAATTCCTCCCAGCAAAGTGGATACTCCAAAAACACGAAGTCCCTTACTCCTTGGCTTAGCCAACGACGCTGCGGGTCCGGCAGAGCGCAAAAACACTTGTCTTCCCTGATCCTAGAGACGCCCTCGCTTTTGCTAAAAAGCTTGACAAATCGCCTCGCTCCTCATCAACTGGTTCTCAAGCGGCTGCAGCTGACCACCTTAGTGACAATGATTGACTAGCTGACTGTCCTCAAGATTCAGGGCCCAGTGACCTGGGCGATAATGACTAACTTGATCTCATTTTAGGGTACTGTTAAAATGCATACTAGTCATGGTGTCCTGTTCATTATGTTGTCCCTGATTTAATGTTACTCAGCTTGCCCCCATGTGGGCGTGTGCTTCACTGTAAGGTTCCGGGGTTAGCCACCATTGATCTCTACTGCAACTCCTATATTATGTTGTCTGTGATCTCTGTTTGCTTGGCCATCCTGCTCTGTTGGCAGGGGTGTTCGCTGAGCCTCGCCATGCCTCTGCGGGATGATTCCCACTTTGGATTTGAACTCTTCCCTTCCCAGTTGGGGTACCCTGGGGTGGTCGTGGATGGCTTCTCAACCTGTTTGGGGGGTTGGTGTGGGTGGAGGGTGGTGGGCCCGTGGGGATTTGCAGCCTCCTTCTGAGGTGTCTTTGATTTGGCTATTTTGTATTGTTTTGTCCTTCAGTTTACCCTGCAATGCCATTCATTACTGGCTCTGCTTTGTCATGCCGCATTGCTTTGTGCACTACCCCAAGTCCTTGCTCCTGGGCCTGACATTTATTGGTATCCTCCTTCAGGGGCTTGACGTTTGTGCTTTCCCCTTGCAGCCTAGCGATCTGGTGTGGCAGGCTCATAGTGGCCTCTGTTTTCCCCCTCGTTGTTGCTCCACACATTGTTTTCTCAATTGCTTAGCACTACCTCATGCACCCGCACGAAGATCCGGGCCATACGCATCACACTATGTTTGATTGCCTTCCACGACATGTCTGAATGACTGACATTACTTGTTGGACATGGAACATCCGGGTTTCTTAATGACCACCGCAAGGCTCGACTTGTCCATGCGCATCTGGTCCGGCACAAGGTGGACATCTGCCTGCTTCCTGCATCTGCTGCCAGACTGCACTCTCGGCACTGGGGAGAATCACACTCTTCTTACTATTCCAACTACTCTCAGGGGGTCTCTATTCTCATACGTAGGGGGCTCCCCTGGCAAACCTCCCATGTTATTACTGACCCCGCAGGGCGATTTGTCATACTTCATGGCTCCCTTCAGGCCCAACTTGTCACGATAGCTGCCATCTACGGTCCCAATACGGATGACCCAGATATTTTTGCGCAGGGATGGTGCTACATTTCATCCCTTGGCCCCACTGCACTCCTTTGATGTGGGGACTTTAATGTCACACTATCCCCCGTCCTAGATCGCTCTGGCCCTCATGCCTCCCACCCCCGCACCGTGGCATTCCTGAACTCCATTCTCACCAAGAACTCCCTGCATGACGCTTGGCGCCACACACATCCCGAGGCCCGCGAGGGCACTTGCGTCACTGGTTCTCATGGCTGTTGGTCCCGGCTAGATCTCTGGATCTCCTCTCCTGACATTCTCTCCTGGCTCACTTCCATTGATCACATGGCATGAACCCTCTCAGATCACGCTCCTGTTCGGCTCGGGCTTCGGTTACCCCGGTCCCCCCAACACGCTTTCTCCTGGCGGCTACCGTCTAACGCTCTACTTGATTCCGTCTTCTGTGACGAGATCCAGACCACGATCACTAACTACTTTGAGCTCAATGAGGGCTCTGTGGATTCCGCTTCCACTCTTTGGGAAGGTTTCAAAGTCGTCATTTGTGGGGTGTGTATTACTAAACAATCCGGGGTCCTACGCTCTAAACGCAATACCCTTACTAAGCTGGAATCCAAAATTAAAAGCCTGGATGCCTCTCAAGCTCTTGACCCTAGCCCCGACACACTGGCCCGCCTTTGCGAGAAACACACTGAATTCGCAGAGGAGGCTAACAGAGAACTCCCGTTCCTTGGCAGGGAGGCCCGGACGCGCCGCATTGGCGAGGGCGACCGGCCAGGTGAGACCTTGGCCAATCTTCTCCATCCGGCCCGTTCTGCATCCTACATCATGCTGGGAAGAACAGGGGGGACTAATTCAGTTGAGGAACAACAGGGGTTGGAATTAAGTATACTGCAAGCAAGAAACAAGAATGGCCCTGAGACCATGGATCAAATAAATTCACTTGACACCTAGACACATTACGTTACCTACGCTTTAGTTCAACAAAGGAACAACATTACATCTAGAAAAATTTTACAACTGTGAGTCTGTAAGCAAAGAAGATGATTACCAACAAGTTGAGAAATTTATCAACGACAGCATGGATTGTATAGTCGGGAGTGTTTTGGTAACATGAGTGTTGGCCCGTACCAGGTGGTCTCTGATGCTCCTATTTTTCTTTAAAGCAAAAATTGGGAATTCTTTGAAAATCTCTAGCCCTTTGACACATTGTCAATTGCGTTTTACAATCTTCTTGATTTCATTGGTAGATCCCGAAAAGGTTGTTACACAGACTAATGGCATTTCTTTAGTTTTGTCTAAACAAGGACTCCCTAGGCGTATACCAGGCCCACTTCATTGCCCTTTTCGTTAGTCTTCTTGGGTAGTGACGTTGGACCAGTTTTTCTAAGAGTATTTTTGCGTTATGAAAATAATCTTCTCTCCGAGAGCAATTATGGCGGAGAGTATATGAAATGCTGAAGTGTACCTATTAATTGAGGAGTACCTGTATCCGATTTGCATCAATGTTATCTCTGACCTCCTCACTTTTGGACCGTTGTACTGTATATTAATCGAGGAAAAAGACGTTGTATGATTTTCCCGATTTATTGTGTTTAATTGTTTAACTAAGATTTAGGACCAAAAAGATGTTAAGAACTTTTTCAAAGTATACAGATCAGAAGTGTACCGCTTATGAATTTACAATACCATCTATGTCGCAACAAGCTTTGTGATGATGAAATGGTTTTTTTTTAAACTTTATGTATTTTTCTAAAAAATAGCAAAAAAAGAGGCTATGTTCACAAATAAGTGAATTAAAAATATTTACTATTTTTGATAAATTTCTCAACTTGTTGGTAATCATCTTCTTTGCTTACAGACTCACAGTTGTAAAAATTGTTCTAGATGTAATGTTGTTCCTTTGTTGAACTAAAGCGTAGGTAACGTAATGTGCCTAGGTGTCAAGTGAATTTATTTGATCCATGGTCTCAGGGGCATTCTTGTTTCTTGCTTGTAGCATCCTACATCATGGCGCTCCAGGACGGTGGCCCTGCTCGTACAAACTCCTCTGAGGAGATGAAGGCGCTTTTCACGGACTTTTATTCGAAGTTGTACACTGCAGGTCCTGCTCCACGGCGTGAGGCCCTCGAACAGTATTTCGATGCCCTTGAGCTCCTATGGCTCGAAAATCACCACCGAGAATATCTGGACAAGCCCTTTTCTAAAGAGGAAATACTTGCCGCCATCAATGGTATGCCTGGTGACAGGGCACCTGGTCCGGATGGGTTGCCCGTCTCTTTTTACAAGACTTTTGCTCCACTACTCATGCCGCACCTGGCCGCCATGTATAATGAGTCCTTCGAGAGTGGCCAATTTCCACCTTCGCTCCGGGAGGCCATGCTGACCCTTCTTCTAAAACTGGACAAGCTCCCCAAACTGCGTGACTCCTATCAGCTCCTGTCTCTCATTAATATTGATAACAAAATACTCACCAAACTGCTTGCGTCGCGTCTTCTCCTTCTTATGTCGCTCATCGCTCGCCCAGAACAGTCCGGCTTCATACCGGGCCAGGTAACCTCCACCAACCTTCGGACCATCTTCTCCGTCCTGCATCAGATCAACCCAGTGCTTCCTGCGGTGGCCGCCCTGCTCGAAGCCACCAAGGCCTTCGACACCTGGAATGGCCCTTACTATTCTTTATCCTCCCACATCTCGGTTTTAGTTCAGTATTTATTAGTAAAGTCTCACTATTGTACACTCTCCCCAACGCCCGTCTACGGATCAATGGCATGGTATCCGATAATATCCCTATCGGACGTTGCACCCGCCAGGGGTGCCCGCTTTCACCTATGCTACTCGCTATCGCGATGGAACCACTGGTGACCCGACTTCAGCAACACCACACGCAGAGGGACATCGTACCTGTTCCCCTCACTGCCCATTTCTTTTTGCAGGGTTCGCTCGTTGATCATCTCTCTTCTTTGGTCCGGCAGGCAACCCAGGATCGCGTACGACGTACTCACCCTTCCAATGACATGTGGCGGCCTCGGCGCCCCTAACTTCAAGCTCTATGCAATGTGTGTTCAGGCCAGCTTCTTGCACTTTTGGCTTCACCCCACTCCTTTCCAGCCGCACTGGCGGTCGAGGCGGATCTTGCTGCCCCGTGGCCGCTCACCACTGCCCTGTTTGCCCCAGCCCAACTCCCACGTACTGAAATGGACACGGTTGAGACCTTGCGCTGGGCCTGGGAGGGACTTCATCATTTCTCCGGTGCCCCCTTGCTTTCGGCAACTTTGATGCCGATAGTTCGGCACCCGGCTTTTCCTCCTCTCCAACCATCCGGCATGGCTAAACATGCTACCCGCCTGGGGCTGAATACGGTCGCAGATCTCTATCCGGGGAGTACGTTTTATTCCCTGGCTGAGGATTCCAGCTCCATGGACACTCTGCTTTTTTATCAGCTATGGGCCATCTGCAGGGAGCTGCATCCTGCGTTCCCTCTGCCTCCTACCTCGATGGCCGCTCTTGAGTTCCTGTATTCGTCTTCCTCCCCTCGTAAGTTGGTAACCAAACTATATGCCCTCATGCTAGCGGCCAACTCTGTACTACTGTTGTAAGCAGACTAAGCGATTGTCCCCTAACTATTGCTTGCGCCTTATCCATTTTAAATACTTGCATAGGCTCTACCGCACCCCTGTTCAGTTGCAAAAGCTGGGACTTATCCCCAGTGACAGATGCCTACCTTGTTCAGCACCTGCGGCGGATTTCGCTCATCTTGCCTGGTTGTGCCCCAAAGTCGTCGATTACTGGTGCGAGGTCTGTTCTGCTATATCAGCGATCACCTCCTCGCCGGTTCCGCCTGACCACCGCTCTGCCTCCTCGGCTTTGTTAAATTCTGCCCGGATGTTTCCCGCCGCCTAATCGGCATGCTGCTTGTCCTCGCACGGTGCAGGGTTTCCATGTGTTGGGGTCGCTAACCTGCACCTAAATTCGATCAATGGTCGAGGATGCATCACGCTGCCATGACCCTATTGTCTGAATTCTGGGACCTTATGCCAGCTAGATCTCTCCCACTCGACATATGGGGGCCCCTTGTGTCATACCTCCTTGCTTGTTCCCCCCAGCGCCTGTCTTCCTCTCCCGCACTTCCCGCCGGCATTCCGCCCGCGGTGGCCGCTGGTGTAGGATAGTAATCGGCCTCCCCCCTGTCCCTTCTCCTTCTCAGCTGGACCCGCCCCTCCACCTGAGACTTGTGCACTTCATACCAATGACTGTTCATTGTCCAAACATGCCTGTATAACATTTGCTATGCTGTCGTTTTCTGATGTTTTAAGCTATTGGTCCCCTTTGCGATTCTCAATTGTGCTCATGTGCATGGTGCTTTGATTCAGTGCAAGAATGTAATTTGTCTATGCAACTTTGTCAATAAAGGTTTTTGAAAAATTAAAAAAAAAAAAAAACATGTTACACCAGTCTTAAGTTTTGCTGAAAAATAACCTCACAGAACTCTCATAACACAACTATTTCTTTCTCTTTTTTTAGAGTTACTGGCCATTTGGATAAAGCTTAAAGTCAGCGGGGATGGAAACCTTGTTTAATATCCCTTTCAAGACTTATGGGCAATATTTAATCAGATTCCCTCGTAGATTGCATGTGGAACAGTGCCGACACGTTTCAAATCCCTCTATTAGTCTTGGGATTTTGATCAGGGCAATGACACGGTGTAATCTAGCACAACATAAAAATTTTAAAAAAGGAATTCAATATTTTAAAGCCCTTCTCCCATTGTTTTAACCCTAATTATTTCTAGGAGTTATAAATGGTACCTGAACTTTGTAGGGTGTTCTTCTCGTTCGTATTATTTTGTAAAAGGAGGCGGCTATTTTAATTATCAATTCTGTGAATGTTAAAAATAAGAAGCAGCGTAGATTAAATGTATTATAGCATATTTGTGAGGAGTGCAGCAGTTTTAAAAGCACTGAAAAGTTCCCTGCATATTCTGCGGTTTTCAGGCAACAATAACAGTGTCACGCTAACTCTGGTGATTAATGTACCTGCTGGAAGAGATGGGGGTTTTGTCTAGTGGCAGTTTTGACTCATCTAAGGTAGCGCAAAGGGTTAATATGCCTGCTGGTAAAGAACGTGTACCATGTATATCAAAGAACAATATTTTATGTGCATAGCCCAGTGGGTTACTGCTTTTGTCATAGAGATTTGTTTTTACTGTGAAGTTCATAAGTTACAATTGTAATCTAGTACAGTGAACTACGAACTGCCATCAAAGAGCTGCATGCAAGCTGCATAGTACAGGTTAGAAATGTGTGTGTTTTTCCCCAGTTTTTTATTATCTTGATGCTGCTAAAAAAGGTTTGTTTGGGTAGAAATACATTATTATTAATAAAGTCTAACCTAACCACTGCGTTCTGTTCTGAATCCTGAGTTTGTTCTTCTCTGGAGAAAGCACTCTCAAAAAGTACCTACCAGTAATGATGGCATGTGAATCCTACACCTTGCATGCCTCTTTGCCTTATGTAACATTTTCTCCACACTGATTTAAACATGTTTTATTGATTGTCTTTGTATGTGTGTGTGATGTAAAGTGCTCCAACACCCTACACTGTTATGAGAGGTGCTATACAACTAAGAAAATACATGGGAGAGAGTGGCTATGAAGGGATGAGAGGCACTGTTAAAGGGTGATGGTGAGGGAATCATTGAAGAGCCCCAACAAAGACTTTTGTATTCTGGTGCACGGTAAGGTCATCATTTACTATGCTTTAAAAGCTAATACAATTATATATATATATATATAATGACAAATGTGCTGTAGAACGCACCGTTTTTCCTAGATTTCCGTGGGGGAAGAACCTCCGCCCCCCAAAACCACCCTGTGTAGTGGTGAGGATCGCTCGCTGCACTCGCTATGCACCGTACGGGGGCTGATCTGACAGCCTTTGGCTGGGTAGTTACTCTAGGAAGAAGTGTAAGTCACAGGACAGAGTAAGATGTCTGTATAGAGGCCTCAAGATTGGAAACCAGACAGCATTACACATTCAGGCTCCGACTTGCAGAAGTTACGAGATAAGGCCGTTGGAGTTGCATCTCCGTCTGTTAAACTGACTTTCTGGTGAAGGGAAGACTGTGCAAGAGACCACAACCGGGGAGATCCTTCTGCCCATTGAGGGATATTCAAAGGAACTTCCTCATGAGAGCTAGCTGATTGCACACAAGGAAGTAGTTAGCATGACTCTGATGACTGACGGGGTTTCCTCGTTTTTCACCTTCAGCAGCACTGTCAGGGCTGCAGCCGACTGGGCTGCACTGAAATGCTAAATTTACGGCATTTGGGATATTGTTAAATTTGTCCAAGATATTCTAGGACTGGAGTTAGAATAGTAAATGAGCTCTCCCAGCATCTGCAAGGTGTCTGCTGCCCTGGTGGCACAACTGATGGACAAAGAACTGATGGATATAGAGTGGGGGAAGAGGGATCTGAAATCAGGATCCTTCAATACAAAGTCTTCTACATGGTCAGTCGCTCATCGGAATTGTTTGCTTTGCTACAGGGCCATTGGAATTATGCAGCAGAAAATAGCCAAATTGCTTGGCAGCGTTAATTAAACCGTGTTGCGAAAAAGGCAAATTATGCTCCACTGTGTTGCACATTCTGGGATACTATTATCTTCCTGTTTTGTCATTTTAACATATAGTGACACCGAAGAAATCCCATCACTCTGCAACCTGCCGTGGTTTCTTAAGAAAGAAAATGATATACATTCGCCAGATCCTAAAGAACCTATTATCCTGCATGGAGGAACAGGAGCCCTAGTCTGCAGAATCGTCCATCCTAACTGAGTAAATCAGTTTGTGTAAAGCATACAGTGTCCACCCAGCAGAAAGCAAGCCTTCAAGTATCCAATGGCTTGCCTGTCTCAGTCTGCCTGGATCAGGTATGTTTGAGAAGAGGGCTACAGTGTTTGGTTTACAATGTGCACATTCTTCTAGAACCCCCTCCTTGGGAAGCAGCCTTGCAGAGCAGGAGTTTACATCACATTTGCCTACTTTAAGTGTCTCGCGAGGTGGCCGGCTCAGATTCAAGACAACACCTCAATGGAGAATGTCGATGATTTGATATCCCTCTAAACTCCCTGCTCTCGTCCATTTATTAAAGTTATGACGAACGAGTCTTTGCACTGATAATGCAGTCAAATGTTTTGCAATCATTAGGCCTGCTCTGTTGGGATTGCATTTAAATATATCATGATGTTTATTCAAGGAGCAGACAAAAAACATCCTTGGCGATGTCAGCAAGGGGAGACAGCCTAACTGTCTGGGGGAAGATTTCACCTCATTCGCATCCCTGTGATACCTGAATACAGCAATCAACCACTGGGAGGCATCCAGACAACTTTAGCAAAGTGTCTCCGCTGCTCTGCGTTTGGTGAGGTTTGGGTAACTTTTGATCCGTTGAAGAAAGAAACTTTGTTATTGAAATCTAGAAGTTGTGCAGCAGGGGTGGAATATTTGGCAGGTACAGTAAACTGGTAATGATGCACACAAACTGCGCTGCTGCACAATCCCTCTTTCCAGCCTTTGACAATAGCCCCTGCAGAGCCGAGATAATAGGAGCTTTTCCAGTCCCAATAAAACCCCAACATATCCTTCTAAGTCTCAACTTATATTTGTGCAAGGACCTCTATCTCCCACGTGAGCTACATTTAGATTTGGAGCATGATTTCAAGAGAAAGCGAGGAATCTGCAGTAGAATCCAGCGATGGACATTCTCCCCACAAACGAAATGCTAAATCTGAAGCAGAAACCTCGGGTGGAATTTCCTTCACCACAGTAATGATACTTTGGAGGGAATTCCACCAGTGGATTTTCCAGTGCCACCCAGCTCTAAAGCAGCTCCTGTTTCTTTAAGATTCCCAAAGTGGCTGCGAACCAAGAACAAACTCGCCTAGTACCTTGTCCACAAAAATGTATTTCTTGTGCTGAGAGCGTGGTGCAAAGTATTTTCTGCACCTAAACAGTTGTTTAATTCATGTGTGTGGTACCCCAGGAACTCAACTAAGCCCCAAAGGCCATTAGTCTACAAAGGGGCGTGAAAAAACAGCACAATTGAAATCCCTGCAAGGGGGAGGGGCTGAGGAGGGAATGATGGGGTTCTTGCTGTCTGGAATCTTAGTGACCATCCCCACCACCAAATGATGCTGATTTGTACAAGAGGCCTTCCGCCTCTGAATATGAAACTTAGGTAGGCAATCATTTACATTTTAGTGGCCAGCTGGCTATTTGGGCTGAAGAATATACTGCATTATAATGATATTGCAAGTCACTCATGAACTCTGTTATTAAGGAACGAGACTGCAGCACAAGTTACTTGAAAAGGTCATGGCATTGACTTCCACGCCCTCTGACGCAAAGTGTAGGGGACTGTATTTTTTTATTATACATTGGGATGTTCAGCCTACATCATATCAGTGCTTAGCACTCATTCAGTCTGCTGCGATAGGTGACTATGCACAACTTACTGCTGCGCCTTTGCATCATTATGGTAAACTTTGAGAGATGCAATTCTCTGTATCAGATCACATACATTCCATCACTGGTCTTCTCAAGCACAAGGCTAGTTGGGGACAATTCTACAGTGTTTGATAACCACTGTACTGCATGTTATGCAAGGCTTTAAGTGGGCCGGGTCCTGCCGCCGCTCAGCACCGGCAGTTCTAATAAGCATGTTCTGAGACGGGTCCATATCGGGTTCTTCGTTTCTGCCATCACCCACAGGGTGAAAAAGATCTTAACTCTGCAGCAGCGCCCGCCACCCTTCACTGCCTTTGATGTAGCTTCAAAGTGACTCGTTTTAGTTCTTTCACAGTCTCATCATGTCAGAACTGAAACATTTTCAAAATTATATAGAACGAAGCCATAGTTGCTGCTAATTTCTCTTATGCAGCTAACAATCTTTGACAAAACCAATATTCTTGGCTTGCTGTAGGTGTAATCTTACTTGTATTTTATATACAAATGCAATTAAGCAGCAAACTACCACACGGGCGGCACTCTATACTAAGTATAGATTTTAAGCTTACTGTGTTTTTAAGCCACTCCCTTAATTACATCGGCCACACCCCTTTGAGAGACCCCCTATAGCCCTGTGTACTGTTTCAATGCAACAATATCAGTACTCTTGCGTCAGTGTCCCAGTGTAAATATCCCTGGGTCAATGTCCCCCTAACAAGTGTTGGTGCCCCAGTGTCAGTCCCTTCTAGCTCTTTCTATGTGTCAGAGTTGTGTTCTAGTGCAATCAGCCCCAGGTGAAATTGCCTTACGCTGGTATAGCCGTTTCGCTTTACGCTTGCTGCGTGAAATTCTCACGCTATTACGCGCCATTCACTCCGACCAGAACGCAAGTGGCTGCTGTTTGCTTGTGATTTTTGTGCAAATTTTCTATCACAAAATGTGCCCTTGCTTCCAAAATGGGTACGGGGCGCATTTTGGTCTAAATGCCAGTTTGCCATTTAGTGTAATTAGTTGTAATTTTGCCAAATTTCACAAAAACCAAATTACACAAATTTGGCGCCCCTCTAGTGTCAATGGCCGTATGGCCATTGCCTCAATGCTGGTGCTCGTGTGTAGCCTTCAGGACCGATTCACAAAGGCCTCCGCACTCGTCTGCGGAGGCCCCTCGGTCATGGAGACGTCTCCATGCTCGGGGCGGAATCTCCGCAGTGGGGATTCTCATTGCTGAGCTTCTGGCCCGAGTGCGGAGACTCCTCGCAGCCGTAGGGCCTCTGCCATGAGTGCGGAGGCCATTGGTGAATCAAGTTCTTAGGGGCAGATTTACAATAACTGGCGCATCCCTGCATATCAGCAGGGATGCGCCAGTTATTTTGCGTCACGGCAGACACCTCTTGCGCCACCATGGATGCGCCGCATTTACAATGCGGCGCACCATGGGGCAAGAATAGACAGATGCGTGACACATCTGCTGCCGTAAAGGTGACGCATTGCTGGAGTGGCTTCGCAAGCGCGACGCAGCTCCAGCAAGGCTCAGGGTGCCCCTATGTCTAACATGCTGCGTCAATCCTTACGCCTGCTTCGAGCAGGCACAGAGTTTTGACGCAGCATGACTGTAAAAGTGACTGAGTGAAATCTTGTAGATTTCACTTAGACACTTTTAGGAGGCGTTCCTGCGCCGGAACGCCCCCCCCGTGCCGGAACGCCCACATGTGACGCAGGCCTTTACAATGAGACGCATCTCCCTAGATGCGTCACGTTGTAAATACCCCACAGCATGGCGCTGGCTTTGCGCCGCTGCTGCGTCACAAAAGTGACGCAACGGCGGCGCAAATGTGGTGTACGGGGCTTGTAATTCTGCCCCTTAGTGTTTATGTACTTATCAGTGTCCCTATGTAAGTGCATAAGTGTCCGTGTCCATCGGCTTAAATCTGTGTGTCAGAATTCCAGTATCAGAATCTGTGCCAATATTTCCCCTTTTATCGATGCCTCAGTGTCAGTTCCCTGGTATCCACGCCCCAGGGTCAATGTCTCACGTCAGTTCTTCTGGGTCATTGAGTACGTGACAGTTTCAGCATCCCAATGGCAGGATGTGGCCTAATGGCTAGAGCGGCCAACCTCAAAGCTGGGTAATCAGGTTCGAGTCTCGGCAGGGACGTTCAACATCCTGTGATTCTGGGCAAATCACTTAATTTCCCTGTGCCTATCAGAAAAATGAATGTGTCCTTGTGTAACGTAACTGGTGCTCATGTAACGCGTTATGATACCTTCGAGTCAAGTTCGTGCTATAAGAAATGTAAACTTTTATATATATATATATATGTTAATTTCAATGTCTGTGTGGGTATCCTATAGACCCAGTGTCCGTCTGTGCAACAAATGCATGTCACTTTGGCAGTAACTGTAGGCAGTGCTGCATTGCCTAATGTCCTTGTTAGAGTTCCAGTGTAAGCATCAAAGCCAGTGTCCCTAGGGCCCTATCTCGAGGTCAGTGTCCTTGTATCTCACTGTTAGTGACCTGTGTCATTGACCATAGGTCAGTACCTCAGTGGTGTTGTGTTCCCACCGTCAGTGCCCTTGTGTTAGTGTCCTTGTGGCATCTTAATGTCCTGATGTTGTGTCTAAACACCAGTATCTTAGGATCAGTGTCCTAGCATCACTGGTTCAATGTCGCTGCCCCATGCCAATGCCCCGGCATTAATGATGTGCCCCTCGGTCAGTGCTCCAGTGTCGCGGTTCCCCCGTCAATACCCCCATGTCAATGTTGGCAATGCTGTCCAGTGTTCCAGTATCTGTGCCCTGGCTTCAGTGTCCTTGTGTCACTGTTGCCATGTGGTTGTTAAGTGCTGTTGGGTCAGTGTCCTAGTGTCAGTGATGGTGCCCCTGTGTCAATATCCTTCAGTCCATCTTTATCAGTTATGTTCATTTTCCAGTGTCACAATCCCCATGTCAACATCCCTGCTCAGTGTCCTAGTGTCTGTGTCTCAGTCGCAGTGCCCCAGTGTCCGTACCTGTATGTCAGTATCTCCGTGTCAGCGTCCTTGTTTCATCTCCCCCTGTCAGTATTCAGACCAGTACACTAATGTCTTGCTCCCTCAGTCAGTGTCCCTTCGTCAGTGTCTCTATGCTGTGTGATTATTCCGGAACTGTTTCCTAGTGCTACAGTCTCAGTGTCAGCAGCATCCTTGTAAACCAGCGTCCCTGCGTCAGTGTGTTAATAAAAGTCCTCCATACCAATAATCCATATTTGTAAAGTGCAAACATATCGCCCCTTATGGTTTCAAGGCGCTGGGGGCCATCTGGGACATTGAGTGGGCTATTGCCCAGAGTCACAAGATGCTGAGCTGCGGTGCCGCCGGTGCCGGAAGTCGAACCACAAGCCACACGCTCCGGTGTTAGCCACTCTGGCCGCTGCACCACACCTCTCCTACCCATACCAATGTCCCTGCATTAGTGTAGGTGGCCCATGTTAGTGTTATAATGTAACTCTTTACATGTCAGTATTGGTGCTCTTTCTTCAGTGTCAATGTCCTTTTGTTAGCATCCTACTGTCAGCCCTTTTGTCACTGTGCCCATATCAATGTACCCATGTCAGTGTTGGGCTCCCTTGGCAGTGTTGAAATGACAGTGTTGGTGCCCCCTTGTTGTTGGGCCATTGTTATATTTGGTGCCTCTGAGTCAGTTTCTTGATATCAATGTGTACCCCTGTGTCAGTGCACCACCAACCATAGGCTCCAATAAGAGTTGTGTAGAGCAAAATTTCTGTGTGGAATTCCGCTCTGCATGATTATAAATGGGCCAGTGCTTCCACTCTCCAATTGTACTAGCCAGAAAATCGGGCCAGTAAAATCGCATTGAGAAAGGGCTGTAGTGCCCACCCCTGGCCCCTGGGTCCATATTCTGACCATTTTCAAGGTAGGGGAGCATATAATGTTCCCCCCACCAGATGACATCTTCCACTTTCCTCAAACACACTCCACAGCCACCGGCCCGGAACTACCTCCTTACACACATTCACCACATAATCCACACATTCGGAGCAGATGGTAAATATGTGTGTTAATCCCCATGTAACTTTTTACCCCTGCACAACACCATTTCCACGCAGAACTACATCTGGCAATTCCAAATCTGCACTGTTACTCTCTGTTTTGTGGGTTTTAAATCCCAACAGGAGGAAAAATGTGCGAGAATAGCAAATGGTAACAGAAATTCTGGCCAACTGGAATTTTCATACACATTTCCTCCTCACTTGTAACCAGGATCATAGCGTTCCTCGTGATATCACTGTTTCTTTCTAAACTACTTACACTGTGATATGTTTACTCCAATGCACGTAGGAGATGGAAGAGGTGTGAAGTTTAAGAATAGAGATGGAAGAGAGATCAGAGATCTGGTGATCTAAAAATGGACCGGGGGTTATAAGTGTTTTACGAAGATAATGTTAAAACTTGGTGACCATGGATTGGTGGGGTAGGTTGACCGGCGCCACTCCCCTCCGGCGGGGAACTTATCTTCGGCCTGTCTCGTCACTTGTGGAGTTTCGTAGATGGGACGATATCTGTATATCTACTCTTGGGGACATCATGCAGGAGACCACTCTTAAATCAGAATAAGCCATCAGAATAAGTGAGTATTGGCACTCATTTGAATAAGGGTCTCTTCTATAATACCATAAACATAATTAGGGTCTCTTCTATAATACCAATAACATATTTATAAGCATTAGGGGCCCAAATCACGAAGGTACTTGTGTGTAGTAAAGTTCCGAGTGTGCAGTCTCCGCACTCGTGGCCGAATCTCCACACAACGCACTGCAGACTCCCATGTGGAGATTACCCTCCCCCCCCCCAGTGCAGAGACTTCGCACTCGGAACGCCTAAATATAGGGCGACCAGACGAACCGGTTTTGCAGGGACAGTCCCAGTGTTTGAAGAACTGTCCTGACGTCCTAACACTTTCATCTAAAACAAAGAAACGTCCCGGTTTTTATTAGGTCTCACTGAGCCAGCGCACATGCGCTGCTCGGAGAGCATTTAGTATACAGGTTTTCAAAGTGCTACCCACATGATTTTGAAGGCCTGAAGCTTGAGTGCACGATGGCGTGCACATGCATAGCTGCTGCTCGTGCTCCCTCCTCCCTTCTACCCTTCCCTTTTCGTCAACTTTGATCAGGCTCCTCTGCTGCTGGCATTCCCCCCTCCCTTCTCCCCTTCCCTTTTCGTCAACTTTGATCAGGCTCCTCTGCTGCTGGCATTCCCCCCTCCCTTCTCGACCAGCCCTTCTTGTCACCTCGGCTTGCACTCACCCCTCTTTTCAGCCCTTTCAGCCGTTTTCGGCAGCTTTCGGACGCTTTGATGTTCTCAGTGAGCCACGCGGCCATTGCTTGTTTCTTAGAACATCCGAGTTTGCCCGTTTGAATCTTCGTGATTGTGAAATGTATAAACAGAACGTTTTGTTTTGTAATTTTGGCGGGCAACTCCGGTTAGCAATGCAGGCATTCAGAGCATTTTTCATTTCCCTGTGTAAGCTGGAGAGGGATTAGCTAGATCTATCCTTACCATACATCTAACAGGTTACGTACACCCTTTTGAGTTGAAAAGCGAGATTGAATTATATTTTAAACTTATCTAAACATGTGCAGCTAAAAACAGCCAAAAGCTCAATTTGCCCCATATTTGCCAATCTCATAGTACCAAAACTAATCTTGAACAAGCACAGAGAAAGACATTTATTTCTTCGTTTGTTTGTTTCCCCTTCCCTGCCGCACATGTTTCAAAAGTGCCTTGTTTCCTATTTCTTTATATGCTTGAAGCGGCCCCCCGCCATTTCCATTAGCTTGCATTATTTTTGTTACAATTGCGGCACCCGTGCCAGTGCCGCGATTGCATCAAAAGTAAAGAAATTGGAAGAAAACTGGTTTTCTATTTCTTTACTTTTGATGCAATCGCGGCACCCGTGCCGTTAACGCAATTGTAACAAAAGTAATGAAATGAAATGGCGAGCGGCCACTTTCAGCATGTAAAGAAAAAGGAAACAAGTGTTTATCTATTTCTTTACTTTTTATGCAACTTATGTACTTGATACAATCTAAGGCTGGGCGGCCAAATGAGGGCAGGTTGTAACGAAGGTCACTGGACAACTTTACATTCCCCACTCGTACAAAGCATTGTTTTAAGATGCCCATTTGTTTCAGCTGAAATGAACTATCTACAACTCCCAGAATGCATCAGGCTGCTGAATGAGAACCTAAGACATGAAAACACTGACGTCATTAAGTCACGTAGTTTTCTCAGTTTTACAACAGAGTCCGAAGGGATTAGGACTTCAACATGGACTTTGCTGTTAGTTATAGATCAGATACTGAAAGCAATCCATGAAAGGAGTAAACCGTGAAAATTGTGTATTTCTTAGCAAAAGATAAATAATCTTAGGCTTGCTAAGCTGCCGGCACCAGATGACCGAGGTCACAAGAGTCACCTTCGGCCATTCCAGGTTTTTTATGCATTAGCACCCCAAGACTTATGTTGGGCCCCTAATCAAAATTGAAACGGTATAAACTCTGAGTCTCTGAGTCTCAGTGACCTTAGCTAATAGCCAGAACTAGCAGAAGTCGATAACCCTCTCAATATGGGGTCAGGTAGTAACTGCATCATTGTTACGCGGGCAACTGATCACTGCGAACACAAGTGCAAAAATTCATAAAATTTTGCATTTTTAATATAACTAAAAAACTGCACATATTAGAATACAAAGCGCTACGAGCTAAGAGACAATGGCACAACACCTCTTGATAGTCTTAGAAAGAGGATGGGGGTGGTCTTGACTAATGGGTCACATTGGTGACCCTCTTCGGTGGAGAGGGAGCAAAAGCTGAAGTAATTTTATTTATTTGTGGAACCGCTTAATTCAGGAACACTGCACCCAGGAAAAGAGACAGAGGCAAAATTAATAGTTGCAGGATGTGTGGCTCTTCGACTGACGGTCAAGTTAGTGAACGCTTCCTGGTTCCTGCTCGAAATAGGCAGATCCCACAGCTCAGGTACAGTAACTAAGAGGCAAATGTAATATAGGTTTAGTTTAAAGGCTGCAGGTTTCGAGAGGGCATGCACTTTAAAATAGATAATATGTATTTATTTTTAATGTCTTTTAGTAGCCTGGAATTGCCATGCTTTTATTGTGCATTGTATTGTAACCGCATTTATACAGCGCTTACTACTCCTACGTTGTGTTTGTTGAAGATTCTAGGACTCCCAACTTTACCACTTTACCACGAGTCAGTGCAAATTCTATGGTAGTGCTTGCATTGGACATTCTGAGTTCTTTCTATAGTACTCAGGTGCTTTCTTCGTGTTTTCCACTTTTTCGATATTATGTTTAAAATAAAAACGTTTTCCCCCCCATATTACTAACCTTGGTCTAGATTGAATTTTTGTGACTGTTAATAACAAGCATTGGCATAGCCAATAGGTCTCGCTTTTGGACCTTATAAGTGATTAGCCATGCAACAGTTGATGATGTTGCACCAAGGATATTGTGCTGCCTAACTAAATACTTATAAGGTCTCAAAAGCAAGACCTATTGGCTATGCCAATGCTTGTTAAGGAAGGGTCGGCTAAACCTCCACATTAATCATATTGTTGTGCAGGTACTGACCCTCTTAGAAATGAAAAAAGAACTATTGATGGACAGAATGCAGAACAATGTAATAAATTCACCCCAGTACAGAGATCTGGGCCTAAACCCATCATTTGTTTGCTCACCATGCCATTCCAGTTTGGACCCAGCCATATGCAAATCAGTCTTGACCCGGTGCCCAATGGGAACAGTCCAGCCCGAACTACCAGGCCAGGTCCTCCCTGGACTGGAAACAAGCATCCTAGGACCGGTTACGGGTTTCACCCCTCTTCAGCCAGGATAGCTTGATTCCAGTGGCATGGAGAGCACGGGACTCAAGTCTGAGCATACCCGTCCCACTCGGGGTGACAAATGCAAAAAGAACTATTGATGGACAGAATGCAGAACAATGTCATACATTCACCCCAGTACAGAGATCTGGGCCTAAATCCATTGTTGTTTTGCTCACCATGCCATTCCAGTTTGGACCCAGCCATATGCAAATCAGTCTTGACCCTGTGCCCAATGGGAACAGTCCAGCCCGAACTGCCAGACCAGGTCCTCCCTGGACTGGAAACAAGCATCCTAGGACTGGTTTCGGGGGTTCACCTCTCTTCAGCCAGAAAAGCCTTATTCCAGTGGCATGGAGAGCACAGGACTCACGTCTGAGCATACCCGTCCCACTCGGGGTGACAAATGCAAAAAGAACTATTGATGGACAGAATGCAGAACAATGTCATACATTCACCCCAGTACAGAGATCTGAGCCTAAATCCATCGGTTTTTTGCTCACCATGCCATTCCAGTTTGGACCCAGCCATATGCAAATCAGTCTTGACCCTGTGCCCAATGGGAACAGTCCAGCCCGAACTGTCAGGTCCTCCCTGGACTGGAAACAAGCATCCTAGAAACGGGACAGAAGTTCACTTCTTTAAACTCTCCTGCTGTGCTGCTTTCCCTCATTCAAGCAGCACGGCAGGAACTAATGAGGTATGATTCAGGGCTGCAGAGCCCATTGGTCAAGGCCAGGCCCACCTACTGCCAGACTTTGGAGCTCTTCATAAAACGGCGGGAGGGAATGTGAAATATGATCAAGGCCGCAGGACTGCAGCCGAAACGCGTCATATGGACATTTAAATCTAAGAATAAAGAAGCACGTTATAACGGAGTCTGTGCCCGACTTGTTTTGTTGATTGCAAAATCGGGATGATCGTAGGTATATATATATATTCACGAAGGTACTTAGGTAGAGCGACCAGATTTTCAGAACGAAAAACAGAAGGAGCACACACATAGAACAAGCATTTGCAATGCAATAGGTCTCGCATTAGTGAAAGATTGAGCTATTGGCGTTGCTAATATTAATGCAACGCCAATAGCTCAAACTTTTAGTAATGCCAGAGCTTCAAAACTAAAACAAAACATAAAACCATTTCATTTCCCTGTCTTTACTTTTGAAGCAATAGCGCAACCGTTCTTTAGCTTAAGATGTTTAAAGCTAAATGGTGGGTGCCGCGATTGTAGCAAAAGTAAAAAAACAGTGTAGACATTTAAGAAAATAGTGCTTAAGGATGTAATTAAAACATATCAAGTGACAACACGTGTAACAGAGGCTGTCCTCATGGGAGGTTACAAGAGGAGAAAATGCGGTACTAAGGAGGGACTACTAAGCCTATTGACTAATGAAAAGCCGCCATTTACAAAGGACTGTGACTGGAGTGAATTCAAAATTTGGGTGTAAAGTGGGTGGAGCTTTATGCCTATATCCAGCATATGTAGAAGAGACAGTGCAAGCGCTGCCTAGACGACACGTAAAAATAGCATACTGGGGCTGCCAGAATGAGAAAATCAAGAGCAAGCTGTCACAGAAAAAATCTCCAGGGCGTTTTAACCACAGAGGGGGCGATTGTGCTTTGAGGGCTAGATCATTGCCGTCAGCCCTACAATCAGCTCCCTAGTTTGTAGCTCAGTAGAAAATGCCTGAATGTCCATACAAGCCCTGAAGGGTGGAAATCTATCGGCACTGATGGAAAAATACAAGACATGGCAAAATCCCATACATTACTATAATTACATACTGTAAATAAATGTCTGTTATGCAGATTTAATGTAGGCTATTGACTTTATAACAAGTCAATGTGTTTAGGCAATATTTTGCGCTTCTTGGAAAATGTGTGACACAGAAAAATATCCTGTGTGTTTACGATAGTGTGTGGTTTGGCAGCATCCCAAACACATTCAGTGACACAGCAGCATTCTGTAGATGTATGGCACAACTGTTATGTTATGTTAATTTGGATTTGTTGAGCGCTTAATACCGGAAGGTCTCTAAGCGCTGCAAGAAGAGTAGCGATGGATCGCATCTGAATATCCAGTGTATGCAGTACCACATATCTATTGCACAAGTTTTGGAATAATCTGTATCCATGCTCTGCACGGCAATATCCCTGGAAATGTATGATAAAATCGTGTGGCATGGAATTAGCGTGGTAATCATTTTGACATACACACATCCTTTGTATACAAGAGACAACCGCACACAAGATACTATTGTTATGAACACACAATGCACGTTGGCATGGAAACAGCCTTAGCATTAATGAAAACGACAGACATGCAAGTATCTTGTATGTTCTGAAGAATACTATCAGTTATAATAATATTGTGGCACTATCTCAATATCAAGTGGCATTCATGGCAAAGGGTTCTGGTAGGTACATATATACTTTGTGGCTGGTGAAGACGCAGTGGATTTGATTGCTGCACCAAATTGTTGGACAACATTTTATGGAATTAATGGAAAATATTGTTCTGCTACCTGTGCCAAATCTGTGATCGGGGATTGCATGGTCATAGAAGGTGCACAATGTGCACAATATGGAGTAGAATTACAGTGTGAAGTGCTGGAAAAACATCTCTGGCACAATAAAGGACCCATGGTCTTGTTGGCGTAGTTTATGATGATTGTCAGCAATTGCATATTGAATTTGGTGGAGGCGGGCATTTTATATCAAATTCCATAGGGAAATTAGTTTGTCTATCTTGGGATATTTTATTCAGTTTTTATTGCTTCGATGAACACTGCTGCACACCCATGATATGATCTCTATAAATTAGTGAAGAGGATGGGTTTAGACACAGGCAGCACATCCTAGTTCCCTTTCAGGAAGGATCTTGGTTGGCATGTTTTTGCTTCCTAATGGTATCTATTCTTTATTGACTGACTAGAGCTGAAGATGGACTGAAGACCAAGCAATGCTAGTGGGGTCCTCTAACAAGGACCCATCAACCCTCGCCATTGCACAAATTGATTGTCTGCGCTCCATAGAACATAGGCAATGAGTTATAAAAACGCTATTCACCAACAATCACTCACTAGAGGGAGTCAAGGCCCTGCACAATCAATCTAGACAAATCCTGGGTTGGGTTAGTGACCCTGGCTTAATGAAACAACCTACTATGAGTTATCTCGCTTCACAGATGAGTGGCCTTCTGTCCCATGGGGCATGACAACTTTACCAACTTCAAATTAAAGAAGCTTTATAAACCTTAAAAAGTGGGCAAACTACAAGTAATCATTTGTCATCCCTACAATACCCTTCAGGGTGAACCTGCACTTTACAAATAAACGTTTTGCTGTGTTACTTTTCCTTATGCCCACGTGGATGCTGAATTCAGCTACTTATTTGGCATGGGAGTATGACAAAAAGTCATTGAAAACTAATCTGAATTAGGCTGAAGTAAATCTAAGCCTGATATTCGATATGTTTTGGGAAATGGTAGACATCTATGCTTGCTGGATCAGAGCAGAGAGTAATCTAGAAGGGAAAGGCATTTTATAGCGGTCTGACAAGTGTGGGTCAACATATCATATCATATATAAGCAACACCTGTTGCGAGCCTCGAAATATATTCTGTATTGTGAGGCTTGTTGTTTTGCTCCTACCACATGTAACATTTTATACATGACAGCTCGAAGTGTTTGAAGATGCCTCACATGGTATGATGCGCCATGTGTTCACCATGTCAGTTTAAGGGAGTAGGGTGTGGACTCTTATCAGTGAGAAGGCACGTGAACTAGTGCAATCATTAGGGTTGACACATGACTAGTAGTTACCGGTCATAAAATTAAAAAAACGGTAAGATCATCAATATTGGGATTTCCCCCCTTTTGAATATAAGATAATAGCGACACATACATAATGGAAACCAGCGAAAAGCATTTTAGAGCCATATAAATTATTAATAATTGGCGGTTATGGTAGAGGTTGAATTTCCATTTTAAAAAGGAATACTGAAGATTCTCGCAAACTATTTTATATGTATAATTTCCTGGTTCTACCAGAAACGCCAGTATGTTTATTTTTCTGAGAAAAGGGCCACCCCAAAGTCTGTCTCTAACCCGCGGTCTCTCACCCGGTGTTGTGATATGTGAGATTGTGCTGGTGCGTCAATTGCCTACAGCTTCCTCTGACCTGTCTGGACACGACACAGGCAGAACTTAACTCAATATACCACTGACTGTAGGGATGGCAGAGTTCACGTTTAGAAGCCATTTGTGCGGGCTGCCATTCCAATGAAAGTAGATGTTTAAAAAACATTTATGTCGTACTGACGATGAGAGCGGCTGTCACAGAGCTACTACAAACTTCAGGCTCTTATTATTTATAGCATTGTATTAGTGAGGCTCGCATGTTGTTGACTTTAACATTATGCAGTACAACCGCGTTTAAATATTTATGGCACCACATTTGCGAGGCTTGCATACTTTTGGGGCACGCAACTCCCCAGGCTATGTGATGAGCTGAGGTGGGGAGACAAGCAAAGCACGGGCCTACAAGCCGATCAGGCTTCATCTCAGTAGCATTCCCGACCCGTACCCTCACCAGCATAATTCTCGCATGAAGAAACGTAGTTGTCAGGAAACATTAAAAAAAAGCTGCTTCAGCACACCTCCTACCTAAAACTAGGTCCCGCTGAAGTACACCGTCACCGCAGACATTTAATGACCCCCAGGCCCCCACCTACCTGTACCGTATGTGCTTCACGGAGTCGCCAGCTCCAAGTCCGATCCCGGGAGGCATTATGGAGGAGTATCTCACCGCACAGGCAGACCAGGGGAAGCCGCTGGTCTTGTGCCACCCAGGAGATGCTGAACAGCCGCAGGGCAGCGGCAGGAGGTCTTCTCGGTGTAGTGGGAGCAGCATCAGCACAAGCGCAATCCGGGATCTGGGTGCAACAGGATTCCAAGCAGAGACTGCATCATGGGACAAACAAGGAAGTAGTCCCTACACAAATAGAAAAGGCCGCGCAGCGGAACAAAACTGTAGTTGGTCGGTGCTGCTTCCGGCCGAAGGGAAGCAAAGCGGAAGTGCCGCATTGGACCGCAAGCCAACCATAAGCACGCTAACAAAATAAATGCCACAGTTAACGAATGGCAAGCGGCAGGAGAAACTACCGGCAAGAGGCGGAGTTTCACCCAAGTATACACATTACGTAATGCCTCGTAGAGGCAGCGCATGCGCTGCCCATGCGAGACCTAAAAAGGACTAAATGTCCTATTAGTTTCAGGGCATCCTCTATAAGTACCTTCGTGCACTGGGCCCTGTGTGTGTAATATGGCCCTTGGTGAGCAGGCAACAGTTTCTACAAAAAAGGGCCTTGTGTTCCAGCCTATGCAAAGATGCTTATTTTATTTGTGAAAATTTTGCTTTATTGAGAGACAGAAAAGTTACAGCACAATCTCACTCTTTTGTCATAGTGAATACTTATGCCCAAAATGTCTTTGCTAATACAATGAAGCCCTCCCATAAAGCCCCATTAATTTACAAGTCAACTCTCCCCGTTTGGCTATAACGCAAGCCTTCCATCCTGTTTTCCATTTCCCAGATCCTTATGGCACTCTTAAACATATACATACAGCTGTTTACCGGTTTACCTTGGTTTACCTGTCCCCTTTCCTCTCCTTGATCTACCATCTCTTTTTACCTCTGAGCCTATCATTACCTTGGCGACTCTCTTGCCAAATCTTCCAGTTTAGGTCTCTACTAGAAGATCCCCGTTAACTATGTGGGTGACATGGGCGGCGAAAGTCATGATTCCTGATAAAATCTTCCTGTGAGCTAAGGAGATCATGTCCATAGAATGAGCATTAGGTTACCAGAGCCAATACTACCAGTTCTATAGGGCATGTTTTCCTGATTCGAGAGAGTTTAACTCAGATATTTACCCCCTGTCTGGAACAGGTGGTAAAGATCTGGGGGGCCCTAAGTCATGGTGTTAGGCTGGGAACAGAGAGGACGTCCGGGGAGAGCGAAGGACGTGCCTGGTTCCAGCCTATGCCAGAAGAGTGGGCAGGAAAGGGGTATGCCTCTGCCCAGAGCCCTAGCTCCTCTCTCTCTTAGGGTTTCACACCCGTATTTATAGACCCAGAAAGTTCAGGTCTGGAAACACCGACCCACTCAGAACTGTGCAGGGCAGAATCCCCTTGCGGGATACCCCGCTCCTGGCAACTAGTAATGGAGTCCTTAATTTCAGAATTTGCTTAAAGCTTACAGTCTAACTTAAAATATAACTGATATTTTCTCGGCAGTTGACAGTCTGCCCGGGAATAAATGTGCGAGGTCCCTGGCCACCCTTTGGCGCTCCAGCCCTGTACATGGTGCTCGGCCGTGGCTTCTCTGTGCATCTCTCTGGCAGGCCCTTGCGGCCTACATCAAAGCATCTGAAGAACAGAAATGATGCATGCCTTCTTTTAAAGTCTTCATAATGTGTGTTGCTGTCACTCACGGGCCTCTCCTACTACTGTCTCTGACACCCACTGGAATCTGGCTCGAATCAGGAAGAATGAATAGGATTGACTGGTAAAGATGGCGACTCGTCTTGAGTGTGTGGTTCAGCTTGGTGATAGGTCGTTTCTTGGTTTGAGAGAAGCGTGGCCTGTAGCCTGTGGGCGCAATGCCAGTCATTGCATTGCCCCACGGGCCGTCTAAGCTCAGGGACGGACCAACCCCAGGCACCCTGGGCTTTCTTCCTCCTTGTCAACTTTCCTCGTTAACTTCTCGAACTTTCTCAACGGACTTCGGTTTGAGGTTTAACAGAAACTCTTGGCTTGTCCTGGCCTTGCCTCACTGAAAGAAGGAACGAAGCGTTGCTCAATGGTTGGACCCGAAACCAGCTTCAACGGCTTCTCCTTCTCCGCGGGAGCTGTGCCCCCCCCCCCCCCATTGGGCAATGACGCGTGACATGCCAGGGTCTCCCAGAGAGTGTGAGAGCAAGTGGGGGCGAGGGAGAGACAGGCAGCACTGGCCCAGCCTAAAATGTTAACTACTGCGGGTGCCAGTCACAAAGACATGCAAACACATCTGCTTTTCAAGCACACCAGTCACGAGACCCTGTTAACAAGGGAACATGTCCCTCCATGTTATGAGTGGACTTTGAATATTTAGAGGGAGTGCACGTTTAGGTATATCTAAAGTTCACGCATAGCGTAACATAGACGTGTGGCAAAGTAGGTGGGTGTCCTGAGGTAATGATGGTTTTGGTACGATATGTAGCTGATTAGAAGTCTGTGCTATGAAATGATACAATTAAATTGAAGAATGTTCTTCCAGATTAGGAGCAAGCCCTCAAACTGGAAGCCGCATAATGCACTCATATCACGTTCTTCCATTTAAACCAAAATGTACATATATAACACTCGTTTTGCTGACTTCACTACACATGTGCTATGGTATGGTATGGTATGGTGCACCATTTTATAGTATGGCATGGGCTGTTATTGTTTGGTATGCTATGGTATAGTCTGTTATTGTATAGTATGGTATAATATGATATGGTATGGACTGATATTGTAATGCATGGTTTAGTATGGCCTGTTATTTTATAGTATTCTATGGCATGTTATGGAATGGTTTGTTGTAGTATAATATGGTATGTTATAGGTTGTTATTGTATAGTATATTATGGTATTAGTATGGTATGGAGTTTTATTGAGGTGTACAACCTATGAAGTGCTAGCAGCATGCATACAAATGCATTTTACCACTTGGTACAATTTTAAAACATGTATTGGAAAAGAAGGCGGCATTAAATGGACGAGTCATAAATAAATGCACCCTTTGTGATTGGTGCAAGATGTAACTTTCTTAAAATGTAATGAATTATGTTCTTTTTCTATTACGCAGCTCAGAGAAGACTGGCCGGAGAAGAGCAGTTTACTGGAATATGAGGTTTTGAAAAATCTGGAAATCAAACAACGAAGCGAAGGCAGTGGTGAGCTCAAGACAAAAAAAGATAAAATGAAGGGGCAGAAAAGCAGCCCAAAACAGAGATAAAATGGCGTAGGAGTGTGTCAAAAGAACATACACATTTACAGTGCCAATGGCTCAAACTCTAACAACTGCGAGACCTATTGCATTACAAATGCTTGTTAATGAGGCAATGGTAGACATGATTCATTCCAGCACTTCAGGGAGACTCACGAGGGGAGGAATCTGCAGGTAGATGGAATATGCACCAGGCATATTGTTAGCAAAGGTAAGTAACTAATTCTTTGCCACAACTTTTGTGATCACAACTAATTGATTAGTTAACATTTGGTGGGCAGAAAGTAATCACTGAATGTGTAAGCGGTCAGTTCCTGACAGCTTGACACTCACCATGCAGAGGTTGCAGTCATAAGGAGAAGCAGACCTCTGCTTCATGGACCACTTCAGGATCCACCCTGCCCCCAATGTACCCTTTACAATGCACCACTTTCTGGGGCGTTGTCACTCCAGTCTCTTTAACGGACAAGGTTCACAATGCCTAGGCATATTGAATTTAGATGCTGGCCTGCTATCCCAGAGAGGCCTCTATCTCGGCATTTGGTACTGTGAGCACTGAGGCACAGAATCCGAATCTTGCTCCATCCAAGGTTTGCTGTTCTGTGTGAATAGCCCCTTTGCCCAGCGAAGGATTAATAAATTCTAGGTGGGCAATGGCTGATGATGGATGTAGGTCAATGCAGAGCTTTATGCTGAGAGTGTGGCGCATAGGATGTTGCAGGATTTTCTAAATGCTGCTCTATAGTGGGCCCCAGTGAAATTTCCGTAATGTTGCTGGAAGTATGGTAATTTCACATTAGCCCTGTTATGCTAAATTCCCCAAAGTTCGATAGTATGCCGTGTTGCATAATTACACCCAGTTCAACGTAAACTTTTAGCAGGACTTGAACGCGATTAGCTGCTGTTTGCCACACTTCTGTTCTTTGCACAGTTTTTTATTGTGAAAGGCGCCCTTGCGTTCAAAATGAACGCGAGGATGCATTTTGCACTACAATATAGCGCCAAATGCCAATTTTGCTGAAATTTTTCGTAATTATGCAAATCTGAATTATGCAAATGTTGCACACCCCTGCTCTATAGCCATGTTGGTGCATGTCCACCTTGTAAACTCTACCTATGGAAAGCGCGATTCCGCGAAATGTAGGTACGCAATATCTGTCACATTCAATCTGGCGGAGCTGTACGTCTGGTCTTGCTGTTGGTGGGGTTATTATTTGTGCAGTTCCATTACCTCCTTTTTCTTCCTTTCACTTCTCTGGAGGAAGAAAAGAAGGAGCACCCCAGAGAGTGCTGGGCTGTTCCAATGGCTGCTTACACTGTGCTAATGAGGTGCCTTCGGGAAGGGGTAAGTCTCTTTTATTGGCCTCTGTAGGAATTCTCCACTGTAATAACCCTTCAGGCTCTGGAAGAATTGTAGCCTGCAACGGTGCTGGATCCTGTCAGCCGAGCATCGCTTCTGAATTTAAATAATTGTGCTCGAGCCTCGCCTCCTATCAGCTCGCTGGCGTGGAGCAGATGTTGCTACAAGTCTCCATATAGGAGTTATGAAGCACTACTACCTGTTTTCTTGGAGGGGCATTAAGAAAAGACTTGTATAATATTTCATTTTTTAAAGTTCTTGGTTTCTTTCTTTGCTAACGAGTGAAACCGAGGCCTGACAAAGCATTTCTCTTCTGCACGCTGAAGAAAACTCAGATGATGTATTTTCATGTTTTAGTCGCTTCATGAATGGCCTTTCCAGGCCGTCCAATCAGGCTTCAGCTTGCAGCAAAATAGTTGGTAGATTAGCTTTGCTTTGAACCGTCTGTCACATAGCCGAGCAGCAGGGTTATTTTAATAAATGTTAAAGGTCAAAACTAAATGTGGGGGCAATATTCCTGATCCCTGCTTAGCCATGAAAACCACTGAAGCCTTTTCCCCTCAAAGAGTTGTAGTGTGCCTTTATGACATGTCTCCCCCTGACAAGCGGCCGTGCGGCCGCGAAACCGAAAGTAATCGGGGGAAAAGCACGGCGCGCGCGCCCGCGCACTTGCACTGTGGCTCTAGGCTGGCCTGGTAGCACTTTTTGGAGCCCTCTCAAAAAGTCTCGCCAGACCAGCGCATGCGCTGGGTCAGGCGAGACCTAAAAACACTACTGGTAACAGAGAATCTGCATCAAGATCATATTACAAAGGTAAAACTTTGGGCCACACTTAAGACTGCAAACGTCTTCTGTCTGAGAAATTCAGAGCTCTGTGCTCATAAGTAGAGAATTCTACTAGGCGGCTCGTTAATTAAGCCCTGTTCGCATCAGTCACAAAACGTTTAAGACAGATAATCACAGAAAAGAAAGGCTGGAACAAGCCTCTAGCTCCATAATGTGTAAAAAAGACACATTGGAGAGACAGACAAGGGACAAAGAACGAGGCCTTTATTACAGGGTGGGCTTTTCATCATTGGTGCCCACACCAGGGTGGGACTGGCCTGTAGGCAATCAAGCAATGTCCGAGGGGCTGGCCTGACCGGTCACTGTGGGCACTTTTTTTTACTGTTTGTGGGGCTGTTTTATGGTCTGCAGGGCCGGTTTCTAATGTTGATTTTCCTGATATTAACACAAACATTGCACGATACAAGCTCAATAATGAAACATATACAGAATAGAAAAATACAAGGGGTAAGGAGTTCCAAATGGTCATAGTAACATCAGGGGGAAAAAATCCTACATTTTAAAAAATAAATAAAAATACTAAAATCATAAAAGTGAAGTAAAATCAGGGAAATCCCGGGATATAAAATATGTAATACTAGGCCAGACATGCGCAGAGAGTAGTGCCAGCTACATTGGTAGAGGTATTTATCAAAGAAAAGTCAACTACGGCACACTCAAAAAACTAATTTAACTAAGAAAGGTTGGAAAGGCAGCCTAACAAAGGTCAATATATAATATTTCTCCCTGGCTTTCTTTCTTTATTGCCCAGTCCTGATGAGGATCCCTAATCTGTGGAGAGTCAAAATGTCGAGCGTACCCCATGAACCGACAAATTAGTTCTTTATATCTCTTTGTTTTGGCAGTATGTATAATCACGAGGTGATTTTTTTGTGTTTTCTTTTCTTTAATCAGTGTGTTACACCCGTGAGCACCAGGCATTTTTCCATCACTCACTTTTGATAACTGTATGAGAACTTTAACCTCGAAAATAGGTCTCGCCTTTGGGACCTTATAAGTGTTTAGCCATGCAACAGTTGCATAAATAAATACTTATAAGGTCCCAAAAGCGAGACCTATTGGCTATGCCAAGCGGCCGCGCGGCTGCGAAAGTGATCGCTATCGAAGCGGCCGCGAAAGTGAAAGTAATCGTGGTAAAACACAGCGCGCGCGCCCGCGCACATGCACTGTAGCTCTAGGCTGGCCTGGTAGCACTTTTTGGAGCCCTCTAAATAAGTCTTGTCAGACCAGCGCATGCGCTGGGTCAGGCGAGACCTAAAAACAGTCAGTTTAAAGGCCGTAGATCGTAACAGGCAAAAGGGCATGCATGCTGTCTCAGGCGACACCTAACAAAATAGTTCATGGTGGTAGGAGTTGAAGGATATTACTTGTTCAATCAAAAGCCGGAGTAAAACAAGAATGCTTCAGGGGTGGGAGAACAGGCAGGGAAGCAATCGCGATCAGGAGCAGGGAATTTAAAGAGACCAGAAGGCTACTAATCATGAGCAAGTGGGTGACCCAAAACCCCCTCCATGCAGGATGCGATGCTGTCTGCGGCAGACAGGTAACTCTGTGAGTATTCAAGTATCAAGTACATTTTACTAGTTTGATCTCATGCCAATTAGGCAATACAAACCACACATCTCAAAAAAACCTCAATAATAAAAACAGGAAATAATAATCTCAGAAATTCATCACATCAACAATTAAAACATTCTACTGGGTTCCTCCGGTTCCGAAGATGTAGCCCAGAGCCAAAATAAGAAAAACATTTATGCGTAAAACATGTTAGAATAAATACATTGCAGATATCCGTAAAACATGCTAAATGGATCCAATGCAAAGCTCTGACACGATTTGAGGTATAAAACAAGGTTTGCAGCACAGCCCAACCCCGACATAAAAATACCAAGTAAATACATTACCGAGCAATGTTAGCACCAGAGAGAACAGCGGAACAAAAATAACTATAGCACCTGCTCCACACTATTGTGCAAAAAGCAAGTCACATTGTTAAGAAATGGAAGAGGGAAGCTCTCTGGCTACAACGGACCAAACGTTTGCCAAAGCCCAACAAACCGCATTATTATTACAGAGCAAAGTTATATTCATTGAGTCGCTGATTTGACCCATCTGCAGCTCTCTCAAAACAGGCAGTAGTAGGGAGCATCTTATGTGAGTCAGAGAGGCACAAAAAAACAATAATATGAGCAGAGTGATAGTACAGCGGGATTACTAATGGGACTAGAATCCCTGTCCCTCCCCACTCCATTAGACCCTACCCATTTAAAGAAGGCGGGAACCTGGCCCAACCGGATCCCCAGAGCCCATCTCCCCACAGATCTACTCTTGATGTCCCTCAGATCGGGGAGCATTAGACCACAATAGTCAACTTCCACTAGGTACTGCAAGCTGCACCTCTTACTCAGATCAATAGACTCACTGTGGAGTGAGGGCTCTTCTATTAAGCGTTTGAATGCTTGTTACTGCTGGGGCAATGACATGTCTGGGGGGAATACCAGGAAGGGAGATTCAGGGACACTTCCATAACCTGTAAGTTATTTACCCATTGTACCTTGGGTTCCCTTGCAGGTGAAGTAGTGTAGGATACCTCAAGGAACCTTCATCCTGTTTTAACAGACCTGCCCAATAATTGAGCAACCCCTGACTATATTTAAAACATTTTTAGCGAGGCCCAACTCTAGTCTCAGCGCACTGCTCACTGAAGCTGTGGCAACCCCAACCAGTTATTCCAGATGGTAGTTTCAATGATTTGCAAGCCCTTGACATCTTTCTGTAACAAAACCTTGCACCCGGAGAGTAACAGGGGACTTTTCACATTATATGCCTCTCTCAGCACTTCTACCGACTTCTGTCCCAAAGCCGAATCTAATCTCTGGAGCACACCTGTGATGGACATCACAAGGCACTTGTTTCTTGCGACAAGACTTGAACCTGGAAGGCTTTGGCTAAATAACACACCAAAGTATCTGTATTCCTTAAGCACCTCCATTTGAACATCACTCAGCCACCCCCTGGACCTCGTGGATGCCTCAAACCTTTTAAAAAAAAACAATACCTTCGTTTTTGCCATATTGATCTGTCAATCATTTCTTTTTCAGTAATGAGAAAAGGCAGCCCCGCCAGCATGCAATCTAGTAGCACCGTAAGGTCTGCATAGAACAACGCAGCTATGGGTTCCGCCCCCAACTTAGGAGGGAAGGCCCTAACCTGCCTTAAACCCTCCAAAGCATCCGCTATATGGATTGAACATAGGAGTGGGGCCAAAATAAATACACCCTGTCTCAACCCATCTGTTTGGACAGGGTCCCGTCCCCTCCTAGTTCTACCCTAGTCCAGGAGCCCTCGTGCAGTTGGACCAAAAGCTTCAAGAGTCCTGGGGTACACTTCCATCAGACTATCTTTTCCCATTTAAATGGATCTATTTCCGGTGTCAAACGTGATAGACAAACTAATGTAAGCCGCATAAAGGGGCTGTTTCTGTGAGAGGGCATAATCCTCCACAAACACATTTAATATCACACAGCCATCCATAGTTGAATACCCTTTCCGAAAGCCCATTTGGGTCAAGGATCAAATTCTAGCTGTACTCACCCAATCTTCCAAAAGACCTGACAGATGCCTTGCAACATTTTTTCTCATAGTATTCAGCAGGGTAAGAATACGATAACTAGATGGCAGTACTCTGTCGCCCTTTCTGAACAGCGTACTCTAATACTCCATTGACTGACCTGTGAGCGCGAGCTCTGTCCTGCGAGGTCCTTCCTGTTGGGCTGTTTGTTCTGCTGCTGCACCTCGCGGAACCCGCTTCGCGGGTCCCGCTTCGCCCGTGTGCCTGGGCGCATCGTTGCTGATTCCTGACAGGGGAGCTGCCTGAATCTCGGGGAGCAGGGCTGCGAGCGCCAGGTGAGGATCAGGGACTCCATTGCCCAGGAGTCCCTGCGCTGCCATCATTTCCTGCACCTGGACGCTCTCCCTGCTGGCCACGCCCCCTAAGCACAGCTGAAAAGAGCCTGCTTGTCCCTAGCTCTTTGGGAGACATTGACTGACCTGTGAGCGCGAGCTCTGTCCTGCGAGGTCCTTCTTGTTGGGCTGTTTGTTCTGCTGCTGCACCTCGCGGAACCCGCTCCGCGGGTCCCGCTTCGCCCGTGTGCCTGGGCGCATCGTTGCTGATTCCTGACAGGGGAGCTGCCTGAATCTCGGGGAGCAGGGCTGCGAGCGCCAGGTGAGGATCAGGGACTTCATTGCCCAGGAGTCCCTGTGCTGCCATCATTTCCTGCACCTGGACGCTCTCCCTGCTGGCCACGCCCCCTAAGCACAGCTGAAAAGAGCCTGCTTGTCCCTAGCTCTTTGGGAGACATTGACTGACCTGTGAGCGCGAGCTCTGTCCTGCGAGGTCCTTCTTGTTGGGCTGTTTGTTCTGCTGCTGCACCTCGCGGAACCCGCTCCGCGGGTCCCGCTTCGCCCGTGTGCCTGGGCGCATCGTTGCTGATTCCTGACAGGGGAGCTGCCTGAATCTCGGGGAGCAGGGCTGCGAGCGCCAGGTGAGGATCAGGGACTCCATTGCCCAGGAGTCCCTGTGCTGCCATCATTTCCTGCACCTGGACGCTCTCCCTGCTGGCCACGCCCCCTAAGCATCCTCCCCCTATATCAGGTGCAGCTTCTTCCGCGGCGCGGGAGCGCGCGGGAGGGCGCCGGGAGAAGCCCGGGACAAGGGCGGGACCGTCTGTGGCCGTCCGGGGCCGAAGGTGGCCGGGCTGGGCCTACCCTCTTGGATTGTGCTTCCGATCCCTGGTCTCTTACACTCGGTGGAGCCGCCCGCCGAGTTTAATTTATTGTGAACATTATGCCGTCCCCTGCAAGGGAGAGCACCCCACTAAAACCGGGTGGAGCAAAGAGTAGGACTCTAGAGAATTATTTCTCCCGGGCAGTGGGGGAGGGGGACAAAGAGTGTAATCTGTCCAGGTTAAGGGCAGAACGGAGACGCTCAATAGATAATATGAAAAACACGCCCCTCGGAGACCAACTTATTTTACCAAGGGAGGAGTTGTCCCGAATTGATGATGTCCCACTATTGCTGAGGGATTGCACTAACATATCACCAGTTGAAGCCTTGAGTATAGCCCCAGAAATTAGTTCTAGCCCCCCAAGGGTGACCATTGATTTAGTGTCCCAACCCCCTCCGGCCCCTCCAGCCTCGAAGATTAGGAAAACTAAATCTAAGCCAACTAACACACAAGTAGCCTTTGGACCTCCTCCAAATAAACGCAGGAGGAAATCGAGGGGAGTTCAAGGAAAGAGCAAACCCAAGGTTCCACACTCGGATTTTGGGAAGTTTTTAAAAACCCCCACATTAGTAGAGAAACCATTGGTCGATTTACACCCTAAACCCATTGCTCATGAGGATCCAGCTCCTATTATGATAAAAGACACAGGAGTTGGCATTGCTAATATTCCCTTGTCTGTTGTCCCGCTGGGAAACCTAGAATTTTTGCTAAGGTCCCTGTTATTACCGATCAGCGAGAGTATTAAAAAGATTGAGATCAGACTAACCATTTTAGAGGCCACATTGGGCAGTCTGAAAACTCCAGCTGGCAGACAGGGAAGGCAATCAGAGTCCACTCCCTCCACTGTAGCCCCTAAGCAGTCGGCAAATAGTGTCGCCAATCCAGTCCCTCCACAAGCTGTGAATGTGGCACCCTCGCAACAACCCACAAGGCCAAAGCCTGCAACAGCTAAGCCCCCTAACACCAATATGCCCAACCCTCCTTTAGGATCTGTACCCCCGGCACAGCCGGTAGACAAGAGCACCCCGACCCCTTTAATGAAGCTCACCCTGAGACCACGCAGACCCAATTTACCTCCAGAGACCAATGCTTTTACTGTCGTTATGGCAGGTGTCCCCCCACTTGAGGAAGGTGAAACTGAGGATTTTTGTGCCCTAAAAAGTAGGGTAATCAAGTGGTTAAACATAAATAGACCCCTCCCGACACATTTTAATAACGAAATTATAATGGTAAGAAGGGTACCATGGGTGGGAAGAACACAAAAATCTATTAAAGGGGACTGCATACTGGTGAGTTTTAGGGACACAGGAACGGTGTCCCATATATGTCAAGGGAAAAACAGATCTAGGGAATCCACCATCCAAACCCTCCATGTGTCGTTCTTTTTTCCCATCATCCCAGTCCTATCTCAGCAACCCCAAACTCATGACAACTGGGAGAGGGTTGGCAGGAGGGGGAGTCACCAGGCCTTCAACCCTAGGCCGTTTTGTGGCCAACCTGAACAACCCTTTTTTTCCTATAACCGGTTCCATTGCCTAAATGGCCTTGAAGGGGTCGATTGACAGACAGACAATGCCCCCCAGGGTTGTATAGAAATTGGAGGTACGGTAGAAAGACTGGAGGAGCAAAGATCCAAGGCTCAGCAAATCCTGGTGGTTGGTGAGGGGGAACCAAACTGCGTTGTGCCAAAGGAAATAGTTGTAGACAAGACAGGAGGGGGACATGGGCAGGGAATGCAAAGATCAATGTGGGAAAGAAGACCAAGGGCCCAGGGGGGTGCTGAATGGAGTGGAGAGGGTGTGAGACTTATCTCATGGAATATAGCGGGTATAGCGGGCAAATTCAACAATAAGGAATGGGTGGACTTCATTAGAACATTTCACATTATATGTGTACAGGAGACATGGGCTGTGGAGAATAACTACCATCTGCAGGGGTACAAGTGTTTTTTTGTTCCCGCCCGAAAATCTAGCTCAGGGAGAGCAATGGGCGGTTTGTCCATCTATGTAGATTTAGACCTGCCAGGCACCTGGTCCTTTCCAGACTGGTTCTCATATGGGATACAGGCGGTTCGGTTCCAGGGAAAGGGGTTACGTTTCTCTGTTTTTAACATATATAGCACCGAGTTAGAAAATAGCCACACCCTGGTATTAACTGAACTCGACCAAAGGTTAGGAAAAGAAATCATATCCCAGAATAAGGGACCGTCTGGTGGACTGCTTGTGGTGGGGGATTTTAATTGTCACCTTTGTCCGGTACTGGTCAAAAAGAACACAGATTGGGCGCAATGCCCAATTGAGAAGGGACCGCATTTTTCTCACTCGCCCACTGGGTCGGCTCTTAGGTTGCTTCGGCTTAAGTACGACCTAGAGCACACCATTAATATGGTAGACCCACAGTCGGATGGTACACTCCCACCAACTTTTAAGGGCAGGGGCTGCTCGTCTATTATAGATTATATTCTGGTCTCGAGATCCCTGGTTAATAAAGTAGTCAGTGTAGGGATAGACTGGAACACTTTCAGCGACCATAACCCGCTTGTTTTAATGCTCGCATATAGGGCGGGTATTGGCTCCAATGCCCATCGTTCAATCGTGGAGAGGGTCACCGATCAAGGCAGGAGACTGAAATGGTCCAAAATAGATGGGGCAAAGTTCTATAAAAACCTGAGCGATAAGGGTCTGCTGGCCATAAATGAATGTTTGGATCTGGAAGTCCAGGGACCAAGGTTATTAGAAGCATTTAACCACATTGCCAACCTGATAGACGGATTACTAAGGTCCAGTGCGCCCACGCGTAATCTGGCCAATCCCCGGTGGTTTGATAAAGATTGTTCCAAGGCACTGAGGGAACTGAAATGCTCCCTTAAGTCAAAACCACGAGATCCACAAGTAATCAGGGCATGCAGAGAAAAATATAAAAAAGAGACCAAAAGGAGGAAACTCACCCTGCAGGCAGAAGCTTGGGCAGCTCTGAGAGAGGCAGGGGAAAGAAGGGACCTAGCGGGGTTCTGGAGAATCATCAATAAACCGACCTTTCAAGAAAATGATTCTCCGGAGATAGGGGCTAACATCCTCCCGGAGCAGTGGGTCACACACTTTAGGAGCCTGTATAACCATGAATCGGGTCCCCACGTAGAGTCATCAGTAACCCCAAGTCAGGCTCCTCCGGTAGTATTTACCCTTAAGGAGATCACGGCAGGGATGGAGAGTCTAACTAAGAATAAAGCCCCGGGCCCAAATGGAATTCCCCCTGACCTTTTTCTTAGTAATATAGATCTTTGGGCCCCACTGATGACCAGGGTCCTAAACACTGCTATCACCTGCGGTCTCCCTCCATCATGGTCTAAAGCGATCATTGTGCCAATCTTTAAAAAGGGCAACAAAGACGACCCCAAGTGTTATCGGCCTATTTCCCTGATTGACGTCTCGGCTAAACTTCTGGGAAGGGCACTCCTGAACAGATTGTCCGAGTGGACCGAAGAGAACAACATCTTCTCGGACATTCAATATGGGTTCAGGTCAGGGAGGTCCACCAGCGACCAATGCCTGAACCTATATATGCTGACTGCCAAATATACTCTGGCCAGTAAGGAACCCATTTATATGGGATTCATGGACCTGGCAGCAGCATTCGATCACGTCAACAGAGGGAAGTTGTGGGACATGATGGCAGGGATGGGGATCGAGAGCGGCCTAATTACCATACTAAGAGAGCTGCATAGCGACACCACGGCTAGAGTTAGATTTAACAGGGAGGGAGGTTTGACGGACTCCTTTCCATGCAAAAGTGGAGTCAGACAAGGTTGTATTCTTGCCCCTTTTTTGTTCTCCCTTTACATTAATAATTTGGAACAGTTTCTTTTGGGCTTAAAGGCAGATTCCCCAAGGGTTGGGACGCGGCAAATCCCTGTCCTGCTTTACGCAGACGACGCGGTCTTGCTGGCGCGTACACCACGAAGCCTACAGATTCTGATAGATGGGTTCGTCAAGTTTATGAGCGATCTGGACTTATCTGTCAACCTAAGCAAATCTTACGTGCTCCTGGCAGGCAAAAAACCTTCCTCAAAATTTTCTTACACAATAGGCTCCCATTGTTTAGAGGAGGTTAAAACGTTCTCCTATCTCGGAGTAACCTTTGATGGTGCTCTTCAATTTAACTCCTTGGTGGAAGAGCGCTGTAACAAAATGATTGCCTCTAATGGGGCAATAGCCGGATATGGCAGGAGGTTGGGCAGATGGAGTCCGGAACAGGTGATGAACCTGTACGGCTCCATAACATGCGCTAAAGTAAGCTATGGGGCAGAAGTTTGGGGCTTCGTGAATACCTCTAGAATTGACCAGGAAGAGAACAAACATCTGAAATCTATCCTGAGGGTACCACCCAGCACTGCTGGACTCATAGCTCACAGGGAGCTAGGGAGGCCATATCTGGTCGATTTGTTAAAACTTAGGCCAATTGTGGCGTGGCTAAAAATCTGGGTAAATCCAGACGCGCATCTAAGTAGAAAAATCTTACTGGACTGCCTAGGTAGGACCCACTGTATGCGCATCCCATGGCTCAAATATGTGAGAAACACTCTTGAGGAACTAGGGTTTGGAAACCTCTTCAAGAACCCCACCACCATTTCAGCACAGCACAAGAAACAAGTAGGGGAAATTTTCCTAGAGCGGAAAACCCAATGCCGTGCTCTGGCTGAAGGGGAAAAAAAGTTAATAAGGGCTCATACTTTGGTGAAGAGTGTGGAGGGTATGGAGCCCTACCTGTATCTTGTACACAATACACAGGACAGATTTCTTATGTGCCGTTTCAGACTGAGCCTACTTCCTTTTATGTTGGCCTCGCCAGCAGGTTTTACCATGTCAATCGAGCAGAAGGGACCCTGCGGCTGCGACAATCGGTCTCCGCAGGACTCCCTTCATTTTACTTTGCTCTGTCCCTATTATTCAATGCCCAGGCGTAGATTCCTAGTAGACATCCTAAAAAAGGCCCACCTGGAACATGCCAGAGATGCACTAATTTACTTGCAAAAAGCTTCTGACCCGCTAACCTTGTGTTGTGTTATGAATTTTATCAAGGTTGCGGTCCGACTAAGGAAGACGAGGGGAGAGGATCAAAAGACTTGTGACTCCCTGTTTTAAATTTACAGCCTTGTATGTTAGTATTTTATTGTTATTTATGCACAAGGATCTTGACTAATATTTAATGCCGTTTTATCTATGTATATGTATGTGTGCTTTTATGGTGTTTTTTAATCACCGAATAAAGATTCTTGAATTGAATTGAAAAATACTCCATTACCATGTTTCCAGCAAATTTTGCCACCAAATTATTTCTCCAAACAGTTAAGCCAAGGTCTGTGTCCAGAGAAGAGGGGTGTCTTTAATAAAATCAGCGGGAATACCTAGAAATAGTTACAGTACCATCAACAGGGTCAGTGACCCAAGGGACACCACATGTGTAGTGTGTTTGGTCCTAATGAGTAAGACCAGGGGGTAATGAGATGTGATTAAAAGGTGGCAAGGTATGGGGAGAGTGAAAAGGAAGTTCTGGGTTCAATGCACACAGTGTATAGGTGCAGTTATCATGCTTATTAGTGCGGAATGCCAAACACCCATGGTGAAGGGTGTGCGTCTCATCAGGTCTTAGCTATGGCTATTTTAGTATCCAAGTAGAGCCATACATGTGTCCACGTGGCTGTGTTAGTAATAAGGACCAAACAAAGTACACATTGGGTGCCCCTTGAGTCACTGATCCTGGTGACGGTACCATAACTGTTTCTAGAGGTTCCTCTCCATAGTACTATTGCATTTACATTAGAGCCCTGACAAATTCTGCTGTCACGATTACGGCGAAAGACAAAACACGTGTTAAGAACTGTTAATACCACGATCTCGACATATGATTGATTCTTTGAGTTCTCGGAGAACCTTCTAGAATTCAACCTGAAAAGCATTTTCCGACAGAGGAAGATCCTCCAGCGCACCAAACGACATATGGACACTCATGATATGGATTTCGATGTATATATATGTTACTTGCAGTGATTGAGTTGTGTACGCCTGTAGGAAAGTAGGATCTGCTTTTATGGTTACCCCCAATTTTTGCCTGGTGCTATGATGTTTATGACTAGTCTGACTGAGATCATGCTAATCAGGACCCCAGAACCTGTGCTTTCTCCCTTAAAATGACTTTGGTGAGTACTTGGGTATATCCCAGATTGGCTACTGGTGTACCCTTATAGGTCCCTAGTATATGGTACTGAGGTACCATGTATTATGCCACCCATGAGAGACCACTCAAATTGTGACTATGGGCCTACCATTCCAGCCTGTGTAAGTTGGTGCTAGCACCACTTACGATAAATATAGGTTTCCCTATATCTGAGGTCACTGCGCTTAAAAGCAATAAGACACCCCTAAGGCAGGCCTTTCAATCCTAAAGGCAGGGTGGTCGGTTGTAAGTGTGAGGGTGCCTCTGCATGAACAGAACACCCCTACTACCTTCGGAGTCAATTCTACCGGGTTGCAAGTGCATCAGCCATTATGATACATAGAGTGGCCATGAGTCATTTTGCGATGACCTTCTCTAAACTGGCTGTAACGAACCCTGTCGTGATTGGTATCAAACATGCTGGAATCATACCCCCACACCGTAAACGGTGTGGGAGGTATGATTCCATGCACTGTAAAGCTTCTCCAGGAGGCCCTCAGTTCTCCCGGTACCAGTCTTCTAGACCCGGACAGCAAAACACAGCTGCTGCCGACCAGAGACACAATTCTACCCTCCTGCTGCTGAGCCAAGCTCAAGCAGGGGAAGGCAGGACAATAGGTATCCTGTCACAGGGAGGGATGACCACCTCCCAGACAGGGTTTAGTGTATTGGGGCAGGGTGGGGGTACTGGCCAGCGCTACTGAGACTGCTTTCAGGGCACATTTGGTGCCCTCCTTGCATAGTCCAGTTCATACCAGCTCAGGGAGCCATTGGCTCCAGCACTGGTGTGAAACTGGACAAAGGACATACAAATATCCTCTCCACTGTCCAAATCCCTCTTCTGGGAGGGAACACTGAATCGTCTCAACCCTTTCCATAGCGTACTTAAGGGCTTACCTGTGGGTGGGTCTCTAGATTCATTATGGGACAAGATTCATATCAAGACACCACTTCATCTTCGACCGTCTGCGCACTCTGGACTTCCGTCTGAGTATCAAGACTGCAACTGGGAAGACTCCTGCTGCTCCTGGTCTTGTCTCCCTGCTCGTCTGCTGCAATGCCTGTGCCTGTGCTCCATACAGCAACCTTCAAGACTTGTGGACATCCAAGACACCTGAAGGAATCTCCCTTAGAGTGAAGGAGTCACTTCCCTGCATGTGCAGGCCCCGCAACGAAGCTGACCGGTCTGCTGATCCTGGGCTCCCATGACTTCCGAAAGGCTCAGCAACACAAGTAGTGGTTCTTCACATCCCAGGAGGCCTGCCCTGTTCTCTCACCGAATTTGAGGCCAGTATTTCTCGTTGGAGCCACAGGAACCGAACCCCTATGCACCAAGTAGACTTGCCGTTGCAAAGGCTTGATGGCTCTCTTCCTCAGATATCCCAGTAGCCTCCACCTCAAGCATCTCCTGTGACCAAGATCTTTATCCTCACCACATCTCTTGCACAGTGGACCTGCATCTTTGGTGAACTGCTCGAGGTACTCTCGCGACTCCAGTGCCTCTGGCCTATATGTCCACTTGAGGGTCTTATTTGATTTTAGCAAGCTCTCCTGATTGCTCGGGGTCTGCTCTGACTTCCCTGCTTGTGGCGAGTCACCTGCACCTGGCTGGTCCCGACACTGCACATTTTTTGCTTTCCACATTGTTTGCGGTTTGGCAAGGCTTGTTGGTGCACCCGACGGACGACGATGAGAGGATTGGCTGAGTCAAGGTGAAGGTTGGGAAGGAGTGACTGTGGCAGAAGGGCGGTGGTGTGGTGAGGTATGAGAATAGCTGCAGGAGGGGCTTTACCCCGGCTCCGCAGGGGAAGGGGAAGTTTGGTGGTAGAACTCCCAGGAGGTACATCTTGGAAGGTCTGTGTCTGGACAAGGGTCAGAGCTGCTACAGGGTGAAGAGGTGGAGTGAGAGTCAGATGAGAGCATGGGCAGGCACGGCTGAAGGTTGGGAAGGGGTGGCTGTGGCAGAAGGGCGGTGATGTGGTGAGGTATGAGAAGAGCTGCATGAGGGACTTTACCTTGGCTCCGCAGGGGGAAGGGGAAGTCTGGTGGTAGAGCTCCCAGGAAGGACATGTTGGAAGGTCGTCGTCAGGTCAAGAGCTAGAGATTCTACAGGATGATAGATAGAGTGGTCAGAGAGTCAGGTGAGAGGATTGGCTGAGTCAAGGTGAAGGTTGGGAAGGGGTGGCTGTGGCAGAAGGGCGGTGGTGTGGTGAGGTATGAGAAGAGCTGCATGAGGGACTTTACCCTGGCTCCGCAGGGGGAAGGGGAAGTCTGGTGGTAGAGCTCCCAGGAAGGACATGTTGGAAGGTCGCCGTCAGGTCAAGAGCTAGAGATTCTACAGGATGATAGATAGAGTGGTCAGAGAGTCAGGTGAGAGGATTGGCTGAGTCAAGGTGAAGGTTGGGAAGGGGTGGCTGTGGCAGAAGGGCGGTGGTGTGGTGAAGTATGAGAAGAGCTGCAGGAGGGGCTTTACCCCGGCTGCGAAGGGGGAAGGGGAAATCTGGCGGTAGAGCTCCCAGGAGGGACACGTTGGAAGATCTGGGTCTGGTCACGGGCGAGAGTTCGTACCGGATGAAAGGGTGGACAGGGAGTCAGATGAGAGGATGGGCAGGGCCAGGCTGAAGGTTGGGAAGGAGTGACTGTGGCAGGTGGGCGGCTAGGTGTTGTGGGACATGGGAAGAGCTGTAAGAACACCTGCAGAAAGATGGCCACCTTGTGGGCCTGGTTGTGAGGAGAGCAGTGCCAGCAGGGACGGGCTCCTACGTCTGAGTTGGAGATGAGGTGCAGTAGAGGCCACTCCACTTAAAGGTGACACGGAAGGTCCCTCAAATGCCACCAGCATTGGGTGGAGGGCGGACTGCTGGGGGAATATGAGTAGGAGGAGGCAGCGAGCATTGGGACCTGAGTACAGAGATGTCTGCCAAGACTGGGTGGAAGCTGGGGAACGGGACATGGGGGCACCGCAGTGTGGTTTTTCTGTAACTGAGCGACAGGCAAGGTATTCCACAACTTTCTCACTTCCCCTTGTGGTGAGAACACAGTAAAACACCGTTTCCCTGAACTCACACGAGTCAGTTTAAGTGGCACTGACAGCTCAGGTCCCTGTGAACGAGCATGTACGGCAGGTTTGCAGAGATAACTGAGGTCTCCTTGGACTTAGAACAGCCGTGCAATTGGCACAGCTCGTACTCCCTGAACTCTACCTGAAGTCTACCTCATGGACACAAATAGGCCCCCTGTGAACTCACACGTGTCTCCCGGACTGGCACAGACAGATGAGTTCGCCTTGTACTCACAATTGTGTGCCAATTGCCACAGCTTAGGTCTCTGAGAACTCACACACACCTCAGCAGATGGCAAAGACTGCTTAGGTCTCCCTGAACTCACACGCATCTTCCTGTTTGGCACACATAGCTGTGATCTCCCTGAATACAGACACATCCCCATGATTGGCTTAGGTCTCCCTGAATTCACATGCTTCTCTCTGATTGGCAGGGGCAGCCCACATCTTCCTGAACCCACGCAAGCCCCTGATTGGCACAGACTGCTCAGGTCTCCCTGAGCTCGCAAGAGTCCACCCAACTGGCATATGCAGCCCTGTCCTTCCTAAAGTCACTCTAGCCTTCTCCATTGGCACACACTCTCTAGGTCTCCCCAGAGTCACACAAGACTTCCTGATTGATGCAGACAGGTCAGGTGTGTTTGGACTCATGGTTCTTCTCATATGGCCGAATGATGTATTTATCCCCAAACATCCCAAAGTGTAAAGCATCAACCTGGGCATTGTTTTATGGCCTTGGCCATGCCATGCATTTGGAACCTATTTATTGGTATTGTCAACATGATCATACAAATGAAAGTTGAATGCCAGAAAAAACAATATCAACTTTGAAACAAACACAAGTCCAATCAATTGCAGTGTATATTGTGACCAGAAAGATAGCGACATTAAATGTGTGATGCTTGCACTTCCCAATGCCATGCAGGTCCATCTGAAAAAAGCTGATGCTGCCAAAATGAACTATCTGCCTTATTGATAAGTAACACAATGTGTTTTACGCAGAGCCCCACTAGTGTTGTAAACAGTAGGTGTTACCCAAATGAACGGGACTATTGTGTAGAACTCAGAGGTATGAAAAGCTGTGTTATTGTTCTTATTTGGCATTTGTGCATAATATTGGTAATCTGAACTATACTCTGAATGTGAGTAAATACCAATAGAAGTAGGTATTATACTCTGAAAGCGACTGTTTATAATCTGTCTACAGTTTCCTTCGGGCGAAAACTCCCAGGATCATTTGTACCTTGTATTTACACCCCAACTCTGTCAGACCTCACCAGGGCACTGTTCCCCATTGCCCTTAATGTCACCCCCATTTCAAAGGTTCTACACCACTGGCAGACATTGGCGTCCTTTGAATACCACTTGTTTAAGTACAAATTCTGCTCTGAAATGTACTATTGGCCTTGATTTTACAACATTTAACGGCTGTATGTCAAAAGATCTAGGAACAACATCAACCTACACATATACTTATTCCACCATATCAGCTACTGATGGAGCAGGGTTTTACTTTAAAACCAAATACCTGTTTCATTTTCGCATGTTATAATTAAAAGTACTACTGATTAATTAATAACTACTAAAGATGTGTCGAGTCTAATCTAATCAACCTTACTTTAGGTGAGATTTTTATAGAAACTAGAGAATTAACATTAGAATATGTTTTTAGAAACAATTTAACTTGCAGTTTGAAAGAAGAAGAGAAAACTTTTCTAGATATGGTTGAGAGAAGAAGGTTGAACATGCACAAGAAAGCAGAAGGGCATAAAATGAGTGAGACAATGTGGGATATTGAGAAAGAAAAATAATTGAAAAATTGAGCCAGTCCAACTATGGCTATAGATGCACCACAGAAAGGCAAATTATGCATTACCAGGAAAAGATCCCAGTATGATTATTATTTCATAGGGACAAGTGAGTGCCATGATACATACTTTATTGCAACCGGATGGGGTTTTAGAGGAGGAGAAGATCCCGTCTTTCCGGGAGTGTATTATATTTGTGGGAACAAGGCTTATTACCGTTTGCCTGACCATTGGTTTGGCACATGTTATGTTGGCCTGGTCTTTCCAAAGATTTTTCACATGGATAGAGTAGACAATGCTGAACAAACTAATCCATTAACACACTATAAAAGAGAAACATGGACAGAAATTGTAGGAGATATTTTTGGAGCTTTGATACCAGCAGTGGGAATTTCTTTGAATGCCTTTGGCATTCGGAAGCTGTCAACAGTGGTAGATCGCTTGTCAACAAGCACCGCTGGAGGCTTTCTTTTGGTAAATACTCAAATGGTTGCTTTGCGCGCTATGGCGATGCAAAATCGACTTGCCCTTGACATTCTATTGGCAAAAGAGGGTGGAGTCTGTGGAATGCTGAAAGTTCAACATTGTTGCACTTACATTCCTGACGAAAGCAAAGATCTAAAAGTCTATATCAAAAATATTACTGATTTGCATGAAGAATTAGTACCACTGGAAGCTGAAAGTATCTGGACTAAAATGGCTAATAAGATGATTGCTATTAAGAATTTTATAGCTAAGATAGGTAGTACCATTTTTGGTAAGATATTATTTCCATTAACGTGTGTAATTGTTGTTTTACTGATTCTTAGACTAGGGTGTATGTGTTGTAGATATAGAAGAAATAAAAAGAAAATAACAAGAGAAAATGTTAAAAAGAGACAAAAGAAACCAGAAAGAGATCCACAAGAAATAGAATTAGAAGAATTAAGAGAAAGCATATATATAGAAACTAAGAAAGAAGATGAGATGGAAACAAGGGTTTAAAAAAAATAAACAAGAAGACATTTTGAATTCTATAAAAGGGGAATTAAATAGATTTTTGGGGGTTTTGATTTTTGTGGTGATAAGATATCACCAAAGGGGGGATTGATGGAGCAGGGTTTTACTTTAAAACCAAATACCTGTTTCATTTTCGCATGTTATAATTAAAAGTACTACTGATTAATTAATAACTACTAAAGATGTGTCGAGTCTAATCTAATCAACCTTACTAACAGAAGAATTACACGTGGGAATGCTATTGCATGGCTAAAATATTAAGTGAACTAAGTTGGTGAGCAAATTGACAGTAATAGATGTTGCTTATGTGATGTTATTATGTTTTGCGCTTATAATTAATACGCATTAATGGCTTTTGATGTCGAAGATGGCTAGATAAATACATACACATAAGGGTATTAGCAGGGGAATAATACTGTATAATCATTTCCGTGCAGTAATTTTGTTTTGTGTTTCATTTTACTTAAGTTGACTAATGTGGCCTACTAAAACATGGCTACCACCCGCAGCCTGCATTCAAGTTGATGGAAATTTTGCAAGGAGGCTTCGCGCTGCCTGTGACCTTACCCTCCTGACGAACTGAAAAGCCATGATCATGATGACAGATACGGGAGAGATGCCAAATGCCCCTGAATATGAAATTTGTTGCAAAAACCAAATACTGACTTTATGAACTTGTAATGATCCCACGAATGGGATACAATTTATCTAAAAGAGACATCCGTAGAAGTAAGGAATTAGTTATGGACTCTTTATTTCTATTCATTATTTGAGACGATCAATGTGTGTGAAAATGTACTGATGTATCCAAATGTACCAAGACGACATTATTTCCGCCTTTCATCCGTTTTGTACGATATGATTGCAACATTTTGGAATGTAATTTTCGTATAAATATTAGTAGACTAGAGAGGTCTAGTGCCACTTCTTCCCGAACTGATGATCAGAGGTCCCGACTGCTGACGGAGAGAGGACGGTGACTCTATATGACGGCTAGAAACTCTAACTATTTTGCTGAGGACCGGTTCTGACTTAGGATCTGACTTTTAGCCAGAATAGGTAAATATGAGAGAAATGAATTTGTATTTAATTGGCTTTTCATACAATTTTAGATAAACAAATATTCTGTTTGAATCACTGTGTCGGGAGGTTATTTTATTGTCATGTTTATTGAATATAAAGTATAATATGATGTTTTCACCAGATCTATAGCAACTAGTTGATGCCATTGACCTCAAGGTATATGCAGGTTGGTTAGGTACTGAAAGTGTTTCCCCTTATACATGGTACGGATAGAGTGGTAGGATGAATGTTGGTGTAATGAGCCCCACCAGCGTGTGATGTGTGTGTGTGCGTGTGACTGCGAGATCACTCCGTCCGTGGAAGTAGAGGGGATTTGGAAGCTCCGATCTGCACCAGTTTCTTGGTAGCAGAATGATGGTTAACTATTGTCTTGATCTGGTGAATTTGCGTGTACATAAGCTTATTGATTATTGATTGATATTGATGTTTGTACTAACAACTGTATGTTGAAGTCGTATTGAGTTTTGTGTAGTGTGTACGGCTTCTGGGACGTAGGAAGTCGGTGACAGTTCCGTAGTAGGGCAGAGGGAGTGCTGCTCTCGGAAAAAGGCGGGATTGTTAGCCCTGTATGTAGACAGGGGAAAACGTGTGACAATTGAAGTTGCGCGTCGCATTGTCTGGGTTCGATGAGGTAGCATCGCCGTGTGTTACCATTAGAAATGTATTTTCTGTGTGAGAGAAGTGTATATGATAGCGAAGGTTATCTGTGAAGTTCTGGTCTTAGGTATCAGGGATCCTTATGGCATTCCGATAACGCTTATCACTGGAAAGGTAATAGGTATTCTCTGAGCTTGTTAGAAGGACAGAGCAGAGGTAAGGGCTGCTTTGTTAACGTGTGATATTATTCTGTAGTAGGACAGACTGCTCGCTGTTCTCGGGAAAGACAGAATTCTGTGTGAATGTACTACATTTTCTGGTGTGAAAGTGCGTGAATGAGAAGGCATTCTGGTTAATTGTGAAACTCTTAGGAGCATTCCGGAGAAAACAGTTAATTGATGCTTGTTAGAAGGGTAGAGTAGAGGGATGTGCTACTTTATCAATGGAAGTAACGATTCTGTAGTAGGGCAGAGGTAAGCGCTGCTCTCGGGAAAGGCAGAATTCTCGTGGGAAAGGTCTTTTGCTGTTCTGTGGCTAGCGAAGCAGACAATGGAGATGTTTGTATGTTGTAACTAACAGACTCGTAGAAATTGAAACAAAGTCTACCGAGTAGTTTTGTAAAGGAGGGGTAGACGAAAGAGACAGGAGACAGGAGCAGAAGCTGCTGCAGCGACTGCTGACGTCAGGAAGACCGCGCTGTGATTGGACAATGGGTTAGAACGGTGGAAGCACGGTGATTGGTGTGTTAATGTACGCCGCACAAGGATTGGGAGACATACAGGGTGACGTAGACGCTCCAGGATTGGTGCGTTGGTGTGAGTCGCGCTGGGATTAGTGGACTGAGTTAGTGACGTAGACGCTCCAGGATTGGTGCGTTACTGTGAGTCGCGCTGCAATTGGACAGGAGATCGTACAGTTGTAAAAAGACAAAAGGGTTGGGGAAAATAACAAAATGTATTACCACGCTGAGGAAAAGAAAAATAAATCCTTGTTTAGTAAGGTTAAGAACTGGTTTGACAAGGATAAGGATATTGTGACTAGGGAAGGACAGTTACTTCCTCCGATAAGAACCCCCGCATCCTTCATGGTTGCGAAATATGGGTATCATACCTGTATTTGGTTGGACAACTGGGTAAAGTATACTAAAGACGATGGAGTTTTAGCGTTCCCAGAGCATGGCTCATTTAATCTGGCCATAATGAGGAATTTACGGGAGAGGATGATGGGCCTAGAGCCTCGGCCTAGGCCAACACAGTTCGAGGCATTGACCGAATGGGAAGATGAAGTGCATGAGCGAGAAAAGCAGAGGAGTGGAGGGAATTACCGGTATATGTTTGGGCGAAAGTATGATCGCGAAACCCATCATGACCGGATGAGAAGATGGCGGGATGCCAGTATGACTGAGGGATTATATCCTATGAGGACAGCAGAAGAGACAGAAGGGAGAAAGTGTACAGAGAAAGAACATAATGTAGAAACAAGGAGGTATGGGGCGAATGAGTCTGATGATGATGTCCTAGAGGACATGCTCTACAAAAGACCACCCCCGTATAGACGAGAACCAGAGGTAGGAACAGCAGTGACCCCAATGAGAGACACCCTGCGGATTATTAAGACAGAGAGTACCACCCCTGGGTTGAAAAGCAGTTGTTCTCTGGCGGAAAGAGAAAGAGAGAGAGAAAGAGAGAGAGAAAAAGAGAGAGAAAGAGAAAGAGAGAGAGAAAGGGAGAATGAAATTGAGGATGAAAAGACCAGAGAACTAGCAAGTACTACCTTTGAATTGACAGAGAAAATCAGGGAACTGACTAAAAATCTTGAGGCAGTTACGGTGCCTGTGACAATAGGTCCGGTTATGCCGATTTTCGACAAGCAGAGGACGGGCGAAAGTGGTTTGACAATTCCATATGTGGGCAATAGATTGATGGTTCCTCCAGAACAGGCATAAATGAGAGTAGGAGAAACACAGTGGAGAACGGGAGAAAATCAGTGGAGACATACCATATGTGGAGGAGAATTGAGTGTGCAGACTAACTCGAGTTTGAATTCCGGTTGTGTGGAAGGGAACAGAATGATTGGAGGATCGATCTTAGAACCACAAAGAGTGACAGAACCAGGGGGTGCAGAAAAATCTGCAGGGATAACTGCGGAAGATTTGAATGATTGGCTGAAAGCTTTGCAGAGGAAAGAAAAAGAACCCCAGGGAATTGATGTAGCTAGGCTACATATGGAAATGGAGGAGCTGATTGTAGGAACAATCCCTACAGAAACGCTGAAAAATTATCAGGAAGGGGAGATTCTATTTTTATGTAAAAGTATCACATGGAGAGCAAAGAACATACATGACAGGTTGAAAGGAATAGCCAGTGAAATGGGGATCGACATGGACAAGGTAAAAGCTTTACAAAAGCCTTACAGAGTGGATTTTACAGATAAGGACATTGAGAATCTGAACAATGCAGGCCGAACAGGACAGATTAAGGAGATGATTGCTTTGCTGAGAAAATGGGGAGATGTGGAAAGATGGAAAGACAGATGGTATAGAAAGCGAGAGGATGCAGCAGACAGAACTTACTCAACATTTCCCCTGAAAGAAAAGGAGAAAGCAGTGACAGCTTATCCCATGAGGGAGATTCCAGGAGGAGGGTACGTACATGTCCCATGGACCAGACAGGATATTTTGTCATTTACAAATGATTTCCCTCGACTAAGGGAGAAGCCCGTCGAGTGGTATAGACAGGTAGACAGATTTGTGAAGTTGTCAAAAGTGCTGTGGATCGACCTGAATAGTCTGTTTGATATAATTGTACCAGCAGACCTGTGGGCTGAATGTAAAATAGTCATAGACTGGCCCACTAAAGAATACCCAAGAGATCCAAAGACAGGAGCTCCAGACCCGGAGGTTATGAAAAAGTATGAACAGGTTATGGGGTTCCTGAAAAATAAGATACCCCCCAAGGAAACAGACTGGGTTAAAATAGATCGAACACATCAGGAAGTGAAAGAATCAGTCCATGCTTACTATGAAAGGCTAATATTGGCTTTCCAACAGTTCAGTGGAGAGGAACATCTGGGTGACAAGGATCTGAGCCATTTTGTATATAGATTTATGTATGGCTTGCGACCTGAAATCAGTGAAATGATAAGGCAGCATACCGTAGACTGGCAGAGCAAAAAGATTGATGAGATCCTGAGACATGCAACATACTTCAGTGATGAAATTGAGGCAAAGCAAAGGAAACTGAAGGAAAAGGCAATGTGGGCACAGGTGAAAGTTGCAGAAAGACAGGAAGCTCAGTTGGTTGAACAAGCAAATAATCCAGGAAATAAACCCAGATTTGGCCCAGGAAAAGGGAAAGGCAATATAGAGGAAGCAAAGAAAAGGTTTCCCTGTCACAACTGTGGAAAATTAGGGCACTGGAAATCCGAGTGTAAGAATCCACCGTCTACTAATGATGACAATCCATCATTGAATTCACAGGTGCAGAGTGAGGGGTGTGGTCAGCATCAGCAACAGCAGAAGGCTGTTAAGCAGCAGAATCAGGTGCCAAAACCACCCTTGCCACAGAGAAGAGGATCCCAGAAGTACAATCAAGAGTCGGGGTTCTACGATGAAGAGCAGGTAATCAAGCGAAAACGCGCAAGCGCTGTATCTCAATATTGGCTGAAAAATGAGGGAAGTGATTCTGAGGGAGAATTCTGACGGTGCCGAAGAGAGGAGGAAGAGTGCGTACTTGGCGCAACTCTAGAAATAGACCAGGCAGGACCATTTGTAGATGGAAAAATCAATGGTGAAAGTGTTACTTTTCTAGTTGACACAGGAGCTACGAGATCAACTGTCAGGTCAGCTGATATAAAGAATCTTTCTCTCTCGGATGAAGCAATCCAAGTAGTTGGTGTGTCCAACACACAGATCAAAACTCATCTTACTGAACCAGTGAGAGAATAGGGAAATTTTCCGAAATGCATCGATTTGTGGTGTGTGACACTAGTCCCGTGAACTTGCTAGGCAGGGACCTGCTGTGCAAGATGAATTGCACTATTTTCTGTACTCCAGATGGAATAACCTTTGAAACACCAGATGAGGATGTCCTATACAGAATGACCATGGATAACAGGGAATGTGAGGCTTTGGGTACATATGCTGTGTTTAATCCAGATGCATTACCCTCAGAATTAAAACAGACTGTGAAAGCAGCAGTTTGGGATTTTACTGGAGAAGATGTGGGCCTGATGAGAAATGTAGATCCAGTAAAAATTACTGTAAAAGAGGGAGTGGTTTACCCAAACATTCCACAATACAGACTGACACCTGAAATAATTGAAGGAATAACACCCATAATTGAGAAAATGATTCAGCAGGGGGTGTTAAGAGAAATACTGAGCAGTCCATGTTATTCACCAATAATGGGACTGAAGAAACCCAATGGAAAGTTCAGAATAGTACAGGATTTGAGAAAAATTAACAAGATTGTTGTGTCATGCTGTCCCATTGTGCCAAATCCATCAGTGATTTTGTATCAGATTCCCCATGATGCAGAATGGTATACAGTAATTGATTTGTGCCATGCTTTCTTTTCGATCCCGTTGCACCATGACAGCCAGCCAATTTTTTCATTTAGATTTGGAGAGCGAATTTTGGCATGGTGCCGAATTCCACAAGGGTATACAGAGAGCCCTTCGATATTTAATCAATTGCTGAAGAAATCTCTGGAGAGTCTAACAATGCCTGAAAATTCAGTTTTGGTCCAATATATTGATGACCTGCTTGTGGCATCAAAAACACGTGAAGCTTGTGAAGTAGACACCATTGCTTTACTAAATCACTTGGCAGATGGAGGATTAAAAGTATCTCCAGCCAAATTATGATTCTGCAAGAAAGAAGTCCAGTATCTGGGACATAATATTGAGAAAGGTCTGAGGAAAGTGACCATTGACAGGATTAAAATCATTAGAGGAATGAGAGCCCCAATGACACAAAGAGAAGTGAGAATGTTCCTGGGAATGGTTGGTTACTGTCGTCAGTGGATAAGTAACTTTTCCCTGATTGCCAAACCATTGATTAAATTGACCAAAAGTGAGGTAAAAGACCCATTGGAACTAAACCCCGAAGAGATGGCTGCATTTAAAGAGTTAAAGAACAGACTATGTGAGGCTCCTGCCCTAGGAATGCCAGATTACGAAAAAGAATTTGAACTGTACTGTAGTGAGAGAAATGGATGTGCACTTTCAGTGTTAATCCAGAAACATGGACGTCTGAGAAGGCCAATTGCATACTTCTCATCAACACTTGACCCAGTAGCTGTGGGTTTATCAGGTTACCTGAAAGCAGTAGCTGCTACATGCAGACGTCTGGAACAAAGTGAGGAAATCATAATGGGATATCCTGTACGAGTATTCGTACCTCATGATGTGGCAATCCTTTTAACAAGGAGCCGGACACAGTTCATGTCTCATAGTCGGCTGACTAAATATGAGAAGGTCATTCTTGGTGCAACCAATGTGAGCCTGGAGAGATGTGTGAATGTGAATCCAGCGACACTGTTGCCTGATGCTGAATGTGTGGGAGTGAGAAATGAAGTTGATCATGACTGTCTGGATGTGCTTGATTATTGTACAAAACCAAGGCCGGACATAAGAGATTTGCCACTGCCTGAGAGTGATCATGTGTTGTTTGTGGATGGATCTTGCTTGAGAACGGATGAAGGAACACTGAGTGCTGCATATGCTGTGTGTACAGTTTCAGGAGTTGTGGAAGCATCACCTTTGAAAGGAGTTAAATCCGCTCAGGTGGCAGAATTGGTGGCACTGACGAAAGCCTGCAAGATTGGAAGAAATGTGAGAGTGACTGTGATGACTGACAGCCAGTATGGCTTCGGAGTTGTCCATGATTTTGGCCAGTTATGGCTACAAAGAGGTTTCCTAACCTCAAGTGGAACTCCCATAAAGAATGCAGAAGTGGTTGGAAAATTGCTAGAGGCAATACAGCTGCCTAAAGAACTAGCAGTTGTAAAATGTGCTGCTCATGGTCAAGGTGATGATTTTGTCACCGTTGGGAACAAATTTGCCAATGACATAGCACAATACTGCGCAAGGAATAATCATTCCATTAATCGAAGTAAAGAAAGAGAAATGTCTTCTTGTTTCTTAATGTTTACTAATGAGGTGGGAACATGGGAGGAAGTGAAGCAGTTGCAGGATGAGGCAGGAGATGAGGAAATGAAAGATTGGGTGAAAGCAGGTTGTGCACCAAGAGAAAAAAGACCATGTGTGGGTCTATAGGGATAGAAGACCAGTCATGCCAAATAGCATGCTATCAACAATGGCAAGGATGTGTCATGGCCAAGGACACCTGGGGAGGGATGCCATGATAAGCGCCTTTAAGCAGACCTGGTACAGTCCAAAATTCAGGCTGATAGCAGAGAGTCTCTGTCAGAGATGTCTGATATGTCAGCAATTCAATCCTGGAAAGAAAACAGTGGTGAGCCTAGGAACCATAGGCAGGGAGGAAGGACCCTTCACAAGAATGCAGATAGATTTCATCGAAATGCCCCAAGTCAACAGATTGAGGTATGTCCTAGTGGTGGTCTGTTTGTTCTCCAGGTGGGTGGAGGCATATCCAACAAGAAGAAATGATGGGATAACAGTGGCCAAGCTACTGTTGAGAGAATTCATCCCAAGGTATGGATTCCCAGTGACCATTGAATCAGACAGAGGAGGACATTTTTATAATGAAATCATGGGTTTGATCTGTGAAGCATTGAGTGTACAGCAGAAGCTACATTGTGCTTACCGACCAGAGGCTTCTGGTGTGGTTGAACAAATGAATAGTACCATCAAAAACAGAATTGGCAAAATGTGCCTAGCCACAGGAATGAAATGGCCCGATGTCTTGCCTCTAGTCCTGATGACCATTAGGTCTACTCCAGACAGAACAACAGGTTTGAGTCCACACGAAATTATCATGGGACGTGCTATGAGACATGCATTTGCACCAGTCAACAAGCTGATGACTATAACTGATGACATGATTTTGGATTACTGTAAAGGCCTGGCTGACGCAGTTCATTCTGTGTCTCACCAGGTTGGAGAAGACGCCACCACACTTGAAAAGAAACCAGCCCATGATCTGAGCCCAGGGGACTGGGTAAGGATAAAAGTCCACAGAAGAAGGAATTGCCTGGTTCCAAGGTGGGGAAGGCCAAGACAAGTCACTCTGACCACAACGACTGCTGTAAAGTGTGCTGGAGTGAAACATTGGATACATGCAAGTCACACACTGAGAGTTCCAAATCCAAGAGATGGCACTGGAAAAGAATACTTTGAAGAATCAGATTCCAGTGATGATGCAGACAGTGAGGCAGTAAAAAGGAAAAAGAATCCTGAAAGTGGAGAAAGTGAGTCAAGAGAAATTTTCATCCCACCAGATGAAGTTCTGAGAAGAAAATTGCAAACTCCTGGGACAAGTCCAGATTCTGAAGAAGTGACTGAAGTTCCAACTGACAGTGACGAACACAAAAAGAAAGAAAGAAAAGAAAAGAACATTCCAACAGAGGTAACACCTGAATTAAATGAGATTACTGGACAAGTTCCACCTGAGATAATTCTTGAAGAAGAAGGGACAGGAAAAGAAAGAGAGGGACAGATTGCGGAAAAACCCCGAGGAGGTGTAAGGAACATCAACCACAAGCTAGGTGAAGGGACAAGTAGACAGCAAGAAGATTGCGTGTCGGAGACCCGAGGAGGGACAGAAGTAGGGAAATCTCAAGTGGTGGAAAAAGAGACTGTTGGAGAAAAATAAGCTATTGGAGAAAAGAAAACTGTTGATGAACAAGAGGCAACTGAGACAGAATCTGATGAAAGTGACAATGAGATACATGGAGGACGAGTTCTGAGAAAGAGAACTTGGCTTGGAGAAAGAAACAATAAAGAAGGGAGACAAAAGAGAAATGCTAAAGGAGATCTTTGGCCCAATAAGATAAAGAGACTGAGATATCGACTGACACAAGTTAACTCTTCGAAAGCTGAACAAGTGAACGAAGTGTCAAGTCAAAATCCAACTAAAGAGGAAGAAACAAAGATATCTGAGAGAACTAAAAGAATAAGAAAACCAAACCAGAGGTATAAGTCACCAGAATGGACGTACGTGGCACTGCCTGACCAAGGAGAAGAGGCAGACAGTCAAGGAAGTCCAGAGGAGGCTTTACTGAAAGTGGTTGCAGAAGAAGAAGCTGTGGGAATCCTGAGTTATCTTGTCTGACATTGGAGAAGAAACGGATGTTCAGGACCTAATATAGTTTGATGATGATGAAGAAACAGTGAAAAGTGATGAAAATCCAAATTGAATAAATCCAAAGAAATCATTTGGAGAAGAAAGGAAAAGAAGTAAAATTAAAAAACTAGTAGATTGTAATAATCTGTTGGGTACTTGCTGCCCTAAAGTTCGGTAGTGGAGTAGAAGAGGCTAAGTCAAAAGACACGGTCAAAATTAACAAGATGGCTAACACTGAGAGTAATCAAAGTAGATGTACCTTCTTGAAAAGATGGTGCAAGATGTGCTGCTGCTGTGCAGGATTATTAATGCTGCTTTGGAGCGTGCTTGTTCTACTGATTTCTTTTAGAGTAACGATAGACACTTTAGAAGGGCATACAGAAAACAGGACTAACATAGGGAAGAGTTCACAGAAGATAATTCCAACTAGAACTAGCAATGTATATATACATAAGGATAAGTCAATTAATGATATTTCTAGCAATGTGTTTTCAAAATTGCTGTATGAATACGTAAAGAGAATGGATGTAAGGGATTGCTACGTCTGTATGCAATTACCTGCCTCTGTTTCGGAAGGAGTGACTTATCATCATCTTCCGGCTACGTATGGAATTTCATGTAGTGTATTGATTAGTATATTTTATCAATTAGGGAAATTAGATTATAATATGTCTAATGTAGATAATATTCTTGGGCAACTGCCTATGAATAAAGAACTGAATCCTGCAAAAGAAGCTAACACTTTAGGTGAGATTTTTATAGAGACTAGAGAATTAACATTAGAATATGTTTTTAGAAACAATTTAACTTGCAGTTTGAAAGAAGAAGAGAACACTTTTCTAGATATGGTTGAGAGAAGAAGGTTGAACATGCACAAGAAAGCAGAAGGGCATAAAATAAGTGAGACAATGTGGGATATTGAGAAAGAAAAATAATTGAAAAATGGAGCCAGTCCAACTATGGCTATAGATGCACCACAGAAAGGCAAATTATGCATTACCAGGAAAAGATCCCAGTATGATTATTATTTCATAGGGACAAGTGAGTGCCATGATACATACTTTATTGCAACCGGATGGGGTTTTAGAGGAGGAGAAGATCCCGTCTTTCCGGGAGTGTATTATATTTGTGGGAACAAGGCTTATTACCGTTTGCCTGACCATTGGTTTGGCACATGTTATGTTGGCCTGGTCTTTCCAAAGATTTTTCACATGGATAGAGTAGACAATGCTGAACAAACTAATCCATTAACACGCTATAAAAGAGAAACATGGACAGAAATTGTAGGAGATATTTTTGGAGCTTTGATACCTTTGAATGCCTTTGGCATTCGGAAGCTGTCAACAGTGGTAGATCATGGAGGAGGAGCCTAGCGCGCAACCAAGATGGCCGCGTAGGCTTACGGCTCTCGAGGGCCTCCGCAACCTCCCACGTCTATCCTGACTTAATCCTGGTTTATTTGACGGGCTTTTGCAGATGAACTTGCGCTGAGGTGTCACCCGCTTTCCAAATTCAGATCGGACGCCGGGACCCGGAATGGTTGCACTCCGAAGTTTGCGGCCTGCTCTTGCCTTGGTCCTGATTTCGAGCTGGGGAAGTGCCCGGGTACGAAGTGAACAACAGCGGCTGGCTGGGCTTGCCCTGCCACGGACCCTGCACTTTCACTTTCGTTTTCAAGCTTGCTCTCTGATATTGGCTGAGAGACTCTGGTGTTTCAGAGGGGCGCGGACGGCGAAGTGTCTGGCCTGACTCTCGGATTCTACATGGGCTGACTGTCGGCGACGGCTGTGTTCAATTGAATTAGCTACCTGGTCCCCTTTTTTCCTGGTGCGGGCGGGTGCCGGCCTTGGTGGCCTCCGGACGATGGCGGCGAGACTAGACGGAGACAAGTCGAAACCCAAGTCAACCCGGAGGGGTGCCTATACCCAGGTCAATAACATGGATCGATATGCGCAGGCAAAGGGATCCCCTGGTGGCTCGCATAAATCGCCTGAGAGGTCTAAGGAGGTCTCCGGCCCATCGTCGGAATTGACCCTGCTGGACGTCATGGGCGCCATTGAGGAGATGAAGACCGCTGTGGGTCAGCAGTTTGATACCCTGGCTCATAAACTGGACGCGGTCCTGATCGATCTGAATTTGTTCAGGGCAGACCTGTCCAAAACTAACGAGCGGGTCGACTCCTTGAGTCAAGCGGCGTTGAGTCTAACTGTGGACGTGGCCGCCCTGCAGACGGAGGTCCGTAGGTTGCGGCTAGCCAGTGATCTGACGGACCGTCGACTTGAGGACTCTGAAAGCAGGGCTAGACGGAACAATGTTCGTATCATTGGAGTGCCGGAAAGAACGGAGGAATCTGCTGCGGATCTCTTTGTTGAGGACCTGGTGACCAATCGTCTCGCGCCTAAGGGACTGAGCAAGTTCTTTGCGGTGGAGCGGGCCCACAGGATTCCGGGTGATGCGCCAAAGGTGGGTGCTCCCCGCGGCCTATAATCGCCCGACTCTTTAACTTTCGGGATAGGGATGCTATCCTTCAGGCGTCGAGGGTTGCCGGGCCGCTGAAGTTTGAGAACTCCAATGTCAGCTTTTACCCGGATTTCACGCAAGCGGTCCAGAAACAACGGCTGGGATTTTTGGGTGTCAAACGGCGCTTGAGGGACATGGAGCTGAAATATGCGATGTTATTCCCGGCGAGGCTGCGGGTTGAGTTCCAGGGTCGTTCCCACTTTTTCGACCGGCCGGAGGCGGTTGGAGACTGGTTGGATGCCCTGCCTCGGGGACAGGATCGAGACAGTCGGATGGCGGAGAGCGGACGGTATTTGGTGGAGCAGGATTAGAACTTGGTTCCTGGTGATGGACTGAACTGGTGACGTTTTGTACCTTGGCTCAACTGGACCCTAGATTGGTACAATATGCCCTCCAAATGCCCGGGGGTTGTGGGGAGCTTATTGGGGTCCTTTCCTCCTTCTGGGGTTCTTTTTGTGGTATGTGTTAGGGCGACAGGCACACTGCGAGTTGGGGGGGCTGTTTGGGCTCAAGCAGGGGTGCAGGGAGGGGGGAGTTGTGGTTTGGGGATTGTGGGGGACGGGGTTTGTTGGGGATTGTTTGTTTCTTTCGCAAGGCAATGTGAAATTCTCTGCTGACTTATCCGGGTTGTGCTTTCCGGGATGTGGGTATCATGCACGGGAGTGGGATGGGGGGTAGGGGATTGAGAATCCTTTCATGGAATGTGAATGGACTTGGGGACAGGATCAAGCGCGGGGTGGTGTTGCAGTTCTTGAAGCGGATTTCACCCGACATTGTTTTCCTGCAGGAGACACATTTGATTGGGAACTCCTTCCATGCCCTAAATAGGAGGGGCTATCGCCTTGCCGCTCACTCTGGTTTCACTTCTGGCTCTAGGGGAGTGGGCATTTTGGTTAGGGCCTCTCTCCCATTGGAAGTTGATGAGGTGCTTCACGATGATAGGGGGCGCTATGTGGCACTGGTGGGGAGATGGGAGGGTAGGACTATCTCGCTCGTCGCTGTGTATGTGCCTCTGGGGTTACAGACGGCTACGTTTGCTGATTTGGGGCGTTTGGTCCTGGGACTCCCTGGGGGGTTTTGGTGTTGGGGGGTGACTTTAATGCCGTTGTCTCCGGGTTGGAGGACCGTCAACCCCCCAGGGATCTCCCTAGGGCTCAGGCCTGGTTGGGTGGCTTTTTGGACACTTTGGGACTTGTAGATTGCTGGAGATTGATGCACCCGGGTCAGGCGCAATATACCTTTCACTCGGGGGCCCATGGGAGTCTCTCGAGACTTGATTACATGCTTATGCCAGCGATCCAGGCTGGGATGATTGGGGAGGTGCGTCATTTAGCCCGAGGTATTTCTGATCATTCCCCTATATGGTTGCAACTGAAGGTTGTCCCTGGGGCAGAGGGGAGAGTGGCACCCATTAGCCCCTGGTATCTACGTAACCCTAAGATCCGCGCGGAGCTGGTCAAGTCCACTGATCACTACTTCAATGATAATGTGGGGTCGGTGCCGTCGGCCGTCTCCCTATGGGAGGCTTATAAAGTGGTGATCAGGGGGCAGGCCCTGTCCCTTATCTCCCATGCTAAGAGGTGCGAGTGAGCAGAGGTGGTTCGCCTGGAAACTGAAACAGCTGAAATGGAGGAGGACTTGGAGCGGGGAGTTACTGATGAGAAAGTGCATGTTCTCAGCCTCAAACAATCAGATTATAGAGCGCTAGTCACGGAAGCCGCTAAAGGGATGAGTAGAGAGCAGCAAGGACAACTGTATGATGTGGGGGATAAGGCCGGAAAGTTGATTGCTTGGTTGGATAAGAAGGAGAGAGCGAGCAGGGTGGTGCCCGTTGTGGAGAGAATGGATGGAGTGCGTGTGCCTGACCCGGTGGAGATCGTTGACTGCTTCGCGGCTCATTTCCGCGGGGTATACTCTCCGGTTTCTGTGCGTTCGGAGGAGGATTCTCATCTGTTGCTTAGAGACATTGCATTGCCAACCCTATCGGAGGCTGATGCAGTATTGATGGAGGCGAAGTTGTCGTCAGATGAGATCGCTCTGGCCACTCGCTCGATCGCATCGGGTAAAGCGGTGGGTCCTAATGGTCTTCCCATCGAACTATATAAGTTGCGTCCCGATAAGATAGCGCCGCATCTTCGGGACATGTTTTTCGCGGCACGTGCGGCGGGCTTCCTCCCCCCTGACCAACGCCTCGCCAACATAGTTGTGATACACAAAGAGGGGAAGCCGCGAGATCGCTGCGCCTCCTATAGGCCCATTTCGCTACTGAATGCAGAACCCAAAATTCTGGCTAAGGTATTGGCTAATCGACTGGCTCGGGTCGTGGGCGACTTGATTCATCAGGATCAGTCCGGTTTCATACCTCATCGGAACACCGCTCTAAATTTGAGGCGGTTGCACGGCGTGCTGGCTAGAGCGGAATTTATACGTGAGCCGGCCATCTTCTCATCTTTAGATGCTACTATGGCGTTCGACACTTTGGAGTGGCCATATATTTGGGCCGTGTTGGCGAAATTTGGGTTCGGCCCTGAATTTATTGGTTGGGTAAAATTACTATATGCTGACCCTCTGGCTCAGGTGGTGGTGAATGGTAGGGTGTCGGCTCCCTTCGCACTGGGGAGAGGTACGCGGCAGGGATGTCCGTTATCACCCCTTCTCTTTGCACTTTCTTTGGAGCCTCTCGCCGCCTGGTTGCGTTGGGAGCCGTCGTTGCGAGGCATTAGATGGACGCCGGAGTTTGAAGACCGTGTCTCCCTTTACGCGGATGACATCCTTCTGTATCTCACCTCTCCCCGACAGTCGCTGATTGTATTGGTGGACGTACTGAATTCCTTTGGTCGCAACTCCGGCCTGGTCATCAACTGGGCCAAGTCGTGTGTTTACGTCCTCTCGGGTGAGGCCCCCCTCCTGCCACGGGATTGCCCTATCCAGATTGCTACCCTGGGGTTCAAATATTTGGGAATCTTTATCTCACTGGATCCCGCGGTCCGCTATGAGCGAAACCTTCTCCCTCCCCTCCAGCGATTGAAGGCCGACTTCGCGAGGTGGCGACGACTCCTGCTCTCGCCACTCGGACGGGCGGCATTGTTTAAAATGATGTCACTACCTCGCTTCTTGTACGCTTTGCAAAATACTCTAGATGTCGTGCCAGCCCGTTATTTCCGGGAGGTGGAGGGTCTTCAGCGCCAACTGTTTTGGGACGGGCGGCCGCGGATTGCTCTCGCCAAGTTGATGCTCCCTTGGTACGATGGGGGGGTCTCCCTCCCCGATATTAAACGATACTATTGGGCGTCTTAGTTGGCGGCGGTGAACCACGGGATATACGGTCCTGCCTTGAATCCGGCCTTCGAGATGGATACATTTCTGCTCCCGGGTGGGGACTATAATAGGGCGCTGTACTCGGTGACTCCGGGCACGCGGTTGACAGGACCCACGCAGGTTGCGGTACGTGTGTGGCACGCGGCGAATGCTGCGATGGGGTGGAGGGATCGCTTGACTCGGGCGACGCCGTTGTATGCCTCTGAGCGGTTGGGCTGTTTGTGGAGATCGAAAGGCTTTGAGAAATGGGATATGATTGGTATATGTAAGGTGGGTGATCTTTGGGCGAAGGGGTCTTTCAAAACGTTTGAAATGCTTAAAACTGAATATAAATTAAATGATAGAGAGTACTTCCGGTATGCTCAAGTCTACCATGCGCTGTGTTCGGTTTTTCCAGATGTTGCCGCTATCCCCGAGTACTCCCCACTGGAGGATAGAGTGTTGGATGGCTACGTGCCCGACAGCACTATTTCTCTGATTTATAAGAAACTCATTAATGATCGCGCGGACTTGCTGCTCCGTCTGCGGGACGCATGGACAGGCGATGGCTTGGAATTGGACGATGAGGACTGGGTATCGGCGGTGGCCTCCCCGAAAGAGGTGGCGATCCCGGCCCGCTTACGATTCGTACAGCTGAAGATCCTTCATAGAGTGTATGTCACGGGGCCCGGTTTGCTGCGTATGGGTTACTCGATGGATGGACAGTATAAGCGTGGATGTGGCCTGTCGGGTACCTTTCTCCATATCTTATGGGAATGTTCGGAGGTTGTGCGATTTTGGAACGGTATCCACACCGTAATGGAGGAGGTCACGCACGTTGCTCTGTTGCCAGAGGCTAGGAGGTGCTTGTTGAATGTCTGGGAACCGAATGATTGTAATGCGGCACAGACGCAGTGGGTGACCTTGGGGTACATGGTGGCTAAGCGTAACATTGCACAGCTGTGGGGCTCCCCGAGGCCGCCCACGATCGAGGTATGGAAGGAGAATATGGACTGGTGTATGTTTAGGGAAAAGACGGTGTATGTGGCGAGAGGCAAGCCAGGGAAATGGGCTAAGGTATGGGGTCCATGGAATTTATATCGAGGACGTATCTGCACCCCGCCTCTGCCATTAGAGATCGATATTGCTTTGTCCCCCTAGCCACGCATTCCGCAGGAAGGTGTGAGGTGTGTTCCATGCTTTGTTCTCCCGTTGCCCCCCTCTACCGCTTCCAGACAAGACCTGCTTTGGACACTGTACGTTGTTCCCCGTCCTGGGAAGAGCACGCTGCTATTTCAGACTCTCATTGCCTTGAGTGTGTTTTATATTTAATAAAAAATGAAACTGTTTATTCTGAATGCTCCTGGCCTATGGCCACGGCCTGTTACATGTGCTCACGAACTGCCGGGAGCTTTGCCTCTGGATCATTTGAATGTGTGGCGTTGCACTGCGGGCCCTCGGGCTCTATAGCGGCCGGCCCTGGTGGTTGTAGGCCCTTGTCTGTATTTTATTGTGTACCAACGGCATCTAATAAAAATTTTAAAAAACAAACAGTGGTAGATCGCTTGTCAACAAGCACCGCTGGAGGCTTTCTTTTGGTAAATACTGAAATGGTTGCTTTGCGCGCTATGGCGATGCAAAATCGACTTGCCCTTGACATTCTATTGGCAAAAGAGGGTGGAGTCTGTGGAATGGTGAAAGTTCAACATTGTTGCACTTACATTCCTGACGAAAGCAAAGATCTAAAAGTCTATATCAAAAATATTACTGATTTGCATGAAGAATTAGTACCACTGGAAGCTGAAAGTATCTGGACTAAAATGGCTAATAAGATGATTGCTATTAAGAATTTTATAGCTAAGATAGGTAGTACCATTTTTGGTAACATATTATTTCCATTAACGTGTGTAATTGTTGTTTTACTGATTCTTAGACTAGGGTGTATGTGTTGTAGATATAAAAGAAATAAAAAGAAAATAACAAGAGAAAATGTTAAAAAGAGACAAAAGAAACCAGAAAGAGATCCACAAGAAATAGAATTAGAAGAATTAAGAGAAAGCATATATATAGAAACTAAGAAAGAAGATGAGATGGAAACAAGGGTTTAAAAAAAATAAACAAGAAGACATTTTGAATTCTATAAAAGGGGAATTAAATTGATTTTTGGGGGTTTTGATTTTTGTGGTGATAAGATATCACCAAAGGGGGGATTGATGGAGCAGGGTTTTACTTTAAAACCAAATACCTGTTTCATTTTCGTATGTTATAATTAAAAGTACTACTGATTAATTAATAACTACTAAAGATGTGTCGAGTCTAATCTAATCAACCTTACTAACAGAAGAATTACACGTGGTAATGCTATTGCATGGCTAAAATATTAAGTGAACTAAGTTGGTGAGCAAATTGACAGTAATAGATGTTGCTTATGTGATGTTATTATGTTTTGCGCTTATAATTAATACGCATTAATGGCTTTTGATGTCGCAGATGGCTAGATAAATACATACACAGAAGGGTATTAGCAGGGGAATAATACTGTATAATCATTTCCGTGCAGTAATTTTGTTTTGTGTTTCATTTTACTTAAGTTAACTAATGTGGCCTACTAAAACATGGCTACCACCCGCAGCCTGCATTCAAGTTGATGGAAATTTTGCAAGGAGGCTTCGCGCTGCCTGTGACCTTGCCCTCCTGACGAACTGAAAAGCCATGATCATGATGACAGATCCGGGAGAGATGCCAAATGCCCCTGAATATGAAATTTGTTGCAAAAACCAAATACTGACTTTATGAACTTGTAATGATCCCACAAATGGGATACAATTTATCTAAAAGAGACATCCGTAGAAGTAACGAATTAGTTATGGACTCTTTATTTCTATTCATTATTTGAGACGATCAATGTGTGTGAAAATGTACTGATGTATCCAAATTTACCAAGGCGACATTATTTCCGCCTTTCATCCGTTTTGTACGATATGATTGCAACATTTTGGAATGTAATTTTCGTATAAATATTAGTAGACTAGAGAGGTCTAGTGCCACTTCTTCCCGAACTGATGATCAGAGGTCCCGACTGCTGACGGAGAGAGGACGGTGACTCTATATGACGGCTAGAAACTCTAACTATTTTGCTGAGGACCGGTTCTGACTTAGGATCTGACTTTTAGCCAGAATAGGTAAATATGAGAGAAATGAATTTGTATTTAATTGGCTTTTCATACAATTTTAGATAAACAAATATTCTGTTTGAATCACTGTGTCGGGTGGTTATTTTATTGTCATGTTTATTGAATATAAAGTATAATATGATGTTTTCACCAGATCTATAGCAACTAGTTGATGCCATTGACCTCAAGGTATATGCAGGTTGGTTAGGTACTGAAAGTGTTTCCCCTTATACATGGTACGGATAGAGTGGTAGGATGAATGTTGGTGTAATGGGCCCCACTAGCGTGTGATGTGTGTGTGTGCGTGTGACTGCGAGATCACTCCGTCTGTGGAAGTAGAGGGGATTTGGAAGCTCCAATCTGCACAACTACCACTGTGAAGGTAAGCATACAGAGGCAAGCATAGCTAGCTGGTCAGAGAGGGTTGCCTTCATAGAGAAAGTTGCATAGATAGATAGATACTATTTAAATGTCTCTGTAAGCCCAACATCCAAGAGCACTGGAACCAAACTATAGAGTTATAAAAAAATGACATACACACTAAATTGTTTTACATGTATAACTGTAGGCCTCAATTATAATATATACCAGCATGACACATATGTGTGCCTTCACTGTGTGCATACTAGAAAGAGGATAAATCCATAAAAAACAGTTTCAAATGTACCCAATCTGGTATGCTGTGAAATAGCAGCAGTCAGATAAACAAAGGCCACTCCAAATAAATTTACAATTGCACTAGCAAGAGAGATGAACTGATAAATCTGGAATGAGCCTATTGCTCACATTAAAAGCAGCTGGCAGACATCATCCTACTATCACATCAGGATCTAAGCACAAAGGAAATACGAAAGAAATTATCAAGGGAAAACAAAAACACTGCCACTGATAGGAACTACTTTGCGTGTAAATGTGTTCCTTGTGAAAGAGCAAAATGCAATCACTCCAAGTGAAGTTTTCCAGTGGCTGAAGTAGGCTGATTGACTGACTGACTCATGCTGTATACTGTAGTCGGCGGAAGCAGAATGTGAATGACACAGCATCAGAGCAATGGATAAAGTAAGCAGTCTGAAAGCCTTTCTGAGTAAGTATATCATATGTATTATTTTAGTTGAAAAAAAGTAGCTAACACTAGAACTAACAAGCATTGGCATAGCCAATAGGTCTCGCCTTTGGACCATTATAAGTATTTCGTGTTGCATGGCTAAACACTTATAAGGTCCCAAAGGTGAGACCTATTGGCTATGCCAATGCTTGTTTTGTTATGGGGGGCATAAATAACAGGAGGGTGAAGGTCAGTCAGTCAGTCAGTCAGTTAGTGAGAGTGAGTGAGTCAGTCAGTGAGAGAGAGTCAGTCAGTGAGAGAGTGAGAGAGTCAGTCAGTTAGTGAGAGAGAGAGAGTCAGTCAGTGAGAGAGTGAGTGAGAGTCAGTCACTCAGTGAGAGAGTGAGTGTCAGTGAGAGAGTCAGTCAGTGAGAGTGAGAGAGTTAGTCAGTGAGAGTGAGAGAGTCATTCAGTGAGAGAGAGAGTCAGTCAGTGAGAGTGAGAGAGTGAGTCAGTTAGTCAGTGAGTGAAAGAGAGTGAGTCAGTGAGAGAGAGTCATTGAGAGAGAGTCAGTCAGTGAGAGAGAGTCAAACAGTGAGAGAGAGTCAATCAGTCAGTGAGAGTGAGTCAGTCAGTCAGTGAGAGAGAGAGTAAGAGAGAGTAAGTGAGAGTCAATGAGAGAGAGTCAGTGAGAGAGAGTCAATCAGTCAGTGGGAGTGAGTCAGTCAGTCAGTGAGAGAGAGTGGGAGAGTCAGTCAGTGAGAGAGTGAGAGAGTCTGTCAGTGGGAGTCTGTCAGTGAGAGTGAGTGAGTCAGTCAGTCATTGAGAGTGAGTGAGTCAGTCAGTCAGTGAGAGAGAGTGGGTGAGTCTGTCAGTGAGAGTCTGTCAGTGAGAGTCTGTCAGTGAGAGTCTGTCAGTAAGAGTAAGTCAGTGAGAGTGAGTCAGTGAGAGTGAGTAAGTGAGAGTGAGTCAGTGAGTCTGTCAGTGAGATTGGGTCATTCAGTGAGAGAGAGTGGGAGAGTCAGTCAGTGAGAGAGAGTGGGAGAGTCAGTTAATGAGAGTCTGTCAGTGAGAGTCTGTCAGTGACAGTCTGTCAGTGAGAGTGAGTCAGTGAGTCTGTCAGTGAGAGTGAGTCAGTCAGAGTGAGTCAGTCAGTGAGAGAGTCAGTCAGTGAGAGAGGCACTCAGTGAGAGAGTGGGAGAGTTAGTCAGTGAGAGTCTGTCAGTGAGAGTCTGTCACTAAGAGTCTGTAAGTGAGAGTGAGTGAGTCAGTCAGTCAGTGAGAGAGATTGGGGGAGTCAGTCAGTGAGAGTGAGTGAGTCAGTCAGTGAGAGTCTGTTAGTGAGAGTAAGTGAGTCAGTCAGTGAGAGTTAGTCAGTCAGTGAGAGAGTGAGAGAGTCTGTCAGTGGGAGTCTGTCAGTCAGTCAGCGAGTCAGTGAGAGTGAGTCAGTCAGTCAGTGAGAGAGATTCTGTCAGTCAGTGAGAGAGAGTCTGTCAGTGAGTGAGAGTGAGTCAGTCAGTCAGTCAGTGAGAGAGAGTGGGAGAGTCAGTCAGTGAGAGAGTGAGAGAGTCTGTCAGTGGGAGTCTGTCGGTGAGAGTGAGTGAGTCAGTCAGTCATTGAGAGTGAGTCAGTCAGTCAGTCAGTGAGAGAGAGTGGGTGAGTCTGTCAGTGAGAGTCTGTCAGTGAGTCTGTGAGAGGGTCAGTGAGAGTGTGTACATCAGTGAGAGTCAGCCATTAATGCAAGGCATTTGCAGTTAGGGTGAGTACTCTAAAGCTCAACTTTCATTGTGAGAATGGTTTGAATATAAAACCCGTACATGTTTGCAGAGTTTAACGATTTGTGGCTATTCCTAATGCTCTGAGGATACTACATTATTATATGCAAATAAATCATGCAGAACAAATAAAAGAAACAATTATAGTGAAGACTTGAATCCGTATGTTCTGAAAACCTGTAATTTCCCATCTTTCAAAAGAGCACAAGCAGCAGCTGTTTTAAAGCACTCGTGCTTGTGCTCGTCATTGCTACTTTATATTAATCAATTTCATTTTAAAGTAATTCACTTAAGATAGAGAGACAGCACATCAGGTAAGGACTACAACGCACCTGAGAAAACACGTTAAACTCTTATCTTATCAAGCCCGGGAGTGGTGCGTGCGGGCGTGCGCATGCGCGAAGTCTTCACTTTTTCAAGCACTGCACCCGTGCCTGTGGTGTGCCTCTGCGCGCTCCCTCAAGGTGGATGCCGCCACAAGTACGAGTGCAGTGCTTGAAAAAGTGAAGAACGACGGCTAAAGGCCCTCAGAAGCAGCGCATGCGTGCTACGTAGGCGAGACCTAAAAAATGATAGCTTGGAAAGCAGCCAAGAGTAGGTACCAATGACTGAGAATAATTCAAGCATTATACCGATCAGTTTTTGTACTTTGGGATTAAAAGGTCAGGAGTCACATATCACATTCTTTAGTGCAACGAAAAGCTTTGCTACGAGAAAACAATGTGTGTCCTTTGTTCATGCATGCAAGTCAAGATGGCAAAGAGAGAATCCTAGGCCTATTGAGCTTAATCAGAGATGATATAAATATTTCAATAATTAAATAACAACTGATAATGATTTGGGATTGGAGGGATAGAAAATGAATGAATATGAGAGGCAATTAACAGATGCAAAAGATAACAGTGCAAGTTAATCAATGAGACAAATAACCAGAAACTATAAAAAATCAAAAGCTCTTGAATTAAAATAAAAACAATGTAAGTATGACATTTGTGAAAATTAGGGAAGTGGCATTGTCTTGAGAGGCAATACCATTCAATCCAGAACCTGCAAAAATACATTCACAATAAATCCCAGATATACCACTGTCCTGACACAGGTTGTGATAGTTAACTATGCAGCTGAATCTTCAATTTTGAAGTCAGGGACAATTTGGAAGCAGATTGTTTCTATATACCCTGTCTGTTGATTTGGGGCTGACCAGTGCTTCTGCACTATGCTAAATTCACAATTCAAATGTAATTATGAGAAATGTAGAATAAACAAGGGTTAATCGTTATATTTTTTCAAATAAATGTGTTCTAATGTTTAAAAAATACTTTTTTTCTGCAGTTATATTGAAATGTTGCTAATGACATACGGATGAGTTATAATAATAGTAGATATGCAGTTACAGATATTAAAAAGCTTGTGAATTAATATAATGTACTTCTGTAATTAAACCATACCATCACATAAGAAAGAATATTGCGTACCTAAAGTTCCTTGTGTGTCCAGCAGTTTTCATGCAACACTAAAAATGCCAAGATAACTCTGGTGATTAATGTTCCTGCTGGAGAGAGGGAGTTTTCTCTTGCAGCAGTTTTGACTCATCATAAAGTAGAACAGAAGGAATATAATGTGCCAGCTGCAAAGAAAGTGTACCATGCATATAACAGAACTGTATTTTATGTGGATAGCTCAGTGGGTTACTGCTTTGGTCGTAGAGCTCCTTTTGTTACTTACAGTTCATAAATTACAATCTTAATATAGCACAGTGACCTATGAACTGTCATCACATTTCTGCATGCCAACTGCATGGTACAGGTTAGAACATTATATCTTTGTCCCCAGTCCTTTATTAACCTAATGTTGCTAAAAAGGTTTGTTTTGGTAGAAATACATTCCTATTAGTAAAGTCAACCCAACTACTCTTTTACATTTTAAATGCTGTGCTTGTGCTACTCCATAACAAGCACCAAATATGCTGCCTACTAGTATGGATGACATGTTATTACTACACCTTGTAATTCACATTGTCTTATGTAACATTTCCTATAGACTAGTTTACACATGTATGATTCATTGTCTCTGTATATGTGTGTGATGTAAAGTGCCCTGATACCCTACACTGGTATAAATTAGTGCATAATTTGTGAAAAAATAAGTGCCAGCCCCTCGTTAGGAGGCCACCGTAGCTTGCATCGCCCATTGGCCCTGTCAGCACTACCATCACAGTACGTACGCAACTACTAATTATCACACTGCTACAAGTGTGACAATCCAGACTCTATGAGGCCCCCCAAGCTATAAGAATGGATTGCACCGCAGGTATTAGTTGTTTTTAAAGTATATTGAAAACAACTGTTCTGCTTATCTCTAATTCACACAAACAGCGCCACCATGTGGCAGCTGTCATTAGTGCCTGTGTTCACAATGAAGTGCCGGTGACGAGAACTGGAAGCCACAGGCTCAAATTAAGCACTGGTAGAAATGTGAAAATGAGTATTATACCATCTTCCGGAACAAATGTTTGAAGTAGAGCCACCACATGAAATCAGTGAGATATATACTAATCCATGAAACTCAAACAAGAATCTAAGGGGCATATTAACAAGGGCCGGCGATAAATATCACAAAGCGCGCTTAGCGCTTCCATATTTATCGCCGGCTATCTCTGGAATTTATCACCCGGTTAGCGCGTTATTAACAACACGCATCGCCGAGGTGATAAAAATTCCAGAGATAGTGTGGATATCGTAGTTTTCCATGGTGGAAAACGGCGATATCCTAGATGATAGGGCCTGTGGTCTTAGTCACAGAATCCACCCCCCATGTTAAGTATGCCTTAGTCAGGAATTTAACAGACGTTAAATTCCTGCGTTAAGGCATACTTAACGCGATTTAAAAAATCGCTACCCTTCCTTGTTAATATCGCGAAGCTGCCTTCGCGATATTTTCCCTGGCTGGTTTCACAGCCACGCCTACTTTGCATCTCATTAGCGATGCAAAGTTAGGCGTGCTGGAAACGGGCGCTAAGTCAGCAAAACACGTGATAGCGTGTCTTTGCTGATAAGGCGATGAAATTATCGCCGCTTTTCGCCCGAAAACAGACGCAAAAGCGGCGATAATTTCATAGCGCCGCCTTGATAATATGGCCCTAAATTCCTTCTCAACAAAAATGAGGATGTGTTTGTAGATGCAGGCCAACCCTCCACCCAGGGACACCTATAAATAACAATACAAAGTGAGGGAAGAGGGGAGACACACACTGTGTACAAGGGAAGCCTAGTCCTAACGCTGCTTATCATGAATATATTTAGGAAAAGTTTCATTTAGTGTTAAGCAATAATGTAAGGGAACACTTTCGTATTTACTTTGAGGCCTGAATAACCTACGCAGGGATCTACACCTAAGCCCTGGCCATAACAGAGGGCCGTGGCGTTGGGCAAATGATCAAAGTGGAAGGGGAGCTCTAATAGGGAAAATATATTTTAAAGACAACTCAAATTAAGTGGCCTGGTCCTTAACTTCTTTCACAAGGGAGGGTCAGGTAGAGACGATTTAAAATTGGGCTGTCACAGCAGCAGGGCGCGCTGTTGCCTTTAAATGGAAGACGCAGAAAACACTCCCTGGACACCTCATGCCCCAAAATGTGAACTGTGTGCGTCATGGAGCACCTGATGGCCCCCGGGAAAATCTGGCCCCCCTTAAAGGCATTTATCAATTCAACACTAGATCTGTGTTCAGAATAGAACTCTGTAAGAGAATATGAACAAGAAACATGTAAAAGAGGATGTGGCCAAACTGCCAGAGCTGGGATGCAGGTTCGAGTCTCGGCCTCGTTTTAACATCCTGTTTCTGGGCAAGTCACTTCTTCTATGGACAGCGCCTGGATGCCCTCACGGGTGATAAGCGCGCTCTTCAAATCCGACTATTTGTTTAATAAGCCTGCCATGGGGATGGGTGAACACCGGATAGAGTTACCATGTAGAATATCCATTTCATTTAATAACTGCTGACTTATCTTCACACAAAAATGCTTATATTTTGATTGTTGAATGGTGATAACCTGCATCACAGTGAAAATATGAAATAAGGTTAATTTAGAAACTGTGCTGTCAATCTAACAAGCTTTCGTTAGCTGATAAACATGGACTCCAATGTCTTCAGTGAATTTACAACAGTGCAGTCTACTGAACTATCACTGAGATGACGCTCCTTCATATTTAAATACCACTGAGAGCTGGAAAAATTAAAAAACGTTTGTCCTTGTCAACTCTCTACAGGGTAGATAAACTTCTCGGCCCCCCAACCCTTGAATCCGCTGAAGTGGATTTATTTTTATATTTGTGTTTTCCCACTGTCACCCTTGTATGTATCTCCTCCCACCTCGAACCGCACTCCATATTGTTCTCTGGCCCGTATGCTTCTCCCCACTTACCGTTCCTCCTTTTTAATTGTCTGTAGCATATTTTCCTACATTTACCAATGCTTGTTCCTTGCTTGCTTCTCTTATCAGTTTCCCGCTGCGGAAATACTGTTACCATCCACTTTCGTGAACTATATCCTCATAAAGTTTTGCCTTTTACTCTTGCAGAATATTTATATGGAAATGTATCACCCTGGAGAGATTAAGATTAAAAATCTAACCGCTACTTTCCCCATAGAAGCTAACGGGAGCTCGCTTCTATGTTCTCACACTGCACACGGCCCGTGGGTCCCCTGTGTCACTACCTTGGGTGGTTCCTTGGGGGCCCAGTGATTCTACAGGCTCTAGCCCTTGTGTCTAGTTAAATCGTGGTTCATATACCACTTTCGTAGTGTATGGTTTGGTCCGCCCCTAGGGCCTAACATGTATTGTGCTAATTTACTGTAATATTTGAAGTGTAACTTATGTGCTTTTACCTCTAGCCTTATAAAGAGACTAGTAGGGTGTGTTTAGGAATAAATACATATATTTTATATATATACCTGATGTGGTCTCCTTTCATTTAGCCACTCAAGAGATTATAGACTGGTAAAACAAGCTGCTTTACATTCCTTCAAGACTTAGCCTGAAGGCTGCTCTCCATAAAGGTTGTCTTTAACCTATCATCAATAAGGGGTTGTTTGGACTGGTGCAAGGTGCCCACTATAACTAGTGGACAGCATATACCAGGCCAAATTCTCACAATAATTAACTGTTGTTGTGGTCATCTCTAAATTAGCCAGATATCACCGCCTTGTGGCAGACTGTTATAAGAGTCGGTGTTGACAATTAAGTACCGGTGCCAAGCACCTGAAATCTTCGGCTGAAATTAAGCACTGATTATGGGTAAATCACCCTGTAGCTCAGACCAGTATTTTGGTGGTGGCCTAATTTGTTCTTCTGTGTGATGTACAAGAATATTACCTAACAGTGACCTACGTGTCAACAGTTTTGCAGCTATAAATATCATTTGCAGGGAGGAATCCATTGGGACCCAGGAGGAGCCTGCATTAATGATGCTTTCATCTGGGCTTCACAGCTGGCTTCTGCTTGTGATAAACTAGCATGCACCCGAAGCAACCTTTCTAGGCTTTTCAAGCTTTTCTAGGCTGAAAAGCTTGACATATTAAACACGAAAAACAGTACTCTACCCTTTATATTTGAAAAAGTACAATGTATCATGAATTTAAATACAAGCTAGAGACACTCTGATTGAAACGAACACAAAATATATATACACATATATATCTTCTTTTTTTTATATATATATAATTTTATTTCGCTTGTTTTGTTATTTCAAAATATACGAATCATATTTTTTACATTTAATGAATTCAATACAAAAAGGAAAAAAAAAAGGACAGGTACTGTTTTTCGTGTTTAATTTTATTTATCTTTCCCCTGAATCTCTACCCATATTAGACTTCTAGGGGTCGCCTTTGTTTATTGAAAAGCTTGACATGCCATAATACCTGTTGTTGGAAGGCAGTCATGCAGAGTAGACAGAGTAAAGTGTCATAGAGTGCAGTGTCGAAGAGTGCAATGGCACAGAGTGATGCAGAGTAGAGTGGTGCAGAGAGCAGTGATGTAGAGTACATTGGTGCAGAATAGAATAGAGTGGCATAGAGTGAAGTGGCACAGAGGTCAATGGTGTAGAGTGACGCAGCGTGCAGTGGCATTGAGTGCAGTGACATACAGTAGAATGTTGTGGTGTATAGTGGCATAAAGTGCAGTGGTTCAAAGTACTTGGCATAGGTACAGTGGCATAGGGTGCATTGGTTTTGAGTAAAGTGGTGTAGAGTGAATTGGCGTAGAGTGCAGTGGTTTCGAGTAGAGTGGCATACTGTAGAGTGCAGTGGAGCAGAGTAGCACAGCGTACAGTGCATTGGCATAGAGTGGAGTGGTGCAGAGTGGCGTAGAAGTCAGTGGCATAGAGTAGATTGTTTCAGAGTAGAGTGGAGTGGAGTGGTGCAGAATAGAGTGTAGTTGTGCAGGGTAGAGTGCAGTGGCATAGAATGTAGTGGCATAGAGCTTCTATGAGGAAAGTCGCGGTTATAATTTTAAAGTTTAAGTACACAGAGGGGCTGATTCCGATTCCGGTCGGAAGGGCTCCGACGACGGTCGGAGCCCTTCCGACCGATTCGGATCATGTTGGCCGGATTCCTTTCCGACCAAGCCATTCCGATGGGCTCGGTTGGAAAGGAATCCGACACGGATTTCCGGATTACTCCCAGTATTCCCCCGGCCACCTCTCTGCGACCGAGGGAGTACGATGGCAGCTTTTCACTGCCTTTATGTGCCGGTTTTTCCGGCACGAAAAGGCAGTCGGAAACTGTCTTTGGGGGCCCCCAGTAGGGCCCCCCTGGGGGCACCTATGGTGCCCCTCTATGGATCACTGCACCCGGTGGCAGGCACCTTGGGGTGCTGCCCACAGGGTGCAGTGATGAACTGCACCCCTGCTTTCAAGGATGCAGGCATGCATTCTGCTAGGAATGCATGCCTGCATTGTCTTGCATACGAGTACGACCGAACCCTGTTCGGTCGCATCGTACCAGCAGGACCGTAACTGACGACAGCAGGTCGGTCAGTTACGGCTGCTGACCGATGTCGGACAGACCTGAGTCCGTCCGACGTCGGAATCAACCCCTTAGATGTGGACAAGGAACAAACCCTTTTGGACTTAGATGGTTCTAGGGCCAACACCCACAGGAGCACTGGAGTACTCGTGTTACCTCACCCAGGGAAGCCAGGTGCATAGGTGTCAAATGGTGTTGGGTCGCGTCGTCGTTTTCAATGGCAGGAGACTGAAAAGTGCTGATGCCGGGAAGAGGAGAAGCGTCCAAAGAGATCCAAGCCTGGATCGAAAATTTGAAGAACCTGAAAGCAGAGGGGACAGAGTCTGGGTCACTTGCCAGTGACCATGGGCACGATAGACGAATGCCCACCAATGTCGGGTGCTTCAGGTGTGAAGAGAGGAAGCTTGACTCTTCAGCCACGAGGACCAGGAGGCATCGAGGACAACCAGGAGCTGGATTCGACCTGTCCCACAAAGGATGTCGAGTGCTGCAGCATCGGTGCCCAGATTGGACACAACAAGCCTTGGCAACAGCAACCCATGCAGGAAGAGAAGAAATGCTTCGGTGCGAACCAGCAAGGTCCTGGGGACTCCCCAAGTGATGGAGAGTCAGGGCACGTCTGGAGCAACCAGAGAAGCCCAATGGAAGTAAGAGTTTCCTTCAGAGAGACCCACCAGTCAACGGAGCACGGATCGCGAAGGAGCCTCGAGCGAACACACAAAGGGCGGGCTCACGGAACACTCGTGGAGGGTAGGCCAGCAATCTTTGGTGGAAAAGGTGCTCGGGGTCTGGACTACAAGTAACCGAATGCACAGCCTCAAGAGACATCGAGAAGCTGATGCACTTGCAAATGTGCACTGTGTCAAGGGGTTCCAGTTCCACGGCACCTACGAGGGCTACGGGTCTCAGCTTTGCTGGGGACTCAGGTCAGCCTCTGTGAAGTCTGGAAACACACCTCCTGTGTTGCAAATTCTTTGGCGTCCAGCGGGAGCTTCAGAGATGCAGACCGGACAGATGCGTCTTTGGTGTTTGCCAAGCAGGAGAGTAACTCCTTTACTCCAAGGGAGATTCTTCAGTCATCTAGTCATGTAGATAGTCGAAGTTCCGGGATTTCTGTAGCAGAGTTTCGCCCAGGTGTAATCTCAAGTCCTGTAGTCAGGGGTTCCTTCTTTATTCCCAAGCAAGGGGTTGGACTTACTCTGGGGGCCCACCTATGGGAGGGTTTGGAAAAATGGGTGGCTCCACCCATTTCCTTTGTTCAGTTTCACGCCATAGCAGGGGCTGGTAGCCCCTGCAACCGGTTTGAGCTGGACTATGTACAGGGACACCAAATGTGCCCCCAGTACAGACTTCAAAGCACTCCTGGAGTGCTCCCACCCAGCCCTAATCCACTAAGGCCTGTCTGGGAGGTGATAACACCTCCCCGTGACAGGAAACCTATAGTCCAGGACTCCCCTGCCGGAGTTTCGGTCAGCAGCAGGAGGCCAGACCCGTGTCTGTGGCTGGCAGCATCCATTTTGTAATGCCAGGGCTCTGTAAGCTGGTACTGGGTCTACCGGTGCTGTCATGTCTCTCCCTCTAGAAGAGTGGGATCATACTCCCACACCAGTTACTGGTGTGGGGGTATGATTCCAAGGTGTTTGACACCAAACATGACATGTTTCCGTGCAGCCAGTCCAAAGTTGGCATTTACCGTTTGGTTATAATGCACTTAAGAGTATATGGTCAGGCTGCATCACAGACAAACCCGGAGAAGAGATTCCTAAGGTTGCAGAGGGGCTCTGCTCATGCATGGGCACCCTCTCAATCAAAACCAAGCACCCTGCCTTCAGGATTGATAAGGCCTGCCATAGGGGTGACTGATAGGTTTATATGTGCAGTGATAGGGTGAGATATAGTGAACCTATATCTCAATAAGGGGTGCATGCACCACCTTACTCAGGCTGCAGTAGCAGACCTGTGGTGTCATTTTGGAGGGCTTCCCAGGGGTGGCATAATATATGCTGCAGCCCCTGGTAGGCCTCTGGGGTACCTATGCTCTGGGTACATAGTATACCATATACTAGGGACTTAATAGGGCATCCCAGAATCCAATCTGTGGCGTACCTAAGGTACATGGAATCAATTTAGAGAGTAAGCAGCTAGGCTGGGGTCCTGAATAGCAGGGCCCCAGCCAGACTAAAGTCGAAAAACAGTGAAACATCAGCAAAAAGTGGGGGTAACCATAAGAGGCAGATCCTGCTCTCCTACAATTATTAATTCAATAAACATTAAAAATCACTATTACCTGCTGCCCAAGCTGCTCTTGTAGCTCTGGGGGCCTGAAATAGTCTGAATTGTCTCACTTGTAGGAGTTTGATTGTTAGTACGTGCATTGTTATTATCATTGGCAGCCTGACTGGGGTCATCTGTGATGCAAGCTGCAGTGGCCTCCTGACAAGAGCCCTGGCACTGATTTCTTTATTACAAATGAAGCACTGCCTAGAAACAAACTGCTCGGTCTAATAGAGAAACCAATATCACTGCTATAGACCTTTCCTTACCCTAGACCTTTCCCATCTTTAGTATTTAAGTCATAACACCTCACACCAATGTTACTGGCCTAATGTACTATAAAATACTCAGTTTTCCACATTACCAAACAGTTTTCAGGAAGATCTTAAGCATCCTTGTAAAATGATCTTTGAGCGATTTCAGGTATAATTAATGAAACTGGCCCTTCTGCATCAGATTGCACCATTTAGCCTCTATTTACAGATATTACCTATTGCAGTGTAAAGTGGTCTTTTGATTATAAATTGTTCTGAACAAAGCCATTGGCTTATTGTGCATGAAAATACATCAGCGTTCCAAATTTTCCATCATGAGAACAACCTCTAAGGTACCTGTGGCCTGCTAAGGGTTAGAAATGCAGCGCAAATGTCACCCTTATTTTTGTCTTGAAAAGTTAACAAGTATATTCGTGCCACCGAGATAGTTCTTCTTGAAGGGTTGCAGTATAGATTTAACAACAGTTGTAAGGGGCAGGACTCATTACATATAGTATAGTAGGGACTGAACGGCCTTTGGAATTAAAGGTCCTGTCATATGCTGCAGACAAGCCTACACAGGTAGCCCCCTCTTTTGTGCAGTGTGAAAGAACACATCTATCAGCCTGAAGAAGTGTAGGCAACTGCTGTGGCAGCAGCCTCAGGCAGCCTGAGAGAAGCAAGGAGAGAATCCAAAAAGCATGGTTGGTGGGGGTGGTTATATAGGCCAGTTGGGTGGAAAAACATTCCCTCCAGCTTGACATGGAGGTCCAAATACTGTCAGAGCAAAAGTGCTGGACTCATGAACCCAATGGATGTGGAAACAAATGGGACAAAACGAGCCAGGTGGCCGACCCAGAAGTCCAGGGTTCAAAAGTGTACTAAATCCCAATTTCTGCGTGGTCATCCCAGATTTTTTGCCTTTTGCTGGACTCTATTTTTGCTTGCTTTAGAACTTTCTGCACTTTACCCTTGCTAGCCTGTACTAAAGTGCCTGTGCTCCCTCATTTTTACATGGTCAAATTGGCATACTCCTAAATGGCATATTTAACTTGAATAAAAGCCTCTAGTATATGATACAAAGTGTACCTAGGGCCTGGATGTTAAGTTCCACTAGTGAACTGCAGCACCTATAGTGTCATCAGCTACAGTGGCAGTGCAAACATGTTCTCAAGCCTACCACTGCAGCCTAACAGTAGCGAGTGTAAAAACTGCATTCGATCAGTCAAAACAAATCCTTTTGACTGGTTATAAACATCCCTTTTAAATATTTATAAGTCACCCCTATGTATGCCTTGTAGCCCAAAAGGCAGGGTGCCTGGTATTTAAAAGTAGGAGATATAGAAATGTAATTTAAACATGCCTTTACAGTGACTAGAACCAAAAGCTATTTTCCCTGAAGCCGGCCTAGCTGCCCTACATAGAAACCTAGAAATGCAGATTAAATCATAATACTACATCTCAGGAAAGGCACTAGCTTGAAAAATGAATAAATAAACAATACAGGTCAATGATGAAGTCGGATTTGTAATTAATATTAAGGGAAGTAACTTTTAGAAAGTTTCCTTTTACCTGCCTTAAGTTCCTGGAGGCTAATTTGCATTTGCTCTTCAACTTCTCCCAGCAGGTAATTTGCCTTAAAAAGTTGTGAGAAACTCCTCCAAGAAACAAACATTAGGCTGACCTAAATAGGCAGAGATGGCTCCTCTGAATAGATAGGGTAGGGCTGTGGAAATCCTTTTTGAAACTACAGTGTCAAATCCTGCTTGAGTTTAAATCCTGCTTGCCAGGTCTGCTGGGTTCACATATAACACTTGTAGCACACTTGAAAGGGCGGTGAGAAGAGGATGCTGAGACAATTCTTGTAGATCCACTGTCCGGTTGCTGGGGAACTCTGATTTTGTTCTACCAGACTTTTGTCCATGGGTTTACATATAACACTTGGAGCACACTTGAAAGAGGAAAGAACAGGATATCAAGACAATTCTTGTGGATCCACTTTCTGGTTACTGAAGGACTCTGCTTTTGTTTTACCAAACTTCTGTCTCTTGATTTGTTGTGTCTGGATCAAACTGGATTTTAGCGTTCAATGTGGGAGAACACGATTATCATTGTACACTCCCCACTCATACCCCCAGCCTTCAGAGCCTAAGTTTAGGGTGGCCGAAGGCTTGAAAATGCCCCAAGTGGGTAGGGTTGGCCATAGGACCTTTCACCCTAGTGGTTAGGGCATGCCCAGGAGTCATACCCACTAACCAGTGAGTGCTAGGCATAAATGTGTAACATCCAGGCACTCACTACAGAACATATCCTGGACCCACAGAAGAGGACTGCTGTCTGTGCACTGGAATGGTCCCTGAAGGACTGGGTCTGCTTCCTCTTGTACCCATGACAAAGAAGTGGACCTACTGTTCAAGCTACAGGGGTTCAGCAAGCTAAAAAAGTCAGTTTCCTGGAAGTACCCAGCTGACCACTGGCTATTAGACATGAACTAGACCCCGTTATTGGCCTCTACCTGACACCCTATGAGTCTCTAAGTGCATCCCCTGAGGTCCCTGGGGCTTTTAAAGCATGCTCCCATGGTGGATTGGGACTTAAAGGACCAAGCCAGAAGGTAAAATCTTTGACCAGGACAAACCTGGTTGGTGTATTCGACCGGCGCGCCATCATGGTTAGCCTCAAATTGCGCCTACTGCACCCACTGACTATCATAGATGCTTTGTGCTTTTGAGGGTTAAGCTCAGGTTAATTTAGTGATTTTGAGGATTCACAGTGACAATGGTTGTGATTATTCCTTGAAGTGGGAAGTCACCCACTCCCAACTGATAGTCCAATTTTTTTACAGTGGTGGGATCCAGGAATTCTGTTCTGTAGTACTACAGGTTGATTTAAATTGAAATGAAAACAAATCAGTCTTTAAATTTTCTTTTAAAACAGTTTTTGGTTCTTTTTTTTTTTTTCTTTTTGCTAAGTCACTCTCATGCTCAATGTTTGCACCTTAAGTTTATGGGAACATAGAGGTTAATACGGCTATTGTGGAGAGCCTTAGCATTGCAGAACTGAGGAGCATGTGCAAGTAACCAGGGTGGAAGCTGCATAAGCAGTCCAGGAGGGAAAATGACCACTTTGCCCTCAGAACCTGGGAGGAAATCCGTCAGTTACATTGCACCACAAAGGAGAATGAAGACACAGTTGAGGATGGAAGTCAGGAGGACATTGAGGTAGACCCAATGTCAGGGGAATGCACTGCCCAAGGAGCAGCATCACCTGCACTGTCTAGGGCAGGGATCAGTGTGTCCTCCTACTGTTTGCCCCATCAAGGCTGGAGGACAGATAGGTGAAAGGGTCTTTTCAAATTGCAGCCTAGTCTTGGAGGAGAAAACGTTGGCTGCAGAGGATAAAAAGGCACTCTTGGACAGGAGAATAAGTTAACTCGGGCCTTTTATTCAAAGAAGGTCCTGCTGGCCAATGAGAGGAACCAGCGCAAGATAGACTTGAGGTCCCATAGGGGCTATAAGACTGGTGATGATGGTACCTGCGAAACTGTAGTACTTAGGAGAGCTAAACACAGGGTCGACATCCAGACTTACCTGGTTCCTAGTTATGTGGTGGGGAATGATATTGATAAATGGTTTGCAGACTATGAGGTGGCATTGCAGATGCATAGAGTCCCAATGGAGGAATGGTGGATGGAGGGGTTGCCTGTGGAAGCACAGTCCCATTGTCAAGAAGGATACCCTATTGGCCACAGATGCAGCTGACTGGGCCACCTATAGCCCCATGAAATAGGTTCTCATAGCCAAATGTGGTCTAACCCTAGAAAAGTATCACCTGAAGTTTAGGCATAGCCAGAAGCAAGTACACCAGTCTTAGGTGGATTTTGTAGACTCCTCAAGCAAGACACTAAAAGGTTGGGTGAAGGAAATTAAAATAAAGAATTATGAAGGGCTGTAAAATGTTTTTAAAACCCAATCATAGGGAAGGGGAAGGCCAGTATAATACAGAACAGTTCCTTCATAGGGAAGGGCAGCAAAAGAGATTTGAGGGGAGAGATTCCCAGACCCCTTTCGAGCAGAAGAAGGTTTTGTGGGCGGAACCAATGGTACCATATTACCAGGTCCAATGTTATGACTGTCTACAGACAGGGCAGAAACAGGGAGGCACTGTATACACCCTCAAGCCACCCAGAGGTGGGAACTCCACAGGGGTTGCTGATATACCCTCAGGAGGAGGTTATTTAAGGAGGTTAGAGTAGAGCATGCCCTAGTATCACTTAGTTCAGCAGTGGACTAGAAAGGTAAGCTGGTGATGTCTGAAGGGGTAGGCATCACATCCAGAAAGTCAAAGTGAATGGAAACCTTGTCACTGCTCTACGGGGTACCTATGCCAGCCAGACAATGGTAATAGCAAGGCTGATTTCCCCAGAACATCATTGTCGAGGACAGGTCTGCATGCTAATGTAAGCCTATGGGCAAGAGTATGTCTGCCTTGGAAGGCCATGGAAGGCCATGGAAGGCTTAGTATGGAAGGGGGAACTTGCCCAGATGAGGGTAATTGTCATTCCCCATATGACCATTGACTGTATCCTTAACAATGAGCACCCATCAATGAGAAAAGAGAAAGAAGGCTGGGCGCTAGGGCAAAGCAAAAGCACAGATGTTTAGGGGTACTGTCCCTAACATAGGGTGCAGAGGCCCAGATGAAGAGTAAGGGGTAGGAGACGGAGTCCATCCACAGTGGGTGAACCATAGGGTCAGGGGTTACCTGCTCTTAGAAGAGAGCACCCCAATACTCACCCTGGTAAGGTCACTTCTGACACGCAGGTGCTGCCTACAATGTCTCAGAGACTGCGGACAGGGACCTGCACCAGGCCCACTCCTACACAACACTGCCAGAGTGTGTCATCCTTGAGGGGCACTGTGTTTCTGCCAAGGAAGGTCAGGACGTCAAAGCACATGTTCTGTTTCAGGGACAGACCTTGAGAAGAGGATACAGTCTCAGAGTGTCACCTCCGAGATGGTGGAAGTAAGAGTGGAAGGAAGGTATCTACAATCTGAAGTTGTAGCCCCCATTTTGAGAAACTTGAAGGCCAATGTGTCCACAGGAGTGGGCGGGGGACTCCTTGCCAGCACCACAGCTGTAAATGAGGCCTACCCAAGGCCTCAGATTGAAGCATCCACCTGGCAGTGGATGAGTTCCTGACGCTGACAGATGCCAGTGGCCTCTGTTGGTTGTCGGCCTTTTAGAGAGAGCTTTCCTGGGGTGAGGGCAGAAGTAGGTTCTATGGGACAGAATATGCTGCATCACCTTGTTGGCCACAATGGTACTGTTGGCCAACTAGGTTACATCTAGGGTTAAGCACCTCATAGTTGGGGTCTGAAGGTCAGAAGAAGGAGTCCCTATGGACAGGGCTAGGGAAGATATTGACAGAGGTGTACAAGTAGCTTCCGAGGGAAATTGAACAGACAAGTTCTGCCCGCCAAACCATCCAAAATCTACACTGGCTCCCGGTGGAACAGAGGATTAAATTTAAGGCACTTTGTCTTACTTTTAAAATTCTAAAGCTGTCCACTCCTCCTATCCTTGCCCAGACGATATCCTCTTATCTCCCGAACAGAGCGCTCCGCTCTGCGGGATCAAATCTGGCTATTGTTCCCCGCTTCAAAAGAGCTAGAATGGGTGGACGCTCTTTTTCGGTGCTAGCCGCCTCACTTTGGAACACCCTCCCCCCTTCGCTCTGTTCTATTACTAACCTTTTTCCTTTCAGGAAATGTCTGAAAACCTTCCTGTTTGCCACTATTTAGGTCCTTTAGCTCATCTATGACCAGTATTCTCTCTCCGTTATGTTTTACCATCTTCTCAGCGCCAGGACGCCACTTTGCTGCGGCATCTGTGCGCTTTACAAAAAGTAATAACATAACATAACATAACAAGTTCCACTGCATAGGTGGAAAATTGTTCACATTCTATTGCCTGACCAGGAAAGCCCATGAATAGTCTATACTAGCTATTGCCTAGTGGTGGACTGTGTAGAAAGATGTACCTTTCTGTGTGGTCACACTGGATTTTTCACTTTTTTTTAATCCTACTTTTTAGCTGGCTTTAGAACTGTGTTAACCTTAGCCCTGCTAAACAGTAGTAAAGTGTTTTGCTCCCCATTTTAAGATGGTAAAATTGGCATGCTCCTAATTGACATATTTAACTTACTTATAAGTCCTTGGTATATGCTACAAAGTCTGCCTAGGGCTTGGAAGTGAAATGTCACTCGTAGACTGTTGCACATACTGTGCCATCCATTATAGTGGCTTTGCAAACACGGCTTTAGGCCTATCACTGTAGCCTGACTGTAGGAGAGTAAAAACCGCAAGTCAACCTGTCAAAGTAAACCCTTTGACAGGTGAAAACCACAATTTAAAATATTAGTAAGTCACCCTTGTGTAGGTATTGTAGCCCACAAGGCAGAGTGCATGGTATTTAAAAATGTGATGTTAACGTGTCCTTACAGTGACTGGCACCCAGAGGCTATTTTCAGTATGGCAGATCTAACTGTCCTGTATAGAAAATCAGAGAACAGACTAACAGTGTTATACTATATCTCAGAAATTGGACCAGCTAGAAAAATAATTGAACAACTATTTTTAATAGTTATTACAAATCCAACTGCATGATGAAGTCAGATGTTAAATAAATATTAATGAAATGTAACTTTTGCAAACTTACCTTTCCCAAGCTTGAAGTTCCTGTAGGCTAATTTGCATTGGCTCCTTAGATATTTTCTCCCCACCAGTAATTAGCCTTGAAAATGTGTTAAATGACTCCCAGGAGCAAACAATAGACTGCCCTGAAAAGGCTGAGATGCTTCCTCTGAATGTGCAGGCTGGGAGTTGTGGGCTCCCTTTTCGACAACACAGTGTCAAATCCTGCATAAGTGTCAAATCCTGATTACCAGGTCTACTGGGTTCACATATAACACTTGGGGATCACTTAAAAGTGTAGAGACCAGGATGCCAAGACACTTCTTGTGGATCCACAGTCTGGTTGTGGAATGACTCTGCTTTTGTCCTACCAGACTTCTGTCTCTAGGTTTACATATAACTCTTGGGGCAAGCTTGAAAGGGGAGAGAACAGGATGCTAAGAAAATTATCTGCTTTAGTCTACAAGACGTCTGTCTCTACATTCCCCACATACACACTTCCAGCCCTCATTGCCCACGTTTAGTGTTGGTCAAACACTTTCACCATCTTGAGAATGCTCAAAGAAGGAACGTTTACACCATTGGTTATGGCATGCCTAGGAATCATTCCCACTTAGTAGCTAGTACCAGGCCTAAATGTGTCATCTCCAGGCACCCACTACAGAACACTTCCTGGACCAGCAGAAGATGAGACGATAACTGCTGTCTGCGCCCTGAGAGGGGCCCTGAAAAACTGGATATGCTTTTTCTTGGAACCAGGGCAAAGAAATGGGCTCCAAGGTTCAAAAGGCTGACCTCCTGTTCAAGCTACAGGGATAAAACAAGAGTAATTTTTCTGGAAGTAAGTGCTGCATTAGAGAAGCTCAACCTCATGACTGTTTCTGAATACCACACTTCGAGTTTATCGATCGACCCCTCACTCGACTACAGGGGAAAGCCCTGCAACCTTAATGCTTGGGAGAGCCATGATGACCAAGTTACCGCACTGGACCAAACTCAGATCAAAGACAGAGAAAGACATTTGCACAGAAGATTCTGGTCGCAAACAGAAAATCAAAATCTACGCTGACAAGCGATGTCATGCGAAAGATATCACTTTCAAGAGAGGAGATCAAGTCCTTTTCTACAATCCAGAAAACAAAATCTGATGCTCCTTTTGAGGCTGAGCCCTTTACTGTCACAGCCACCAAAGGACACATGGTGACTGCCCAACGTCCTGGGAAGTCCCTTACAAGAACTTCTTCTCACTTCAGATATGTTGCTCATCACTCACCAAACATCAATGTTGCTGTAGAGACTGGATCCAGACAGACAGTTAATGATCCTGGAACTGCTATTGTTTCCACCTCACCTATGCAGATCGCTGACACTTCAACTGCCAGCTCCCGGTTTTCAGTTACCTGATCAGGACATGTGATTCAAGCTCAATGAAGGCTCATTGAAGAGTTATAAGTGCATAGGTATTTGCAATTATTTATGTATTCATTTTTTCATTTTTTATTCATTTATTTACTGTAAAAAGTTGTAGCTTTTTATTTAACAAAGGGGGAGATGTAGTGTCATGTAAATAAAGAATGACTGGACTCTTTTGCTTCCAGATGGACTCCGTAGACCTGCGATGTAAGCGTTGGAGGGTAATGAATTGAATACAGGTTTAGAACTTTGAGTTCTTGCTTACACACTGAAGAATAAAGATGTGTATAACTACTTACTGTGTCTGGCGTAGTCCTTGGCAAGTACCCAATGCTGGGTAGGATGCTACAGTATTGTTGTATTTTCTAGGGGAAAAGCAAAGCACCTTTCACACTCATGTAAATGATTCACTTCAATGTAACACCTAGAACATTGTGCGATCTTTCCATATGCATCTGTAAATGTGTGTCTTAGGACAAATGGGATCCATTTTGAATGGCCCCTGGTTGTAGTATAATAGAAGTTGGGTACAGCTTCTCCTAGTGGTTATTTTGAGCCTGTTGGTGTCGGCGGGTGCCATCAGTACACATTTTTGGGGAGCAGGACTCATTCTGGTCGACCTCCTCCAATAGGTACTAGACCTGCAGGTCCCCCATCCTCCAACAGAAAAGCAAGAACTCTTTTAGTGCAGGTTTTATTTATGTATTTATTTAATGCAGTTTTAAACAGCGCAAACTTTAACCAAAGGTGTCAGAGTGCTTTACAAAATAACCTGGTAAGTTACAAAAGGTACACATGTGTTAGAACTGGGGTCACCAATTCCGACATGGTAGCTTGGCACGAGGCAGGAAGGCACCCGAAGACAATGTGTAAAGCAGTGGTGCAGCACACACTCACACTGACTCAAGAATGCACACGCAATAACTTGACACCACACCAGGTTGCGGTGTAATTCAAGACTCTTTATCTAATCTTCTTAGTTCAGGCACTTAACATTGCGCATATAGCAGGCAAATGGGGTTAGCATCTCTCCGACATTAATTCAATGGAAATACCACTCTGTTCAGGGGCAGTCTAGGCAACACCATTTCCTGTGAACATAGATATCAAAAGCGATTTATCATGAAAAATGCAACACTTCTACTATTCAGGGGTATAGCATCAGCAACATTAACATTCCCTAGGCAGGGGCCCTCTAGAAAGAACAGTCCCCCGGCGAGGGTTAATTCAAGCACAGTACATCACTCCCCGGGGCAGCCTTATGCCCAGTTCAGCAGGCCTCCAAACAGTTCCACTCTTGCTTTAGGCCCCCAGGGCCAACAGGGCCAGTGAAGGGTTAAATAGGGCCTTCAGGGCCCAGTTGCAGTCTCCTGAGGGGAGGTGCGGTCAAGGGGCTGCCACTCCGATGTTGCGAGGCTCCTCGGCAGCCCCGCCATCCCCTGATACCTTCGCCCTCCCCCGGGGGGTGTTACCTTTGTTTTTGGCCTCGGCGAGGCCCTCACTGCTCGGTCCTGGTCTGGGGCAGGTCGGGGGCTCTCGCTCTCCTGGGAGCCCCCTTGCCGGTGTTCAGAGCCGGTCCCGTGCCTCCCGATGCTTTCTCCGGCCCGGGGACCAATGAGGACGCGGCTTGAGGGGGTGCCAAGAGCCAATGAGGGCACGACTTAGAGGGGGGCGCGGCTGGCGCCCCAGTCACGTAGTAACGGGTGCGCGTGAAGCCTAGACCCAGCGCGGCCTTCTCCACTACCGCGGCGGCCCTTCCCAGGCTTCGGGGGCCGCAGCAAAGATCTTCAGTGGCGCCTCCTCCTCCCTCAATGTGGCGCCACCCGTGTAGCTCCCTTCATGCTCCCTGGGCCCACAGCACTTCTGGCATACCGCGCTTCGTTTTCCAGCGACCCCGAGGTCGCGGCGGTGAGTTTCGCACACAGCGCTTGGGGTTAAGGCCACAGCAGGTCAGGAGCTCACACAGTAGCAGCGCCAACTAGCACAGCGCTATTGGAGGGGCAGCAGCTTCTTCACTGTAGCGCTTAGGAGTCACAGCGCATGAAAGTCACAGCGCGCAGGGGGAGGGCACAGGAGCAGTACAGCCAGGTCCTGGGCTGCGACAGTGATCTGGCAAATAGCGCTCAAGGGACACAGTTCCCTCAATATAGCGCTTGGTTGGCACAGCGCTTTACCTGGTGATCCCCCAATAGCAGCAGCGCTCACAGGGTCCTCAGCGCTTGGAGGGGTTAGCAGGTCTCAAGGTCACAGCGCTAGTTGACAGCAGGACTCTAGTTGCAGTTACTTGGGGGAAGATGGGGTGTTGAGTTGGCCGGCATAAAAGGCAGGATGGTTCCCTGCGGCACAGTGGAGTTGGTCTCCTGGGTTTCCCCCTCACTGGGCAAGGTCAGCAGGCTGGCAGAGTCGCTCAGCTATCTTGGGTACAGCAGGGCCTAAGCTCAGTCAGTCTCAGTAGTGTAGGTTCCCCCCGAGGCCCAACCGCCTATACTCCGGCAGAGGTTCCCCCAGGTCCAGGGGTGCCCGAACTAACTAGTCAGGCTTCCCTCCTTTCCTCTTATACCCCTAGGTCAGGTGACCTCCTGAAAGGCGGCAAAGCATAACTCCTCCCTGGGCTGGAAGGATCCAGGAGCTTCTACATGTCTGTCTATGGGTAAAAAGGCGGGACGGCAAAGATACAGTAACACTATGTCCCAGCCTGCTCCTGACTACTGGTGCGTGTGTGTTCAATGGCCACTCCGCAGTACCAGAGACCTGTGGCAGCCATGTTATTAGGAGAGAGCACCTGCACCTCAGCACTGTTTGGCAGTGGTAAGGCGCCCAGAGGCTTAGGTCCAACAAAAAGATGGTGGCTGTAGGAGAGTAGGGTCTGCTTTCTATGTTCACCCCCACTTTTTGCTTTTGCTTTACTGGTTTTCGACTTAGATGTGGCTGTGGGCCTGCTAATCAGACCCACAGCCCTGCTGTTCTCTCTCTAAATTAATACTATGTACTTTAGGTACATAACCCATTTGGATAGGATCACCTTATTGGCCCCTGTACAGTGTACCCTAGGTACCCAGGGCATAGGTGTACCCTAGGCCTACCAGGGGCTGCAGCATGTATTATGCCACCCCTGGCCTGGCCTTCCATTTTGACACAACTGGCTGATCACTCAGCTGGGGCAAGGACGTGTAATCACCCCTTGCTTAGGTGTAGTATTCCTATACCTAACTTACATATAGACACATGTGTACCTATCAGTCACTCCTATGGCACGCCTTTACAATCCTGGAGGCAGAGTGTTTGGTAACATGTGAGATGGTGCTCTAGCATGAGCTGAGCCTGTCTGCAGCTTTCGGAACCAAGTCCTTATAGCTGTTCTATTATATAGCCTACCATATACTCTTAAAGTGCCTTATAATCTTAGACGGTTATGGTAACTATGGTTTGGCTTTATCGAAACATGTCGTGTAAGGTGTCTAACACTGTGGAATAATACCCCCATGCCATTTCTGGACATGAGGATATTATTCCCCCCTTCTAGAGGGAAAGACATTTTAAAATCATACTTCACTGTTAGCCTCTGACCAAAGCCTCAGCATCACAAAATGGATGCTGCTGCCACGACACAAGTCTGACCTCCTGCAGCTGGGAGTGATCCTAGCCAGGGAGGCCTGGACAATAGGTTTCCTGCTTGGGGAGGTGCTAGCACCTCCCCAGACAGCCTTTAGTGTATTGGGGCAGGGTGGGCTGAAAGGAATGAGACATGCCTGGGGCACACAAGGTGTTCCTTGCATAGTCCAGTTCAAATCGGCGCTGGGGCACTCCAGCCCCAGCTCTGGCACGAAACTGGACAAAGGGAAGTGGGTGTAACCACCCCCTCCCAGGTCCCACCCATAAGGCGTGACCTAGCAGGTATCCCAGCCCCCCAGATTAGTATAAGAGTGGGAGTTGGGCCTCAAGACTTTAGATTATCCTGAACCGGCAAACTTGAACAGAAACTCTGGACCTTCGACATTCGACGAAAAAAGAAGACTGAAGAATCTCCCTTGTGGCCAAGGAGTGGCTACCCTGTGCAAACAGGCACCATCAAGAGACTACCCTTTGCTTTGCCCACGTTCTACGAGGAACCGACTGCAGAGCCCGACCAGAGCCTTGACTTTCAGACTTCTCCAACCCTGATCCACATCCACAGCAGAGCTGAGATCCGTGGAGGCGACGAGCGACGTGGGACCGGCTACCTGGGAAAAGTGGCTAGTAACTTCAAGCGCAGCTTCTGAGGCATCCTCGAAGTTGTGCACCGGGGATTGAGAAGCCCCAACCCCAAGCATCATCTGCACCGAAGATCAGCCCCCCACACTCCACGAGTCCTGCGTGGGGCCCTTCTGCATTTTCCTGCTTGCCGCGTCTGTCCGGTTGCTTGCCCGCTGGCTAGTGGCCTTTGTGAGGATGCACCCTGAGATCTTCTGCGCTGGTTTGGCTCCTCCAGACTGGCTCCCGCTTCTCTGCAAAGAAGAAGCACCCCAGACCTTCCTGGTCTGCACCAGAAGCAAGTCCTCCGTTCTTCGTGGGTTCCGCTTGCCAAGGCTTGGTGAGTCCTAGTCCAACTTCGACGCCGCCGACAGCAAGAGCCTCCGTGGGACAGCTCGCCTCCTGGTCCTGGTCGTCCTCGACGCTTCCTGGCCCTCCTGGCTGCAGCGACAAGCTTCACCTTCACCTGCAATCTTCACGACATCGCCTGGTTCCTTCCTGGTTCCACGTGGTCACTGGCTAGTGACCCTGACTCTGTCCCTTCTGCTTGCAGGTCTCTCCTCTTCTTGATCCCAGCCTTGGGATCCACCGGACACTCTTCACTGACTGCCTGTCAGCATCTTTCTTCAGGCATCCATAGGAGTCGACGACGAAAACCGACGCAACTTCACCCCTATGCACCCGCAGCCTGTGGGCTAGGTAACTTGGGTACTCCGGTGCTCATCAGGATAGTGACTATCCTAGTGTCTAGTTTTCCAGTCTCGACTTCCTAGCTACTCCGGAAGTGTCCTAAATCTATCGTTTTCTAAACTGTACTATTGCTAGTGACTTTTACGCATTACGCGTGAGTGTTTCCACTCTGCACACGACTCCCGTGGGCCTCCCACTTCCTAACTAAAGCTAGTGTAGTGTAGCCCCAGCGATTCCCTAGGCCTAGGCCTATTCTATTTCTGTGTCAGTGGTCCTTATACCACTTACTTAGTATATGGTTTGCGTGGCCCCTAGGGCCTAACTGTATTACTTACCTGTGTGACTTAATGTATGCTTAAATAAGACTGTGTTGTACTTACCTCTAATCTCATAAAGAGTGCTGAGGGTTTGACTAGAATAAATACACTTTATTTTATATATATATCTGTTGTGGTGTCCTTTCATTTGGTATTCAAGGGATTATATATGGTATCACAGCTGGCTTCACATGCCATTCAGAGTTTAGCCTAAGACTGCTCTTGTCCATGCTACCACTAGGATAGCTGGTCTATAAGGTTGACTTTACAACCAATCACCATAAGGGTATTTGGACTGATATAAGGTGTACACTAGAACTAGTGACATCATACATCAGGCCAACTTCTCACATTGGTGAGCAGCGGTTGGGGCCTGAGCTTGCTGTTGTAATACCATTGTAATCTTGAGATACTAAATTGAAAGATCACACAGATATTGTCTAGGTACATATAATATAGATTATAATACTTAAGTCCTACTGGACTTAGTAGTTGTAGGTTGAAGGGAGTAACACACCCTGACTACAACTACCAGAGAGGTTTAGTAGAAACAACTAGTGTAGGTAGGTGCACACACCACACCCTCACTAGATCATGTCTCTGAGAGGAGATCAAGTAGATGCTCTCTCAGGAGGGTCAGGTCTGCAGAAGACCCCCTCTAGATATGATACCTTAACATTCCAGGAGATGAGACAATTGTGTACCTCCAGAGGAATAAAACAGGGTGCAAACCCTACCCTCCTTCAGTTAAGACAACTCCTAGAGGAGTATGATGCTCTTAGGGCCTCTCAGGCAGGTACCCTAGGTACAGAGGAGGGTCTACCCACCACAGAGGAGTCAGATGGGACTTCAGATGGAGAGGTAGACAGCCAGGGCCAAGTAGGAAGACTTAGCCAGGCTAACCTAAGTTTACATGGGAGTTTGCATGGGGTCCCCCCATACAGACCCCCAAGTGGGCTTAACCAGAGAAACAGGAGGGACAGATCCCCTTCAAGGGAATCCATCCACTCCCATGTCTCTAGCATCTCTAGTGTTTCCTCTCACAGGGGAATGACTTCCCCTGAGAGAAAGGAACATGAAGCCAGAATGAGGGAAGCTAATCTGAGGATTCAGAGGGAAGAACTTGCCCTTGCCAAGGAGAAGCTTGCTCTGGCTAGAGAGCAGAAGTTAAGTGGGTCAGAACCCACTGGTGGCAGCAATATCCCTAAGGATAGAGACAGGCACTATGATAATAGAAACCTGAGCAAGATTGTCCCTCCCTACAAGTGTGGGGATGACATCCACAAATGGATAACTGCTTTGGAGAGAGCTTGCAAAGTACAGCAGGTACCCCAAAGTCAGTGGGCAGCTATCTTGTGGCTCTCCTTCTCTGAGAAAGGTAGAGACAAGCTCCTCACAGTTAGTGATGAGGATGCAGATAATTACACTGTCCTGAAGAGTGCTCTGATTGATGGGTGTGGCCTAACCACTGAACAATACAGGTTGTTGTTCAGGGATACCCAGAAGACACAGACTCAGGACTGGACTGACTTTGTAGATTGTGCCACTAAGGCTCTGGAAGGCTGGCTAATGGGAAGTAAGGTTAAGGACTATACAGGATTGTATAATTTGATCATGAGAGAACAAATACTTAACAACTGTCCAAACCAGCTATTGCATCAACACCTGATTGATTCTGATCTGACTTCTCCCCAAGAATTGGGAAAGAAGGCAGATAGATGGGTCAGGACTAGAGTTAAGCAGAAAAACCAGAACCAGGGCGGTGATCAGAAAAAGGCAGACCAGAAGGGTAATGATCAGAAACAAAAAGACCAGAAGTCTTCACCAGGCCCCCAAAAGGCTCAGGGGGAGGGTGGTCCCAAAAAGGATAAAAAGAAAGATGGCCAAAAGAAACCATGGTGCAACTATTGTAAGTCCAACTCACATTGGTTTAGTGAGTGCCAAAAAGGATAAGCCCCCAGCCACCATTGCCCCTAAGGCAACTGTACCCCCTAGTTCAGCTGTAAGTGGTGGTTCCCAGCAAAAGGGTGTAGTAGGGTTAACCATGGGAACTGAGGAGGATTCTGGCCTAGTCAGAGTACCTACTCAGGCTGTTCTGATCTGTGATGGGGACTTAGCTTTGTCCTCTACTGTGGGCCCCAGTAACCTGGGCAAGTACAGACAGACTCCTTTTATCAACCAAAGAATGGCTCAGGCCTACAGGGACACTGGGGCTAGTGTCACAATGGTGACACCTGCTTTTGTGGACCCTGGACAGATCTTACTAGGTGAGAATTACCTAGTGACCAACGCTAGCAATGCCACTACCTCCCATAGTGTGGCTATTGTTAACTTCTCCTGGGGAGGGGTAACTGGCCTCAAGAAAGTTGTTGTTAGTTCAGACCTTCCTGTAGAGTGTTTACTGGGCAATGATCTTGAAACTTCAGTTTGGTCTGAAGTGGAGTATAGGACCCATGCAGAAATGCTGGGGATAGATGCACATGTCCTTGCTGTGACCAGGTCAGAGGCCAAAAAGTGCACCACTGAACAAGTGCTGGATCCTGAAACTATGGACCAGTCACAACCCAAGAGAAAGAGCAGTAGGGTTAAGGCTGTGCCTTCCCCCCTGCCTCAGGTGGTGGATCAGCCCTCCCAGGAGGATGATTCTGAGAGCACTGAAGGAACTGTCCTAGAAGAACTTGAACCTGATCAGGTTGAGTTTCTTGGGACAGGGGGACCTTCAAGGGCAGATCTGAGGCAGGCTCAATTAGACTGCCCCTCTCTTGAACCCCTCAGACAGCTGGCTGCTGCTGAGGCTGCAGGGAATGCTCAAGGTACCCATAGAGTGTATTGGGATGAAGGGCTACTGTATTCAGAGGCTAGAGACCCCAAGCCTGGTGCATCCAGGAGGTTGGTCATACCACTGAAGTTCAGAGGCTTCCTTCTTACCTTGGCCCATGATATTCCTCTTGCAGGACATCTAGGCCAGAACAAGACTTGGGACAGGCTTGTCCCTCACTTTCACTGGCCCCATATGTCAGAAGATACTAAGGAGTTTTGTCGCTCCTGTGTCACCTGCCAAGCCAGTGGCAAATCAGGTGGCACCACAAAGGCCCCCCTCATACCACTACCTGTGGTGGGGGTCCCCTTTGAAAGAGTGGGCATAGATATTGTAGGACCAATGGACCCACAAACAGCATCTGGGCACAGATTCATACTGGTGATAGTGGACCATGCCACCAGGTACCCAGAAGCAATTCCCCTGAGGACCACAACAGCTCCTGTTGTGGCAAGGGCCCTGCTTGGAGTATTCTCCAGAGTGGGCTTTCCAAAGGAGGTCATTTCTGACTGCAATGTGGAAGGAGTGTGGTGTTAACTACAAGTTCACCACACCCTATCACCCACAGTGCAATGGGCTTGTTGAGAGATTCAACAAGACCCTAAAGGGAATGATAAAAGGATTACCAGACAAGCTTAGGCGAAGATGGGACATCCTTTTACCCTGCCTTCTGTTTGCTTACAGAGAGGTCCCACAAAAGGGGGTTGGCTACAGCCCTTTTGAGCTTTTGTTTGGGCATCCTGTAAGAGGACCCCTGTGTTTGGTGAAGGAAGGATGGGAAAGACCTCTCAGACAACCCAAACTAGACATAGTGGATTATGTACTTGGTCTCCGCTCCAGGATGGCAGAGTATATGAAGAAGGCTTCTAAAAACCTTGAGGCAAGCCAAGAACTCCAAAAAGCTTGGCATGACCAAAAGGCTGTACTGACTGTTTACCAGCCAGGACAGAAAGTGTGGGTGTTGGAGCCAGTGGCCCCAGCAGCACTCCAAGACAAATGGTCTGGACCCCACACTATTGTTGAGAAAAAGGGAGAAGTCACCTACTTGGTGGACCTTGGGACTCCCAGAAGCCCCCACAGGGTGCTTCATGTCAACAGATTGAAGGCATATGTTGACAGGGCAGACATGGGGCTACTCATGGCTACAGATGAGGGGCAGGAGGAAGAGAGTGACCCTCTCCCAGACCTGTTGACTCAGAACCCTGATGATGGCTCAGTTGATGGTGTGGTCTTTTCTGACAGCCTCACTGTCCATCAGCAACAGGACTGCAGACAAGTTCTGCAATCCTACAGACATATGTTCTCTCTGACCCCAAGTCAGACAAACTGGTGCACCCATGAGGTGGACACTGGTGACAGTCTGCCTGTGAAGAGTAAAATCTACAGGCAACCTGACCATGTCAGGGACTGCATAAAAGTTGAGGTACAAAAGATGTTGGAGCTGGGAGTCATTGAACCTTCAGAGAGCCCTTGGGCTAGTCCTGTAGTTCTTGTGCCAAAACCTCACACCCAAGATGGTAAGAGAGAGATGAGGTTTTGCGTGGATTACAGAGGTCTCAATGCTGTCACTAGGACAGATGCCCACCCAATACCTAGGGCAGATGAGCTCATTGACAGACTAGCAGCTGCTAAGTTTTTGAGCACATTTGACCTGACAGCAGGCTACTGGCAAATCAGACTAGCTGAGAGTGCAAAGGCCAAAACTGCTTTCTCGACCCCAGGAGGACATTATCAATTTGTGGTAATGCCCTTTGGTTTGAAGAATGCACCTGCCACTTTCCAAAGGTTGGTGAATCAAGTCCTTACTGGGTTGGATGATTATTGTGCAGCTTATCTTGATGATATTGCTGTCTTTAGCTCCACCTGGGAGGATCACCTGGTCCACCTGAGGAATGTTTTAGAGGCCCTGCAAAAGGCAGGCCTCACTATCAAGGCCACTAAGTGCCAGATAGGGCAGAGCAAGGTTGTATACCTGGGCCACCTAGTTGGTGGGGGTCAGGTTCAACCACTGGAGAGCAAGATCCAGACCATAAAGGACAGGACTCCTCCAACTACCCAGACTCAGGTCAGAGCTTTCTTGGGCCTGACTGGGTACTACAGAAAGTTTGTTAAGAACTATGGGTCCATAGTGACACCACTTAATGACTTGACCTCCAAGAAGATGCCAAAGAAAGTTCAGTGGACAGTAAGCTGTCAAAAAGCATTTGATGACCTGAAGCAGGCCATGTGCAGTGCACCTATTCTGAAAAGTCCAGACTACTCCAAAGAGTTCATTGTCCAGACAGATGCTTCTGAGTTAGGTGTGGGAGCTGTTCTTTCACAACTGAATGTAGATGGTCAAGACCAGCCCATTGCTTTTATAAGTAGAAGGCTGACCCCTAGAGAGAAACGTTGGTCAGCTATTGAGAGGGAGGCCTTTGCTGTGGTTTGGGCCCTGAAGAAGCTGAGGCCATACTTGTTTGGCACTCACTTCAAGATTCAGACAGACCATAAGCCCCTCTTGTGGCTAAATCAGATGAAGGGTGAAAATCCCAAACTTCTTAGGTGGTCCATTTCCCTACAGGGGATGGACTTCACAGTGGAACATAGACCTGGGACTGACCATGCCAATGCAGATGGACTCTCCAGATATTTCCACTTAGAACATGAAGACTCAACTGATCAAGGTTAGTTTAATGTCCCTAAGTTTGGGGGGGGGGGGGTTGTGTAGGAGAGTAGGGTCTGCTTTCTATGTTCACCCCCACTTTTTGCTTTTGCTTTACTGGTTTTCGACTTAGATGTGGCTGTGGGCCTGCTAATCAGACCCACAGCCCTGCTGTTCTCTCTCTAAATTAATACTATGTACTTTAGGTACATAACCCATTTGGATAGGATCACCTTATTGGCCCCTGTACAGTGTACCCTAGGTACCCAGGGCATAGGTGTACCCTAGGCCTACCAGGGGCTGCAGCATGTATTATGCCACCCCTGGCCTGGCCTTCCATTTTGACACAACTGGCTGATCACTCAGATGGGGCAAGGTCGTGTAATCACCCCTTGCTTAGGTGTAGTATTCCTATACCTAACTTACATATAGACACATGTGTACCTATCAGTCACTCCTATGGCAGGCCTTAACAATCCTGGAGGCAGAGTGCTTGGTAACATGTGAGATGGTGCTCTAGCATGAGCTGAGCCTGTCTGCAGCTTTCGGAACCAAGTCCTTATAGCTGTTCTATGATATAGCCTACCATATACTCTTAAAGTGCCTTATAATCTTAGACGGTTATGGTAACTATGGTTTGGCTTTATCGAAACATGTCGTGTAAGGTGTCTAACACTGTGGAATAATACCCCCATGCCATTTCTGGACATGAGTTTATTATTCCCCCCTTCTAGAGGGAAAGACATGTTAAAATCATACTTCACTGTTAGCCTCTGACCAAAGCCTCAGCATCACAAAATGGATGCTGCTGCCACGACACAAGTCTGACCTCCTGCAGCTGGGAGTGATCCCAGCCAGGGAGGCCTGGACAATAGGTTTCCTGCTTGGGGAGGTGCTAGCACCTCCCCAGACAGCCTTTAGTGTATTGGGGCAGGGTGGGCTGAAAGGAATGAGACATGCCTGGGGCACACAAGGTGTTCCTTGCATAGTCCAGTTCAAACCGGCGCTGGGGCACTCCAGCCCCAGCTCTGGCACGAAACTGGACAAAGGGAAGTGGGTGTAACCACCCCCTCCCAGGTCCCACCCATAAGGCGTGACCTAGCAGGTATCCCAGCCCCCCAGATTAGTATAAGAGTGGGAGTTGGGCCACAAGACTTTAGATTATCCTGAACCTGCAAACTTGAACAGAAACTCTGGACCTTCGACATTCGACGAAAGAAGAAGACTGAAGAATCTCCCTTGTGGCCAAGGAGTGGCTACCCTGTGCAAACAGGCACCATCAAGAGACTACCCTTTGCTTTGCCCACGTTCTACGAGGAACCGACTGCAGAGCCCGACCAGAGCCTTGACTTCCAGACTTCTCCGACCCTGATCCGCATCCACAGCAGAGCTGAGATCCGTGGAGGCGACGAGCGACGTGGGACCGGCTACCTGGGAAAAGTGGCTAGTAACTTCAAGCGCAGCTTCTGAGGCACCCTCGAAGTTGTGCACCGGGGATTGAGAAGCCCCAACCCCAAGCATCATCTGCACCGAAGATCAGCCCCCCACACTCCACGAGTCCTGCGTGGGGCCCTTCTGCATTTTCCTGCTTGCTGCATCTGTCCGGTTGCTTGCCCACTGGCTAGTGGCCTTTGTGACAACGCACCCTGAAATCTTCTGCGCTGGTTTGGCTCCTCCAGACTGGCTCCCGCTTCTCTGCAAAGAAGAAGCACCCCAGACCTTCCTGGTCTGCACCAGAAGCAAGTCCTCTGTTCTTCGTGGGTTCCGCTTGCCAAGGCTTGGTGAGTCCTAGTCCAACTTCGATGCCGCCGACAGCAAGAGCCTCCGTGGGACAGCTCGCCTCCTGGTCCTGGTCGTCCTCGACGCTTCCTGGTCCTCCTGGCTGCAGCGACAAGCTTCACCTTCACCTGCAATCTTCACGACATCGCCTGGTTCCTTCCTGGTTCCACGTGGTCACTGGCTAGTGACCCTGACTCTGTCCCTTCTGCTTGCAGGTCTCTCCTCTTCTTGATCCCAGCCTTGGGATCCACCGGACACTCTTCACTAACTGCCTGTCAGCATCTTTCTTCAGGCATCCATAGGAGTCGACGACGAAAACCGACGCAACTTCACCCCTATGCACCCGTAGCCTGTGGGCTAGGTAACTTGGGTACTCCGGTGCTCATCAGGATAGTGACTATCCTAGTGTCTAGTTTTCCAGTCTCGACTTCCTAGCTACTCCGGAAGTGTCCTAAATCTATCGTTTTCTAAACTGTACTATTGCTAGTGACTTTTACGCATTACGCGTGAGTGTTTCTACTCTGCACACGAATCCCGTGGGCCTCCCACTTCCTAACTAAAGCTAGTGTAGTGTAGCCCCAGTGATTCCCTAGGCCTAGGCCTATTCTATTTCCGTGACAGTGGTCCTTATACCACTTACTTACTATATGGTTTGCGTGGCCCCTAGGGCCTAACTGTATTACTTACCTGTGTGACTTAATGTATGCTTAAATAAGACTGTGTTGTACTTACCTCTAATCTCATAAAGAGTGCTGAGGGTTTGACTAGAATAAATACACTTTATTTTATATATATATCTGTTGTGGTGTCCTTTCATTTGGTATTCAAGGGATTATATATGGTATCACAGCTGGCTTCACATGCCATTCAGAGTTTAGCCTAAGACTGCTCTTGTCCATGCTACCACTAGGATAGCTGGTCTATAAGGTTGACTTTACAACCAATCACCATAAGGGTATTTGGACTGATATAAGGTGTACACTAGAACTAGTGACATCATACATCAGGCCAACTTCTCACAGTGGCAAAGGGAAAAAAACGGGGTAAGACCACCCTAGAGCTGACAGGTCTAACACGCGTCCCCCCCAGCCGAAAGTGGGGAGAGCTACCCAACCTCTAGGGAGTTCTCATCACTAAGGCGGAAGAACCGAGAGAGACCGTCAGCGTTGGCGTGGTCTACTCCGGGTCAATGTTTCACCCTAAAGTCCATATCCTGGAGGGAAATGGACCACCTCAACAATTTGGGGTTTTCATCTCTCATCTGCATGAGCCAGCGAAGGGGTCGGTGGTCGGTCTGAATAAGGAAGTGAGTGCCAAAGAGGTATGGCCTGAGCTTCTTCAGGGCCCAAACCACGGCGAAAGCTTTGCGTTCAATAGTACTCCACTGCTGTTCCTGGGGGAGTACCCTTCGAGAAATAAAGGCCACAGGCTGGTCTTGGCCTTCCTCATTCAGTTGAGAGAGCACAGCTCCAATGCCATGCTCAGAGGTGTCTGTCTGCACAATGAATTCTTTTCCAAAGTCCGGAGTCCTAAGCATCGGAGCAGTGCACATCGCGTGCTTGAGGGTGTTGAAAGCTTCTTGACAGGCAGCTGTCCAAATGACTTTGCGTGGTTGCTTATTGGATGTCAGTTCAGTCAGGGGGGCCACGATGGTTCCATAGCCCTTGACAAACCAGCAGTAGTAACCTGTGAGGCCGAGGAAAGCCCGGACCTCCGTTTGGATTTTGGGGGGCTCCCAGGCCAAGATGGTCTCGATTTTGGCCTGGAGGGGTTGCACCTTACCCCCGCCCACCAGGTGTCCCAAGTAGACAACAGATCCCTGTCCAATCTGGCACTTACTGGCCTTGATGGTTAGGCCAGCCCGCTGTAGAGCCTGCAGCACCTACTGGAGATGCTCCAGATGGTCCTCCGAGCTGCTGCTGTAGACAGCTATGTCATCCAGGTAGGCAGCCGAGAAGGCCTCTAGGCCAGAAAGTACCTGGTTGACCAACCGTTGGAAAGTGGCCGGAGCATTTTTCAGCCCGAAGGGCATCACTCAGAATTGGAAGTGGCCCTCGGGGGTGGAGAATGCAGTCTTCTCCTTCGCTCCGTCTGCCATGGCAATCTGCCAATACCCTGACATCAGGTCAATCGTACTCAAGTACCGAGCAGCTCCCAGACGGTCAATGAGCTCATCCGCCCGAGGGATCGGGTGAGCATCCGTCTTGGTCACGGAGTTGAAACCACGGTAGTCCACACAGAACCGAAGTTCTGGCGTGGTGCCCGGTGGGGTCGCTTTTGGCACCAACACCACCGGACTAGCGCAAGGGCTGCTGGAAGGCTCAATCACCCCCAGCTCCAACATCTTGGCAACCTCACTCTAGATACTGGTCTTGACTTTGTCTGACAGCCGATAAGACTTGGTTTTTACTGGGGGGCTGTCCCCTGTGTCCACATCATGGGTACACAGGTGCGTGATCCCAGGAGTGAGGGAGAACAATGAGGAGTACTGCTCCAATACCTGGCAGCAGTTCCTCTGTTGCTCAGGGGTCAAGGATGGGGAGAGGACCACTCCCTCCACCGATCCATCCTTCTCTTGGGCCGCCAGAAGGTCCAGAAGAGGCTCGCTCTCTTCCTCTTCGCTCCTATCCGTCACCATAAGGAGAGCAAGCTCCGATCGCTCATGGTGCGGCTTCAGACGGTTGATGTGGAACACCCTGTGGGGTTGTCGGGGGATCTTGAGGTCTACTACGTAAGTAGTCTGGCCTCTTTTCTCCAAAATTTCATATGGTCCAGTCCACCGGTCCTGGAGGGCGCTAAGCTCTCCAGGCTCCATGACCCACACCTTCTGTCCAGCATCCAACTCCACCGTCCGAGCATTCTGGTCGTACCACTCCTTCATGACGGCTTGACTGGCCTCCAGATTGTCTGAGGCTTCCTTCCACAGCTTGGCCATCTGGCTGCGGAAGGCCAGCGTGTAGCTGACCACATCACGGGGAAGCTTCTTGGGAGACTTCTCCCACCCCTCCTTCACAAGACTGAGGGGCCCCCTAACGGGGTGTCCATACAACAGCTCAAAGGGACTGAAACCGACCCCCTTCTGCGGCACCTCACTGTAAGAGAATAGCAGACAGGGTAAGAGGACGTCCCACTTCTGTCTCAAGTCCTCTGGCAGGCTCCGGACCATCCCTTCAGGGTCTTGTTGAAGCGCTCTACGAGCCCGTTAGTCTGGGGGTGGTAAGGAGTGGAGAACCGGTAGGTCACTCCGCACTCCTTCCACATGGCCTGCATGTAGGCCGACATGAAATTCGTGCCCCTATCTGACACCACGACCTTGGGGAATCCCACTCGGGTAAAAATCCCCATCAAGGCCCGCGCCACCGCAGGTTCAGTGATGGTCCTCAGAGGGATTGCCTCCGGGTAACGGGTGGCGTGGTCCACCAGCACCAAGATGAACCGGTGTCCCGAAGATGTCGGCGGGTCCATTGGCCCAACAATATCAATGCCTACCCGCTCAAAAGGGGTACCGACAACCGGGAGCGGTTCCAAGGGGACCTTCAACTTAGTCCCAGTCTTGCCACTCGCCTGACAAGTCATACAGGTCTTACAAAAGGTGTCAGATGCAACTCGCATTCTGGGCCAGTAAAAGTTTGGGACCAAACGAGCAAATGTCTTATCCTGGCCCAGGTGTCCTGCCAGCGGTATCTCATGTGCCAATTCCAGCAGGAAGGCTCGGTAGCATTGGGGGACCACTAAGGCCCTTGATGACCCATGCACTGGAGCCTTAGGCTCACTGTAGAGGAGGCCAACCTCCCAGTAAATATGGTACTTACCGGTTTCCTTACCAGTTGCTTGGGCTTCGGCCTGCTGCTGCATGCCTTCATGCGTGGAGCACTCTCTCTGCGCCCGACAAAATTCCTCCTGGGTGGGCCCTCCTTCCACCTGCCACTCTGCAGGGGTTCGCGTTTAAACTAAGGGTAAACCCAAAAAGTCGCTGGGACCTGGGTATCAGAACAGTAGAAAGGAAATGGTCCCAGAACAAAGGAGCTTGTAAAAGCCTAAACAGAATCAACAGTAATGAAAAATACAACAATGAAATAGCATCCAAGTGTTATTTAATCACACCTAGATGGGAACATATTAATGTAGAAAAAAATTCACAATATTCAATCAGTGTGGGGTGCCACGGGGTAAGGGAAGGGAGTGATGGATTGGGTAAGGTAATAGGATAAGTGACATGGAAAAACTTTTACTACTCGTACAAATCAATTGTTTGGCACGCAATATTGTGCCAATTAATTAGTATGAAATCCATTCACAGAAGAAAATAGATGATTTGACAAAAACCATATACGATCAGAGGAAACCAGTGCATATTGCACTATTGTCGGTATTGGCACAGTCTTATGTCGACGTTTCGACCCCAAAGCATAGGTAGGCGACTGAGGTCCTTACTGGCGGGGTCTTCCTCAGGACAAACAGATAGGTGGAGCAGAAGGGGAAGGCACCATATTAGAAACAGGGTATCTAATCACTTGGAACGTGCGCGTCCGGGGGTGCAGGGCCTGGTGGGCTCCGAGGACTGTAGAGGGTGGAGTTCACTGGTGATGATCAAATCAACGAAGAGAAGTTATTAAATCCAACAACACACGCCGTGAAAGACATCGGTGTGACAAGTGAAATAAATCACGAAGGATGATGACCTCTTAAGCGGCTGTCATGGCCTGTCGTGCTCGCGGTTTCAAAAAAAAAAAAAAAAAAAAAAAAAAAAAACCGCGAGCACGACAGGCCATGACAGCCGCTTAAGAGGTCATCATCCTTCGTGATTTATTTCACTTGTCACACCGATGTCTTTCACGGCGTGTGTTGTTGGATTTAATAACTTCTCTTCGTTGATTTGATCATCACCAGTGAACTCCACCCTCTACAGTCCTCGGAGCCCACCAGGCCCTGCACCCCCGGACGCGCACGTTCCAAGTGATTAGATACCCTGTTTCTAATATGGTGCCTTCCCCTTCTGCTCCACCTATCTGTTTGTCCTGAGGAAGACCCCGCCAGTAAGGACCTCAGTCGCCTACCTATGCTTTGGGGTCGAAACGTCGACATAAGACTGTGCCAATACCGACAATAGTGCAATATGCACTGGTTTCCTCTGATCGTATATGGTTTTTGTCAAATCATCTATTTTCTTCTGTGAATGGATTTCATACTAATTAATTGGCACAATATTGCGTGCCAAACAATTGATTTGTACGAGTAGTAAAAGTTTTTCCATGTCACTTATCCTATTACCTTACCCAATCCATCACTCCCTTCCCTTACCCCGTGGCACCCCACACTGATTGAATATTGTGAATTTTTTTCTACATTAATATGTTCCCATCTAGGTGTGATTAAATAACACTTGGATGCTATTTCATTGTTGTATTTTTCATTACTGTTGATTCTGTTTAGGCTTTTACAAGCTCCTTTGTTCTGGGACCATTTCCTTTCTACTACTCTGCAGGGGTTGGCAAGTCCCCCACAGGAACAACATCCACCTCCGCGGATACCAGTGTCACCTCCGCGGGCACGCCATCCATCTCGCAGGGTGTATCCTCCAAGACGTCTTCGTGTCCAGCAGTGGGCTGGGCCATTGTTCCAGGCTCCAACCCGGGTTGAGTTCCTTGCCGGGCAGCCATGGACCGCGTGACCATGCAGGTCCACCCTGGTAATCCCAGCATCTCAGCGTGGGCGTTGAACTCCACCTCCTTCCAGGAAGTATGTTCCAAGTCGTTTCCGAGCAGACAATCAACTGGCATGGCAGGGCTCACCGCTACTCTCAACAAGCCTGAGACTTCTCCCCACTCAAAGGGAACTTGGGCCACGAGGTAATGACCCAGGCTGTTGTCAGCCATTACAACCGGGTGGAATACTTCAGGAATCACCTGCTCTGGGGACACCAGTTGACGTCTTACCATCGTCATGCTGGCACCGTGTCCCTCAGAGCCTCCACATCCTCCCCGTTAACCAGGACCCTCTGCCGGTACTTGGCAGTATTCGAGGGTAACTGCGTCTCTGGGACCATCTCTCTATCCCCCAGGGAAACTAGGGTCAAGCCTGTCCACTCACCCCCTCATCTAGGGACAACTCCTCCCCCAGCGCTACACTGGCCACCCCGGGGCTCTTATCTCCTGTGGGGGCTGGGGTCCTTTTGCGACACTGGGGATCCCCCTTGTAGTATCCAACCTCCCCGCACTCGTAGCACCGGACAGCTCTGGGCTGCTGACTCTTGTCAGGGTAAGTGGGTTTCTGGAATCCAGATTGGGGTGGGGAACCTACCCCTTTCCCTTGCAGTCTATTTTGGGGGCCTTTAAAGAACTCCTTCTTTTTATCTCCCCCTCTCTCTTCTGGGGAAAACCCTGTCCACCTTTCAGGGTGTCTCCCCCGGGTCCCTTGTGGGACACCCGAGTGCTGACCCAGGTATCGGCCTCCTCTGCAAGCTCCAGAGGGTCGGTCAGCTAACGGTCCACCAGGTGTTGGTGCAGCTCTGGAAAACATTTATCAAGAAGGTGCTCCCTTAAAAACAGATTGTACAGCCCTTCATAGTCACTTCGCTGCCACGCACCCAACCCTCTAATGCCTTGCGAGCATTATCAAAAAAGTCCTCCCAGTTCTGTGTGTGGAGCTTATGTAAATGTGCAGATATTTATATAGCGCAAATCACCAACTGGTCTCTAAGCGCTTGCTTAGGGAACCCGTCCTGGTATTCCCTGTGAGATAACCCAGCAGGGAATCCACAAGGTGAAAGCCAGGCATCCCGCCGCGAGGGGCCATTGTGGAGATTAAGCAAGCTATTGCCCAGAGTCGGAACCCATGAATCAAGTATGCACTGGAGCGAGAATTATCAAGTCCATGGACAATTTATGGACTCAAGACCCAGCCGAGCCGGGAATTGAACCCTGGTCCCAGGCTGACCTCTGCTTCCAGGTCTGCCTACTCTAACCAGTGAGCCACACTTCTCCACCATGGCTGTTGCGGAATTTCTGGCGATACTTCTCTGGAGTGAGGCCAAAAGTAGCGCCTCCTTCATGACAGGGTAGTTGGTCTGATCTCCTTTGTCTAAAGTCAAGAGTGTGTCCCTTGCCACCGGCGGCATGTACCTATACAGGCTACCCCCCCCCCCCAGTAATTCTCGGGCACCCCTTGGGCTACCAAAGACACCTCATATGCCGCCAACCACTTATCAATGTCATCCCCTACACTAAAACCGGCCACCACCTCCTTAGGTAGGTAAATCTTAGGCTCTCGGGGAGCCTCAGCGGGTACGCTGCCACCATTCCTGTTGCCTTGTGCCCCTATCTGCAATGCTCGGAGCTCCAATTCCTTCAGGCTAAGCTCATGCGCAAGCTTCCTCGCTTCCATAGCTAGCCTCTTCTCTTCTCTCTCCTTCTCCATTTTAGCAAGCTCTAATCTCAATTGCCTCTCCTCCCTCCTGTCCTCGCACTCTTCCGGCGATGCACTCCTCCCTGATACAGTACTGCCTGCCCTGGAACGTCTCCCTGGCAACACATTATCACTAATGTCTAATTGCAGTAGGTCTAACCCTCCTGGAGTGCCCGGCTCCCCCGAAGCGCCCAGCTCCCCCTGTCCCTCGTCCACTCTCCCTCCCGGGTGGGCCAATACCCATGCCCTCAAAGCTTTCTGAAGCTCCTCTCTCTTGGCGCCTCGCTTGACGGACATCCCCATCCCCTGACAGAACTCCCTCAGCTGCGCCACCGTATACATTTCTAGGTTGGCCAGCTCAAACTCCATCCTGACAGGTGGGGCCCCAGACAACTTAAGGAAAGAACACTAGGACATAGGCAAGGTTTGACACAGGAGCCTGTACAATCAATCAGACAGTGAAGGGCAAATCGTTAGGCTTGCGATACAATAGGTGTCCAATTGCGGCGCACACTGAATCACTGGAGGGTGCCGCACAACCACAGGTCCTTATCCCACCGCTGAACACCAATGTTAGAACTGGGGTCACCAATTCCGACACGGTAGCTTGGCACGAGGCAGGAAGGCACCCGAAGGCAATGTGTAACGCAGTGGTGCAGCACACACTCACACTGACTCAAGAATGCACACGCAATAACTTGACACCACACCAGGTTGTGGTGTAATTCAAGACTCTTTATCTAATCTTCTTAGTTCAGGCACTTAACATTGCGCATATAGCAGGCAAATGGGGTTAGCATCTCTCCGACATTAATTCAGTGGAAATAGCACTCTGTTCAGGGGCAGTCTAGGCAACAACATTTCCTGTGAACATAGACATCAAAAGGGATTTACCATGAAAAATGCAACACTTCTACTATTCAGGGGTATGGCATCAGCAACATTAACATTCCCTAGGCAGGGGCACTCTAGTAAGAACAGTCCCCCGGCAAGGGTTAATTCAAGCACAGTACATCACTCCCCGGGGCAGCCTTATGCCCAGTTCAGCAGGCCTCCAAACAGTTCCACTCTTGCTTTAGGCCCCCGGGGCCTACAAGGCCATTGAAGGGTTAAATAGGGCCTTCAGGGCCAGTTGAAGTCTCCTGAGGGGAGGGGCGGTCACGGGGCTGCCACTCCGATGTTGCGAGGCTCCTCGGCAGTCCCGCTATCCCCTGATACCTTCGCCCTCCCCGGGGGGTGTTACCTTTGTTTTTGGCCTCGGCGAGGCCCTCACTGCTCGGTCCTGGTCTGGGCAGGTCGGGGGCTCTCGCTCTCCTGGGAGCCCCCTTGCCGGTGTTCAGAGTTGGGTCCCGGGCCTCCCGATGCTTTCTCCGGCCCAGGGACCAATGAGGACGCGGCTTGAGGGGGCGCCGAGAGCCAAAGAGGGTGCGACTTAGAGGGGTGAGCGGCCGGCGCCCCGGTCGCGTAGTAATGGGTGCGCGCGAGGCCTAGACCCAGCGCAGCCTTCTCCACTACCGCGGCGGCCCTCCCCAGGCTTCGGGGGCCGCAGCGGCGATCTTCAGTGGGGCCTCCTCCTCCCTCAATGTGGCGCCACCCGCGTAGCTCCATTCACGCTCCCTGGGCCCACAGCACTCCTGGCATACCGTGCTTCGTGATCCAGCGACCCCGAGGTCGCCGCGGTGAGTTTCGCACACAGTGTTTGGGGTTAAGGCCACAGCAGGTTCGAAGCTCACACCGTAGCAGCGCCAACTAGCACAGCGCTAGCGGAGGGGCAGCAGCGTCTTCAATATAGCGCTTAGCAGTCACGGCGCTTAGAAGTCGCAGCGCGCAGGGGGAGGGCACAGCAGTAGTACAGCCAGGTGCTGGGCTACGGCGGTGATCTGGCAAATAGCGCTCAAGGGACACAGTTCCCTCAATATAGCGCTTGGTTGGCACAGCGCTTTACCTGGTGATCCCCCAGTAGCAGCAGCGCTCACAGGGTCGTCAGCGCTTGGAGGGGTTAGCAGGTCTCAAGGTCACAGCGCTAGTTGACAGCAGGACTCTAGTTGCAGTTACTTGGGGGAAGATGGGGGGTTGAGTTGGCAGGCATAAAAGGCAGGATGGTTCCCTGCAGCACACTGGAGTTGGTCTCCTGGGTTTCCCCATCACTGGGCAAGGTCAGCAGGCTGGCAGAGTCCCTCAGCTATCTTGGGTACAGCAGGGCCCAAGCTCAGTCAGTTTCAGTAGTGTAGGTTCCCCCCTAGGCCCAATCGCCTATAATCCGGCAGAGGTTCCCCCAGGTCCAGTGGTGCCCCAACTAACTAGTCAGGTTTCCCTCCTTTCCTCTTATACCCCTAGGTCAGGTGACCCTCCTGGAAGGCAGCAAAGCATAACTCCTCCCTGGGCTGGAAGGTTCCATGAGCTTCTACATGTCTGTCTATGGGACAAAAAGGCGGGACGGCAAAGATACAGTAACACTATGTCCCAGCCTGCTCCTGACTACTGGTGCGTGTGTGTTCAATGGCCACTCCGCAGTAGCAGTGGCCTGTGGCCGCCATGTTATTAGGAGAGAGCACCTGCACCTCAGCACTGTTTGGTAGTGGTAAGGCACCCAGAGGCCTAGATCCAACAAAAAGATGGTGGCAAAAAATGAGGGGCAAAGGGAAAAAAACGGGGTAAGACCACACTAGGGCTGACAGGTCTAACAACATGATATACTAAACATACTAAAAAGTTACATACAGTTACAAAGGTACACCAGATAGGCTGAGCACGTTAACAAGTTGCATATATACAGTTACAAAGGTACAACAGATAGGCAGAGCATGTTGACAAGTTACATATATGCAGTTACAACGCAACACGTTGCATATTTATATTGTAAAAAATAAAAGCTGTCAGCGTTAGGTTAAAACAGGAGTAAAATGTATATTTACAAAGTTGACCTCATGTGAGTGCTAGATGAATTAGATGTGAGTTAGTCTATTGAAGGCAGCTGCAGCCACCTACTGCTGCCTGATGGTCTTGTGCCATCCGCACAGTAAATCCCCCTTCTTCCAAAAACCAGGCCGTTTCTTTTTTTTTAGGTCTCGCTGAGCCCCAGCGCATGCGCTGGCTCGGAGAGACATTTTGAATTTGGGATTTTTAAAGTGCTGCCTGTGGCCTAAAGCTTGAGTGCACGCGAGCGTGCACGCGCGCAGCGCCAATCACTGCTGCGCACGCACCACTCACATGCTTGCCACACAGCGCGTCCCTTCCTAGCGATCGCGATCACTTTCGCTTTGATCGCGATCGCTCTTACTTTTGCTTTCACGGCCGCGCGGCCGTTACTTTTACGGCCGCGCGGCCAATGCTTGTTAAATGTTCGATTCTTTAATTGAATGGACTACGTTTTTTATTTGTTTTATGTTGGCCGCTTTTTCCCCAAGCTCGAGCTGCACCAATAGATCTCTATTAGTTACATACAGCGTATTGCTCCTGATGAGGATGACGTCAGCGTGCGCTGTACTCGCTCACTCTAGTAACCACTTTAAAGAATTAAACCTTCACCTCGGGTTAACGTAGACAAAGACAGAGCATCACAACTGGAGATGTACGCACGGGCCCTTGGAAGGAAGTTAAAGTAACTGGGCTGGGGTCTCGACGGAACAACTGCGGTCAATGAATGCAAACTACGCCAGACTTCCCAGCAGCACCGCACCGAGTTTTGTCACACCACAGAGTACACAACTAGCTTCCTTTTGACTGATTTAATGACCAGAGACACAGACACGCCTTCGCAGGTCAGCCCGCACAAAGGCTCGAGTTATGTTTGATGGATTTGTGGGTCTAACTTTCGAGAACATTTGAGAGCACGTGCCTTCCTGTGGTTCCAGAGATCAGCCACTTCCCTACATCACGCCCGATGACCAGTTTTTCTCACGCAGGCGACGCCTCAGCTGTGTGTGCAGTGACTGCAAACACTGCCCAGCTCCCCCCCCCCTCACCTCCATCGCCTGAAATCCTGTCCTATGGGAGAGAGAACGTAATCTGCACAAACCAAACTCAAAGGAGACAGATGGCTTGAACCAGGCGCGCAACACCCATTGGACTCAAAGGGCTTCAGCCCCCCGTCGTGTGTGGCGCCCGGGAGGAGACAGTGTCCCGGGCACACACAGCCGCACCGAGCACTTCACAGGTCTTTAAAAGACCATTTGCATGTTAATGAGGCCTCGCTGTTTCACCCCTTCTAAGAGCCCCTGCAGCTCCACTCTGCCTATTGCTTAAAGATTCAGCCCCCCCCCCCAATCCGAAATTTTTTCTTAGCCCCCCCCCCGAAATTTGGCTCTAGTTTCGCCTCTGGCTTCAACAGACCCCGCCACCCGTTATCGCAGCTAAGCATCCGGGCAGCCGAGCACCGGCTGCAGAGGTTCCAAGGTACACATACAGTACTGGAACCGAACACATTCTGAATTTAACGCCAAAGAATTACACCCACGCAACGTGCGTAAAAGGATGGGTCACACAGAAGAAGGGGCTACGGAGAGGAGGCTACAAACAATGCAACGGGAAAACCCGAATGTCCAATTTTATACGGGACAACCCTCCCAGCTGATGAAGACACAAGGCGCCTGTTTTACCTTTGAACTGATGCACTACATTTTGGGGTCTCGGATCTGTAGTTTTATCTTGATCCAAAGCACATAAACTTATAGCAAGACAAAGGCCTACATGAGTGCAGTGGCCAATGGGCAAACATTTATATCACATTTATATCACCAGGAGCAGGAAACAGAGGCGAGACACAGACCCCTGTGGTGCATAACATAACATGTTTATTTGTAAAGAGCACGTTCGGAGGTATATTAGCGCGGAATAACAAATGTTTATTTTTACAAAACTCAATGGTACTCATTTTATCGACCTCCTCTGCAGCCTTTTTTTAAATAGATTTATTTCTATATTGTAAAGTATGCTGTGGGCCACGTTCTCACCATATTAAATAGACACACACAACCCTTCCAGCTGCACCTCGTAAGAAATGCCACTGATCGACAGACATCACTTGCACACTATTCCAGATATACAATGCAGAGTCCCTTACAAAAGACTAATTGCAAGGGATTCCCCGCATGGCTCTTCTCATGGTTCAAAGACAAAAACTACAAGTGAGACATAATTAAATGGGTTGACAGTGCACTGAGGGAGGAAGATTTCAAGTGTGCATTAACTATATTTCGGATTTGTCTGAAATGCAAACAGCCTAAAGGTAAACAGCCCACTAATCCCCAGATCATGAAATGTTCCACACGTAAATCATCAGACCCAAACTCAATCTAAAACACGCCAGTGAAAGAGGATCCCTTCCGCACCTTGGCACAACAAAATACATCACCAAGGAAACACACTTCAGCTGCACTTAGTAAAGAAAATGGCAAAAGACTAACCTTGGATGACCTCACACTGCTGAAGTCCCGCCAAACAACACACAGACAACTCTACAACCAGCCAAAGTTCAATACTGTAAACCAACACCTCAATGAAGCAGGCATCAGGAGAGGAGGGGGATCTGGCCCGCCTTTGCATGGGCATAGAATGGGCAGCCTTATTACAAAGCCCTGTCCATGTCCCCTGTAATGCTCGCTTCTGCCTTATCCAATTTGACATAGTCCACAGGGCCTACCTTACCCCCGTCAAGATAAATCGGTACTTTCACTGCACCGGCGCCCCTTGCCCTCTAGGTCACCTGCTCAATGCTGACCTACTGCACCTGCTATGGGCTTGCCCATCCCTCAATCCTGATTGGATATCCTGATTGCACAGGGCTCCCTGCATTACACACGTGGGAATTGTGCATCCTGGGCCTGTACTATAGGGGCAGAAAGCAAAAGGTCAACTCCTGCTTCCTTCATTTGGGCATGTTGACAGCTAAACGCCTCATCACACTGCATTGAAAATCCCCTAAACCCCACCACTAGCAGCCTGGATGCAATGACTCCTAGTATGGGCCCAGGCCAAAAGCGCTGTGTTGCATAGAGAGGATACTTTAGGGCTGCATAAAATACCCCATTGACACCATCCGGCATGATTCTTAAAATGAGGAGCATCCTGATGCATGGTCCCTGGATAATGTCATGGGAAGTGAAAAGGGGGCGTGGGGTGGGGGCATGATGCAGAGACTTCAGGCAACATAGTGTAATGGACACATCACAAGGCAGTTGGCCTGTCCTCACTCACACCGCACCAGGATCAAGAATTAGTAAGTGGACCAGCATAACCATGTGTTTAATTGATGGTAATAGGCAACTGAGCCGAATGGAGTGGGCACAGGACTCTAGTTTGGTACATTTTCTTTCCTTTGTTGTATTCCTGCATGAGGAAATCATTTGTTCCTCTGCCAGTCTGCATGCTGTGTGTCCTCCTGCTGGTCTGTTATGATCACTTTGCATGTTCCCTATTACACTGATGTATACGTAATGGCTGTCCATCTCGTATTAATGTATGCCTGGTTATCACCTATCACAGCACTGTAATGGTCCATGTGCTTTGTATTATATGGTGGCTCTCTAGTCCTCCGCATGCTGTATTTGTACATCAATGGCCATATCTTTTCCTTGGTAAGTCTTCTGATGAACATTGTTAAAAACTTAACAAGATATATTCAAACAAAACATGCATTAGTAAATGTATTAGGTTTCTCCTATGTGGTTAATAAAAAAGCAGTTTTTTTGTTGTAATTTGTAGCTTGCTGAGTAGTTGTACAGTATAAGTTACAGAAAGTCTGTTAAAGTGTTATGACTTGTTTATGTACAAAAAGGCAATATATTGTACTGTTGCTAGTGGTATGGTGAGGGTAAGTATTAGCAACATTTTGAACAATGAAATGAAAGAGGTAAATAACAGGATTAATTGATGTAATAGCAATATTATGTGCTTAGAGGAGTTCTGACAACTTTTGGGCCCGGTGCCACTGCACCTGCTGCACCATTCAAATCATGACCCTATTGCCTGTAAGGTAAGAGCACTTGTGGCTGCCTGTTTAATAGTAAAATATTGCAATATTTGGTGTTTAGAGGGGTTCCTAGAGCTTTGTGTCCCAGTGGCACTGCACCGTCTACAACAATGAACAAGCATTGGCATAGCCAATAGTTCTCGCTTTTGGGACCTTATAAGTATTTAGTTATGCAGCACAATATCCTTGGTGCAACAACAAATGTTGCATGGCAAAACACTTATAAGGTCCTAAAGGCGAGACCTATTGGCCATGCCAATGCTTGGGTTTTTGTACTGCGCAGGTGACATTAGTGACGTCACCGCAAGGGGCCTGCACCACGCGCCACGCTCCACGCTCCTGCTGGTTCGCATCTGCACAGTACATTAACTGCGGCGGTGCCAGCCGTATTCTGTTGTAATTGACACTGCACGAGCAGGGCAGGGCAGGGCATGCTCAACAGCACCCCAGCCCTGCCGGAGGGGCGCGTGAACGTGTCCAGCAAGACAGGTGGTGAAGCTGAACCCGAACAAACCTTTGGGGCAGCTGCCCTGCCGAAGGTGCCGTCCAGACAGTACACACCATGCCGGGGCCCAGTCGGTTAGCGGCGGCAGTAATAAAAAGATGGAGGTGAAGAGTCACTGTAATAATTAAAGTCTGGTGTCCACGGAAAAGAAAATCCTGGGACGTGGGGTCGGCTGCTTCTCAGCAAGAACTGCGGCGCCGCCACGCGGGAGTTGACACTCAGTGGAGAGGCCACGTCACCTGCTCGCCGTCTGCTCCAGTCCTATGCATTATTTAAAGAATGCGCCCGGTGGCCCCGCTCTTGTGTGTGTCTGTAAGCAGGCAATGCTGGCAATGAAGGGGAGAGCACTCGAAAAAGGCCGCCAGAGCTGCTCAGTTTGTGCAGCCTGCCCTCCCGACTTCTGCTGCATTACTCCTGCTCAGATAAAGATGGATGAGTGAAAGAATGCAGGGCTCGAGTCGAGGGTAGGCGCCGTTTACCCACTATTTTCAGGGGGTAGACGCCGTCTACCCTGCCTAGAGGTTGGGCCCCACAGAAACGTACTGAACTCGTCTTGGAGTGATTTTCTGACCCCGGGACACCTTCAGCAGCGCCTTCACGTTCTGCTTTTGTTCTGAGCAGCAACGTGCAGGCGGGGAGGGCTTATCAGATTACAGCTTCGCCCACAATAAAATCCGAAATTAAGTGGCCATATTGGACTAGACTGGCTGGGTCACGTCTTATCACTTCACAGGTACTTATCAAAGGAATGCTTTTGACTTTGTTCAGTCCCTCTTTCTAAGAGATGTGCATGCACTGTCAGAATGGCACATGTGTTGGTCGCCCCACTATTTACACACCAGTGGCGTAACGAAAGTTGAGGGGGCCCCCCTGCAAAGTACACGGAGGGGGCCCCCTCCCCGGGCCACCACCTACCACTTTTGCAGAGGAGGTCCCCTGGAGCTTGAGGGCCCACCCTGCACCGAGGGGGCTGCGGGGGCTTTTCTTACGCCACTGTGAAGATGCCAGACATGCCTCTTATTTCAGTTATGGACCTATCTCATTAGAAAAACAACAGACCTACAACTTCGGGCCATAAGACATCCACTTTAACACCAGGTAAAAAACAGAACAAATTCATTTTGCACTAACATAGCAACAATAATTAGCCCATAGTAAGATTATTCTATTTTGGCCACAGCCCAAAAATAGAAAAACGTTCTCATATGCCCCGGCACTGAGGTCTGTGGGACTAGCAGGTTTCTGTGCCCGGGGAGGTCTGTGGGGACTGGCAGGTTTCTCTGCCTGCGGAGATCTTTGGGACTGGCAGGTTTCTGTGCCCAGAGAGGTCTGTGAGACTGGCATGTTTCTGTGCCCGGGGAGGTTTGTGGGACTGGCAGGTATCTGTGCCCAGAGAGGTCTGTGGGACTGGCAGGTTTCTGTGCCCCGAAGAGGTCTGTGGGACTGGCAGGTTTCTCTGCCTGGGGAGGTCTGTGGGACTGGCAGGTTTCTCTGCCTGGGGAGGTCTGTGGGGCTGGCAGGATTCTGTGCTTGGGGAGGTCTGTGGGGCTGACAGGTTTCTCTGCCTGGAGAGGTCTGTGGGGCTGGCACGTTTCTGTGCTAGGTGAGGTCTGTGGCGCTACAGGTTTCTGTGCCTGGGGAGGTCTGTGGGGCTGGCAGGTTTCTATGCTTGGTGAGGTCTGTGGGGCTGGCAGATTCTGTGCCTGTGGAGGTCTGTGGGACTGCCAGGTTTCTGTGCTGGGGGAGGTCTGTGTGGCTGGCAGATTCTGTGCCTGTGGAGGTCTGTGGGACTGGCAGGTGTCTGTGCTTGGGGATGTCTGTGGGGCAGGCAGGTTTTTCTGCTTGGTGTGGTCTGTGGGGCTGGTAGGTTTCTGTGCCCGGGGAGGTCTGTGGGACTGGCAGGTTTCTGTGCCCTGGGAGGTCTGTTGGGCTAACAGGTTTCTGTGCCTGGGGAGGTCAGTGGGACTGGCAGGTTTCTGTGCCCTGGGAGGTCTGTGGGGCTAACAGGTTTCTCTGCCTGGAGAGGTCAGTGGGACTGGCAGGATTCTGTGCTTGGGGAGGTCAGTGGGACTGGCTGGTTTCTTTGCCCGGGGAGGTCTGTGGGGACTGGCAGGTTTCTCTGCCTGGGGAGGTCTTTGGGACTGGCAGGTTTCTGTGCCCAGAGACTGGCATGTTTCTGTGCCAGGGGAGGTTTGTGGGACTGGCAGGTATCTGTGCCCAGAGAGGTCTGTGGGACTGGCAGGTTTCTGTGCCCGGAGAGGTCTGTGGGACTGGCAGGTTTCTCTGCCTGGGGAGGTCTGTGGGTCTAGCAGGTTTCTCTGCCTGGGGAGGACTGAGGGGCTGGCAGGTTTCTCTGCCTGGGGAGGTCTGTGGGACTGGCAGATTTCTGTGCTTGGGGAGTTCTGTGGGGCTGGCAGGTTTCTGTGCCCAGGGAGGTCTGTGGGACAGGCAGGATTCTCTGCCTGGAGAGGTCTGTGGGGCTGGCAGGTTTCTCTATCTGGGGAGGTCTGTGGGGATGGCAGGTTTCTCTGCCTGTTTAGGTCTGTGGGACTGGCTGGGTTCTGTGCTTGGGAGGTCTGTGGGGCTGGCAGGTTTCTATGCCCGGGGAGGTCTGTGAGACTGGCAGGTTTCTGTGCCCAGGGAGGTCTGTGGGGCTAGCAAGTTTCTGTGCCTGGGGAGATCTGTGGGACTGGCTGGATTCTGTCTCCGGGGAGGTCTGTGGTGCTGGCAGGTTTCTCTGCCTGGAGTGGTCTGTGGGGATGGCAGATTCTGTGCCTGGAGAGGTCAGTGGGGCTGGCAGGTTTCTCTGCCCGGGGAGGTTTGTGGGTCTGACAGGATTCTATGCCTGTAGAGGTATGTGGGACTGGCAGGATTCTCTGCCTGGGGAGGTCTGTGGGACTAGCATGTTTCTCTGCTTGAGTTCTGTGGGACTGGCAGGTTACTGTGCTTGGGGACGTCTGTGAAGCTGGCAGGTTTCTGTGTTTGGGGAGGTCTGTGGGGCTGGCAGGTTTCTCTGCCTGGAGTGGTCTGTGGGGATGACAGATTCTGTGCCTGGAGAGGTCAGTGGGGCTGGCAGGTTTCTGTGCCCGGAGAGGTCTGTGGGACTGGCAGGTCTCTGTGCCTGGGGAGGTCTGTGGGGCTGGCTGGTTGCTCTGCTTGGGGAGGTCTGTGAGTCTGGCAGGTTTCTGTGCCCGGAGAGGTCTGTGGGGCTGGCAGGTTTCTGTGCCCGGAGAGGTCTGTGGGGCTGGCAGGTTTCTGTGGCCGGAGATGTCTGTGGGGCTGGCAGGTTTCTCTGCCTGGAGAGGTCTGTGGGGCTGGCAGGTGTTTGGGGCAGGATGCTGGGTGATCTTGTCACACCCACAGAGTCAGGGATTTGGAGCCATTTATGGACCAGAAACATTGATCCTTTTACTGCTACTGAGTGGAGTACGACGGCTTCAGGGCGGGAAAGTGCATGGAGCGCCCCACAGTTCAAAGGTCGCAAGTGAGGTAGGTTGTGCTGGTGTTAAAAAAATAGTCCAGAAAGAGAAGAGAGTTACACAAGCTGGTGCCTGTTTCCACGAAAGTCAAGTGCAACCTCTGGTAGAACATGCTTCGTAACATAGAAAGGCTGTAAATGTTATTTTTTTCCTTTCATATCAATGGGGTAGGATTGGTGGCTGTTTGCGACAGCAGTAAACAGAGGGGAAGTACATGGTATGCAGTGCCATGAGAATTATGCTGCAGGTACTCAATTATGCAGCAGGAAAAGGCAAATTATGCGGTCTAATGCCGCACATTTTGTGATACTTATACTTAATTTTTTGTAATTTTTGCACCTTTTAAGACTGTTCTGGCAAATGTTTCACCTCAGTCTCAGTTTAACAACCAAACAACAAAGAGTAACTGAAAGATGGCCTGTCAATTTTAGCGAAGGGCATTCGACTGTGCAGCAATGCATGTTGCTGTATTTTAGTAACTTTTAACTGTTTCAGCTAGAAACCATTTTATCTGCAAGCTGCAATTTATGTAGCACCACTGCCACCACAGCCCCAATCCTCCCCCTCTCTGCCCCACTCACACCCAGATGTCCAGTTCAGCTGGACCTGCCCCTTCAGAACCGACATCACTTGACAACTAGAAATCAGCGACAATAAATCGGGTCAGTTTTGGGGGGAAGTGGGTATCACTTTTCCTTGACAAAGTCGGGCGAAACCGGGAAACTTCTCCCAAAGACACAGACTAAGGTGTAAATTCATAGGTGAAGGGTATATTTTCTTGCGCCCACAAACTTCAATGACGATTTTTGTGTTTTCTGTAAAATCCGAAAATCAATATAAATCGCAGGTGAAACTGATGACACGCACTTTTAATCTTTAATGTGTAACATAACACCCCCCCATATTTTCCAAACAACCTTCATGTACCAAAGGCGCCTTTCTTTTACTAAATGCCTTCACACTAAACTGGAGACCTTACGCACACAAGTGGTCGTCGCAATTAATTTTGGGTGGGGTGCACTTGTCTGCGGAGGGGGTGGCATAGACTGGGCGAACAGACAGACTCACCTGCGCGAGCCGCAGAAGACAGGGCAAACAAGGCTAGCCAGAGAAATAATTAAATTATGGCAGGTAGTCACCGCCGCACGTTACCTCTCAATTGTCTCCACTCTGGCCTCTGGGATGCCTCCTCGCTTCACCAGTCAGCAATGCGCATGACAATTGGTCACCAGCCCCACCCTAAAGGTGAAGAGTAAGACCGCGCAGACGCGGCGACGGAGACATCTGCATGCTGCACAGTGTGCACCATTACCATTTTTTAAATGTTACCATTTAATTTATAAAGAAAAGTCTAGAGCAAGCGTAAGTTACATAACCTACCTATATTAATTAATTACCTATCCCAGACAGTCACGGATTTGTGGTGCTTGCTGGCACCGCTGAGGGAGCCTCTGGAGCGCTGGGGCCCCCCCGCAACACGGGAGCTGTGGGGGCCTGTGTTACGCCACTGGGGCCTGTGTTACGCCCCTGCTTATAAATCCACACTGCACAATTCAACTATAAATAATTTAACCCTTCAACATTCCATACCACATAATTATAATCCAAAATATACACATATTTCCACTTCACTCCATACCACATAATTCCACATCACAGAATCACATTCCACACAACTTAATACCACTCCCAACCACATAATTACACTCCACACAACATATTTACACTCAACTCTAAAACACATAATTACCCTCCACAAAATACAACTCTGCAACATGTTGCATAATTCCACTGTGCATAATTATACACCACACCATGCCACATAATTCCACACGTCACACAATTACACAATTCATCCCCACACAATTTATCACACAGCATAATAACACTCCACATAATACCACTCAGCTCCACATAATTAACCTCCACATAATTATGCTCTACTCCATACTGCATACATACACTCCACATAAATCCAGTCTATGCCACGTAGCAACACTCCACATAGCTACACTTCACACCATGCCTCATAATACCACTCAACATAATTTCACTCAACACCGCAACTTCCACATCACACAATTCAACTCTACACATTTCCATTCCACACCACATAATTCACAACAAACTACATAATTCAGACTAACACCACAAATGCACAACACACCACATACATCCAATCTACACCACAAATTCCACATCATGCTATAATATTTAACAGCACACCACATAAGAAAACTCCACTACATACCACTCCACAACACAAAATACCACTCCAGATAATCCCACTCCAAGACACACAATCCCACTCCACTCAATACCACATAATTGCACTGCACACCATGCCACATTATTTCACTACACAGATCCAATCCACGCAACACAATTCCACAACCAACAATTCCAATCCAAACCATATATGTCCAATTGACACCACACACATTCCCTCCACTCCAAACAGAAAACGCATAGGTAAAATACATTGTCCATTACATCAAGAGCTCTAACTCTCACCTTCTGATGTGTCCCAGCAGATCCTGTTTCTGGAGCTGCAAACTTGCTGGCTGAAGTCAGCTCTGTACTGCCTCAGAGGAGCAGTGCCCTGTGGTGAATGCTGTCTCAGTGGCCCCCAACCCCATCCATACCCCTGTCAGCTCTCCTCTGTGCTGCCTCCTGCCTGCTGTCTCTGGGGCCCCCATCCCCATCCTTGTCCTCTCCCTTCTCAGAGGCAGTGCCCTGTGGGGAATGCTGTGCTGCCTCCTGCTCTCTCTGGGGCCCCCACCCCGATCCTTGTTCTGGGACTGGCTGGTGGCTCTGACTGAAGAGAAACAATGTAACTTGTTACATTGTTTCTCTTCAGTCCTGGGTCAGCGCAGGAGCTCCGTGCAGGCTGCTTTATTTAGAGAGAGAGGCTTGATTTAGAGCAAGCCTCTCTCTCACAGCTCTCTACCAAAGAGCTGAGGGGGCCCCCTTCATTTACTGAAGAGTGGGGCCCCCCGCACCGCGGGGGCTGCGGGGGTGTTTGTTACGCCCCTGTTACACACATAATTTAAATACCACCATTTTGTTTTATTTCTTTCAGAGCGCTTTAGCACTACTCCTCCCAATGCAGGGTGTCAGAGCGCTTTACATCACAGGGACAGATTATACATTGACAATGAATCATGTTTGTACATCAATATAAAGGATGTGCTACATAAGACAGTGAGGGTTACATGGTGTAGGAGCCATACGTCCTTCATACCTCACTGTGCTATACAGTGGCGCAAGGAAACTTGAGGCCTCCTCCCCCCCCTCCCCCCCCTGCAAGGTACATGGACGGGACCCAGCTCCGAATTTAGGAGCTCTTAGACCAGTGTACTAAGCTGAGGTGGCCTCCTGCAGCTCAGTGGCCCCATACACCGCGGGGGATGCGGGGGCCTGTGTTACACCACTGGTGCAATATTCAGGCCCGCTGGAATTATGAGGCGGGGAGTATCAAATTATGCAACAGAGTTGACTAAATTATGCGACAAGAAAAGGCAAATAATGCAACATAAGGTGTCACATTAATTCTCTATTTTGTAATTTTTACACATGGTAGTACTGTCTGGGGAATGATTTCATCTCATTATTTCATCTCATTACTACTAGTTTAGCAACAAAATAGAGCCATAAGCAACTGAAAATGACCAGTCACTACATTTTTAGTAACTTTCGATCCGTTTGAGTTAGAATTTGTTTTCTTAAAATCTGCAGATTGTGCAGCAGATGATGGATTATGTAGCAAATGCTGCTAACCTATAGATATGTGGAAAAAGCTGTGGCCGCAGAATTGCATAATTCCAGTGGCACAGGCAGTGGCGGCTGGTGACATTTGAAAGTGGTGGGGCGTCAAACGTGTGGTGGAACGCACCGCGGCGAGCGAGCGCGCCCGATCAGCATAAGGAGGGTTCGGGGGGGTCCCCCCCCGAGAAAATGTGGAAAAAGAGTGGGCAAATGGTGCATTTTCAAGCAAATTTGAGAAAGCAAGATGGTTAAAAAAGCAATTGTGAAAGTACAGTTATTACATTAATAAAGAGATGTCAATGTCATATTAATAACATAGGTAGTTCTTTATTCAGTATAATCACAGAACTGCATAGCAGACTTCGAGATAACAATGCTGAGTACCATTCATACATAGCACATTTGCCATCAAAATGTTCTTTTTTTGAAGCATTCACCTTAACTGTTTGAGCTCGTAAAATAAGTAAAGCAGTGGCAGCTGGTGATTTTTCAAAGTGTAAAAAAGTTAGAACCAACTGAGCCCAACTGATATAAGTCAAGATCAGGGGGAGGGGGTTCTTCATCTAAGAAGTTTTTGAAAGAAAAAAAGGGCAAATAGTGCATTTTAAGCTAATTTAGACAAAAAAATGAAAAAGCAATAAGAATCTAGACCACACATAGGGTGCACGACAACTGAGCTGCCTCTTTGTTAATGGCATTATTGTAAGGAGGGAGGCTGAACACTTCTAGTAAAGTACACCTGCACCTCAGTAAGCAGTCTAGGGACATAGTGTTGGACTAAACCTGACTTGTATTTTTGTCACAAATCTAACAAAAAATAAAAACATAAGTTGGCAGTGTAAGGCACAAGACCCACCATGAAAGCTTTAATGTGAAAACACACTTCCTTCTGTAATTACTAAAACATACACAGCGACAGTCCTATTCTGCCTCAGCATTGTGGCTTTTATTGAAAAAAGGACACTAGATGGAATACATAATCTCCCAAATACATTCTGTAACTATTTCTCACAGCGAAACATCGATCACATGCATCAGTGTACACTGTTGTTGCTCTATAAAATATAAAAGCCAACAGTTGAAAAACTGCTGAAAAAAATATTTAAAAATCATAACAAAGCACAACAGTGCATTACTGCTGCATAATCAGTAGTTTTGCCTGTAAATTGGACAGTCACCCGAGGTCAGCTCTGTACCCCCAGAAACATCAAAGTCCAAGTTCATATAGGTGTTTTGCAAGGTATAGGAGATTGCATGCACTTTACTTGCTGCAGACAATGTTTGTGGTAGTACCAGAGAAATAAACAGTAAAAGCAGCCTTCCAGACCATAAAACAGGAGCACAAACATAACAAAAAAAACTGCCTACTCTTTCCCATTATTAAACGTTACCTCACTGTGTTAGTGATGACTTCACTCGGCCTCAGGAGTCTGCTGAGAGAAGGGTTCCCACTTCACCTCTACTCTCGCCTTCTGTCAGCAGAATCTGTTGCGCAAATTGCACTGCATTTTACGCTACTAAGTTAAAGGCATCAAATGGCGTGCCAGCCACCTAGCTTAGGCGGCAAGGAGCCTTTGATGTGGTTTCTAACACTTGCAACAATGTGAAACTCTATGTAGGTATTCTGGGTTTGCAGACCTCTTTACAGCACTAAAGTGAAATAACATGCGCTCTCTGACATACTTTGGGTGCTCTCATACACCAATCTATAAATAGAAGCAGATCGGCTTAGTTTGGCACACATGTATCCATGTCAAAAAGTTGTGGCGGAACCTGCCATTGAGCAGCACTGATACTTGGACCTGAATCCAAAAGTGGACCCAGCTTTAATTTTAAGAACCCTGAGTGAAAGTGCACCCTGCTTTAATTTGAAGAACCCTGAGTGCTTTCTGCCCTCTTACTCTCCCTGCTCTGCCAGTGGCTCTCTAATTACCCATCTGCCTCCTTCTACCCCTCTCTGACTCTGCCCTGCTCCGTGCTCTCTCTCGCCGCTCTGACTGCCCCTCTGTCTCTGCCCTCTTACAGTCAGAGCTCTCTCTCTGGCCCAACTGCCTCTCTCCTACCTCCTGCCACTCTCTGTCTCTGCCCCACTGCTCTCTCTGCCTCCCAGGCTCTCCCCCCTCTCACTCTCCCATCTCTGACTGCGATTCTTGAAATGCCTCTCTTTCTCTGCCCTCCTACTCTCCCCGCTCTGCCTGTCCTCTAACTGCCCCTCTGTCTCTGCCTTGCTCCTCTGTCCCTGCCCTGCTCCACACTCTTTCTCTCGCCGCTCTGACTGCCCCTCTGTCTCTGCCCTTCTCTGCCCTCTTACACTCAGAGCTCTGTCTCTGGCCCAACTGCCCCTCTCCCGCCTCCTGCCACTCTCTGCCTCCGAGGCTCTCCCCCCTCTTACTCTCCCCTCTCTGCCTGCGGTTCTCTCACTGCCTCTCTTTCTCTGCCCTCCTACTCTCCCCGCTCTGCCTGTCCTTTGACTGCCCCTTTGTCTCTTCCCTGCTCCTCTGTCCCTGCCCTGCTCCACACTCTTTCTCTCGCCGCTCTGACTGCCCCTCTGTCTCTGCCCTTCTCTGCCCTCTTACACTCAGAGCTCTGTCTCTGGCCCAACTGCCCCTCTCCCGCCTCCTGCCACTCTCTGCCTCCGAGGCTCTCCCCCCTCTTACTCTCCCCTCTCTGCCTGCGGTTCTCTCACTGCCTCTCTTTCTCTGCCCTTCTCTGCCCTCCTACTCTCCCCGCTCTGCCTGTCCTTTGACTGCCCCTTTGTCTCTTCCCTGCTCCTCTGTCCCTGCCCTGCTCCACACTCTTTCTCTCGCCGCTCTGACTGCCCCTCTGTCTCTGCCCTTCTCTGCCCTCTTACACTCAGAGCTCTGTCTCTGGCCCAACTGCCCCTCTCCCTCCTCCTGCCACTCTCTGCCTTCGAGGCTCTTCCCCCTCTTACTCTCCCCGCTCTGCCTGTCCTTTGACTGCCCCTTTGTCTCTTCCCTGCTCCTCTGTCCCTGCCCTGCTCCACGCTCTATCTCACGCCACTCTGATTGCCCCAAAAAACCACAAACATACTTTAATTTTATTCTAAACCAAAGGAATGTTACCACTTTTCTGTGATATACAAGCTGATGAATATACTATAACAGAATTGTCGGTATATGTATTCAGTATTTCTTATATATAAATATATCACACTCGTGTAAAATCCAATATTTACAGTCATAAACATGTAGTGATTAAATACATTCTTTAGTTGTTTCTAAGTATAACTATAATAAAGAAACTTTGAACATAACCTAAGGGAAATCCCATCCTACAGCCAGTCAGATGGAGCCATAAAATACAAATCACTCACCTCGTGAGACAGGGTTGAGAGTCTGCAGAGCACCATCTGGACTCTGCAAGCAGTGACGCAGCCACGAGTCCCAGACAACTGAAGTGGGCACCTAAGCAACCTTCCCTTCATGCTGCCATCGTGTCCAGGGGTCTTCTGCTGGCTGCCAGACAGTCCATCACTGTGTAGTGCTGTAGACGTGTGATGCACCTACAATTCAACACCGGAAACAGAAAACTCGAGTCTGCGCAGTGTGTCTTCAGGAATCATGTGGATACACTGCACAGAATCAATTTCTACGCTTCCTGTCTGCCTGGAGCCTCTACCCCACCCCTTGCCAACTCCTCCTCACAGGGTGGGACCAACCCACCGTGACGAGTTGGAAATGGGTGGGGTAGCCATGCTCTTCACTCCCTGATTGACGTGAAGCCCCTGCACTACAGGGCTTAAGCCTGAAGCGCCCGGGGCTAACTTTACCCCCACGTCATCAGGGGGTGGAGACTGATCCTTTGAGCTATGTGTTTGCCGAGCTGATGACCTCACAGACCTCAGGTCGGTGAGCTCTTCAGCCCGGCAAATAGTTTGCCCAACGTCACTCAGCGTCAGTGACTCAGGCTGGCATTGTGCATTACTTATGGCCCCATTCACAGAAAACAAGGATGGCATGTATACTATTTACCGACCGAATTTAGGTGAGTGCAGCAGCCTGCATTTTTAATAACATAAACTGCAAACTGTTTTTATTGTGGAGATGGACGGTGATGATGGGGACAAAAGTAAAGGGGGCGGAGCCCCGACGCCCGGTACGAGAAACCGCCACTGGGCACAGGCTATATAGATCACAATTTATGAACTACAAATAACGAAAGAATCACTTCCTTAAACACAGTATTCTACTTGTCCATTGACATAAAATAAAAATCTGTCATCTGGTGGTACATAATGTGCTCTGCAGGAGACATATTAACCCTCTGTGCTACTTTGATTCAAAACTAGGACTAGGCAAAACACAGATCTCTCCAGCAATACGTTCTTCTCCGGAGTTATTTTACCATTATTTTTGTTCCCAGAGATTTAGATGATACACAAAAATCTTTGCAGCAGGTGCCTTTGGTACAGATCGGAGCTTCCGAATCTCCTCTACTTCCACGGACGGAGTGATTTCACAGTCACACACTCACGCACACATCACACACTGGTGGGGCCCATTACACCAACATTCATACCACCACTCTATCCGTGCCCTGCATAAGGAGAAACACTTTCGATAACTAACCAATCTGCATGTACCCTGAGGTCAATAGCACCTACTAGTTGCTATAAATCTGGCGAAAAACATTTCAAATAATATGCAAATAAATTCAATAAACATGAAAAATAAATAACCACCCGACACAGTGATTCAAACAGAATAATAGTTTATCTAGATTTGTATGAAAAGCCAATTAAAATGCAAATTCATTTCTCTCATAATTACCTATTCTGGCTAAAAGTCAGATCCCAAGTCAGAACCGGTCCACAGCAAAAGTATCAGAGTTTCTAGCCGTCATGTAGAGTCACTGTCCTCTCCGTCAACATCGGGACCTCGGATCATCAGTTCGGGAAGAAGTGGCGCTAGACCTCTCTAGTCTACTAATATTTATACTAAAAATTACATTCTGAAATGTTACAATCATTGTTCAAAACGGATGAATAGCGGAAATAATGTTGTCTTGGTACATTGCGCTACAGTGCAAGATTTTCACATTGATCATCTCAAATAATGAATAGAAAATAAAGGGTCCATAACTAATTCGTTACTTCTACGGATGTCTCTTTTGGATAATTTGTATCCCCTTGGTGGGATCATTATGAGTTCATAAAGTCAGTGTTTGGGTTGGCAACAAATTTCAGGTTCAGGGGCTCTTGGCATCCATCCTGGATTTGTCGTCATGGTCATGGCTTTTCAGTTCGTCAAGAAGGCAAGGTCACAGACAGCGCGAAGCCTCCTTGCAAAATTTTCCATCAACTCGAATGCAGGCTGCGGGTGGTAGCCATCTTTTAGTAGGCCACATTAGTCAACTTAAGTGAAATAGAACATAAAACAGAATTACTGCACAGAAATGATTATACAGTGTTATTCCCCTGCTAATACCCTTATGTGTATGTAATTATCTAGCCATTTGCGACACCAAAAGCTATTAATGCATATTAATTATAAGCGCAAAACACAATAACATCACATAAGCAACATCTATTTCGTCAATTTGCTCACCAACTTAGTTCACTTATTAATTTAGCCATGCAATAGCGTTCCCACATGTAATTCTTCTGTAAATAAGATTGATTAAACCAGACTCGACAAACTTTTAGTAGTTACTAATTAATCAGTAGTACTTTTAATTTAAACATACGAAAATGAAACAGGTATTCGGGTTTAAAGTAAAAACCCTGCTCCATCAATCCCCCCTTTGGTGATAACTTATCACCACCAAAAAATCTAAACCCCAAAAATCTATTTAATTCCCCTTTTTGAAGAATTCAAAATACCTTCTTGTTCATTCTTTTCAAACCCTTGTTTCCATCTCATCTTCTTTCTTAGTTCCTGTATACATGCTTTCTCTTAACTCTTCTAATTCTATTTCTTGTGGATCTCTTTCTGGTTTCTTTTGTCTCTTTTTAACATTTTCTTGCTTTGTAATTTTCTTTTTATTTCTTCTACATCTACAACACATACACCCTAGTCTAAGAATCAATAATGCAACAATTACACATGTTAATGGAAATAATATCTTACCAAAAATGGTACACCTATTTTAGCTACAAAGTTTTTGATAGCAATCATTTTATTAGCCATTTTAGTCCAGATACTTTCAGCTTCCAGTGGTACTAATTCTTCATGTAAATCAGTAATATTTTTGATATAAACTTTTAGATCTTTGCTTTCATCAGGAATATAAGTGCAACAATGTTGAACTTTCAGCATTCCACAGACTCCACCCTCTTTTGCCAAAAGAATATCAAGGGCAAGTCGATTTTGCATCGCCATAGCACGCAATGCAACCATTTCTGTATTAACCAAAAGAAAGCCTCCAGCGGTGCTTGTTGACAAGCGATCCACCACTGTTGACAGCTTCCGAATGCCAAAAGCATTCAAAGAAATTCCCACTGCTGGTATCAAAGCTCCAAAAATATCTCCTACAATTTCTGTCCATGTTTCTCTTCTATATCGTGTTAATGGATTAGTATTTTCAGCATCATCTACTCTATCCATGTGAAAAATCTTTGGAAAGACCAGGCCAACATAACATGTACCAAACCAATGGTCAGGCAAACGGTAATAAGCCTTGTTCCCACAAATATAATACACTCCCGGGAAAACTGGATCTTCTCCTCCTCTAAATCCCCATCCGGTTGCAATAAAGTATGTATCATGGCACTCACTAGTCCCTATGAAATAATAATCATACTGGGATCTCTTCCTAGTAATGCACAGTTTGCCTTTCTTTGGGGCATCTATGGCCATTGTTGGACTGGCTCCATTTTTCAACTCCTTTTCTTTCTCAATATCCCACATTGTTTCACTCATTTTATGCCCTTCTGCTTTCCTGTGCATGTTCAACCTTCTTCTCTCAACCATGTCTAGAAAATTCTTCTCTTCTGCTTTCAAACTGCAAGTTAAATTGTTTCTAAAAACATATTCTAAGGTTAATTCTTTAGTTTCTAAAATAAAATCTCACCTAAAGTGTTAGCTTCTTTTGCAGGATTCAATGCTTTATTCATAGGTAATTGCCCAAGAATATTATCTATATTAGACATATTATAATCTAATCTCCCTAACTGATCAAATATACTAATCAAGACACTACATGAAATTCCATACGTAGCCGGAAGATGATGATAAGTCACTCCTTCCGAAACAGAGGCAGGTAATTGCATGCAAACGTAGCAATCCCTTACTTCCATTGTCTTTATGTACTCATATAACAATTTAGAAAAAACATTGCTAGAAAAATCATTAATTGACCTATCCTTATGTATATGTACATTGCTAGTTCTAGTTGGTACTATCTTCTGTGTACTCTTCCCTATATTAGTTCTGTTCTCAGTATGACCTTCTAAAGTGTCTATAGTGACTCTAAAAGAAATTAGTAGAGCAAGCACGCTCCAAAGCAGCATTAATAAACCTGTACAGCAGCAGCACATCTTGCACCATCTTTTCAAGAAGGTACATCTACTTTGATTATTCTCAAGGTTAGCCATCTTGTTAATTTGACCGTGTCTTTTGACTTAGCCTCTTTTACTCCACTACCGAACTTTAGGGCAGCAAGTACCCAACAGATTATTACTATCTACTAGTTTTAATTTTACTTCTTTTCCTTTCTTCTCCAAATAATTTCTTTGGATTTATTCAATTTGGATTTTCATTACTTTTCACTGTTTCTTCATCATCATCAAACTGGATTAGGTCCTGAACATCCGTCTCTTCTCCAATGTCGGACAAGATAACTCTCAGGATTCCCACAGCTTCTTCTTCCGCAACCACTTTCAGTAAAGCCTCCTCTGGACTTCCTTGACTGTCTGCCTCTTCTCCTTGTTCAGGCAGTGCCACATACGTCCATTCTGGTGACTTATACCTCTGGTTTGGTTTTCTTATTCTTTTAGTTCTCTCAGGTATCTTTGTTTCTTCTTCTTTAGTTGGATTTTGACTTGACACTTCGTTCACTTGTTCAGCTTTCGAAGAGTTAACTCGTGTCAGTCGATACCTCAGTCTCTTTATCTTATTGGGCCAAAGATCTCCATTAGCAGTTCTCTTTTGTCTTCCTTCTTTATTGTTTCTTTCTCCAAGCCAAGTTCTCTTTCTCAGAACTCGTCCTCCATGTATCTCATTGTCACTTTCATCAGATTCTGTCTCAGTTGCCTCTTGTTCATCAACAGTTTCCTTTTCTCCAACAGCTTCTTTTTCTCCAACAGTCTCTTTTTCCTCCACTTGAGATTTCCCTACTTCTGTCCCTCCTCGGGTCTGCGACACGCAATCTTCTTGCTGTCTACTTGTCCCTTCACCTAGCTTGTTGTTGGTGTTCCCTACACCTCCTCCGGGTTTTCCCGCAATCTGTCCCTCTCTGTCTTTTTCTGTCCCTTCTTCTTCTAGAATTTTCTCAGGTGGAACTTGTCCAATTATCTCATTTGATTCAGGTATTACCTCTGTTGGAATGTTCTTTTCTTTTCTTTCTTTCTTTTTGTGTTGGTTACTGTTAGTTGGAAATTCAGGAACTTCCTCAGAATCTGAACTCGCCTCTGCGGTTTGCACAGTATTGGGCTATGTCATTTGCGAATTTATTTCCAACGGTGACAAAATCATCACCTTGACCATGAGCAGCACATTTTACAACTACTAGTTCTTTAGGCAGCTGTATCGCCTCTAGCAGCTTTCCAACCACTTCAGCATTCTTTATGGGAGTTCCACTTGAGGTCAGGAAACCTCTTTGTAGCCATAGCCGGCCAAAATCATGGACAACTCCGAAGCCATACTGGCTGTCAGTCATCACAGTCACTCTCACATTTCTCCCAATCTTGCAGGCTTTTGTTAAGGCCACCAATTCTGCCACCTAAGCGGATTTAACTCCTTTCAAAGGTGATGCTTCAACAACTCCTGAAACTGTACACACAGCATATGCAGCACTCAATGTTCCTTCATTTGTTCTCAAGCAAGATCCATCCACAAACAACACATGATCACTCTCAGACAGTGGCAAATCTCTTATGTCTGGTCTTGGCTTTGTACAGTAATCAAGCACATCCAGGCAGTCATGATCAACTTCATTTCGCACTCCCACACATTCAGCATCAGGTAACAGTGTCGCTGGATTCACATTCACACATCTCTCCAGGGTCACATTTGTTGCACCAAGAATGACTTTCTCATATTTAGTCATCCGACTATGAGACATAAAATTTGTCCGGCTCCTTGTTAAAAGTCGACCTGTCTATACCACTCGACGGGCTTCTCCCTTAGTCGAGGGAAATCATTTGTAAATGACAAAATATCCTGTCTGGTCCATGGGACATGTACATACCCACCTCCTGGAATCTCCCTCATAGGGTAGGCTGTCACCGCTTTCTCCTTTTCTTTCAGAGGGAATGTCGAATAAGTTCTATCTGTCCCATCCTCTCGCTTTCTGTACCATCTGTCTTTCCATCTTTCTACGTCTCCCCATTTTCTCAACAAAGCAATCATCTCCTTGATCTGCCCTGTTCGGCCTGCATTGTTCAGATTCTCAATGTCCTTATCTGTAAAATCCACTCGGTAAGGCTTTTGTAAAGCTTTTACCTTGTCCATGTCAATTCCCATTTCACTGGCTATTCCTTTCAACCTGTCATGTATGTTCTTTGCTCTCCATGTGATGCTCTTACACAGGAAAAGAATCTCCCCTTTCCGACAATTTTTCAGCGTTTCTATAGGGATTGTTCCTACAATCATTTCCTCCATTTCCATACGTAGCCTAGCTACATCAATTCCCCGGGATTCTTTTTCTTTCTTCTGCAAAGCCTTCAGCCAATCATTCAAATCTTCAGCAGTTATTCCCACAGATTTTTCTGCACCCCCTGGTTCTGTCACTCTTTGTGGTTCTAAGATTGATCCTTTGTTCCCTTCCACACATCCAGAATTCAAACTTGAATTAGTCTGCCCACTCAATTCTCCTCCACATATGGTATGTCTCCACTGATTTTCTCCCGTTCTCCACTGTGTTTCTCCTGCTCTCATTTCTGCCTGCTCCGGAGGAACAATTAATCTATTGCCCACATATGGTACTGTCAAACCACTTTCGCCCATCCTCTGCTTGTCAAAAATCGGCATAACCGGACCTATTGTCACAGGCACCGTAACTGCCTCAAGATTTTTAGTCAGTTCTCTGATTTTCTCTGTCAGTTCAAAGGTAGTTCTTGCTAGTTCTCTGGTCTTTTCATCTTCATTTTCATTCTCCCTTTCGATCTCTCTTTCTCTTTCTCTCTCTCTCTCTCTCTCTCTCTCTCTCTTTCTCTCTTTCTCTCTCTCTTTCTCTCTCTCTTTCTCTTTCTCTCTCTCTCTTCATCTCTCTCTCTTTCTCTTTCCACCAGAGAACAACCGCTTTCCAACCCAGGGGTGGTACCCTCTGTCTTAATAATCCGCAAGGTGTCTCTCATTGGGGTCACTGCTGTTCCTACCTCTGGTTCTCGTCTATACGGGGGTGGTCTTTTATAGAGCATGTCTTCTAAGACATCGTCATCAGACTCATTCGCCCCATATCTCCTGGTTTCTACATTATGTTCTTTCTCTGTACACTTTCTCCCTTCTGACTCCTCTGCTGTTCTTACAGGATATAATCCCTCGGTCATACTGGCATCACGCCACCTTCTCATCCGGTCATGATGGGTTTCACGATCATACTTTCGCCCAAACATGTACCTGTAATTCCCTCCACTCCTCTGCTTTTCTCGCTCATGCACTTCATCTTCCCATTCTGTTAATGCCTCAAATTGCGTTGGCCTAGGCCGAGGCTCTAGGTCCATCATCCTCTCTCATAAGTTCCTCATTATGGCCAGGTTAAATGAGCCATGTTCTGGGAAAGCTAGAACTCCATCTTCCTTAGTATACTTTACCCAGTTGTCTAACCAAATACAGGTATAATACCCATATTTGGCAACCATGAAGGATGCGGGGGTTCTTATCGGAGGAAGTAACTGTCCTTCCCTAGTCACAATGTCCTTATCCTTGTCAAACCAGTACTTAACCTTACTAAACAAGGATTTCTTTTTCTTTTCCTCAGTATGGAAATACATTTTGTTATTTTCCGTAACCCTTTGTCTTTCTACAACTGTACGATCTCCTATCCAATTGCAGCGCGGCTCACACTAACGCACCAGTCCTGGAGCGTCTACGTCACTAATTCAGTCCATGAATCCCAGCGCAACCCACACCAACGCACCAATCCTGGAGCGTCTACGTCACCCTCTATGTCTCCCAATCCTTGCGCGGCGTACAGTAACACACCAATCACCGTGCTTCCACCGTTCTAACCCACTGTCCAACCACAGCGCGGTTCTCCTGACGTCAGCAGTCGCTGCAGCGGCTTCTGCTCCAGTCTCCTGTCTCACGTCTACCCCTCCTTTATAAAACTACTCGGTAGACTTTGTTTCAACTTCTACTAGTCTGTTAGTTACAACATACAAACATCTCCATTGTCTGCTTCTCTAGCCACAGAACAGCAAAGACCTTTCCCACGAGAATTCTGCCTTTCCCGAGAGTAGCGCTTACCTCTGCCCTACTACAGAATCGTTACTTCCGTTGATAAAGTAGCACATCCCTCTACTCTACCCTTCTAACAAGCATCAATTAACTGTTTTCTCCGGAATGCTCCTAAGAGTTTCACAATTAACCAGAATGCCTTCTCATTCACACACTTTCACTCCAGAAAATGTAGTTCATTCACACAGAATTCTGTCTTTCCCGAGAACAGCGAACAGTCCGTCCTACTACAGAATTATATCACACGTTAACAAAGCAGCGCTTACCTCTGCTCTGCCCTTCTAACACGCTCAGAGAATACCTATTACCTTTCTAGTGGTAAGTGTTAACGGAATGCCATAAGGATCCCTGATACCTAAGACCAGAACTTCACAGATAACCTTCGCTATCATATATACTTCTCTCACACAGAAAATACGTTTCTAATGGTAACACATGACGATGCTACCTTATCGAACCCAGACAATGCGACGCGCAACTTCAATTGTCACACGTTTTCCCCTGTCTTCATACAGGGCTAACAATCCCGCCTTTTTCCGAGAGCAGCACTCCCTCTGCTCTACTACGGAACTGTCACCGACTTCCTACGTCCCAGAAGCCGTACACACTACACAAAACTCAATACGACTTTAACATACAGTGTTAGTACAAACATCAATATCAATCAATAATCAACAAGCTTATATACACGCAAATTCACCAGATCAAGACAATAGTTAACCATCATTCTGCTACCAAGAAACTGGTACAGATCGGAGCTTCCGAATCTCCTCTACTTCCAAAGACGGAGTGATTTCACAGTCACACACGCACGCACACATCACACGCTGGTGGGGGCCATTACACCAACATTCATACCACCACTCTATCCGTGCCCTGCATAAGGAGAACACTTTCGATAACTAACCAATCTGCATGTACCCTGAGGTCAATGGCATCTACTAGTTGCTATAAATCTGGCGAAAAACATTTCAAATAATATGCAAATAAATTCAATAAACATGACAAATAAATAACCACCCGACACAGTGATTCAAACAGAATAATAGTTTATCTAGATTTGTATGAAAAGCCAATTAAAATGCAAATTAATTTCTCTCATAATTACCTAGTCTGGCTAAAAGTCAGATCCTAAGTCAGAACCGGTCCTCAGCAAAAGTATCAGAGTTTCTAGCCGTCATGTAGAATCCCTGTCCTCTCCGTCAGCATCGGGAACTCGGATCATCAGTTCGGGAAGAAGTGGCGCTAGACCTCTCTAGTCTACTAATATTTATACTAAAAATTACATTCTGAAATGTTACAATCATTGTTCAAAACGGATGAATAGCGGAAATAATGTCGTCTTGGTACATTGCGCTACAGTGCAAGATTTTCTCACACATTGATCATCTCAAATAATGAATAGAAAATAAAGGGTCCATAACTAATTCGTTACTTCTACGGATGTCTCTTTTGGATAATTTGTATCCCCTTGGTGGGATCATTATGAGTTCATAAAGTCAGTGTTTGGGTTTGCAACAAATTTCAGGTTCAGGGGCTCTTGGCATCCATCCTGGATTTGTCGTCATGGTCATGGCTTTTCAGTTCGTCAAGAAGGCAAGGTCACAGACAGCGCGAAGCCTCCTTGCAAAATTTTCCATCAACTCGAATGCAGGCTGCGGGTGGTAGCCATCTTTTAGTAGGCCACATTGGTCAACTTAAGTGAAATAGAACATAAAACAGAATTACTGCACAGAAATGATTATACAGTGTTATTCCCCTGCTAATACCCTTATGTGAATGTAATTATCTAGCCATTTGCGACACCAAAAGCTATTAATGCATATTAATTATAAGCGCAAAACACAATAACATCACATAAGCAACATCTATTTCGTCAATTTGCTCACCAACTTAGTTCACTTATTAATTTAGCCATGCAATAGCGTTCCCACGTGTAATTCTTCTGTTAATAAGATTGATTAAACCAGACTCTACAAACTTTTAGTAGTTACTAATTAATCAGTAGTACTTTTAATTTAAACATACGAAAATGAAACAGGTATTCGGGTTTAAAGTAAAAACCCTGCTCCATCACCTTAACCCCATAAGTTATTTTAAAGTACAGACATTCCAACCAATTAAGCAGGACAGATGTACTGCCACATTTCTCCTTGTTGCCAATTTCTTTGTGGCAGGGTTTAAAAAAATAAATGTATAAGTTGAGGCCCAGATTTTGCGTCGGGGTTGCGTCAATAGTTTGGCACAACCCCAGTGGAAAATCTAATTTATTAAATATTCCAATACACTCAAATATACTCATGATAGACCTGCTAAACATATGTGAGGTCTCTAGATCTGATGTCACTTCCTGTGAGGTCATGGGTTGTGATGGCACTTCCTGTTGTTCCACATGCGATGTCACGCGACATGATGTCACACACTGTGATGTCACTTCCTGTGATGTCATGGTGGTATGCCACACCCATTCTGCCCGATGTGGTGAGCCCCCCCACTTATTTTTTTAGGACTAGAGCCCTGAAAGAATTGATGCATGAGAGAAAGGGAGGGCAGGTGATTCGCTGGATGAAGGAATGGATGGATTGATGAGTGAAATGGTGGATGGATGGATAAGTGAGTGAAGAATGAGTGAAAGAGTAAATGGGTGGATGGATGAGTGAATGGATGGGTCGAAGGGTGAATGCACCAAGTCCTATGTATTAAGTCATCACCCTCTGCTTTCTCCCATTGTGCCATCCTCGTGTCTCTGCTCTTCTGTACATAGCACCCTCTTACCAGTAGCACTCCGTCTTTTGGGCTGTGGTATTGGTACACCCTTTTCTGGAAAACCACTGTATCGTTCGCTGTTCTGCCCCACAACCCCTCGCACCTGCGACCGCTGCATCACAATGTTCTTGTATCTGTAGCAGCTCTTTAAATGGGATAGTACTCACAAAAACCCCCGTTCCACACCTGCACCCTCTTGTGACTCACTCTTTGCAATACAGCTTTAGGAGCTGCAAATGCAGGCAGCAGATGATCCCCCAGCCCTCCCCATCCCGTATGGGGTCTCTCAGCCAACTCTGATGCTGGAAAAGAAGGTAAAATGGTAAAAACGAATTAACAACACAAAATAAGCTAGTTGCATTTTTTAATGCTGCTGGAGCCCCAGAAAAAGAGACAGACACAGGCACCACTGTGTCTCCACCTGAGCATCCGGTCTGACAGAGATTTTACAGTCGAGGTGAAAGATGAGTAGGCCGACAGGCATGTGAAAGAGGAGAGAGGACTAGGCAAAGGGTAAGAAAGTGGAGGAGTGAGAGAAGCTAATCAGAGATGACGAGAAAGAGGCAGGCGTTGAAGGTGTGTTTTTTTAAGTAATGTCACTTTAACTATTGGAATGTTAGAGAAGAGTTCCTGTGGGGAATGTAGAAGCGTGTCGACATCAGTTTAGCAAGCGCACTGTGGGGTCAAGTTGTACTATGTTATGTTCCTCATCTCAAATAAACGTTATCGGCTTTACAACGGCTGCTGCGGCTTTCTCGCTGGCGATGAGACTGTTTTTGTTATGCATTCTTTAACAGCAAGAAATTATTTTTCAGATTCATCAGATCATGTGTATTTTTCGCCTTTCGTGAGAAGCAGTCTCATTGGCCTAGCCACATTTGCAAACTGATGTACAAATTTTGCAAAATATTCATCCAACCCTAGAAATTATTTAAGTTGTTCTTTGTTTCTTGGGCTGGGAGCACACTCAATAGCTTCTAAAAGTTTGGATTTAGGTTTGATACACAACACATACAAATGCACAGACCAGGGCTGTGACAGCTGACTGTGTCCCTTGCAAACAGGCAACAACGGCCTGAAAGAAAGAGACTGTGATTGTATCTTGGACTGCAAAGATATGCCATCAATTCAGCTATCTTAAGGAGGTCAGAATTTTAGATGGCCTGTTCTTCCAATGCGTCCTATTCCCTATAAATAAAAACACAGTGCGTCCGCACTCTAAATGAACTGTTTACTATTTCGCTCTGTACTAGTTTTCCTGAAGAAGTTTTTAATAATCAAATGCCACTTTTTAGGTCAAGCCTATAGCGGCAGCGCGCATGTGCTGCTCGCTTTGCCAGACATGCAGTAATCGAGTAGGGAGTGGAAGCTCCACGGAAGCTCCTCCCACTCTCCGCCCATGTTTTTAATTGCCAACTGACATTGTCTTTCGTAAATGCTGCCGTCTGATTGATTATGAGGCTTGTTAGTCCTTCCTTAGTACGGCCTTGTCTTCTTTTGTAACCTCCCGTAGCTACTGGCCCCTTTACTTTGAGTGTTACACCGTCTGCGTACTTTTTTCTTTATCTTTGTTGGCATTGGAGAGTGAGCCGTGGGGGTGGAGGGCTGAGTGCGCCGGTCCACGGTGGCGGTCATAGAATGAGACAGACGGGGCACGAGCAAAGCACCCTTTAATAGCAGTGTCAGGTGAGTGGTGCGATTGTTATTCCCCAAGACCTGTCATTTTTCAAGGCTCAACATGTTTTCTCTTACCCTGCAGGACATGCTTTTGAAACTTTGAAATAAGTCATCCTATGAATGGCCCCTCCTCAGTTTTACCGGACCTTGCTAAAACCTCTGACATGTCACTTTACAACCAGCTGTAATCCCTTTTTGGGCGCAAACGTGTTTATGTCCAAACAGGATTGCCTGCCCGATCCTAATTGATGCCAAAATTTTCTGCAAATCTCACAAATGATCCTTCAGTCTGTAGAGTGTATTTTTTAAAAAAAAACGTCAACTTTGCACCATCGTCTTATATTAGGATCCAGTGCATCTTTGTGCGGATTTAGCTGCCATTATTTACGTAAGGAAAAATTAGCTGAGTCGACGTTCTATAACACTGACTTTGTATTCTTCTTAGCAATGATGAGTTTACACAGATGAGCTCGAATACGCACATTCCATATTTCTGGAGCCCAGGTGAGACGCTAGAAAGTACCACCTTCACCATCACCAGAGAGAGAGAGCAACAGGAGAAAGCCCCACATGTGACTTCCAAGAAAGAAAGATTGCAACATGTTTTCTGGTCACATTAAACTCACCCTTGTGAAATTCTCAGACTCTTATTAGTTGTGACACTCCTGTAAACACCTTTAATCTGCATAAGAGTCACTCATGTTGGCTTTCATGTGGCAGGTGCCCGTGTTGTCATCTAATTAAAGTAACTCACAATTATGAAACGTGCACGGAACAGGATAAAGGTCGTTAGTGCGTCAGTGCTGTGGTCAAGAAGAAGCAGCCTGTCCATATGCTGTAGGCGACTGCTCCTTGCATGGTATAAGAAGCTATCACAAGCCTTTGTCTTTTTAGGTCGAGCCTATAGCAGCAGCGCGTAGGCGCTGCTCGCTTTGCGAGGCATGCAGTAAAGGAGTATGGAGTGGAAGCTCCGCCCACTCTCCACCCATGTTTTTAACTGGCTCCTGTCATTGTCTTTCGTAAATGCTGCCATCTGGTTGATTATGAGGCTTGATAGTCCCTCTTTTGTAACCTCCCATGGCTACTGGCCCATTTACTTTGAGTGTTACACAGTACGTGTCATTTTTCTTTATCTGTGTTGGCATTGGAGAGTGAGCCGTGGGGGAGGAGGGCTGAGCCCGTTGGGGCCCAGTGGCAGTCATAGAATGAGACAGACGGGGCACGATTAAAGCGCCCTTTAAGGGCAGTGTCAGGTGAGTGTTGAGATTGTGAGAGTAAAGGTCACCCTCAAGGGAGATCTCGATCCAAAACTGTTTCCCCTCTTCCCGTGGCCATTGAGCCTTCTATCCCTGCGAAGAGATCCTCTGCCCCAGCCAATTATAGGGTCTGTGAAAGCGCATTCCTTTCCTTACAAGAGGCAGCCAAAAGTGGTCTTTTTGCAAGGCCAAGTAATCTTGTTTCTAAAAGTGGGCGTACCATGCCGATCGCTGCACACTGCCACCTCCCCGTTGCTGGGCGGCTCTTGTCTTGATATCGCTGCACCCTTGTGCCCGAGATGGGATTGCCTAAACCACACGAGGTCGGCAGCTGTTGTGACCGGATTCCCAATCTCACTTTGTATCTGCATGATTTCAGGGGTGTTCTCTTTTGATGGTCCACACCGGTACTCCCCCCCTCCCGCTCCCAACTCACTAGCTTGATGGTTTTTATGGCCGCCTTTATTGGAGCTCGGACACAACACTCTCGTTTGCTGGACGTGTTTGTTCATTGAGTGATGTAATTCACACGTCAGTACCCTCCAGACCCAGTTGCCTTATAATAACGACAGGTTCTGTTCTCCCTTTTGGGTCTTATTTTTACAATTGTTTTTTTTATTAACTACATCTGTGCTATTTGTGGAAGCGACTTAAGCAAGGTATTAATGTACGCGCTTGGCTACTTTGATTGCGCAAGAGGCGCCCTAGTCCTCTTTCTATGGTCCTACATGAGACTGCCTGACCACTGCTAGTTTCGGTCGAGACGTAAGAGAATCGGAAGTGAGGTCTGAACACACAGCTGTGATATTCAAACTGAAGAAGCAGGAAAAGGTGTAAGCTTCACAAGACTGTGTGTGAAGAGGCTGACACTGTACTGTCTGCAGAGCATTAGCCTGGAGATCGAACCTGCAGCCCTCTTTTTTCACAATTTTCTGTTTGCAATTTTCCTCCCAAGACTGATTAAAGGAAAAGGTGAGAGCGCCTGCAAACAACATAGGATATTATTCAGGGCATGCACCTGCACCGCACTTGTATCACATCCTTTGACTGCCTATGCTTTGTACCCCATCCAAAACGAGTTTTACAGTTTAATCCAGGGGCTGTCCGGTCTGTGCACGAAATCTAACTGTCAGCGGAGGGGTGTAGGCTATCCAAAAATGTATGCTCATCTACACAGCCCACACAGTACATTTGTTCAGGGATCTTAGGTCACAAATTGCGAGATAGAGAAGTGGGAACGTAACCAAATTCATAGTGAGAGCTGAGACAGAGCCGAACAAAATATAAGGTCCCAAACTAAGAGCTAAAGCGTCAGCTGCAGCATCGTAATATTTGTTAAGTACAATATTCAAATAAGGGCATTTAATGAGGTCTTTAAAATTCCAAATGGCTTCTCTTTCTACAATTATGGATTAAAAAGTTGAAATTCCCGTGAGTGGCAACAGACAAGTGATTGCACTATATCAATATTTAGTACGTATATATCTCGCTCGCATTCTCTTTTTCTGAATCTAAGATATAAACCAAAGCACATTTGTTCACAAACACTTTTCAACATTGATCTATGCAGTCTCCTATATAAGTGAACTTTATGCAAAACAGGGTGCGGTGTGTGAAGATAGACATAACTATCCAGTTTCGGTGTTTTCAGGTTTCTTTTCGTAACCACACCATTTAACTGTTTTTCCTGGGAATGTGAGTATTTTTTTTTCAATAACAACACATGTAATGTCTTATGAGCAAAAGAAACAATAATTTAGCCTTAAAGTTGTTTTTAGTGTGTGTGTGTGTTTTTCCTTTTGTAGTTGGTTATACTACATCCAGCTCCCAGGTTTCTCATTCCACTCTTCCCAACCTCCTGAGTGGTCAGCAATGGGTTCATGTTTCTGTGGCTGTGCGCAACAGGGATTAGATTTAGGACATGGTCTGCAGCCAGATCCTGCACCCAACACACAACGTGGTAACCTGCACACAACTTCGACCATGTACGCAGGGCGTAGGCCATGAAGTGTCCAGCCAACTCCCGTGCTTTGGAAATCTACTTTCTTGCCCTTTAATCTACTGGCAAACATCCATGTTGGCCAGGTTATGCTAAAACATTACTCATTACGCCCAGTTTTTTTCCGCTTATTCTTCTTTGGGTCTAGTGGGACATTTGATTTTTAATATGGCAATTGGATTATGACCGCATGCCTACTTGAGTTTACCAATTTCTTTGCTCCCTAGATTTAAACTTTCTTTGTATAAATCTGGATGTAAAACGTCTGCAAAAAAGTTTTTGGTTCTTATGTTTAGGGTTATCTTTCTATAAGCTAGAAACCACAAATCACACATATTGGGAGCAAAGCTAGTTTGCACATACATTTCTCCATTATTTTGTACAAAACCACTATTTGGGTGCACAAACACCCCCATATGCCCCACTAAGATTACTTTGTGAGGGTATTTCTTCTGAACGCATGAATGCCCCGCTGGCATAAATGAACCTGTTAAGATACCATGCAGTAGCCGGACCTGCTGGGCAACAGAAACTAATACAAGAAATCAAAACCAAATGCAAAAATTCTATGATGTAGCATCAATCTGGGAATGGGCAGGCTCAATGTTGGAAAAACTAAACAGGATCTGAGCTCAAAGTTGCTACGGCCCAGCTCCTTGCCCAATTACTAGTCATATGGTACTGATGCAGTGGAAACTTTGCACCTGTAAACTCTGGTACCTTGTTTTAAAACCTCACCAGTACCATCTAATTACAAATGAAACCAAATAGAATGAGGAATAGCATGGAACCTGATTTACCAGCCTGAACACAACACAGAATTTACAATACTGAGGTGCTAAATGCACATCTTTATCACCTAAATGTGTGCTGAGAGTCCGGTATAACATGGGGGGTGGGATTAAAGAGGAGAATGATGCCCTGCAGGGGGAGGCATTACATGCTTCCCAGTACTTTCCTGAGGGTGATGCTGGAGCTAAATAATGGGTCCAGGCTACAACACAGTCCTTTCTAGTGTAAATTTGACAGCTGGATTTTTCAGTAAGTAAAACTGGGCTTTATATTTCTGCACCTTGACATATCTGAGAGTAGGCACCCCACCAATTTATGACTGAGCAGAGAGAAATTCCAAGCAAGAATTCTGGTCAACTCTTAACCAGCGTGTTAATGTGATAGTACCTTACATGGTTGATCTATATTTCTGATTAACTATGTACTAGAAATATTATGAGATAGTGTGGATGATTGTCAAATCTGCGTGACAGAGATATAGCTTTACTGTCTGAGACTTGAGCCTTGTAAGATCTGTGTAACTAGAGTGATAGCTCTGTTGTCCAAAGTAAATATGTTCTGTGGTAATGGTGGATTGCACTGCTGCTGACGCTAGATCCTGTAAGGTTTGTGAAACTATATATAGTTTTGATGTCTAAAAGCTGCCACCTATGAGGTATAGCTCTGCTTTCCAAACCGTATGCTTATAGGATCTGTGTAGCCTGAAGGAGAGCTCTTATGTATGATGCACAAGTCTGAGAATTCCAACTCCCCTGAGATTAGCTCTCAGGAGTGGAGAGTGGGCAGGCAATGCAGGAGCATGCACTAAAAATTACAAGGTCCAATCTTGCTGACGCTTGGTGTGATCCTGGTATGTTTGAGCAGTCATGTAGTGGAGTAGTGTAATGTTAAGGATTAGCTTCCTGTATCAGTCCACAGACTGTTATATTAGGTGGTGACTTGAGGGACAGCATTGCTATATCAGCCCTGAAAGTGCATGTTCAGTGTAACCTGATGGGTGGCTCTGCAGTCTAAAGAAAAATCTGTAAGTCTTGTTAGCTTGAGAACTGGCATTGTTAGCTAAAGCCAAAACCAAATCACGAGAATTACTAAACGTGATGAATAGAATGCTTGAATTAATCTCGAACTCAGGTAATTACCTTGTCCTGTCTAAAGCTAACGCATGTTTGTTCTGTATACACAATGTGTATTTCTCATGTATGTTTCCTGATCTTGAGACGTCTGTATCTCCTGGGGAATAGCACTGTTGCCCAAAGTCAAATCCTGTTTGTCTGTGTAGCCTCAGATATTGTCCTACAGGCAATGTCTCTGAATGTAAGGTCTGTCGAAGCTATGTGATGGCACGGCTCACAGTGGCTCTGATGTATGCGCTCTAAGTTGCTTGTTACAAATCAGCTGCTATCTTTAGCTTGAACTCTAAATTCTGTGTAGCCAGCAATGACCTCCCATCTAAATCATTTTTAGCCATACAGACGCTCAACCCAATGAGCTATCCCTTTTTGCTGTATTTCTTACACCTTGTATCATCCTGCCACACAGAGGCCAGCTGTAGAAATACATTGGGAGTTGCATTTTCTCTCTTCGTTTCCATTTCTCTCCTCATTCTGCTTCCTATACTTGTATTCTTTCTCTTTCAGTCTCTGCCGTCACTCTTCCTCGCTCATTTCTTGTTCTGTCTAACTTGCTTCTCTCCTTTCATCACCTTGCATCTATTTCTTAACGCTTCCTCGCCCCTCTGTCCTCCTATTTTTCTTTCTATCATTTCATGCTCAGTTTGCATTCCCTGTCCTCTCCCGCTTTCTTTTCTCTCCCCTATGGTTCCAACTTTCTACCTTTTCAGGCTTCGCCTTGGACTGTTGCACCAGTGCAGCATCACCTCCGCACCAGCGCAGCACCAACTCTGCATCACTCAGCACCGCCTGAGCACCAGGACAGAACCACCTGAGCACCACCAAAGCATCACTCAACCACCAAAGCATCACTCAACACCACCAAAGCATCACTCAACACCACCTTAGCATCACTCAGCACCACCTCAGTATCACTGAGCATCACCTGAGCACCACTTCTGCCCAAGCACACCACCACCTCAGTGTTACTCAGCACCATCTCAGCATAAGTACAGCACCAAATCAGCGCCAGCGCAGCACCACCACCACACCATCTCCCCATCAGCACAGCACCACCTCAGCATAGCACCATCTCCGCATCAGTGCACCACCTCCACCAGCGCAGCTTCACCTCAGCAGCAATTTAGCACTAGCGCAGAACCACGTCAGCATCAGTGCACCACCTCAACCAGCGCAGCTCCACCTCAGCAGCAATTTAGCAATAACGCAGCACCACGTCAGCACCAGCTCAGCACCACCTGACTGACTACCAGCACTACCTCAGCATTCCTCAGCACTACCTCAGCATCCCTCAGCACTACCTTAGCATCCCTCAGCACTACCTCAGCATCACTCAGCACCACCTCAGTATCACTCAGCACCACCTCAGTATCACTCAGCACCACCTCAGTATCACTCAGCAACACCTCAGTATCACTCGGCATCAGCTGGACAGCACCACCTCAGCATCAGCACAACACCATCTCAGCATCAACACAGCACCACCTCCGCATCAGTGCAACACCACCAGTGCATCACCACCTCTGCAATAGCGCATCACCTCAGCACAGCACCAACTCAGCATCACTCAGCACCACTTGAGCACCAGCTCAGCACCACCACCTCAGCATCACTCAGCAGCACCTCAGCATCAGTACACCACCACCACAGCGCCATCCAAGCATCACCTCAGCACCATCTCAGCATCAACACAGCACCACCTCCTCATCAGTGCACCACCTAGGCACCATTGCAGCACCAGCGCAGCACTAGTGCAGCACCACCTCAGCACCAACACTGCACCGCCTCAACACCAGCACTGCATCATCACAGCATCAGCACAGCACCATCTCAGCATCAGCACAGCACCACCTCTGCATCACTGCACCACCACCAGTGCAGCCCACCTCAGCACCAATGCAGCTCCACCTCATCAGCAACTCAGCTCAATTCAGCACCACTTCTGCATCAGCGCAGCGTCACCTTGCCACAGCATGACCTGAGCACCACCTCACCAGCACCACCACAACATCACTCGGCACTTCCTCAGCAACACTTAGTACCACCTGAGCACCAGCACAACACCACAACGTCAGCCTGACTCAGCATCACACCAGCATCACTCAATGCACTTCACCATCAGCACAGCACCACCTCAGCACAGTCCCATCTTAGATTCAGCACAGCACCACCTCCTCATCAGTGCACTCCCACCAATGCAGCACCCCCTCAGCAGTATTGCAGGACATCCTAAGCACTAGTGCAGCATGACCTCAACATGAGCACAGCACCATCTCGGCATCAACACAGCACCATCTCGACATCAGCACAGCACCACCTCTGCATTAGTGGACCATCACCAGTGCAGCTCCACCTCAGCAGCAGTTCAGCACCAATGCAGCACCACTTCAGCATCAGCGCAGCACCATCTCAGCATTGCTCAGACCTCCTGAGCACCAGCTCTGCACTACCTCGGTATCCCTCAGCATCACCTCCACACCAGCACACCACCACCACCTCAGAATCAGACAGAACCACCTGAGTATCATTTAGCACCACCTGAGCATCACCTCCACACCACCACACCACCACCACAGCATCACTTGACATCACCTCAGTCTGCCTTCAGAATCTGGCATCTGTTGATTCTCCCCTAGTGTCCATCCGCTTCTAGTGTTGTAATTCAGGTACTATTTACCAAACTCCACCCTCCTGTTGGTTATGTCCCTCCCCCATAACAAAAACAAACTATAACAAACCAGCATTAAAACAGGCAGGAAGAAGTTGCCAGCGTTGCGAGGACAAAAAACGACAGGCTATTTTTATGTTAATTCATTCTTTTTTATTAGGGTAATTCAGTTATAAATAATGTCTTCTTGGTTATATATAAGGTAACAAAATTGCTTGTAACACTTTTTTATTATAACTTTTCAACATGCTGCGCAACAGCCGCACTGCTCTACAACACAGCTTAAACACATTGGCAGAGCCAATAGCTATGGCTAAACACTTATAAGGTCCCAAAGGCGAGACCTATTGGCTATGCCAATGCTTGTTGTTTTAACAGTTTGTTTGCTGGTACTGCTATTGTATTATGTTTCCTTTCACTTCTGGTATTTGCAGAAGTTATTTGGAGGACACGGAAGTGTTTGTATTTTTAAACTCTGTGGAGGTTTTCTCCCTTTACGCGTAAGACATGTGCCCTCAGAAGGCTTACGCCACCAGAGACACATTCACCAGCCATGTGACATGTCTGTTGTGGTGCAGGATTTAGCCATCTTGAGGGAAGTAAGGAGGTCAGTGCTCTAGACAACCTACTCTTCCTACAAAAAGAAACACCTGACGTGTCCGTGCTCTAACTGAACTATTCACTACTTTGAACTGCATTCGCTTACCTATAGATATTTAAAAAAAATATTTTAATGTTCTTTATTTCAACAGTTTTTTGTCTGCTACTGTGATGTGTTTCCTCTCACTTCTGGTCTTTATTGGGAGGACAAGGAAATGTCTGTAGTTTTGAACACTGTGGGGGGTTTATTCTCTCAAGCTGGTTGTAAGAAATGGGCAGTCAGTTGGCTTATTCCAACAGAAACAAACTCACCAGCCGAGATACAGCTCTGTTGTGGGAGAGGATTAGGCCACCATGAGGGAAGTAAGAAGTTTAATATTATAAATGGTCCGCTCTTCCAATGAGCCCGTTTCCCTATAACAAGTAACATCGAGCTCATCTGTGTTCTAACTGAGCTGTTTACTTTTTTGCGCTGTACTAGCTTTCTGCACTTTCTTTGAAAAGTGTTTGAATAATTTTTAAGGGTCTTTGTTTTAACAGTTTGTTTGCTGCTATTGTGTTGTGTTCCATCTAACTTCTGGTCTTTGCTGTAGTTATTGGGAGGACGAAAAAGTGTTTATTTGTACTTTGTTCTATGTGGTGGTTTCTCCTCCGACGCTGGTTGTAAGAAGTGTGCTGTCAGAAGCCTTATGCCAACAGAGACGCACTCAACAGCCGATTGACAGATCCTTTGTGAGGGAAGAGTCGGCCAGCTTGAGGGAAGTGAGGAGGTTAGCGTTTTAGGTGGCCTGATCTTCTACTAAGTGCAATTCCCTATAAAAAACAAGCATTTGCAATGCAATAGGTCTTGCATTTACGAGAGTGTGAGCTATTGACATTGCAAATAACAATGCCTTTTATTTTTGTTTTTAAAACATAAATAAATGGCATTGGCATTTACAATGCCAATAGCTTAAATTCGGGTAAATGCGAGACCTATTGCATTGCAAATGCTTGTTACTTGCTGCAGTGCCGTGTTATACCCGATTATCCCCCTTCCACCCCTCCCATCTCCTTTTCATTCCTCTGGCCACACACACCAGCACCGGCCAGTTACACCACCAACTAGGCCCTAGTGTGAGCGACCAATGCTGTGAACAAATACGGATATTTGTGGGAGGTGCCGAGAAGTTTGTGCTTAGAGGCCAGTCACTGCTGAGATTCCAGTCACTGCCGAGATGTGTGACTGACCTGTGAACACACAATGAACCGCCTTCTCCCTCGTTTTATTCACCAGCTGTCACAAGAGCGACACATTTCTATCAGCCCAGGGCCCTCCCTATCCAAGCAAAGGCCGGCTGTGGCTAGCGCCAAGCAGGGAGAACACGCCGCTAAAGCTCCTTGAAGCTCTTGCTTACTAGTGGGCGAATACCACGCAGCTCATTCAAGCCAGTGCTGTAGAAATAGCCCAGGCCACTGAGGCTGTGTTACAGCCTGCATTACGGTAAATCCCCCCACATTTCTCTGTTGCCCTCCCAAGCCCTGTGCGCTGATCGGTTTTAATAAACCGGCCAGGCGAGGTTATCTACCAGCAGAGCCTTTTGAGGGCTGCTTTTAAATTTAACTGGTTCCTGTTAACAGCAGACTCCAGGATCCGGTGCTGCATGCGTGTATCAAGTGGGCGTGAAATCTGGGTACAGTAGGGGCAATCAAGTATTCAAGGCGGCTGCAAGCACAACGTGTGACACTTGACCCTGAGTGGGTTCGGCACCTGCTGCGGAGATAAACGGCAGTCAGGTTTGTGGGTTTGAAATCCGTGCCGGAATAACTCCACCTTTCATCCTTCAAGCTGAGTTGTAGTAATGCCTCTTATTTACCGAGCAAAGAGAGTCTGCAGAGTGCCCCACATTGTCTTTATTATCACAAGAAAGCAGTAATATCACGTTTATACAGCGGTTGGAGTACATAAAAAGGATTGGAACTGTGAGCCAGAGTACAGAGGGGGCGGTGACTATATAAAGGACAAAACATTCTGTTATTGTTCTGTTCACCTATCACCTACAGGTGATTGCATCTAAAATATAATACATATTCCTTAAATGAAAAATAAGAGACAATGTATTTAATATCGGGAGAATACGTTGTTCTGGTAGGAAAGCTGAGTTGGTTAATGCGCCCACTGTCACTTCAGATGTCTGTGTGTCTAACCGGAGTGAACCACTGATTTGAATCCTGGTTGTTGCACTGGTGAAAAGTGACGTGTGTTCGTACTGCCAGGAGGCCGCAGCTTGTGACCGAAAGCACTGTGAATATGGTATTCACCAGATTAAATATGAATTACACGTAGTAGAAAATAGGCTGATACGTTTATTAAAAAATGCAGCACGCACCGTGTAAGACAGTCTACACATGGTATAGGATAGGTTTCTGCAAATTCTGCAAAACTAACCAGTGTTTAAGTTCAAACCGTGCTTTCACAAGTTATACATTTTGCAATACGCAAACAGACTGCATGTGATGCAAACCTTTTTTTAAATTACCTCGCAGAGCTGGAGACATCCTTCCAGTGCCTCTAAAAACAAGCGTGCGCACCTCACGCTGATGGGGACAAATAAGACGAGGAGTGGAGGAGGCAGCAGGGGGAGGGGAGAGAGGAGGGGGCCTGCACCTGTTTCCCATATGTTTGTAATAAACACATGGTTTGAAAGCTCGCTCCCACAAGGGAATTGCCAAACGTGCACGCGTTGCCATTCAAAACAATGCAATGCGTGCACGTTTTGGGCAGGCAAACTGAATTGATCGCTAAAGGTCTTTTCCTATGCAGCACAGGCGCGCTGCGTAGGCGAGACCTAATGAAGAATCAAGCACGCTTGCGCTGCTTACACTCGTAAGGCAAGCATGTCTGTGCCCAGCGGAACAGAAGGTACAGGCTGCTGCCCCATCCTATAAGTTAATACGTTCATCCTACTGAGGAGACTTTCTTCTTTCATTAAATAAACATCTTGGTTGTGGTTTAGACATCGACTTAGACAGGATTAATTGTGCCGAGATTCTTTTCTTTAGCCCTGCATCATTGGTCCCTCTCGCTGGCCTTTTCGAGCCCCTGTTAATATGTCTTGCTAAATGCCAGATCACCAGTTAAACATGTAACCGACGTCCACGAGTTACTATGAAGCTGAAATATTGACTACGCTTTCATTTCAGTAACTTGTCTAAAAGAATCTAACAATCCATACACAATAATACTTTCAACCACAACCTCCAGAAGCATAGTGCAGTGTTGTGGGCCCTAGGCTCGCATGATACTAAAAGGAGTGACATGGACACAGGGATTATACTGGTTAACTGGCCACGATCACATGCACCCGGGCCCTTTTATTAGCAGGGTTACGTCACTCGTGACGCCTGTGATGGATGGGTGTGGGGTGCATGTGTGTCCAGCCCTCGAGGGAGTGGCTGGAAATACCAGTGATTGCTGAAACACTACAACGTGCCCAGCAGGACACTACATTCCTCACAAACTTTATTGAAGAACAAAACAAATACCAGTCCAACCTGGGGGAGTAAACAACAATCAACTAAACACCACAGGGTCCATCAGCATAAAGAGTTAGGCAGCAGGAAGACAGCAGACATGGGGTTAGTGACTCTGACTGCAGCAGGAAAATATTCACTGACACTCGTAATTTAACCTGAGTGGTTCAGGACACGAATACTGGCTGGGAGACGTCAGCCGCACTCCGGTAGCATGCCGGTGAGAACATATCTTTCGGTCTGAAGTTGCTCTACTCTGCTGACGTTGAGGATGGTCTGTGGTGGGTTCTAACAGTTCATAAAAAAGGTTGCGTCATGTGCATGGTTGGAGTCCAGGGTGAAGGTTCACAAAAGTGTTGCTTGATCGATTGAAGACTACTCAGCTGGATCCTTTAACCTGTCGGTGGGGCAATATCAAGTCCAACTCTCCCGCCCGGGGAGGCCCCTTGTTGGGGTTGCCACAGGACTGCTTGTAGGCTGTGCTGGGGCTGCGTGTGTGCGGAAGTTGGGTAGCTGCAAGACCACCGAGGAGCCAGTACCTATTCACTCGCACAAACCTCAGGGGTGGATGAGTCTTGGTCAAGACATTCTCTCGCTGCTGCAGTTCAGGTGTAAGCCAGGTTATCAGGTAGCCTCTGGTTCTTCTGGTCGGCTGGTGTGGCAACAGTGTAGGACTCCAGTCCATCGGTACTCCGGAGATGGTAGTGTTTGACGCACTTGGCTAGGACTGGCGTGATGGTACTGCCAGCCGTGGGGTATATCTGGACGACAGTTGGTGACGACTTGCTGTGATGGTTGTGGCCCTTTGTTCTCGAGTCGATCACCTAGAGTGGTGGTGGCCAGGTCCTTTCATTTCCTTTGGGTAGGCAGCTACATCTGTGCACCTGGACCTCTTGGGCTGCTAAGACGTCGGTGACAGTGGCGTGATGGACACATTGAGAAACGTGAGGCATGAGACTCTGTTCGAGCATGCTTATGGCTTACTCTCGCTGGGCAGTCGCCAGGTCATTCTCTGGTTGTCACCCACTTCAATTGCTGTTGGTGTGTCGGGATGCACTCATTTAGCAGCTCGAGTTCTCTTCAACGTCCGGCCTGGCCACCCACAACTTCCCCTCCTGAACATGGTCGGTCATTAGATTCTTAGTGTAGACCCTCCAGTCACACTTCCTTATTTCCTGCTTGGTGCGATGTCATGCACATGGCAATGATGATGTGGTTGCCATTGGACCTGGACGACAGGTGGTGATGATCTTCCAGGAGAGGGGATTTCTGGAGGGACTTCGCAGCTACATGTCTCTGTCTTGCTGAGGCTGTTCCTTCACCCATGGCATCTGTGGCCAAGAGCAGGGATGCCGCCCGACTTAGAACGCCGACGCTCGGGGATGGACGGTCGCACTGGGAAGCGTTGGGGAGAGTCATGGTTCGCGCTTGCTGTGGCTTACGTTTGGTTCTCCCATGGGGCTGTTTCCAGGGACGTCGGTCCGCCTTGGTGGCTGTCTGGTGTCTCTGGGTGCACTTTTGGCTTGTGAGTACGAGTCCTTGGGCTTCTCCTCTTGTTCTTTCCCGTGCACCTGTGTTCGTCTGGTTCATCATGATGACAGGATTGTTACTCCTTTTTTTGGTTCTTCCTCTGGGTGCAGTCGCATGCACCTTCTTCCAAACAGGCCAACGGGGCCTATCAACTTTAATGGTCTCCTCTCTTCTTCTTCTTCCTGGGTGCTGGGTGGCCTACAGCCACTTGACTTCTGTATTTCTTGGGGATTTTCACTGTGCTAGGGTGGCAGTTACCTTTTTCGCTCGAGGGCATCATGCTTGGGCCTCGAGGCTGGCCGTTGTGGCGCTTGATCCTTTCTCCGGTAAGGCATGCTTGGTCACTTCGAGTGACATACTCCTTCCTAGCTGTGCGATGTGGCGTCCGGCCAAATGTTGCGTGTCTTTTTAGCATGTGTTGCGGTGACAGCTTGCCACGTGGAGTGTGCGACTCTCCTCTTGCCTGTCTTGGGCCGCTGGCGATGCAGTCTTGAGCTAGTGTGGGGGAGGACACTCGGTGCTGTCTTTGGCCCACTACAGGGCTTCACTGGGGCAGTGGAGATGTGGATGCTCTCCCTGCTGCATTCAGCAGTGCTTCTATGTGGAGATGTCTCTATATCCCAGGCACCTGCCCATGCTGTCAAGTTCGCCGGCACGGGCTTCTGCGTGCATATAACCTAGTGCGCTCCGTCTTCTTCTTGGGCGCCCTCCTGTGGCACTTGGTGTGCCCCTGTTGTAGCCTGTGGTGGTGTCCGTTCACGACAGGAGTGGGTGACGCAAGTTTCCTTGCTTGCGGTGGCATCGCCTAGCCACTGGGGGTTGTGCGCTTCGTGGGGCTTGCTGCTAGTCGGCACAGCTGCTTGATGCTTTACGTCCTAGGCTCCAACTAGACTCTTGGCAGCTTTGTTGGCTGAGGCAGATGTGGGCTACTTAAATGCTCTCTTCTGGAGTTTGGTGTCTTTGGCTGTTGTGCCTCACAGTCTCTTGCTGTGGTGCCTTGTGGTGACACAAGCGACTCTTCAAGTCTTGTGGTTGCACTAGCACAGGTGTTGCAGCCACCTCTACTCACAGTCCACGGCAGCTTTAAGCTTCTTGGGGCACCCACTTTTGTAGGGGTGTACAGTCTCTCCCTTATTGAGGGAAGGGGCACTGTCACTGTGGGACAATAGGCGCTGTAGGTAACAGGGGTTCTCCACTTGCTGTAAGGGGGTGCGTAGCACATCCCGTGCTATAGCAGGGCAGGCTCTTCCACTGGTGGTCTCGGCTGCCGCTTGCTCTATGTAAAGTTTTGCAGTCCTTCAGGAGTGTGCTTTGTTTCGTCACAGAACATGTGCCCCTGTTTTAATTGAGGCCCTTGAGGCACTGCAGATGTCCAATAGAGGATGCTCCATTGACTTTGCACCCATCCAGTTATTTGCTGGCACAGAGCCCTCATTCCTCATGCTGGGGGGTGGCCCTGTGAGCTCTGTTTCTTGACTGGTGGCAGTGCTGCCTGCTACCTGTGATCCTTTACCGTGTAGGCTTAGACGCGTGTCTCCCTCAAGGGGAATTTCTCTCCTTCCCTATTCACCAGCTTGATATCAGAGGGTTTCTTAGCTGCTGGCAAACCTTGGGCCTGCAGCGTGTCGGGTGCGGTTCACTGGGCTGCCACTAGATGGCACTGCAGCGCTTCTCTTCCCAGGCCTCGGCAGTCTTTCCTCTGACTGCCGGCCTTAATAGGTACTGGAGATGCTGCTGTGGGGTTTCCTTAGCTGCTGCTGCTGCATTGCCGGTTCAGTCTTTTGCCGGTTGCTTACCAGTTTGCGCTGGGAGGTCTGTACATGGGGCGTGATCACCGGTAGGTGGGAGCGGCGTTGCTGGGAAGGCTTTCCCCCTTTCTTTTCTTCCCAGGACAGTTTTGGAGACATATGCTGGTACCTTGAGGAAGGAGGAGGCACGGGGTCACACGCCACTTTTATTATGCTTGGCGGTGTGAGTGTTTCGAAGACTGGTCTTGTCGGGCCTGCATAAGTCCCTGTTGTGGGGCAGTGTGTGATCAGCAGCACTCGGAGTCGCTAGAATTCCTTCAAGAGGCCGCATCAGCTCTTATTTTGCTGCTGGCCTTGCGTGCACTGGAGATTCCAGTTCCTATCTGCGAGTGCCTCCGCTCGCGGCACGTCTTTGCTGGGATAACTGTCAGCAGGTATGGCATCTTTTGGGCACTTCAAATGGCAGTGTCACACGCCCGGTCGGCTGACTGCCGGGGTACGACACGGCTCCTCTTTTCGCCGGCCGGGCGCCTCCTTGTGCCCACCTTGGTAGCTTTATTCCCTCCTCACCAGGACAGAGGAAGGCCAAGCCCGGCAGCAACAGACGGTCATGCCATTGACAGGTGCAACGCAAGCTCCGCCGTGCAGGAGTTGTGATGGCGCCCTTCACGTAGTGCGAGTGCCTTAATTTCCATTTTCTTCGCGCCCACTTCATAGTGACCACACCGTCATCCGCTTCATTCAACACGCATGCACAGACGTCACCCAAGGATTACACGAACACTTTCATTGTGGGTGAAGAACTGCTGCAGGTTTATTTCATACAACATAAGTATGACGATAAATGGGTTATCTTACGGGCGATCCAGGGCAAGCAGCCCCTCGCTGCTCCGCCCGCCTGGTGAGCCAGCACGCACGGTGGGTCGATGCCCGGCAGTGCGGCACATATTTATTTTCAGATCATCCACTGGGTTACGGGATCTGTCTCCTACTCCCGCCCCTTCTGACAGGGGCGGAGCGTGTTGTGGCACACCCCCGGTTGGTCAGGCCCCCCAACCGCCGAAGGACTAACGGGGCGCCGTCGCGGTCTTCCCAGAACCCCCTTCGGCTCCTGGACCTTGGCTCGGGCACCCTTACTGTGCAGGAAGCAGAGGAGGAACTGGGCGAGAGGGACGCCTAAGTAGGGGGGGGCTAGCCTCGCCCCCCTAACGGCCCGCCTCCACCTACACACTCATTGGGAGATCTCCTCCCTGGGCGTGGCAGAAGAAGGGGGAGGGGGAAGGCTGCGACGGGCGGCCACTAGAGAGCTGCCCTGCTGATGTCCCACTGCGTGGGACGCGGGCAGCGGCATTCCATGCCTGTCGGAGTGTTGTTTCACGGTGGGCGGGGCTGCAGGGGCCTTACCGACGAATCCGCTGGGCATCCTTCTCGCTTGTCCTGCCCCAGACACTGTCACGATGGCAGCAGGTGATGGGGTGCCTCAGTCTCGGAGCATAAGTCTTCCCACGACCAAGCATGAGACAGCCGACAGCACATGCGTGGTGCTCAACCCACTCGTCGCCATTGTAGTGTTGTGGGCCCTAGGCCTGCATGATACTAAAAGGAGTGACACGGACACAGGAATTATACTGGTTAACTGGCCACAAGCACGTGCACCTGGGCCCTTTTATTGGCAGGGTCACCTGACCGGTGATGCCTGTGTGTGATGGATGTGGGGTGGGTGTATGGGCCAGCCCTCGAGGGAGTGGCTGGCAAAACACTAGACTGTGTCCAGCACAGTGTCCTTTCTTCTATAGCATTACCATCCATACCCAAGCGGAGCATTGCATAAACTTCACTTCGGCCTCTGCAGGGGATATTCTTGTAACTAACCTGTAGAAAATGATCATCTTTTGCGTGGTGTGCCACCAAATTTTCGCCTTATCTGTTTTTGCTGGCTGTAAACCTCTGTTCATGTTACCCATGCTAACCAAAGATAAAGTGCATGTGCTTCACAATGTAAAACCTGGCATCAGGCATCAGGCCAATCATTGTAGCTTTTAAAGGGCAATTCAACCTGCCAACATAAACTCCTTTTACTGGACTAAACCTTCTTTTAAAATATTAATAAGTCACCCCTAGGTAGACTTTACTGCCCATTTGGCAGGGTGCATGGTATTTAAAATTAGGGCATGTATAAATTTAGTGTTACAAATGTCCTTACGGTGAAAAAAGGAACCAAAAGTTATTTACACTGTAGCAGGGTTAAATGTTCCACACGAAAATACTGGCATGCAATATTGCATTTACTAATACTATTTCCGGTCAGGAAACAACCAGAATTGTCATTCTTTGACTCTGTGTAAAATGCATTAGAAACCCAAATCACTAGTGAAGTTAGATTTTTAATACATATTTTAAAAAAAGGTACTTTTTAGAAGGTTACCCCTCACCTTCCTAAAGACTATGGAGACTAAATGGCATTTGCCTCCAGATGCAGCCCTCTGAGTGCTTAGTCCTGAATGAGGTGAAAACTGCTCCCAAAGCAAGAGATAAAGCCTTGTGTGTGGGAATGTGTTTCTGTTTCTCTGGCAGCATGGACATCCCATGTCACATGCAGATGACAGCTGCATAGTCCCCTTTATTGTTACTCCAGTCAACCGGAGATGGCACAGTCACTGGTTTACAGTGACTGTGAGAAGTTGGCCTGATGTATGATGTCACTAGTTCTAGTGTACACCTTATATCAGTCCAAACAACCCTTATGGTGATTGGTTGTAAAGTCAACCTTATAGACCAGCTATCCTAGTGGTAGCATGGACAAGAGCAGTCTTAGGCTAAACTCTGAATGGCATGTGAAGCCAGCTGTGATACCATATATAATCCCTTGAATACCAAATGAAAGGACACCACAACAGATATATATATAAAATAAAGTGTATTTATTCTAGTCAAACCCTCAGCGCTCTTTATGAGATTAGAGGTAAGTACAACACAGTCTTATTTAAGCATACATTAAGTCACACAGGTAAGTAATACAGTTAGGCCCTAGGGGCCACGCAAACCATATACTAAAGAAGTAGTATAAGGACCACTGTCACGGAAATAGGATAGGCCTAGGCCTAGGGAATCGCTGGGGCTACACTACACTAGCAACAGTTAGGAAGTGGGAGGCCCACGGGATTCAGGTGCAGAGTGGAAACACTCACGCGTAATGCGTAAAAGTCGATAGAATTACTAGCAGTTAGAAATTAACAGTTTAAGGACACTTCTGAAGCAGCTAGAGAGTCGAGACTCGGAAACTAGACCCTAGGATAGTCACTACCCTTGTGAGCACCGAAGCACCCAAGTTACCTAGCCCACGGACTGCGGGTGCATAGGTGTGAACTTGTGTCGGGTTTCGTCGTGGACTTCTATGGATGCCTGAAGGAAAGTTGCTGACAGGCAGTCAGTGAAGAGTGTCCGGTGGATCCCAAGGCTGGGATCAAGAAGAGAGGAGACCTGCAAGCAGAAGGGACAGAGTCAAGGTCACTAGCCAGTGACCACGTGGTACCAGGAAGGAACCAGGCGATGTTGTGAAGATTGCAGGTGAAGGTGAAGCTTGTCGCTGCAGCCACGGGGACCAGGGAACGTCGAGGATGACCAGGACCAGGAGGCGAGCTGTCCCACGAAGGCTCTTGCTGTCGGCGGCGTCGAAGTCGAACTAGGACTCACCAAGCCTTGGCAAGCGGAACCCACGAAGAACGGAGGACTTGCTTCTGGTGCAGACCAGGAAGGTCTGGGGTGCTTTTCTTTTGCAAGGAAGCGGGAGCCAGTCTGGAGGAGCCAAACCAGCAGTGAAGATTTCTGGATGCGTCGTCACAAAGGCCACTAGCCAACGGGCAAGCAACCGGACAGGCGCGGCAAGCAGGAAAATGCAGAAGGGCCCCACGCAGGACTCGTGGAGTGTGGGGGGCTGAACTTCGGTGCAGATGGTGCTTGGGGTTGGGGCTTCTCAATCCCCGGTGCACAACTTCGAGGGTGCCTCAGAAGCTGCGCTGGAAGATACTAGCCACTTTTCCCAGGTAGCCGGTCCCACGTCTCTCGTCGCCTCCACGGATCTCAGCTCGGCTGTGGATGTGGATCAGGGTCGGAGAAGTCTGGAAGTCAAGGCTCTGGTCGGGCTCTGCAGTCGGTCCCTCGTAGAACTTCAGCAAAGCAAAGGGTAGTCTCTTGATGGTGCCTGTTTGCACAGGGTAGCCACTCCTTGGCCACAAGGGAGATTCTTCAGTCTTCTTCTTTCGTCGAATGTCGAAGGTCCAGAGTTTCTGTTCAAGTTGCAGGTTCAGGATAATCTAATCTCCTGGGGCCCAGCTACCACTCTTATCCAAATCTGGGGGGCTGGGTTACCTGCTAGGTCACGCCTTATGGGTTGGACCTGGGAGGGGGGTGGTTACACCCCCTTCCCTTTGTCCAGTTTCGCGCCAGGACTGGGGCTGGAGAGCCCCAGCACCGGTTTGAACTGGACTATGCACGGGACACCTTGTGTGCCCCAGGCATGTCTCATTCTTTTCATCCCTCCCTGCCCCAATACACTAAGGCCTGTCTGGGGTGGTGCTCGCACCTCCCAAGGCAGGAAACCTATTGTCCAAGCCTCCCTTGCCGGGATCACTCCCAGCAGCAGGAGGTCAGACTCGTGTCTGTGGCAGCAGCATCCATTTTGTGATGCTGGGGCTCTGGTTAACTTTAACCGGGTAAGTAGGTTACAACATGTCTTCTCCCTCTAGAAGGGAGGGATAATATCCCCATCCCCAGAAATGGGATGGGGGTATTATTCCAAAGTGTTAGACACCTTACACGACATGTTTTGATAAAGCCAAACCATAGTTACCATAACCGTTTAAGATTATAAGGCACTTTAAGAGTATATGGTAGGCTATATCATAGAACAGCTATAAGGACATGGCTCCGAAAGCTGCAGACAGGCTCAGCTCATGCTAGAGCCCCATCTCACATGTTACCAAGCACTCTGCCTCCAGGATTGTTAAGCCTGCCATAGGAGTGGCTGATAGGTACACATGTGTCTATATGTAAGTTAGGTATAAGAATACTACACCTAAGCAAGGGGTGTTTACACGACCTTGCCCCAGCTGAGTGATCAGCCAGTTGTGTCATAATGGAAGGCCAGGCCAGGGGTGGCATAATACATGCTGCAGCCCCTGGTAGGCCTAGGGTACACCTATGCCCTGGGTACCTAAGGTACACTGTACAGGGGCCAATAAGGTGACCCTATCCAAATGGGTTATGCACCTAAAGTACATAGTATCAATTTAGAGAGAGAACAGCAGGGCTGTGGGTCTGATTAGCAGGCCCACAGCCACATCTAAGTCGAAAACCAGTAAAGCAAAAGCAGACCCTACTCTCCTACAGTGACCACAGAGGAAGGGTTGCTCATTTCTCTGGCCAGACCTCTGGGGTGGGCACACAGGCTCTGCAAAAGTGGAGAAGGGTTTCACCCTCTTGAATTTAGACAGAGAGGGGACCTATGCAATTGTTTGCAGTATACCACACAGAAAATGCTGCAAATGTGGGTAGGGTAAACCCAGGGAATGTTTACACCATTTGGTAAGGAGGAGTCACCTCCACTCAAAGGTTGGTGCCAGACATAAACGTGCCAGCCACAGTACTTTGCTTAGAACACTAGTAGACCTGTGGAAGATCAGACGAGGACTGAACCTACTGTCTGTGACCTGAGAAGACTCTGAAGGACTAGACGTGCTCTTCCTCTTGTACCTAGGACAAAGAAGTTGACTCAAGCTATACGAGGCCTTTCCTACAACTGTCCAGATAACCACATCTAATTAGATCTGCCCTGGACCCTGAAAGTGGCTTCTGCTGAAGTGAATCATTTTTTTTTTTTTAAATTCTGTTTATTGGCATTTAAGAATATAAGCATACATACATCACGTTCCGTGGAAATGAGTATGTTACATGAGTAGCAAAATAGACCAGCATCAATATATAAAGTACGTATGTGTCGTGTTCCGTGTAGAAGTGGTCTGTACTGTAGCAGATCATTGCCCATATAGAAAACTGGGGAGGAGAACCGAACTGGGAAGTGCCATGAAGTTCTGAATGACGAGGCCTAGGCTATGTCCCGAGTCTGCCATTGCCCATTCGACCGTATAGCTGCCTCCCATTTGGGGGGTTGGGTGTCTGCACCATCCGGGATGAGGAACCGTGGGGTGCATCAGGTGAGCAGGGGGGAACCCATCTGGCCCGAAGGTGGGGTGGGGAGATATTGGGGGGGATCCCCCGCCGTGGGGATACAGACCGCGTGAGGTAGTGCGGTGTCGGGGTATGCATGTCGGCTACCGGGGCAGCCGGGGTCTGAGATTGTCTTAATTGGTGTAGTAGGAGCGCCCATTCTAGAGAAATTGGGGTTTTACGGGTACCTTTGGCCTCCTCCTCTCGTATTGCGTCCTCCTCAGCCGCAGCCCATTTAAGAACCACCACTACCCAAGCTGCAAGTGGAGGACCAGTAGGGGACTGCCAGTGCATGGCTATACAGCGTTTAGCCAGTAGGTGGGCTAGGAAGACAAAGCGCATCGGCTCCTTGTATCGCTTTCTCTGCCCCAGGATACCCAGCACGCATCCCTCCCAGGTAGTCAAATGGGTCAGCCCAGTAAGATCTCTGAGTGTCGAGTGGATAGATGACCAATAGTTCTGAATGCCCGGACAGGTCCAGAACATGTGAAAGAAGGCAGCATCCCTCGCTTGACAACGAGGGCAAAGGAAGGTAGTGTCGGGATAAAAGCGTTGAAGACGCGCTGGCGTCAAGTAGGCCCTATGTAGGATGTGGAACTGTATATTCTTAAAGCGGGCATTCCTGGATACTTTTTTAGGGAATTCTATCGCCCTGTCCCATTCGCTGTCATGAAATGGTCGTCCTGTCTCCTCCTCCCATAGAGCTCGGAGAGGCACCAGCAGTGGGGGTGTCAGGTCCCTGATTGATTTATACAACCATGTAATAAGGTGCCGACCCCATCCCATTCGTAAGATTGTGTGGAGGACTGGGTGTGTGGGAGGCTCCCCCTGTGTGAGATCAGAATATGGTCGAAAGTGGCTGAGGAGTTGATGGTGAAGCAGGAACTGGCCTGGGGGCAAATCGTAATCCTCCATGAGCTGCCGGTATGGCCGGAGCTGTCCCCCGTCAAATAACGTTTCTGCTTCGACAATGTCCCTCGCCGTCCACTCCCGAAACATGGCGGGTGTGAAAAAGCCGTCATTTCTGGGCCAGCCGACTAGTGGTAGTAATGACGTGTATGAAGGGCAGCGCGGTGCCATGCGATGGATACGTTGAACACATTTCCGGGCGATGTCTACCTGCAGGGGGTAGGTTCGCGTGGGGCGGGAGCCCGGCAGAAGCAGGCGACGTAACTCGGGCATGGGCACACATCCTGTGGCAGTGCATGTCTCAAGTGTGTATCGCTTCGCCGTCCAGTATGAGAGCCACTGGAGCTGCGACGCCAGAAAGTAGGCTTCGAATGAGGGCGCCCCGAACCACACTTGCGTCGTGGGCAGTCTTAGCTTGGCCAGCGCGATTCTGTGCCGTCCCTGCCCCCATATTAGAGAGCTGAGGAGTGTATCTAAATCTTTGAAGAAGGAGCGGGGTGGGATCACTGGGAGATTGGTGAAGTAGTACAAAAGCCGCGGGACCAGTATCATCTTTGCCAGGGCTACCCGGCCAATCGGGGCCAACAGTAGACTCCGCCAGAACCCAATGGAGGATCGTATCCCTGCTAGTGCCCTCCGATGGTTGCCGTCAAAAATGTCGATTGGGGAATGATATAATCGGATCCCGAGGTATCGGGAACCCTCCGTCGCCCAATGCAGTTTCCGGTCACCGATCCAGACCTCCCGGGAGGGAGCGGCCGGGTGGAGGGGGTAGACCATCGACTTGTCCCAGTTCACCCTCAATCCCGAAGCCTCCGCAAACTCCACCAGGGTGGTCTCAAGTGTGGCGAGATCCGCTGTCACATCCCGTATATAAATGAGAAGATCGTCCGCATACATGGATACACAGTGCGTGACGTCCGCCAGTGGGATACCCCAGGCCTGCCCATCCCTACAGAGCCGGATGGGCAAGGTTTCTACCGCAAGTGCGAACAATAGGGGCGGGAGGGGGCACCCTTGTCGCGTGCCCCTGTGTATCGCGAATTCCGGGGAGATATAGCGACTGAGGCGAACCCGGGACGTAAGATTGGTGTAGAGTAGGCGAGTATAGGCTATGAGCGTAGGGCCGAGGCCCGCCCGCCCCAGGACTGCAAAGAGGAATTGCCACGTTAGAGTGTCAAACGCCTTTTCAATGTCCAAGATCAGAAACGCCGCATGAGGAAATCGGTCACCAATCTGATCCTGAATGTGGAAGAGGTGCCGGATATTATGAGAGGTATTCCGTCCCGGAACGAAATCGCATTGGTCCGGGTGTACTAACGGGCATATGATTTAAGAATATCTGTCCGCCAAAATTTTCCCTAGAATTTTGCAGTCGGCTGTGAGCAGTGTGATGGGACGGTAGGAGGCTAGGAGTTGAGGGTCCCGGTCGGGTTTCGGAAATGTCACAATCACCGACGCTCTCATAGAGCCGGGCAGTTTGCCGAGTCTAAGCGCCGAGTCTAATACCGCTGATAGACGAGGGGTCAACAGCGGGGCAAAAGTGGCGTAATATTCAAGTTACCGCGCTTGTAATCTCAGTTGTTTTTATCTTTGCGTCCAACCCCTTCCGGTCTGCAGCGGAGATTCGGGGAAGGGGAAGAGGGTCGAGGAAGTGGTCGATGGCCCCGGGATCGAGAGACGAGGGAACAGTGTAGACTGCCGAGTAATGGTGATAGAACGCCTGGAGGATCTCGTCCTGAGACTGCACAAGAGTGCCCTGGGTATTTATGATTGCGGTAATAGGCCGGATTTCGGTATCTTGCTTAGCAAGCCATGCCAGGAGTGTGCCCGACTTGTCACGGTCCCTGTGCATTCGGGTTGCATATGCCCGAAAATGGTGGCGACGGAGGTCCACGCACGCCATCTGGTACTCTGATTTGGCGTGGGCGACCTGAGCTACCGTCGCCACTGATTGATCTGCGGCCTTAGTGGCCGCCGCCAGTTGCTGCTCCGCCTTCTCTAGGGCTTGCCCCAGGATGTGTCCCACCCCGGTTCTGTACCGAATGCATTCTCCCCGGGCCACTACCTTGAAGCCATCCCACTCGACCAGGGTTGACGACGCGGTCCCCGCATTATGCGTAAAGTAGTCTTGGATGCTACGCTGGTGGTCGTGCGTGAATGTCTGGTCTGTGAGACAGTCCCGTGATAGTCGCCACGTGGGGACAGGGGGGTGCGGGGGTCGCCACCGGAGGCCGAGAAGGTGCGCATCATGATCGGAAACGACTCTACCCAGATAGTCCGAGTGACATATTTGCGGGAGAAGCGCTGCAGTGCATAAGAATCGGTCAAGCCGGACTCGCAGATTATGAGGGATGGAGTGGAAAGAGTAAATGCGGGTCTGGGGATGATGCAGCCTCCATGCGTCTGTGAGGGACCAGTGTGCGGGCCACGCTTTAAAGTGGTCTATTTGTCTGTAGGTGGGGGAGTGTGGGGGTGGAGGGTGTGAGCGATCCAGCCCGGATCCAGGATACAGTTGTAATCCCCTCCCAGTAGCCAGGGTACCTGCGTGAATTGAGCTAGAGAGATTGTGAGTCGGTCCCAGAATTTATCCTGGTTGACATTTGGAGCGTATATACTTCCTAAGAGGATAGCCCTCCCGTCTAAAAGACCTTCTAGTAGGACGTATCTGCCTTCGTCGTCCACCACCCGTCTAAGTTCCCGGAAAGGGGTTCCCGGACGGATCCATATCAGCGCCCCCCTGGCAAACGAGGAGTAGGTCGTGGCGCAGATGAGTCCGCGCCATTTTACTCGTAGTTTGCCGACTTCGATTGAATTAAGGTGGGTTTCTTGTAAGCAGAGGATAGATGCTTTCTGTCGTTACGCATAGGCGTATATCGCGTAGCGCTTACGTGGGGTATGTAGACCACGTGTGTTGAGTGTGAGTATATTAATGTCTGCGTTAGTCGTCAGTCGTGCCATAAATGGTTGATTCTGTGTGGGGGCTGGGTGAGGTGCCCATTAGAGAACTCGTGTAGTGGACCCTCAGGGATGCGCTGCGTTGGAGGGGGGCAGGCGGACTGGAAGCCTGGAAAAACGGATGTGCTGTGTTTTGAAACTCCATGGCGAAGTGGGACATATGCGAACCGGGGTGCAAACAACGTGTGGGGATGCGGGAAACTGTCCCAATACTCTGGACTCATCGTGTGGGTAACGGTGTGTCCAAACTTCCTCCTGTAACACTGGAGGGGGGAGAACTGCTTTATAGGATAGGGGGTGGCGATGTGCGAGTGCGAGGCCGCACGCTGAGTGGGCATGTAGTAGGATCGGTGTGTATCGGGAGCAGGGTGACAGTCCCCGTGGGTGCAATATCATGGGTGCTAGGTGTGCATCACAGAGAAGGATACCAAGAGTCCGTGTGCCTGAGTTGCCTCAGGGCAAATTAGGAGAGGGCAGTCCATCCAATAGTCCATCTGCAGTTTGCGGAGTGGCGTGGGGGGGCGCCGCCTGGTCCGCCCCCGAGACGGTGCTGTCGCTGTCGTTTTCGCCTTCGGAGAAGAACAGGTGCGGTGGTCGATCTATAGAGTCTGAGGGCTGTGTGGTGCGCAGGTCGATCACTCCTTGTAGAGCATCCCGTCTTTCTCGCATAATCTGTTCGAGATCCGGCGAGTCGTGGGCGCCGTGCGTTGGTCTGGACTCGATGTTACGGAGCTTCTTGGGCCGCTTCCGGGCGTGGAAAGTTTTGAGAGGGGAGCCCCTCTGGGGACGAGGATCGGGTGCCCGCGGGCAATGTTGATCTGTCCAATCTTGTGCGGCCTCCACGGATGCGAAGAAGAGGGAGGACCCCTTATAGATAATCTTGAGGCGGGCCGGGAAGAGCAATGCGTATTGGATCTTATTGTCCCGCAGTCTCCGCTTTACGTCCAGAAAGGAAGATCTCTGCTGTTGCACCGCTTGAACATAGTCCGGGAAGATCATGATGTGGTTGTTTTCCACTCGCAACGGTGCAGCCAGTCTCGCCGCCCGAAGCGCCGCATCTCTGTCCCGGAAGTGTAGGAACTTGGCGAGAAATGATCGAGGCGTCGTGCCGGGCGGGGGCTTTCGGGCCGGCACTCGGTGAGCCCGCTCTATGGAAAAGAATGGTGTGCGGTCTGATGGCGGGGTAAACGACTTCAGCCACGTGTCCATGTATGCTATGGGGTCGGCACCTTCGACTCCCTCCGGCAGCCCCAGCACTCGGATGTTGCAGCGTCTCGAGCGGCCCTCCAAATCTGTGCGCGCTCCTCGACCGCGGCTAGACGAGTAAGGACCCCCTGGAGCGTCTGCTGTTGCTCTTTTAGCATGGGCTGTATTTCCACAAGTGTCCGTTCCTCCGCACGTACCCGGTCCGCCAGTTTACGGTGGTCATCGCGAAGGAGATTAACATCCGTCGCCAGGGTACCAAGGCGTTCTTCCATAGACAGGCGGGACAGTTCAATGGCAGCGAGGACCTTATCCAAATTGTCCGGGATCGATAGGTCCGTGGGGGCCACCGTGTTGGGGGACCACGTCGAGGTCCGAGGCATGTTCTCCGGGGCCGTCTCCGGGATCACTTGATGCTGCGCGGGTTTTGACTTCCCCATCGTGAGTCCACGTGGCCTGGAAGGGTCGGCAGTGTCTGCCAGGTCACAGGAGCCCTCAGTGGCACCGGGAATCCACGGAAGGGCGAAAGGCGCAGCCGCGTTGTCTCACGAGTGGAGCCGCACAGGGAAGCCGCCGCCCAAGCCGGTCCACCGAAGCCCCCTCCGCGAACCAGGTACAGGAATCGTCCACACCAGCCACCACATGCAGGGCGCTCCCAGCACCAGGCCACCCCCCGCGGGACCTCCACCGGCGGCCGACGCCACGGGATATCCTTTGCGGCTGCCCCAAGGTCAGGGGGGGGGAAGCTCAAGCACCGTCCTCGCGGCCCCCATGTAGGCCTAAGTCTCTCTCAGGGTCCACTGTCGAGGCGAGGCCAGCAAAGTCCCTGGGCGACTCGTAGCGGGAAGGCGGCCGACAGGTCGGTCAAGGGCACAGCAACTCCCACAGATAGCGCTCGAGAGGCCGGCACTTCGGTGGTCACAAGGAGCAAGGCCTCACCGGCTGCGTTGGGAGGGATCCGATGTCCCTTGGGCGGCCATGTTAGGGTCAGGCAAACTCCGGTCGGGCCGGTTGAGAGGCCTCCAGGTCCCGCCGTCTTCACCAAAGCCCGACTTCCCCTCAGCCCCCTCTAGCGCCAGCCACACGGGGTACCTTGGGTGTACAAGGGCAGCCTCGGGGCCCGACTCCGGTTCACGGCGGGCTCAGTGGATCCAAAATGGCAGGTGCGCTCGGGCCAGCAAAGCCCCTCCGCCCTCCGATGCCCCACGTCTCTCTCCGGGGGTCCGGTCCTCGCTCACACCCTCCAGGTGCCAGTGTGATCAAGGTGAGACGCGCCGCCAGCCTCACCTTCTCCCCTTACAGCATCTCTCGCTCCGGGTAGAAAAGCTCCACCGCCATCTTAGGGCTCGAGTTGCGGCGCTGGCGGCAGTAGTCGGACAGAGTCCCGTCCTGAGGGCTAGGGATGCGCCCAGGCGTCCGCTGGCTTCCCGCTGTGTTGCAGCCACCTTCCGATGCCCTTTGCACCGATTAGCACCCTGTTGGACACTCCATATAACTTCCGAGAGGCGCCCAGACGCGGAGCCTCAGCAAAGCCGGACCGCCATCGTGGCTTGCTTAGCCACGCCCCCTGCTGAAGTGAGTCTTAGCCCCCAAGTGCTGTTTCTGAAGTCCTGGTACTCTAGTCTGTGTCAAAGTGTACTCCTCCTAACATCCTGTCAAACATGGGACTTAGAAACATTTTGGCAACAAAGACTTTCAGAGGACCAGGACCACCGTGCAAAGCCGGACTAATCTAAAGACGGTGTGTTGGCTGAAGATTCAAGTTTCCCACACTCAGAACTTTTCCACAGCACAAATCAAACTCAGTGGGACGTTGCAGAGAAGGTATCCGGCCTTGTGAAGCCCTCTTTGGCTACAACTTGCAACCTTGCCCCTCCTTGCGATTCCTTGGTGATTCCTTGGAGGAATCTGAGCCATATAAAAGTTACCAAGTACAAAAATAGTAATCTTCTGCAGGAGAAGGCATCAAACGAATCTGCACGGTGAGGGACCTTTATTGGGTGCAAAATTTGAATTTCCTCCGTTCGGAGCATTCAACCAAAATATTGAACTGCTTCACTGTGACCTCGTCCTACGGATATCTGGCCTTTTGGAGCCCACAGCCTGCTGCCTAGCTGTACTGAAGATTTTGAACTTCCATTTTAGATACTAAGTTCAAAAGTAATAACTCTGACCAAGTCGGACCTGGTTTCTGTCTGACCTGTGCTCCGTTGTGGCCAGCTTCAAATCCAGCTTAAGTCCTGGTCTATCAATGCCAGTTGACAGCAGTTGGTACGTAACCCTTTTTGGTGCTATTTTTGAGAAAAAAACTTTCAAAGTTCATATTTCTGGTTCTCCATATTATATTTGTGTCATTTTAGTGTCATGTTATGTATTACAATGTATTCCATTTTCCTAAATTAGTTTGGGATTTTTCTTGTGTTGTATTTTTATTTTAATATGGTTCTAAGTTAAGCCTGTCTGCTTGGTGTAATAGCTTGCAGGGGATTGAGCCCAGGTTTATTTAGTGACTTTAGTGTCTCACCCCGGCAAGGACTGCGATTAGTTCATTAGGTGGGTACTCCCCCCCCCCTCAACTAATACTACAATTTGTTACTTTGGTTTTCAGTGGTGTGATTGAGAACTTGTGTTTTGCAGTACTACTCTGTGAATTAAGTTCAAATGAAAAATCCCCTTTAAATTTGATACCCAAATAATGACTTTTGGATGTTTGAAATTGGGTTTTTATAAAAGCAAGGGGAGGAAGAAGAGACAAAGCAGAAAAATGAAGACGACATCGTGGAGACTCTCATGCCTGGTGCACCAGCAGCCAGGAGTAGTGTGTGAGTCCACAGCTGGTCTCAATCAGAGATGGGGACAGTCGGGCAGAGAGGGAGTTGAAGTTGTGGCTAGTTGTACTAGCCTTTGAGGAGAAGGCAGCAGAGTTGGCACTGGTGGAGAAGTAATTACCCTGGCTTAGGAGGAAAAGAAGTCCCTGCTGGCTCATACGAGAAGCCAGTGAGAGCTAGAGATGCAAGCCAAGAGGGCTTCTGAGTCCAGTGATGATGATGATGGCAGTGACAGTGAACTGCCTAAGGTGATAAAACAGTCCAAAGACCTGGCACCTAGCTATGTGTTGGGGGATGACATAGGTAAGTAATTTGCAGCTATAAGATGGCCACCCATATACACAGAGACGCAGAGGAGGACTGGGGGGCAGGCTCTTGAAGCACATACCCATTGAGATTGTAAGATGCCTTGTTGGAACTTGAAGTAGTTGACCAGATGAAGCACGCCCCCATGAAGGCAAGTTTGGTCTGACCCCTGAGAAGTATCGCCTGAGGATCAGGGATAGCCAGAAGCAGTCCCACAAGTCATGGGTGGATTTTGTGGGTTATTCCAATAAGGCACAGGATTGTTGAGTGTAGGGTAGCAAAGTAAATGATTATGATGGGCTATACATTTTGATGATGAAAAAGCACATTTTAAGTAATTGTTTTATAGAGTTGTGCCAGCACCTGATTGATACCAAGCTCAAACAGCATGGGCACCCGAAAAGATTAGGACAATATATAGCACCCTTATTAGCACGGTAATTATAGGCAGCTTATCAGGCGATCAATGCTGTGGGAATTATTCTATATACAGAGATAAACAGGCTATTTTTTATGGAACAGTTCTATTTATTGAAGCCCGCAATGTTAATGACAGCTTTAGCCTACAACCACAGGCTGGCAGCGTGATCAGCTTATGGAAGATAGTGCACAGCTAAATGCCTACAACCCAGAGGCGGGCAATGATGAACGGACCATTTCAAACATTAGAGAAGGAAAAAGAAAGAAAGAGTAATCAGTACAACATTCCCCACCCCCCACCTCTCGCTCCCCACTCCTCTGCACCAGATTCACCTAATTATACCACATATGTCCAGGGTCTGTTCTACGAGGCAAGGTGCGGGTAGACAGTACCAATAAAGGGGGTCTTGGTAGCGTCTGTATCTTCCTGGGAGATGTAATATCTGCAGGTATTTCTGGCAGGTCACTTCCCTAAATTCTGCTGAAAGGATTCGGATAAAGGGGGCCCACAGGTCTGGATAAGCAGCCGCTCTGTCCTCTACAGTGAGTGACATATGCTCTATTGCCAGGGTGAACCATAACTTGTGCAACCGTGAGACATGTTCCAGGATTTTCTCTGTCTCCCAAAGTGAGAAGCTTACTTGGCGAGCTGCGCTTAGTGCTAGAGCCATTTGCCTGGCCTAGTTTGATCATGTATTGGAAAGGTCTGGGGGTTGGATAGTCCTAGGATAGTATAGGCCAGGAATCGGGGTATAGCAGTATCGAATGCCACATCAAAATCATTTAGGACCGGCTCCCAGGATCTGGCTAATTGGGGACAATGCCACAGGAGGTGAAGAAGAGAGCCTTCCTGCCCACCGCCCCGCCAGCATCTCTCCGAAAGCCCCTCAGTCCATCTATGTATATGTGCAGGTGTGAGATACCAGTAGGAGGCTACCTTATGAGCCGACTCCATACTGGCCATGTTGTGTGCAGTGTGATGCACCCTGTTGAAAATATAATTTCATTCTTTAGGGGAAAGGATGCGCCCCAATTCCTCTCCATAGCGTATTTGAGCCTTAGGTTTAGAAGCGGAGCCACCCTCAGAGAGCAGTGTGTGAAGCTCAGTAATGTGGTACTTGTCACTATCTTTATGGAGCAGTCAGTTCTCGAAGTGGGAGGGGGCGGGAGGAACCAGTTTTGTAACTCGGGGTAGTCACCCAGTGTCTCAGCTGTAAGTAATAGAATGAGTCCGCCGGATGAAGAGAGTAGCCCTGCTTGAGTTGGTCGAAGGGGATAACCCCAGTAGGTAAAAAACAAGCACACTCGCTTACAGCACTTTTCGCGGCATTGAATAAAAACTTCTGAATTGTACCCTGGAGGGAAGTTGGGGTTGTTAATGGTTGGTGTCATTGGGTAGGGAAACATCATAAACCATGTTTAAGGGCTACAGAGTCCCACACCTTCATTGTCGTGGCTGGCACCGGATAGGAGTACAGCCCCCAAGCCCGGTACTTGCGAGGCAGCCAGGCTTCCTGCCAGACATTAGCACCAGCGACCGTCTGGTCCATGAAGGACCAATGTTTTTCCGAGAGTGGGCAGTTCCACTCTACGATGTAGCAAAGTTGTATGGCTTGGAAGTAGCGTGCCATCAGAGGGAGCCCCAATCCTCCATCTCCTTTTGAACGAGGCGCAGCTTCTTGCCATTCCAGATGAATAGATTGATGGCTATTTGCAATGTGCGCAACAGTGGGGGTGAGGGAGTCAGTGGAATGGTTAGGAAGACAAAGAGTATTCGTGGGAACACTGTCATTTAAATGCAGCAATGCGGCCAGTCCAGACGAGGCACAAGGGGCTCCATAAGGATAGTGTGTTGTTCGTCTGGGCGAGGGCATCGTAATTGACCGCCAGTGTCTTCGCGACCGTGGTAGCTAGATGTATACCTAAATGTGTGTTGGTCTCTTTCACCCAGACGATGGGGATCGCAAATGGAAGACAGACTCTTGCAGAGGGGTGACTGACAGGTTCAAAATCTGGGATTGTTGGAGATTGACTCCGAGACCTCACCGAAGAGACATAATTTATTGAGTAGGAATGGTAATGAGGTCATCAGGTCAGATAAAGATAAGATGATATCATCAGCATAAAGGCTAATGGTGTGGCTGTCAGCGCCAAACCGGATGCCAGAGGCCTGCGAGTTGTCCTTAATGCTCCATGCCATAGGCTCCATATACAGCGCGAAGAGAAGCGAGGACAGGGGGCAGCCCTGGCGGAACCTGAGCTCTAGGGAACATGGAGGATGAAAAGCCCGAGGAGCACTATAGATGCAGCTTATCTATGTGATAACTTTCTCTAAACCCAAATTGGTGGAGGGTCTCATGCAAGTATGGCCAATGAACGCGGTCCAATACCTTCTCTGCGTCAATGGAAAAAAATACAGCCTCTTTTTGTGATTGCTGAGTGATATCAATGAGGTGCAAGAGTTGTTTAGTGTTGTTGCCACATTACCTTGTAGGGATGAAACTGGATTGGTCGATATCGACCAAACCCGGCATAAGTGGGTTCAAGCAGGAGGCTAAAATCCCAGGGAAAAGTTTGGTGTCTATGTTAAGGAGAGAAATGGGTCTGTACAACCCACAGTCCCCAGGGTCTTTAAACGGTTTGAGTATTACTGAGATAAAAGCCTCCAGCACCGAGTCTGTCAGGGCACCCGAGTCAAGAAATGAGTTAAAAAGTTGAGTTAGAAGAGGTGCTAATTCCAGACAGATGGTTTTTTAAAATTGGTGAATCCATCTGGCCCTGGCGCTTTTGAGGGTGTGAAACAGGCGATAGCCGCAATAACCTCATCTATTCATATTGGTTGGTCTTACTGGGAGGCCAGCACCGGCGGCTAAGGTGTCAAGGGAACCCCCTGCAGATAATTTGTCGGGTCACCTTTGGGCCTGTCAGAGGCGGACTACATGGAACTATGAAATTCCTTAAATGCAATTTCCGCATCTGTGTAGGCTTCCGCACCCTGAGCCATGAGAATTGCCCTCACAGAGCTGGAAATGATTTTGTTGTGGAGCCTATGAGATAACATGCACCCACAGCAATCGCTACTCAAATAAAATGTATGCTTGAGGTGCAAAAGGGCATAGTCCGTCTTATCCAGTTCAAAGCATCTCAAAAGGAGTGTTTCTCCAGTTCTCGCAAAATAGTGGGGTCGCTCAAGCATTTATGGATCAGCTCGAGATCTGAGACTGCCTGTTCTAGTTGCTGGCATTTCTCTCAACGGATATCTTCCCTTTTCTTACCTATAAGTTACCCCTAAGGTAGGCCCAAGGTACCCCTGTGGGCAGGGTGCCGTGTACATTAAAGGTAGGACATGAACCGGTGTGTGTGACATGTCCTGGTAGTGAATTACAGTTTGTTTAGTTTTTCACTATCCCATTGTCCCATTGGATAGAATGGGAGCTTACTTATAACATGTTATAAGCATATCTTCCAATTGGGACAATATAGAGAAATTGTGTTTACTATGCCTGAACTCAGAATATAAAAAATGCATCTTTTAGTAAAGATGATTTTTATTTTCTGTGTTTGAAAATACCACTTTTAGAAAGTAGGTATTTTCTTGCTTAGCCGTCCTGTATACCTCTGCTGGGTTTGTGGACTGTCTGGCTTTGGGCTGATAGGGGCTGGGATGTGTATTCTAATCAGACAGCCACTGGGGAGTCAAGGTTTGTCCTGCCTTTCCTGAATGAGTCAGGGCTGAGCTGAATAGACCTGGGCTGTATTTAGAGTAGTGGGAGGAGAATTCCTTGCATCTGAATGGGCCTGGTCTACCTTGGACAATGCTGTCTTCACCTCCTGCCAGGAAGTTGGGCCAGAGAGGATGGAACTGGTTTGGGTGCATTCCAGTCCTTTTCCCTTGCGTTGGTGCACAAATTGCTGCCTTGCATCAACATAGGCAGGATTGTTTTTGTACGGAAAGTGGCACCTCCCTTCACCAAAACAATCCAGAGGGGGGTTTTCCTCTTTTTATGTGAGCTGCAGAATGCAGCTCACATGGAAAGAGGAAAAAATTAGGAGAAATGAAAAGATTTCTCCTCACTACGCCTCCGCTGGGGAGGGGTAAGGTTTTGGCGCTGCCCCAGGTTTACGTGATTTTGTAAATCTGGGGCAGCATCAAAATCCATTGGTGTTTCGTGGGAACCCCACGCAAAGCTCATGGAACACCTCCTTGATGCAGAGTAGGGCAACGCAGTGACTTGTGCTGCTATGTCTTAGTCCATATCTATGAGGCCATGCAAAGCCATGCAGGGTGACTTTGCACTGCATCATAGGTATGGTTGAGACGCTTGCGCCACCAGAGCATCACACAAAGTGATGCTCTTGCGATGCAAGCCTCTCATAAATAAGCCCAAAATATTCTGTATGTTTTTAGGTCTTTCACCATCAAATATCTACATATAAAATAATGGGCAGCGTAAATGAAAAATAAATAAAAAAAAGTTATTGCTCAGTGGGAAATCCACTGTAGTACATTATGAAACCTGTATTAGTTAATGTACTGCAGATGTCTGTGTGTAACCAGAGAACCACAGAATTAAATCTTTATTGGTGAAGTGGAGAATAGTGATGTGTATTTTTAGCACTGTGAATATGTAAGTCCATTTTTAGGTCTCGCGAGCCAAAGGCTCGAAGAGACATTTTATATGTGGGATTTTCAAAGTGCTACCCAGTCTTTTGGCTGGCCTAAACCTTGAGTGCACGAGATCACATGCACGTGCACAGCTGCTCCTCTGCTCATTGCATTCCCCCCTCCCTTCTCACCCAGCCCTTAGATGCTCTGCTCGATTACTTTCCCTTTCGCCACTTTGACCCTAGCATTCCCCCCTCCCTTCTCACCCAGCCCTTTGATGCTCTGCTCGCATCTCCCTCCTCCCTGGGCGTGAAGGGAGACAGAGCCATCCTGCTTGATTGCTGTGTCTGCGAAATGCAGCGCTCGCTCCCCTGCTTTCACTAGGCCCGTTTGGCTTCCTTGCGTGTAGATTTTATAAAAGCTTCCTCCTCCCCCTTGTTTTTAGTTCTCGCCTAGTTCATTGCACAATGGAAATTGTACCTTATTCTAACTTGCCACACAATTCATAGTTAAGCAAACGGTTTATCCAGTAAGCAAAGTACAACATGAAAGTAGGCAAATACTGCCTATCTTCAAATTCACATAATGCTTTTATTTCTGTTCATGTTGGTGTGTTGATTGATGCACACAGTGTTCAAAACATAATTGTGGTGCCTGTGCGTGTGACTTCTGTTTGACGTGACAAACATAGCCAAGGTTTTTCAAATGTTCCTGCGAAGGTAATCAGTGTGCGTGTCTAAGCATATGAAGAAAAAAAATCACATATCTACTTGTTTGGGAGATATCGTTTCGGGAGACTTGGGGTACTTTTGTTAACCTCCTTCTGACTCGGTGCGGACTGAACCCATCTGGTAAGAAAGAAAATAACCTTCAATGTTTTCATTTATAAATCGGACATAGTGCACCAATTAAGGAGATTATGTGGTAAAATGAGAATGTATTTTGTTCATTTCAAAAAGCATAGCGTATATTTATGGTCCCTTTCCCTTTCCGATAGCACTTCAAGGACACACGCGAAAACATGCTGTTTGCTGCCATCTACTGGCCATAGATTCACTGCTGGGCTCTGTGAGACTGTGAGTGTCATTTAAACAGAATCCTGTCGGCGCAGACTCCCGAGTCCTGGCCCTAGATGCATTCTTGCTTTTCAGAACGGCATTTTGTACATAATTACCTTCGATGCTAGCTGTCATCTAATCCCTAAACCATTCCTCTTTTCTGTTCCTCCTTTACTCCTTCTCTCTCCTTCTTCCCACTCGCACCGCTTTCTTTTCCTGCTCTCCCTTTTCTCACCTTTCTTTGGTTTCCTCTCAGCCCCGCCTCTCCTCCTAGCCCCATCCCCGCCCCCCTCCATCTGCTGTTGCCCTTTAATCCCCCCTTCTTGTAGGCGCGAGCCAGGCTCAATGAGCCCCTTTGGGGATGGGGCCAAACTGCGGAGATATAGCGCGTATTGCAAACAATTGACATGGCCTTGGGCGCCTGATCACCGCCGGATCACACACACAGGTATCGATTTCGCTTGGTTTGTCCTTGTTAAGTTATTTCTCTCCATGCTGCAGACCGGGGTAATTCCTTAAAGTGATTCCGCTGCCTGTCTGATCTGGCGGGGATGAAGGGGGGCACGGCGAGGCTGCCCAACTCTGGTGGCATCACTCATCAGAGGCGCAACTAGAGCCAAATTTCGGGGGGGGCTGAGCAAAAATTTCGGGGGGGGCTGAGCAAAAATTTCGGGGGGGGCTGAACTTTAAGCAATAGGCAGAGTGGAGCTGCAGGGGCTCTTAGAAGGGCTGAAACAACAGCGAGGCCTCATTAACATGCAAATGGTCTTTTAAAGACCTGTGAAGTGCTCGGGTGCGGCTTCTTTTTTGCCCGGGAAGGTGTCTCATCCCGGGCTGCCGCACACGACGGGGGGGGCTGAAGCCCCGTGAGTCCAATGGGTGTTGCGCGCCTGTCACTCATAGCCTGGCGCCGAGCATGTCAGCCATAAGATCCCTGGATGGCCAAAACAGCACTCATCTGCAAGATTCACACAGTGCGCCAGCTACTCTCACACTTTTGGCAGCTTAGTTTGTGCAGCTTTTACTTTGCATTCCAAACCTCACACCGGCGTCAGTCCCCACCTCTATTAGTTTGTTTTTTTACATTACACAAGGCAACATATCAAACCAGAACGCCAACTTCCCTATTTCATGTACCTGCCCTGGGCGTTAGGCTGTGGACGAAAAAATACGGTAATCATTCACTTTTATATACGGAAAAGTAGATTAGCAGGTAACGCGTAAACTTTAAACGTGTTTGCTTAGAGCACACATTTACAGCAAAATACTGGTTCAAGATCGGGGATCTTTTATCTCCTTGTAAATAGCGGCTCACTAAAAGCTGTTTCGACACTCTGCACGTTTAATAGCACATGCTATTATTACTACTCTCAACTGTACTGGTTTTATCACCGTAAAGAGGATAATAATCTGAGTTAGCCCAAAGAGATTAAGTGATTTTCCCACAATCACAGTATATTCAGCTTATCCTAGGAATCAACCTGATTCTCAGTTCCACAAGTCGGCAGCTCTGGGAGTGTGGCGTATATTAATTACTTACTTATCAGAAGATGAGGGCTCACCTCTATTGTATACAGTATTAGGCTTTCAACCCAGCCATTGCTTGGCACTTTGTTGGAATCTCTGTCATTCTGCTTTACTGCAAGCTAAATAGCCACCAGAGCCCATGTGTCACTTCCATTCCTTTGTCTGGCACAGGGACAAGGCACAGATTCATTACATTTAATTGGTCTCCATTCGCTCGTGCCTTCGTTAAAGTGCTCTTCAATTGAAGTGCTATTTTTTTTTACACGTGTTGCTGCATTCCTCTCCCACCCACCACTTTGCATGTTGCTGACCGATCCACCCCCACCCCTCCGGTCTTGTTTTTAAGAGCAGTTGATGCATTAGTCCACTGAGGACTTTTATTTGTGTTGTTTGTGCTCAGGCATCCCGGTCAGAAAGCTGCTTCCGCCCTGCGCCTCCTCGCAATTCACAGGGTTACAATAACATCCCCATTAGCAGGGGATTAACCCTCCTTGAGAATTTGCTGACAGACCACAGCACACAGCAGGGGTTCGAAACCCTCAATCAGTTGATTCTGTGTTTGCACTTATGCTGTCTGGGGACCCAGTGGCTCGACCAGGCGAGGTATCGACAGCGTCCCTACAAATGGAAACAGATGCATCCGGGCGCGGGAGTGACATAGAGTCACTCCTACAGTGCCTCCGCTCTCACGTTTTGAAGTAGGTGGAGAGGGTTGCACTACTTCACATACAGCATTTTATATAATTGGGAGCCGCTAAACCACCTCCCACTAGTCCCTGCTGCATGTTGAGTGGTACGGCAAGAAAGACATGCAGTGCCAAGAAGTTGATAGACAGCGCCGCTGCTGCAGCATACCAAAACTAACACACAACAAAGTGTGCATTTCAAGGTAATTCGTTTACACTTTCATTTTACAAAGCACACACAGGAAGTTAGTCTTGGTCTGTTTTATAATAGTCAGTAAAAACAAATTCAGTTTCTATATGTACCTTTACCTCCCGAACAGCATCCTTTCAGGCTCTTTCAGTTTAGACGCCATCGGGATGAAATTGAGATGGTTTTAGTGCCTGACATCTTCTTCTTCTCTTGTGTCTAGTATGGTTATCCGAGTGCACTTCAATGTGTTTGTGTGTGCGCGCTTCACCTCCCAAAAAGCATACTCTCAGCCTCTTTCAGTTAAAACGTCTTCGGGACAAAATTGAGGTGTTTTAATGCATGTTATCTTTTAATTTGACTCTTGCGTCTAATTGGGTTATCCGAGTGCACTTCAATGTGTTTGTGTGTGCGCGCATCTGAGCAGTCTGATGAAAGCAGGTTGTCACATTTACAATGCAATAGGTCTCGCATTTGCGAGAATTTATGCTATTGGCATTGTAAATGACAATGCTTTTTATATATTTGTTTAAAAAACCAACACATTAATAAAAGGCATTGTAATCTACAATGCCAATGGCCCAAACTCTAGTAAATGCGAGACCTAATGCATTGCAAATGCTTGTTTATACTTGCATTACACTCAGGGTAAGATAGAATGCTACAAAATGAGCAAATAGTTTTACGATAACATGGCGCTTTCAAAATGTAGATTTTAGTAATACCGGAGCATATGTAATGCAATTCATTTTTACATAAATGTCCCTTCAACACCTCTTAAGGGGCACTGAGGGCTGTGTTCATACAGTTAAAATTAAAAGCAAGAACTTAACAGCCCAGTTGTTAACTCTTTGTACTTCCAGTGAAATAAATAAATCTCTGTCATCATTAAGAGCCAGAACTGCTCCCAAGCATGCTTTACACTTGCAAATTACTTGATAAGGCACATTTGCATTTAATTCAGCCAAGCAGCTGATAACGATCTAAATTAGCTGTCCCAGGATAGCTGTCTTCTTGCAGAGACAAGTGAAGCTAGGGAATGGACTCCACGCGCCTCCCCCCCCCTCCCCGGGGGTCGAGCCCCACAGATTGCAGACTTCTGCTTTACGGGGTTGTTTAAGCCCCGGACATTAAAGCTAAGTATTTGTAACTCTCGGGTCAGAGTTCAAGGACAGAGAGAGCTGTGTGGTGTGCCTGGTTCCTAGGGTCTATAAACAATACAAAGAGAAAGAGCAAATAGGAATAACTGGAGGGGAACCACCTTTACAACGCAACTTTTACAACGCTATGCTATTACAACGCATTTTTTACAACGCAAAAACTTTTACAACGCATGCTTTTACAACGCATGCTATTATATGGTAAGTACTTTTACAACGCATATACCTTTACAACGCATTATTTGAAAATGCCTTTACAACGCATGCATTTACAACGCATGCATTTACAACGCAAGATGTTATATGGTAAGTTTTTTACAACGCATATACTATTACAACGCATTTTTAAATGTTGGTATTTTAATTAAAATAAATATATATCGTATAATTATTTGTTATAAAAAAAATTGTATTTGAAAAAAAGTGAGTTGTTTATCAAAATATTAATACTTGAGTTTTTTGTCTAGTAGAAATGTTTTGTTGGGTAGTTAAATTAATACTTGAGTATTTTAATATTAATACTTGAGTATTTTGTCTAGTAGGAATGTTTTGTTGGATAGTTAAATTAATACTTGAGTATTTTAATATTAATTCTTGATACTTAATACTTGAGTATTTTGTTTACTAGGAATGTTTTGTTGGATAGTTAAATTAATACTTGAGTATTTATGAAAATGGAATGATTGTTTTTAAATTTAATTTTATACATATTACAGTGAATAGTGAGTATTTTTAAAGTTAAATAAATAATTGAGAATTATTCTAAATTGAAAGAGTATTTAATATATTTTTTCGAAAAAATAAGAGTGAGTAAATAAATTTTAATAGTTGAGTATTTTTTAAATATTAAAGTGTATTTCTTAAATTAATTTAGTTCATTGGTTTTTTCAAATTAAGAAACAGCATATTTTAAATTTAATTTATTTAAAGTTTGTGAGTACTTTTTAAAAATATTAATACTACAGTATCTTTCAAAAATTTAAGAAATAAGATATGTAAATACTAAAGTATTTAAAATTTCAAAAAATAAAGAACTTTGTTTTTAAAAAAAGGAAGAGTACTTTTTGATTATTTATTATAAAAATTAGATAAATTTATTAAAAATAATTAAAAATATAATAATATTTGAAATATTAAAAGAGTAATAAAAAATGCATTTTAAAAACAGTAATAGTTTAAAACAAAAAAAAAAAATAATTACTTACTTTTTTTTAAAAATTCCCACGCTTTTCCATTGAAGTCTATGAGCGTCTTTGTCCTTTATTTATTTTGGCAGCATCAGAATATACAACCCGCGGAACAAGAAAAGAAGGATCAGAAAGTGAAGAAAGAGAAAGTTTTGAAAGGAAAAGACAATGGAGTCGAGGTAAGGAACATATTTAGTGAATTAACAATTAATTAGTTATAAATTTGAAGTTTAAATAACTATTTAAAAAATAATGACAGGAAACAATTTTTGTTTTCACATTTTTTATTTATTGAAAAATCATGAAAAAATAAACCATATTTTTAATGAATTTTGCAATGTAAGAAACATTTTTGAAACAAAATATAAATATTTTATTAACATTTATAAACATTTATTTACAGGTTAGTTAAATAAAGTAGTCCGCTTTAAATTTAGATGCACGCGATGACGTAATGACGTGAGCGTCGACGTAATACGCCATTTTGCAGAGCATCGGAGGAGGAAGCAGCAGGAAGCTGATCTGCGGCCAGGTAGGAAATATTTTCATTAGTAATTGTAGAATAAACCTTTAAAAGGGATACATATATAGTGAGGAAAGAATAAGGGGAGGTTGCGGGAAAACTAATTGATTACTTAATTGTTTTTAAACATGTCCACATTAATGTCATTAATGTATGCCTATGTCGGGTCGCTAAAAGTTATTTATTTTGTTTAAAAAAGTATGTAACTGTTAAAAAATTAAAAGTTACTGTTCAGAAAGTTGATTTGTTTATTTAGGAAGTAACAAAAGTAATGTCGATCTTCATTTCTAACTGCAAAAAAGTTGCGTACTTTCAAATTTTGAAAAATAACGATTGTTTTAAAAATGATGATTAAGCTGCAAAGTGCATTTCGGAATATGGTTTGAATTGTAGATTTTACATATTTTTCATTTTTGGAGATTAGTTTTGAAGGTAATTAAATTGGATTTTTTCAGTAATTTAATTAATGGAGTTCCGATGTCGAACAAAAGTTCAAATACTATGGGACAGTAAATTTGTAGACATTGGTAGTTTTTGCTTGAAATGAAGATTTGTTTTAAAAAAAAATAACCCGACTTGTTTGTTTGAAAAAAAATTTAGAAAATACCTTGGTATGCCAATTGTAATTTGAAAATTATTAAAATTTAAAGCAAAGCAGGAAAGTAAGTAATTACATTATTTTAAAAAGAAAGAATGTTAGAAAGATTTTCCAGGTAGTCTATAGCCACACACAACGAAAATTGTTGTAGAATTGCCAATAGTCTCTCAGACATTTCCCTTGTTTTGACTGTTACTCGTGGGTTTAGACTACCTGCGAGTGTTTGGGCTATTCTCATTTCTTGGAAACTTTGCTCCTTCTTCAAAGTTTCCAAAAATGAGTAGAAGTTAGGATGTGGTTTACCAATTGTATGGTTGAAGGAGTTATGCCATCCCTCAATGGCATTGTTTGTTTTTGCTTCTCCCTCTAAACAACTCGTGTAGCAGTTCCACCACTCCACATGGAATCGTGGCTTCCTCCTGCGACCCGATCTGCTTAGGTGTCCAATCCATGTGTCCTCAAAATAATTTAGAATGGGTGCCAATTTTTCTTCGTTACTCGTATAATAAACAGATTCTATAATTGCAGTGTAGTACTCGTCCACACTATCGGGAGGAACAAAACAAAGTGCAGTTAATTTTTTTAGTTCAAATTGTAGTTTGCTATCCCGAGAATATTCTGCAACTAGGGATGTTTTCTGTAATTTACGCCAAAATGCCTGCGAAAAATGGAAAAAACATCCCTGAATTTGGGTATCCGTGTACGTTTTAGTGATCACATTGATCATACTCAATTCAAAATCAATAATTATTTTTCGAGGACTTGAAGATGTTTTACTTTTAATCACTGATAAAAGTTCAGTGTATGTTGCAGAAGTCTTATCAGGTAGCAAACTGTAAACTAAGGGAATTACACTATTGTTAATTTTTGCATGTATAGTGTAAATTTGAGTGAAAGGATGGGGTGTACTTTTAAACGTCCCATCCATCATCCAAATTTCACTAGTTTCTAACTTAGCAAGGTTACGTGGGGTACTAAAAATTAAAATACGTTTCTGAGGGTTTTCGTTGTCATGCAGAAGGAAAGGTTCATCAGAAAAAGAAATAGAAAGATCATGAGGAATTCTAATGTCAGAGAAAGTATGTGGTGTAGATAATTGAATGTTACTTGCCTGCTTTTGTCTCTGAATAATTCTTCTCAAATTAGGTATTATAGGCATGTTACTAGCAACATGACTGGGGACATGCTGTGCAACCTCTCTTAAAATTGATCCTGTGGAATCATTGGAGGTGCTTGCAATAGCTTTCATCTCGTTTATTGTTTCTCTAATTTCTACATCCATTGCAGAGGCAGAGTGGTTATGTTCTGTGGTTTTCACAACCAAATTTTCAACAGTAACCGCTCTGCCACTGCAATGGGTAGTGTAGTATTGCACACACCTCCAATGATTTCTAGTTAAACTTATTCTTTCCTTACTATATATGTATCCACCATGGTTTAACACATTTTTGCCCTTCCTGGATTTAATAAAGTTGGCAGCTCCCAGGCTAGACATTATCTGAAAAGAGGAGAAAAGACACAAAAATTAGCCTGAATAAATTTATGATTTACCTAAAACATAACATTTACACCATCCTAAACATTCCCTACTGCTGCACCTTCCTGGAGTTAGAATAGTAAATTGCACCCCTACACCCTCCAACACTTTCCCTACTGATGCACCTTCCTGGAGTTAGAATAGTAAATTGCACCCCTACACCATCCAACACTTTCCCTACTGCTGCACCTTCCTGGAGTTAGAATAGTAAATTGCACCCCAACACCATCCTAAACATTCCCTACTGCTGCACCTTCCTGGAGTTAGAATAGTAAATTGCACCCCTACACACTCCAACACTTTTCCTACTGATGCACCTTCCTGGAGTTAGAATAGTAAATTGCACCCCTACACCATCCAACACTTTCCCTACTGCTGCACCTTCCTGGAGTTAGAATAGTAAATTGCACCCCAACACCATCCAACACTTTCCCTACTGCTGCACCTTCCTGGAGTTAGAATAGTAAATTGCACCCCTACACCCTCCAACACTTTCCCTACTGATGCCCCTTCCTGGAGTTAGAATAGTAAATTGCACCCCTACACCATCCAACACTTTCCCTACTGCTGCACCTTCCTGGAGTTAGAATAGTAAATTGCACCCCAACACCATCCTAAACATTCCCTACTGCTGCACCTTCCTGGAGTTAGAATAGTAAATTGCACCCCTACACACTCCAACACTTTCCCTACTGATGCACCTTCCTGGAGTTAGAATAGTAAATTGCACCCCTACACCATCCAACACTTTCCCTACTGCTGCACCTTCCTGGAGTTAGAATAGTAAATTGCACCCCAACACCATCCAACACTTTCCCTACTGCTGCACCTTCCTGGAGTTAGAATAGTAAATTGCACCCCTACACCATCCAACACATTCCCTACTGATGCACCTTCCTGGAGTTAGAATAGTAAATTGCACCCCTACACCCTCCAACACTTTCCCTACTGATGCACCTTCCTGGAGTTAGAATAGTAAATTGCACCCCTACACCCTCCAACACTTTCCCTACTGATGCACCTTCCTGGAGTTAGAATAGTAAATTGCACCCCAACACCATCCAACACTTTCCCTACTGCTGCACCTTCCTGGAGTTAGAATAGTAAATTGCACGCCTACACCATCCAACACATTCTCTACTGATGCACCTTCCTGGAGTTAGAATAGTAAATTGCACCCCAACACCATCCAACACATGCCCTACTGCTGCACCTTCCTGGAGTTAGAATAGTAAATTGCACCCCTACACCCTCCAACACTTTCCCTACTGCTGCACCTTCCTGGAGTTAGAATAGTAAATTGCACCCCTACACCCTCCAACACTTTCCCTACTGCTGCACCTTCCTGGAGTAAGAATAGTAAATTGGACCCCTACACCTTCCAACACTTTCCCTACTGCTGCACCTTCCTGGAGTTAGAATAGTAAATTGCACCCCTACACCATCCAACACTTTCCCTACTGATGCACCTTCCTGGAGTTAGAATAGTAAATTGCACCCCAACACCATCCAACACTTTCCCTACTGCTGCACCTTCCTGGTGTTAGAATAGTAAATTGCACCCCTACACCATCCAACACATTCTCTACTGATGCACCTTCCTGGAGTTAGAATAGTAAATTGCACCCCTACACCATCCAACACATTCTCTACTGATGCACCTTCCTGGAGTTAGAATAGTAAATTGCACCCCAACACCATCCAACACATTCCCTACTGATGCACCTTCCTGGAGTTAGAATAGTAAATTGTTACCCCTACACCATCCAAAACTTTCCCTACTGATGCACCTTCCTGGAGTTAGAATAGTAATTGTTACCCCTACAGCATGGTACATTTTTACAACTGGTGCACCTTAGAATGTTGGATAAAATTACCTTTTTATTTCGAATTTGCTTTTGTTGCTGACTTTTCTTAATTGGGAATGGCGTGTAGGCAGCAGTAGACACTTATGAGGTGATTGGATTTGGAATGGAAAAATAAATGTCTGGAAAAGTGAAAAAAGAAAAGAATGTGAAAACTGAACGATGTTGAGAAATGCGATTTTACAATAATTTTTGTAAACTTGTATATTTGTTATAAGTTGCAGTAGAGAACACTTTCCCTAATGCTACACCATCCTTTAGTCATGAAATAAAATTCAGAATTCAGCAAATGTAACCATAATTAAATTGGGTTTTTTTTCAACATTAGCAATGAGATAGCTAGTCTAATATATTGAAGGTTAAGAAACCATCATGAAAATCAATACCTTGTTTTGTAGAACTTGCTTTTCTGGATGAGGCTTCGGAGGATGATTTGGTCTGTTGGTTCTAGATTTAACGTGTGTGGTGGAAAGAATCTTTCTGTAAGGAATCAAATTGTTGTCTTTTGAAAAAAAAGAGGATAAAAAAAAAATTAACGTTGGTTTGAAATTTAAAATCTGAGTATATTTAAATTATTAATGACATACAATATAACTAATACTACTTGACACTGTACTAACCAATGCACCTTCCTGTAGTTGAAATAGAGATATGTACCCCTACACTATAAAAAAATCTCCCTAATGTTGCACCTTCCTGGAGAAGAAATAGTATATTGTTACTCTAAACTATCCATTATTTTACTAATTTGGTACGTTAGAGGAGTAATAATTGCAAAAGGAAGGTTTAAAAATGTTTAGTAAAAATAATATTCAAAAGGTAACATACCTTTTTCTGTTATTGCTTGTTTTCGTGCCTTTAAGCTAATGCTTGCAGCAGGATAAAGTTTTTTTTTGGTACAGATGAACTCTGTGGAAAAAAAAACTTGAATAAATTAATTTTCCTTAGCCAACGTTGGTTGTTAAAAAAATAAATTATAACAACAATTTGATATATGACAAAGGAGTATGAGTAACAATTGGTGAAAGAAAACATATTACACATTTAATGCATTTTTCGCAAATAAAAAAAGGTTAATCCGATACTATCACTAAATTACTATAATGCAGAATATTCGAGGACTTTGAATAGAAATAGTTGCCCTACTAATATGAATCGCATTTTCAGATGTAGTACCCAACTGAAGTCTTATTAGTAATTGTTACTCCTGCATCATGCTATTTTTTCGTTTATGATGTAGTGAGATTGAGGTTTAAAAACAAAACACCATTGCCATACATCACTTTAGGTAATTTTTAAAAATATGTTTTACAATTAAAACCATTACAAATAAATTACATTTACCTTCACAATTTTATATGTCAGTCGTTTACGTGGTGGTAATGCTCAATTTGGTACACCTGTTGTTGAATCTCAATATATTCCGAGTTTCTGTTTTTGGAAAATAAAATACTTGTTTTAAGTTGGTGTGTATTTTTAGTGATAATAAATTAGAAACAGTACATTTTAAAAGTTATTATTAAGAATTTTATTTAAATTTTTTTTTGGGTTAAGAAAATATATTTTCCTCAAAACCAACGTTTAAAATTATTATAATGACTTACTAGTAGTTGCTCTATTGTAATGCTTTTACGAATGAATTCCGTGCTCTCTCTGAGGAGGTCGCAGTGGAGGTGACAGAGGGTCAGCTTTTCACGTCTGGTCTCTCTGCTAGTTGATAATCAACTGAGTGCAAAATGGTGTCTTCCTTGTATTTATAAGTTTTACTCTGTGTCACTATTAATTTTTTTAAAAACTGCGTTCGTTGTGTTTTTTTAAATGCTTTGTTTTACTGTGGAAAATGATAATTTAAAAATGCTTTATTAAAAATATTGTTTTCATTCATTTGCTCCGTTTTGGCATCCATTTTGGAACATGTCTTTTGGTATTGTTTACATAGAAACTGTGGTAGGACAAGTTTTACAAGTGAGATGGTTAAAATGGCGCCTATGTGTATGTGTGTTTTACTCTGTTTACTTACTTTCCGATTTATTTATGATAAAAATTGTGTTAGTACTGTTGTTTTAACTATCGTATTTTTTGTTAATCTTTGAAATGTGTGAAAACGGAATGTAATTGGGGATTTTGAGTATTAATTCTAATACTCGAGTATTAATTTTAATACTCGAGTATTAATTTGGTTAAGCATTTCAGTAGATTTACGCTCAGTTGTTCTCCACATTTTAATACACTTCCCCACCCTAAAACCCCTAATTTCCCTGCATCCCGTGCCAGATTTTATTGTACTTTTAATTAAAAAAAAAAAAAAAATCGCGTTGTAATGGTATGCGTTGTAATAGATTTCGTTGTAACAGCACTTTTCAGTATTTTAATAGGTTTTGCGTTGTAAGAGTATTCGTTGTAAAGTAATGCGTTGTAGTAGTAGTTGCGGTGTAAAAAATGCGTTGTAAAGGTATGCGTTGTAATAGCATGCGTTGTAACGTCATACATCCATAACTGGAACGCCTCTATAGAGGTGCACTGGGCCCCTTCGGTGTGGAAGAGTATAAAGAAGAAAAAAAACGCAGGTAGAAACATTTTAAGAGCAACTAGTGATAAAATGTAGCAAAGAAATGACAAAAGTCTGTCAAAGTGAAGCAACATTTGTGGTGCATCAACCAGCGGTGGACAGGCCAAATGGTACAGTAGCCACTTTAGGGGATCCTCTGAGGGATGCGAAGAGATTTTCCCCAAAAAGATTTGGTGAGCCAGGCCTTTCCGGTCTCCGGAGTCCGTCTGGTTGTCCACTGTAACAAGAGTCAATCTATTGTTCGATGCTCCCCCACCTTGTTTCACAAACATGTCCTTGAAGGACTTATCCTTTTTTGATCTATTCACAGATATACTGCAGGTCTTCTGGGAAGAGCAGCTGAGAGAGCACGACCAGTTGGCGGTCGAGGACTAGGTTGGACACTTCTGAGTCAAAGACAGCGGAAAAAACATCTGAAAAAGCTAAAGCGGAGCCAGTTAGGAGCAAGAAAGCTTGCGTTATACCTTTGGGTCCATTGGGGCAATCCGCGAAGCAGCAGAGACGTGGGCAGTTGCCACCATTACCGGCGAGTGAGAGTCTGGCGAGAATCCGGTCTGAAGGCAGGGAGCTCGTGCTGGCCCTCCAGTTGACCCAACCCCCAGCACCCTCCAAGCAGCACCCGGGGCATGACGTCCGCCAGAGAGCCAGCCAGCCGAGCACGCAAAGCTCAAACAGAGGACACACTACTGGGCCGCCGCGACTGCCAGAGAAGCGAGGAGAGAGCCTACCGCCTCTGTGGGGCCCTAATCATCAGGATCTCATGTAGTCTCCACCGCTAGACCGGAGGGTTCCAACTGTAGGAGTCCAGGGCTGGAAAAAGATTGCACACTCTGTTGCACTTTGCTGTCTGATACCATCTAGGGACACTTCTACTTCAATAGTCTTCTGCATTCAGGCAAAAAGCTTTTGGCTTATGGCGAGGGGCCTCGAGGGCCTGCAAGGCCAGTTCTGACTAGCCCCAGGGAACCAGCACACCACAAGGCTAGAGGGAAGGGGGATCCTGAAGCCGCTGCCCACCTCCATGTCGGGGGCTCAAGCACACGCCGGGGCACTCACACCCCCCTCGGTCAGCCCCTCCTGGTTCTTGGGGCCTGGAGTCTCTACCACGGGGCAAGCGGCAGGAATGGGTGCAATGGGGGAGCTCGCATCCATCGCTCCCCCTGCCAAACAAATCCGTTCACCACCTGCGTCGCTTTTGAAACTCCAGTTCAGACCCTCAAGGCCCGGCGCTCCCTCTCACAACCTTCAGGCCGGGCTCCGTCTCATGCAAGCGGGCCAATGAAAGGGAAAGGGGGAGAGCCCATACGCCCAGCACTCCCCGCTGTCTCGGTCCGCCGGAGCCTGTCTCTGCAGGCTTAGTCTCCACGTAGCTGTCTCATGCCGGTGGGGCACCCCTCAGCATCGCAGCAATCCCATGGCCGCCCACCATTCAGCTCAGGCAGCCAGGCGGCTATGAAGTTCGTCGCTTTCCGCCCGGGGAATCGGGGCGACGGCCCAGAACAGCTCTCTCCGGGCCCCAGGTGTGGCATTTCACTATAGCCACGAAGGGACTTGCTAGGAGAGGCAGGGAAGGTGCTGGTCCTGGCTGTAGGTGCTGCAGGATGGAGAGACCTAGATATATGTGTCTCACCCATCTGCCACCTTGGAAGCGCCCCCACAGGCCATTCTTTAAAAGATATATTCGAAAGCTTAAAAGTAACAAGCTTTTGAGGAGTCACCGTGGGCCTTCTATACAAAGATAAAACTGGCTATTTAATAAAGGATATGTGTGGAAGCTGAAAATTACAGCATTTTCAAGCAGATAACCTGAATCTTCTGCTACCGATTTCTGGGAAACAGGCAGTTAGAGCCCTATCTACCACTAAGGCTGAAAATCTACTTAAAACAATTCTTGAAAGCCTTATACCAAAGTATGCAGAAATGAGTGAAACATGATGTGGGTTTACAAGAAGTAATTAGCATAGCTGTTTTTACCATCGGGCGTAAGGGACCCTCCTTTCCAACCATGCACAATTTGGCAGGAACCATGGAGTGAGTGCCACAGGTTGCATGATTTTCCACAGTAACCCCTTTCTTCAGTGGGAGTCTGTGTTCTCGTTCGGAACACAGGCTCCCATTAAAGTCAATAGAAGTCCGACCGAATTGTATCCGAAGCATCCAGATACATCCAAATCGCTCGGTCAGACTACCCCGATCTGAATCAGCCGGAAAACATTCCGGGACACATTCGGTACGAATACTTTCGGAACGTGATCAGAATCAGGCCCTAAGTCAGTCACCCATAGAGCTACTCAGACACCTCACAATCACACAGCCACTTACTCACCCATACAGTTACACTCACTTACTCATGCAGACACTAACACGTACTCCCTTACCGATACAGTCACTGACAGAAGCACACACTCTCCAATAAGGACACTCTCACATTGACTCACTCACCCATACAGTCCCTCACATACCCCATAACTCACCTATACTGCCATTCACATACCCAGTGACTCACCCATATACCACTGAAACATGCGCTCACTCACTGACCCCACCATACACACACACTCACTCATCCATACAGCCCCTCACACATGCACTCACTAACCCATAGAGCCACTGACTCACCCAGTCACTCATCCATACAGGCAGCCACACACACCCTCACCCACCCACAGAGACACTAAGAAAGCCATAGTGGTCCTCAGACAATCGCTCACCCATACAGGATCTTAGACACTAACTGAAAAACAGATACAGACATTCACACAACCAGTCACTCACCCAAACATTAATTGAGACATCTAATAACTCACTTATACAGTTAGTCACACACCCAGTGAATCATCCAAACAGGCATTGATACACCCACTGTTCACCAATACACCTTGGTATATATATTTAAAACTCATAAACTTATAAAAACACTCACAGTCACTCGATGATGTAATCAGTGATGTAATCAGTTTTGAATTGCCCAGTGGATCACCCGGTTTTCATCAGGACAGGAAAGATTGCAGATAAATGTTTTAAATCAGTATGGGTAGGTGTTTCAACCGATTTCACACACACACATACACATACACCTAGACACACAATCACAAACACACGTAACCCACCCCACCGGAATTTCCAGTGGATGTTTTGCTGGAAGCACCGGAATTACTCTGCAGAATTATATAATTAGCAGGAGTGCACTATGCCCCATGGCAGATTACAGGTGGGCTGGACCAGGGCCATTATACTTACTCCATGGGATCCCCCCAGCCTTTGTACCTACATTCCAGTACCTATAACAAGTAAAGTTAAGGTTTTTGGAACAGTTAAGGATTTGATTTCATTCTTTATTGTTAATAAGAATAAGTGATCCTCTTAGGATTGGTAGGCATCCTCTTTATACTTGATGAATCATATTCTACAACATCATAAACAATAGGCTGTTGCTTATATCGATGACATGTTATGTAAAATAAAACTTGGGAAGAACAATTTAAATATTTGACAGTAGTTTTGGAATCTTTAGAATCAGCAGGTTGGTTGCCGCTCAAGTCCGCTATTTACGATATCTGGTAGGTAATGGTTTAATTAAGTCCCAAAAAGATAAAATTGAGGCAATACAGTCTTTTTCCATTCCACAAGATAAAATAAAAGCTCTTTGTGCCTTTTTTGGGACTAATTGGCTATTATCAAAGGTTCATTTCACTGGTTTCTCATAAAGCTGGGCTTCTTTTGCGTTTTTTAAACAGGAAATAACTAAATATTAACACCATCCCTCAAGAGAGATTCTTGTGGCTCTCCGCCAAAATAAAATATTTGCCTTCAATGCACCTAACCTCAAAGTCTTTATTTTTCTAAAATGTGCAATCCATAGACTGATGCCTCAAAACATCAAGGGATATGTGCAGCTCTTTATCAACCCAATAATCAAGGGATGGATCAAACAGGTCTATTTTGGTCGAAAACTATATCCCTGAGTGGAAACGATACTCCATTATAGATAAAGAATTTCGTGCAATAAAATGTGCCACATGGACTTTTAAATATTATCTGGAAGGTGGTGTGTTTATTCTGTTTACAGACCATGCACAATTAGCATTGTTGAATACAAAAAACAATGGGGTAACCCTGTGTCCCTCAGAACCTGGGTATAAGTTATAAACAAAACAATGGTTCTGTTGGGGAATTACAAATATTTCTTAAATGTAGAAAATACGATTTCCTAGGTAGTTTTATGTAATTGTTATGGCACCAAATGACTCAAAAAGCACACACAGGACACACACAAACGAATAGGACAAAAAGTCACTTAACCACTTATCACCTTGAACTTTGCCACTGTGTTGACAGCCTTTATATTGATATGTGGGTATATAAATGATGCGATTTATAAAAAAATAACGCAAATACCCAAAACCTTTTGTCCTATTCGTTTGTGTGTGTCCTGTGTGTGCTTTTTGAGTCATTTGGTGCCATAAACATTACATAAAACTACCTAGGAAATCGTATTTTCTGCAATTAGCATTGTTGGCCCAAAACAAAGGAAGCAATCAAGGCATTTTAAGGTGGTTTGTGGCCTGGCGACTGTACTGTCTTAGAACTAGATTGAGCAGAAAATCGTCAAAGGAATGTAGATTTCTTCTCATGGCTTCCTTCTGCTAGTCTGCCCCACCTTGAGAATTGTAGGGAAGTGGTATGTAAAAGAGCAGCTTGTTTACTCTTCCTGCTTTCTTAGAACTAGGAGGGACCCTTAGAGGCTGCAGGGGGCACCCTTGAAGAGTGGAGAGACTGGAGGAATCGAGGACTTACCCAGAGTATCGGCAAGGCAGAAGAGAAGGTGGATGGATCTCACCATCATGAAAAAGATGCCACCAAGGACCAAACCCCAGGAAATCTGCCAGTGCTGGAGAGAGATCAAGGCCTTAGCTTGCATGAAAGAAACAGAGGTCGACAGTTGACAACTATTCAGCTGGCTGACTGAGGAAGCATGCTACAAGGTGGTGATAAGAGGTTGCCACTAAAAAAAAGACATCGACAGTTACCAGAGTAGAGATCCAAGAGGCACTGACAGCTGCCAGTACAGAGGACCAGGAAAGAAATGAAGTTTGCAAGGAGGTAGAGGTGGTGTCCAACCACCCACCTGGAGAGGACCTAACCAGACAAGACTGCGATCTGAAGATGGGTCACAGACAGGCAAGTAGTGGGCATTCTGACTGCTTAGGAGGGAGGATTGGAAATGCAAAGGTTACTAAAATGAAATTAGAGCCATTAATGTCGAAAATACCACGGAAGATCCCACATCAAAAATATCATGAAAACACGTTGTTTGTGATTAAAGATAGCAAATGAGATCCTGTAATCAAGAAGTGAAGCTGAGGATCAAAACTTGTTTTTTTTACGTGAGTGGTGAGTTAATACTGAGACCAATGGACCGTATATAGGTTTTTTATTACTAGAAGAGTTTTGCAACCTCAGGATGTTGAGGGTGGCAACTAGAGGCCCTCAGTGGGTTCCCGAATTTCCTTAGATCCGAAGGGAAGATCGGAGAGAGGAACGCGGAGGAACAGGATAATGTATAAAATATTCAACCCAAGCGAGATTACTGATTTACCTGCCCGTATCGGGAGGTGATGGGAATCCTTTAACTGACTGACGTGGAGCGCAGGGGAGACCCCAGCCTCCAGTACACAAGATTCCTTAAAAGGAGAAGGAAAAATAAACAACGAGAGGGCACTGGTGAGGGCGAGGGATATATGGCTAGGAATAGAAAGGGAAATCTTGGAACAATAAAGTCCGTTTTCACTAGAGTCATTAACATTTCTGACCCATCCATCCTCCTTCACACGTGTGGTGTTTGGGGCCCTAGGCCCTCATGCTAGGAATGACTGACGCGGACACATAGTTGGGGATAGTGGGAATGGCCTCGAGCACGTGCGCTCGGCCCCTTTTATTGATAGCGTCACCTGACACAGTGACGTCTGTGGTGGGTGGGTGTACAGTGTAATACAGCAGGTCGGAGCACTAGAACGTGTCCATGCTTGGACACTACATCCCTCCCAATTTTTAATAACAAAACCCAACGTCAAAGTTCAACCTGGGGGAGAAAGAAAGATATACACAGTTGTAATACAGTGACCAAACTTCTGCAGAATCGCTCACGCTTCAGCTGCTTGGAGTCGCAGAAGATGTTCTTCCTGTCGCGGACGATGCTCTTCCTGTCGCAGACGATCACCAGTTCACTGTGGCACCAGTCATGGGTGCTCGATGGATCTAGTCTGTTTGACGGCTCTGCCTTGAAGTTGTTCTCACAGTCTTTCCTTCGCTTTTACTTTCTTGGCGACAAACGCAGTTGAGTTCTTGTGGTTTTTTTACCGCTAGATGTTGCCGTTCGTCTTTTCGTCCAGTCCTTTTCTTTATCTGTGGCGTGTGTTCTGTTTTGCAAAACGGATTGGTTGCAAGACACCCCTCTCACCAGGATGCCTCTCTCGCAGGTGTTCCCCTGCCACGGGATATCCCTGAGGCCCTCCGACTCGTCCTGAGCTGGGTGTACTGTGTCGTGTTACTCGCACGCCGATCCGTGTGGGTGCAGAGGAGACGACAAGTCTCACCTCGGGTTCTGCAGTCGTGCCTGGAGGGTAGCTGTTGGCTCCTGTCTTCGCACACAATGTCTTCATCCTCCTGGGACCTTTGCTGGAGGGCGGCTGATGACCATCTCTCGTCGCGGGGACGCTCTCTCACTGGCATCCCTGAGGCCTCTGCCCCTGGGTCACCACGGCTGGCGTTGTCCAGTGTCCGTGTGACCCCAAAGGTGGGTGTTTCGAATGGTCCGGCCTGCTCACCTCTGCAGATCCCAGGTGCGCTGAAAGCATCATCAAACAGATGGTCTTTCTCCGTGCCACGGGTGTTCTTCAGGACTTGCGCACCGTGTTCTGACGCTTGTCACCTTCCTTGTCTTTGAGGTGCGAGTAGACTTGCCACACTCTTCTCTCTTTCCTCTATTTCTTTCTCCGTGCGGATGTCATGTCACTCTGACTTCTTCTTTTGTTGCAGTGGCAACCGTGCCACTCAGATCTCTTCCTTTCCCCTTTCTTTTGGTGGCAAACGTGCCACTCCGATATCTACCTTCTTCTTTTCTTGTCGTGGCAAACGTGCCACTGCGATTTCTTCTTTCTTCGTAGTGGCGGACGTGCCACTCTGGTCTCTTCATCTCTTCGCTTCACGACCTACTCTGGACCGTTCCTGTTCTCTTATCTGGCCAGGCTTCTCCATGCAGCGCGCGCACTCTGCACGTGTTCCCCCTGGTCTTGTCCTCGTCCGAGAACACTCTCTTCATCTTCCTCAGCATTCCGAGTTAGGGTCGTGACCTTCTCTTCATCTTCACCTTGTCACCAGTTACGTCGGTTGAAGTTCGTGGGGCCATGCTCATGGTCCGCTTCGGTCTTCTCCCTTTCACCAGTTGCTTTGGTTCTTCTTGAGCTTCTTTGGACCACTTGACGGTCCGCGCTGCCGATCACTGGCAGGATATCTTCGGTCTTGCGTCAGACCTCTTTGTGCGACTCCTGGCGAGTCGGCTTCTTTGGTGCGACCATGTGGCAGGTCGGCTGGGCCTTTGTGGTGCGACCGTTCGGCTGGTCGGCTTGACCTTTGTGGGGCGACCGTTTGGCAGGTCGGCTTGGCCTTTGCGGTGCGACCATTTGGCTGGTCGGCTTGACCTTTGTGGGGCGACCGTTTGGCAGGTCGGCTTGGCCTTTGTGGTGCGACCATTTGGCTGGTCGGCTTGACCTTTGCGTTGCGACCGTTTGGCAGGTCGGCTTGGCCTTTGTGGTGCGACCATTTGGCTGGTCGGCTTGACCTTTGTGGTGCGACCATTTTGGCTGGTCGGCTTGACCTTTGTGGTGCGACCGTTTGGCAGGTCGGCTGGGCCTTTGTGGTGCGACCATTTTCTGCTGGTCGGCTTGACCTTTGTGGTGCGACCGTTTGGCAGGTCGGCTGGGCCTTTGTGGTGCGACCATTTTTGGCTGGTCGGCTTCACGAGGTGTGTCACGTCGTGTGACTACCTGTGTCCGCTGCCTTGTCAGGCGCTGGTGCGTGCTACTCTTCGTACCGTCGTGGTACCTCTTCAGTGTAGCGTTGCTCCTCGTATCAGGATCACTTGATGTGGTGGCTTCTTGGCGCCACTGGGTGTTGCTCTGCATCCATGGCCGCCAGTGCCGGATACTTGCTGCGCCCATCCTCTTCAGTGGGTTTCTCTCCTGTAGGCGCTGCAGTGTACCTTCCGCGTCCGGCGTACATCTGCACTGAGTCCGTTTGTTCTCTCGAGGGTTCGCTCCACTTGATGCGGCGACAGCGCAGTCCTCGCTGGGGTGGATGTGGCTTGACACCATTTCTTCTTTCTTCCTCCTTGTTGCTGCGGGATGGCGCGGCATCCCTGTGGCACACTGTCTCTTCACCCTTGCAGTGCTGTGCTTCTGTCGCGTTCCTGCGCTTCTGGCACATCCCTGTGCGCCTCCGTCGCACTCCCGTGCGCTCACCATCGCGCCTCCGTCAGACCTTGCGGTACGTGCCTTGCTGCATCTTCTCCCTTGCGCTGCAAGCCGTCGGTCTCCTGTGGCTGCTGGACTTCCTTGGCCTGCTGTAGGCTTGTTGATCTTCCTCTTGCTGCAGTGCTACCAGTGGCCACTGGGTGGCAGTGTTGCTTTTCTCTTGCTCCAGCAGCAACCTTCTTCGCTGCCAGAACTCTATGCCCTGTCTTCTTTTCCTTTCTTCCCGGCTTGGTTCGTGAGCAGGAGAACTGGAGAGGAGCTGGAGCCAGGAGCAGAGCAGTGGAGTCCAGGACACGTGGCAGCAGGTAAGTCTTCTTTCTTGTATTTATGTTGACTGAAAGGCAGGGGGCACAGGCATTGCAGAGAGGATGAGGCATCTTGCTATGGGCACTTGTTTACTGAGGTGCAGGGGGCACAGGCACTTCAGTGGGCGAGGCAGTTCTCCGTGTGTGAGTTGGAGGGGGGGGGGGCACAAGAAAGTGCACCCGTTCACTCGCTGGGTTTTCCAGCACATCCAGGACGTCAGTGAGCATCTTGGCAGTCATTACCATCGCGCACCTGATCGTGCTGCACTAAGGCGGTTCTGGCCGCGTACCTGCACTTGTGTCTGCATGCTCCGGTGGTGGCCATTCCTTACTTTTACAACCGCCCTCCCCGCCCGCGGCAGCTCCGTGCAGTCTTCACGCGGCAGGGAGGGGGTGGGGGTGCGCTCACTGAGCTCCTCACGGTTGCGGCGTTTAGGCATCTATTTATTGTTACCGCGAGCGGCGCTGGCCGCATACAGTTCCTGGGCATCTCCCTCCCTCCCGCGGCAGCCTCGCATACTTCTCCTGCTGCGCGGGTGGGGAGGGGACGCGAGTGTGGACCTGGTGTGTTGTGCTGCGGGTGGGCTCCGCTTTTACTTTCTGCTTCTTCCGCCCACACCGCAGCAGCGTCTCGGAGCGCACACGCTGCGGGTGGGGGCAGGCTCACCTTCGGCCCGGCTGGGCTTGGCTTGAACACGGGTGGGCTCCGCTTCGCCTCCGTCGCTTGTCATGCCCGTGGGGGCGGCTCACTAGACGGGCACTGATCGCGGGTGACAGCAGGACGTCACTACCATCTCGCGTGGGCTCCGCTTTGACGTCGATACCGCCCCCTCCCTGCAGCCGGTCTCCTCACTTCGCGGGCTGCGCGGGGAGGGGGGGCTGGTACCTCGCTCTTCTCTGGCTGCGGGGTGAGCTCCCGCTGGCCTCCACGCACTTGGGGTTCCAGCTTCTCCCTCACTCTTGTGCTCGTCGCGGCCGATGCGGGTGGGCTCCGCACGGTCCGCACTTCTCCTTCTGGGCGCTTCTCGGCACCGCGGCAGGTCGGGGTGGGCACCCGACTGCCACGCTTCCTCCCTGGGGCACAGCGTCGCCTACCAGTCTTCGTGGCGGTGCGGGGTGGGCACCCGGTCACCGCAGGGCCTGCTGCGGGCTCCGCTCGCCTGGCTGGCGTCTCGGCGCGTGGCGCCTTCACCCGGGGGGGGGTGTGCTCACCGGGCAGTCCTCTTTCCCCCTCATCCATCAATGCTGCGCCGATCGGGGCTTGCACACGCGGGGTAGATTACCCGCCTCGTCGCCATTGTGGTGTTTGGGGCCCTAGGCCCTCATGCTAGGAATGACTGACGCGGACACATAGTTGGGGATAGTGGTAATGGCCTCGAGCACGTGCGCTCGGCCCCTTTTATTGACAGCGTCACCTGACACAGTGACGTCTGTGGTGGGTGGGTGTACAGTGTAATACAGCAGGTCGGAGCACTAGAACGTGTCCATGCTTGGACACTACATCACGCACTGTTCATGTAGAGCCAATTGCACAGTATGCCTTATGAACCTTTACAAACATTATGTCATCAGTTTCAATTTGCATCAGAATGAGGGGAACACCATCATAAATATGAAGATACAATTTCACGGATTATTAAACCCAACTGCCCGAACTCTCAAAACGCCACTGGTTTCACCGTACTTGAAAATAATTCAGCTATCTGCCGCAGTGATGAAAAGGTCATGAACGCTGACAAACCATACACCAATATGTCCTAAAATATTTCTTCGTGCAAGTGCTCTTTTTGGCTTTTGAGTGGCCAAAGGATTGCCCACTCCGAATTAACATTTTTTACAACACTCATTACAAACGAAGCAGCCTTTAGGCTCTCTCCTTAAGATAAGAATTCTCGGTTACAGACTGATGTGTCTAGAAACACACATTGTCTTAGTTTGAAGACTGAAATTTAGTCACAAGACCTCACATCTGCCTTTTAGTTTCCTCCTATTTCTATAACTGATGTCAAAAGAATAAGGACATTTAAAGGCACTCATTAGTACATCATATAGCACTCGTGTAGTATTACTTTACATACTCATTAATGTTTTTGTGTGAACTGGCCCCAAAACATTTAAAATGGAAATATTAATATACAGTTAGTACAAATAGAAACAACTGTGCCCTCTTCGTACTTTTACTAGTGGAAAGGTGGACATTTTGGGGCTTATTTACAAGCCTTTTGCGCCACTTTTGCGTCATTTTTCCCATGTTAAAAGTGACGCAAAAGTGGCGAAAGGGGCTTGTAAATCTGCCCCTTTGAGTCAAATTCATGTGTATCCAAAATAGAACTCTTAGGGCTAGATGTACAACCATTCCATTTTGCGAGTTGCGACTGGCAATTTGTGAGCCGCAAAATGGAACGAACAGCAGTGTCTGAGACACTGTTTGCGATTCACAAATGGGTCGCAAGGGACCTGCCTCATTAAAATTCATGAGGCAGGTCGCAAATTGCTACCCATTCGAAATGGGCTGCAAAAACAGGGATGGTGGCCTGATGGGTACAGCAGACCCCCATGTATGTGTTTGATTTTTCAATAAAGCTTTTTTTTTTCCAAATGCAGCCCGTTTTCATTAAAGGAAAACGGGATGCGTTTTTGAAAAAAAATTAAACGTTTTCTTTTAATTTTTTAAGGTCAGGCATTGATCCTTGGGACCACTGCCTGCTCTTAAAAAATATTTTCGCATCCATTCACAAAGGTAAAGCGGTCCCCTTCTCGTTTTCGAGTGGCTTACCACCTACTTGAAGTAGGTGGTAAACAGAGAGAGTTTTGAGACCGCAAATGTGGTCGCAAAACAATGGTACATACCATTGTATCTCGCTATTTGGAATGGATGCCCTTGGCATGCCCCTTCCTAATAGTGACTCGCAAACATTATTTTGCAAGTCATTGGTAAGTAAAACAGTGTTTGTACATACCACCACCCTTTTTTTCAGTCGCAAACGGGCCAATTTCCCGTTAGCGAATGCTAAAAACGGTCGAACATCTGGCTCTTGGAGTACAAATTTATAAATATGTATTACTACTTCTCGTGCCTAAAAATCCCTTTGTGAATTGGCCTCATGTATGAATGACATATTAGAAGTAGCCAGTCGAGCTGTGAACATCTTCCTTCTGAACACAATTTTCTTAGTGGTTGGCACAGAAGAAGTAGCCATTTGAGCTGTGCACTACTTCCTTCTGTGCACAATTTCTTAGTGGTTCACCTTTTCAACCACAATGTTGACTCTTTATAGTTTTTGTTTTAATAAATACATCCTATTTGTGTCAAAATAATATTTCTGCGTTGGGCATATAAATTACCCTCAACGATGTAAACATCTTGTCATTTGGTTCATACCTTCTCAGTAATACTATGTGTTTGTTGGACATCATAAACCTCAAAACAATGCAAGACTGATTCCGCGCACACCATCAGGATATGTTGGTCTAAGGTCTGCGAGTTCACAATGCACCATCTATACCCCATACCTGGTGAGGCAACAGGTGGAATGTGTAATTTCAGAACATGACAATCATGCCTCCTCAAAGAAATCATGGAAACAGATCTAAGACCCTTTTGTTTGGTAACTCATGCACCCCCAAAGAGTTCCACTAGAAATACACGGCATGACATTTCAATATTTATTGAAGCTGTATTATTCTTGTGTAAAATATGTGTGCTGCAATTATTAATAGCAGGGAATAAAGCAAAGTAATTAGAATCATGTCAATAATTGTGCTGTTACATAGATTAAATGCTTGCATATGAGTACTGTTATATTTTGTGCTTCTACCTAGCATACCTATCCAAGTGTGTCTAGGGTGGGTGAATCTGCCAGAATCCCTGTAGGGTGATCTAACTCCTCCATTACCTGAGGGTAAGTGTCATCATGGAGCCCGTCTTGGTGGAGAGCAGGGCATCGTCCATCGCAGGTGGTAAACAGGAATCAGCTGGGCTGAAATTCCGGCATGGGGCTACCGCAACAGTGTCAGCTGAATGCTCCTCTGTTTAAGAAAGGAGTGATGTTTATATAATAAACTTCACTCTTTTAATCATGCGGAAGCCCCAGTCAAGCCCCTATTGTTGATTATTTCGTGATAGCTCTGTCACCGAGCAGAGAATAACGAACAACAGCATTTTGCGCAATAAACTTAGCCATTGTACAGAATGTTCAAGGCACTCTATAATATGACTAAAAAGAAGTCCAAATGTAATCAAAGCCCTTCCAGAGAATATTATCCTGCACAGACACGTATGCAAATTTGTGCCAAACGTTAGCGTGTAAGAAAAGATGGCAACTTAAAAAAGTGAGCATGTAAAATGGTGGTGTACCTACTCTGACCTAATGACAGTCTTTGCTGGTACATGTAATGGAAACCCTTTATTTCTGCTCACTATATATAGCCTTCACGTGTGTTGTAACATTTACAATTTGACCCTGTTTTGAAATACTCTGCAGTAAATTAAGCTTTCTTGTAAAGAACTCCCCACCCAAAGCGCCCATACTAGTGCTCTTCAACCTGGTTGTGAAAAATGTGACTGGCCCAATCTACATTCAAATGTACCATTTCCAAATAAGGTTACTAGCTACCACTGTGTGATGTAGAATTCACAATTTTTCACTTTTTATAAATTAATTATTGGGATTGACCCTCCAATAATTAAAGTGGTATGGGTAGCACCAGGTCTGACCAATGTACTTTTAAAGTTCTACATTTACACACAATAGTGATACCCAGGCCACCTTTTAAAGTCATCTTTGAGTCATATACGTTGTGCCTAACGGCACTGGGCAGTTGCATAATTTTATATTATCTACAGACTTTATCCATGGGGATGATATAATCTCCCGACTGCCTTGAAAAGTGGTGATTTAAATGCACCAGCTAACCACCAACGTACAAAATCATGGCACTCACTCGGGGCAGTTCCCGTTCATCTTTCTTTCTGGTGCAGAAAACAACACGTGATACATTTCGGCCAACACCTGGCCTTGCTCACATGACCAGGCATAACGTGATAGCCCTTAAATAGTGCAAAAGAAAAACATAAAAAAGGACCAGCAATATGCAGAGTGCAAAAACAGGCATTATCTTAGAATGTATCATACATAATAAACGAAATGAACATCAACTGAAGATGTAGCCTGAATAATGTTCTAAACTGGGGAGGCATAAATAGATCCGCCATCAAAAGACACTTCAGCCGCGGAGAATGGGACCCGGGGGGACCGCGGCGCGAGCCGGGTGTCCCCCTGGGAGGGTTCGCGCGATGGTACAGACCACGCAGCGAATTACGAGTTAGGTAGGGGGTGGGGCTTAGGTTTTCACCCGGGAGAGGCGGTTAGGCGGGAAACGAGTGCTGAGGCAGAGAGACGGTCGTTTTTTGTGCCGTTTTTTGCCCATTATTTATTTAATTTGTCATTTAACTGAAGAAGCTTGTCATGGCTGAAGACCCAGCTGTTCAGAATGCGCTCCGTGTTCTGTATGAGGCAGGCCGTGTGGACTTACTGGCCCCTGGTGTTCCTGACTTAATGTCTTCAGCTGTGAGGCGCCCAAAGAGAGTGGCGGCGAAAGGTGTGAGCGACGCAGTGGCAGCTTGTCTTCCTGTCAAAGGACGCGTGCAGGAGATTGCCACCAGAGGTGAACTCGCACCTTTTTCAACTAAGGAACAACGCGGCAGGCCTGCTCGTTTGAGCTCCCATTCCCGGCTCCTGACAGCGCGCTGCGCCTCTGCACCATCAGTCACGGTGAGAGAGTCCGGGGAGGTCTCAGTGACTCGGGTGGGACGAGCTCGTCGTCGAGTCAGCGCCAGGGGAGGCGCGGTTTCTAGAAGCCTGCCTGCATCATCACGCAGAGGTATAGGTGGGAAGAGGAGGGGAAAGTCTAGTGAGGGTGCTGACATTATGTTTATTAAGTCCCCTTCTCCTGCAAAACGGGCGTCTTTGAGGGGTACAGAGTATTTTTTGAACAGACCTGGTTACATTTCTGGGCATAATATTGACATTGCTCCTCCTGTTTTGTCATTGGGACGCTCTGCAGCTTTGGTGGACTATCCTAGCGATAGTGGTGGGGAGGAGGAGGTTTGTCAAGACAGGTCATCTTTTTCTATCCCTTCTGAGGCTTGTGGGGAGCGCCTAGCGAAGGGAGCTTATTTCGGTAAGCGTTTTTCAGTTTCTGGGGTGTCCCCTTTACCTAGAGGCCCCCCTGGGTCCAAAGGTGTTTATGCTCTTACATCAGCAGTTGGCTTGGGGCAAGTTACTCCTTCTTGTCTCCCTTTGGGTGAAGATGTGTCAGAGAATGTGGCTACGGTGGTACAGAGGTCATCGGAAGATGCTGGGCCTTTGCAAGAAGATACTGTTATTAACTCTTCAGACATTGTCTCCATTTTCCCGGCTTCTCGCACCCCTCCTTGTCACCCGCAGGTGGATTCTGATTCTCCTTTTGGTCCTCAACGTGGTCAATGGATTTGGGTTGAGCATGCTGTTCCTGACTCATCGGAGGCGGATGCTTGTAATCATGTCTCTGGTCATGGTAAGTTATCGCATTCTGGCACGAGCGGCAAGGAGGCGGTAGGTTATTCAGTCCAGCAGGCAGCTCAAGTTTTTCCTCGAAAAGCAATTCAGAAACAGGTTTCGCCTTTTGGTAACGTGTCATTTTCATCAAGCGGATCAGGTGCGGATCTTAATATAGCGGCCGGGCTCTCTAATCGGAGGCCTGTGACCAATTGGGAGTTTTACGATGGTGGGGTGGGTGATGGCGAAATGCCAAGTACAAGCAAGGATGTTTTGGAATCTTCAGAGGTGCAGGGTATTCGAGGTCTGGGTTATTTTGATGGTACTGAAGATGTTTTTCCAGAAAAGGATCGTGGGGGTAATGGTTGTTGTTCCGAACATGTTTCTTTCGTGCCTTCAACCGGTGCGGGGGCAACCAATTCTGCTAGTGTCTTACAGAAGTCAAGTGCGGATTTCACGTCGGACCAAGAGCGGCATCGCGATTATCAGCGTCGTGATGATCCTCGGGAATTTCAGAAGCGTGATGCACAACTAACGTCAGGTAAGCCTCATTGGTGGGCTGCTTGGTCACAACCTTTGGTAGGCAAATTTATGCCGGGCTCGGTGGGGGTGGACGAGTCAAATACATCTAAGGTGTTGGGGGTTGGTTTTGGTGGGGATACAAGGGACAAGGCTTTTCGAACATCTATTTCAGGTAATGCGGATAGTTCCAGCAAATGGTCTTCTTTGGGTAGTGGGGTTGCTGAGGTTGGTCCTGCTGGTTCAAGTCAGGTGAAGGTTACTGCTAGGACTCGGCAGAAGCTTCCTTATATGGGTCTTGCCATGCCATTAGGCATACATCTGTCAGTTAACACCAAGAATAAGATTTGGCTGCATGAATTTGTCGACATTTTTAAACTCCTTCATAGGGATATTCAAGCCAGAGAAGGGTCCAAGGAGGAGGAGTGGGAACTTTCTAGGCGGCCCAGGGTCCCAAAGTCTATAGAAAATTGGACTGCAGCTTTTTTGATATATGCTAGCGTGTATTGCGAGAGGTATCCGGACAGGGCTATTTCATTGTTTAAATATATGGACACCATTCGTAAGGCACATTTGCAGTTTGGGGGCTATGCATGGCTTAATTACGATGAAGAATTTAGGGCGCGGATCAGTATGTTTAAAGATAAACCGTGGGGTGAAGTAGATCAAGAGCTTTGGCTGCAGTGGATGTCCTCTGCTCAGCCGGTTGCGTCAACGCATACTGCAAGTGGTCTGCCGATTATATATCGGCCCTTTCTGCCTCGCCCCGCTCCAGTTGGGGCGGGGGTTACAGGAAGGGGTCACTTGCCGACGCCAGGGGCCTGCTGGAATTTTAACCGGGGCTCATGCATTAGGCAATTCTGTAGGTTCAAACACGAGTGCTCTCAATGTGGCGGTAGACATGCCATCACCCAATGTTTCGCTAAACAGCCTCAAAGGGGTTCAGGGAGTTTTCCAAGGGGTGGAGGGGGATTCCCTCAACTTATGTCAAAGGGCTCATACCCCAATTAATCTGATGCGTTTGCTGCCTTGGTTGGAAGTTTATCCTGATTATGAAGCTGCGTCCAAACTGTTTTGGGGTTTTAAAGAAGGTTTTCGCATTGGCTACCAAGGGCCTCGTGATCACCGTTGGGCTGACAATTTAAAATCTGCTAAGGAACTGCCTCACGTGGTGCAACGGAAATTGGAGGCAGAAATTCAAGCTGGTCGTGTAGCTGGGCCTTTTATTCAATACCCCTTGTAGAATTTGATAATATCTCCGTTGGGGGTAGTCCCTAAAAAGCGGGTTGGTGAGTTCAGAATGATTTTACACCTGTCATGGCCGGAAGGCCAATCTATTAACGATTTCATTTCCTCTGAGGATTCCAATGTCTCTTATGCGTCCGTGGATGACGCTTTGAGATTGGTACGGGAGGTAGGGGTTGGTGCAGAATTAGCAAAATGTGATATTCAATCGGCCTTCCGTTTACTTCCTATCCATCCATCGGATTTTGAATTGCTAGGTTTGTTTTTTAATGGAGCTTTTTACGTTGACAAAGTACTTCCTATGGGGTGCTCAGTGTTTTGTGCTTTGTTTGAAACGTTTAGCACGTTTCTACAATGGTGTTTTTCGGTGAGGAGTGGCCACACACATGTCTGTCATTACTTGGACGATTTTATGTTCATTGGCGATGCACAACTAAAACAATGTCTTAAAGGTCTCGAATTCTTTCAGGACTTGGCTGAGGAGTTTGGTGTTCCGCTGGCTCCTGAAAAAACGGAAGGTCCTTGCACTAAGCTCGTATTTTTGGGCATAGAGATAGACACGGTAACTATGATGGCTAGTTTGCCAACTGCAAAGGTAGAAGAGATCAGGTCTTTTCTGTTGGAGGTTCTTGGTAAGGATAAGATTGAGCTTCGGCAAGTCCAACGGCTTTTGGGCTATCTGAATTTTGCTTGTCGGGTTGTTAGGGCAGGCAGGACTTTTTGCAGAAGGTTGGGTTTTGCGATGTCCGGAGCCTATCTTCCTCACCACAGAATTCGTCTTACCAAAGCCATCAAGGAAGATCTTCTGGTGTGGTTAACCTTTTTGTCAGAGTTCAATGGAGTTTCTTTATATTTTCTTGGTGACAATACTATTTGGCAGATACAGATTTTTTCGAATGCCTCTGGGGCACATGGTTTTGGTCTTTTTGGGGAGGGTCGTTGGTGTGCGGAGGCATGGCCACGCCATTGGTTATCACAAGGGCGCAGTATTGCTTTCCTTGAGTTGTTTCCACTAATTGTGGCCCTGATGGTTTGGGGTGTGGAATTCAGTAACAGATGTGTAATGTTCCACATTGATAACATGGCTGTGGTTCAGCTCATAAATAATCAGAAGGCCAAAGATCTAAGGGTGTTGAGGCTTTTGCGTTTTTTCATGTTACTCAGTTTAAAATGCAATATTGTTTTTCGTGCAAGGCACATTCCAGGTGTCAATAATTCAATTGCAGACGCCTTGTCTCGTTCGAATTGGCAGAAATTCCGCAACTTGGCGCCTGGTGCAGACACCTACAAAACTCCAATCCCGCAAGACATCTGGGTGCTGGTGGAATGAGAATCATCGATTTGGTCGAGAAATCGATAGCCCCTGCTACTAGACGCACTTATCTACAGGCTTGGTCTGAATTTTTAACTTTTATGAGATCACACTGTTTTGATGGTCCTTTAGTGGATTCCAAGTTCTGTATGTTACAGTTTGTTTTATCTTTAGTCAATAAAGGTTTATCACACACAACCATTTCTGGCAAATTGGCTGGGATTTCTTTTTATGGACAGCTATGGTGGGGTCAAGATTTAGTTGGGAATGTTTTGTTGCGGCGGATGCTCAAAGGTTTGAGCAGGGAGCAGATACAGTCCGGGCCTTTACGAGAACCTATTACTTTTGGATTGTTACAGCAGTTACTAGTTCAATTGCCTTTTTGTTGTTATGACCTTTGGGAAGTGTCGCGCTTTCGTCTATGTATGATTTGGTTGTTTTTTGGTGCCTTTCGGGTTTCAGAATTATTGGGGTTGCGAGGACAAATGGGGATTCGGTCCAGTGAAATTGATTTTCAACGTGGGGTGTCAATCAAGTTATTTTTGAAAAAGTCTAAAACTGACCAGTTGGGCAAAGGTGTTTGGGTTAAGTTGAGTGGGGTTCAAGGATGTTGTCCTATTTGGGAATGGGATTCATTTGTAGGTTCCCCTGATTTCATACATGGGCCCATATTTTTGCATCAAGATGGGTCAAAAATTACTGATGCTCATTTATTGGCTGTTTTACGCAAATCCTTGAAGAGGATTGGGAGGGACCCCTTTCTTTTTGGAACTCACTCATTTAGGATCGGGGCAGCTACGGAAGCGGCTAAATTGGGCTGGGACTGGGAGGACATTAAGAGGATTGGTAGGTGGAAGTCTGCATGTTGTTCTCGTTATGTCAGACTATGATAGCTTATCCGTTTGCTATGATACAGGCTAATTTTTACTTTTTCTACCTAGGTCGTGCCATCAATTCTTTTTCCTCAAAAATGCGTACTTGGATCATAGGTCATTCCTTCGTCAAGTGGTCTGCTGTTTTTGCAGAACGTCAGATCTACGGCAGGTCGCTCGGACTTCCTAGCAAAGGCCACGAAGTTCTATGGAAGGGTAAAGGTGGGATGAGGTGGAGCAAGTTGTTTTCTACGCTATCTGAATTATCAGCTGACAGAGGTTTTCCAGACTTGTTAATAATACATTTAGGTGAGAATGATCTTGTACCTTTATCTGGGTTATTGCTCTTGAAACAAATGCAATTGGATCTAGCAGTTATCAAGAACAATTGGGTGGGTACGTCTCTGGTGTGGTCCGAATTTATTTATAGACAACAGTGGAGGGGGGCCCGCAATCATTCAGCCATGGAAAAAGCTCGCAAAAAATTAAACCGTGCGATGAAGATTTTTTGCAATGCAATGGGTATTCAGGTTTTGTCTCATGATAACATTACCAGTGTCGAGCATCATCTTTTTCAGGAGGATGGGGTTCATTTATCCCAGTTAGGTCAAGCCTACTATATGATGGAATTACGGGACTTGCTGGCGGGTTTTTGGAATGAGAATCTTTGGTGTGATCATCTTTTAAAGTAGAGTATGTTGGTTTTGAGCAATTTTCTTTTGGGAGTGGGCCAGGAAAACTCTTTTGGGTTTTCCTGGGTGGCGGTTTTTTGAGGGTTTGGATAGTCTGGAGCGGGCTTATCCTTCCCTCTGGGGCGGGGGGAGGGTGGAAGAAAAGCTGGACAGGTAAACCAAAATGGTCAAAAAGGAAATGATGCCATTGGGGCAGTACATGGGGTAATTTATGGTAAATTTTGGTTGGGGTATTTTTGGAATTGTTTGTGGCAAAAATGTTTGGGAAGCAATTTGATAATATTTATATTGTCTCAATAAGTGGTTCTTAGTTACCTGTCCTAATAAAGTGACCTTTTTTGCTAAGTCAAAATTTGGTGTGGTCTGTCTTGTTGCGCGATGGGACCCGGGGGGACCGCGGCGCGAGCCGGGTGTCCCCCTGGGAGGGTTCGCGCGATGGTACAGACCACGCAGCGAATTACGAGTTAGGTAGGGGGCGGGGCTTAGGTTTTCACCCGGGAGAGGCGGTTAGGCGGGAAACGAGTGCTGAGCCAGAGAGACGGTCGTTTTTTGTGACCCTCCCTCCCACCCTCTTTTTCTGTAAAAAAAAAAAATAATAATAATAAAAAATAATAATAATAATAAATTTAAAAAAAAAAAAAAAAAAAAATAAAAATACAAATATATATATATATTAATGGATTTTTTGATCTTAAGTCACGTTTAGGACAGGTGACATTTTGTTTCATTTCATGTGTGTTTCTTTCATGCGGTTTTTTGAGGGTTTGGATAGTCTGGAGCGGGCTTATCCTTCCCTCTGGGGCGGGGGGAGGGTGGAAGAAAAGCTGGACAGGTAAACCAAAATGGTCAAAAAGGAAATGATGCCATTGGGGCAGTACATGGGGTAATTTATGGTAAATTTTGGTTGGGGTATTTTTGGAATTGTTTGTGGCAAAAATGTTTGGGAAGCAATTTGATAATATTTATATTGTCTCAATAAGTGGTTCTTAGTTACCTGTCCTAATAAAGTGACCTTTTTTGCTAAGTCAAAATTTGGTGTGGTCTGTCTTGTTGCGCGATGTAATAACACTGGCATTGCATTAGGGGCTTAGCATCGTCCTACTATCCAAAAATGACTTGGGCAAAAAGATTCCAAATAAAGCCAGAGTGGGCAAACCTTATGCATAATAAAACCAAAATGAAATGTCTTTATGTCCGCTCTAATGACCGTAATCAAAATTGCTAATTGGAAATGCCACAAGAGGTGACGTTATAACGGCGGAATATAAATCATGTACAATCAATCAGTTTGTAATGTGCCCTTTCATACAAAGTCCCCATGGTTTGTTGTGTTGCCCAACATCATATAGTTGCTACAAAAGGGGCTACATATTACTGTGCTGAAACCTAAAACAAAAATTGTTTTCTTATCTCTAACAATAGTGTGCAACCCACAAGACCCTCCTGTCAGATGAAAAAAGGGTAGAGGGCTCCAGCCGTGACAGCAACTTTAGCAGCAGACTGTTGCTTCAAGCAATACCCTTCCTTTCCTTCCTATAATAACTAAAAACAAAAGGGATTAAAAAAACATATGTTAGAACAAGCATACAACTCGTAACATTACTCTCATTGATTAACCTTCAGTCCTCCTAAGTGTACCAAACAACGGGCTCCTTTTTTCCAGGTCCAGAATATATTCAACTCCCTAGAATGTCTGGCCTTAGGGTAATGTGGGTCATTATTGTCGATGGCCCTCATTTGCTTCAGGTTCCTCTTCTTGACTTGGTGAATGGCACCTCCTATTTCACGGGCACTCTATAATGTAGGAAACATATCGTGAACTACAAGTGAGGAATTACGTTTTCTTCCTGCTGCCCCCTACCATTGCGGGACAGAAAATTCCTTTCCGATGGTACTATTCTTGCAAGCATTGCATTTCCCACAGGGATAGATACAGGGATACAACTTCCCCCCAGCTGATTTTTTTGCTTCTGTGATATCATTGTGGACAAGTATGTCACTAAGGGATCTACTCTTGTGTATGTAAAACTGGGTTTGTCACCTAGCATCCCCTCCATAGTGTGATCATTGTGAAGGATCCTCCAACTGTTATGAGCCCCAAGCCACCCCAATATAGGCCTAGGTAGCTGCACAACCTTTTACCTACATTCATCCTACCTTACTCTACATAACGGTTGTGGCACTGACCTTTTACCCAGATATGTGCCAAATAAATGTTGTGTGGTTTTCTTTGAAAACTAGCCTAATTTATTATGTACGAGGATTCTTAGTAACATCTCTTAGTCCCCTGCCTAGGAAATGCACAGCAGGATTACCATCTTCTGTATGATAACTCTGTACAAATGCCACTGCAATCGTCATCCTTGAATGACAGACCCACAGTACCGTTTCACATCTAGGTTGAACCCCTGAGGGTACATTTCAGGTATAAAAGAACTGCATCTTCACTGGGCAACCAGAGGAGAAGATGCCATGCTCACACAAGATGCTGAGATTCCACCACGCAGCAACTCCGGCTCTCAGTTATCTGACATCCCTTGTGGGGTGTCCAACACGAGTCCAAGGCGGGGTCCTTCGTTCTTTCCCATCAGATAATGGGTTTGGCTCTCTCCTAGAGGGTTCTTGGCTTTACACCCCACAAACATGCCAGGTACATTTAGGTACACTTAGATAGGGTTAGCATTTTAGGAGTACACAAGATTATGGCCATGTATCTATATGCCTGCATATATTCACTGTTTTAGCATCATGGTAGAATTCTACCTTTTATTTACTCTGTCGGTGCTTGCAACTGTATATATCTGTTTCTGTCTATGGCTGTCGCAGCACACATATTTTATACTATAATGACGCTTGTTCAATAAATGCTTATTAGAAACGTCCCCATCGTTTCTTCTGTGTTTTTCTCTGAGACCAAGTGAGCACGAATGACTGAACAAAAAGTAGTACACTGTTTCCATGATCCCTGAAGAATCAAGGGTTCAATACTTGCCAGAGACTACTCGCTCCTTGGTAAAGTTAGGGGGCTTATAGTGGCACTGTGAGCTAGCTGGTCTAAAGGTTAACATATCTTTTGGGGTGTCTGGAATCAGTCTAGACTCCAGTCCCGTAGTTTATGTTATCTAAACACGCAGATTCTATATAGATTTATAGGAACTACACAGCACAACCTCTTCTGAGAAAATTCCTGACTTTCTTTGAGTCATTGTTAAAAGGCACTCTTCTCACTGCTATTCTCCTTGCCCATTTGAAAGAGGAGCTCATTCTTGGTGTTCACCTTGGCCCTTTAAATTGGTCTCTTAAGGACCCATTTGGCATATCCCCTCTCAGCAAATCTTCATGTTATCACTTCTTGTTCATTAAGCAAGGCTTTCTCAGTGTTGCAGTTTCTTCTTGCTCTCAGCAGTTCCCCATAGGGAATACTCCATTGCAGTTCCTCCGGGTAACTGCTGAAAGCATGAAGGAGACTGTTGGCCACAATTTGTTTGTGTTGTAGAGTCGTTTCAAGCTTATTATCCTTAACTTCCACTACCACATCCAAAAACTTGAATCTACATTCTACATTGCTGATGGTACAGGAGAAACACAGATTCAAAGTGGTCACTCTCAGTTTCTGTAAAAACTGAAAAGCAGCTCTCTCACTGTCTTTCCAAATGATAAATACATCATCGTACTTGGCCAGCTCCTCCATAGTCTCTGGTGCCATGGGCACCTGCTCCTCCCATCTGCCTTTTAAAAGGTTGGCAAAGAAGGGGGCAAAGCAGGTACCCATTGCAGTACATTTAAGTTGTTAGTAAATGGTCCCATCAAACATAAGTGTTGTGTTTCAAACGAATTCTCATCATATCAATTATCATGTATGGTAATGTATGGGCCTATCCCAGAAGTAATGTTGCCAGGCATTAAACCCATCCTCATGATTTCATATTCGTGTATAGAGAACAAACATCCTGGACCATAAGCACAAAATCATCCTCCCATTAAATCCCCTCTATTCTGGTAAGGAAGTCCTTGGAGTCCCTTATATAGGACGGTAACATCACCATAAAGGGTCTTAATTACAGTCAGCATATTTAGATGCATTCTCCAGGGCGCCTCCCCTTGAAGATACTATTGTACTACCAGGGGGCTGTATCAGTCTTGTGATTTTTGGAAAGGGATTATAGTATGGGCATGTAGGTATAGTTATAGTTCAAATATTCCTATTGCTCCTATTTCAGTGACCCCATATCCTTTCAGGGCTCAAGTGTTTCCCAATAACCCACAATCGCCTCACTGTAAGTCTCCAGGATGATCGGCATATAGCAACTGGTGTCACAGTTGCTTTAGCTATTCCTTCACATAGACATCTCTAGACAAAGCAAAACATTTCCCACCCTTGCCTTCTGGGCGAGCCACAATGTTAGTGTCCCTAGATAAAGCCTGTAAGTCCTTCCCCCTTGATCCAGTTAATGGAGGGTAATCAGCATGTCAAAATCACCTATAGTAAGGTTGGTGGTCTCCCCCGTGGTACTGATTGCCCAAGGGTCTCTATTTCTTTCAGGTTTCAACTTATGCCATTTATACAATTTAGGTTTCCTCACCAATTTGAATAGATCAAAACATTTCTAAACATAAATAATGTTGGATGTGGGAAAGAGAGATAAACTTATACAGAGAATAGCCAATTCATCATGTGGGAGCGTGTCTGTTTAGTTAATCACTTGTCCAGTTACCTTGTCCCTCGCTATTACTGATCCTAAGTTTGCACCCTCCTGTTTATTGTAACTGGGCATTGCATTTTTCCTTTGTTTCAATTTCCTTCTTTGCTGTTGTTTTTCTCATCTTCTGCTTCCTCCTCCTCTTCCTCTTGTCCCTCTTCCCCTGCCATATCGTTGAATCTTTTTCTGCCCCTTCCTCAAAAGGCATAATTTGTCTAAAGAAAGTAACCAGTTTGCCCTTGCTCTCTGTTTCTGACACACTGTCCTCACCCACCTCAGAATTATCGCTCTCCTCAGCCATCTCCAATCCTAACTCTGATGCTGCAGTGTAATATTGGGCTTGCTTGAGTGTACCCCTACCCTCCTATTTAGGCGTCATATCAAACTTCCTGTTAAATGTCAAGGTGCGCCTACTCTCGTAATCTTCACAATCCCTGTGTAATTCTATATAATTTCCCAGGTCTTCTAATCTATATTCTATGTACTTCTTTAATTTCTTTATCAATTCCTTTTCTGGTCTCTTTTTCATTTCTTCTAGATTAGTCTCTATTATTCTAAGGGTTTTCTCCCTATCAGATCAGGCTTCTTTTATAAGTAATTCCAGCATGATTATAGAGCTTTTTTTACGAATTATCAGACCATTTATCAAGCATCGTTGGATCTGGCGAATCATATAATGTATATCCTTAAGCCCCTAGCAACCTTTCCTCTATCCACATAATTCTGAAGGGATGTACCTTCCCACTATTTACATAACTTAATCCTGGACAGGTTCATTAGTCTCAATAGTTGCTTATCCAGGCTCTGAACTTTAGATGATGTGTTACTCAGTTGTCATTTTGGATCCACTGGCCACTATCCCAGTAAATAGCTCTTTTCTATCCTTGTTCTATTTGTATTCCTGTCTTCTGCCATAACGTCTTTGTCGTAGTCTTGAAACGTTAAAAGTGGAGAAATTCTATGGCGGAAACATCCACCTGTACTGTTTCTGGTTCCCCTTACTCTTAATGTTCGATGGGGAAATGTGGGCTAGTATATGGAGTTTAGGAGCAGTGGTTGTTTGTACATCTCTGAATTTGTGGGTATATGATTCAGAGGGTATTTTTCAAAATGTCTTTTTTCTTACATACTGACTTACATATGAGAGGCACAAATGTAGCAAAACCCAATTGATCATAACAAATATCCTACTATTCTATGGTCCCACATGTCTTCTGATGAAAATGGTCCCTCACTTGTGTGGGTAGGCCTAGTGCCTGCAAGAGGAAACGGCACAAAACGCGACATGGATACATCATATTTTTCCACTCAAAACGGACCTGTTTTTTCAAAAGTGGGTAGCTGGCAGTTGTGGGCCGTAGCTCAGCCGGCACCTAGAGAAACCTAGGAAACCTGTACATTCTTGAAAGCTAGACACCTTGGGGAATACAGAATAGAGTGACTTATGTGGCTCTCACCAGGTTGTTTTACCCAGAATCCTTTGCAACCCTCAAACTTTGACTAAAAAAACTAATTTTCTCACATTTCTGTGATGGAAAGTTCTGGAATCTGTCACGAGCCACAAACTTCCTTCTACCCAGCAATCCCCTAAGCCTTTCAAAAATAATAGTGCCTCACTTGTGTGGGTAGGCCTAGTGCTCGTGACCGCCCAATACCAACATGGATACATCACATTTTTCCACTCAATGCGGACCCGTGTTTTGCAAAGTGGGTATCTGTGAATATTGGACCCTAACTCAGGGGGCACCTTGGGAAACCTAGCAAACCTGCACATTTGTAAACACTAGACATTTAGGGAAATCCAGGTTGGGTGATATGTGTGGCTGTCACCAGTTTATTTTACCCAGAATCCTTTGCAAATCTCAAACTTTCACTAAAAAACACGTTTTCCTCACATTTCTGTGATGGAAAGTTCTGGAATCTGCGGGGAGCTACAAACTCCCTTCCACCCAGCATTGGAATTGTGTGGCTCTCACCAGGTTGTTTTACACAGAATCGCTAGTAAACCTCAAATTTTGATTGAAAAAAAACACATTTTCCTCACATTTCTGTGATTTAAAGTTCTAGAGTCAGTGGGGAGTCACAAACGTCCTTCCACCCAGCATTCCCCTAAGTCTTCCAATAAAAATAATACCTCACCTGTGTGGGTAGGCCTAGTGCCCGTGACAGGAAACGGCCTAATGGATACATCACATTTTTTCTACTCAAAACTGATCAGCTTTTCACAAAGTGGGTAGCTGTGGAGTTTTGGCCCTAACTCAGGCGGCACCTAGGGAAATCTAGCAAACCTTCACATTTTCGAAAACTAGACATCTAGGGGACTCCAGGGTGGTGTGCCTTGGGTGAAGCCCATGAAATTTTTTTTTTAACCCACAATGCCATGCAAATCTCAAACTTTGCCTGAAATTACTTATTTTCTTTACTTTTCTGTAATGGAAACTTCACAAATCCACAAAATTCCTACCACCCAGCATCTCCCCACTTGTGCCGATAAAAAAGCTGTGCCACTTGTGTGGCTTGGCCTAGGTGCCCGCAACAGAAACAGATGAAACTGAGGTCAATGGGAGTCCCCTCGATGGGCTCCCATTGATCTCGGTTTGATCTGTTCCTCTTCCTGGGATGCAGAAAGACTGTCTACGTCCTTTTCAGTTGGGGGCATGGTCATGCCCATAGTGGGCAGCCCCCACCTATGTACATTTTTAAACAAGATTTTCCTGGTGTCTGTTGGGCTTTCTGCCCACCGGAGGGGGAACAGATTAGGGTAATCATCTCCATCTGCCCCCATGGGGGGCAGAAGGACTGATGCCACATTTTTTGGGGTGGGGCCATACCCATGCCCATGGTGGACAACCCCCACTCATGCTTTTTTACATTTTTTATTTTCACTTGCGTCTAGTAAGCTGCAGGGGTAATTACCCCTTCTGCTCCCTGGGGGGAAGGGGGCGCAGATAAACTTGCTGCATTTTTTTGTTTTGCAAAGTTTTTTTTTTTTTTAACAAATCTTTTTATTTTTCATAACCGAACATTTGTACAAATACAGTTATTGGGTTTTCAGAATTTACAGATTAAGTAGAGGTGATTTCTGGATTGCACACTTGTTTTCCATTGATATAACTATTAGATTTCAACATGATTAGCAATGTCTGACCTATCAGGGGAGGGGAGTGGGGAGAACAGGGGGAACACAAATGTTACCACAATATACATTCCATTTAGTCCATATCTGAGACCATTTTCTCGGACACCCCCTAGAGATGTACACAATTTCTTCCCGAAACTTACACCAGTCCATGTTTTGCTTCCATGATTTTAAACCAGGGACCTCCCTTGCTCCCCACCCTCTGGCGATGTTGCGCTTAGCTACCACAAAATCCAGGGTTGCCCAGATTTTCTCCTTACTACTCAGATCCGTCAGTCCCCACACATTGATCAGACAGTCCCAACTCCTGGGTTCAGGTCATGACCCAACACCTCTACCATACACCTGCGTACACCTGTCCAGAACTTACAGACTTAGACACACTCCCACAGGATATGTGTTAAGGTGCCTTCCTTCCCACAGTTTCGTCTACAGCTGGAGTCTTCACCATATACCATCCGCACCAAGGCTGGCCTAGAATAGTATATTCTATGGAGAATTTTTAATTGCACCAGTTTAAACCCTGACAAGATTGTGACTTCCCTGGGGGAGGCGAGTGCCTCCATCCAGTCTTCGTAGTCCATATCTGGTATGTCTTCAGCCCATTTTTCTCCAAGCCAAACAAGTGGGTCAACTACGTGATTTATTAGCTTCCGGTGGGTGAGTGATATTGATTTCTTGTTCATGGAGCTGTTGAGGAGCCTGTTCTCCAGTAGCGTTGATTCGGGTAGTGTCTCCCCTAGCGGGATATTTGCATACAATGCATGTCTCATTTGATAGTATCTAAACAGTTCTGAGTCTGCCAGGTCATATTCATGTTGCAAAACCACAAGAGGATGCCAATACTGATAATCCATTCAACTTTAACTTCACTGGTGCCTAGAAAAAATCCACAGCATCTTTTAGCAACCTTTTGCTTAATTTAAATTTATTTAAACAATTTTTACATTTTGAGGTTCAAAATTATTTCATTTTTTGAATACCACAACAACTACATGGGAGAAATACATATTAAAACAACCAACCATACTTTTGATTACCAAATAACATCATTCACTCAACCAGTCTTACTTTCTACTTTCATATCAATTTCAATCCACATTTATAACCCGTACTCAACTCCAATCACACCTTTACAATAACTCACAAACCCTGACTGAACTGCCCATTTAAATCAAAGTCTAATGTCAGGGATAACCACCAAACATCACCTATTACAAACAATAGTCCGTTATAATGCACAAACAAAAACATATATCACACCTTTATAAATTCTTCAGTACAAATCACAGTGCAAAAAAACAACTATAAACATTAGCCCTAAGATTGTCTGGTGAACAATACGCAAGGTCGATGCGTTTCGAGACCACTTATTAAGGGGCTCCCTTCAGGACCAGAATAACTGTAAAAAACAAACAACACATCCTTATTAACTGACACTCAATTGCTTTTTTTACCAAAAATCTGCTGGCAAAAAACACCCGGGCCTACAAGCCTACCTCTAAAAGCGGAAAAAACTCAATGAAATCATGCTGGAGAGTGATAGAATATCAACACTGTCTGCAAAGTGAAAACACAGAGAAAAAGATGTTTTTTTCAACTGAAAGGCAAACAAGTCTTCTCTATACACTGTTTGGGCAGGAAAGTGGTATTTTTTGGGGGGGGAAGGGTTGGTGTGAGGGGGACCAATACACGTATCACTTACGTGTGGAATTGTAGTTATTGTCACAATTTCTTTAAAGTAGTTCCTACCGTACCATTTTCAGCTAAGGAGCTGCGGAAGGGAAAATAAATCAATAACGGCATCGTCACTGTCTGCCTAAGGGATTATGCTTAAATACGAAAAAACACCCAAAACCTCCATTACCTTTGGCTATTGTTCGATGTTGATTCAATCAGATACGGGGCCGGCATACGATTAACCAGAACCCGGTACATTCTATAGGACGCAAGGCTCACGATGTAATTTTCACCATCCACTTCTTCTGCACAAACCAAATTGTAAAAATTAGTGTAAACCAAAGTTTTTTTTTTGGTGATTACACGCAAATGAAATAAGTTGCGCACAAGCTGAAGACCTACTTTAGGGTGAGGACTCTACGCGTACACCCGGACAGCTTTTCGTTCGCTCTACGATTTCGGAGCGCCGTGATAAACATAGAATAAGGGCATGACAATGAAAAATACTCGCCCATTGCATTTTGGGAACATTAGAAATGTCTCTGGGAGTTGTAGTTTAACTCCTTTTATTCATTCACTCAAAAGCTTTATTAATCTCTGGTTTCTTGTATTATGTCTTTTTATTTATATGCCATTGGTGAATCATTATTAATCTAAAAAGGCAAAAATCATATACCAACCAACAATTATAAGAATATAATTCCAGAATTATTATCAAATTGCATTAACACAAAACGGTCCCACACTAATAAAAAGTGTAAAGAGTAAGCATTCAATGGCCATCTCTGTGAGCTCATTGTAAACTGCAAACTGCAAACATCTATTGATAGAATGGTATGCGTTTCCACTTTTTGCCCTAATTCAAATCTTTTCAAGAAGATTATCCATCAAAATTGGCATTTGATCAAAAATCTGGATCAATCATTTACAGAAGGCTCTTTATTTGCTTTTAAAAAAGAAAAAAGTATTGCCAACCATGTGGTCTGAGCAATGTTACCAAAAGTGATTACACCAACACTCAGAAACTATGTAGGATTAGGACCAGTGACTGGACATCATAAATGTGGATCCTGTACATGTTGCGAACAGACAATAGAAGGCTCGTTGTTTTCCCATAGGTTAATTGGAAATACGACACGTTTACCAATTGTAAATCAAAATTTGTGGTATATGGAGTTTTGTGTCCATGCCCCAAATTATATGTAGGCAAAACAGACCAGGAAATCCGTCAAAGAATCACACAACATAAGTCAAGAATTAAAAGAAATGTGGAAACTGCGCCACTGGTCGACCATTGGAAGTCTAAGGGACATACTGAGAGAGATCTTAAATGGACGGTTATCGCCAAAATTGAATCAGACTCCAGAGGTGGAGACATGAATCAAAAACTTAATCAGCGTGAGGCAATGCTCATTTTGAAATTCAATACGACAATGAATGGCCTAAATGAACTTTCTGAACTATACAAATTGTGAAGTGTTATTGAGATCTCACTTGCTATTAGAGATGGTATTCAGTTTGGAATGAAGGACCGGGGTTGAACACCAAATGACAGCAGTTTACAATGAGCTCACAGAGATGGCCATTGAATTCTTACTCTTTACACTTTTTATTAGTGTGGGGCCGTTTTGTGTTAATGCAATTTGATAATAATTCTGGAATTATATTCTTATAATTGTTGGTTGGTATATGATTTTTGCCTATTTAGTTTAATAATGATTCACCAACGGCATATAATCAAAAAGACATAATACAAGAAACCAGGGATTAATAAAGCTTTTGAGTGAATGAAAAAACGGAGTTAAACTACAACTCCCAGAGACATTTCTAATGTTCCCAAAATGCAATGGGCGAGTCTTTTTCACCGTCATGCCCTTATCCTATGTTTATCACGGCGCTCCGAAATCGTAGAGCGAACGAAAAAGCTGTCCGGGTGTACGCGTAGAGTACTCACGCTATGGTAGGTCTTCAGCTTGTGCACAATTTATCATTTCATTTGCGTGTAATCACTGTGAGAAGTTGGCCTGATATGTAGTGCTCACTATTCTAGTGATCACTGTGTATCATTCCAAACGACCCTTATTGATGATTGGTTGTAAGTCAACCTTATAGACCAGCTATCCTAGTAGCGTAGATACGAGCAGTCTTTAGGCTAAACTCTAGAGGGCGTGTTAAGCCAGCTGTTTACCATCACATATACCCCTTGAACACCAAGTGAAAGGACACCACACAAGCTGTTATGAAAATAAAGGATATTTATTTATAACAAGACTACCCTGGCTCTTTATGAGTAAGGGAGCTAAGCACACTACAAAACTCTCATGAAAATACTTCTGGTTGTACAATTTACACAAGTGCCCGGAGGGCACGAAACCATATACACTGCAAGTGGAATGGGAGAGGTTAGATAGTTTAAAGTTACTGGTTCCGGAGGAATCCGATCAGTGGGACTAAACGAAAAAGGAACTGGACACTTGTAGAGTGAACCTAAGGTGGAGCACCGAGATGCTCGAGTTACCTAGCCTAGAGGCTGCGGCTGCGTGGGGTTCAGCGAGATGTCGGGAGTCCTCGTTGTAGTCTCAGGAGCCTGAAAGAAGAAGTTGCTGGCAGGCGACCAGTGTCGATGTTCAGCGAGATCCAAGCCTGGATCGGTGATGAAGGAAACCTGAAAGCAGAGGCGACTCAGTTCTCAACCGTTAGCCAGCGATCGTGTGGGTACCAGGAAGGTACCGGCTTAAGTCACCTCGACCAGGTGAGTGGATGACGTCGGACTCGGCTGTTCCTTGGACCAGGAGGCGCGGCGGCGACCCGGAGGGAGGGCGAGCTGTCCCACGAAGGTGTCTGCTGTCGATGATGCTGGGCCCAAGAATGGGACAGCAGGTCTTGGCAGTGGCAAACCCACGCGGTGGAGTCAAGATGGCGTCGGGAGTGGACCAGGAGGGTCCGAGGTACTCCTCTGTTGAAGGGGAGCAAGAGCCAGTCTGGAGCAACCAGACCAGTGATGAAAGTCTGTCGTGGTGCGTCGTGAAGAGGGCCACAAGCCGGGCGGCGAGTGGTCGGACAACGCGGTGAGCAGCAAGGAGCAGAAGGGCCCCCACGCAGATCTCGTGGATGCTGGGGAGGCAGACTTCGGTGCTGGAGCCGCTCAGGGTTAGGGCTTCTCAAACCCTAGGTGCACTCACTCGAGGGTCCCTCGGTGGGCGTGCTAGTTAAGCGTCGTGCAGGTTCTGAAGATGGCCGGCCCCGCAGGTCTCGTCACACCTACGAATCTCAGCTGAGCTGATGATGTAGGTAGAGGTCAGAGATGGCAGGGAACCCGGGTCTCGTCGAGCTGGGCAGTCTTGATCCGTGGGAGAGACGTGCAGCAAACCGCAAGCGCTTAGGTGGTGCCTGCTGGTGCAGGGTGGCTACTCCTTAGCCACAAGGGAGAGTCTTCAGAAATAGTCAAGAGTTCCTTTCGTGGAAAGTAGTTCAAGATTCAGAATTATCCAATTTGGGAAGGGGACTCGCTCCTACCTTTATTCTAAGAAAAGGGGCTGGTCCGTGACTAGGTCCTACCTATGGGTGGGGCCAGGAGGGGGGTGGTTACACCCCTATCCTTTGTCCGGCTTCGCCCCAGCTCAGGGGCAGGGTTGCCCCTGAAACTGGTTTGAGCCGGGCTATGCACAGTGAGCACCGGGGTGCTACTTGCAATCACCTTCCCTTCAGCCCTGCCTACCTGGGATACACAAACCCTGTCTGGGATGGTGCTAACACCGCCCTCGACAGGAAACCCTTTGTCCAAGCTCCCCTCGCTGGAAGGTCTCCCAGCAGCAGGAGGTCAGACTTGTGTCTGGTGGCAGCATCCATTTTGTGATGCTGAGGCTTGAGTCAACTTTAACCGGCGTTCAAGGTTACTTCCATGTCGTGTCCCTCTAGAAGGGTGGAATGCTAACCCCGTCACCAGAACTGGCGAGGGGTTCGTATTCCAATTCGTATGACACCTTACTCGACATGTTTGGGTGATGCGATGCCAAAGTTAGCAAATAACCGTGAGGATTATAATGCCCTTTAAGGTAGTTGGCCCGCGTCACCATGGAACGGCTATTAGGATTTGGTTCCGCAAGCCGTCGACGGGCTCAGCTCGCACCAGAGCACCGTCCCACATGATTCCCCGCACTCTGCCTTCAGGATTGATAAGGCCTGCCATAGGAGTGACTGATAGGAATCCATGTGTCCATTCTAGAGTTAGGTATAGGAATACTACACCTACAGCAACGGGTGATTACACCACCTTGCCCCAGCTGTCGTGCAGCCAGTTGTGTCAGATTTGGGCGGCCATCCAGGGGTGGCATAATACATGCTGCAGCCCCTGGTAGGCCCTGGGTACACCGATGCCCTGGATACCTATGGTATGCTGATACAGGGACTGATAAGGCGGCCCAGTTCCAATTAGTGGATGCACCTAATGTACATGTGTGTTAATTTCGAGAGAGAACAGCTAGGCTGTGGGTCTGATTGGCAGGCCCACAGCCAGGGAAAGTCGTAAACCAATGAAGCAAAAAGCAAAAAATCTGGGTGATCATAGGATTGCAGACCCTACTCTCCTACAATCACAAAAAAAGCCCTTTGGTTTACACGAAGTTTTACAATTCGGTTTGTGCAGAAGCAGTGGATGGTGAAAATTACATTGTGGCCTTGCGTCCTATAGAACGTACCGGGTTCTGGTTAATCGTATGCCGGCCCCGTGTCTGATTGAATCAACATTGGACAACAGCCAAAGGTAATGGAGGTTTTGGTCGTTTTTTCGTATTTAAGCATAATCCCTTAGGCAGACAGTGACGATGCCGTTATTGATTTATTTTCCCTTCCGCAGCTCCTTAGCTGAAAATGGTACGGTAGGAACTACTTTAAAGAAATTGGGACAATAACTTCAATTCCACACGTAAGTGATACGTATATTGGTCCCCCTCACTCCAACCCTTCCCACCCAAAAAAATACCACTTTCCTGCCCAAAAAAACCCATCTTTTTCTCTGTGTTTTCACTTTGCAGACAGTGTTGGTATTATCACTTTCCAGCATGATTTCATTGAGTTTTTTCCGCTTTTAGAGGTAAGCTTGTAGGCACGGGTGTTTTTTGCAAGCAGATTTTTGGTAAAAAAGCAATTGAGTGTCAGTTAATAAGGTTGTGTTGTTTGTTTTTTACAGTTATTCTGGTCCTGAAGAGAACCCCTTAATAAGTGGGCTCGAAACGCATCGACCTTGCGTATTGTTCACCAGACAATCTTGGGGCTAATGTTTATAGTTGTTTTTTTGCACTGTGATTTGTATTGAAGAATTTATAAAGGTGTGATATATGTTTTTGTTTGTGCATTATAACGGACTATTGTTTATAATAGGTGATGCTTGGTGCTTATCCCTGACATTAGACTTTGATTTAAATGGGCAGTTCAGTCAGGGTTTGTGAGTTATTGTAAAGGTGTGATTGGAGTTGAGTATGGGTTATAAATGTGGATTGAAAGTGATATGTAAGTAGAAAGTAAGACTGGTTGAGTGAGTCCTGTTATTTGGTAATCAAAAGTATGGTTAGTTGTTTTAATATGTATTTGTCCCAGGTAGTTGTTGTGGTATTCAAAAAATGAAATCACTTTGAACCTCAAAATGTAAAAATTGTTTAAATAAATTTAAATTAAGCTAAAGGATGCTGTGGATTTTTTCTAGGCACCAGTGAAGTTAAAGTTGAATGGATTATCAGTATTGGCATCTTCTTGTGGTTTTGGTATATTAGGCTCAGCCTTACTGATTGGAGCCTGGACCCTGTATACGTTTTTTGATATTCATGTTGCAGAACTAAGAAATCAACCACTTTACCCGCTTTCCACACATCACCCACCCGAGAGAGCCCAACCAGGTCCCATTTGTCAAAACCCTTGGTATTACGAACTGGTCCCAACAGGTGAGAGTCCCGGAAGTGTTGAAAATTGAAACAACGATGTGATTAAGCATTCACTAAAGACATGGATACCCCTTTTATGACCGAGTTTTCTCCGTTATGTTGACTAAAGTCTGGACTCCATTTTGTATTGTCATGTCTCCACGTGCTCAGCACGAGAAGAGTCCTATCTTCGTGTTAGTTGCTCTTGCAATCTGCCTAGTAACAGTCTATAAATAACTCCTTTGTCCGTCTGGCGCATGCCCAGACTTGACCGCATCTGTTATCAGTTAGTCTTTGCTTGACCATGTTTTCGCGGGCTTAGAGATGTGTTAACTCTGCCCACATATTGATTCTGTATCGAAAATGTCCATAAAAGGTAATTCTCCTTGCCTCATGTTGTATCCACCCACTTATGAGCCCCTCTGTTGTGTATAAAAGGGGACCGTGTACGCCAGTTCTTTGTGCTACTCTATGCAATACTGAAGGGTGTTGTATGGATTGTAGGACCACCCTTAAGGGTTAATAAACTTTGTTTTTGTACTTTGCAGTTTCCGTGCCAACTTCCTTGTAGATTCCATTACAGGAGAGCGAACCCTTGTGTCCTGCGGGCCTAGCTGGGGCCTGTACTCATCAATTGGCGCCCGTCACGTGGGGCTCATCGGCGACTCGGATGCTCGAAGGACTGGTCGTGACGGAGGTGAGGAATTTGGCCGGGGATGTGATCACTGCCAGAGGCATTTTAGTCCTGGCATCCCGAGGTTTCTTCCTTCCCATCCGAACTGACCTTCTGGGTGGCGCCGGTCCTCGACTGAGACCTCTTCTGTCGGTTTTGCCGTGACAGCCGTTTGGGCGAATTTTGGAGCTTGGCAGTTGGAATCTGGACACTCTTGATTGGTAAGAACCGTTGTACGGTACTTGCTCCGAGTTTTGAAGCCTGGGTTGGCTATTTGAGTTTGATTTGTGATGACCGGTCATATCTTGTATTGATTACTGTGAGAATATATGCGTTGCAACACATATAGGCAGGTAATGTGGAGATATTTCTCCGGAGCTGTGTAAATTTGAACGGCGCAAAGTTTAAGTGCCATTTTTTTTTTTGATAATACTGCATATTTGCATTATTTTTGAGCATGCCTGCTTTTAGCGCACTCCGTAAGTGGTGCTGCTGCTTTGGAAACCGGTTAAACCTCGAGGAATCTGCTCCAGCCCCCCCAGAGGGGACTCCTAATAGGGATATGTATGTGAAGCATGGTCTTTCTTCTATAATGTACAGCACAGTATGGAGGAAATACACCAAAAAGGATCCTGAGTTGCGCTGGCCTTTGTATGGATCATTTGATATGCGTAAGATTGAGTATGTGGAACAGTGTATGTGTAAACGGCGTGCTCGTCAAGATATGTTTGAGTGTGTGCGATTATGGGTGAAGGAAGTGCGGGAGCGAGAAAAACGTGAGAAAGCGCTGTTTGATAAAGAGCAACGGAAGAATGATCATGTGCGAGCACAGGAAGCGAAGCGTCGGGAGGAAAGAGAACAGACGGAGAGACAAGAGAAAGAGCGTAGGTTGCAAGTCTCGGGTCAATATGCTGTTCGGCAGCCTCTTTATCCTGTCCTTACTAATCTTGATGATTATTTTTTCCTATTAGATCGTTCCCCGCCACCTTATGTAAGTGCGTCTGCTCCGGCCGTTCAGGATTCTGGATCGGGTAAAGATAAGATAGACACGCGATCCATGTTATCTCTTGTGCGCTCTGGTGAGCTTCGGAAACTTTCTTATCGTGCAGTCTCGAAAAAGATATCTTCTGCAGAGTTATTACCGATTCTGGAGGGATGGCAGGATAGGGAGAAGTTGTATTTTGCTGCCATTTTCTCTGATGAAGTGGTTGCTGCCTTTCGAAAATATTCTGATGTTTTTGAGCCACAGGAGATAGTGTCGGATTCTAGAGCACTACGTAATGGTACTTTCTCTCCCTCTCAGGTGCCTGATGCGGTCCGACGACTGTTCGCGCTACGGGATGAGATGCTTCAACTGCGGGACAAAGCGCGCCGGAACAAGGAGGAGGAGAGCTTGACCTTGCAGGCGGACGACCAGCAGCCGTCTTCCTCCCAGCCAGATAAGGGCGAACTAGTGCATGCTAAACCCATGCGAGAGGCGGCACCTTTGTATGTTCCTCCTAAAGGAGCGGGAACTAGTTTGGATATTACTTCCGCCGATGCTAAGGGATATTTTGTGTATAATTGGGTCTATACTCCCTGGCATAGGGCTGATGTTATGGCATTAAAGAATGCATTGCCTTACCCCCGCAAGAATCCAGCGGCTTTTTACGAAGAAGTCGAGGGGGCCTTGAATCCTTGTACTATGACCTTAGCAGATATAGATCTGTTCTTTGGGCTTCTCTTACCACCGGATATGTGGCGATCTGTGCGGAAGGTGGATGATCAAGCCGCTTTTAAGGCCAAGTGGTCTGAGATTGAGGATGAGGATAGGGAGAGGAAACCCGCGCAAAAACCGCCTCAGCTTATCTTAGATCTCCCCGCTGCTATTTTGACCAAGTTGAAAACCATTATCCCCCCTAAAAAGATTGACTGGAACATGTTAGCCTCGTGTAAACAGAAGGTTGATGAATCAGTCGCAGATTTCTTTACGCGCTTTGAGGAGACATTTCATGATTTTAGTGGTCAGTCACTTACGGATGATACGGGCCGACACCTTTTTGCTGATAAATATGTGGCGAATTTATTAGCGGAAATAGCAGCTCGTTTAAAAGCGAGTGAAAGTTCTTGGTCCACCGCATCTCCGACATCCCTCCTGACTATAGCTTAGTATTATGAGCGTCAGGAACAAGAAGCGAAGGGGCAGGAGGAGAAGAAGTCGAAAGATTTAAAAACAAAGGTGATGTTAGCGCAAGTGTATGGTCCGCCTCGTCGGGGTGCCGATAGAGGTAGGGGAGGATTCTATGGTCCCCCTTCGGGTCGATCAGATGTAAATAGGAATCAATGTGCGTTTTGTAAACAATCGGGTCATTGGGCCAGAGATTGTCCGGCGTTGTATGCGTCTCGTCAGGGGCGTAATCAAGGTCCACCGAGAGGTAGAGGGGGTTTCTCGAATTTCAGAGGGAATTCTAATGATCGTGCTCGTTTTGAACCTACTGTGCAGCAACGAGATAGACCCAATGTATTTGATCGACAGCACCAGTATCAAGTGTCAGGGACTGACCGCTCTGGATACCATGATTCGCAGCATGCATAGGAATGCGTTGGATGGGGGTTAGAATCAGTTGAGGTGCCGGTTGATCAGAAGGGTCCTTATGTCTCAGCGAAGGTTTTGGGTTCTACTGATCGGTTCCTAGTTGATACAGGAGCGACTCGTAGTGCGCTGTCCAAACAATTGGTTCCGAGGGCTCCCTCATCTGGCTTAATGGTTAAATCGGTAGGGTTTGATGGTACACTCTCTCGAAGCCCTCTTTCTCGACCCCTTGCATTCCATGTTGATCCCTTTTCTGCACCCTGTCCGTTTTTGCTTGCCCCGAACACGCCTGACAACATTATGGGTCTTGATATGCTCAAGCACTTCAGAGCTACGATCCGCTGCTCCCCCGCTGGAGTACGTGTGATATTGAATGACAATCACCCTCTGACAGAACGGATGTGTGTGGTTGCAGAGGATACTGTGTTAGCTTCTCTCCCTCGTACTTTGTGGGCCACTTCGGATACTGATGTGGGACAGATGGTGATTCCGCCCGTCCATATTAGTGTCCAGGAGGGGGCGGTGTTACCACGCCTACCTCAGTATCGTATTTCCCAGGAGGGGGAGGAGGCCCTTATACAGATTGTGCGGGATTTGATTAAGGTGGGAGTAGTGGAGGAAGTCCCCTACAACGTCTGCAACAGTCCTATTTTACCCATCTTGAAGAAAGATACGGATGCCAAAGTTTATCGGTTTATCATTGATTTGAGGGAAGTGAACAAGATCGTGATACCTCAGTATCCAGTGGTTTCTGATATCACGACGTTGCTCACTTTAGTCCCGCCAACGGCGACCACGTTTTCAGTTATTGATTTGAAAAATGCCTTCTTTTCGATCCCTATTCATCCTGATAGCGGATACCTTTTTGGTTTTACTTTGAATAATAGGTCTTATCGATTCTGTAGAGTCCCTCAGGGCTACACAGAAAGCCCTAGCATTTACAGTCAAGCATTGAAACGGCAATTGGATTCCTTTGTTCTGCTCGAGGGCGTCGCCCTTATACAATATGTCGATGACATCTTGTTGGCAGCTGACACTCCTGAGCTGTGTGAGAAGAGCACGTTGTCCTTGCTTTCCTTTTTGGCATCCCACAATCACAAAGTGTCGAGGAAGAAATTGCAATTCTGTAGACAAAAGGTGACTTATTTGGGTCACCTTTTGTCTAAGGAGGGGCGTGCACTCACACCAGATCGTATTCAAGCAATTTTGGACACGCCAGTGCCTTCCACACAGAAGGACGTGCGCGCATTTTTGGGTCTTGTTTCTTTTTGTAGGCAATGGATATGAGGGTTTTCACACATAGCTAAGCCATTATTAGCCCTTTTGACAAAAGACACACCAATTCCTCTTCCCTGGTCAAATGAGTGTGAAATTGCCTTCCAGCAATTGCGACAGGCCCTTTGTTCAGCACCAGTGTTAGGGACCCCTGATTATACAAAGTCCTTTTCATTGTATGTGCATGAGAAAGATGGATGTGCATTATCAGTTTTAGTGCAGATGCATGGCGGCAAGCAGCGCCCTTGTGCATATTTTTCGGCTGTACTTGATCCTGTTGCCCGAGCATTACCTGGTTGTTTTCGCTCGGTTGCGGCGACAGCTGTGTCAATACGCCAAAGCGAGGGAATTGTGTTATCTCACAAACTGTTGGTATTAGTCCCCCATGCTGTTGATGCTCTGCTTAATCAGACAAAGACGCAGCATTTGACCAGTGCTCGTTTAACGGGATATGAGTTGACGCTTTTGGCTCCTCATATTACGTTAAAGAGGTGTGTAACGTTAAATCCGGCCACATTGTTGCCGTTCCCGGAAACTCAGTCTGAAGCACGAAAAGCACACGATTGTATTCTGGTGACTGAGGAACAGACAAAGGGTCGTATTGATCTCCAGGATACGCCCTTTCCAGAGGTAGATGGAGAACTGTGGGTGGATGGATCATGCCTGAAGCTACCAGATGGTACGACTTCAGCAGCGTATGCAATTACCACACTGCAAACAATAGTGGAGACAGCGCGCATACCACAGAAATCAGCTCAAGCAGCGGAACTGATAGCATTAACACAAGCATGTGAGCTCAGTACAGGATTGTGTGTGAATGTTTATACAGATAGCCGTTATGCCTTCGGGGTAGCGCACGATTTCGGCCTACTCTGGAAGGAGAGAGGGTTTCTAACGTCACATGGAGCACAGATAATGCATGGAGAGTTAGTTCACAACCTTTTGACTGCATTAACATATCCGAAGAAGATTGCTATAATTAAATGTAGTGCCCATAAGAAAGTGGTTGATAAAGTTGGAGAAGGGAATGCTTTGGCAGACCGGGTGGCACGGGAGACTGCGATACAGCCTGGTGCCACTGTCATGTACGTAGTGAAGTCGCAGGTAGAAAGATGGCACGATGCAAGGAGAGAAGTGCTGGAAATACAGAGGACCGCTTCTGATAAAGAACGGGAGCAATGGTCTAGTGATGGAGAATTGGATGATGAGGGTTGTTGGAGAAATAAGCAGATGGATAGATGGAAGTTACCCACAGCTTTTGTACAACCCATGGTTCAGATGGCACATGGGCTAGCACATGTTGGAGCTTCCGCAATTGTAAAATTGCTTACTCAAGTCTGGGAGCATCCAGAGATTGCTAGCACGGCAAAGAGGGTAGTGCAGACCTGTATGATTTGTCTGAGGTATAACCCAGGAAAGGGTACTCGAACCCCAGCAGGAGGATTTGCGACACCTACTATACCCTTCGAGGTTTTGCAGATGGATTACATCCAGCTTGAACGCTGTAACAATTTGAAGTATGTTTTAGTGGTGGTTTGTGCCTTCAGTAAATGGGTTGAGGCATACCCTACGAAAGACAATACTGCAATGACTACAGCCAAGATGCTATTGAAGGAGTTCTTCCCTCGATACGGGGTTTGCAGATTGTTGTGGAGTGATAACGGACCTCACTTTATAGCGGACGGTATAAAGTATGTCCTGAAGGGTCTAGGCATTACCCAGAAGTTCCACGCTGTGTTTCACCCTCAGTCTGCGGGATTGGTTGAGAAATATAACGGTACTCTGAAGCTTAAGATCGCTAAGATCCAAGCTTCAACTTCTTTGACTTGGCCAGATGCTTTACCGCTGGCATTATTGTCAATTAGATCGATACCGCATTCTCGAACCGGTCTCACGCCTTATGAGATCGTTTTTGGACGCCCAATGAATATTTGGGGTCCACCAAGGCCTAAGTCTGTATATGATGTACCTTGTGTAATGATGAATGACTATCTGGCACAGTTAACGGATAATTTGGTTTCTATTCATCAACAGGTTCGAGAGGCGCTCCCTGACCGGTCCACAGGTGAAGGACATAACCTCCGGCCTGGTGATCATGTTATGATCAAAGTCTTCGAAAGGACGAATAGTCTGGAGCCGAGATGGGTTGGTCCTGAGCAAGTCTTGCTTGCGACGAGGACAGCTGTGCGAGTCTCCAATCGGAAGAACTGGATCCACTCCTTGCACTGTCGTAAAGTGCCGCCTGGATTGGTGGAGCCTGCTGTGTTGACCAACCATCGAGAAATCCTGACTGCGGAGAAAGGCCGTGCTGTGGAACCGAACGACACTGAGGAGCTCTTCCCGTACCAAGTGATTTCTGGAGGAAAAAGATATCACCTGAGACCAAGGAAGTGATTGCTGTATCCAAAGTTGTCAGAACGGCCCGTAGGTTAGTGAAACGGAGAGCCAATGTGGCAAGGGGGGGGGGATCAGCCCTGCATTAGTGTAGCGACACCCGTCTTGGCCCGCTGGTGAAGAAATCAACCACTGCCTAAGGGGAAGAGTTCTGACAACCTTTTAGTTTCAGGAAGATATTGATTTTTCATTTTAAAATGGAGAAGAAGAAGATTCTTCGCGCAATGGGTTTTATTGTTACAATAGCTATTGTTGGGATAACCACATGGTTTGTTGAAGATGTGACTCCTGCTCGAGAGATGTTTGTTTTGACTACTCCAGTGCCTGAGGAGCACTACTTTTATACCCTTCCGTATCAAGAATTGAAGCATCGCCAGTCTTATTTGAATAACACTTTCATCCAGATGTTGCATCATACCCATGTTGCCACTAATGCTACGAATTGTTGGATATGTGGCATGATGCCAGCTCACCAGAAGAAAGGAGGAACTCCGTTTATACCTCTTCCTTTTTCTCATAATGGCTCTTGTAGAGCATGGTACACTTTGCTTTTTGCCACACGGAAACCTACAGTGGGACGATTACTCTTCAGACTTAATAGGGAATGTCATCAAGATAAAGATGGTTATCCACAAGCGAATGGGACAATTTGGGAATGGGAAGAGTATCGACCAGACAATGAATCGATTCCCTATATTTTCACGAACACTAGAGACACTGTGGGGAAAGACCGATTCGTGATTCAAGTGGCACAGGCTCAAGCGGACCTGTGCGTCCAGAGTGTGGGTTATATTCCTGTTGGTGTTAGTGACTGTATCACTATCTTGAACATTGATGGATTGAATAATAGTACCTTCTTAGCATCCCATAATACATATTTCGTATGTGGGAATAAAGGTTATTATCGTTTGCCAGCCGGTTGGTCTGGAGTATGTTATGTAGCATTCCTATTACCTCCTGTATTCTTGGCACCTGCATCTTATCATAAAGATCTGAAGTTGTTGAATAATGTGACTGTCAATAGGTATAAACGTACTCTATCTATTGATGATATCGACCAAACTGATACTAGTTTGCAACAGTATATTGATTTTAACCTAGGATTATTTTTCTTTGTTGGAGCTGCCCTCAATAGTAGGAAAGTTCGAAGATTAACAAGAGTTGTAGAGGCTGTGACAAATCAAACCGCTGCTGCTCTTGGGAATCTTACGGAAGAATTACAAATTACTAGAATTGTTGCATTACAGAATCGTATGGTGTTAGATGTTATGTTAGCTGACCGAGGTGGAGCATGTAAAATTATCGGAAGTAGTTGTTGTGTGTTCATCCCTGACCACACGCCATCAGTCTATAATGCTATCAACAGGTTGCATAAAATTGCAGCTGAAATCCATACAGAAAACGGCACTTGGACCTTTTCTGGATGGTTTTGGGCATTGATCACCACATGGGGGTGGAAGGTTTTAACTGGTCTTTGCATTATCGTGGCAGTTCTGTTTTCTTGTTGCATTTGTGTCCAATGTGGTCCTTTACTCTGTTCCCTATGTGTGTCATTCTGTATTCCCGATAAGAAAGCTATTGCCAATGTCACTTATCAGAAACATTTAACTAAAGAAATAGAAGAAATGATGAAAATTGACATATATGATGATTATTCTAATAGACCGGATGTCTTCAGTAAATGCTGAAAGGGTCGTCTGTTGAAAATTGAAACAACGATGTGATTAAGCATTCACTAAAGACATGGATTCCCCTTTTATGACCGAGTTTTCTCCGTTATGTTGACTAAAGTCTGGACTCCATTTTGTATTGTCATGTCTCCACGTGCTCAGCACGAGAAGAGTCCTATCTTCGTGTTAGTTGCTCTTGCAATCTGCCTAGTAACAGTCTATAAATAACTCCTTTGTCCGTCTGGCGCATGCCCAGATTTGACCGCATCTGTTATCAGTTAGTCTTTGCTTGACCATGTTTTCGCGGGCTTAGAGATGTGTTAACTCCGCCCACATATTCATTCTGTATCGAAAATGTCCATAAAAGGTAATTCTCCTTGCCTCATGTTGTATCCACCCACTTATGAGCCCCTCTATTGTGTATAAAAGGGGACCGTGTACGCCAGTTCTTTGTGCTACTCTATGCAATACTGAAGGGTGTTGTATGGATTGTAGGACCACCCTTAAGGGTTAATAAACTTTGTTTTTGTACTTTGCAGTTTCCGTGCCAACTTCCTTGTAGATTCCATTACAGGAGAGCGAACCCTTGTGTCCTGCGGGCCTAGCTGGGGCCTGTACTCATCAGAGGGGGGTAGCCTGTGGGATTTTCTTGTCCCAGCCCAGACTTTTGTGAGTCGTGTGCCAAATTTGGACTAAGTGCAGCGTGGGTTCCGTCAGTCGTAAATGAGCTGGTTTAGAGTAAAGTGCCCTGGTGTAGAAACCTCCCGGCAGGAGCAATCTATCCATTTGGTGTCCCGGGTCGTCAAATGGTCTATATATGCACTGATTTATAGCTGCCAATTGCGCCACCCAATAGTATCTTTTGGTATCTGGGAGTCCGATCCCCCAATCGTACCATCCCCGAACCAATTTGGGAAATTATATTTATGGGGTCCCCTTTACCCATAGGAGAGCTCTTTGTTCGCTCTTTATTGCTGCAAAATAGGTCGCTGGGACCGGAGTGGGCAAATTGTGTAAAATATACAGAAAACGAGGTAGGGACATCATCTTGAATAGTGCCTCCATGCCTAGCAGGGACAGCGGGGGAGACTTCCGATGTTCTATGTCACTTTTGAGTCGCCGTAGCAGTGGCAAGAGATTATGGCCGTAGTATAACTTAGGATCTCTACTAATATATATGCATAGGTATTTAAAGCTGTCTATTGCCTCTGTTACGTTACACCCCTTGGGCAGGAGAGGAAACCCTCCCCATAACACATAGAGCAACGACTTAGTCCAATTAATGGCATATCCGGAATATCTACCAAAGGTGCGGATTATATCAAGGACTCTATCGAAGCCCGCGGGGAAGCTAGATATAACAGGATGTCATCGGCATATAGGGAGATGCGATCTTCCCATTCCTCCGACCATCTCAGCCCTTTGACAGTGGGGTTCTTACGGATCCAGCGAACCAGGGGCTCTAGAGCCAAGGCAAAGAGCAAAGGGGACAGGGGACATCCTTGTCTCATCCCCCTGCCTAGGGCGAAAATCTCAGACTTTTTATTGTTCACTACCACATGTGCCAGTTGTTCCGAATAGAGGAGTTTCACCCACCCAATAAATCTATGGCCAAACCCCATCTTTTCCAGCACTGCAAAGAGATAGGGCCACTCGATAGTATCAAACGCTATAGTGGCATCCAGGGACATCACAACCGCATCCTCTGTGTATCCACTCTCCCCATTACGCTGTGGAGTTGGCGGAGGTTCAGGGAGGTATTCCTAGAAGGCATAAAGCCCGGTTGGTCCGGATGGACCAGCCCTGAGATCACTCCGACCAGGCGTGTCGCCAGCAGTGTAGCCAATATCTTCGCTTCCGCATTCAGTATTGAGATAGGCCTGTATGAGGAGCACTGATCCCTAGGTTTGCCCTCTTTATTTATCACCACCACGGTGGCGAGTCGTTGATCCTTGGGAAGTCGGCCGATCTCTTGACTTTCCTCATACATCGCTATGAGGTAAAGGGCCATTTTATCGGGCTTTAGTTTGTAAAGCTCTATAAGGAGGCCATTAGGACCCATTGCCTTCCCCGACTGTAGGTTCCTGATGGCGCTCACCACCGGTCGTGAGCTCGCTGTCGAGTGAATCTCTATCCGTTTCTGACAGTGTCGGAAGCTGTATATCCATTATCAGGGCCTACGATTCTTTCGCTGGGCAAGCCGAACAAGATGTACATATCTGAGTGTAGTGTTTGGCAAATTCGTCTGCAATCAACTGCGTGTCTGTGATTGTCTCCCATTCCCCAACTGTGAGTTCTGTGACCAGGCGATTTGCCTGATTGCGTCAGTCCAGCCACGCAAGTAATTTGCCAGCTCTGTCACAGTGTTTGTATATCCTCCAGAGTTTGTCCCTTTGCAGTGTTTTAGCCCTATCCATAACTACATTTTTATGCCCTTCCTTCTTGAAATTGAGCTTATGCCTTGAGTCAGATTCACCTGACACCAACAGGTCCCCTTCAAGCTGTAGAATTTCCTCTTCCAAATTAACTAGGTCACCATTCTTCTCTTTTTTTGCCCCACTTATTTGAGAGATTGCCTGCCCCCGAATCACCGTCTTAAATGCCTCCCAGAGCGTCTGTGCTGAGCCCACCGATCCCTCATTGTCATGGAAGTAGTGTTCAATCGTCAGCGTAATGTTATGCCTGATAGTGGGGTTGCGCAAGTGCCATGGGTTTATGGGCGCTATTCTACCTACCTGACCGTCACTCCTACCCAACTGCACCCATATAGGAGAGTGGTTAGATATGCCACTAGCCATGTGTCTGATTTCCGTAATGTGTCCAACCTGGTCCGCTGGCGCAAGGATATCATCAATATGAGAGAGGCTATTGTGCAGTGGCGGCTGGTCCATAGGGGAGCCGGGGCAGCGCCTCACTAGTCAGAATCAACAAGAAAAACTGGTCACGAGCAGCAAGAAATGTAAGCAGACGGCAGACACAATTTGTCTGTTTACAGTTCCGGCCTGTGCTGGCAGCTGCTTCACAGCCTCAAGTGCGCATGACAGAGTCTGAGCCATTCAACAATAAACGCACAGCGCACGCACGCAGGCGACAGCAGCAGGAGTCCAGAACTGGACTCTGACTGCGCATCTGCGAGAAGAGCGTTTTTTATTTCAGCATGTCCACTCCATTGACATTACATGCGCATGCCTAGTGTAGTGCAGGAGTCTGAAGATCTGCTCGGGTGGCGACGTACAGTCGCCCCATGCCCTGTCAAATGGCAGGATACCGCCAAGTAGCCGCTCCCAGTCGCATCCAGTCTTATGATTTGCCACTTGGACTCGGAGACGTGATGCGACGCGGGACCGGCGGAGGAGATGCCTCATCCTGGTAAGTTTATTTGTTTTTATTTTATTTAATTAACCGCCCCCCGTACCCCTCGAGTCATGCCGGCCGCAGCTGGAGAGAGGGACCTGTAAATTTGATGCACTTAGATGAATGGACTTTTAAAATACTTTGGGATAATAATAATGTATTAAAAGTACGCATTCTTACTCCAATGTTGTGGCTATACAGAGGCAGCGTGTTTACTAGCACGGAGCTCCTCAAAAGGAGCTAGTGTTTTGAAGGACATGTGAGAGCGCTATGCGGCGAACACATGTAAAATAGCGCGAAGACACCTGCATGTGTTTATTTAATTTATGGCCACAACCCACTTATTGCTTAACCCCTCTCATGGAAATGATGCTGTGGGTGACCGTCGAAAGTGGTGCGCGAGACACTGCAGGATACATCAGAAAATTAGTTCAGGCAGTGTTTTTTAAATAACATTGCACCGCGCCTGAATACAAGGAAGGGTTTCTTTGAAACTTCATTACTCTGTGCCAGGCGTTGGTTTGTTGACTGGGCTCCTGTGGCTGGCGCAGGGGCTGTCACACAGGAGCGGCACACACTGTGCAGGGTGTGTGTCTGCCAATCATTAACCCAGGCAGCGGGCAGGCAGCCTCCACGGCTCTATTTACATCAAGCCAGAGCCAGCACGTTTCCATTTTGCCTCTTTTTAGGTCTCGGCTCGAAGGCTGCGCTTGCGCAGTCTCGGTCCGAGATTTAATGACTTGGAGAAGAGGGGCTTGAACCCGCCCCTCTTCTCCCCTGTTCTCCATTGGCTGGCCTCTTGAATGCTGGCCAGCCATTGGAGAAGAGGTCCGTCACTCCGAACAGGCCCCGTCCTTTTCGGATTCGGGGGCGTGTTTTTCCAACTTTTCTAATTATCTCCTCCAGCCAATGGTAAGAGGAGAGAAAAGGAAAACACGCCCCCGAATTCGAAACCGCCACTGCGTTTCTCCGAGGCATTTCTGCTTCGCCTCGGAGAAAGGCAGTGGTGTGCTTGTTACATGGTGTGTCTAAGCTTTCTTATTCTCTTTATGGCTGTCTTTCTTGACTGCTTGCCTTGCTCCTTCTGCTCCCTCACTGTAGCCTCTCATTAGTCACCATTCCTTACCTCTTCCCTGCCTTGACACGTTTAATCTCTCAGACTTTCTCTTGCCTTGGGATTTCTCCTTGCCCCTCTGCCCCCCACCCCAAACCTTGTCCCCCGATCACCCACTAGGTCGTAGAGGCCGAGTTTTGTTCCTACGCCCTTTCCGCCCTCTGGCTGTTCTGTCTTCTCTCTTCTAAGTTCTTCCCCTGTGCGTTATCAGGCTCTCTTGGAATGCAGACGGCCAGTCAGTCACACGGTCCCTTCCTTCTTTGCTTTGTGAGAGGTCTGTCTAAATGCAGTTCTAGTAGCCGCCCCCCACCCCGGGTCCCAGGACGTGCCGGCAGGAGCCGGGCCACGGCCTCGGCCTTTCCTACTGCTCTCACCCCAGCAAGAGCCTCTGCCGCTCTGGCCTGTTCATGCTCTGCGGCCTCGTTCTACACAGAAGCCGCGACTCGCCTAGTTATTGTTCCCCAGATGGCCTGCAGCTCCGCGGCGGCTCAGCAGTACCTTGCCTCGGACATATACGCTCGGGTGTGCTGAAGCAGCAGGCGGCTCAAGGTTCTGGGGAAGGCAAGGAGAGAGGCGTGCGGGCCTGCGATGGTGAGCAGGGTGCAGGCATCTCTCAGCGTGGGTTGAACTGGGGGAGGTTTGACGCCACAGGAGGTGTAGATGTATCCGAGTATGTATGGCTCCGCTTCAGAGAGGGAGTGCAGCGCTGTGAAGCTGGACACAGATGGGGTAGCGCCTCAGAGAGGACAGCAGGGTTGGATGGGTAGGTTGAGAGGGGTGTAGAGCAACCTGGGTAAGAGGATGGATGGATGGCTTGTTTGTGGAGTGGGGCTCGGGGCTCCTACCGTGAGAGACTTAGACTCAAGGGATTTGGCCTCCCAGACTTGAGGGTTCAGTCCTAGGAATGACGCACAGGGCTCTCAGTGGGGACTGATAGGCTATTGAAGGGTGAATAGGAGCGCTCTCTGAGTGAGACAGAGGACGGAGGTCTCAGGCTAGAGGAGTGATTGGGGGCTCAAGCTTTTAAGAGAGGGGTGAAGGACACACAAAGTGGAAGAGAGGGCAGGCGCTCCTGCCCAATGAGTACGAAGCGGAGCCCCTACGTGAGAGTATTGAGGGTTCAAGCCAGGAGAGTGGGGGTAGGACTACCTGAATGAAAGAGGGGATGGGGCCTCCCTCCTGGAGAGTAGGGGGCAGGGAACCCAGGATTGAAGGCTCAGTTTATGGCAGAGTACAGACCTACGAGGGTGGGGTTTTGTGATGGAGTGATAATATGGGTGCAAGGAAACAGCTGATTCAGTCTTAGGAGACAGCGACGTATACTGCAGTGAGTCCAGGGTCCCTGGGGCCCCTACATACGCCAGGATATTATTGTTCCTCCCCGGGCTCTACATCAGTGCAGACACTTTACACCCATAACCCTAGGTCTCTATGCATACTATTACCTCTTACACCCTACATTACCTGATGCACAAAGTTCACAATTTCACATTGCATCCTTTCCAAGCCTGCATTCTTTCACCCTGGCAGCCTGCAGTCCCTGTCACCCGTTATCAGTCTGGGACTCCTCCCTGTCAGTCTAGGAGGATCACTCTGTTGAGCAGTCCGACATCTCTCTCTCACTTTAGGGTCTCCCTACAGCTCGTATGCACATATAAGTTATGTCCTTCTAATCAATGCCGTTTCATCTCTGGCTTTGGAGTCTGTTAGTCCGAGATCTCCTCCACCGAAAGACGTGAGAATCTCTTCTCTTTCACTATCAGTTACATCTTTCATGCAGCCTTCCAGGAATTCTCTTACCTCACTGTCCTGCTGCTTTCACAGTTAAGAGATATACCAGCCCAGAATTACTCCTACCTCTCTGCCCTACCTCACTGTGCGTCAAAGCATCTACCCTTTTTGATTCCATCTGCTTCACTCACTGCCCTGCCTCACTTCGAGTTACGACTAAACCCTCCTGTGATTTCTCCTACCTCAAATAAGGAATGCGTCCTTCCATGTGTTGTTTTCTTGTCCATTTCTCTGAAAGGAATCTACCTTGAGGCTGTCTCCCACATCACGGCCCTACCTCACTTTTAGTTAAGAACCACACCCTCCAAGGATGTCCCCTGCCACTATTGCAGACAGGGGAGAGGTCTTTCTTAGGGTTGTTCTCACTCACTGCCCTGCCTCATTCTCTGTTAAGGAATCCACCCTTCCAAGTCTCTCCCACCTCACAGTCCTGTCTCACAACTTCTCTCTCTCAAAACATCACTACCTCACTCTCTAGCTCACAACCTCACAACTTCACTCACTACCTCAATCACTCTCTATCTCACTACCTCACTCTTTCTATCTCACTAACTCACTTTCACTCTCTCTTTCACTACCTCGATCTCACTACATCACATCACTCTATGCTTATATATCACTACCTCACAACATCCCTCTCCCTCACTACCTCACTCTTTCACTACCCCACTCTCTCTAGCTCACTACCTCACTCTCTATCTACCTCACTCTCCATCTACCTCACTCTCTATCTCACTACCTCACTCTCTATCTACCTCACTCCCTCTCACTACCTCACTCTCTATTTCAATACCTCACTCTCTCTCTATCTCACTACCTCACTCTCTCTCTGCTAATGCAATAGGTATCACATATGCAAAGAAAAAGCTAATGCCAATAGAAATGACAATGCCATTTATTTAGGGATACAAAAATGATAAAAAAATAATGAGCCATACCAATAGCTCTACCTATAATGTTGCCGAGACCATTGCATTGTAAATGCTTGTTACAGTATATTTACGTCAACCTCTAATCCCCAGAACCAAATATCTCCAATTCCTGTTCCTGTTTTTTTGGGTCGCCAGTGCATTACTACAGGAAGCGCCTGGTAAGCACTGTATTTAGCACAATTTGTTTACCCGGGGAAACAAGTGCAACCAAATACAGCTTGGAGAGGAGCGCATTCCTGGTGAGGATTTGGAGCTGGATGGAAGGGGGCAGTGGGAGGGAGATTTGTGGGCAGCGTTTGGATGGCTTTAGTCCTGTAGAAATTAATTCGGGGGAAGTTCAGACTCTTTCTTTCTAAATGTCGAAGAGTCAGTCCTTTTACCACGTATGGCCTCCGGCGCTACCACCTCTCTGTTAAAGAAAACGTGCTGCTCTTGACTGGTTATTTGAGTTGTTGGTAAAGTGCCAAGAACGGTTGACTGTCAGTTTCTATTCATTTTATATGGCGTGGATTCACAGGATGGCACAAGCTGGTGGCACTTATGCTAGGTTACCCTAGATTGCAGGGCATGCAGAGTACGGGTATGTGTGGACGGCACATTGTGTGGGAAAGCGTTTCGACAAAAAAAAATGTTTTGTGTTTTTTTGTGGAGTGGTTGTATTGCGGAGATGTTACAAAAAACTAAGAACGGGTTCCAGATTTTAGCACCAACATGGACCTGGAACTTCTTCCTACGCAGATTTCTTTGGAGAGAGAGAGAGTACTAGTCAAGGCTGTAAACTGCTCCTTGGTGTGTAGTTGACTTTGAGCAGTCTGAGACATTTGGTGCTTTGCAGCCTGTAGCAATCTAAACATGTGCTGTAACACGGAAACGTTTCCGTGATGCATGCTGGATTTGATGGAACATATTTCTAGGTTAAGAATTGCCATCATGCTTAAAATGTGTGAGTATGTAAGGGCAGCAAGTTCCATCTTTAAGAGCGATATGAGCTCATTTTAATATTCATTGGCATTTCTGGCTCATGTGTATTAGTTCTTCAGGCTTCTAAATGACCTTAAGCTTGAACATGCGCTTATGGAGTGACTTTCCCTGAAACTAGTGCCATGTTGTGTTGATACTAGTTGTGGGGCTGCTTGTGATGTTTAACTGCTCTTACCCTTGCTTGGGAAAAGTTCTATGATTCACATTTCCTTTGCCTGTCTGAGCTGTGTACTATCCTAGGTTTTTCCTTGTCAAGTTTTGTTTAATCTTATCAATGTATTGTATGCTACTATGCTTATAAAAGCAGTTCCATACTGTGCAAGAGATGCAGATGAGAGTAGTTGCTGCATACAACAAACAAACTGCTTGACAACCTATCGATTTTCTGCGTTTTTTATTGCATTAAAGATGAAATAATAAACAGGCAGTCTGTGTGTATGGACATAGAGTGCACTTTCTGAATTGCTCGTAGCCTGCATACTCGGTGCTGTAATGAGACTGATTATTTTCAATCTCCCTCTGGCACGCGGCCGGGCTGGTTGCTAGGCAAGCACGGCTGAGCTTTCGGTGAATGATAATGCAACGGCGATGGTTCCGGCCGGGATACTGCCTTCCGAGGTCGGTGGAGTGACGCGCCTCTCTGGGGAAGTTGGTATTTGAAAATAGGAGAGAGACAGAAAGTTGGGTTTTAATTTGGGGGCGGGGGCCTTGCCAACTTTCTGAAGAAACACTAGTTATGTCTCATCATGAGTCTTAAGGAAACTCTACTGAACTGGTAGCTATGGGGTAGTGCGTTAAGTTCAAGCGGGCCAACAGTTCTAAACACCAGAAAACAGCAGCAACATTTCCAAAACAGTATAGAAAAAGAGAAAAATGTAATAAACATAATATCTCAAAGATAATTAACATCAGATGAGGAGAATGAGAGACATGATTGTTACATATTTTTTAAGGCACGTGCTCCTAGAAATAGAAAGATGTCATTGAAAACACCAGTTTGTGGTTGACCGAGATGTAGGCACATTGCATACCAACCTTGGTGGGGAGGAGGTCGGATACAAGAAGGGGTTCACTCCAAAGTTGTTACCTTTGGAATTAGTCTTGCAAGCAGAGCCACTAGTTCCAGCTAGAAATATGTTTTGACCTCCCGATGTGTGTGCTTGATAGAACTGATTTTAAGCCAGCACTGGCTCAGGCAGTCCAAGTACTTGTAATACAAGCGGCTCACTTGCCAGTTAGTAGCCTGCAAGTACTTATTACCAAAGAGAAAAATATTTTTGTGACACACAGAATCAGACACAAGTGGATGCCCCAGCACCCCAATATGCACAGAGCCAGCTAAGGAGAGGTAAGGCACCCCCTCCCATCCTCCCAGTGGTTTGCTTGTAGTTTTCTGCCCCAGTGCGCATGTTTGGTGTTGTTTGGGAGGGTATGTGCGTATGCCACCTGGATTTTTTGCTGGTACCCGACCCAATTCCACACTTCACTCAGGATGACAGTACAAGGTCACACGGCGTACGAAGTCTGGGAGTCAAGAGTTCTCACATTTCTGACCCGAAACCCAGGCTCTTGGAGGGAGGCCCTGCCAAGCTCAGCCCCAAAAGTAACTATTCTAACTTTTCTCTCGCCAAACCGCCTGAGACGTCGGTCCGCTGTACACATTAATTGGTGATTAAGGCCTCTTTTACTCCCCAAATCCCACACTTGGGAGTTTAGAAGCCCCGGCGCGAATAACCAGGCAGTGCTTTCATCAAAGACAATGCACCCTGCCCAACACAGGGCACTTAGAGGGCACTTGAAACCGAATTACCACATTCCTGGGCCGAGTTAAAGAGCTCTGCTAAAGCATTCAATCTGGCTTCCAGGTAAGCTCCCTCCTACAATAAAATGTTATACTTGCAGGCATCATCTTTCACACTGTGCTGTTTGTCCAGGTGCAACACTAGCTGAACGCACACTCTGTGTCACATATTGTTCATCTGCTATGGCCTTCATACGCGGAAGACACTACATGACACGATGCTCCTGTCAGCAGGCTCAGAAATACGATTCAGACAAAGTGCCGAGCTACTGTTTGTACGGTCGCCCCTGCCTCTTTCAACCTGGCATTGTTTGCAAAAGCACGTTCGCCTTAGTAGAATCCATGTCTATAAAGAGTTGTTAGAATTCATATTAGCGCTCATTGTTACCACATTTATCATCTTGTTTTTAAAGTCAGATTATCATGTCAGGAAAATGTCAATATAGATGAAAGAACGATTGGTTTAGCAAAAGGCCCAATTTATTTTTCTCAAATGTGATTTGTTCAAATTGTGTACAATTTGAACGAAATCAGCGGAACTGTGGAGAATGGCATTTGCCCCGTACCACGCAGGCTTTATTTGATTAAGTTATTGGATATTTCATTCCCCTCATCTAATGTAAAAAAGCAATCTTACACACTTTCGCTGTCGTCTACCAAGGGAAGCTTAGAAGTTGTGAAAAATATATTCTGAACATGTCAGAAGGTTTAGAATGGGGTAACTGGTAGTTCTTATTAAAAAGGGGTATTCATTTTGAGTTTACTTCTCTTTAATGCAGAAGGTAACGATAAATTAATCGAGCACTGACAAAGCTAATAGCTCTGAATTTAATGTGCAAAATATGGATACAATGCTCTTTAAAGCTAATCCTATCGCCTTTGGCACAGCTTTGTTACCTGAAAACATAGATAGAGACGACCAATGCAGAGGAGACAGACGGAGAAAGCAATGTAAACATTCATACAGAGAAAACAATAGGAAATGCAAGCACAGGTAACTTGAAAGCTACAGGCGAACAAAGGGAAAAACAGACAGGGACAACATACCGAGGAGTCCTGACCAAAACTTGAAAAACATGATACAGCGGAAAAAAACAAAATAAAAATAACTATTTTCTGTATACAACGCAAATAATGTATTATGTGATGATTAAGTTTCTTGTACAGATGTAAATTAATCTGTCACGCATTACATTGTTAAGTACTCCACAGGAGACTGAGTGATACACCAAACAGCCAACAGAACGACATGAAAGAGTAACACTCTTATGAATAGAGACAAAGTACACTCTGCATTTTAAAGAATTGGTAACAATAGGTCTTTCAGACACCTGCACTGTCAAGCCAGTCCTGAAAACCAACGGGATAGCCAATACATATGCTCTAGCAAAGACACATAATCTATGCACATGAGACATAGTTCCCATAAATTCACATATATAGAGAAAGCAACACCAATGCCACCAATCATGAACCTACGGGGCAATAGGCCTAAAGACATTCACATATTGTGGAAGGGTTCAATAAGGATGTGCTCTATTAAGCGCTCCTGTTTTGCATTGCATTGCGTACAGTGCTATACTTTAATGTGCTGTGTATTGTTGTGTTATGTTATATTCTGCTTTGATGTTCACTGCTCTAATTAAGTGCCAAGGGGTTTCCCGTATTGAATCGGATGTCCAGATTTATGCTTTTGTCGTGTGCTATCTTGCACTGTATTGCACTGTTGTAGGCTATAGTTTTCTGTACTGGTTTGTGCGGTAACGTTGTGCACTGTGCTTTCTATACCAGTCTTATGTTTGCTCCACAGTTCTGAGGCTTGCTGGACTGTGCTGTGCTTAGCTACACTATACTTTGTGGTGTTTTACTTGATTTGCTGCGCTGCACTATACTGCGCACTATTGATGTATACAGGAATGGCCAGCAGTCTGTGCTTTGCTGTACAGTGTTACTCCAATCAGCGGCAGCTCTGCCACCGTTGAGCTCACAGCACTCTGACTCACAGACTGGGGCGATGGGATATTAATTAGGGAGGAAAATGTCTAAATGTATGGAAGTGCATTTCAGAACCGTTGGACCTTTTGAAGCTTGAATTTGGACTCTAAGCTTCACAAGGAGGTCATTAGCCGGGGTTATATGTGGCACTTCAGAAGTATTCCAATCGGAAGATATAGTTAACCCGGTATGAACGTTTCTTAACAGGGTGGTGTCAGTGGGAAGTAAGAAGTTGATTTTATTTTATTTTGGTTGTGATTAGTTTAAAGAGCTCATTTATGAAAGAGAGTTGTTTCTATGATGCTGTTATATAGCAACAGGCCTCAGTCTCCTTGTAGTAGTAAGGGCGAAGTCAACATTTTTGCTTTCACAGTGAGCTTGGGAATAAAAGGTTCAAACTATGAAAAATAAATAAAAAACGAAACAAAGCAAGTCAGAGTGTTCGCAAAGTGGCTAGATAGATTTTATTCACTGAAACAATAAAAATGTCATGATAACGCTGATGGTTAATGTTTTTCCTAGAGAGAGATCAGAGTTTTGTCTAGTGGAAGTTTTGACTCATGGAAAGGTAGCATAGAAGGTTAATGTGCCTGCTGCAAAGAACATGTAACTGATGCAGATCACAAAATGCACATGATGTTTAGTTGTTTGTTAAATAAAAAACATCTGTGAGGTACTCAGAAATGCATTGTATCTCGAAGTCTGTTATGAAGATCTGTGGTTATACTGAATAAGCAGCTACCTGTACTGAATAAGCTACCTATGTTATATGACATCTCTTTATTAATGTTATAACTGCACTTTCACAATTGCTTTAGTAACCTTCCTGCTTTCTCAAATTTGCTTGAAAATGCACCATTTGTCCATTCTTTTTTCAAATTTTTCTCGGGGGGGTGAACCGCCCGAACCCCACTTAGGTTTTTTGGGCTCGCTCGCTCGCTACGCTCACTCGCTACGGTGCAGTATGACAATAATTTTACGCCCTTCCACTTTCAAATGTCACCAGCCGCCACTGCTATTGTGTACCCCAGAATCCAACGTAAACTGGATGTCAGTGGGAAGACGGATCCTCCAGGCATCCGATAATCCGAGCGCATCAAGAAAGGTGGGCAGTGCCCGTTGCGTGGGTGTTAAGTATCTGGGATGACAGTGATCTCGCCTACCATATACCACGGGGTTGAAGTCCCCCTCAAGTATCAACCTTCCCTCTGCTGGTGCTACCTTTTTTGTGGTGGGGGCTCGGCCATGCACATGGTAGGTGGCTCCAATCCCTACTATCTATTTGGTTTTGAATCCCTGGGGACTAGTAGACTTTCTGCCCCCCCGCCCCATGGGCGGATCAGGGATAATCACCCTCATCCACCCCAGGGGGCAAGAAAGCCTAAAGATTTTATTGTGGTGGGCGCACAAGGCCTTGCCTAAGGGACCACTCCCCTGTGTGCTTGGGGCTTAGTGGGTGGATCCTTCTTTGTGATCGCACTCCTGTGGCGATCCCCAAGTAGTGTTCCACTTGGAAGAGGTAACATTGGAAAGGGGCGATTCCCCCCCTTTTCAACGATATCTCTTCCAAAGCAATCAATGCTCAGGGGACTGAGATATGCCCTCGAGCACTGATGAAGTGAAAGTGAAACAAGCCCATCTGCTCATTTTACTTTCACTTTTCTGTAATGACATCAGCGTGCCCTGCGCACTGATCATCATCACAAAAAAATACCCTCATGCTACTCAGGAAACTCTTCCCAAGAAGCCCGAGGTTGAAATAAAATAAAGGACTCCCTCTGGCGCAGAGCACCAGTGGGGCCTTTGTCTCACACCTGCACTGGGGATGTAATGTGTCTGCCGATCATTGGCCAACGGGTGAACTTAAAAGGTTAAATAGAGTAAAAGAAAAACATAAACAAAGTGCCAACAATGTGCAGAGTGCAAAAATGATCACCGTCTTGGAATATACCATACACCATCACCAGAAGATGTAGCCTAAATAATGTTCTAAACTGGACGTGGCATAACTAGATCCACTATCATAAGTCACATCAGTCTCGAAAAATGAAAGAATAGGTGATAACTCTGGACATTGTATTACCGGCTTAACATCGTCCTGCAATACAAAAATGACGTGGTCAAAAAGATTCCAAAGAAAGCCTGAGTGGGCACATGTTATGCATAATAAAACCAAAATAAAATGTCATTTTTTAAAATTTTTATATTTTTATTACATTTGCTGTCATACAGTTGTCGCATTATACATACAATTATAATAGACGATGTAGTACATGAAGGCAGTTGTGAGCACATTGTTCATACATTTACCTGTAGCAAAGTGGACACTCAGGTTGAGGCTAGCGTTCCCCTGGCTGGTGGGCATCATCTGAGTCTTTCGTCATTCTTGTGACTACACTCTGGGACTGAGTTTCTCCAACCATAAGTGTGATCCCATAGTATCTCATCCATGGGCCCCATATCTGGTCAAATTTCTTCAAGCATCCCAGCAACTTGTATGTCACTTTCTCAGTTACCATATAGAGGTCTGTGCCCCTTTTCCACTCATGTAATGTGGGGAGATTTGGCGCCCCCCAGTTTTTTGCCAGATCTCATTTCACCACCACTATTCCCAGGTTTGCAAAGAGTAGTTTGGCCCTGGGAAGATCTATCTCGGTAGGTATTCCTAGGAGTAGGTACTTGGGGTCCATTGGAATCATCGCTTCTAAAACCTTGCTAAGTTCCGTGGTTAGAGTGGCCCAATATGTCACTATGACCTGGCATTCCCATAGCGTGTGTATGTAGGACCCTCTTTCAGTGTTGCATCGGAGGCATTGAGGTGTTGCCGTCCTACCAAATCCATGTAGCTGTGCCCTATCATAAAATGTCTTTCTGTAGGATTTTGAATTGTATTAGGCGGAGGCGTGATTTTATGGCCACCTCCCTAGGGTGCATCAGTGCCGCCTCCGAATTTAGGACGTCCAAGGTCCCCAATTCTCCTTCCCACCTAGCCCTCAGTCGCATTAATGTGTTGGGTTTGTTATTGATCAATGTCTTGTATGTCCAGGAGATTGCCTTTTCCCCAATTTCCCCCATGAGTAATCTCCCTTCTAACGGTACATATTCAGAAATATCCTCTTTCTCAATCTGCTGTACCTTCCAAGCGTGTGTTACTTGTAGGTATTTGTAATATTGCCCTGAAATTAATTTGTATTTTTCCTGCAGGAAGGACAACGAGACAAGGGCCACTCTCTCCACTATGTCTTCTAACTTTGAGATCTGTTACATGACCCAGTGTTTAAAGCGTTGCAGTTTCACAAATCCTTTCAGTCGTGTACCTGCCCATAGGGGAGTTTCCCGTGAGTATCCCAGTTCATCTCTTTTTCAGCTCTTTTCCATGCAGCAATTGTCACTTGCGTTGCAGGGAGTAGCTTCTTTGTACATTTCCTCCCATATAAGTAATGAATGTGAGAATATGGTTTAAATTGGGTGCCTTCTAGTGTATATGTGGGGTGATCACTCGGTGTATGTTCCTAATCATTGATAACGAATAAATGAGACGCTCAATAATAGGCTTTAATGTCTGGGAGGGATATAACTTGGTTGTATTGATTCCTCTGCAGTGTGTGAAGCGCCACTCTGGGATTCCCGCTGTCCCAGAGAAATGTCCGGACGATCCCCTCTGTCTAGGTGAACACTTCGTCCGGTAATGTATAGTATGTATTCAGGAGCACACACAGAAGCTTTGGTAATATTATCATCTTATACATAGAGGCTTTGCCCAGGAGCATCAACGCCAGTGTCTTCCATCAGTTCACGTCCTCCTGGAATTCCTCTACAACCTTATATATATTATCGTTCTGGCGCAGATCCCTATTCGTGGTGATATATTCCTAAGTATTTAAAGCTAACGGGGCCTATTTTCATTTGCCCCGAGATATCAGCTTGGTCAGTCTCGTGACCCTCTAGGTATACACTGGATTTATACAAATTTATTGTGTATGCTGCTTGAGTCCCATAATTCTCAAATATTTCAAACAGGCAGGAGACGGTTGGTTGCAGGTTTTATAACATATAACAGGATATCATCCGTGTATAAGGATAATCGTTTGTCCGCTGATATCCCCTCTCTTTCCCGAAAGCCTGTGATATTAGGGTGAGTGCTTATAATACACACCAGGGATTCCAGTATCAGTGCAAATAATAATGGGGGTAATGGCCATTCCTGTCTTTGTGCCTCTCCCAATCGGGAATTCGTCCGACACTTCACCATTCACTCTCACTCTGGCAACCAGATCTTTGTGAAGCAGGTCTATCCAGGCCCGAAATTGGGATCCCATATCTCTTGAGCACCTGTTTCAAAAAGGACCAATTGATGGCATCAAATGCTTTCTCTTCATCCAGGGATACTATCAAGTGTGGCACTTCTCTATTACGTGTAGTGTCTGGTTAGTTACATAGCCTACGTAAATAAATTAAGCAGGTGAGGACGCAGTATACTTGAGTTCCTCTTCTAAAATTCTCTTTGTATGCCTTTAGGACTAGGAGTTTTCCGAGATTTTTGTTAGGGTAATGTCCTCTTCCAAGATTTGGACTGCTTCTGCCGTCAGTGTTTGAATGGGGATGTCTGCAAGATAATTCTCTATTTGACGAGTGTTGGCCAATGGCCGCCACATGTAAAATGCTGCATAGTAGCGGACGAATTCATTTGTAATCTCTTGGGGTGTATCATATACAGCCATCATCAAATGTTATGACTGTTACATCTCATGCTTCAGCCTCACTCCTACTCAACCATGCCAGCAGTCTCCCGGCTTTATTCCCCACATTGCAGAGTCGCCTATGAAAGGCCTGGAGCTCAGCTCTGGCCCTTTGTTGTGTCAGTGCCTGGTATTCTGCGCGAAGGATCTCCACAGCATGTACCTGGCTGGGGTCAGGGGGTACCCCAATTCAGCTCCCCAACTAAAGGATGCAGGCCTCTATGTCCTCTAGCTCCCTAGTTTCTTGCCTTTTTTATGTGCTATTATGTTTTACGTACTGTCGCGGAGAACGGTCTTATAAGCCTCCCAGAGTGTGACAGCCGACACGACCGAGCCTGTGTTTTCTCTAAATTGTAACTCTGTACTTATTCTAATCTCTCGCGCCACCCTCTAGTCTCCCAGTTCCCATGTGTTTAATCTCCAGCCCTGTCTTGAACTGTGTTTTCTCTGTCCCAGGGTGAGCCAGAGCGTAGAATGATCTTTCTTTACCAAGCCCCCTGGCTTTCTGATAAGAGCTTTCGTTATAGCCAGTTGAATGACCCCTCTCTACAAACCGCCTGTGATTATGCCAGACGAACCCTTCCAAATCAGGAACTTGTGTACCCATCTTTTCAGATACAGAATGAGCTCCTCTATAGAGTAGCAAAGGAAGGCAACCCACCCCAACTCATAGTTCCCCAGTCTTTCCGCGACCAAGTCCTCTTCTTTGCACATTCACACCTAACAGCAGGACACAGGGGAACACAGAAAACAATAGACATACTTTTGCGATATTTCTATTGGCCAGGCATATTTGCACGTTACTAAATATTCTCAGGAGTGTGAAATATGCCAAAAGAGGAACCCATACAAACTGCCTCCCGTGCCCTTGCAACCTCTACCCATTATAGGAACTTCCTTTGAGAGGATAGGCATGGACCTCATCGGTTCGCTTCCTGGAACCAAGAAGGGCCATCTCTACGCTTTGGTGGTCGTAGACTACGCCACACGATACCCCGAGTCCTTTCCCTTTCCCTTTCCCTTTCGTACCCCTACCAGTCAGAACATCAGCGACCGGCTTCTGGAACTATTTTCCAGGATTGGCTTCACTCGTGAGATACTCACGGATCAGGAGACCCCCTTTGTCTCCAAGATAATGGCGCAAGTATGCAAGTCCCATGACATTTCACACATAAAAACATCAGTATAAATTCCCCAGACAGACGGTTTATGTGAACGATACAATTCCACCCTGAAACTGACATTAAAGAAACTGTTAAGTGTGGAAGGGAAAGAATGGGATAGACTCCACCCTTTAGCACTGAAGCCAAACTCAGTCTAGTCTGGGTTGTTCCCCTTTCCAGCTCCTCTATGGTCGAGAACCTCGAAGCCTACTAGAGATCACTAAAGAATTCTGGGAACAGGAAAAAGAGGAGGAGACCAAGTCCTTTTTAGAGTACACCCAAGGCCTCTGTAATCGGATACAGAAACTAAGGAATTTCGCTGATGCGAATCTGGAGAAAGCACAGACCAAGCTACAAATGTTTTACAACCAAGGGAAAAAGTGGCGCCACCTGAAGGAAGGGGACTGGGTACTAGTCCTCATGCCTTGTAGCATCACGAAAACAAGGGATTCTGAAAAAGGTTGGATTAACATCCTACCAGGTCCAAATCACTCCCAAACTAACACACCTATACCATATCAATCTCTTAAAGAAATTGTTGGGTCCACTGCCCAAGGATCTTCACCTGGCGAACCCTATGTCTGAAACCGGTAGTACTCTAAGCCAGCTACTAGTCAACCACGAGTTGTCCCCTGAACAGAAAAAAGCACTACAAGATACTCTAAGTCCGTTTGCCCCCATCTTCTCTGACCTACCAGGCCGTACTTCCTTAGCACAACATTCCAACCCCACTCAACCTGGAAAGATAGTTAAACAAAAACCTTGCCGTATCCCTGCTGCTAAGCGAGAGGCCATAGAACAAGAAGTAAAAGCATACTTGCCCTGGGAGTGATACGCCCATCACAGAGCGAATGGTCTTCGCCAATCGTATTGGTACCAAAGCCGGACGGATCCGTCCGGTTTTGCATAGATTTCAGAGCCATCAATGGGATCGCCAAGTGTGATTCATATCCCCTTCCACGCGTGGATGAGTTAATAGAAAGGCTCGGTGAGGCACAATATATCACAACTCTCGACCTCACTAAGGGGTATTGGCAGGTGCCTCTGAAACAGCAAAACCAGGAAAAGACAGCCTTCTCAACACCTTCCTCCTTGTTCGAGTTTACCGTCCTGCCTTTTGGGTTACACGGGGCACCTGCCACATTTCAACGTCTCATGAACCGAGTGTTGGCAGACCATCAAGCCTAATCCTCGGCGTATTTAGACGATATAGTCGTCTATAGCCCTACATGGGAGGCTCATCTCCAACATTGCCGTCTAGGCTTTCAGGCCCTCCAGTCGACGGGCTTACATATCAATGCAAAAAATCTAAAGCAGGTTTCCAGAAGGTGAAATACCTGGGGTTCCTTCTAGGAAATGGTCACATCGAACCGCAAGAAGAGAAGGTCAGAGCAATATCCCAGGCCCCTTTCCCTGTCACAAAAAAGGAAGTTAGGGCTTTTTTGGGCCTACTCGGGTATTATCTCCGTTTCATACCCCAGTTTTCTGAAATGGCTACACCACTTACTAACCTCTTAAAGAAGGACGTGACAGCTAAGGACCTCCTTCACCCTCCTCCTGAATTTATGCAAGCATTCCTTGAGCTCAAAAAAGCCATCACTTCTGGTCCCATTCTACGGTCTCCTGACTTTTCTAAACTCTTTCTCTTACAGACCGATGCTTCTGAGAGTGGGTTGGGGGCGGTTCTATCACAGGTGGCTCCTGACAGTTTTGAGCATCCTATCCTCTTTTTAAGTCACCAATTGTTCCCTCCATGGAACAAGGGTACCCCATCATAGAAGAGGAGTGTCTTGCCATCAAGTGGGCGGTGGATAAATTACGATATTACCTTGAGTGTCCCATTTCATCCTGTACACTGATCACGCCACGCTCCTTTGGATGAGCCGGAACAAAGGTAATAACCAGCGCGTCCTGTGTTGGTTTCTTGCCCTGCAGCCCTTTTCCTTTGAGGTTCGCCATTGCAGGGGTTCCGAGAAGGGGAACGCGGACTTCCTCTCCTGAGTCTCCCTGTTTCCCGATCGGAAACAGGCTGGGGTGGGGGGGTGTGGCGAAGAGCTGCCCATGGACCTTGCCTCCTCCTCAGACTCAATATATGAACATTTGCCTCCTTACCTCTCCCCCTATCCCCTCCTCTATTTTCAGACCCCGGCTCCGGCTACGGAAGAACAGCTTCCTCGGCAACTGACTTCTCAGGCCGATCACGTGACTTGGTCATCTGATCTCCTCCCCTTCATAGAGGAATGGCGTTCTCGCTAAGGAGTCCAGCGAAGGGAGTAACAACATCATACAGAGAAGACTACGGCGTCCAGACCTTCTTTGTGGAACCAGGACTCGGGGAACTGCGGATTGACCCCGTGGCGGGTGTGGGAACGGAAACCCAGAACACCGAGAGGCCAAACGGAGATGAGGAAAAGAAGAAGCCGGACCTTCTCCGGCAACACGCTGAATCCAGCCACGGCTCAGGAGGGTCATGACTTCAAAAGGTACGGGTCCTACTGGGGATCATATGGGGTAAGGGGAAACTGGGAAGAGAGGGAGGGCAGGTCCGCGTATATACACAAGCTGAGCCCGGTAGTCAGAGGCCAAGCTGCAAAGCGTGTAATAACTCCTAGAAAAGCGGAGTAGAAGAGTCACTGGTATTGGTCGGGTGCCTAGCCCCTCACTCCCTTTCCCTGTACTGTTTAAAACACGGAAATGTGCCCCTTACCAAGCCTTGAGCAACTGCGGGGGGCCTACGTGGGACAGCTGTGAGTGTTTACCGAGTTCAGTCATTGCAGAAAGGATAGCCTGAAGGTAAAGAGGTTTTCGTGGCTTGCTGTCGTTTGGGTGGGGTGTTGCCTGTGACCGAGGGACTATCTGCTACCACACTACATGCAGTGGTGAGCGCTGGAAGGAGCACTCGACCGCCTTAAGGACCTTGTTCATTGAGGGTGCGCAATTGGTTGTCTGAGCTGCAGTATAACAGGGGTAAAACTGACAAATCACATTCCAAGCTCCAGTGTGAGCCTTGCAAGGCACCCCGGCACAGCGAGGCTGATACTGGCGCTGTTGAATCCGGGTCGGAGGCTACTGATCTCCCCTTAGACACAGATTTAAAGCAGACACTGGCCGCGATGCAGCATAGTTTAACAAAGATTGATGGAAAGATCAACGTGCTCTCCTTTAGGATGTATTGCATGTCCGAGAGGCTGGATAAACATACAGAGAGGTTGGACACCATTGAAAAAAGAGTGTCTGACGCTGAGGACATACTCTCTGCCGAGGCCACTGCTCATACCAAAATGCACAAGATGTTACATGCACTGCAGGCTAAGCCTGAAAACTTGGAGGTGCGCTTGTGGTGAAATAACGTCTGCATCGTGGGTGTGGCGAATAATCGAATATCGAGAACATGGAGCGGTATGTTGAACAACTTCTAATCACGCTGCTGGATAGAGACACCTTCTCAGATTTGTTCTAGTTGAGCGTTCTCACTGATCTCTTGCTGTGGAAATTGCAGAAATTACCGTTAGCATAAGCTGAAGCCATTTTGTTTGAGGCATCCATTTTCGTTAGCCATGTGCTTCTTCCGTCTTCACTGTTGCCTACTTTTCTATTTTGCTTGAGTCAATCACTATAGTGAACTCCTTCAGTACTGAGCCAGAGCACTGCGCATGCTCAGAAAGGACTGTAGCTGCTAGAATTCACCTGTCTTAGACTGTAACTGTCAGGCTATTCCAACTGAAGTAAGCAGTACATTTCCCCTCCCACTTCGTTAACCAAGCAATTTCTGTATGCCCATGATAGTCAATAACTAGAGTATATAACACCCTTGGTTTCTGTATTCTATGGACTACCTCCTACAGTGGCCTGAGGGTATTGTATTGACGTAGTCCCACTCATGTGAGATTAATAACCTTGTTATTTGATATTCCAGCTTCCGTGCCAATCTCTACTTTGTTGGTTTAAGAACCAGTGGACAGATAAGGGTGAACCCCTGCACCGGTGGGCCCCTAAAAAGGCTCATTTCCACATTGTGACTAGGCCGATTCCGGGAGCTAACCCCTGCCCGATATTAGATCGCTTTCTGAAATACAGGGACTTCGATGCTGCTCTTTGGAAGGCAAGAGAATTGAAAATGCTGCGTCATGAGGGAATGGACCTGTCCCTCTATCCGGACTTCACGCAGCAGGTACAGGAGGCTCGTTGTCAATTCATGCAAGTGAAGAGGAAACTCCACGAATGGAACTTTGAATGCAGCCTGGTATGCCCTGCAAAGTTACAGATCTTTTTCAACCGAAAACCGTATTTCTTCACAGAACCAAAGCAAGTTCCCCACTTTCTCAAGTGCCATCGGGTGCTGACTCCTGTGGGAGCTCTCCCAAAGGAGCCTCTAATGTGAATGACGACTCACTGAACTTGGAGAACTGATGCTAGATCAGCTTGCCTGCAGCCAGTGGGAGTCGCATGGATTATCTGGAAGGGGTTTGCTAGGTGCTAGATTCTGGCGCTGCGCCCCCTTCTGGAGATATTGACCATTCTGGGTGCCTTTGATGCCTTTGCGGGGCTAGTCGCTCCTCATTGGTGCTCCTTGTGTACTGAGTAAGACTGTTCCTATTGAATTTTTGGAGATGGAGCTGGGGTTGGTCTCACTGAATCCCTGGGAGGTTGTGGTGGTTCCATTCCATCTGGAGTGCGGCGGAGCATTGCCTGCAGATCTCTGCATTGATAACAACCTGTAGAACTGATGGATTTTTAGATGCGATTTGTTGGGGCTTACAAGGTTGGCATGGGAGGCATGGGCCTTGCCCTGGGGGTATGTGTCTAGCTGGGCCATGTATGGAGCACATGAGCCAGTAACTTCCACCCCCATGTGTTTCCTGCAACATGTAGAACTTTTTTTGTTGTTGTTTCTCTTCTCTAGGTTTTGGTCGGGAAGGGCTGGGGAAGGTTGTTATTCTACTGTTATTCTACTGTGCTGAGTTGGGGTAGGCATAGAGTGGGTGAGTTGTCCTATAGGATTATTGCTTATTTGTCCTGATGCTCTGGCTTGTTTGTCAAACAGGATGCAATTGTGAGAACTAGGTGCAATGGGTGACTTACATAGCACAATCACAACTCGATCTGCCCCCTTGCATCAGATCCCTGACGTAGGATGTGAGGGGCCTGAATGACCACAGAAAGCTCCGGAAAGTGGTGGCATATTTGAAAAGGCACAGTGTGGATGTAGCAATTTAGTAGGAAAGCACTAATAATGAGCTCTTAACACTGCGTAGATTACAAGGGCCCTTCCTGGCTGTGGGCATTATATTGCACGCTCGAGGTGTACCTATATGGGCAAGAAGCAGATCTGGCATTACACTGCAAGAACTTAGCACCGACCATAAGGGCAGATATGTGATTGCTCAATTTCTCAGAGACGGGAAGGTGATATTAATAGTGGGGGTTTATGGGCCCAACCATGACGATCCATCTTTCTACCATATCCTCAGCTCCTGACTGCATCAATGGGTCGATCGCCCCCAGTTCTGAGGTGGTGACTTCAATTGCAACTTGGTTCCTGCCAGGGATCTCTCTAGGGGGCGCCCCCACAGCGATGGCTAAAGCGATAGTTGATATGCCTTAACACTGAGGCCTTGTTGATGTATGGAGACAGCATCACCCGGAGAGTGGTGGGCTTAACACACTACTCAGCTACTCACGACATTCACATGCAAATCGAATTTTGGCTGGTGTCCAGATGCTTGGTTTCCCGGGTCCTTCGTTATGAACCTCTACGGAGAACTTATTCTGGCCACTCCCCTGTTATATTGGAACTTTGCCTCCATGCTAAAAAACATACAGCTTTCACCCGACAATTTCCCCTGTACTCCTTGCTGGTTGCTGTTTTTAAGGCCGCAATTGGTGCCAGCAATGGAGGAGTTCTTTCAAATCAACATTGGCTCTGTACCTAGCTTTGCCACAGTCTGGTAAACTTTCAATGTTTACGTTAGGGGCGCTGCAATATCAAAGCATGTAGGAGTTCTTAAATCACTGCGGAATAGGTTGGCTAGCTTCGAGGAAGACATTGCTGGGTTGGAACCAGAGCATCAGCATCTGGGAGAATGGAAGCCTGCTTAAGGACATTAGGGAGAAGCTTGAGGAATTCCATGAAATGGCAGACAGCGAGGTTAAACACCTAGGGAAATATGCTGCGGTCAGAGTTTATGGAGAGAGAAGATCCGGGTGCCTCATTGGCTACTTTAACGCGTCCAAGCAGAGAGTCAGTAGTGATTCTGGAAATATTAGACAAAGCGGGACCGCCGCTGTTCGATACAGAACTTATAGCTGGTAGGTTTTACATCTTTTACCATGGCCCGGGATGCAGAAGCAATAGTGGACTATCTGGGACATATTAACATGACATGGCACATGACGGAGCATAGAGAACACCTCATGGCGCCCCATGACCTCGGAGATTTTCTCCGCGCTCAAAGGTATGCATACAGCTAGCGCCCCTGGTATCGATAGCCTCACAATGGATTTTTATAAGGCATACCAGGACCAATTGAACCCACACATGACCACCTTGTATGAAGAAATGGTCAGGACTAATGTTATGCCTGCTTCCATGCGTGAGGCATTAATCATTACTCCACTAAAACTAGATAAAACACCCATTAACTGTGCCTCCCGGTGGGGGGGAGAGAGCGGTAGCAAAGGCGTAATAATCTTTGGGTATATGCAGGAGGAACAATTCCTTCAGTGAAAAAGTCATGAACAGTTGGGAATCTGTCGTGGGTAAGGCTCCCTCATTAGCTTCCACTACTTTAGGGCATGCCACAACCGGTGAAATCTCCTGGTGGACGACATGCAGGTGTCCCCAGACGTGCCTGCACTTTTGTAGGTGATACGAAGCAGTTCTCCGGTAAAACTTGTGACAAAATGTTATGCTCTTGCACAGGAGGCTATGCGCCCGGTAATGTTGAAGACCAGGGCGGATTTGCAGAGGAATCTTGCATGCCTCCTTGAAATGCTGTGCTAAGACTAATAAGGAATCTCTGAAAGGCAGGCTACGACACATTTACAGTAAGTATATTAATTGTGTATACTATACCCCTGAGAGATTGCACAGCTATGGGCTGCGTGACTCTGCAGAGTGTCGGCGCTGTTGTGCACCAGATGCTGGCTTTAAGCACATGGCCTGGCTTTGTCCGGGCATACAGGAGTTTTGATTAAAGGTTTTTCAGGAACTGACAAATATATATAACAGGCTTTTCCCTGGAGCTTGACCCACTGCTGGCTCTATTGAGCTTTGATAAAGAGGTAGATAAAAGTGTTAGGCATCTGGTGGCAACTGGGTTGCTTCTGGCAAGTGCAGGGTGGCGAGGCAATGAGCATGTGGTCCTCTTCCCTCCATGAGTGACTGGTATAAAGACATGACATACTGCAATGCACAATCCGAAGTCAACAATGATCTACTCCCTTCACACTGCCGCTCCGGGGGCTTCTGGAGATCTTATCAATCCTACCTGGTGGGGAAGGAGATGGGCAAGGTAGAGGGAGGATGGGGGGTTGTGGCAGAGGATTGATTTAGCCCACTCTTCATTGCTAGTAAGATTGGCTGCTATGCTAACGTTGTTATATCTCTGGACACTGCGGGGGAATTACCCCTTGATTGTGAGCTGTTTACTCAATATGTATTATGCAGAACATGGCTGGTTTCTTTAAAGTAAACTGACATAAGAATCAACAAATGCACCTTATATATGTGTCATGTTCAATGCACCAACGAACCTAGGTGGATAATGTTCAATCCTTTGTTCAATTTCCAATAAATAACATTTAAAAAAAAAATGAAAAAATCTCTATTTTAACTGCTTGCGAGACCTAGGCTTACCCACATAATTCCTCTTCACTTGGAGAACAAAGTAGCCAAGCTCAACCTGTCCGAGCATTCATAGGATCCTATTTCGCTGTAGGAAAGCATATTCAAGCTGAATCTGTACTATTTCTAGTAAGACTCTTTTCTGCAGAAATCTCCCCCAAATTTCTTTCATCTCTGATTTTGTTATATATGAAGTCACGTAGTGAGCAACAGCGATAAAGTTGTCTGCAACAATTTCTAGATTCATATTTTCATTCCACATCTTTAGATTCACAAGGTTATAGTCATTTGTATACTTGAAAGTGACAGCTCGTCTCAGGTTGTGTGTATTATTTGGTGATTTCCATGCCAGGGTATGTCAGAGTACAGACAAAAAGCTGTTGAGTCTTCTTTGTGAGATTACAGTTCATGGGAATCCAAAACAACATCTTGTATAAAATGTTCCTTTGCATCTGTATTTTCGTCGACAGTACTACCCGCATCTATGAGCTTGAAACTGTAGAACTTGTTGTCTCAAGCCTTTGTCTCCACTATCTTTTGGAATGGGGCATGTCGCATACTGCTGTTTGAAAGACAAGACAGAGTCATCACTGTCTATTCCAACTTCTGGTGCATCTTTGACCCATAACAGCATGTGAATATGTGGAGCACCTCTCGCTTGGTACTCTTTATGCCAAAAGAAATCAGTTACTTTTTAAGAAGATGATTAGTTTTGTTGCAGATGAAAGACATCATGGATTGAAATCTGTGATTGAAATTTCTGAAAACATTTTCAGAGCCCTACAAGCAAAGTTCTACTGCTGTCTTCTGATTGATACCTTTTATGTTTGAGTTTGCTTCTCGCAGGAATTCAAGCAGGTCACCTCACCCATAGTCAGCACAGTTGAGTGCTAGGAACAAAGTAGGTGCTCCCAGGTTTCTCAACATGATTTTCAGCTCACCATGACCAAGATACCAGTATTCGTTGGTACCACGTTGACACACCATCAAATTAATCAAGTTGTATTCCAGGTGTTTGCCTTTTACTTCCCTTGCTGAAAGATTTTCAGACTCACTCCTGTCTTCAAACTGTGGTTTAGTGCATAAGATAGTCCTGACAAGTCACTCTCAAATAGTAGATGAAATATATAGGGAATACACTGGTAAAATCTTGGACCCTCTTAATATAGCCTAGTTGATTTGTATTGAGCTGATGGTATTTGTACTGGATAGTCATCATTTCTACCACCTACAGATGTGGAAAACAGCAAGCTTCTACACTTTTATCCCACATATTCAAGGGAACTCCTTCTGCATTTTTCTTTTGAAAGAGATCAATAGAATCACCAATAATGTCTTTAGAATGTAGAGGATGCTTCTGCCTCAACTCTGGGAAGTCTGGTAGCATGATCTATGGAGTCTGGAAGATGATGAATGGCCGGAGGCTTTGGCATTCCCAAGGAAGGTGGCTATGCGCCCAAAATTCTAACTTGCACAACTTAAACGTTTACACATGGCTTACTGTGCTCGCACAACAATGGTTAAAATGGGCAAGTCTGAAACTGCATTGTGCCCCAGGGATTGTGGTCAGGAGGGATCATTCTTTCCATATGATATTGGACTGTCTGACACTCCAGACTTATTGGGTGGCTGTGACAGCCTGTATCATGAGTGTTTGTTGGGGCTACAAGTCGCCATCGGCAAAGTGGTGCCTCTTAAATATTTGGGATGAAACAGACCTGAATAGTAGAGAGCGCGTCTGAGTGACGCTGGGATTCATATTAGCCAAACACAATATAGCCGAACTTGGAGAACTACATCAGCTCCGACCTTTAATGATAGGAAACATGGCATGAATTGGTATAGGCAGACAGAAAGGGTGTTTTACGAAAGTAGAGGTTTCCCCCAAATATGTGGAAAACAGAATTATTATTTGGGGATGCTGTGTGCTCCTATTGAACTAGTTAAGACTATTGTGTTGTTTGAAAGGCGCTTGGATCGTATTGAAGGAAGTGACCCGATTAGGGCCACCCGGGTCACTCGCAACTACCTCTCAGCCTTTCGTACAAATGAAGAGTTGGTCAGAAAGTAAAGAATACAAACCAATATATTTTATTCAGATACACTCGAGCAGAGCCCAGTCTGCCCAGTCTCTTAAGAGTGCTGCAGAGGGACTGACATCAGCAAACATGGAGATACATTATGTACAATTCATAACCAATGAAGGCACGCCCATAATGGAATTTTCCAGGCAGATGCAGCTAAACAAAGAGGTACAGAAGGATAGGTTTCTATTCTGAGGCCGGGCACATTCTAGCTCCTATCCAAGGTCACTCTGTCGGTGTCTGCCACTAGACTAGTGGGAGAAGGCCTCTATCTAGTGGGAAAGGTATGCGCTAATAAGTACAGTGTATTCATTAGCAAATCAAGGCCCAACCTTAGAGAAACGAAACTTACCACAGGCTGTTTCTCAGAAGGAAATAAGGGTTAGTTTTGATCATAGTTCAAAATGACGGCCAAACATAAAATGGCTCAGTGAATGCTAACTTACATAGAATAATACAGAGACATAATAACAAAAACATTTTCATTCCAACAGTATGGCAGAATGGTACTATGTTGTCTGGGAGGATGGGAATCTATGGGTATTTGAAGACTTGGAACAATTAGTCATTGTTGTGCTGTGTCTAAACAATATGTGATATGATACATATTATCATCATAATGTTGTTCTTTCTATTTAAAATAAAAATATATTTTCAGAATCCAAAGGATGAATACTGTAGTGTTCATAAATTTCTTTTGATCTTGATCGATCCACCTTTTCAATCTGACCTCTTGATGTTGATGTGTCATCCTCCATATGTGATACATTTTGAAGAACATCTACATTTTTATAATAAAACCAGATTCAATGTTGCTTGTTTAACTTTAATACCATTTACTAGCTCTGGCGTATTTGTTACTTCTGGTTAGACACGCCATTGACTAGAATAAGTGCTTCTTCCAAATCTCTCTGCACCCCTACAGTTTCAATATTCAACATGAAATCTAATAGCAAGTACACAACTCTACCTTTAAGACCTTTCAAGGTCTCTGTTGGAGGAAAGTTCCCTGTCTTCCGCTCCATACAAACTACATCTTGGAATGGATATATACATTGTATTAGAATTGATTTATAAAAATGTACATTTGGAAGTTCTTGTGGGATTGCAACTAATTCTAACTTGTTGTGGACTGCTCTAGCGAGCATTTTATTATCCTCCAACTTATTATAACAGTACTTACAAATAACTTGTCGTGTGGAACAGTCACAGCGCTCCTCTACAAATAAGTACGCTGCAAATTCTTGACACTTATCTCTGTTATCTTCTTCAGTTTTTTAAAAACCAACAACATAACAAGTTTGACTCTACTGAGTGCGTCAACAACATATACAAACACAGTTCAGTTTCTCCTAACAGACTGTATGAAACTTTCTAGTCTCTTCTTGAACTTTATCAAAAGTAATACCTATGTTTTGTTCAAGTACACCTGCAGGTACAAACTACTTGTTTTCCCTATACTCCTCTTCAGGACCAAAGAAACGAAACTGAACATCATCACAAACTTTTTCTACCTCTGCTACCGTAACATGCAAAAGAGCTCTAGCCATTTCTCGTAAACATAGGGCAGGAGTTTTGACATAGTAAAGACTCCTAACTAATGTTTGCATTTCTGAATGGTGTACAGCTAATATTCTGAAATGATGAAAAGTGCTCTGGCACACTTTCTTTGATAGACATGCTAGTGAGTGTCCCTGTAAATTAGTATAATTCCTTACTTTGCATCGCTCTAATTCTTGCAATGTAGCTATTTTCTGCTTCAGACTTCTTAAGGGAAATATATGTAGGAAATCTCTCATTATATTGATATATTTCTGTTGAACACTACAAATACTGCTACAATTCCATGTATATACAGGAGGCTGTCTACGCCTTTCCTGTACCTCATCAGCTATCAATTTGCCTACATTTCTAGACACCATCACCTTTTTGGGAATACAACTACCATCTTTAATCTCATAACATCGTCCAGATTCTTCAACTGCATGCACTAATGGGTTCTCTTAGAAGTAGCTTTCTTCATTAAAGAACAGTTTAGTACTCGAAGTATATCTCCATACACCGCTGAAAACTTTGAAAAAATGATTTCTATTGATTGGTTGATTTTGTTTGCTTATGGCTTCTGTTTCTCATGGACACTACTACTTTATCCATGGTCTGGTCCTCATTCGGATTAGAATAAAACTAAATAGCTTCCTCTTGAGAACAAAGGCCTTATCGACTATTACCTCAACACATTACTTTTGTCTGAGTGCTTCTCTTCTTTTTTTATGGTAAAGGTATCAGTGAGTCTGTAAGTAGGTGCACAGGTTTGTGAGTGGTGCGCGAGTCTCTGAGTGGGTCTGTGAATGGGTGCATGAGTATTTGAGTGGATCCCTGAGTGAGTGCATGAGTCTTTCAGTGGGTCTATGAGTGGGTATATGAGTTCCTGAGTGTGTGTGTGTGTGTGTGTGTGTGTGTGTGAATGGGTGCATAAAGGTATCAGTGTGTCAGCAAGTGGGTGCATGTATCTGTGAGTGGGTGTATGAGTCTCTGAGTGGGTCTGTGAGTGGATGTATGAGTCTGAGGGGGTGCATAACTCTTAGTAGTCCTGTGAAAGGGTGCATGAGCATCTGAGTGGATTTCTCAGTGGCTGCATGAGTCTGTAGATCTGCATGAGTCTGCGGGTGGGATCTACTCAGAGACTCATGCATCCACTCACACATCCACTCAGACTCATGCTAGCATTCCCAGATCTACTCAGATACTCATACACCCACTCACAGATGCACTCAGAGACTCATACACCCACTCACAGATGTTCTCAGAGACTCACGCACCCACTCACAGACCCACTGGCACACTTACGTATCCACTCACAAACCCACTCAGGAATTCATCTACACACTTACTGATGCACTCAGAGAATCATGCACCTACTTACAGACCCACTAAGAGACTTGTGCACCAATTCACAGAAACACTCAGATACCATTGCACTCATTTTCAGACCTGCTCAGAGACTCATGCACCCACTCACAGACCCAGTCGGACTCATGTACCATTCAAAGATCCATCGATAGACTCATGTACCTACTAACACACCCAGAGAGTCTTATGCACTCACTCAGAAATCCACTCAGATACTTATGTAAAACTCACACTCTTACTCAGAGACTTATGCACCCATTCACAGTCCTACAGAGAGACTCATGCACCGAGTCACAAACCACCTCAGACACTCATGCAACCATTCAGAGACCTACTCAGTCATGCACCAACTCACAGTGTCAGTCAGAGACCCACATACCTGCTCAAAGGCCCTCTCAGAGACCCACGCACCTACTCACAAACCTACTCAGACACTCATGCCCACACTCACAGACCCACTCAGAGACTTCTCCACCCTGTCACACACCAACTCACACACTCATGCACCTATTCAGAGACCCACCCAGAGACTTGTGTACCCCCTCACAGACCTACTCAGAGACTCATGCACCCACTAGCAGACTAACTCAAACACTCATGCACCCAATCACAGATCCCCTGATACACTTATGCACCCACTCACAGACACACTCAGGAATTCATCCACCCACTCACAGACCTACTCAGAGACACATGCACCCACTCACAGACCCACTCAGAGACTAATGCACCCACTCACAGACCTGCTCAGAGACTAATGCACCCACTCACAGACCCACTCAGAGACTTATGTATCCCCTCTCAGGCCCACAGAAAGACTCATGCACCCACACAGAGATCCTCTTAGATACTCACACACCCTTTCACACGTACTCAGAGACTTATGCACCCACTCACAGACCCACTCAGAAATGTATGCACACACTCACAGACCAATTCAGAGACCCATGCACCCATTTATAGACCCACTCAGGGTAATTCACCCATTCACAAACCTACTCAGACACCCATACATCCACTTAGAGACCCACTCAGAGACTCATGCACCCACTCACAGATCCACTCATAGACTCATGCACCCACTCAGACATCTGTACCCACTTACAGACCCACTGATACACTTGTACACCCACTCACAGACACACTCAGGAATTCTTCTTCTGACTCATAGACCCACTCTGAGACTTATGCATGCACTCACAGGCCCACAGAGACATTCATGCACCCACTCAGAAATCCACTCAGATCCTCACACACCCACTCACAGCCCCACTCAGAGAATCATGCATCCAATAACAGACCCACAGGGAGATGCATGCACCCACTCAGAGATCCACTCAAATATGCACAAATCCACTCACAAATGCACACAGAGACTACTGCACTCAGTCACACACCACTTCAAACACTCATACACGTATTCAGAGACCCACTCAGAGTCAAGCAGCCACTCACAGTGTCAGACATGCCTGCTCACAGACCTCTCAGAGATCCACGTACCTACTCACTGACCCACTGAGACTCTCACACCCACACTCACAGACCCACTCACAGACTTGTCCACCCAGTCATAGACCCACTCATGTACCTACTCACAGACCTACCAAGAGACTTATTGTGAGAAGTTGGCCTGGTATATGCTGTCCACTAGTGATAGTGGGAACCTTGCACCAGTCCAAACAACCCCTTAGAGGAAGCAGCTAGGCTGGGGTCCTGGATAGCAGGGCCCCAGCCAGACTAAGGTCGAAAAACAGTGAAACATCAGCAAAAAGTGGGGGTAACCATAAGAAGCAGATGCTACTCTCCTACACAACCCCCCCCCCCCAAACGCAGGGACATTAAACCAACCTTGACCAGTTGAGTCTTCATGTTCTAAGTGGAAGTATCTGGAGAGTCCATCAGCATTGGCATGGTTACTCCCAGGTCTATGTTCCACTGTATAGTCCATCCCCTATAGGGAAATGGACCACCTCAAATGTTTGGGGTTTTCACCCTTCATCTGTTTTAGCCATAAGAGGGGCTTATGGTCTGTCTGAACAATGAAGTGAGTGCCAAGCAAGTATGGCCTCAACTTCTTCAGAGCCCAAACCACAGCAAAGGCCTCCCTCTCAATGGCTGACTAACATTTCTCTCTGGGGGTCAACCTTCTGCTAATAAAAGCTACTGATCCTGACCTTCATCATTCAATTGTGACAGTACAGCCCTTACCCCCAACTCAGATGCATCTGTTTGCACAATGAACTGTTTGGAGTAATCAGGATTCTGCAGAATGGGAGCAGTGCACATGGCCTGCTTCAGGTCATCATATGCTTTTTGACAGCTAACTGTCCACTGAACTTTCTTCTGCATTTTCTTAGAAGCAAAGTCATTCAATGGAGTCACTATGGATCCATAACCGTTTACAAATCTTCTAAAGTACCCAGTCAGGCCCAAGAAAGCTCTGACCTGAGTCTGGGTGGTGGGAGCAACCCAGTCCATTATGGTCTGGATTTTGCTCTACAGTGGTTGAACCTGGCCTCCACCTACAAGGTGGCCCAGGTACACAACCTGACTCTGACCTATCTGGCACTTAGTGGCCTTGATAGTTAGGCCTGCTTTTTGCAGGGCCTCCAAAACATTCCTTAGGTGGACCAGGTGATCCTCCCAGGTGGAGCTAAAGACAGCAATATCATCTAGATATGCTACACTATAGGCTTTCAGGCCTGTAAGGACTTTATTCACCAACCTTTGGAAAGTGGCAGGTGCATTCTTCAAACCAAAGGGCATCACCACAAATTGGTAATGCCCACTAGGGGTAGAAATGCTGTCTTTGGCTTTGCACCATCAGCTAGTCTGATCTGCCAATAGCCAGCTGTGCTCAGAAACTTGGCTGAGGCTAAAGTATCTATAAGCTCATCTTGGTATTGGATGGGCATCAGTCCTAGTGACTGGATTGAGACCCCTGTAGTCTACACAAAACATCATCTCTCTCTTGCCATCTTTGGTGTGAACTTTAGGCACAAGGACTACTGGACTAGCTCAAGGGCTATCTGAAAGTTCAATAACTTCCAAATCCAACATCTTCTGGACTTCTGCCCTGATACAGTCCCTGATATGATCAGGTTGCCTGTAAATCTTATTTTTAACAGGCAGACTGTCCCCAGTGTCCACTTCATGAGTGCACCAAGTAATCGGACTTGGAGTCAGTGAGAACATATGTCTAAACTGTCTGAGAACGTTTATGCAGTCAGTTTGTTGCTGGACTGCCTGCCAAGGCTACACCATCTACTGATCCATCATCAGGGTTCTGAGAGAGCAGGTCAGGGAGTGGATCACTCTCTTCCTCCTGTCCCTCATCAGTAGCCAAGAGCAAGCCCATGTCTTCCCTGTCAACATATGATTTGTCTGTTGACATGGAGTACCCTATGGGGACTCCTGGGAGTTCCAAGGTCTACCAAGTAGGTAACTTCTCCCTTCTGTTCAACAATTGTATGGGAACCACTCCACTTATCTTGGAAAGGCTGCTGGGGCTACAGGCTCCAACACCCACACTTTCTGCCCTGGCTGGTAAACAGTAAGCACAGCCTTTTGGTCATGCCAGGCCTTTTGTAATTCCTGGCTAGCCTCAAGATGTTTAGTTGCCTTTTTCATATACTCTGCCATCCTGGAGCGGAGACCATGTACATAGTCCACTATGTCCTGTTTAGGGGGTTTGAGAGGTAACTTCCATCCCTCCTTCACCAAACACAATGGACCCCTAACAGGATGTCCAAACAAAACAAGTAAGAGACTTGTGCACCAATTCACAGAAACACTCAGATACCATTGCACTCATTTTCAGACCTGCTCAGAGACTCATGCACCCACTCACAGACCCAGTCGGACTCATGTACCCATTCAAAGATCCATCGATAGACTCATGTACCTACTAACACACCCAGAGAGTCTTATGCACTCACTCAGAAATCCACTCAGATACTTATGTAAAACTCACACTCTTACTCAGAGACTTATGCACCCATTCACAGTCCTACAGAGAGACTCATGCACCGAGTCACAAACCACCTCAGACACTCATGCAACCATTCAGAGACCTACTCAGTCATGCACCAACTCACAGTGTCAGTCAGAGACCCACATACCTGCTCAAAGGCCCTCTCAGAGACCCACGCACCTACTCACAAACCTACTCAGACACTCATGCCCACACTCACAGACCCACTCAGAGACTTCTCCACCCTGTCACACACCAACTCACACACTCATGCACCTATTCAGAGACCCACCCAGAGACTTGTGTACCCCCTCACAGACCTACTCAGAGACTCATGCACCCACTAGCAGACTAACTCAAACACTCATGCACCCAATCACAGATCCCCTGATACACTTATGCACCCACTCACAGACACACTCAGGAATTCATCCACCCACTCACAGACCTACTCAGAGACACATGCACCCACTCACAGACCCACTCAGAGACTAATGCACCCACTCACAGACCTGCTCAGAGACTAATGCACCCACTCACAGACCCACTCAGAGACTTATGTATCCCCTCTCAGGCCCACAGAAAGACTCATGCACCCACACAGAGATCCTCTTAGATACTCACACACCCTTTCACACGTACTCAGAGACTTATGCACCCACTCACAGACCCACTCAGAAATGTATGCACACACTCACAGACCAATTCAGAGACCCATGCACCCATTTATAGACCCACTCAGGGTAATTCACCCATTCACAAACCTACTCAGACACCCATACATCCACTTAGAGACCCACTCAGAGACTCATGCACCCACTCACAGATCCACTCATAGACTCATGCACCCACTCAGACATCTGTACCCACTTACAGACCCACTGATACACTTGTACACCCACTCACAGACACACTCAGGAATTCTTCTTCTGACTCATAGACCCACTCTGAGACTTATGCATGCACTCACAGGCCCACAGAGACATTCATGCACCCACTCAGAAATCCACTCAGATCCTCACACACCCACTCACAGCCCCACTCAGAGAATCATGCATCCAATAACAGACCCACAGGGAGATGCATGCACCCACTCAGAGATCCACTCAAATATGCACAAATCCACTCACAAATGCACACAGAGACTACTGCACTCAGTCACACACCACTTCAAACACTCATACACGTATTCAGAGACCCACTCAGAGTCAAGCAGCCACTCACAGTGTCAGACATGCCTGCTCACAGACCTCTCAGAGATCCACGTACCTACTCACTGACCCACTGAGACTCTCACACCCACACTCACAGACCCACTCACAGACTTGTCCACCCAGTCATAGACCCACTCATGTACCTACTCACAGACCTACCAAGAGACTTATTGTGAGAAGTTGGCCTGGTATATGCTGTCCACTAGTGATAGTGGGAACCTTGCACCAGTCCAAACAACCCCTTAGAGGAAGCAGCTAGGCTGGGGTCCTGGATAGCAGGGCCCCAGCCAGACTAAGGTCGAAAAACAGTGAAACATCAGCAAAAAGTGGGGGTAACCATAAGAAGCAGATGCTACTCTCCTACACAACCCCCCCCCCCCCCCCCAAACGCAGGGACATTAAACCAACCTTGACCAGTTGAGTCTTCATGTTCTAAGTGGAAGTATCTGGAGAGTCCATCAGCATTGGCATGGTTACTCCCAGGTCTATGTTCCACTGTATAGTCCATCCCCTATAGGGAAATGGACCACCTCAAATGTTTGGGGTTTTCACCCTTCATCTGTTTTAGCCATAAGAGGGGCTTATGGTCTGTCTGAACAATGAAGTGAGTGCCAAGCAAGTATGGCCTCAACTTCTTCAGAGCCCAAACCACAGCAAAGGCCTCCCTCTCAATGGCTGACTAACATTTCTCTCTGGGGGTCAACCTTCTGCTAATAAAAGCTACTGATCCTGACCTTCATCATTCAATTGTGACAGTACAGCCCTTACCCCCAACTCAGATGCATCTGTTTGCACAATGAACTGTTTGGAGTAATCAGGATTCTGCAGAATGGGAGCAGTGCACATGGCCTGCTTCAGGTCATCATATGCTTTTTGACAGCTAACTGTCCACTGAACTTTCTTCTGCATTTTCTTAGAAGCAAAGTCATTCAATGGAGTCACTATGGATCCATAACCGTTTACAAATCTTCTAAAGTACCCAGTCAGGCCCAAGAAAGCTCTGACCTGAGTCTGGGTGGTGGGAGCAACCCAGTCCATTATGGTCTGGATTTTGCTCTACAGTGGTTGAACCTGGCCTCCACCTACAAGGTGGCCCAGGTACACAACCTGACTCTGACCTATCTGGCACTTAGTGGCCTTGATAGTTAGGCCTGCTTTTTGCAGGGCCTCCAAAACATTCCTTAGGTGGACCAGGTGATCCTCCCAGGTGGAGCTAAAGACAGCAATATCATCTAGATATGCTACACTATAGGCTTTCAGGCCTGTAAGGACTTTATTCACCAACCTTTGGAAAGTGGCAGGTGCATTCTTCAAACCAAAGGGCATCACCACAAATTGGTAATGCCCACTAGGGGTAGAAATGCTGTCTTTGGCTTTGCACCATCAGCTAGTCTGATCTGCCAATAGCCAGCTGTGCTCAGAAACTTGGCTGAGGCTAAAGTATCTATAAGCTCATCTTGGTATTGGATGGGCATCAGTCCTAGTGACTGGATTGAGACCCCTGTAGTCTACACAAAACATCATCTCTCTCTTGCCATCTTTGGTGTGAACTTTAGGCACAAGGACTACTGGACTAGCTCAAGGGCTATCTGAAAGTTCAATAACTTCCAAATCCAACATCTTCTGGACTTCTGCCCTGATACAGTCCCTGATATGATCAGGTTGCCTGTAAATCTTATTTTTAACAGGCAGACTGTCCCCAGTGTCCACTTCATGAGTGCACCAAGTAATCGGACTTGGAGTCAGTGAGAACATATGTCTAAACTGTCTGAGAACGTTTATGCAGTCAGTTTGTTGCTGGACTGCCTGCCAAGGCTACACCATCTACTGATCCATCATCAGGGTTCTGAGAGAGCAGGTCAGGGAGTGGATCACTCTCTTCCTCCTGTCCCTCATCAGTAGCCAAGAGCAAGCCCATGTCTTCCCTGTCAACATATGATTTGTCTGTTGACATGGAGTACCCTATGGGGACTCCTGGGAGTTCCAAGGTCTACCAAGTAGGTAACTTCTCCCTTCTGTTCAACAATTGTATGGGAACCACTCCACTTATCTTGGAAAGGCTGCTGGGGCTACAGGCTCCAACACCCACACTTTCTGCCCTGGCTGGTAAACAGTAAGCACAGCCTTTTGGTCATGCCAGGCCTTTTGTAATTCCTGGCTAGCCTCAAGATGTTTAGTTGCCTTTTTCATATACTCTGCCATCCTGGAGCGGAGACCATGTACATAGTCCACTATGTCCTGTTTAGGGGGTTTGAGAGGTAACTTCCATCCCTCCTTCACCAAACACAATGGACCCCTAACAGGATGTCCAAACAAAAGTTCAAAAGGGCTGTAACCAACCCCCTTTTGAGAACCTCACTGTAGGCAAATAAAAGACAGGGCAAAAGTATGTCCCATCTGCGCCTAAGCTTTTCAGGAAGACCTTTAATCATGCCCTTCAAGGTTTTGTTGAATCTCTCAACTAAACCATTGCATTGTGGGTGATAGGGTGTGGTGAATTTGTAATTCACTCCACACTCCTTCCACATTGCAGTCAAGTCAGACATGAAGTTTGCATCTCTGTCTGATTCTACCTCCTTAGGAAAACCCACCCTTGAGAATACTCCCAAGAGGGCCAGAATAAAACTGTGCCCAGATGCTGTCTGAGGATCAATTGGACCAACTATATTAATCCCCACCCTCTCAAAGGGAACCCCCACCACAGGTAGTGGTATCAGGGGGGCCTTTGTGGTTCCACCTGCCTTCCTACCTCCTTGACAGGTGACACAGGAGCGACTAAACTCCTTGGTGTCTTCAGACATGTGGGGCCAATGACAGTGAGGGACAATTCTGTCCCAACTCTTGTTTTGGCCCAGGTGACCTACTAGGGGAATATCATGGGCTAGTGTTAATAGGAAGCCCCTAAACTTCAGACGTATTACCAACCTCCTGGAAGCACCAGGCTTGGGGTCTCTACTCTCTGAATATAGGAGTCCATCATCCCAATAAATGTTATGGGTGCCATTAGCATTCCCAGCAGCCTCATCAGCAGCTTGCTTTCTGAGGGGTTCAAGAGAGGGGCAGTTTTGCTGCTCCTGGCTCAGATCTGCCCTGGAAGGGCCCCCTGTCCCCAAGAACTCAACCTGATCAGGCTCATGCTCCTCTGGGACAGTTCCTTCTTCAGGACTAAGATCATCTCCCTCAGGAGGCTGATCTATACTCTGAGTCAGGGGGGAAGGCACTGCCTTAACCCTACTGCTCCTCCTCTTGGGAGGCACCTGGTCCATTCTTCCAGGATCCAGGGCCTGTTCAGTGTTAGACATTTTGTCCTGTGACCTGGTCACAGCAAATACATATGCAGGGATTCCTAGCATTTCTGCATGTGTCCTGAGCTCCACTTCTGCCCAGGCTGACGTTTCTAGATCATTGCCGAGCAAGCATTCAACAGGGAGGTCTGCACTTACCACAACTTTCTTGAGGCCAGTTACCCCTCCCCTGGAGAAATTAACAACTGCCAAGGAATGGTCTGTCCTGACATTGCTAGCATTGGTCACTTAGTACATCTCACCAAGTATAATCTGCTCAGGAACCACAAGATCTTTTGTGACCATTGTGACACTTGCTCATGTGTCCCTGAATGCCAAAGCCTCTTTTCCATGTATCAAAGGCTGCTGTCTGTATTTGCCCAAGTTACTGGGACTCACAAAGGAGGACAGATCCATGCCTCCATCACAGATCAGGACAGCCTGAGTTGGAACTCTGACTAGGCCAGAGTCCATCTCAGAACCCAGGGTTAACAATACCACACCCTTATTCTGAGTACAGCCACTTGGAGCTGAACTAGGGTGAACAGTTGCCTTAGGAGCAATGGTGGCTGGAGTTGAGTCTTTGGACTTTGTACAGTCACTAGTCCAATGGGTTATCTGCTTACAGATTTTACACCATGGTTTCTTTTGGCCTTTTCCTTTGTTAGATTGGGACCCCGCCCACCCCCCCGCCCCTCAGATGCAGATTTTTGGGGACCTTGAGAAAACCTCTGGTCTTTACCCTTTTCCCTACCCTTGTCAGAGTTCTTAGAATCCTGGTTCTTTGGGTCGCCACCTTGGTTCTGAACCTTCTGCCTCACCCTGGTTCTGACCCATTTGTCTGCCTTCTTTCCCAATTCTTGGGGAGAGGTCAGATCAGAGTCCAACAGGTACTGATGCAACAGCTGAGTTTGACAATTATTAAGGATTTGCTCCCTCATAATTAAGTTGTACAATCCCTTGAAATCACACACCTTACTGCCAAGTAATCAGCCCTCCAGAGCCTTAGTAGCACAATCTACAAAGTCCACCCAGTCATGATTCTGTGCCTTTTGGGTATGTCTGAACTTTAACCTGTATTGTTCAGTGGTTAGGCCAAACCCTTCAATCAGTGCACTCTTCAAGATGTGGTAATCATCAGCATCCTCTTCTCTAACAGTGAGGAGCTTATCTCTACCTTTGTCTTCACAGGAGAGCCACAAGGTTGCTGCCCTCTGCTCCTGGGGGACCCTCTGAACTTTACAGGCCCTTTCCAGTGCAGTAATTGATTTGTGGATGTCATCCCCACTCTGGTAGGGAGGGACAATCTTGCTTAGGTTCCTATGGTCATGAGACTTCTCTCTACCACTAGGGATGTTGCTGCCACCATGGGGCTCTAGCCCCAACTTTCTTCTAGCTTTCTGAAGCTCTAGGGACTCCCTTTCTAATGCTAACTGCTCTCTTCTGATTCCAAGCTGAGCTTCTTCATACTTGAGCAGTCTCTCTTTCCTCTCATGGGAGGATTCTCTCCTATGAGAAGAAACAGAGGTCCCTACAGATGTACCAGAATGGTTAGACTCCACGGAAGGAGATCTTGATCTTCTAGGCACACTGCCAACTCTCCCAGGTGGGGCAAAGAGAGGGTCATTGTGGCCTTCTTCCTCATCCTCAGGGGGAGTTGTATCTTCCAGGTTAAGATCATTTTCATCTTCCTGGCCAGCTTCAGAGGTCAGGTCATGGGTATCCTCACTCCTTGGGCTTTCCTCATCTGCTGCCTCACCCACTCTGCCTACCCCTTCAGACCCTGAGGCCTTTCTGAGATCATATTAGATCAGTACCTCTATGAGGCGTTGGGTATTTGCACTTTTCCCTGTCTTCAATTTCCTAATACTACACAATGCTCTAAATTCTAAGAATGGGAGTTTGTCATACTTAGATAGCAGAAGCCCACTGGCTTCTGGCAGGGGCCCACTGGCTCCTGGTCTTGAAGACATCACTAGTGTGGTGTGGTGTATGCACCTACCTACTCTAGTGTGGCCTACTAAACTCTCTTGAGTTGTAGAAAGGGTGTGCTAAGCCCTTGACACACAACTCTAAGTTCAGTAGAACTTACTGTAATTTAAGCTTGAATTATATGTACCTCAAGTACCTTTAGTGGTTTTCGGTTAGTCACTCACTTGAGATTATCTGGTAAAGCAATGGCAAGCTTGAATCCCAACCGCTGCACACCAATGTGAGAAGTTGGCCTGGTATATGCTGTCCACTAGTGATAGTCGGCAGCTTGCACCAGTCCAAACAACCCCTTAGTGACGATAGGTTAAAGACAACCTTATTTGAAAGCTATCCTAGTGGTAGCTATAGAGAGCAGCCTTCAGGCTAAGTCTTGGAAGAATGTAAAGCAGCTTGTTTTACCAGTCTATAACCTCTTGAATGACCAAATGAAAGGAGAACCACCCAGGTATATATATAAAATATATTGCCCCGATTCACAGTACTAACTTAAGACAAAATCCTAAACTTACTACCATTTTGGTATTCACAGAATGCACTTACTACTTCTGGTATTCACAGAATGCACTTACTACTTTTGGCATTCACAGAATGAACTTTCTACTTTTGCTATTCAGAGAATGGACTTACGACTACTAACTTTACGTCTGCACTCGGGCCGGAATTTCTGCCCCTGAAGCAGAGATTCCACGCCCGGAGCGGGAATTCTGCTTCCCGGCCAGAATCTCTGCTCCCGGGCCGGATCTCCGCTCCCGGGCCGGAAGCTCCGCTCCCAGGATGGAATAGACGAACTGTGGCCATTGATCATTTTAGCCAAGGGTAAACATCTGTCCAAGTACCTACCATCCCCCACCATGCATCAGCTGAAGCCAATTAACACTAATTGACCAGCACCAAAAAACATATAAAAGCAGCACACATTAAAGGAACAGGTTTGGCCACAGAGAGTTAGTATTCACAACGCTGACACCGTCAGAGAAAAATTGAACTATTGAGGAGGAAGAAGAACTTCACTGCAGAGGAGACCACCATGCTTGTGGAGTATATAGTGAGGCACCACAAACGCCTATATGGCCTCCCACCCTACTGCACCAGTGGCACACAGAAGGCAGCCCTATGGCAGCAATTAGCCATTGCTGTCACAGCATTGGGGGAGGAGAGGCGCACAGTCCAGGACATCAAGAAGAAGTGGCAGGATGAAAGGCAGAAGGTGAAGGAGAAGTACTCCCGGATCGAATTAAACAGGATCCTCCCTGCTGCATACTCTGGTCCCCGCATCCGTCTCACCCCACTGGAGGAGGATATCGTTACCACAATACACCCCCACTTGGTCCATGGGCTACCTGTTAGTGACGTCCGCTACGTGGCACCAGGTAAATGGGATGAAAAGAAAAAGTGCATGAAAAGATTGTATGTGTTGTTATTATTATTATTATGAAATTTATTAAGCGCGCGGATACCCCCGTTGGGGGTGTCCTGGCGCTGAGGACAGCAGCAGCAGAGAACATGAAAGTTAATAGCTGGCAAACAGCCATGTCTTCAGTTTACATCTGAACTGAGATTCTGATTCGATCATTCGGATGTTAAGCGGAAGGGCATTCCATAGCCTTGCAGTAATCACTGCAAAAGCTCTGCCACCTTTCCTTGATCTGTAGGACCGGGGGTGGGGGGGAGGGGGGGGCAGAAGACGGAGGTGATTAGATCTGAGAGCTCGAGATGAATGGACTAGCTTCAGCCTATGTCTGAGATACCCTGGTCCCTTACCATTCAGGGCCCTGAACGTCAGGACCAGGGCTTTAAACTGAATGCGGGAGGAAATCGGAAGCCAGTGAAGGTTCTTTAGGTGAGGGGAGATCTAATGGCCGTAAGGGATATTACAAATCAACCTGGCCGCCGCCTTTTGAACCATCTGCAATCGGTGTAGGAGATATGCCGGTGCACCCACGTATAGGCTATTAGAATAGTCCAGGTGGGAAGTAATAAGAGCATGCACGATAGTCTTCAAAGAATCCGTGGGCAAATAGGGGGACATCTTTTTTATCATGCGCAATTTGCCAAAGCAGGCAGAAGTGACTTTATGAATTTGGGTTTTACCCGACAACTCGTTATCAATTTGAAAGCCCAAATTACGAGCAGCTTTAACAGGTGAGGGGGAGGGTTCATTTCAGACGGCCACCACAAGGATGGTAGTAATGGAGATTTTTGGTATAAAAAGCACCTCGGTTTTGTCGGTGTTTAGCTTCAGGGTATTAGAGGTCATCCATGATACAATGTTAGAGAGGCAGGTTTTCAAATTAGAGAGTCCAGTGTCAGAGTGGTCTCTGAAAGAAAAAATAAGCTGTGTATCATCAGCATAAGAGACCACTCTGACTCCAAAGGCCTCCACCACCTTTGCCAACGGTGACAGGTAAACATTGAAAAAAAGGAGGCTGAGAGCCGACCCCTGAGGGACTCCGCAGCTGAGGTTTTTTTTTTCTTTGGACATATAGGGATGACACCACACCTGTTGCGTTCTATCCGTTAAAAATGATTTAATCCAGGCCAATGGAGTGTCTCTTATCCCTATATTATAGAGTCTGTCCAACAGTATAGAGTGTGAGACGGTGTCGAAAGCTGCGGACAGATCGAGGAGTACCAACATGGCTACCTCGCCTCTGTCCACGCTTTCCCTAATAGTGCTGTCTCTGTACTATAACCGGATCTAAAACCGGATTGTGAGTCGTGAAGGAGATTTCGGGTCTCTAAATAGTCGGCCAGCTGTTACTGCACGACTTTTTCCAGTATTTTGGCTGGTTTGGGTAGAAGCCATATGGGCCGATAGTTAGAATATACTGACGAATCAGCTTCTGCCTTTTTTAAGATAGGAATCAACATGGCCTGTTTCCATATTATGGGGAACTGGCCAGAGGAGAGAGATGAATTCCAAATTGTAATTAACGGTTGGATGATAGCTGGAGCTAGGGTCGTAAACACCTGAGCGGGAACCGGGTCGAGAGGTGAACCTGATTTGCACCGCTGTATTTTTTGTAAAGCAATGTCTTGTAGGATTGCTTTGAAGGCACAGAACAACTTTTCATTGGAGGGGATAGATCCTGAGGTGGTGTACCCTCACTTGACCTCTCCGTGGGATTAAAAAAAGAGAATATACCAATAATTTTATTGTGAAAAAAGTCAGAGAGACCATTGCAGAGTTCTTGACTTGGTTTTGTAAGGCAAGTAAGGGCTGTCGGTTTAGTGAATTTCTTCACAATTTGTTATAGTGTTTTGGCCGAATTTTCCGCAGTAATAATTTTGTTGGCAAAATATTCTTTCATAGTGACCTTTTTGAGTGTGTGGAATTTTTTTTACGGCAGCTCTGTATATGACCTTAGCAGAAGGGTCATAAGTTAGTCGCCATCGACGTTCGAGCTTCTTACATTTACTTTTTTCTTCACGTAACATCGGAGAGAACCAGGGGGCAGAGGGTTTTGAACGAGCCGGAGAGATGGGTTGTAAGGGGGCAATAGTGTCAATAGCTGTGGAGAGGTACATATTAAACTTCTCTACATCGGCGTTTAGGTCATCCGAAGATTGCCACTTCAGGTTGGCCAATATGGGCTCAATTGTGTCACAGGTAACTTTATACCACTTTCTCCCCAAGCCCTCCCTCCTACTGTCAGTGGCCAGCAGGGGGATGGAGGTCAGGTTAAACGGGATTAAAAAGTGGTCTGACCAGATATGGGGAAGCGGCTGCAGGGTAGTAAGGACAGGTAGATTGGTGAACACAAGGTCCAAGGTATGACCCGCCTTATGAGTGGGACCGTGTATTCTCTGGTCTTGGTTTATACCCGCCAGAGTTTCTACTAAAGACCTCGCTTTTGGGCAAGACATGTCATCAACATGCATGTTAAAATCGCCTAAAATTGTAAAGTGGGGGTGTTTCAATGATAGGTCTGCTAGGGTCACAAATAACTACGAGAGATACGAAGGTTGTGTGCCCGGAGGGTTGTAAATCAGGGCTCCCGCAAGAATCAGATGCGTTGAGTCTGAAATAATAAAATACATTGCTTCGATAGGGCCGGTATTTGCTAATTTCCTAGAAGTGATATTCCATTGTGTTTGCAATATTATGGCGATCCCTCCACCCACTTTTGTACCTGGCCGACTAATCCCAACAAAGTGGTAGTCCGGGGGGATTGCCAGGGTGATATCTGGTTTGGAAGTATCTTTAAGCCAGGTCTCAGTCAAGAACATCAAGTCCCAAGAATGAGATGTTAGAGATAGCCAAATGTCGCCCGCGTGCCGTGGGAGAGACCGGCAGTTGAGGAGGCAGGCTTTTATTGCTCTAGGTTGTTCTTGGTGTGGCTTCTCCATGCTACATACTCGCGGGCTGTCTGATACAGAGACGAGAGAAAAGGAACAGTCCTTACACGCAAAGTGCTTAATAAGCAGCTGTGAAGGGTTGCATTTGGTGTTACCACAGCCGGTCAAACGCCTCAACGCTAATAGTTGAGACCTCGACCAGCAAGTTCGCCAGGTTGGAGGGCCACCGGCAGCATGCCTGGCGCTGGTCGCGGCACAGGCGCGGACGGGCGCAGACGGGCTTGCCTTGGGCGCCCCTTCGGCGCGCCAGCGGCTCTCCCGCTGTGCGCGTCCGGAAATGCATCTCCTTAAGTGGTTGACGCGCTGACCCCTGGCTCCACCCTCGGGCGGAAGTAGCTGGAGTTGCGAGTGAGTGAGCAAAGGGAATCAGGCACACAAAGGTAAATTTAAATCCACTAAAAGCAAATATTTAGGGGGCGTGGCCAAGATGGCGGGGTAAGCGGACGTCTCCTCGACCGGCTCCCGATCCTCTGAGCCTCCGGACCTGGTTCTACCGCAGATTCTCCCCCCAATTCTTCGGGAGAACAGGCAGAGGAGCCGTCGGAGCACAAAGGGAGGCTGTTTGCTGAACCAGAGGGCACGACACATGCCAGCGGCACCCTCTGGACCGCTGGGAAGGAAACACCGAGAGGAGGCGGAGCATCAGGCCGGGCCCCGAGAGAGCGTGCTCGGCCGCAAGACTACATGAGCACCGAGCCCAGCGACGCGGCCTGCAGCTTCATGACGGGGCCTGCCGATACCAGACAGTGGAGGGCAGCATTGGCCGGGCGGAGAGAGCACACCAACAGCGGCATACCGAGGGGAGAGCAGACCCCGATTGACACGCGCCCAGCTCCGGGCCCGCCACGAGGTATATCGCACATGGAGTGGCGGCCGGAACACGGGGCCCCATGGTCGCCGCGGAGCCCGGGAGACAGTGAGGTGAACCGGAGTGGTGTGGCGCAGCAACGGCCGACGCCCGGAAGGCGGAAGGCACGTAGACTCCCGGACGGCGGCCTTACATGGGGCGGACTGCGGCCCCGGCAGAGCGGAGCTACCGGGAAGGTGCTCCTCCACACAGGCGGCGGCGGCAGAAGGACCGTGACATGGTGCCTTACGGGGGACGGGCTGGAGTGGACTGGTGGCGCCTGGAGGCGGTAGAGGCCAGACGTCCCCTCCGTTCTCTTTCCCCCCCCCCCCCCCAGCCTCAGTCGGACAGAGCCGGGACACGGCGGGAGCAGAGGAACACTGACGGGGGACCGGCGGCTTACAGCTCCGGAGTTTTTGGAGTGGAGCACGAGCCGGGGCGGCCTGGTGGCACAAGTAAGACGGGCAGGGTAGAGGGAATAGACCCAGCCACAGCCAGGCTCCCCCAAGTGCCGGGTCGGGAGGCTGTAACCGAGGGGGAGCTGGTCCACAGCATATAGCACCTCCAACGGCCGGGTGACAGGGCCTGAGGCTCAGCACTCACGCTAGGAGGAGGAGAAGGCCACGAAGAAGGAGGAGTAGGGGTGTGAGGAGAGCGCAAAGAAGCGCAGAGCCCGAGCAGGGGACCCGGCGGAGGCCCAGCATCACGGACATGGCAGGCAGTAAAGGAGGGAAGAAAGGAGAACGCACCCTCCCCGAACTATTGGGTCGCCACCCGCAGAGAGTGGACAGGGGGCAGCAGTCGCCCCACGCCTCCGATAGTGCCCCGGATCCCAATGGGGGAGAACCCCCGCTCACCAGGTCCTTTATGGAGTCCCTCTTCGGATCCCTTAGGGAGGATTTTCAAACTCTAAAGAAAGAAGTAGCCGGCGAAGTGCGGGAGATCCGCCGAGAGGTGGATGGCCTGGGCGAACGGGTGGCCACGGCGGAAGAGGCAGGCCAACGGAGGGATGAGGAGATTGAACAACTCCAACAGGAGGTACTTGTAGGAGAGTAGGGTCTGCAATCCTATGATCACCCAGATTTTTTGCTTTTGCTTCATTGGTTTACGACTTTCCCTGGCTGTGGGCCTGCCAATCAGACCCACAGCCTAGCTGTTCTCTCTCCAGATTAACACACATGTACATTAGGTGCATCCACTAATTGGAACTGGGCCGCCTTATCAGTCCCTGTATCTGCATACCACAGGTATCCAGGGCATCGGCGTACCCAGGGCCTACCAGGGGCTGCAGCATGTATTATGCCACCCCTGGATGGCCACCCAAATCTGACACAACTGGCTGCACGACAGCTGGGGCAAGGTGGTGTAATCACCCGTTGCTGTAGGTGTAGTATTCCTATACCTAACCCTAAAATGGACACATGGATTCCTATCAGTCACTCCTATGACAGGCCTTATCAATCCTGAAGGCACAGTGCTGGGGATCATGTGAGATGGTGCTCTGGCGCGAGCTGAGCCCGTCGACGGCTTGCGGAACCAAGTCCTAATAGCTGTTCCATGGTGACGCGTACCATCTACCTTAAAATGCATTATAATCCTCGCGGTTATTTGCTAACTATGGCATCGCATCACCCACACATGTCGAGTAAGGTGTCATACGAATTGGAATATGAACCCCTCGCCAATTCTGGCGGCGGGGTTAGCATTCCACCCTTCTAGAGGGACACGACATGGAAGTAACCTTGAACCCCGGTTAAATTTGACTCAAGCCTCAGCATCACAAAATGGATGCTGCCACCAGACACAAGTCTGACCTCCTGCTGCTGGGGGACCTTCCAGCAAGGGGAGCTTGGACAAAGGGTTTCCTGTCGAGGGCGGTGTTAGCACCATCCCAGACAGGGTTTGTGTATCCCAGGTAGGCAGGGCTGAAAGGAAGGTGATTGCAAGTGGCACCCCGGTGTTCACTGTGCATAGCCCGGCTCAAACCAGTTTCGGGGGCACCCCAGCCCCTGAGCTGGGGCGAAGCCGGACAAAGGATAGGGGTGTAACCACCCCCCTCCTGGTCCCACCCATAGGTAGGACCTAGTCACGGGCCAGCCCCTTTTCCTAGTATAAAGGTAGGAGCGAGTCCCCTTCCCAAATTGGATAATTCTGAATCTTGAACTACTTTCCACGAAAGGAACTCTTGACTTCTTCTGAAGACTCTCCCTTGTGGCTAAGGAGTAGCCACCCTGCACCAGCAGGCACCACCTAAGCGCTTGCGGGTTGCTGTACGTCTCTCCTACGGATCAAGACTGCCCAGCTCAACGAGACCCGGATTCCCCGCCATCTCTGACCTCTACCTACATCGTCAGCCCAGCTGAGATTCATAGGTGTGACGAGACCTGCGGGACCGGCCATCTTCAGAACCTGCACGACGCTTATCTAGCACAACCACCGAGGGACCCTCGAGTGAGTGCACCTAGGGTTTGAGAAGCCCTAACCTTGAGCAGCTCCAGCACCGAAGCCTGCCTCCCCAGCATCCACGAGATCTGCGTGAGGGCCCTTCTGCTCCTTGCTGCTCACCGCGTTGTCCGGCCACTCGCCGTCGGCTAGTGGCCCTCTTCACGACGCACCACGACAGTTTTTCATCATTGGTCTGGTTGCTCCAGACAGGCCCTTGCTCCCCTTCAACAGAGGAGTACCTCGGACCCTCCTGGTCCACTCCAGACGCCGTCTTGACTCCACCGCGTGGGCTTGCCTCTGCCAAGACCTGCTGCCCCACTCCTGGGCCCAGCATCATCGACAGCAGACACCTTCGTGGGACAGCTCGCCCTCCATCCTGGTCGCCGCCGCGCTTCCTGGTCCAAGGAACAGCCGAGTCCGACTTCACCCACTCACCTGGTCGAGGTGACTTCATCCGGTACCTTCCCGGTGCCCACACGATCGCTGGCTAGCGGTTGAGAACTGAGTCCCCTCTGCTTTCAGGTTTCCTTCATCACCGATCCAGGCTTGGATCTCGCTGAACATCGACACTGGTCGCCTGCCAGCAACTTCTTCTTTCAGGCTCCCGAGACTACAACGAGGACTCCCGACATCTTGCTGAACCCCACACAGCCGCAGCCTCTGGGCTAGGTAACTCGAGCATCTCGGTGCTCCATCGTAGGTTCACTCTACAAGTGTCCAGCTCCTTTTACGTTAGTCCAACTGATCGGATTCCTCCGGAATCAGTAACTTTAGACTCTCTAACCTCTCCTGTTGGAGGGAGGGCCACCGGGTAGTCGGGGAGACTATTCCGGGCACCTTCCTACCGCAAAGGTATAGCCGAGCGCCGCTGAGAAGCCCCCTCGGGGAGGTCCTTCTCCTATGATCGTACTAGGCCCAGTAACACCACCACACAGGACTCAATAGCAGTTGCAAGATTGGATTCTTTATCGGCAGTAATACGGGCAATATTTACAGAGGGATCGAGGGATCCTATCAGAGTCTCAATGTTCGTTAAGAGGATAGGGTAGCGGGACAGTCTTAGTACCAACCAGGTACGGGAGGGCTCTGTGCCAGACCTTGGATGCTGGTCTCAGAGCGGCTCGGACGTGGAGAGCCGCGACGGCGTCTGCAGGCCTCGGATGGTAGTTCCGCTTAGGTCGAGCCGCGACACGGTCAGCAAGGCTCTGGTGGTAGGTCCGCTTCGGTCGAGCCGCGACGAGGTCAGCTGGGCTCAGGTGGTAAGGTTCAACAAGGTCGGGCCGCGACAGCGTCAGCAGGGCCCCAAAGGATCGTGAAGGTCTTTAAGCACGGTGGAGCCGCGACGTCGTCAGCAGGGCTCAAGTGGTGGTTCCGGGTGAGTCTTCTTCCGTAGGGTCAGCCACGATCCGATCAGCAGGGCTCTTGACTCCAGGATACAACTACTGCCCTGTTGTCGGGTCGCCCCAGATATAGGACGGGAGCCCTTTGATGTCCGGACCCTTGCGCCCGGAGGGGGCGGAGAGGCCGGGTAGGGAGCGGCCAGACGCCCAGCAGGAGAGGCGCCAGGCCCCAGAGAGCTGTGGGGCGGTCACACCCAGGTGTGGAGAGACGGTTGGGGGTCCCATCGATACTGCCCTCCGCCGGGAGTGGGAAGGGCTCACGTGGTATCCCCCGGGCCAGGGGTTGGCGTCTCGATGTCGGGCCTCGCTGGGACCGAGGCCGGGTAGAGCAGGGTCATACAGATGGTCACGTGGAGTGACGTGCAATCCAAGATGGAGGAGTCCCGATGTGCATGGGACCTCGTGCGGCTTAGCGCGGGGAAACAGGACCACGCCACGAGGCCGGCTCCCACACGCGTCCCCCCCAGCTGAAGGCAGGGAGAGTCACCCATCTTCTTGGGGGTTCTCCTCGCCGAGGCGGAAGAATCGGGACAGGCCGTCAGCATTGGCGTGGTCGTTGCCGGGCCGGTGTTCTACAGTGAAGTCCACCCCTTGCAGTGAGATGGACCAGCGCAACAGCTTGAGGTTCTCGCCCCGCATTTGCATGAGCCACCGCAAGGGCCGGTGGTCAGTCTGGACCCTGAAGTGGGTACCGAAAAGGTAGGGCCGGAGCTTCTTGAGAGCCCATACCACAGCGAAGGCCTCCCGCTCGATGGTGCTCCACCTCTGTTCTCGCGACAGCAGTCGGCGGCTGATAAAGGCCACCGGTCGGTCGAGGCCCTTGGCGTCCAGCTGGGAGAGGACTGCCCCGACCCCGTACTCCGATGCATCGGTCTGGACTACAAATTCCTTGCTGTAGTCGGGGGCCTGTAGCACAGGGGCAGCGCACATGGCCGCCTTGAGAGCATCAAACGCGGTCTGGCAGCGGGGTGTCCAGTGCACCGTCTTGGGCCGCTTCTTCGAAGTGAGTTCCGTAAGGGGGCCCACAATGCTGCCATAATCTTTTATGAAGCGTCGGTAGTAACCTGTGAGGCCTAAGAAGGCCCGGACAGCGGTTTGGGTGGCGGGAGGCTCCCACGCCTGGATGGCGTCGACTTTTAACTGGAGGGGGGCCACCTGGCCACTCCCCACCTGGTGGCCCAGATAGGTCACAGAGCCTTGACCGATCTGGCATTTACTGGCTTTAATGGTGAGCCCGGCTCTTTGGAGAGCGGCCAGGACTTCCCCAAGGTGTCCTAGGTGCGCGGCCCAGTGGTCGCTGAAGATAGCAATGTCATCGAGGTAGGCCGCGCTGAAGGATTCGAGACCGGCCAGGACCTTGTTTACCAGCCTCTGAAAGGTCGCTGGGGCGTTCTTCATGCCGAAGGGCATCACCCGGAAGTGGTAGTGGCCATCGGGGGTAGAGAAAGCTGATCGTTCTTGTGCGCCGGGAGTGAGCTTGATCTGCCAGTACCCAGCGGTGAGATCAAAGGTGCTTAGGTAGCGGGCGGCCCCTAAGCGATCAATCAGCTCATCGGCTCGTGGCAAAGGGTGGGCATCGGTCTTGGTAACTGCGTTCAGGCCCCGGTAGTCGACACAAAATCTGAGTTCGGGGGCCGTGCCGGGGGCGGCAGCCTTTGGTACCAAGACTACCGGGCTGGCCTACGGGCTGTCGGAAGGCTCGATGGCTCCGAGGGCGAGCATCTTGGCGACCTCGGTCTTTATGCAGGCTCGGACTCGGTCAGGCACTCTATAAGTGCGGTGTCGTACAGGGGGGCTATCCCCCGTGTCCACGTCGTGGACGCACCAGGGGGTCACCCCAGGTGTGAGAGAGAAGAGGGCAGCGAAGGGTTGCAGCAACTTCTGGCAGTCGTGGCGCTGTTCTGGTGTCAGGGTGGCGGAGAGGCGGACGCCCTCCAAGGAGCCGTCTTGGCTCGAGGACCCCAGGAGGTCTGGTAGGGGCTCGGAGTCACTTTCACCCCCATCGTCAGTAGCCAGCAGTAAGCTTAGTTCAGTTCGGGCAAAGTGGGGCTTGAGCCGGTTGGCGTGCAGGACCCGGAGGGGGTTCCTCGGAGACTCCAGGTCGACCAGGTACGTGACGGGACTCTTCCTCTCAACTACCTTGAAGGGCCCGGTCCACTTGTCCTGCAGGGCGCAGGGGTCCATGGGTGACATGACCCAGACCTGCTGGCCCGGCTCAAACTCGACGGCGGAGGCATTCTCGTCATACCAGCGTTTCATGTCTTCTTGGCTGGCTTCAAGGTTGGCTTCTGCCAGGGCCCGGAACTTCCGAGTCTGGTTCCGCAGGGTCAGGAGGTACCGGTAGACGTCGGGCGGGGCACTTTGGACGTTCGCCTCCCAACCCTCCTTGACCAGGCTGAGGGGCCCTCGGACGGGGTGCCCATACAACAGTTCGAAGGGGCTGAAGCCCAGGGACTTCTGTGGTACCTCCCGGTAGGCGAACAGGAGGCAGGGCAACAGGACATCCCATCTCCTCCTGAGGGGCTCTTCCAGGCCCTTGATCATCCCCTTCAGGGTTCGGTTGAACCGCTCGACCAGTCTGTTCCCCTGGGGGTGGTAAGGGGTAGTGAATTTATAGGTGACCCCACATTGTTGCCAGAGGGATCTCATGTACTTCGAGATAAAGTTCGTCCCCCTGTCGCTCACTACTTCTCGGGGGAACCCCACCCTGGAGAAGATGCCCATCAGGGCCCGGCCCACCACTGGAGCTGTCACAGTTCGGAGGGGGACAGCTTCTGGGTATCGGGTGGCGTGGTCGACCAGTACCAGGATGAAGCGATGGCCCAGGGCGGTTCGGGGGTCGAGGGGCCCCACGATGTCGATCCCCACTCGTTTGAACGGGGTGTGGACGGCTGGAAATGGTTGTAGGGGGGCTTTCACCCGTCCCCCAGTCTTCCCGCTAGCTTGGCAGGTCGGGCAGGACCGGCAGTGCTGGTCCACGTCTCGTCTCATTCGGGGCCAATAGAAATGGGTCACGAGGCGGCTGTAAGTCTTGTCCCGCCCTAGATGTCCGGCGAGGGGCACGTCATGTGCCAGGTTCAAGAGGAACCCTCGAAATCGGAGGGGGACCACCAGCACCCGGCCGGCCCCTAGTTCGGCGACTTTCTGCTCGCTATACAATAAGTCATCATCCCAATAGACCCAGTGGGTTCCCGTAGGGTCCCCCGCAGCCTGCGCGGCCGCCTGCTGTCGGGCCCCCTCGAGGGACGGGCAGCCCTTCTGCTCTTGCTGGAATTGTTCGCGGGTGGGGCCCCCGTCGTGGCGCCACTGGGCCAGCTCGGGGATCTCGCTGAAGGGAGCGGCCTCGTTGGAAGAAAGTTCGGACGGCCCGGCCTCCTCGTCAGGTTCCTCCGGGCCGGAGGAGGTGGATTGTTCGGGGCCCGCCGGCTTGTCGGGGGCCGGGGCCGCGGCTGGCTGGGTGGTCATGGACCGAGTGGTGGCGCAGGCCCACTCAGGTAGTCCTAGCATCCCCAGATGCTCTCGGCGCTCCACCTGGGCCCAGGGGGAGCTCTCTAGGTCGTTCCCCAGGAGGCAGTCCACCGGGGCGTCGTCGCGGACAGTTACTTTTAGGGTGCCGGACACTCCTCCCCACTTGAAGGGGATTCGGGCCATCCGGCACATGCTCTCGGTGTTGTCTGCGGACCGGACAGGGCAGAGGACATGTGGCAGGATCTGTTCGGGGGTCACCAGATGGCAGCGGACAGCGGTCACACTGGCCCCAGTGTCCCGGAGGGCCTCGGCCCGTCGCCCGTTGATGGTGACCCACTGTTGGTACTTCTGGGTGTTGCTTGGGATGGTGGCTCGGGGCACCATTTCTCGGGAGCCTAGCCATACAAGCGCATTGGCGGCTGGTTCCCACTCGGGGGACCCGTCGTCGTGGTTTTCCTCCTCGTCCTCTCTCTCCCCCAGGGCTGCGGCGGCTATGTGTCGGGGAGGTGGCCCCGTGGTCCCGTTCCGTCGGTTCACGGGGCAAGCCGGGTCGCTTGCATAATGGCCGGTCTGCTGACATCCGAAGCAGGTCACTGTCGGTCGTGGTCCAGACCGGGCGATAGGGGTCCCTCTTCGGCCCTGGGTCGGGGAAGCGGGGTTGGTTGCTTGCCCTCGTGGCGGACTTCTGCGCGGCCCGGCTGGGAATTCTCGACTGCGGTGGGACCCCCCTCCTCCGCCTCGCTGGCGGGGAGGTCCCGTGGTACTCCGGGTGTAGTCCCCCACAGGGTTCCGGGGGACCCGGGTGTTGACCCATCGGTCCGCTTCGGCGGCGAGCTTCCGGGGCTCGGTCAGTTTACTGTCCAGGAGGTGTTGCCTTAGTTCCACAAAGCAGTTGTTGGCGAGGTGCTCCCAGACAATGAGGTCGAACAGTTCATTATATGAGGTGACCTTGCTCCCTTTTATCCATCCTTCCAACGCTCGGCTGAAGAAGTCCACGTATTCGACCCATGTGGTACCGGGGATCTTCTTGCAGTCCCGGAAGCGTTGCCGGTACATCTCGGCCGATAGTCTGTAGCGTGTGAGTTGGGCTTCCTTCATGTGGTCGTACGAGGTCATCACGGCGTCGGGGAGTTGCAGCAGGGTATCCCGCCCCTCGCTGAGGAACCTCCCCCATAGGCCGGCGCCCCAATCCTTCCGGGGTACCCGATGGGAGGTCATGGCTACCTCGTACGCTCGGAACCATTGCTGGATGTCGTCATTTTTATAGTACTCCTTGACGACATCCTTGGGGATGTGGACCTTTGGCTCGGTCAGGGGCAGAGCGTCCCGGGCTCCGGGGTTGCTGGTCTCCCCAGTTTTAGCTTTTAGTTCAAGTTCTTTAAGGCTCCTCTCATGCTCGAGGGTTAGCCGTCTCTCCTCTAGCTCCCGATGCCTTTTCTTCTCCTCGATTTCTTCTTGCAGCCGTAGTTGCTCAAGGGCTATCTTTTTCTCCGCCAGTAGGAGCTCACCGTCCAGCCGGAGTCGGGCAAGGTCCATTTCGTGTGTCCGTGCCCTTTCCCGTTCTCGTATCTCTTCGTGGGAAAGGCTGGTGTCTGGGACGGTTCGCTCCCCGTTTGTCGGGGTCGTGGTCGGCAGGTTTCCGTCCCGGGCCGAGGTCCCTTCGGCTCGGGGTGGAGGGGTCTCGAGTTCTGCCCAGGCTTTCAGGGCTCTCTGCATATCTTCCTTGGTGCCCAATCCTGTGGTTGGGATCCCTTTGTCCTTGCAGAACTGTTTGAGTTTTTTGTGGGTGTATTCCTCCAGTTTCTCCACCTGGAAGGTTGCGGCCACGGTTGCTTCTTGGCCATCCATGGTTTTCTTTTCCCGTCTGGTCCGGCAGTGGTTGCGTTACTTGCTTGTACGATTGCGTCTGGCTCGGATCCCGTCGCTGGCCACCAAATGTTGGAGGGAGGGCCACCGGGTAGTCGGGGAGACTATTCCGGGCACCTTCCTACCGCAAAGGTATAGCCGAGCGCCGCTGAGAAGCCCCCTCGGGGAGGTCCTTCTCCTATGATCGTACTAGGCCCAGTAACACCACCACACAGGACTCAATAGCAGTTGCAAGATTGGATTCTTTATCGGCAGTAATACGGGCAATATTTACAGAGGGATCGAGGGATCCTATCAGAGTCTCAATGTTCGTTAAGAGGATAGGGTAGCGGGACAGTCTTAGTACCAACCAGGTACGGGAGGGCTCTGTGCCAGACCTTGGATGCTGGTCTCAGAGCGGCTCGGACGTGGAGAGCCGCGACGGCGTCTGCAGGGCTCGGATAGTAGTTCCGCTTAGGTCGAGCCGCGACACGGTCAGCAAGGCTCTGGTGGTAGGTCCGCTTCGGTCGAGCCGCGACGAGGTCAGCTGGGCTCAGGTGGTAAGGTTCAACAAGGTCGGGCCGCGACAGCGTCAGCAGGGCCCCAAAGGTTCGTGAAGGTCTTTAAGCACGGTGGAGCCGCGACGTCGTCAGCAGGGCTCAAGTGGTGGTTCCGGGTGAGTCTTCTTCCGTAGGGTCAGCCGCGATCCGATCAGCAGGGCTCTTGACTCCAGGATACAACTACTGCCCTGTTGTCGGGTCGCCCCAGATATAGGACGGGAGCCCTTTGATGTCCGGACCCTTGCGCCCGGAGGGGGCGGAGAGGCCGGGTAGGGAGCGGCCAGACGCCCAGCAGGAGAGGCGCCAGGCCCCAGAGAGCTGTGGGGCGGTCACACCCAGGTGTGGAGAGACGGTTGGGGGTCCCATCGATACTGCCCTCCGCCGGGAGTGGGAAGGGCTCACGTGGTATCCCCCGGGCCAGGGGTTGGCGTCTCGATGTCGGGCCTCGCTGGGACCGAGGCCGGGTAGAGCAGGGTCATACAGATGGTCACGTGGAGTAACGTGCAATCCAAGATGGAGGAGTCCCGATGTGCATGGGACCTCGTGCGGCTTAGCGCGGGGAAACAGGACCACGCCACGAGGCCGGCTCCCACATCTCCCATTCCACTTGCAGTGTAAATGGTTTCGTGCCCTTCGGGCATTTGTGTAAATTGTGCAACTAGAAGTATTTTCCCAAGAGTTTTGTATTGTGCTTAGCTCCCTGACTCATAAAGAGCCAGGGTAGTCTTGTTATAAATAAATATCCTTTATTTTCATAACCACTTGTGTGGTGTCCTTTCACTTGGCGTTCAAGGGGTATATGTGATGGTAAACAGCTGGCTTAACACGCCCTCTAGAGTTTAGCCTAAAGACTGCTCTTGTCCACGCTACTAGGATAGCTGGTCTACAAGGTTGACTTACAACCAATCATCAATAAGGGTCGTTTGGAATGATACACAGTGATCACTAGAATAGTGAGCACTACATATCAGGCAAACTTCTCACATTGGTGAGCAGCGGTTGGGATTTGAGCTTGCTGTTGTTTTACCACACACGTATCCTAAGAATATCAAGTTGAAAGATCACATAAGTACCCAGGTACATTTAACTTAACTTAGAATACTCGGAGTTCTACTGAACCAGCTGTTATAGTGAAACAGGGACTAGCACACCCTGACTATAACTCTTAGCAAGGGATCAGTAGGGAAACACATACTGTAGGTAGGTGCATCACTTACACCTCACTAGAAAGCATGTCGGTCCGCGGAGAGTCTGCAGAGACTCCCTTAGTGGTCATTGACCCTCCACAGGTCATGTCGCGATATGCAGCTCTTAGCTTCACGGAGATGAGACAACTGTGTGCCTCCAGGAAGTTAAAACAGGGTTCTAACCCTACCGTCCCATTCCTGTTAGGTCTCTTAGAGACTTATGATGCGAGAAGGGCTCTTAACGTAGGCCCCTCTAACCCAGATGGGAGCATGGCCCCCCTTAGAGGGAACCCTTGGTGACCCAGACCTCGGCCTCCATACAGAGGAGGAAGAGGAGGAATTATCAGGAGACGAGGCAGACAAAGGTCCAGTAGTAGTCGGCAGGCTCACGAGGACCAACTTAAGCAGGCATGAGAATGGAACTGGGAGAGCCCCGGGCCCACGCTCAAGCAGGCTTAACCTTGGGAACGGACGCGCTAGGTCTCTCTCGAGAGGCTCTAACAGATCTGTTCGAACACATGTCTCTCAGGCATCTTCTCAGAGAGGAATGACGTCCCTTCAGAGAAGGGAGCACGAAGCGAAGATGAGGGAAGTCAATCTGAGGATCGAGCGGGAAGAACTTGCCCTCGCCAAAGAAAGACTTGCCTTGGCCCGAGAGCAGAAATTGAGTGGGGTAGACCCCACTGGTGGCAGCATTCTCATTAGAGAGAAAGACAGGGGTATAGACACTAGACACCTGAGTAAAATAGTGCCCCCCTTTAAACAAGGGGACGACATCCACAAGTGGATAACTGCTTTGGAGAGGGCCTGCACTGTCCAGTGCGTCCCCCCAAGTCAGTGGGCAGCTATACTGTGGCTCTCCTTTGAAGGTAAAGGACGGGACAAGCTCCTCACTACGAGAGCTGAGGATGCTAACAACTACCAAGTCCTGAAAAATACACTGATTGATGGGTTCGGCTTAACCACTGAGCAGTACAGGTTGCTGTTCAGAGACACCCAGAAAATTCAGTCTCAGGATTGGACTGACTTTGTTGATTGTGCCACTAAGGCTTTGGAAGGCTGGTTGCTGGGTAGCAAGGTTACTGATTACACAGGATTGTACAATCTTATCATGAGAGAACAGATTTTAAACAACTGTCAGAACCAATTGTTGCATCAGCACCTTGTCGACTCGGAGCTGACCTCTCCCCAAGAATTGGGAAAGAAGGCAGACCGATGGGTCAGAACAAGGGTTAAGCAGAACCAGACTCAGAACCAGGGTGGTCAGAAGAAAGCAGACCAAAAGGGTAGTAACAAGAACGAACAAAATGACCAGAAGTCTTCGACAGGTCCCCAACAAACCAAAGAGGGTGGGGGTCAGGCTTCACAGAAGAAGAAGACTCAAGAAGGCCAGTCAAAAAGGTGGTGCCAATACTGTAAAAGTAAGACTCACTGGTTTAGTGAGTGCACCAAGAAAGGAGGGCAAACTCCTGCCACTGCAGCCCCTAAGGCACCTGCACCCCCTAGTACAGTCAGCAGTGGTAGTGCGCCTCCCAAGGCATTAGTTGGGTTAACCTTGGGAACTGAGGGGTGTGACGACTTAGTTGGCACGCTCACTCAGGCCGTCCTTGTCTGTACAGGGGATATGGATATGTCCCCTGATGCCAGTCCCAATACTTTGGGCAAATACAGGCAGACGCCTTTGATCAATGGAAAAGTAGTGGCTCAGGCCTACAGGGACACTTGTGCCAGTGTCACAATGGTGACGCCTAACTTCGTGGACCCTGGACAGATCATGCTAGGTACCGATTACCTAGTGACCAATGCCAGCAATGTCACTACCAATCACAGTATGGCAGTTGTTGATTTCTCCTGGGGAGGGGTAAGTGGCCCAAAGAAAGTTGTGGTTAGTTCAGACCTCCCCGTAGAATGTCTGTTGGGCAATGATTTGGAAACGTCACAATGGTCAGAAGTGGAGCAGAGGACTCACATGGAAATGTTAGGCTTGCCAGCACATGTCCTTGCTGTGACCAGGTCACAGGCCAAAAGATGCCCCACTGAACAGGTGCTGGATCCTGGAAGAACGGACCAGACACCATCCAAGAAAAGGAGCAGTAAGGGTAAGGCCTCGCCTTCCCCCTTGCCCCAGGTCGTGGATCAAGTCTCTGAGGAGGCTGACCTTAAAGAACTGAGGGAAACTGAGCCAAAAGAGCTTGAACCTGGTCAGGTTGAGTTTCTGGGCTCAGGGGGACCGTCTAGGGAAGACCTGGGGAAGGCACAGTTAGACTGCCCCTCACTTGAACCCCTCAGACAGCAGGCTGCTGCTGAGGCTGCAGGGAACGCCACAGGTACCCACAAAGTGTACTGGGACGATGGACTCCTGTACTCCAAGGCAAGAGACCCCAAGCCTGGCGCGACCAGGAGGCTGGTCATCCCCTTGTCTCTGAGAGGTTTCCTTCTTACCTTGGCCCACGAGATTCCCCTTGCAGGTCACTTAGGCCAGAATAAGACTTGGGACAGAATTGTTCCACACTTTCACTGGCCCCACATGTCAGAAGATACGAAGGAGTTTTGTCGCTCCTGTGTCACTTGCCAAGCCAGTGGTAAGTCAGGTGGCACGACAAAGGCCCCCCTCATACCACTGCCGGTGGTGGGGGTACCCTTTGAACGAGTGGGGATCGACATTGTCGGACCAATGGAACCCCAGACAGCATCAGGGCACAAGTTTATACTGGTGGTGGTGGACCATGCCACCAGGTATCCTGAAGCTATTCCCCTTAGGACCACTACAGCACCTGTTGTGGCACGAGCCCTAGTTGGAGTGTTCTCCAGAGTGGGCTTCCCTAAGGAGGTTGTCTCTGACAGAGGTGCAAACTTCATGTCGGGATATCTGACTGCCATGTGGAAAGAGTGTGGTGTCAACTATAAGTTCACCACACCCTATCACCCACAATGCAATGGGCTTGTTGAGAGATTCAACAGGACCCTGAAAGGGATGATTCATGGACTACCTGAGAAGCTTCGGCGGAGAAGGGATGTCCTGATACCCTGCCTCTTGTTCGCCTACAGAGAGGTCCCGCAGAAGGGGGTTGGCTACAGCCCTTTTGAGCTTCTGTTCGTACATCCTGTAAGGGGACCCCTTTGTTTGGTAAAGGGAGGATGGGTGAGACCTCTCAAAAAGCCGGCATCAAACATTGTGGACTATGTGCTCGGTCTCCGCTCGCGGATGGCTGAGTACATGGAAAAGGCATCTAAAAACCTTGAGGCGAGCCAAGAATTACAAAAAGCTTGGCACGACCAAAAGGCTGTCCTGACTGTGTATCAGCCTGGACAGAAGGTGTGGGTGCTGGAGCCAGTGGCCCCAGCAGCACTCAAAGACAAATGGTCTGGGCCCCACACGATCATTGAGCAAAAGGGAGAGGTCACCTACTTGGTAGACCTGGGAACTCCCCGGAGCTCCCACAGGGTGCTCCATGTAAACGGGCTCAAGGCATATGTCGACAGGGAGGGCATGGGCTTGCTCATGGCCACAGATGAGGGACAGGAGGAGGAGAGTGACCCTCTCCCGGACCTGCTCTCTCAGAACCCTGACGATGGGTCAGTAGATGGTGTTGTCTTTTGTGGCAGCCTCTCTGGACATCAACAAAAGGATTGTAAACAGGTTCTTCAATCCTTCCGACATATGTTCTCTCTGACACCCAGTCAGACCAATTGGTGCACCCATGAGGTCGACACTGGGGACAGTCTGCCCGTAAAGAGTAAAATCTATCGACAGCCTGATCATGTCAGAGACTGCATCAAGACAGAGGTGCAGAAAATGTTGGAGCTGGGAGTCATTGAGCCCTCGGACAGCCCCTGGGCTAGTCCAGTAGTTCTCGTGCCAAAACCTCACACCCAGGGCGGTAAGAAAGAAATGAGGTTTTGCGTGGACTACAGAGGCCTCAATGCAGTCACTAAGACTGACGCCCACCCGATACCAAGAGCAGATGAACTTATAGACCGGTTGGCTTCGGCCAACTACTTAAGTACATTTGACCTGACAGCTGGGTATTGGCAAATCAGGTTAGCTGAGGAGGCCAAGCCCAAAACCGCATTTTCTACCCCGGGTGGGCATTATCAGTTTGTGGTAATGCCCTTTGGTTTGAAAAATGCACCTGCCACCTTCCAAAGGCTGGTGAATCAAGTTCTCACTGGGTTGGACGACTTCTGTGCGGCGTATCTGGACGATATCGCTGTCTTTAGCTCCACCTGGGAGGATCACCTGGTCCACCTGAGGAAAGTGTTAGAGGCTCTGCAAAAGGCGGGCCTCACTATCAAGGCCACTAAGTGCCAGATAGGGCAGACACAGGTTGTATACCTGGGCCACCTTGTAGGTGGAGGCCAGGTTCAGCCATTGGAGAGCAAGATACAGGCCATCCAGGACTGGGCTCCTCCAACCACCCAGACTCAGGTTCGAGCTTTCTTGGTCCTGACTGGTTATTACCGGAAATTTGTCAGAAATTATGGATCCATTGTGACCCCGCTAAACGATCTGACAATTAAAAAGATGCCAAAAAAAGTTCAGTGGACAGCAAGCTGTCAAAAGGCATTCGATGACCTAAAGCAGGCCATGTGCACAGCACCTATCCTAAAGAGTCCAGACTACTCCAAAACATTCATTGTCCAAACAGACGCTTTGGAGTTGGGTGTGGGAGCTGTTCTATCTCAGCTGAATTTTGATGGTCATGACCAGCCCATAGCTTTTATTAGCAGGAGGCTGACCCCCAGAGAGAAGAATTGGTCAGCTATTGAGAGGGAGGCCTTTGCTGTGGTTTGGGCCCTGAAGAGGTTGAGGCCATACTTGTTTGGCACTCACTTCAAGATTCAGACCGACCATAAGCCCCTCTTGTGGCTAAATCAAATGAAGGGTGAAAACCCCAAACTACTTAGGTGGTCCATTTCCCTACAGGGGATGGACTTCACAGTGGAGCATAGACCTGGCACTGATCATGGCAATGCAGATGGGCTCTCCAGGTATTTCCACTTAGAGCAAGAAGACTCACCTGGTCAAGGTTAGCTTATTGTCCCAAAGTTTGGGGGGGGTCATGTAGGAGAGTAGGGTCTGCAATCCTATGATCACCCAGATTTTTTGCTTTTGCTTCATTGGTTTACGACTTTCCCTGGCTGTGGGCCTGCCAATCAGACCCACAGCCTAGCTGTTCTCTCTCCAGATTAACACACATGTACATTAGGTGCATCCACTAATTGGAACTGGGCCGCCTTATCAGTCCCTGTATCAGCATACCACAGGTATCCAGGGCATCGGCGTACCCAGGGCCTACCAGGGGCTGCAGCATGTATTATGCCACCCCTGGATGGCCACCCAAATCTGACACAACTGGCTGCACGACAGCTGGGGCAAGGTGGTGTAATCACCCGTTGCTGTAGGTGTAGTATTCCTATACCTAACCCTAAAATGGACACATGGATTCCTATCAGTCACTCCTATGGCAGGCCTTATCAATCCTGAAGGCAGAGTGCTGGGAATCATGTGAGATGGTGCTCTGGCGCGAGCTGAGCCCGTCGACGGCTTGCAGAACCAAGTCCTAATAGCTGTTCCATGGTGACGCGTACCATCTACCTTAAAATGCATTATAATCCTCGCGGTTATTTGCTAACTATGGCATCGCATCACCCACACATGTTGAGTAAGGTGTCATACGAATTGGAATACGAACCCCTCGCCAATTCTGGCGGCGGGGTTAGCATTCCACCCTTCTAGAGGGACACGACATGGAAGTAACCTTGAACCCCGGTTAAAGTTGACTCAAGCCTCAGCATCACAAAATGGATGCTGCCACCAGACACATGTCTGACCTCCTGCTGCTGGGAGACCTTCCAGCGAGGGGAGCTTGGACAAAGGGTTTCCTGTCGAGGGCGGTGTTAGCACCATCCCAGACAGGGTTTGTGTATCCCAGGTAGGCAGGGCTGAAAGGAAGGTGATTGCAAGTGGCACCCCGGTGCTCACTGTGCATAGCCCGGCTCAAACCAGTTTCGGGGGCACCCCAGCCCCTGAGCTGGGGCGAAGCCGGACAAAGGATAGGGGTGTAACCACCCCCTCCTGGTCCCACCCATAGGTAGGACCTAGTCACGGGCCAGCCCCTTTTCCTAGTATAAAGGTAGGAGCGAGTCCCCTTCCCAAATTGGATAATTCTGAATCTTGAACTACTTTCCACGAAAGGAACTCTTGACTTCTTCTGAAGACTCTCCCTTGTGGCTAAGGAGTAGCCACCCTGCACCAGCAGGCACCACCTAAGCGCTTGCGGGTTGCTGTACGTCTCTCCTACGGATCAAGACTGCCCAGCTCAACGAGACCCGGATTCCCCGCCATCTCTGACCTCTACCTACATCGTCAGCCCAGCTGAGATTCATAGGTGTGACGAGACCTGCGGGACCGGCCATCTTCAGAACCTGCACGACGCTTATCTAGCACAACCACCGAGGGACCCTCGAGTGAGTGCACCTAGGGTTTGAGAAGCCCTAACCTTGAGCAGATCCAGCACCGAAGCCTGCCTCCCCAGCATCCACGAGATCTGCGTGGGGGCCCTTCTGCTCCTTGCTGCTCACCGCGTTGTCCGGCCACTCGCCGTCGGCTAGTGGCCCTCTTCACGACGCACCACGACAGTTTTTCATCACTGGTCTGGTTGCTCCAGACTGGCCCTTGCTCCCCTTCAACAGAGGAGTACCTCGGACCCTCCTGGTCCACTCCAGACGCCATCTTGACTCCACCGCGTGGGCTTGCCTCTGCCAAGACCTGCTGCCCCACTCCTGGGCCCAGCATCATCGACAGCAGACACCTTCGTGGGACAGCTCGCCCTCCATCCTGGTCGCCGCCGCGCTTCCTGGTCCAAGGAACAGCCGAGTCCGACGTCACCCACTCACCTGGTCGAGGTGACTTCATCCGGTACCTTCCCGGTGCCCACGCGATCGCTGGCTAGCGGTTGAGAACTGAGTCCCCTCTGCTTTCAGGTTTCCTTCATCACCGATCCAGGCTTGGATCTCGCTGAACATCGACACTGGTCGCCTGCCAGCAACTTCTTCTTTCAGGCTCCCGAGACTACAACGAGGACTCCCGACATCTTGCTGAACCCCACGCAGCCGCAGCCTCTGGGCTAGGTAACTCGAGCATCTCGGTGCTCCATCGTAGGTTCACTCTACAAGTGTCCAGCTCCTTTTCCGTTAGTCCAACTGATCGGATTCCTCCGGAATCAGTAACTTTAGACTCTCTAACCTCTCCCATTCCACTTGCAGTGTAAATGGTTTCGTGCCCTTCGGGCATTTGTGTAAATTGTGCAACTAGAAGTATTTTCCCAAGAGTTTTGTATTGTGCTTAGCTCCCTGACTCATAAAGAGCCAGGGTAGTCTAGTTATAAATAAATATCCTTTATTTTCATAACCACTTGTGTGGTGTCCTTTCACTTGGCGTTCAAGGGGTATATGTGATGGTAAACAGCTGGCTTAACACGCCCTCTAGAGTTTAGCCTAAAGACTGCTCTTGTCCACGCTACTAGGAGAGCTGGTCTACAAGGTTGACTTACAACCAATCATCAATAAGGGTCGTTTGGAATGATACACAGTGATCACTAGAATAGTGAGCACTGCATATCAGGCCAACTTCTCACAGTACTGAGACTCAGAGACCAGCAGATTGACCTTCAGGCACATGCCGAGGACATTGAGAATAGGTCTCGGCGAAACAACGTACGGGTTTGCGGAGTCCCATCTGCAGAGGAAGGAACGGACGTAGCAGGTTACCTGAGAGGCCTGTTCCGAGAGGTTCTGGGGGAGCCGGAGGAATTTCCCATCCGCATAGACAGGGCGCACAGAGTAGGGGCACCGCGGAGAGCATCCATGCCTCCCCCGGACATTCTGGCTTACCTTCCTGACTACCCACTCAAGGAGCGTATCATGGCGGAAGCACGGAAGCGGCAGCCCCTGACTTTCCGGGGACACCCGGTGGCCTTATATCAGGACCTGTCGGCTATCACGCTCCAGAAACGAAAGACATTTAAAATAGCCACCGACTTCCTGAGAGAACACCGAACGCCCTATGCCTGGGGCCACCCCTTCAGACTTATTTTCAGATGGAATGGAACCCTGCATCAATTACGCTCCCTACAGGAAACGTGCGGAGTCTTGGGCCTCACAGCTGTGGAGGATGACATTGTTTCGCAGCGCCGGGGGCGCTCTGGAGAGGACGGATGGCGGCGGGTGACCGGGCGGCGATCCCGGGATCGGCGAGCCCGGCCGGACTCTCCCACACGGGGGGCAGGTATGGCCGACGCGGTATCGGCGGTGGCCGAGACCACTGGCTCCGGCGATGTTGCGCTGACGGCGTAAGAATGCTTAGGGGGGAGATCACCACAGCCAACTTCTACAGAAGGTTTGGGGGCTGGGGGGGGGGGGTGGGGGGTCGCGGGGAGGGGGCAGTGGCTGGACGTCCACTTCGGAACTTTTCCATTGACTAGTTCCCTCGGGAACTTGAGTTGGACTATTGAGGGATGGGGTTTGGAGCAGGGGGAGGAGGGAGAGGGGAGGGGGACTCAGGGGAGTCGGAGGGTTGTTGGGGTTTGGGTTTGGGGGTAGTTTCAGGGCGTTTTGAGGGGGGATGGAGGGAGGGAAGGGGGTCCGGGGGTAGGGTGGAAGGGGGGGACCCAGGGAGGGAAGGGGGGGGCGTCCAGTGCGTTAGCGGATTCCGAGCCACAGCGAGGGCTTCTGCGGCGTGGCTGCTTGGCCTACAGGTGACCTATGCTAACCCTATAGTCTCTCAACATGCCACCAGTGTCCCTTAAGATTGTAACGCTTAACGTCAGGGGCCTCAAGAACCCAGTTAAACGGCGCGCGGTACTGTCCCTGTTAGAAGGCACCCAGGCTGATATATGTCTCCTCCAGGAGACTCACCTCTTACCCAGGGATTGCCACAGACTGCGCTCACACAAATTCCCGACACAATTCTTCTCGTCAGGCAACACTAAGACGGCGGGGGTTGCGATCCTGGTAGCTAGGAATTTTAGGGGAGAGATCCTCCACAAATTAGCGGAACAAAAAGGCCGACTGTTGGTATACCGGTTTAAAGTGGGGGATCTCCCCTTTACGATAGGATCCCTCTACAGCCCGAATGATCAACAGGAGCGCTTTCTCCGCGCAGCGCTGGGGGAGATCACGGCCACACCGGACAGGCACATTATAATCGGGGGGGACTTCAATATGGTCTTTAGCTCGGCGCATGACAGATCGGCACACCGCTCACCTCAGGCCAGTGAATTCTCGGCCGGGTGCAAGGCACACCTGACCGACATGGACCTTCATGACCTATGGCGTAGCCAGCACCCTACGGCGCGGGAATACTCATACTATTCTCAGCAACACACAAAACTTACGCGAGACTGGACCACCTACTGGTCACTGGGCCAGTGTGCACCCTGGCCACCGGGTCGGAGATGGGAGTGGTCTCCTTGTCGGATCACGCCCCAGTTAGCGCTACGCTTAGCCTACCGCCGGTTTCCTGCCCCCCTCGGGTGTGGCGTCTGCGAGACGCTTTACTACACAAGCGAGCGGTCGTCTCGGGTATATCTAACAAGATCCGGGAATATCAATCCCACAATGACGAATCGGACACATCTCGAGTGACCCACTGGGCGGCTCTGAAGGCGGTACTCCGGGGGTAATTTATTGCTATCTCGTCGGCGGATAACAAGGACCGGCGGCATAAGCGGGAGGAACTCACTCAAAGGGTACGGGAGCTAGAACAGATGCATTGTAGAACAGGCGCTCCCCGGATCTGGCGCCAGCTTAAGGAGGCGAGGAAACTCTTGACAGCCTTAGATATGGACCGCGCAGAATACGCGGCCTTGCGTTTACGGCACGCCTATTACACGGGGGGGGACAAATGTGGTCGGCTGTTGGCGAATAGGCTTCGGGTGGCCCGACAAAAACAGATAGTGAAAGAAATCTCCGACCCTACGGGTCGGTTGATCACGGAGGATGCTCATATAGCAGAGACCTTTCGGAGGTTTTACGCTGACCTCTACGCCGGGGACCCCCTGGACGAATCCGCAATGACGAGGTACCTAGACTCAGTTTCATTGCCTTCCTACACAAGCGGCGGATCTGGAAAGGGACATACGGGTGGAGGAAGTGATATCCGCTATTGCCAACCTCAAGCACGGCAAATCTCCTGGGCCGGACGGCTATACACCCCTCTTCTATAAAACGTTTTGTGGGTTGTTGGCCCCACTCCTCACGCGCCTTTTTAACTCGTTCTCCGAGCCGGGTGCCATCTCACCGGACCTGCTGCGGGCCTCCCTCGCGGTCATTCCCAAGCCAGGAAAGGATCGGGCGCAGTGTGGGTCTTATCGGCCAATATCTCTTTTAAATATAGATCTCAAACTGTATACCGGGATCCTAGCGTCCCGATTGGCCCCTCACTTACCCGGACTCGTAGACCCGGACCAGGCAGGCTTTGTCCCGGGACGGCAGACGGTGGACAATACCAAGAGGATTGTTCATCTTATAGAGAAGGCGTCACGGATTCCGGGTGAGAGAATGCTTCTCTCGATAGACGCCGAAAAGGCGTTCGACCGAGTTCACTGGCCGTATCTGGAGCGGGTGTTACTGAAGGTGGGGCTGGGGGACAGGTTCCGATGTCACATCCTCAATTGCTATAAATTCCCGACGGCAGTGGTTTGGGTGAACGGTTACAGCTCCAGGAGCTTTGCCATCGAGAGAGGCACGAGGCAGGGATGCCCGTTGTCCCCTCTCCTCTTCGCTCTGTACATGGAGCCTTTTGCTCAACGGATACGTGACAACCCAGCTGTGAGAGGGGTGAAGTTTGGTGGCTTTACTCACGCTATTAGCCTATATGCTGACGACGTAATCTTGTCCCTAGAGGACCCAATCCAGGCCCTTCCAGCCAGTATTGCAGAGCTGACCGCCTTCGCGGAGGTCGCAGGCTTTAAGATGAACATGGGGAAATCGGTGGCATTGGATCTATCTCTTAAACCGGCAACCCGCACCCACTTGCAGGACCGGTTCCCGATAGTCTGGTCAGCGGACCTGGTACCCTATTTGGGAATCCAACTGGCCCCCACGGTCCCCGCTATGGTGGCAGCTAATTACCTCGCCTTGGGCAGGAAGATTCGGGACGAGATAGGCCGATTGGATCGTGGCACCCTCTCGTTGCTGGGTAAAATAGCGGCCGTCAAAATGACGATCCTGCCCCAGATACTGTACCTGTTCCGAGCGCTCTCAGTGCAGCCACCAGTCGGCTGGATTCAGCAGATGCAATCAGACCTGGCATGTTTTATTTGGCAGGGCAAGAAGCCTAGGATGAGGAGAGCTCTCTCAGTGTTGGCGCCGGAGGCAGGGGGTCTGGGGATTCCGGATCTCCGTAAATACTATCAAGCGGCACAACTACGTTACCTGGTAGAATGGAGCAGATGGGAATCGGACAAGCACTGGCTCTTCCAGGATCAGGCGGTGGCGGGCCGACCGCTACAAGAAATACCGTTCTTGCGTAGGGCTCACCGACCGGCGAAACTTTACGCCTCCTATATTACAAGGGTGCCTCTGCGGGTGTGGGATGCCACCAATGCCATACACGGTCTGACGACCTTCCCATCGCCGCTAACACCCTTGATAAATAACCCCGACTTCACCCCGGGAATGGACGGAAGAGCCTTTGGTCATTGGCGCGAGGCGGGCTGTAGGGCCCTATGCCACATGTATGATTCGGAGGGGGTTATCCCCTTCACGCACTTCCGACAGGAATACACATTCCCGGAGACCGAAAGGCTGCGCTATTTGCAGGTTCGCCTCAGGTGCGGGAAACGGCGAATAGGAGACTCCTTCCCTACGAACGCTGGCTCCTATCCCGCACAACCGATGCAAAGCTCATAACTGACCTGTATCAATTCCTCCAGCTTCCCGCCTCGCACTTTCACAACCCAGGGAGAGAACGCTGGGAGAGAGAGTTGGGTAGGCCCCTGAGCACTAAAGAGTGGGAACAAGTAGCATATAGAGCCAGACACTCGGCATATCACACAGGCCTCACTGAAACTCTCACGAAAGTCTCCACATATTGGTATTACACGCCGGAACGCATACACGACATGGACCACAGTAAAGACGCCAGCTGTTGGAGGGGATGTGGACCGGTGGGTACATTGACACACATTCTGTGGGACTGTCCACTCCTGGTTTCCTACTGGAAAGAGGTGATAGACGACGTTGACTTTCATTTCGGTATTGAACTGCCACGCCTCCCAGCCTATGTCTTACTAGGCCTCCCGAACAGCCTGATGTACCCGTTAAAATCCCGCAGAGGTAGGCAGATAGCCATTGCGTTGGGATCGGCGATACAGAACATCTTAGCACACTGGCGCACCACGACACTACCCACGGTTACGGGATGGCTCCACAGACTGTGGCATGTGTTGGGCATGGAGAAGATGTCACTTACGGTGGCGGGGGACGTGGAGCAGTTCCTTGATCTTTGGCAACCGTTTCAGTCTCTACTGGTTAAGGAATTCCGGGAACTGACATGCCCGAGATACCTCCGACTCCTGCGGCTTACCTCTCAGGAAGATTAGGCCTCCTGAATAGACGCAGAGCGGGGACCTGGGGGGGGAGGTGACAGAGGAGGACGGGGAGATCTGACATACGCACTGGACGGAGGGAGGGTTAGGGAGGGGGGGGTGTGGGAGTTGGGGTTCTTTCTTCTCTATTTGAGTGTCAAGAGAGGCTGATGTCCTGGGGGACTGAGGCGCCGTAGAGCCTCCTACCCCGCATAGAGCACTGGCCTTCTAGCGTTGCAACCTTCTGGGCCAATGACTTCAGGAGGGGTGCTTCCCTTATCCTATAATACAAAGCTTTCCATGAAGGAACAGTCCTCCGGCAGAGGCTACGTGGGAGTGGGTGTGTCCTTATCCTTCCTGTTAGAGACACGGCCGGCCCAGAAGGGTTGTAGGCGACATGCTGTGTTAGAGCTCACGCTGTTCTATATGTCCCCAACGCTGCTAACATGCTGCAATTACTTTGTGACATTCGCCGGCCCGCTGGGTTGTAGGCGATAAATGCTGATGCCATTCTTGATACTCTTCAATAAAAAAGACCTAAACCTAAAAGCAAATATTTAAAAGCAATTTTTAAAAAAATCTCTAAGCTAAAGTAAAAGCAGCACAACCTGTAGCAGCTAGCGCGACATAGTTCTAGCGCGCGTCCACAGCAAACAGGAAGCAGCCTTGCCTTAAATGGCTGATGCGCCGACCCCTGGCTCCATCCTCCCAGCATAGTGATTGACCGCCCTACCCTCCACAACAATCGGGCAAGCCCGTGGTGGACCGGGGTAGGGGCGGAAGTAGCTGGAGTTACGAGTGAGTGAGCATAGGGAATCAGGCATACAAAGGTAAATTTAAATACACTAAAAGCAAATATTTAAAAGCAATATTTTTAAATCTCTAAGCGAGAGTAAAACCAGTAGCAGCTAGCGCGACATAGTTCTAGCGCGCGTCCACCGCGCGTTGTTGCTCTGTCATTGTGAGTAAGGAAGTTGTCCAAAGTGTATATAAAAATTATAGTCAGTCAGAGACTCATGTGTCACCTTCTGTATGTAGCACCACAAGTCCCACAATCCTTTGCATTAGAAATGGCAAATCCCTCCCCCACTTTTGAAAACATGGGCACTGTACTGTTGCTGTAATACACAACCCTGCTAAGTAGCAATTGACAAATATTAGCAGGGATGCCCCTGTAACAATGCGACACGCAATTCAAATCTTGCACAACCGCGGATGCACTGTGGGGCAGGGATAGACAGATGTGTGTTGCATCTGATGGCATTAGGGGGGTGCTTTGCTGGAGTAGTGTCGCAAGTGTGACGCAACTCCAACAATGTCCATGGACCGCCCATACCTAACGTTCTGTGCCACTCATTACTTGTGCTTCAAGCAGGCGTAAGGTTGCGTAGCAGCAGCCTATGAAAAGTGACTCAGTGAAATCTCGTCGATTACACTGCATCACTTTTACGAGGCATATCCCAAAGAAACGCCCACCCTGCCTACATCAAAGCTGACGCAGGTTTAATGCTGCGCAGGGCTTCACAACGTGACGCATCCCCATAGATGCATCACGTTGTGAATAAGTCGAATTGTGTCACCTGTATTACACCACCGCTGTGTCACAGAAGTGACGCAACAGCATTGTAAATGTTTTCCAAGGGGCTTGTAAACCTGCCACAAATTATCCAAGAAGTAAATCACCCTGTGACAGCCTAAATCACAAAGCAGAAGGTGAGAGAATCATTAGATCAAAATAGTCATACACCTATTCTGTTGAACATTTCCCACCCTGCCACGCCATTACATCCCCAACGCACCACTGCTCCTACCTGCCCAGTCTGCGGCAGGACTGCACAACACTGTTAGCATGCAGAAGAAATGGGGAAATCCCTGAAATGTTCCACAAGCACATTTTCCATTTGGTTACTTTTCTCTCTTCTCGCCCATTGACACATTCAGCCAGAGCACAGACAGCTGCAGTAGCAGAGGTCCCTGCATCTACTGGGAGGAATCAACATCGTACAGAGAAAGGCATACCACCCTCACCAACTGGTAAGTCAAACTGGACAGGAGAGGGTCAAAATGCATATATTGTCAGGAGTGACAGAGGGACATATAGTGCCCACATATGAAAGTCAACCAGAGATGAAAAAATAGCTGCATTACTATTGGAGTTGTCAATGGACATCCACCTTTAGCAAATGATATTTGTGAACAGCAAAAGACAAAATATAACATGTCTTGGCTCATCATACCTTTGTAATTGTGGAACATGACATGTTTTTCACCAACAGTCCCAGACCTGGGAATCCAATCCTGTAATCGAGTGCCACAACTAGTCAAAAGGGTGTCCCCACTATGTTGTAATAGTGTCTGTAGATCTAATCAAGAAATCCAATTTGCACAGATATGGTAATGATGAACAAGAAGTGAGATACCAGGGTCAGTAGTATTGACAATGCATCCACTGTCCAACTTCAAATGTTTCCAATATAGATTAAATGCCCAGTCCACACAGCTGGTCATGTACCTCTTACATTGGCTGGCTTTTTTGTTGGCCATCAACAAAACACAATAGTGGACCTTACCTCAGGATTCGTAGACATGTCATTGTGATATAGGTTGCATCTAGGTAGTGGGCCCATTCTAAGTTATATGTGGGATGACTCATGATATTAAGTATAACACACTTCTGCAACGCTGGTGCCCACAACTGCTTGTGCTCATCCTTTGTGCCAGAAATTTAGTGCATCATATGTGGCTGCAGAAATGTAAAGTTGCAAAACACACTTATCATTGTAGGTACAACAAGGTCCTCCCAGAATCAAAGACACACACTGACTTCTGCTACAAGGTTGGCTGTGACATCTGTTCAGGGACCACACACTGTTCCGGTGCTGGGCCAAGGGAAGTAAACCCAAGAATAAATCAGGTTGAATGCTCATTAAATGTGCCTTTCACCTCCACCGTATGTGGTATGTGTTGTACAACACTGTTGTCCTGTATCACAATATGCTCACATATGGCATTTGAACACATGCAAGATCAGACCCTGGTGGCTACTGAAAGGATGACACAAAATGTATGCCAAGTGAGTGCAGAATCGACATACAATAGTACAATGTGTCATATGAAGTGACCAAAACACAACAGGCTTGCAATTCAACCCTAGCAAAATATATATGGTTAAATCATAATGTAATTGGTATGGCTGAGGCCAACACTGATGCCAGTTGTGTACCTTTGAGATGGGTGTAGGGGCTGCTAAGGTAAATCTTCATGCAGTCACACCTGCAAAATAACTTGGCTACAGAGCAACACGCTAATCCAGTGCAGATGGAAGGCATCAAAGCTTCTCAGCCTATCCGCAATGTGTGTGCATAACCAAATGTTACATTCTGCTTGCCTCCTCTCCTACCATATTCACAGGTATAGGTGAGTGTTTGACTTATGAGGTTTGGATGTCTGCTGTACAAGACACCAATCGTTGTCAGCTAAGTAGTACCATGATGTTGGAAATAGAGTATGCAAAGAGAGGACACTCAAAGGATGGACATAAGAAAACTGTGTTCTCTCATTCAAAAATGAGCTGTGTGACTTCTTGCGTAGGGAAGCACAAATGAGCAACATTATGTCCCTGACTATTGCACATCTCACACATGAACCACTTTCTGACTTGTCAACAGACAACATTACACTCAGGAAAAATGTAAGTCTTAATGGCAAAGGTGAAATCAGTGTAATGCGGAGGAGTCCGAGTCATTTATCCCCTTCCTTGAAATATCAGTAACCTTCTCATACAAGTTTGTCTGTTGATGTGTCATCTTATTGATGTCAGTGCTGCGTGGAGGTAACAGCTGGCAAAGGCTGCATGTGAGCAGGTGCCCACATGTAAAGTCCATGAGGTAAACATGCTGCACATTGTCGTGGATTACCCGCAAATGGTTATTGAGAATGACATGTCAGCTCAGAGCTACCATCTGTTGTACAAAATTATGGACATGTATGTCTCATCACAGCTGCTGACAGGATGACACCACAGCAGCGGACACCATCCCGTGGACTGCATGACATCCTGGCTGTAGCAGTGAAACCCTCGCGCACCTGTCCTTCAGGTAATTCTGGCATGATGTGTGTCACTAGCTTAGATTCCTAAGCCATGACAGAGATCAAGATCCCCCTCTGCATGGAATCAGCAGTTGTTGTTTACAAAGTGAAATACAAATCAGGAGTGTCATGTGCCTGTCTGTCAATTAGTGATGCAGATCATTGAGAATGTTGTCACTTCCCTCTACAGCTGCTGGATCAGGGACAGCTATGTCTACAACAGCTATGAGGAGACAGGTTCAGCAGGTGACACTAGGGGGGGACGCGAAGGGACAGAAAGTTGTGGCTGGAGCTGGTGAGTTTGCTTGTATCATGTACATCTCTGTGTAACACCTCAGTGCTATGGTGTGAGCTGTCATTTTTGGTGGTACCCTAAACAGGTCACATGATCCTCATCTGTTGATGCACAGTACAGTTAATACAACCCTTGTGTTGCACCACATATAATACCAGGCCAAATATGGTTGCAACCTCTGTGTTCCAGGGGATGCTGAGGGTGAAGATGACAGACCTATGACCAGTGCGGGCCGACGGGGAATCAGAGGGGAGAATCCCCTGATCCTCCAAGCAGTTATGTCGGCAGCAAGTACTGCTCAAGAGGAGGAGGAGGAATTTCCTGAGGACGTCGACTTGGTGGATGATAATGACTACATGTCTATCCACTCCGGGGATGACGATACTGATGCCAATGAGAGCTATCGTGCCAGATTGCCAAAATCTGTCAGGGCATCACATTCTCCACCAAGCAACGTTCGTTAACCTCCTCCCAAGCAAACTATTGCCTGTCCCCAGCATCGCGCAAACCAGCCACAGCTCCCACGCATCCCAACACAGACATCACTCCCTCACAGCCCTCACGTCCAGGACCGACATGGTGGTTCCCCTACCCGCTCTTCCCTATACAGTGTATCCCTGCCATCCTCTCCACCATCTGAGGGAAGTACCAGCCCTGTTGTGGTGCAGGTATCCCCTGGGCACCATTCTCCTGCCCACAGGCTCCCACCTGCCACCCCCTCCCCTGCTGTTGGACCTGCTCGTCCCATCCATGGCAGACACCTGCAGAGAGGGCCTGCACCTGGCTATGATGGCCAGTGGGAGCAGGACTTCTTCCAACAGCAGACAGATGTTGAGGCAGGACATTCGTGCCATAGGGGCTACCCTGTCCGACATGTCTGAGTCCCTGCAGGACATGTGTCAATTTCCTCAGGTGGTGGACAGGCTGAGCCAAGTTTTGGATAGGATAGATAGAACTTGGCAGGACATGTCCAGGAATATGAGAGACATGATATCCATCCAAAGGGAAGAGAGTGCAAGACACCATGCCTAGACCATGAAGATGATGGAGGGCATGCTGAAAGTGACCCAAAGTCTCCCTTCACGGTCAACGCAGGGAGGGGAGCCATCATATCTGCCTACACCACAGCACATCCACACACCTGTACCACCAACTGCACAGCACCACAGCAAAGGTACACATCCACACCGGCGGCCTGAAGAGGCACTCCCACTACCAACACCTGTACAGGCACTGCCACCACCTGCACAACCACCACCAACCCCTGTACAGGCACTGCCACCACCTGCACAACCAGCCCTTGTCTAGGCACAAACATCAAATGTGCATACACCATCTGCCCCAGCACATGTAGATCACCCTGTACAGGCCCAAGGACAATACCCACCTACATGTAGGCGACAAGCCAGACCTGACCCCTCCGAGCGATCATCACCCCCAAAATTGCAATGTCGCAAGCACGATCGCCAGTGACAAGAACCCCAAGACAAATTAACCACTTGAATATGTGTGTTGAAAAAATAAAGGTCTACAAAACTAAGATTCTGTTGTGTATCATGTCCTGTGTAACGATGTAGGTGGCCTAGAGATGTGAGGAGGTATGTGTGTGTGTGACACAGTTACAAGTGTAACCCATCATTGCAACAAGCCATTATGTGCATAGCAGATGACTCACCAAATATGTGTCCATATTCTGAACCAGACATTCAAAATGAAGTCAAACAAGTTAAAGTAATTAGAATTCCTCAAAGATATTTATGAATGAACAGAAGAACAACCGTCCGTTTGGAAGGGAGAAAGGAAAACAAATGATGATCTTAATGCAGATGGAGAAGGGAACTTGGATTGGGGTGGGGCAACAAAAATATAACACGTCAGGGAGCCTAAGGGAAAACAGTCTATTTACAAGAGAAAAATTAAATAATTGTTCAGGACGACGTCTCAGTCAAAAGTCAAGTGTCCTTCTGGTCATCCTCTACTACCACAATGTCCAGATCCTCAGAGTCTGATGCAGGCACACGGCTGGGGGGTGCAGGACCAGGCACCACATGTGTTCGTGACACACGAGGAGTACTGGGGAAACAGTGTGGGGCAACGGACAGGGGAAGACATCAACGGTGGTATGGGAAGGGATTTGGGAGACAAGAGACGACATGACTGTGGCCATTGAATTGATGCTGGTGGTGAGGGTGGCCAGAGATCGGACAATGTCCTCTTGCATCATGCGTACCTCCAGACACACTTGTAGCGTGATGCGAGCGGACATGTCTGACTGACCCTCACAGATCCACCTCAAGTTCCCTGGCACAGCCACAGGAGGAACAACACCGGGAGGGGCCTGGGGGGGACAGGAGGGATGTGGTGCCTCAGGTCCGGAGTCAATGTTGTGGCCGAGCTGGCAGCTACAATGAGGGCGACTGTTTGCAGGGGATGCAGCTGGAGTCCCTGATGGAATCGGGGACTCTAGAGGTAGGGAGGGGCTGATGGCAGGCCCAGATTGTATATTGGTCTGCCCCGGGGACACCTCTTCAAGACCCACAAGTGAAGAGTCTGGGGGAGAGTAGCTCTCCACCACATCATGGGCAGAGGTGTCAGGTTCTTCCCCTCCCCCTTCAATGTCCGCAGCCTCCACCCGGGAGGTAGCACCAGCATCAGGGTGTTCCTTGTCAGTCCGGGTGGGCGCAATCCCCTTGCCTCCTGATGTTGAGGGTCCCTCCTCATCCTCTTCTTCCTCGCTGGTGGAAAGAGGGTGTAGCCGCCGCTGCACTGATGGCCTCGCGCTCCGCCGCGCTGCTGATCGGGTGGCCCAAGATGGCGGCCGCGGATCGCCGCTGAGGTATCCGTCCTCTTCTCCCCCTCAGCAACGGCGCGGGGACTGGATTAGCAGCGGGGAGCCTGGTGGTTGCATCGGCGGCGGCGGCTGTGATCAGGGGTGCCCGAGGAGCCTGGTGAGCGTGATGACCAGTGGACAAGGGTGGCTGATGCCTGACCCTAAGATGGCGTCTCGGAGTGGCTGGAGCAGAGCGAGCGGCTGAGGACCGGAGCGAGCGGTGAGGCGTACGAAGGTGGGCAGACGAGGGAGCGGTGGCTGGCTGCCTGGCGTGGACCGGACCATCAGTGTGGCCTGCTGGGGCTACATTGCGGCGATTGGAGGGCTCCTATATCCTAGTGGCGTGTGGAGGGGTGGCCCCCATTGCCACTGCAGCGCGCTACGTGGGAGGCTGTCTAGCTGAGGGCTTGGCTGCACGAGGCTGAGTGGTACGGATCGCCGGCTGTCCCCAGCGGTGAGGCGTGGAGGAGGTACGCTGCATTTACTCCGGATGAGCGCGGCACCTGGGGCTCGCGGACAGTGAGCTGGGATGGCCTGCGGAGCTCGGTGACTGGTTGACGGGCCCTGCTATTGTGGAGGAGGTACATCGGGGGGCTTCGTACACTGAACTGGCCCAGGGGAGGTGTGGAGTCGGGGCCGCGGCTGGTCCAGATTGTCGAACGCTGGTGGGGAGGCTCGGCGCCTCGGGCCCCGGGGGACCTTAGCCTGCTGTGGCGTCCTCGTCGGCTGGATAGACTGATCTAGTCCGAATCTGCTGGAGTGGGTGCATTTGAGAGATTCCTGAAGTGGCGCCCACGATGGGTCGGTCGTCGAGGCGCAAAGGATTCGCGGCCCTACAAGATGGCGAGGGGGAACACCGGTCGGACGATGAGGGGGACGGGGCGAGAGCCCCTGGTGCGGAGGTCCCGGGCGGCCCCTCCTTGGCGGATATCATGCAGGCCATCACAGCTTCCAGGGAGGCCCTCGAAACAAAGATAGATACCATCGGAGTGGACCTGGCGTTGTTGAAAGACGATCATAAAAAATTAAAGGATCGGGTGAAGGCGACAGAGACGACGCTGGAGGAGGTGCCGGATAGACTGACTGCCCTGCAAAGATCTATGGCGCAGATGGAGAGTAGAGTACGAACTCTGGAGCTGCGTGCTGAGGACAGTGAAGGGCGTGCCCGAAGGAACAACCGCCGCATAGTGGGGGTCCCGGAGCGTGAGGAGGGGGCTGATGCAGTCCGATACCTGGAGGACTGGCTTCGGGCCGAGGTGGCCCCGGAGGGGCTGTCTCCATTCTTTGCCCTCGAGAGGGCTCACAGAGTCCCGACGAGGCCTCCCAAGCCGGGTGCACCCCCAAGACCGCTGGTGGTGCGACTGCTGCACTACAGAGACAGAGATCATATCCTGCAGAAGGCTCGAGAGAAGCAGCGCTTGCAGATTGGAAACTCTAGGGTGATGATCTTCCAAGATTTCACGCGGGAGGTTCAGAAGCAGCGGACCTCCTTTGTGGGTGTTAAGAGGAAATTGCGGCAGCTTCAGGTTCCTTACGCAATGCTCTTCCCAGCGAGGCTGAGAGTGGTGGATGGCTATTGCACGCACTTCTTCACCGCTCCGCAAGATGTGTGGAGCTGGTTGGAAACTCGCCCGCCGAGCCCGGGCCGGAAGTCGCCGGTGACTGCTGAGGGGAGAGGAGATTCGGCTGCTGCGAGTCCGACAAGGACGCCCTCGGTGCCGGATCCACGCCTAGAGCGGGACAGAGCGGTGCGGGCAGTGGTAGAGATCAGCAGAGGTAGCAACAGCCCGGTCTCTGTTTCTTCTGGTCGAGCGAGGGGAGGTTCACAGGTCTCCCTGGATGGCAGCGCGACTGGGGATTCTGACACTGAGCTCCCGGTGGTAACCCCGCAGACGGCGGAATTGTTCGGCTGAGCGGAGACTGGAGGGCAAGGATGGTCAATCTGTGTTGCAACCCGGAACTGAGGAGTGAGGGGACCGCGACCCATTGCATGTGGGGGATTTGACCCTTAGTGACTGGCTTTAATGGGGCTCCCACAGGGCTGTTGCTGGTCCTGATATATGTAGCGGGGGAGGGCTGGCGGGGGGTTCTGAGTTCCGCTTTGGGTCTGCGCACGTCTCACTTTCTAAGCTGACAAGGTTGTTGTTTTTCTTAGTTTGGATGGGGACTAGTTTTGGGGAACCTATCCTGGGGTGTGGGAGTTGGGAGCGTTGGGGATTTGGGGATGGGGGGGTGGGACCAAGCATGTCGCAAGGGGAACTTGGATACATGGTGCTAATGCTGTCATGTCGTGGCTGCCGCCGTAGGGATTAAATGTCTCTCTTGGAATATTAGGGGGATGCATAGTATGTCTCGCCGCCACAAGATACATGCCTACCTTCGTCGCCGTGGGGTGCAGATAGCTCTGCTCCAGGAAACTCACTTGAACAAACAGGAGGGGCTGGCACTGCAGCGGAGGTGGCGGGGACAGGTGTTCTGTACCACATATTCAGCCTATGCCAGAGGGGTGTTGATCTGGGTGCGGGCGGGGGTGCCCTTTCAATCCACTGGGCAAGTGGTTGACCCAGAAGGCAGATATGTGATAGTGACGGGGCGACTGGATGGTAGGGATATTGTGATAGGAAGTGTTTATGCCCCCAACACGGACCAGGCTTCATTCTTTGCACGTCTCTCTGGGGCCTTGGCCCCCTTGTTGACTGGCTCGGTGCTCCTGGGGGGTGACTTTAACTGCATCACGGATGTCTGCATGGACCGTTCCCATCCCCCCCTTGTTGACTCCCCTGTGCGTAGGTTGGCAGAGGTCCGGAGGGACTGGCAGAGACAATGGGGACTGACTGATACCTGGAGAGCAGATCACCCGGGGGAGAGGGATTATTCTTATTTCTCTTCCATGCACGATCTCCATGTTCGCTTAGATTCAATCCTTAGCTCCCCTGATGTGCATGGGGCAATGGTGCACAGTGAGTACCTGGCCCGGACAACCTCGGATCACAATCCTTTGCTGACAGTCCTACATTGGTTGCGGGAGCGGCCGGCTATTCCCACGTGGCGACTTCGACCTGACACGCTGGAGGATCCGGTGTTTCGTGCCAACATTGGATCAGCTATAGAGGACTATTTTCGAGTTAACGCCCGTACGGCGTCATCCCTGGGGGTAGAATGGGACGCCTTTAAGGTGGTGATTCGGGGGCGATGCATTGGTGAGGTGGTGGGAGTGCGCAGAGTGTTACTGCGGGATGTCCAGTCGGCAGAACGGCGGGTGCGCGATAGGGAAAGGCTGAGACCGGAGCGCCCGGACGAACAGGCGGGGCTTCTTGAGGCGCGAGAGGAGTTGGCAGTCCAGATTGAGAAATTGCGTTGTTTTGACTATAAAGCTTACGTGGACAGGGCGCATGTGGAACGTGATAAGGTGGGGGCATTGCTGGCCTGGCTGGCCAATCCGGCCCGCAGGGGGACCCCGATAGCAGAACTGAGGGGGCAGGGTACAGAGGTACTATACACCCAAAAAGGCATTAATGATCACTTCCTACAGTACTACGCAGAGTTGTATCGGAGTGGGGCGGGCCCTGGTTGTCCAACAGATGCGGAATTCTTGCCGGGTGCGGGGCTTCCAAAACTTGTGGCGGCAGATGCTGAGGCGCTGGGTCGGGATGTAGAAGCGGGCGAAATCCGTAGTGCCATAAAGCACATGGCTAGGAACAAAACCCCGGGCACCGATGGACTCCCCATCGAGTTTTATGCAGCGTATGCGGAGGTGCTAGTACCCTGCTTGGTGGCACTGTATAATGGGGCGCGCCGAGGGGGGACTCTCCCTGCTACCACGCGAGAAGCCCTCATAGTTCCCCTTCTTAAGCCGGGTAAACCTGCTTGGGAGCGGTCCTCATATAGGCCGCTGGCGATGCTCAACCTCGACTACAAGATTTTGAGTCATATTCTGGCTAGTCGTCTGATGCCCCATATGTTGCAACTGATCCATGAGGATCAGGCTGGGTTCATCCCCACCTGAAATACTGCAATGAATGTACGCAGATTGATGCGCATCTTAGGTTCTGACTCCTATGACAAGGAGGAGGCCTGCATATTCGCGGTCGACATTGAAAAGGCTTTTGATAGCCTGGAGTGGCCTTACCTCTTTGATGTCTTGAGGGCTTTCGGGATGGGGGAAGGTTTTGTTCAATGGACGGCGCTTCTTTATAGTGCTTCCACTGCTAGGGTGCGGACGGGGGGCTTGATATCTAGTGCCTGTGCGGTCGCTCGGGGAACGAGACAGGGGTGCCCGCTGTCCCCCTTATTATTTGCTTTGGCAATGGAGCCCATGGCCGCTCATGCTAGGCTGGGGCAGTATTTTCCAGGGTTACTAGTCGAGGGACGAGAGCAGCACATAGCATTATATGCGGATGACCTACTGCTCTTCTTACCGAATGCTGGGGAGGCCTTACGAGGGGCGCGGGGTTTGCTGGAGACCCTGGGGAGGGTGGCGGGACTCCGGGTGAATTGGACCAAGTCTTGCCTATTTCCCACGGGCTCGGAGGGGTTGCTACACCAGGGGGATGTGAGGAAATATGAATTTTGTGATCAGTTATGTCCCCTATCGTAGACCCCAACGGCTCCATGTGCATGCTATAAGTACATGTATGTTCCCTCCAGTTCCAGTTTTGAAGACGCAAATATATGTGCGTCCACCGTCAACATGTCCTCTTTCAGATCCGCCATGAATGGGTCAGATATTCCATTCCTAAGTATGAAAGGCCACCGACTTTATGTGGTTCACTTTCCACATTTTACAGATTCAGGCGAGTAGGCCCAGAATTCTGTCATCAAGCCTTTTCCTGCCTTCTGCCTCTGAAAGCTCCAGTCTGAGCCTGCATCTGTATCCATGAACTTTGTCCTACTCCCTGCGCGGCTAACGGTGCCTGATCCAGCCTGTTGCCTGCCAAAAACTGTATTTCACCTTCAAGATTATCTGCTTCGCTTCTCATCCGATGCATTCCTGTCTAGTAGTTTAGGTAAACATTCCTCCAGCTACCGTGCAAAGGGCCAGGCCTCGCTGTCCTCATGCAAGTAATTCATAGCCCCTGTTACCAGGGAATATTCCTGCCCCCTCGCATCCTATGTAGACACTTAGACGCTTGTACACGCACTAACAGTCAGTATAGAATAGATTCTATCCTAGAGACCTTTCCTTTTGGATAACACAGTTCTTTAAACATAGGATATTAGATATGATTTGGGATTAGGTTGACATGACCCCCAGACTTCTGTCTCCACATGTAGAGCTAAATGTCAAGTCCCCTTCACCCTCTAGTTGCACGTCAATCACACGTCATGCGGCTGCGCGCGCATCTCTGCCAAATATTTCTGCTGACATTACAGGATTCTCTCATGGATCCACCCACTTGTGACATCATGTATGATGACGTTTGTTAAATTACACCCATATGTCCGCCTCTTTAGTTACGTATGCACATTTTATCTGTATTATCAGCTGTTACGCCTCTTCCATCTGTTTCACTGTAGTGTATTTTCTATAAAACTGATTATCTGTCAATAATGTATGCCCTTCCTTCCTGAACTTTCGTGGTGATGGAATAGAAGCCTGCAATTCGAATTGTATTCCTTTGTATAGGAATAAAGCCTTTTAGAACCTCTAATACCACGGATTCTGCCTCTTATATTTACTGAGTTATTCTTACTAGACTTTACCGCATAAAAAATAGTACCGGTAATGAAATATTTACCACATAAATTGGCGCCCGAACAGGGACACTTTCTCATCTCACGCGCCGGTGGTGCGTTGCAGGCCCGGTCTCCTGCCACAGCTGAACGGACAAAAACGCGTACCTGCAGGATTTCCTGTATCTCCCTCCGGCCAAGCGGAGGCGACTGAGGCTGCGATCAACACCCAGACGAGGCGGTGAGAAGTGCGAAGTATCCCGACCAGAGCCTAGCTGAGAGAGCAAGATCCGAGGTATACAGAGGCCCGCCAGGTTCCGAAGTTCCGAGTCCAGTCGAGTCGAGTCCAGTCCGGTCCAGTTTCAGTTCCGTTCCGAGGCCTTCCGTTCCGAGCTACCCGGTGAGTACCATTACCGGGGAGGCATTTAACGTGCACATAGTCTGTGCCGGTCAAGACGGGTTTGGGTACACAAATCCGGTCTGCACTGTTTCAGCAGTGTATCTGTACTGTTTAGCAGTATATCTAGTATGTCTTGCATATAAATCAGTATTATCTAGTGTCAGTATTATGTCATTAACTAGTTTTCTATTAGTTATCATCGTTCGTAAAACTGTTAAGTGTTAAATGTTTTAATACGTTCTATATATTGTGGTGTGAATGATTGTTCATTATTGTATTTACTGTATAAAGTGTGTTCTAGCAACCATCTAAAAATGCCGCTCTTTTCGAAATTAAGACAGATCAAAACTAGAAAAGGGGTACTCGAAGAAGCTGTTCCCATCCCACCTAGGGACACTCCAGGGTACTTTATGTATCATAAGCATGGCCTAGATGCCATATTATTTCTTGATTTATGGGTGGACTACACCAAGGATTTGCCAGAAAGTCAGAGATAGCCCGCAGCGGGGACCTGGGATGCAGATTGCATCATGAGAGTAGAAGAAGAATTATGGAAAAAGAAAGCCAGACAGTCACAGAAAGATGCCATTGAATTATGGCGTAAAGAATCATATAGACGTACAGAAAGAGCACTCAGACAGGAAGAGAAAGGTAGAGAGAATTCAAATAAAACTCGAGAAAATCTATTAATTGAGGAAGGTACCCGAGTAAAATCAGAACAGGTAGAAAGACAAAGAAACACTCTTATGAATGGTATGTATCCTCTTCTGGCCGAAGGGTTACCTAAGGCTACCCCGGAAATACCAAAAGACTTAACTCCTCCATTGCTCCCGATAAAAGCACACCCCAAAACACATCCCAAAACAGCAAAGGACGTTTTCCTTTCCTCCTATTTAGATGACGTAGCTCCCGAGTATGCTAATGCCATACCACACACACCGCTTGCCGATGGTGTTCAACACCAAGAGCATCCGTCTGTACCCCCGCAACAACAAACTCCTACACAAGTCCCAACAGGTCCGTCCGTTTCTACAATTTTTCCCGCATCTACAATCTCTATCCTACGTCCAACGAATCCTTTCTTGCCCAGCACCTCAGAGGGTGCTACAGGAGGTACGACAGACATGTTTGCCACACCGCCGCGAAATAAACAGACCCTTAGAGATTTAGCACTCCAACGTACACCCCAACTAGCGACATCCGACATGTTTAAAGAACAGCTTGTAGATTGTAGATACGACCCAGTACCAGGTAAACAGGACAAATTGCTCATATCATCACTACGTATACGACGAGCTACATTGTATTTAATGACGATACCAGGAATGGTTGAACACCTAGACGATATATATCGCTTTGTCCAAACAGGGCGAGGTCCAGAGAGTATTAACGAAGCTATGGAGTACCAGAAAGTGGATGTACAGAGACAACTACTCCGTTTTTTCATAAATTGCGTAATTAGGAATCAAGACAGGCCTGGGGCAGATCACGATACTATGCAAAGACTTGCCAAATGGGGTCAGAACATATCAGAAGAGAAACATGATAGACAGGCGTGTATAATCGCCATGTATCGAAAGATCCGCAAGGAAGTAGAACGAATACATAAAGAAAGACGAGAAGCAGACAGAGTTGAATCAGAGGAAGAGGAGGAGCAAGAATCAGAACAATTAGACACGATAGCTTATGTAGGTAGAGGAAGACCCCATAATAATACTAGAGGCTTTAATGATCCGATACGTCCGATACGTCCAGAATATAATAGACATTTTCAAACCCCTATGTTAAATACAAGATCCCCCGAACACCTATTCCAAGCCGCTGATAAATTACTCCGAGATCGAAGGGGGTACGACATGCTCGATTCCATGGACGAACAAGAATTAGCCAGGTCAGCAGTACAATGGGCTGACAGTCCCAGCGAATACAATGATGATGTACTTGCACACACGTTTCTGAATCTTGATCCATACGAACAGCGTTTAGCTAGTATATACATGATTCAACACCTCCTTATATTATATAAAAGCCAACACTCCGATCCAGGACCCTTACCTGACATATTGACAGAGCTACTCACGAATAAATGGAGAGGGTCAGGTACTGATTTGATTAAAGAAATTCTAGAATTTCGAAACCAATATTTAACTTTCGTATGCCCAGAACACGTTCCAGTTCCCATCATGGGAAGAAAAATGTATCACATAGATAGACAGAACCCGTTACGCGAAGTACACCCAATCAGAGGTGACGGTAATAACTTTACACGCGTGTTTGTGTACACGCCTATAACTAAATTGGAATTATTAGAAATGAAGAAAGTAGTACCCAGCCATGACAAAGATCCAGCAGGTTTCCACCGTGAAATAAAAGACATGTTACTCATGGGAGAGTATACCTACCCCGACATTATGAAAATATTAAAAGTCCTATTACCCGCCGGTGCTTATGAGAAACTCAAAGAAAAGGAATGGGAGGTGGGAGACCAAAAGATAGATTGGATAGCATTAGAAAACGAAGAAAGGGCCCGAGCTGCAGGAGCAGGGCTTGGGGAAAAGACTACAGCACTACCAGGATTACTAGTGCAGGTACTGCCACGTTTATTAACTACGAAAAAGGAAGACTGGGGTGCAATATCAGCCTGTAAACAAAAGCCAGATGAAGACACTAGTGATTTCTATTCCCGATTTGAAAAATGTTTTGGTATAAATAGTGGCATAAAAGCCAGTAGTGAATCATATCCACATCTGTTTGTGACAAAATTAGTTGAAAATTCTCTGCTGCAAGTCAAGAATAGAGTATTGAAATTTGAAAGTACCTGGCAAGGTAATACCCCATCACAGATGTTACAGATGTTACAATATCACCACAATAGAATTAGAGAAGAACAAGAACATGAACAAAGACGTATGAAAGATACAAAAATGAAAATGCTTGTTGCACAGTCAGTTCCAGCCGATGGTCATCAAAAGGGTGATTCCGCAGGTCCAACGAAAGGGACATGCAACTATTGTAAACAACAAGGTCATTATATACACGATTGTCCAGTCCTGAAACATAATATTGCCACAGGTAGAACCCAGGAGAGACCACGACCACCTAGACAGGATCAGAATCAACAACAAATCCCTCAGCATGCACAACCTAGGTTAGCTCCGCAACAATTAGCTCCGCAACAAGCAGCTCCACAACAGATCGTAGCACCACCACAAGCGCAGCCTATTGCTGCAACACAAGCAACGACACAACAGATGTATCAGTATGCACAAGCAGATTATCCCGATTATCAGCGATACACATGAAATAGCCTAGAGAGGGAAGTTGGCTTACCCCTTATTGAGGTTCCTGTAGACCAAGAGGGACCTTATGTACATAGTGAACTATTAGGGGAAGACAGAAAGTTTTTACTTGATACAGGGGCAAGCAGAACAACTATAAGACGCAGTGAAGTTCCAGGGGCACCCCTCTCAGGCTCACAGAATATTTCCCTTGGATTCTCAGGAAAACCTATAATCAATGACGTAACACAACCTCTTCCACTTACGGTCGGTCCAATAACACGTACTACAGATTTATTGCTTACTAAATCATGTCCAGAAAACTTGTTAGGTATAAAAACATTGAAAGCTCTAGGAGCCATAATATGTTGTTCTCCGGAAGGAGTACGACTATTTCTACGTGACTTCAAAGGTCACTACGTGTCCAGAGACATGGATCACCGACTGCAGAATTTACCTACACATTTATGGGCACAAGGCCCCACTGATGTTGGTTGCATGAATATTACACCATATCGAGTCACACTGAAAACAGGAGTAGTACTACCACGAAAGGCACAATACAAGTTACCACCAGATGCTGTTGTGGCTTTGCTGCAAATCATTGACGAGCTCATTGCACAAGGAGTGGTTGTCGAAACCGACTCCAATGTATGTAATTCCCCGATAATTCCGATTCTTAAAAGAACGGATCCAAAAGCACCACCAGTATATCGATTAGTTATTGATCTGCGCGAATTAAATAAATGCATTGTACCACAATACCCTGTGGTCCCAGATATCTCTTCATTACTCACCGCTATTGACTCAGAAGCAACGTTTTTCACTGTAATTGATCTTAAGAATGCTTTCTTTAGCGTCCCAATCGATCCGGGAAGTCAATATCTGTTCGGATTCAGTTTAAACGGACGAAGTTTTAAATTCACACGCGCACCTCAAGGATTTACAGAAAGCCCCAGCATCTATAGCCAAGCACTCAAACGAGAACTTGACAGTATCCACATGCCAGTTAACACTGCCTTGCTTCAATATGTCGATGATCTGCTGATCACCGCCCGAAGCGAACCTGAATGTGAAACAGCGTCACTGACGGTTTTAAAATTTCTGGCCGACAAGGGGCACAAGGTGTCCCCTTCTAAGCTGCAATTCTGTGTCCAGCGAGTTGTTTACCTTGGGCACTCGCTGTCCAAGGAGGGAAGGCAGCTTACACCCGACCGCATCCAGTTAATTGCTAACATGTCACCACCCAAGACACAAAAGGAGGTGCGGGCTTTTATAGGCCTCACTTCATACTGTAGGCAGTGGATCCCTCAATATGCATTTCTAGCAAAACCACTCATCCAATTGACAACACAGGAGGCAGCCACATCGACTGTCCTCCCTTGGACTCAAGAACATACACACGCCTTTGAAAGCTTAAAGAAAGCTTTATGCCAAGCACCTGTTTTAGCAACACCATGTTACAGTAAACAGTTTACACTCTTTGTTACAGAACGCGACGGTACTGCCTTGTCAGTACTCACTCAGGAACAAGCAGGATCACACAAACCATGTGCTTATTTCTCTAGTACATTAGATCCAGTAGCTCAGGCTCTTCCTGCGTGCCTGAAATCGGTGGCAGCAACAGCTTTAGCAATCAGGCAAAGCGATGCCATAGTGTTAGGACATCAATTGACAGTACAAGTACCACACGCAGTAGAGGTTCTCTTGAACCGCACACAAACACAACACTTGACTATAGCGAGACTCACCGGTTACGAATTGACATTGTTTCAGCCACACATAGAAATCAGACGTTGTAATACGTTAAATCCTGCCACACTGTTACCAGTGGGCGGAACAGATCCATTGGCACATGATTGTGTCGAAGTCATTACTATCACGACGAAACCCAGACAAGACTTGACAGATATCCCTTTGTCAGATCCAGACTTGACATTGTATGTAGATGGGTCATGTATGAGAACAAGTACAGGAGAGTTAGTGGCCGCTTATGCAGTCACAACAGACACTGAAGTCATTGAAACAAATTGTATTAACACTTTGTCAGCCCAAGCAGCAGAGCTCATCGCTCTGACACAAGCCTGTATCCAAGCCAAAATTAAGAAAGTCAACATATACACAGATTCACGTTATGCATTCGGAGTCGTCCATGACTTCGGCGTACTGTGGCGAGAGAGAGGTTATTTAACTTCCCACGGTGCCCACATCCAACACGGACCCCTCATTCAAGCCCTATTAGACGCGATTCATCTACCTACTGCAATATCGATTATGAAATGCAAAGCCCATACGAAAGTTACCGATATCATTTTTCAGGGTAATGACCTAGCTGACAGAACAGCTAAACAGACTGCTCAGAATCAGACTCATACAACTGACGCGACAAAGACAATAGTTCCGACACCAACACATTGCATGACAGTTAAGGATCCCGCCCTTGATGTAATTGACATACAGACACATGCTACACCAGAAGAAATAAAGAAATGGACTGAATTAGGAGGGATCCAAACAGATCAAGGATGGATGACGAAGGAAAAATCTATATGGTTTCTTCCCGACTCCATGGTTCAAGTCATCATTAACACTATACATAGTCCAGCGCACCTAGGAGAAAAAGCTATGCTAGACAGCATTCAACACATCTGGTTTAACAAACATTTACGAGCCGCAGCTAAACAGAAAGTACGTACCTGTATGATATGTTGTCAGTTTAATCCAGGTAAAAGCATCCCCGTAGAGCAGGGTGGATTTCAACCTCCCGATCATGCTTTTGAAGTCCTCCAGATGGATTATATCCAGATGGAACGATGTCGAGGATTCAAATATGTTCTTGTAGTTGTCTGTGCTCTTTCTCGTTGGACAGAAGCCTACCCGGTTTCAGATTACACTGCCCCGACTACTGCCAAACAGTTAGTTCGAGAATTCTTCCCACGGTACGGTTTACCACGTGTTGTCTACTCAGATAACGGCCAGCCGTTCTCATCTGAACTAATGAAACACGTTTCCCTTTTGTTAGGCTACCAATGGAAATTCCACTGTGTCCGACATCCCGAGGCAGCAGGTCTCGTGGAACGCCATAATCAAACTCTGAAAATTAGATTGTCCAAAATATGTAGGGAAAAAGGTGTCGATTGGATAGTAGCCTTACCAGTTGCACTCTTTTACATGAGAATGGTAGCACATTCTCGAACAGGGCTATCCCCGTACGAGGTGATCTTCGGTAGACCACCAAATATGTGGGGGACGCCTATACCTCGCAAAATCACTGATGTTGACTGTAATATGCGGACAGATTACCTGGCTTCCTTGATGTCTGCACTACAATCTTGTCGTTCACAGGTAGCCGCAGCTTTTCCCGATAATACTGAGGTGAAGCCCCATGACGTGGTTCCTGGTGACCTGGTTCTGGTCCGGAATTTCGACCGGAAGACCCAACTGGAGCCTAGGTGGAAGTCGCCGAAGCTTGTTCTACTAACTACAAGGACAGCCGTGAAGATCGAGGGACGTAAAGGGTGGTTGCACTCGAGTCATATCAAGAAATTTTATGGACTACCATCTAGTGTGAACTCTCAGCCCTGCATTCCCTCACAGACAGACTCAAAGCTCCCCTTGGTTGAACTAAATAACACTGAACTTTATAAACTAAAGTTAAGGTCTAGCAAGTCAGACAATTTGATTGTTTAAGTCCTCTCCAAGGTGAATCGGTTGAATTTGTCTCTGACATGTATCCTCTAGACCGGAATAGAGAAAGAAATCAACAGATGCAGCTTAAAAAGCATGCGTATTGTAAATCACTTCGTAGTCACTGCATAGTAACATTATTAATTTTGTTTTTTCTAAGTCTTCTGATCATTATTTCCAGCATACTATTGCACATGTATTACCCTATTCTTAAGCGTGCTTACAATGTAACTGCAGAACATTCTTTTAGCGAATTACCTCCGCATGAGTTGTCCTATAGATTTGCGCTGCGCAATAACACATTCATTAGTATGTTACATCATTCCCATCAGACCAGCAATGCCACAAATTGTTGGATATGTGGCCGACTCCCTCCCTATCAGAACTATAAGGGAGTTTTGCCCCTCTTTCCCTATCCGTTGACACACAATGGCTCCTGTGGAGCATGGTTTAGTTTGATTAATTCCCTAGATTCAAATTCCGCAGTTTATCAAGACAACTGGGTATGGGGAAACCTGAACCTAGTTTTGCTTAAAGTCTGCTACCCTAACAAGGAGGGACTTCCCAAGAGAACAGGAACTGATCTAGAAAATGAAGTATATGGATTAGGTAATTTTACACTTAACCTCATGATCCTGAACGTTGAATCTGAAGCTACACCAATCTTGCCCGCCATGTCGGTATTCCCAGTAAAAGGGGAATTATGTGTAAGAAAGAATGGTTCCATACACATGGGCCATAGTAAATGCACCACTGTAATAAAATTCAGTGATCAAGGCAAGTCTACATTTAAAGCTTCCCGTCATTCTTACTTCATATGTGGCCAGACCGCATATATACGTCTACCTCTAGACTGGGATGGTACCTGTTACATAGCATTCCTTCTGCCACCTGTTTTCCTAGCTCCTCCTGATTATCATAGAAATACCCATTTAGTACACAATAGACAGCGGAGAGATCTCCCAATTGTCGATTACACTGAAACAGCATGGGAGCAATACACAGATTTCAATAAAGGTTTCTTTCCCTATATAGGTACAGTTACTAATAGTAAGCTGATACGTAGATTAACCAGAACCCTTGAAGCAGTAGTGAACGAGACTACTTCCGCCTTAGGCAATTTAACAGAAGAGCAGTCTGCTATGCGGATTGTTGTGCTTCAAAATCGTCTTGTCCTTGACGTCATCCTGGCCGATAGGGGCGGAGCTTGTAGGGTCATCGGATCAAGTTGCTGCGTTTTCATACCAGAAAATTCGCCGTCAGTATATAAAGCCATAACTCGCCTTCATAAGATTGTAAGCCAGATACACCAGAGTCCAGGCACCTGGACTTGGTCCGGTTGGTTTTGGAGCGTGCTGTCAGCCTGGGGATGGAGAATCCTATCCTTCCTAGGTATTGGCTTCCTCATACTATTCAGTTGCTTCTTATGTCTACAATGTGGGCCAGCGATTTGTGGTCTGTGTGCCACATCGTGTATCCCACATCCAAGTTTTCGTTCAAGATCCCGGAAGAAGAAAGAAGAACAAATGATGCTATATGAACAGATCGATGGATTGATGAAGATCGATATCTCCTGAGGGTCCGTAGGGGACAAGGAGGGAATGAGGAAATATGAATTTTGTGATCAGTTATGTCCCCTATCGTAGACCCCAACGGCTCCATGTGCATGCTATAAGTACATGTATGTTCCCTCCAGTTCCAGTTTTGAAGACGCAAATATATGTGCGTCCACCGTCAACATGTCCTCTTTCAGATCCGCCATGAATGGGTCAGATATTCCATTCCTAAGTATGAAAGGCCACCGACTTTATGTGGTTCACTTTCCACATTTTACAGATTCAGGCGAGTAGGCCCAGAATTCTGTCATCAAGCCTTTTCCTGCCTTCTGCCTCTGAAAGCTCCAGTCTGAGCCTGCATCTGTATCCATGAACTTTGTCCTACTCCCTGCGCGGCTAACGGTGCCTGATCCAGCCTGTTGCCTGCCAAAAACTGTATTTCACCTTCAAGATTATCTGCTTCGCTTCTCATCCGATGCATTCCTGTCTAGTAGTTTAGGTAAACATTCCTCCAGCTACCGTGCAAAGGGCCAGGCCTCGCTGTCCTCATGCAAGTAATTCATAGCCCCTGTTACCAGGGAATATTCCTGCCCCCTCGCATCCTATGTAGACACTTAGACGCTTGTACACGCACTAACAGTCAGTATAGAATAGATTCTATCCTAGAGACCTTTCCTTTTGGATAACACAGTTCTTTAAACATAGGATATTAGATATGATTTGGGATTAGGTTGACATGACCCCCAGACTTCTGTCTCCACATGTAGAGCTAAATGTCAAGTCCCCTTCACCCTCTAGTTGCACGTCAATCACACGTCATGCGGCTGCGCGCGCATCTCTGCCAAATATTTCTGCTGACATTACAGGATTCTCTCATGGATCCACCCACTTGTGACATCATGTATGATGACGTTTGTTAAATTACACCCATATGTCCGCCTCTTTAGTTACGTATGCACATTTTATCTGTATTATCAGCTGTTACGCCTCTTGCATCTGTTTCACTGTAGTGTATTTTCTATAAAACTGATTATCTGTCAATAATGTTCCTTCCTGAACTTTCGTGGTGATGGAATAGAAGCCTGCAATTCGAATTGTATTCCTTTGTATAGGAATAAAGCCTTTTAGAACCTCTAATACCACGGATTCTGCCTCTTATATTTACTGAGTTATTCTTACTAGACTTTACCGCATAAAAAATAGTACCGGTAATGAAATATTTACCACAGATGTCCCATGGGAATCCCGGTGTTTGCCTTACTTGGGAACCCGGATATATCATGATCCCGCTGATTTGTTAGAGGGTAACGTGGGGCGAGCGATAAGAGGGGCGAAAACCTGCTTTGAGTTCTGGGGCACTCTCCCATTGTCGGTGGCCGGCAGGGTCGCCTTAGTGAAAATGGTGATTTTGCCCAGATTTCTTTATTACTTTGGGACTCTTCCAATCTGGATTCCGGGAAAGCTATTTGCTCAGCTGACCTCGTTGATTACGGGGTTCATCTGGGGTGCGGGGAGACAGAGGGTAGTGCTGAGTACTCTACAGCGTCCTAGGAGTGAGGGCGGCCTTGCGTTGCCGGACCTGGAGTCCTATTACCACGCTGCGCAGCTCCAGTGGTTCACAAAGTGGGTGGCGGATCACATCAGGCATCCGGAGGCGCAGGGAGGGGCGGATCCGAGCTGGTCCCAATTATCATGTGTGCTGCTACGGGTGCCGATGAGGAATGCCTCACTTCCCCCGGACTTGAGGGTGGTTCGACAGTGCTGGGCGCGGTTGGCCAGGAGGGCGCGTGTGATCATTCCCTATGCACCTGAGATCCCGTTGCGAATGTGTGAGGCGCTACCCCACGGGGGAGACTGGAACCGGTTATTGGCCTGGGAGGAGGCGGGAGTTATGGCATTGGGAGACTTGTTACCTTTTGACGACTTTAGGGAGCGGCATGATCTCCCGCGGGGGGACTTCCTATTCCATGCAGCCTTGACTGCGGCCGTCAGGAAGCACTGGCGGAAGGGGATGATGGAGCCGGACACATCACTTACCTGTCAGTATGTAGTGATGGGGACGGGTGTCTATAAGGCGGTGACTTGCCTCTATGGGCGGATTACTGGCGATCTGCGGCGTCCCCTGGCTGCCCTGCGCGTTAAGTGGGAGGCGGATCTGGGAGCACCTCTTACGGACAAAAGCTGGGAGGAAATCATGGAGCGTCCTTGGAAGTGTACACGAAATGCACGCTTCCAGCTTATCCAGTTTTATATCTTTCATAGGGTATACCTTACCCCTCACAAGATAGCTGAGTACTTTGGTGGGCCAGATGCTTGCCCCCGATGTGGTTATAGTGGGGCGACTTTTCTACACATGCTCTGGGATTGCCCGCAGGTGACTGGGTTTTGGGAGGAAGTGGCGGTGGTACTACTGACGGTGACTGAGAGGGACTTGGAGGTAGGCCCGGGGGTATGCTTGCTACATGGATTTCCGCATACAGCAAAGACTAAGGTCACCAGTAGGTTTCTTGATCTATCGCTGGTCCTGGCCAAGCGGGAGATTACTTCTCATTGGAAGGCGCGGCAGGGCCCTAATTTTTTACGGTGGGCTAGGGAAATGGAGAAATGGGCGGGAAGTGAGGGGACTTATAGATTATGTTTGGCTCGACGCAGTGACAATGAAAGATCGCATGAATGGGCCCGGGCATGGATGGCTCTCCTGGACTTGTTCAAATGTTCGGTTGTGGGAGATGGGGGAGATCCGGTGGGGGATGACGGGGCCCCGGTTCCTTGAGCGCCCTCTGCAGGGCTTCCCCCCTCTGCTCTTGAGGTACTCTCTGTTGGGATTCCCGAGAGGCGGACTCGACGGGTGATGACTGCGATTTTGATGTACATGTACTTCTGATAGGTACTGGCGACATGCTTGGGTGGGTGGGTAGGGAGGAGGGGCTCGTTGGGGGGGATGTTGGGGGATGGGGTGGGGGGTATTTTGGCTATCTCGCACACTCATGGTGGATTACTCCTGTGGATGCACTACCTAGTAGAACGGACATTATTGGGGTGAATGCTGTACAGATGTAGCTTATGTGCTGGGATGGTTATTGCAAGATGTCCTGATTTGGCTGGGGGGCGGACTATGGGGGACGGGGATTGATTGCATTTTGTTCAATGAACTAATAAAATTTGTTTAAAAAAAAAAAAAAGTGTCATCTGCTTTGTAGCATTGTATGGGACAAGACAAGTGCCGAATGTGGGTCACACATCCACATAGATTCTGGGCTATTTCTTTAGCTACATTGTGAGTCTAGCCTTTTGCTGTCCCCACACATAATCTGACAATCCAGTGGCACATATTGGTTTTGGTGACTGATAAGGTAGTGCAGTACACCGGTGAACAGTGGGGGATTGTTGTGACAGCTACCTGTACATGTGAAATGTCATACAGGCCACTGAGGGTAAGACGTCTGTCAGTGGACACACCTTGCAAATTTAGAAGCACTTAAGAGTGATGCAAGGATATCAAAGTCTGTCTTGACTCCATGGCACATGATGATCTGTCTCAATTGGAACCCAAACTCTACAAATGCAATGCAAGTCACAGCATCCAATACCCTTTGGCCTACCATGCGCACACTGGACAGTGTCTGTACCATTGCTCATCCAATGCACACATCAGTTATGATTTCCTTGTTCCAATTGTAGTGGTGCTGGCAGAGCAGATTCCAATATGAATGCACAAGTGTGGCTCATTTAGCAAGTTGTCATGAAGAAACTACAACTCCCGAAATGCACTCTGTCCTGTACAGTCCATATGCCACAGTGTGCCTTTTTAATCTTGGTGACTGCTGCATGGACATGGAATCGGTAAATGGAGGCATGAGACACACAATGGTACAGCACTGTTTCACTCACATCATACTCCCAGACACATATTACATATGATGCACTTACCAGGTCCCTGCTGCTCATGCTCCTCCAGCTGAGCATGGAGGGTCAGCCAAGCTGCTCGCGAGGACGATGCACATGGTGCTGGAAAGATAGGCCCACCAGCACCTCAGCCTTGTGCCGGGACCAGCGTTTTAGGTCCTCCCAGCGGTTACGGCATGCCCTAGCACTCCTGGTGTGGACTCCCACTGCACTGCAGCGCTCCCCGATGTTGGCCCACAGCCTGGCCCGGGCTGCATTGCTCAGCTGGTGTTCTGGGTCTCCATATAGCTGAGGATATTTGGACAGCACCCCCTCAGCCAAGATGTCTAATTCCCTTTCAGTGAAAGGGGGTGCTTTCTCTTCATAACCCTCAGCCATTTTGGGGCAAATAAGAAAGATGAGAGCAGCAGGATGTCAGAGGATCTGATCTGTGATAGAGGATGACTCAGAATGAACACAAAATGGCTGCCAACTATTTCCTGTAATGTATTTCGTGCCTCCCACTTCCTGTAAAACATTTCCTGTATGAAATAATGTGTTCCGGGTCATTTTCGGAGTTTACGGCCCGTAAACGCAGTTTCCGGTTCCGGAGCGGCAGGTCCGCACATGCACATTACGCTCCGAAATCGGAACTTCCGATTTTGGGCCGTAAACTCCGATTGAGAAGGCCTGCCAGAGGGGTGACTGATAGGTTTATAGGTGCAGTGATAGGGTGAGATATAGTGAACCTGTATCTCAGTAAGGGGTGCATGCACCACCTCACTCAGGCTGCAGTAGCAGTCCTGTGGTGTCATTTTGGAAAGCTTCCCAGGGGTAGCATAATACATGCTGCAGGCCCTGGTAGGCCTCTGGGGTACCTATGCCCTGGGTACATTGTATACCATATACTAGGGACTTATAAGGGTACCCTAGAATCCAATCTGGAGTGTACCTAAGGTACAGAGAATCAATTTAGAGAGGAAGCAGCTAGGGTGGGGTCCTGGATACCAGGGCCCCAGCCAGACTAAAGTTCAAAAACAGTGAAACATCAGCAACAAGCATTTGCAATGCAATAGGTCTCGCATTTATAAGAGTTTGAGCTATTGGCATTGTAAAATTACAATGCCTTTTATTTATGTTTTGGTTTTAAAACAAATAAAAGGCATGGTCATTTACAATGTCAGTAGCAAACTCGCATAAAAGCAGTGTGTGGAGTGCAGCAGTGTGCGGCGCGCAGCAGTGTGCGGCGCGCAGCAGTGTGCGGCATGCAGCAGTGTGTGGCGTGCAGCAGTGTGAGGCGTGCAGCAGTGTGAGGCGTGCAGCAATGTGTGGCGTGCAGCAGTGTGTGCTGTGCAGCAGTGTGTGCCGTGCAGCAGAGTTTCGTGTAGCATTGTGCGGCGTGCAGCAGTGTGTGGCGTGCAGCAGCGTGTGGCGTGCAGCAGTGTTGCGTGTAGCAGTGTGCAGCGTGCAGCAGTGTGCGGTGTGCAGCAGTGTGCAGCGTGCAGTAGTGTGCGGCGTGCAGCGGCATGCAGCAGTGTGTGGCGTGCAGCAGTGTGTGGCGTGCAGCAGTGTTGCGTGCAGCAGTGTGCAGCGTGCAGCAGTGTGCGGCGTGCAGCAGTGTGCAGCGTGCAGTAGTGTGCGGCGTGCAGTGGCATGCAGCAGTGTGTGGCGTGCAGCAGTGTGTGGCGTGCAGCATTGTTGCGTGCAGCAGTGTGCAGCGTGCAGCAGTGTGCGGCGTGCAGCAGTGTGCAGCGTGCAGTAGTGTGCGGCGTGCAGCGGCATGCAGCAGTGTGTGGCGTGCAGCAGTGTGTGGCGTGCAGCAGTGTGTGGCGTGCAGCAGTGTTGCGTGCAGCAGTGTGCGGCGTGCAGCAGTGTGCGGCGTGCAGCAGTGTGCAGCGTGCAGTAGTGTGCGGCGTGCAGCGGCATGCAGCAGTGTGTGGCGTGCAGCAGTGTGTGGCGTGCGGCAGTGTGTGGCGTGCAGCAGTGTTGCGTGCAGCAGTGTGCAGCGTGCAGCAGTGTGCGGCGTGCAGCAGTGTGCAGCGTGCAGTAGTGTGCGGCGTGCAGCGGCATGCAGCAGTGTGTGGCGTGCAGCAGTGTGCGGCGTGCAGCAGTGTGCGGCGTGCAGCAGTGTGTGGCGTGCAGCAGTGTGCGGCGTGCAGCAGTGTGCAGCGTGCAGTAGTGTGCGGCGTGCAGCGGCATGCAGCAGTGTGTGGCGTGCAGCAGTGTGCAGCGTGCAGTAGTGTGCGGCGTGCAGCGGCATGCAGCAGCGTGCAGCAGTGTGCGGCGTGCAGCAGTGTGCAGCGTGCAGTAGTGTACGGCGTGCAGCGGCATGCAGCAGTGTGTGGCGTGCAGCAGTGTGTGGCGTGCAGCAGTGTGTGGCGTGCAGCAGTGTGTGGCATGCAGCAGTGTTGCGTGCAGCAGTGTGCAACGTGCAGTAGTGTGCGGCGTGCAGCAGTGTGCAGCGTGCAGCAGTGTGCGGCGTGCAGCAGTGTGCAGCGTGCAGTAGTGTGCGGCGTGCGGCGGCATGCAGCAGTGTGTGGCGTGCAGCAGTGTGTGGCGTGCAGCAGTGTGTGGCGTGCAGCAGTGTGTGGCGTGCAGCAGTGTGTGGCGTGCAGCAGTGTTGCGTGCAGCAGTGTGCAACGTGCAGTAGTGTGCGGCGTGCAGCAGTGTGCAGCGTGCAGTAGTGTAATAGAATGGGAACGTGAAACATAGTAAAAATCCGGTACATACAGTGGAGTTTTATGTAAAGTAACAGAGCAGCGCATCAAATTGAAACGGTCAATCTGAGTTAGATAATTTAAGACGGTCAAAATATTCCGTGCTAAAAAACGATTTTCCTAAGCTGTTTCGTTTTATCTTGGAAAGATGCGCCATAAATTAGCACTACCTATTTATAGTTTACAAAAGGACATATTACCACATAGACCGAAACAATTTGTCTTAATCAATAAACAGTGAATGAGGGATATCATACCTCTGTTCCAACGTCGTATTTAGCACAGTCTCTGACAAAATATTTTCAACAATTCATGCGGTCCAATATATTGTACTACGATCTAATTCGATCACAAGACGATATAAGAATTCCTGTTGAACAAATGGAGACAGTCAAACTGACCATGCACAAGTCAGCACTTCCCAATTAACAACCAGAACAATAGCACATTGGCATATGGCCATAAACAGTCCGTCCTCACAAACAGAAAGCGATTGCAAATTATCATACCTCTATTATTACTCCATATCATACATGGTTCCCACTGATTCTTTCAGTCACGTGTATTGCACTGTGGTCGAAATCATTCCAGATAAGTATGACGGTTCCGGTTAGATCAAATACGGACATCCATTAAATTAAGATCTAATATATTATACACTAGCCAAAGGTTATTATGTACGTGTCCATTATATCAAACCGTCTAATAGTCAGAAATATGAAAGGGGGACAGCCTGTAACTGACCCCTAAATATCCTTAACACACATTTAAGAGTACGGAATATCTGCCATGGCATGTCTTCGTAATCGTAAATTATTCCTGGACACACCACTACCTGTTCGTTCATTGCCACCCCGAGGCTATATCTCACGTAGTATCATTGGTTGTCACTCACTCCAAAAGACTACAAATCCCAGCATCTAACACACCGTAGATAAATGACAATCATAAATTGTTACAAACTGCATTAATATTAAAACCTCCAGAGGAATTGTCAGTAAGATTAAACCTCCCCGAAGGAAAGCGCCACCACAGCGTGCCGCCACTGGCGCCGCATTGCTTACTTGATAATAGCGGCCAAAGAACCCCCGATAATGCCTGCCCTCATTGGAATTGAATACCCTACCACAACAAGATTTCTAGCAGATGGTGTCTGTGTAATGAAGTGAGGCCTGCTTGTTAAGTGATATCTGGCAGGATGTATTTACAGTGACAGGTTCGGTGAGATAGCGACAAAGTGTGTATTGAAAGACAAAGCCAAGGGATTCGAATTTTAGATGGAAGAAAGGTTTTCCAGAGAGCTGCTACTACGTGGCCAATAGGGTTGCAACCGTACCCCACACAGAGAAAAGGCCCAGGGTAAACGGCACCTGTATATATGTAACTTGTTGGCGTGTTTAGTGTATCTTGTGGTACTCACCTGTTTTTTTTGTAAAACGCTCGGACACATTTGGATAAAGGTCGCGCTATATAAAACTGCATTAAATCATTTTTTTTACCGTGCAAGGTTCTATTTAGAGAAGGAGAAAGATTCAAAATGATAGCGAAAGGGGAGGGGGGATCTATCTACAGCAGCGGTAAACACTTTCATCACACAGGACAGACGCAGCTTTGGGAAATACGGAAAAACGTGTCTACCTCAAACACAGAACAAATCAAGGACGTCATCAGTTTGGCAAACACACGGACCAGCTGTGACAGACATGCACACACAGCAACGCAAGCTTTTCTGCAAAAGGAACAAGCGTTGGCCGGCCGCACGCGAGCGGCCGGAGACGCAAAATGTGGTGGGGGAGGGGGAGAAGCGGGAGTTGTGTTTGCGCGTGCGTCATCGCAATCGCTCTGAAAGCGAAAGTGATCGCGATGACGCACACGAGTTTTCAAAGTGCTGCTGGCGGCCGGCTGCGCGCGTGCATGATCGCGTGAACGCAAGCGTTAGGCCAGCCAGCAGCACTTTGAAAATTCCACATACAAAATGTCTCTTCGAGCCAGCGCAAGCGCTGGGGCTCAACGAGACCTAAAAAGTGGGGGTAACCATAAGAAGCAGATCCTACTCTCCTACACTTATGTACCCACTCAAACACTCATGCACACACTAACAAATGCACTGATACACTTATGCACCCACTCGCAAACACACAGGAATTCATCTACCCACTCACTGACCTACTCAGCGGCTCATGCACCCACTCACAGATCCACTCAGAGGGCCTGATTCACAAAAGTAATCTGAGACAAAATCGTTACTTTACGACTTTCGGTATTCACAAAGGGCATTTAGGAGTAGTAAAGTTAGGATTTTGTCTCAGTTAAACTTAAGGCTGCATGCGTATCAGTGTGTCTGTAAGTGGGTGCATAAATCTCTGCGCGGGTGCGTGAATATCTGAGTGGATCTTTGAGTGGGTGCACGAGTCACCCTGTAGGTCTGGGAGTGGGTGCATAAGTTTCTGAGTAGGTCTGTGAGTGGGTGCATGACTCTCTGAGTAGATCCGTGAGAGGGTGTGAGTATCTGAGAGGATCTCTGAGTGGGTGCATGAATCTCTCTGTGGGTCTGTGAGTGCATGCAGAAGTCTCTGAGTGGCTCTATGAGTGTGTATATGAATTCCTAAGTGCATGTGTGAGTGGGTGCATAAGTGTATGAAATGAAATTAAATGAAATGAAAACGACATTTATAAAGCGCATGGCTACCCGGGAGTGTCCCAGCGCTGTGGAACCAAACAAGAATGGAGAGCAGACTAGGGAAACAACAAGGTCTTACGTTTTCTGAAGGTCAGGTGATTGGGGATCAGGCATAGATGAAGTGGCAAGGAGTTCCAGAGTTTGGAGGCATTGTAGGGAAAAAGTCGTCCGCCACTTCTGGCTCTTTTTATTCTCGGCACCTCGGCCAGACGCAGGTCATCTGACCGGAGTTTTCTGTTAGCTTTGTAGGAGAGAATCAGGGCTGAGTAAATGGCGGGGCCTGTTCCTGACAGTGTTTTGTGAGCAATGCACAACGATTTAAATTTGATGCGTTTGTGCATGGGAAGCCAGTGGAGGGAGTGTATAGCTGGTTTGGCTGATTGTCTGTTTGAGGTGCCCGTCAGAATTCTGGCTGCGCTGTTTTGGACTAGCTGGAGTTTGGCGATTACTGAGGAGGGTGAGCCTAGGTATAATGCATTCCCAGAGTCAAGTCTGGAGAGTATAAGGGATTGTATCAGTACCTTTTATGCTGGAGGGGGGAGAAGAGGGAGGACTTTCCGGGCCATTCTGAGCATGCCGAAAAAGGTAGCTGTTGTCTTCCTGGCCTGTGTTCTAAAATTCAAATCTTGGTCCAGCCAGATGCCCAGACTTTTGATTTCGGTCTTATGGATGGGGGGGGGGTCCCATGCTTAAAGGCCACATTGAATTGGGGTGAAAGCTGCTGTGGTTACCTAAGACCATAATCTCGGTCTTTCCACCGTTGAGCTTGAGCTGGGAGCTATCCATCCATTCTTAGATGTCTTCTAGGCAGGAATGGAGGCTGTTGCTATTGTTTTCTGCCTGATTGAGTGCTACCACCAGTTGCGTGTCGTCCGCGTAGGTCACTATGCGGATTCCATAGGGGGCAACTATGGTTGCTAGGGGGGACATGTAAACGTTAAAAAGGGTCGGGCTGAGAGAGGAGCCCTGTGGGACCCCAATCGTTAAATTGGCCGGTTCAGAAGTTACTTTCTCCTCAAAAACGTGAAAGGTTCTTCCTTCTAAGAAGGACCGCATCCATTGAAGCAGGGTGCCTGTGACTCCTATATTCCTCAAACGGTTGATTAGAGTCTCATGGTTCACCGTGTCGAATGCTGCGCTTAGGTCGAGGAGGATGATGGCCGTGGAACCTCGTGAGTCGAGGATTTTTCTGCTTTCCTCTACTACTGCTAGCAGGGCTGTTTCCGTGCTCTGACGAGGCCGGAATCCTGTCTGGGAGCAGTGAAGCAGATTGTGTGTTTCAAGAAAACCTGAAAGGGTCTGGTTGACAAACTTTTCTGTCACTTTGCTTATTCCTGGTAGAAGAGATATTGGGCGGTAGTTTCCCAGTTCAGCTGGATCTAGGTTAGGGTTCTTAAGTAAAGCCTTAACCATAGCCTGTTTCCAGCTGGAAGGTACCGATCCTGTGTTGAGTGAGGTGTTAATCAGGTTCAGTATGTTGGGGGCTAAGGTGGCTATTGCTTTCTTCAGGATGTAGAGTGGGGCTGGGTCCTTTGGTGATCCACTTTTAACGGTGGATAGCAAAGTGAGAAGAGTTTCCAGGGGCATAGGGGGAAAGGTCTCCAGAGTGGGTTTGGTGGTGTAAGGGTCTGGGTTGATCGGTGTTTCCAGAGCTTCATTCCTCTGAGGAAGAGATTCGAGGATGGTTTGTACCTTGTGGTTAAAGAAGGGACTATAAGTGGGTGCATAGGTCTGTGAGTAGATGTATAGGTCTCTGAGTGGGTGCATGAGTCTCTGAGTGGGTCTCTGAGTGGATGCATGAGTCTCTGAGTGAGGTGATGAGTGGGCGCATAACTCTGAGTAGGCCTGTGAAATGGTGCATGAGTACCTGAGTGGATCTCTGACTGGGTGCCTGCGTCTCTTTGTGGATCTGTGAGTGGGTGCTTGAATCTGTGAGTGGGTCTATGAATGGGCACATGACTCTGAGTGGGTCTGTGAGTTGGTTCCTGTCCCTAAGTGTGTCTGTGAATTGATGCTTGAGTCTCTGAGTGCATCTGCGAGTGGGTGCATGAGTCTCTGAGTATGCCTGTGAGTGGGTGCGTGAGTATCTCAGTGGATCTCTGAGTTGATGCATTAGTCTGTCAGTGAATGCGTGAATGGGGGATGAGGCTCTCAGTGGATCTGTGAATGGCTGCATGAGTTTCAGTGGGTGTGTGTGTGGATGCATGAGTCCCAGTGAATCTGTGGATGGGTTCATGAGTATCTGAGTGGGTCTAAATGGGTGCATGGGTCTCTGAGTGGGTCTCTGAGTGGGTGCATAAGTCTCTGAATTGGTCAGTGAGTGAGTCTCTGAGTGCATTTGGAAGTGGGTGAAAAAATCTCTGTGTTCCTCTGTGAATGGACGACTCAGTATCTGAGTGGATCTCTGAGTCGGTACATTACTCTTCCTGTGGGTTTACAAGTGATTCGCTAAGTCTCTGAGTGGGTCTGTGAGTGGGTGCATGACTCTGAGCGGGTTTGTGTGTGGGTGCTTGAGTATCTGAGTTGATTTCTGAGTGGGTGCATGAATCTCTCTGTGGGTCTGTAAGTGACTGTATAAGTCTCTGAGTGGGTCGATGAGTGGCTAGATGAATTCCTGAGTACATCTGTGAGTTGGTGCATAAGTGTATCAGTGGGTCTATAAGTGGGTGCATGGTCTTTGAGTGGGTGAATGAGTCTCTTTGTGGATCTGTGAGAGGGTGTATGAGTCTTTGAGTGGATATGTGAATAGATGCATGAGTCTCTGAGTGTGTCTGTGAGTGGGTGCGTGAATATCTGAGTTGAACACTAAGTGGGTGCATGACTCTCTGAGTGGGTCTGTGAGTGGGTCCGTAATTCTTTAAGTGCTTCTGTGTATGGGTGTGTGTGTCATTGTGTGCATCAGTGAGTGGGTGCATGAGTCTCTGAGTATGTCTGTGAATGGATGCTGGAATCACTGAGTGCATCTGTGAAGTGGGTGTGTGAGTCTCTGAGTATGTCTGTGAGTGGGTGTGTGCATATCTGAGTGGATCTCTGAGTAGATGTATGAGTCTCTCAGTTAATGTGTGACTGGGTGCATGGGGCTCTCAGTGAATCTATGAATGGGTTCATGTGTACCTGAGTGTGTTTGGAAATGGATGCATGTGTCTCTGAATGGGTCTGTGAGTGGGTGCAAAGGTCTCTGAATGGGTCTGTGAGTAGGTAAGAGAGTGAGTGTGACTGTAAGGGGGTACATAAAACCATGTGTGCATCTATGAGTGGGTGCATGACTTACTGAGTGGGTCTGTGAGTGGGTGCATGAGCATCTAAGTAGATCTTTGAGCGGGTACATGAATCTCTCTATGGGTCTGTGTGAGCGTGACTGAGTGGGTCTATGAGTGGGAAGATGCATTCCTGAGTGCATCTGTGAATGGGTGCATAAGAGTATCAGTGGGTATGTGAGTGAGTACATGGGTCTCTGAGTGTGTGCAGGAGTCTCTTATTGGGTCTGTGAGTGGATGCATGAGTCTGAGTGGGTCTGTGAGTGGGTGCATAACTCTGAATATGCTTGTGAGTGGGTGCATGTTTCTGAGTGCGTTGTAAGTGGGTACATAAATCACTGTGCATCTGTGAATGGACGCATAAGTATCTGAGTGGATGTCTGAGTGTGTGCAACAGTCTCCCTGGGGGGCTGCATGACTGAGTGGTTCTGTGAGTGGGTGCTCGAGTATCAGAGTGGATCTCTGAGTGGGTGCATGAATCTCTCTGTGAGTCTGTGAGTGTGTATATAAGTCTGAGTAGGTCTATGAGTAGGTAGATGAATTCCTGAGTGCGTCTGTGAGTAGATACAAAAGTGTATCAGTGGGTCTATAAGTGAGTGCATGAGTCTCTCTGTAGATCTGAGAGTGGGTGCACAAGTCTTCAAGTGCATCTGTGTATGGGTATATATGTCACTGAGTATATCTGTGAGTGGGTACATGGGTCTCTGAGTTCATCTGTGAGTGGGTATGTGAGTATCTGAGTGGACCTCTGAGTGGGTACAAGAGTCTCAGTGGGTCTGTTAGTGGGTACATACGTCTCAGTGGGTCTGTGAGTGAGTTGATGAATTCCTGAGTGGCTCTGTGAGTGAGAGGAAAAGTGTCAGTTGGTCTGTGAGTGGATGCATGAGTCTCTGAGTAAGCCTGTGAGTGGGTGATTATCTCTGAGTAAGCCTGTTAAATGGTGCGTGAGTACCTGAGTGGATCTCTGACTGGGTGCATACGTTTCTCTGTGGATCTGTGAATGGGTGCATGAGTCTCAGTGGGCCTATGGATGGGTACATGAGTCTCAGTGGTTATGTGAGTGGGTGCATAAATAGCTAAGTGGGTCTGTAAATGGGGCATGGGTCTGTGAGTGGGTGCATAAATCTCAGATCAGGTCTGTGAGTGGGTGTGTGTCTTTGTGTGCATCTGTGAGTGGGCATGTGAATATCTGAGTGGATCTCTGCGTGTAGGCATGAATCTCTTTGGAGCTGTGAGTGGATGCATTAGTCTGTGAGTGGGTCTGTGAGTGGGTGCATAACTCTGCGTTGGCCAGTGAGTGGGTGTTTGAGTGTCTGAGTTGATCCCTGAGTGGTTGCATGAGTTCCTCTCAGGGTATGTGAATGGCTGCATGAGTCTCTCAGTGGATCTATGAATCGGTATATGAGTCTGAGTGGGTGTGCGAGTGGGTGTATGAATAGCTGAGTGGGTCTGTAAATGGGTGCATGGGTCTCTCAGTGGGTCTGTGAGTGGGTGCATAAATCTCTGAGCAGGTCTGTGAGTACGTATGTGAGTTTGTGTGTGTCTGTGAGTGGGTGTGTAAATATTTGAGTGGATCTCTGAGTGGGTGCATGAATCTCTCTGTGGGTCTGTGAATGGAAGCATGAGTCTTTTAGTGGGTCTGTGAGTGGGTGTGTGAATATCTTAGTAGCCCATGAGTGGGTGCATCACTCTCTGAGTGGGTCTGTGAGTGGGTCCATAATTCTTTAAGTGCTTCTGTGTATGGGTGCTTGTGTCATTGAGTGCATCTGTGAGTGGGTGCATGAGTCTCTGAGTATGTCTGTGAGTAGGTGCATGTTGGAGGGAGGGCCACCGGGTAGTCAGGGAGACTATTCCGGGCACCTTCCTACCGCCAAGGTATAGCCGAGCGCCGCTGAGAAGCCCCCTCGGGGAGGTCCTTCTCCTATGATCGTACTAGGCCCAGTAACACCACCACACAGGACTCAATAGCAGTTGCAAGATTGGATTCTTTATCGGCAGTAATACGGGCAATATTTACAGAGGGATCGAGGGATCCTGTCAGAGTCTCAATGTTCGTTAAGAGGATAGGGTAGCGGGACAGTCTTGGTACCAACCAGGTACGGGAGGGTTCTGTGCCAGACCTTGGATGCTGGTCTCAGAGTGGCTCGGACGTGGAGAGCCGCGACGGCGTCTGCAGGGCTCAGATGGTAGTTCCGCTTAGGTCGAGCCGCGACACGGTCAGCAGGGCTCTGGTGGTAGGTCCGCTTCGGTCGAGCCGCGACGAGGTCAGCTGGGCTCAGGTGGTAAGGTTCAACAAGGTCGGGCCGCGACAGCGTCAGCAGGGCCCCAAAGGTTCGTGAAGGTCTTTAAGCACGGTGGAGCCGCGACGTTGTCAGCAGGGCTCAAGTGGTGGTTCCGGGTGAGTCTTCTTCCGTAGGGTCAGCCGCGATCCGATCAGCAGGGCTCTTGACTCCAGGATACAACTACTGCCCTGTTGTCGTGTAGCCCCAGATATAGGACGGGAGCCCTTTGATGTCCGGACCCTTGCGCCCGGAGGGGGCGGAGAGGCCGGGTAGGGAGCGGCCAGACGCCCAGCAGGAGAGGCGCCAGACCCCAGAGAGCTGTGGGGCGGTCACACCCAGGTGTGGAGAGACGGTTGGGGGTCCCATCGATACTGCCCTCCGCTGGGAGTGGGAAGGGCTCACGTGGTATCCCCCGGGCCAGGGGTTGACGTCTCGATGTCGGGCCTCGCTGGGACCGAGGCCGGGTAGAGCAGGGTCATACAGATGGTCACGTGGAGTGACGTGCAATCCAAGATGGAGGAGTCCCGATGTGCATGGGACCTCGTGCGACTTAGCGCGGGGAAACAGGACCACGCCACGAGGCCGGCTCCCACACGCGTCCCCCCCAGCTGAAGGCAGGGAGAGTCACCCATCTTCTTGGGGGTTCTCCTCGCCGAGGCGGAAGAATCGGGACAGGCCGTCAGCATTGGCGTGGTCATTGCCGGGCCGGTGTTCTACAGTGAAGTCCATCCCTTGCAGGGAGATGGACCAGCGCAACAGCTTGGGGTTCTCGCCCCGCATTTGCATGAGCCACTGCAAGGGCCGGTGGTCAGTCTGGACTCTGAAGTGGGTACCGAAAAGGTAGGGCCGGAGCTTCTTGAGAGCCCATACCACAGCGAAGGCCTCCCGCTCGATGGTGCTCCACCTCTGTTCTCGTGGCAGCAGTCGGCGGCTGATAAAGGCCACCGGTCGGTCGGGGCCCTTGGCGTCCAGCTGGGAGAGGACTGCCCCGACCCCGTACTCCGATGCATCGGTCTGGACTACAAATTCCTTGCTGTAGTCGGGGGCCTGTAGCACAGGGGCAGCGCACATGGCCGCCTTGAGAGCATCAAACGCGGTCTGGCAGCGGGGCGTCCAATGCACCGTCTTGGGCCGCTTCTTCGAAGTGAGTTCCGTAAGGGGGCCCACAATGCTGCCATAATCCTTTATGAAGCGTCGGTAGTAACCGGTGAGGCCTAAGAAGGCCCGGACAGCGGTTTGGGTGGCGGGAGGCTCCCACGCCTGGATGGCGTCGACTTTTAACTGGAGGGGGGCCACCTGGCCACTCCCCACCTGGTGGCCCAGATAGGTCACAGAGCCTTGACTGATCTGGCATTTACTGGCTTTAATGGTGAGCCCGGCTCTTTGGAGAGCGGCCAGGACTTCCCCAAGGTGTCCTAGGTGCGCGGCCCAGTGGTCGCTGAAGATAGCAATGTCATCGAGGAAGGCCGCGCTGAAGGCTTCGAGACCGGCCAGGACCTTGTTTACTAGCCTCTGAAAGGTCGCTGGGGCGTTCTTCATGCCGAAGGGCATCACCCGGAAGTGGTAGTGGCCATCGGGGGTAGAGAAAGCTGATCGTTCTTGTGCGCCGGGAGTGAGCTTGATCTGCCAGTACCCAGCGGTGAGATCAAAGGTGCTTAGGTAGCGGGCGGCCCCTAAGCGATCAATCAGCTCGTCGGCTCGTGGCAAAGGGTGGGCATCGGTCTTGGTAACTGCATTCAGGCCCCGGTAGTCGACACAAAATCTGAGTTCGGGGGCCGTGCCGGGGGCGGCAGCCTTTGGTACCAAGACTACCGGGCTGGCCCACGGGCTGTCGGAAGGCTCGATGACTCCGAGGGCGAGCATCTTGGCGACCTCGGTCTTTATGCAGGCTCGGACTCGGTCAGGCACTCTATAAGCGCGGTGTCGTACAGGGGGGCTATCCCCCGTGTCCACGTCCTAGACGCACCAGGAGGTCACCCCGGGTGTGAGAGAGAAGAGGGCAGCGAAGGGTTGCAGCAGCTTCTGGCAGTCGTGGTGCTGTTCTGGTGTCAGGGTGGCGGAGAGGCGGACGCCCTCCAAGGAGCCGTCTTGGCTCGAGGACCCCAGGAGGTCTGGTAGGGGCTCGGAGTCACTTTCACCCCCATCGTCAGTAGCCAGCAGTAAGCTTAGTTCAGTTCGGGCAAAGTGGGGCTTGAGCCGGTTGGCGTGCAGGACCCGGAGGGGGTTCCTCAGAGACTCCATGTCGACCAGGTATGTGACGGGGCTCTTCCTCTCAACTACCTTGAAGGGCCCGGTCCACTTGTCCTGCAGGGCGCAGGGGTCCACGGGGGACATGACCCAGACCTGCTGGCCCGGCTCAAACTCGACGGCGGAGGCATTCTCGTCATACCAGCGTTTCATGTCTTCTTGGCTGGCTTCAAGGTTGGCTTCTGCCAGGGCCCGGAACTTCCGAGTCTGGTTCCGCAGGGTCAGGAGGTACCGGTAGACGTCGGGCGGGGCACTTTGGACGTTCGCCTCCCAACCCTCCTTGACCAGGCTGAGGGGCCCTCGGACGGGGTGCCCATACAACAGTTCGAAGGGGCTGAAGCCCAGGGACTTCTGTGGTACCTCCCGGTAGGCGAACAGGAGGCAGGGCAACAGGACATCCCATCTCCTCCTGAGGGGCTCTTCCAGGCCCTTGATCATCCCCTTCAGGGTTCGGTTGAACCGCTCGACCAGTCCGTTCCCCTGGGGGTGGTAAGGGGTAGTGAATTTATAGGTGACCCCACATTGTTGCCAGAGGGATCTCATGTACTTCGAGATAAAGTTCGTCCCCCTGTCGCTCACTACTTCTCGGGGGAACCACACCCTGGAGAAGATGCCCATCAGGGCCAGGCCCACCACTGGAGCTGTCACAGTTCGGAGGGGGACAGCTTCTGGGTATCGGGTGGCGTGGTCGACCAGTACCAGGATGAAGCGGTGGCCCAGGGCGGTTCGGGGGTCGAGGGGCCCCACGATGTCGATCCCCACTCGTTCGAACGGGGTGTGGACGGCTGGAAACGGTTGTAGGGGGGCTTTCACCCGTCCCCCAGTCTTCCCGCTAGCTTGGCAGGTCGGGCAGGACCGGCAGTGCTGGTCCACGTCTCGTCTCATTCGGGGCCAATAGAAATGGGTCACGAGGCGGCTGTAAGTCTTGTCCCACCCTAGATGTCCGGCGAGGGGCACATCATGTGCCAGGTTCAAGAGGAACTCTCGAAATCGGAGGGGGACCACCAGCACCCGGCCGGCCCCTAGTTCGGCGACTTTCTGCTCGCTATACAATAAGTCATTGTCCCAATAGACCCAGTGGGTTCCCATAGGGTCCCCCGCAGCCTGCGCGGCCGCCTGCTGTCGGGCCCCCTCGAGGGACGGGCAGCCCTTCTGCTCTTGCTGGAATTGTTCGCGGGTGGGGCCCCCGTCGTGGCGCCACTGGGCCAGCTCGGGGATCTCGCTGAGGGGAGCGGCCTCGTTGGAAGAAAGTTCGGACGGCCCGGCCTCCTCGTCAGGTTCCTCCGGGCCGGAGGAGGTGGATTGTTCGGGGCCCGCCGGCTGGTCGGGGGCCGGGGCCGCGGCTGGCTGGGCGGTCATGGACCGAGTGGTGGCGCAGGCCCACTCAGGTAGTCCTAGCATCCCCAGATGCTGTCGGCGCTCCACCTGGGCCCAGGGGGAGCTCTCTAGGTCGTTCCTCAGGAGGCAGTCCACCGGGGCGTCGTCGCGGACAGTTACTTTTAGGGTGCCGGACACTCCTCCCCACTCGAAGGGGACTTCGGGCCATCCGGCACATGCTCTCGGTGTTGTCTGCGGTCCGGACAGGGCAGAGGACATGTGGCAGGATCTGTTCGGGGGTCACCAGATGGCAGCGGACAGCGGTCACACTGGCCCCAGTGTCCTGGAGGGCCTCGGCCCGTCGCCCGTTGATGGTGACCCACTGTTGGTACTTCTGGGTGTTGCTTGGGATGGTGGCTCGGGGCACCATTTCTCGGGAGCCTAGGCATACAAGCGACATGGCGGCTGGTTCCCACTCGGGGGACCCGTCGTCGTGGTTTTCCTCCTCGTCCTCTCTCTCCCCCAGGGCTGTGGCGGCTATGTGTCGGGGAGGTGGCCCCGTGGTCCCGTTCCGTCGGTTCACGGGGCAAGCCGGGTCGCTTGCATAATGGCCGGTCTGCTGACATCCGAAGCAGGTCACTGTCGGTCGTGGTCCAGACCGGGCGATAGGGGTCCCTCTTCGGCCCTGGGTCGGGGAAGCGGGGTTGGTTGCTTGCCCTCGTGGCGGACTTCTGGGCGGCCCGGCTGGGAATTCTCGACTGCGGTGGAAACCCCCTCCTCCGCCTCGCTGGCGGGGAGGTCCCGGGGTACTCCGGGTGTAGTCCCCCACAGGGTTCCGGGGGACCCGGGTGTTGACCCATCGGTCCGCTTCGGCGGCGAGCTTCCGGGGCTCGGTCAGTTTACTGTCCAGGAGGTGTTGCCTTAGTTCCACAAAGCAGTTGTTGGCGAGGTGCTCCCAGACAATGAGGTCGAACAGTTCATTATATGAGGTGGCCTTGCTCCCTTTTATCCATCCTTCCAACGCTCGGCTGAAGAAGTCCACGTATTCGACCCACGTGGTACCGGGGATCTTCTTGCAGTCCCGGAAGCGTTGCCGGTACATCTCGGCCGATAGTCCGTAGCGTGTGAGTAGGGCTTCCTTCATGTGGTCGTACGAGGTCATCACGGCGTCGGGGAGTTGCAGCAGGGTATCCCACCCCTCGCTGAGGAATCTCCCCCATAGGCCGGCGCCCCAATCCTTCCGGGGTACCCGATGGGAGGCCATGGCTACCTCGTACGCTCAGAACTATTGCTGGATGTCGTCATTTTTATAGTACTCCTTGACGACATCCTTGGGGATGTGGACCTTGGGCTCGGTCAGGGGCAGAGCGTCCCGGGCTCCGGGGTTGCTGGTCTCCCCAGTTTTAGCTTTTAGTTCAAGTTCTTTAAGGCTCCTCTCATGCTCGAGGGTTAGCCGTCTCTCCTCTAGCTCCCGATGCCTTTTCTTCTCCTCGATTTCTTCTTGCAGCCGTAGTTGCTCCAGGGCTATCTTTTTCTCCGCCAGTAGGAGCTCACCGTCCAGCCGGAGTCGGGCAAGGTCCATTTCGTGTGTCCGTGCCCTTTCCCGTTCTCGTATCTCTTCGTGGGAAAGGCTGGTGTCCGGGACGGTTCGCTCCCCGTTTGTCGGGGTCGTGGTCGGCAGGTTTCCGTCCCGGGCCGAGGTCCCTTCGGCTCGGGGTGGAGGGGTCTCGAGTTCTGCCCAGGCTTTCAGGGCTCTCTGCATATCTTCCTTGGTGCCCAATCCTGTGGTTGGGATCCCTTTGTCCTTGCAGAACTGTTTGAGTTCTTTGTGGGTGTATTCCTCCAGTTTCTCCACCTGGAAGGTTGCGGCCACGGTTGCTTCTTGGCCATCCATGGTTTTCTTTTCCCGTCTGGTCCGGCAGTGGTTGCGTTACTTGCCTTTACGATTGCGTCTGGCTCGGATCCCGTCGCTGGCCACCAAATGTTGGAGGGAGGGCCACCGGGTAGTCGGGGAGACTATTCCGGGCACCTTCCTACCGCCAAGGTATAGCCGAGCGCCGCTGAGAAGCCCCCTCGGGGAGGTCCTTATCCTATGATCGTACTAGGCCCAGTAACACCACCACACAGGACTCAATAGCAGTTGCAAGATTGGATTCTTTATCAGCAGTAATACGGGCAATATTTACAGAGGGATCCTGTCAGAGTCTCAATGTTCGTTAAGAGGATAGGGTAGCGGGACAGTCTTGGTACCAACCAGGTACGGGAGGATTCTGTGCCAGACCTTGGATGCTGGTCTCAGAGCGGCTCGGACGTGGAGAGCCGCGACGGCGTCTGCAGGGCTCGGATGGTAGTTCCGCTTAGGTCGAGCCGCGACACGGTCAGCAGGGCTCTGGTGGTAGGTCCGCTTCGGTCGAGCCGCGACGAGGTCAGCTGGGCTCAGGTGGTAAGGTTCAACAAGGTCGGGCCGCGACAGCGTTAGCAGGGCCCCAAAGGTTCGTGAAGGTCTTTAAGCACGGTGGAGCCGCGACGTCGTCAGCAGGGCTCAAGTGGTGGTTCCGGGTGAGTCTTCTTCCGTAGGGTCAGCCGCGATCCGATCAGCAGGGCTCTTGACTCCAGGATACAACTACTGCCCTGTTGTCGGGTCGCCCCAGATATAGGACGGGAGCCCTTTAATGTCCGGACACTTGCGCCCGGAGGGGGCGGAGCGGCCGGGTAGGGAGCGGCCAGACGCCCAGCAGGAGAGGCGCCAGACCCCAGAGAGCTGTGGGGCGGTCACACCCAGGTGTGGAGAGACGGTTGGGGGTCCCATCGATACTGCCCTCCGCCGGGAGTGGGAAGGGCTCACGTGGTATCCCCCGGGCCAGGGGTTGGCGTCTCGATGTCGGACCTCGCTGGGACCGAGGCCGGGTAGAGCAGGGTCATACAGATGGTCACGTGGAGTGACGTGCAATCCAAGATGGAGGAGTCCCGATGTGCATGGGACCTCGTGCGACTTAGCGCGGGGAAACAGGACCACGCCACGAGGCCGGCTCCCACAGTGCATGAGTATCTGAGTGGATCTCTGAATAGATGTATGAGTCGGTCAGTGATTGTGTGAATGGGTTCATGGGTATGTGAGTGGGTTTGTAAATGGATGCATGTGTCTCTGAATCTAAGTGGATCTTTGAGTGGGTGCATTAATCTCTCAATGGATCTATGAGGGCATGACTGAGTGGGTCTATGAGTGGGTAGATGAATTTCTGAGTGCATCTGTGAATGGGTACATAAGAGTATCAGTGGGTCTGTTTGTGGGTACTTGGGTCTCTGAGTGTGTGCAGGAGTCTGATTGGGTCTGTCAGTGGATACACAAGTTTCTGAGTGGGTCTGTGCATAACTCTGAGTAGGCCTGTGAGTGGTTGTGTGAGTCTGAGTACATCTGTAACTGGGTGCATAAATCTCTGTGTGCATCTGCAAATGGACGCATGAGTATCTGAGTGGATGTCTGATTGTGTGCAACAGTCTCCCTGGGGGTTTGCAAGTGAGTGCATAGGTCTGTGAGTAAGTGCATGACTCTCTCTGTGGGTCTGTGAGTGCATGTACAAGTCTGAGTGGGTTTATGAGTAGGTAGAGAAATTCCTGAATGCGTCTGTGAGTAGATGCATAAGTGTATTAGTGGGTCTATAGGTGAGTGCATGAGCCTTCAATTAGGTGCACGAGTCTCTGGATCTGTGAGTGGGTGTGTGTTTTAGTGGGTCTGAATGGGTGCATTACTCTCTGAGTGTGTCTGTCAGTGGGTGCACAAGTCTTCAACCGTGTCTATGTATGGATACATGTGTCACTGAGTACATCAGTGAGTGGGTACATGAGTTTCTGAGTGCATCTGTGAGTGGGTGTGTGAGTATCTGAGTGGACCTCTGAGTCGTTTCAAGAGTGTCTGAGGGTCTGTGAGTGGGTGCATAAGTCTCTGAGTAGGTCTGTGACTGAGTTGATAAATTCCTGAGTGGCTCTGTGGGTGGGAGCAAAAGTGTGACAGTGGGTCTGTGAGTTGATGCATGAGTCTCTGAGTAAGCTTGTGAGTGGGCACATAACTCTGAGTAGGCCTTTTGAAGGTGCACGATTACCGGAGTGGATCTCTACTGGGTTCATGAGTTTCTCTGTGGATCTGTGAGTGGATGCATGAGTCTCTGAGTATATCTGTGAGTGCATGAGTAGGTGCATGAGTCTCTGAGTGGGTCTTTGAGTTGATGCATGAGTCTCTGAGTGGGTGCATAACTCTGAGTAGGCCTGTGAAATGGTGCGTGAGTACCTGAGTGAATCTCTGACTGGGTGCATGAGTTTCTCTCTGGGTGTGTGAATGGGTGCTAGCGTCTCAGTGGGCCTATAAATGGGTACATGAGTCTCAGTGGGTATGTGAGTGGGTGCATGAATAGCTGAGTACATCTGTAAATGGGTGCATGGGTCTCTGAGTGGGTCTGCGAGTGGGTGCATAAATCTCTGAGCGGGTCTGTGAGTGGGTGTGTGAGTCTTTGTGTGCATATGTGAGTGTGCGCGTGAATATCTCTGTGGGTCTGTGAGTGGAAGTATGAGTCTTTGAGTGGGTCTGTGAGTTGATGCATGAGTCTGAGTCAGTGCATAACTCTGAGTAGGCCTGTGAGTGGGTGTTTGAGTGTCTGAGTGCATCTCTGAGTGGTTGTGTGACTTTCTCTCTGGGTGTGTGAATGGGTGCATGAATAGCTGAATAGCTCTGTAAATAGGTGCATGGGTCTCTGGGTGGGTGCATAAATCTCTCAGCAGATCTATGAGTGGGTTTGTGAGTCTGTGTGTGTCTGTGAGAGGGCGTGTGAATATCTGAGTGGATCTCTGTGCAGGTGCATGAATCTATCTGTGGGTCTGTGAGTTGAAGCAGAGTCTCTGAGTGGGTCTGTTATTGGGTGCGTGAATATCTGAGTAGACCACTGAGTGGTACATGACTCTGAGTGGGTCCGTAATTCTTTAAGTGCTTCCGTGTATGGTGTGTTTGTCATTGTGTGCATCTGTGAGTGGGTGCATGAGTCTCTGAGTATGTCTGTAAATGGATGCTTGAGTCTCTGAGTGCATCTCTGAGCAGGTGCATTAGTCTCTGAGTATGTCTGTGAGTGGGAACGTGAGTATTTGAGTGGATCTCTGAGTAGATGTATGAGTCTCTCAGTGAATGTGTGACTGGGTGCATGAGTCTACCAGTAGATCTGTGAATGGGTTCATGAGTATCTGAGTGGCTTTGTAAATGGATGCATGTGTCTCAGAATGTGTCTGTGAGTGGGTGCATAAGTCTCTGAATGGGTCTGTGAGTAGGTAAGTGGGTATCTGAGTGTGACTGTAAGGGGGTGCATAAATCCCTGTGTGCGTCTATGAGTAGGCGCATGACTGACTGAGTGGGTCTGTGAGGGTGCATGAGCATCTAAGTGGATCTTTGAGTGGGTGCATGAATCTCTCTATGGTTCTGTGAGGTCGTGACTGGGGGGATCTCTGAGTGGATAGATAAATTCCTGAGTGTATCTGTGAGTGGGTGCATAAGAGAATCAGTGGGTCAGTGAGAGGTTACATGGGTCTCTGAGTGTGTGCAGGAGTCTCTGATTGGGTCCGGGAGTAGATGCAGGAGTCTCTGAGTGGGTGCATAACTCTGAGTAGGCCTGTGAGTGGGTGTATAAATCTCTGTGTGTATCTGTGAATGGATACATGAGTATCTGAGTGGATGTCTGAGTGTGTGCAACAGTCTCCCTGGGGTTTGCAAGTGTGTGCATAAGTCTCGGAGTGGGTCTGTGCATACCTCTACTTGAGTATCTGAGTGGATATCTGAGTGGGTGCATGAATCTCTCCATGGGTCTGTGAGTACATGCATAAGTCTGAGTGGGTCTATGAATAGGTAAATGAATTCCTGAGTGCGTCTGTGATTCGGTGCATAAGTGTATCAGTGGGTCCATAAGTGAGTGCATGAGTCTTCGAGCAGGTGCATGAGTCTCTCTGTGGATCTGTGAGTGGGTATGTAAGTGTTTGAGTGGGTCTGTGAATGGGAGCATGACTCTGAGTGGGTGCATAAATCTTAACGTGCATCTGTTTATGGGTATATGTGTCACTGAATCTATCTGTGAGTGGGTATATGAGTCTCTGAGTATATCTGTGAGTGGGTGCATGTGTATTTGAGTGGACCTCTGAGTGGGTACATGAGTTTCTCTGTGGGTCTGTGAGTGGGTGCATACCTCTGAGTGTGCAGGTGTATTCCTGAGTGGGTCTGTGAGTCGGTGCATAAGGGGCTCAGTAAGTAGGTGTGTGAGTCTCTGAGTGCATCTGTGGGTGGGTGCATGAGTCTCTGAGTGCAACTGTGAGTGAGTGTCATAGTGGATCTCCGAATGGGTGCATGAGTTTCTCTCTGGGTGCGTGAATGGGGACATGATTCTCAGTGGATCTATGAATGGGTACGTGAGTCTGAGTGGGTCTGTAAATGGGTCTCTGAGAAAGTGTGTGAGTGGGTACATAAATCTCTGAGCAGGTCTGTGAATGGGTGTGTGGGTCTCTGGGTGTATCTGTAACACGAGTCTCAGTGGGTAAAGGAGTAGGTGTATGAATAGCTGAGTGAGTCTGTAAATGGGTGCATGGGTCTCTGAGTGGATCTGTGAGTAGGTACATACATCTCTGAGCAGGTCTGTGAATGGGTGGGTGAGTCTTTGTGTGCATTTGTGAGTGGGTACTTGAATACTTGAGTGGATCTCTGAGTGGGTGCATAAATCTCTGTGGGTCTGTGAGTGGAGCCATGAGTCCCTAAGTGGGTCTGTGGGTGGATGCATGAGTCTGTGAGTGGGTCTGTGAATTGATGCATACCTCTGAGTAGGCCTGTGAGTGGATGTCCTAATGGATATCTGAGTGATTGCATGAGATTTTCTGTGTGTATGAATGGGTGCATGCGTCTCTCAGTAGATCTATGAATCAGTGCATGAGTCTGAGTGGGTGTATGAGTGGGTGCATGAATAGCTGAGTGTGTGTAAATGGGTGCATGGGTCTCTGAGTGGGTCTGTGATTGGGTGCATACATCTCTGAGCAGGTCTGTGAGTGGGTGTGTGAGTCTTTGTATGTGTGTGAGTAGGCATGTGAATATCTGAGTGGATCTCTGAGGGGGTGCATGAATCTCTCTGTGGGCCTGTGAGTGGAAGAATAAGTCTCTGAGTGGGTAGTTGAGTGGATGCATGAGTCTGTGAGTGCATCTGTGAGTGGGTGCATAACTCTGAGTAGACCTGTGAGTGGGTGTTTCAGTATCTGAGTGGATCTCTCAGTGGTTGCAAGAGTTTCTCTCTGGGTGTTTAAATTGGTACATGAGTCTCTCAGTGGATCTGTAAATGGGTGCATAAATCTCTGAGCAGGTCTTTCAGTGGGTGTATGAGTTTCTGAGTCGGTCTGTAAGTGGGTGCATAGATCATTGTGTGTAACTTTGAGTGGTGCTTGAATATCTGAGTGGATCTCTGAGTGGGTGCATGAATCTCTCCGTGACTCTGTGAGTACATGTATAAGTCTGAGTGGGTCTATGAGTAGGTAGATGAATTCCTGAGTGTGTCTGTGAGTCGGTGCATAAGTGTATCAGTGGGTCTATAAGTGATTGCATAAGTCTTCGAGTGGGTGCATGAGTCTCGCTGTGGGTCTGCAAGTGAGTCCATAAGTCTATGAGTAGGTAGATGAATTCCTGAGTGCACCTTTAGTGGATGCATAAATGTATCTGTGGGTCGTTAATTGGGTGAATGGGTCTGTGAGTGGGTGCAGCAGTCTCTGCTTGGGTCTGTGAGTTGCTGCATGAGTCTTTGAGTGTGTCTGTGAGTGGATGCATGAGTCTGAGTAGGCCTGTGAGTGGGTGCATAAGTCTCTGAGTGCCTCTGTAAGTGGGTGCATAAATCTTTGTGTGCATCTGTGAATGGATGCATGAGTATCTTAGTGGATATCTGAGTGGGTGCATGAGTCTTCCTTTGGGTCTGCAAGTGAGTACATAAGTCTTTGAGTGGATCTGTGAGTGGGTGCATGACTGTCTGCGTGGGTTTGTGAGTGGCTTCTTGACTCTCTTGGTGGGTCTGTGAGTGGGTGCTTGAGTATCTGAGTGGATCTCTGAGTGGGTCTCTTGAGGTTCTGGACTTTTAAGAGTCCAGAGGTGTCAGGGAAACAACACCCGAAGACCCCTGAGTTCCTCCTGTCCCGGTGCACAAATAAACAGAGACACGGGCTTCTCGATGGTGGCGTCAAAGACCAAGGTTTATTTACTGCAGGGACACAGAAATCATAGGAACCACACAGAGGCAGAATCTACGAGACTGTTCGAATTGCATTAAGTGGGCTACTCTTTAAATACACGCAAAATGTCTTTAGGCTACATTACACGAATATTTCTTATGCCCAACCCGGTATCCCAAACAAACAGTAAATTTGACATCAAACAATAATTAGTCGTAGGTTTTCGGTATTCGATCAAGTCCTCTCGACAGTTTTCCATTCTTTGCCCGATCCTCCCCATCATAAAAATCGTAACCTCCCCATTGTAAAAGCCCAGAAGGAAAGGAGCAGAGCCAGGTGCAAAGGATTGAAATGTAGGATAAGAGGTGTTTATGGATCATAAACGGGCATGGCTACCGTCTTAGGCCTTTCACTCAGGACAACGGACACGAGAACCAGTATAGCAGGACTGGCCTCAGGCAAGGGAGGTAGCTTGATTCTGCCTAGTCATGCAGCGTCAGCCTTTCTCGGGGCTCGAGCTTACGTGTCCTTAACAAGGTGACTCTGCCGGGGTCATCGTCCGTTCATTGACTATGTGAGGGCAAGAAACAAAATGGATGCCGTAACTAAAATGGATGCCACGACTTTACCACCGAATGCCCTATTTCTCAGTGAATTCATGCTAGTTGCGTAGCGAAAACACTGTCATGCATACAATGGATCTTTTGCGGTTCATTGGTACCGAAATCGTGTCAGTACTACGATACCGAATTCACGGGTTCGGATCGCTACAGAACCTCAGACCGTCCTTTTGCCCTTACATAGGCAATAACTCACTCTATGTCAGAGTCCATTTCTATGTTCATCAGGTCACTGATATGTTGTTGGAGCATTACTCTATCCCGTGGCGTATCTCTAAAAACAGGTGGTCTTCTTACGCATGTAGAAATGCAGAGATTACATAAGGCAGGACCACACTGAACAATGAGACAGCACGAAAATAAAAATACTAATGCAACACCAGTGACTATCAAAACCTTCCATCCCCACGCAGACAACAGGCTCCAGAACCATCCCATTAATGACCAGTCACCTTCCTCTACATGAATAGAGTCAGAAATCTTATGTAACTTAGAGATGGCCTTGTATACTGTTGGCGCATTATCTGGAATAAAAACGCAGCAACTTGATTGGATCATCTTACATACTCCACCTCGATCTGCAAGTAACACGTCAAGGACCATACGGTTCTGTAACGTCATGAGGCGATCCGCTTGAAGCTCAGCTGTCAGGTTACTAAGAGCACCCGCCGTTTCAGTGATAGTGGATTCAACTACCCGTGTTAGTTGACGTAAGTTTCTACTGTTGGCCATAGGTCCCCAGAATGGGAGGAAACCCTTGAAAAAGTCTCCTGCCTCTTGGCCAGCAGTATCTTCTTTACTGAAAACACCTCTCACAGCTCTAGTTTTGTGATAGTCCGGTGCAGCAGTGTATGTCGGAGGTAGCAGTTGAGCGATATAACATGAGCCTGAGAAGTCAGCAGGCAACCATGTGTATGCTCTGTCTTGGCAAACAAAATAAGTACCCTTAGCAGCTAAGAATGCCGGGGAAGACTGTGACGGAAAAACATATGTTTCGATACAGTCACTCTTCCCTAGTCGAGCTTTCGGATTCCTCCCATTTCCTTGCAAACAGACTTGACCTTGGTGGGGTACGACCCAGATCGGAGTTGAGCTCTTACGTTTGTTCTCACCCAGAGTAATGCCATGTTCCGTAACATTCCAACCCATGTAAACTCGCAATTCATCCTTGGGAATGAACGGAGTATTATTGACATCTCTCACCATGTCAGTGATTCCTTTTACCAAGGCTCTATTAGCAGAGTTATACCGGGTGGAACGCGGAGGTCATGGACGATAGGTCTCTAGGGCATAAGCGAACATGGTCTGAAATGCCCAGAATGATCCATTGTAACTAAAAGGCAGAACCAGATAGGGGATGCCCTTGTCCATGGTATGTGGTATCAAACCACACACCCAGCAGTTTGTTGTATTAACCACTAGTTGATGTTGGTGTAAGAGTTGAATGAAAGTGTTATTTATAAACTCAGAGCGTTGAGCTTGCTCGTGGGCAGGAAAAGGATGGAAAGAATGAAGAGAAACAACAGTCGGAGAAACAGGAGCATGGGGAGATACTGTAGATGCAACAGGTGTAAAGATCAACTGAATACCAAAAATAATTCCGCCTACCAAAGTTATTAAGACAATTAGAAGTGTCAGAGTACATTGCATTAGAAAACATTTGCTATACAATATGTCATATAATTTCGTCTTGTGCACATTTATGACATTAACCCGTCGTAATTCAGGAAGCTCCATCTTCTACAACCGTTCGCAACGGATGGTTTGTACCTGTTAAAAACTTGCCTCTGTTTATCCTGGGAGTTCCCAAGACAAACAAAAAAAACCGACCTAGTGTCTGATTCCCTGCAAATTAAAACAAGGCACACGTTATGACCCTACGGTAACCCAGATGGCAAGGTGTGAGAAACAATAAAAAAACAAAAAGATAAAAATTTTGAGCAAACTTCCTGACTGAATGGAATGCAGTAAGATCAAAACAGTTTTCAAACAGAAGGGTAATTATGCAATGTCATTAGTTCATAACATGAGAACGTAGATTATATCTGTACTTTCCGGGTCTTGTCTGGTCTTGAAATAGCTGGTCTACAGGTGCGGAAATGTTCGACTCCACAGGTGACAAATGTTCACTTTGTACAATACTCGGTTCAGGATTCAAAGGAGCGGTTCCTGCTGGGGTGTCAAAGTTCTGTGTTTCCGTTCGTGGGTGGTCCGTTATGTACTCTGCATCACTGAAAGGGATGTGCCTAGGAACAGGTTCTGTCTCAGATACACCAATTCCCTGTCTAACCCAGTTATCATAGGGGAGTGGAAGAGGGACACGCTTCGTATGGCTGGCGTGCACCCAATTTTTCCTTCCAGCTAGGCGTACTGCAGTTCTTGTTGTGAGGAGGACCTGAAACGGACCCACGAATCTTGGCTGGAGGTTCCGAGTACGTTCAAAGTTCCGAACTACCACTTGGTCGCCTGGTTTCAACGTGTGGCCTGGACTCTCCGGCAGTTTAGGCAAGGATTCGAATACCTGTTGATGAATAAGGCTCAATTTAGCAGTCAGATCATGAAGGTAATCAATCAACATTGGGTATTCAATCTGTTTGAATTCCTTTGGCCTAGGGACTCCCCAAACATTAGCAGGGCGGCCGAACACAATCTCGTATGGGCTAAGCCCTACTCGTGAGTGTACAGTCGCTCTGGTGGACAGTAAAGCTAAAGGCAGTGCGTCTGGCCAAGAGAGACCAGTGGAAGCTTGAATTTTCGCAAGTTTCAGCTTCAGGGTGCCATTGTACCCTTCAACCAAACCCGCTGATTGTGGGTGATTCGCACTGTGGAATTTTTGGAAAATACCCAGACCCGCACACACACTCTTCATAACTTTCCCTACAAACTCACTTCCATTGTCCGACCAAACAATCCGTGGCATACCATACCTGGGGAAGTATTCTTTTAGGAGGATTTTGGCAGTGGACATAGCAGTGTTGTCCTTTAACGGATATGCCTCAATCCATCTTGAGAAGGGACAGACTACCACTAGGACGTATTTGAGATTGTTACACCTGTCCATGTGGATAAAATCCAACTGAATCACTTCAAAGGGACAAGAAGGGGGAGCAAAATGGCCAGTTGGGGTTGGGGTTCCCTTGCCAGGATTATGCATCAGGCATACCATGCAATTTTTCACCACTCTTTCTGCACACTTAGTAATTCCATCGTTCTTCCATACTGGAGCTAACATTTTACAGATCCCTTTCGAACTGATGTGCGCCGCTCCATGCGCCATCGTGACTACTGCAAGTACATACGCATCAGGTAACATCCAACGCTGCTGCTCAGACAAATCGACCCAACATCCACTTGAATCCATTTTACCCGTTTTCTCCTTCCATTCATTCTTCTCATTTTCAGTTGCTTCATTCTGGATTGTTTTCACACTTTCAATCGTATTCTCACACATTCCTGATTCCGCAATCCATCTTGCAGACGTTGCAACGTACATTCGGCTCGTCATGTTCTTGGCCGTTTCTTTAGCGACCTCATCAGCAAACGCATTCCCACGGCCAACATCATCCGTAATCTTTCGATGTGCACTGCACTTCACAATTGCAACTTCATTCGGTAGAGTCAGGGATTCCAATAGATCGCTGACTAACTGTCCATGTTGGATCTTAGTCCCATGGGACGTGAGAAAACCTCTTTCTCTCCAGAGACGCCCAAAATTGTGTGCAACGCCGAAGGCGTATTGGCTATCAGTAAACACATTCACTCTCTTTCCCTCAGCTAAAACACACGCTCTTGTTAGTGCAATTAATTCTGCAGCTTGGGCGGAATTCTGACTTAATCTTGCAGTCTCAACAATCGTACTCAAAGTCGTAACTGCATATGCGGCCGTCACATCGCCATTCTGTAGTTTGAAACACGACCCATCGACATATAAAGTGCCATCTGGGTCTAGTAACGGAGTGTCTTTTAAATCAATCCTACCTTTTGTTTCTTCCTCAGTTCTGAAACAACAATCATGGGGCTCTGAATCACTCGACTCCTGAGTAGTCGGCAACAGTGTTGCTGGATTCAATATGCTGCATCGCTTGATCTGAATGTGACTTGCCAAAAGCGTCAGCTCATAGCCTGATAGTCTAGCACTGGTGAGGTGCTGAGTTTTCGTTCGATTCATGAGTGTATCCACAGCATGTGGAACCATGACTACTAACATGTTGTTCATGACTAGTCCAGCAGACTGTCGAATAGACACTGCAGCTGCCGCTGTAGCTCTCAAACAACTTGGCAACGCTCTGGCTACCGGATCTAATGTGGATGAGAAATATGCACAAGGCCGCTGTTTGTCACCAAATTGTTGCGTTAATACACTCAATGCACAACCTTCTCTTTCATGGACATATAGAGTAAACGGCTTACTGTAGTCAGGAGTACCCAACACAGGAGCTGAACACAGCGCATCACGTAAGTCAGAGAAGCTCTGTTGACATTCATCAGACCATGGCAAAGGGCTCGGAACACCTTTTCCAGTCAGGGCTACCAATGGTTTCGCCATGAGAGAAAAATTTGGGATCCATTGCCTGCAGTATGACGTAATACCCAAAAACGCACGCACTTCTCTCTGTGTGCTTGGTACAGTCATCTGTGAAATTGATTTGATTCTCTCTGGGGTCAACCTTCTTCCCTCCTTTGACAAAAGATGACCTAAGTAGGTCACTTCTTGGCAACAATATTGCAGTTTAGAAGGTGACACCTTGTGATGTAAGTCTGACAAATGACGTAATAAAGAAATTGTAGCTGCTTTGCAAGTTTCCTTGTCATCAGCGGCTAGTAAAAGATCGTCTACGTATTGGATCAGAGCAACACCATGAGGGAGTACAAGGGCATCTAATTGACTCTTCAATGCTTGGCTGTAAATTGAAGGGCTTTCACAATAACCTTGTGGAGCGCGTTTGAATCTGAAACTGCGACCTCCTAAGGAGAAACCAAAAATGTCTCTACTTTCCTCGGCTATGGGAATGCTGAAAAAGGCGTTTTTCAAGTCGATCACTGTAAACCATGAAGCTGAGGCAGGAATCAACGTCAGTAATGCAGTGATATCTGGGACTACAGGAAACTGTGGGATCACTATTTTGTTAACTTCTCTGAGGTCAATCACAAATCTGTAAATTGGAGGTTTGGAAGGGTCAGTACGTTTCAAAATCGGCAGAACAGGACTATTGCAGACGTTTCCTCTAGTTTCCTCAATCACATTTTTCTGTATTAAGTCTTTCACAATCAGCAAGAGTGCTCGTTCACCTTCATTCGAAATCCGATACTGTGGGATTCGTGGGAATTTAACATTAGCTTTCAGACTTACCACATAAGGGGGAATTTCCAAGAGGCCTACATCATTAGGACCAGTCGCCCAAAGAGTATCAGGGAGAGAACGCAGCTCCTTTGGGAGCTTGTCCATCGACATATACATTGGAGAGATGACTCGTTTGCCTAATGTGAGCTGTACTCCCGAAGGAGAACAGTACAGTGTTGCGTGCAGGCGTTTCAACAGATCTAAACCAAGCAGATTCTCATTACAACCGGTTGTTAGGATAAGGGGTGCTTCTAGTTCGCATGGCCCAACAGATATTGACAAAGGACTAGAAACAGGATTGTGAACAGGGGCGCCTGAGAAACCTACTGAAATTGTTCGTTAAGCCAGACAAAGGTGCGCCAGGGAGTTTCGCATGCATAATTGAACTTTTTGCCGCACCAGTATCCAACAGAAATGGTTCGACCACGCCTGAGGTAACTACTGCGACATAAGGTCCACTCTGATCAACTGGAACTGATACTACTCCCTCTCTTTGCCTGCGGCTGTCCTAGTGCTCGCTTCTTTGAATGTCTTCATTATGATCATAGTAATCTCCAACATGATACTGTGGAGATCTACCTGGATGCGTAGGTTGTATATTTCGCTGATCAAAATAATTTGAAGGGCGATCAGCCTGTGGTGTCATTGTACCACGTCCTCTACCTCTAGGAGCTTGCATAAACCCAACATTACCTCTCTGAACTGGGACACCACTAGTCTGTGCGTGCAATACCGGACACTCATTCTTATAATGACCCTCCTTTTTACAATAAGCACACTGATTCCATGCTAACTGTTGTCGAGGAAAACCATAATTAAATCTTTGGGCCGTCCCTTGCTGGAATTGTGGCTGTGGCTGAAACTGGGGTCGCTGCTGTGAATCTGACGGATTCGAACGAGGCGGATACGCCTGTTGCAGAAGAACTTTGGTCTTTACATCTTTCGTTTTCTTTTCTGACTTTTCCTTCTCTTCTTTCTCTCTATTCTCGTAATACTGAGCAGTTGCAAGTATCTGTGCTGTCGTCGACACTGCCCATGCACTTTCAGAATCCTTTAACTTGTTACTAAGCTCAGGTAGTAAATTAAACACGAACTTGTCGACAAACAATCTCTGGCCTCCCTCAGTACTCATATCTTGCCCACTGTGGTCTACGAAGGTCTCTTCAAATCTAGTGAAGAAGTCAGAGACGCTTTCGTCCTTCTTTTGCTTGCATGCCGATAATTTATCCCAATTGACTCGTAACGCTGGCATCAGCGTTTTCATCAGAGTAATTATTCTGCCAGGTAAAGCAGCAATCAGAGGTTCAGGTTTAGCACCGCCAACTTGTTGCGCATCTGCCGCTATAATAGCTGCCCAATCACCTCCTAAGGCGACTGGGTGGTTTTCTTGCCGAATTTTGGCCCATATAGGCTGTGGCACCACATTACCAAACAACATTTCAATGTCTGCCAAATTCATGATACACGCTTAAACTGTCTGCGTTAACTCTTTGTAATAACCAGCAGGATTTTTACGTGGGTCTGGTAACGCTTGTTTTACGGCTAACACTTCGGCCCGTTTCCAAGGGATGTGTATCCACACTCTCTGGAAATGTGCCGGGGCAGCGACAATATTATTAGCCCCATCTGCTGGAACTGCATCACGCCATATCGGTGGAACTTCCCTCATCGGATATTGTCCTCGTTGTTTCCTAGTAGTAATCGGTGAACCATCAGGGTCTCTTGTCGCTCGAAGAGGGGACTCATCCCTATAAGCTAAAATCAGTTCTATCGCTCCCCTTACTTCTGGACCTATCACCATTCCTGCGGCAAATTTCTGTTGAATATTTATCAGGTCAGAGGGGACGGAGTCTAAATCATCATCTTCCCATTCTTCACGCACAAGAGAACACATCACGTCAAAAACATAACGTTGTGTTGGTTCATTCCATTGCATAAAGGTATCTAACACTCTTCGTGCATCATACTTCGTAGCTTTTGACATCCACCTAAGAGCTGTCGAATCTAACGTGTCTCGTTCCTGGGGACCAGGAAGCTGGCTACGTCTCTGTATAGAGTCAGAAACGGGGGTCCCAATTAAAGACCTGTAGAGAGGAGTTAAGATATTAGTTACAGAGTCGGTTATTTTCCGACGAACGGAAAGCGGAGTCAGAATGTTCACAGGGTTCGGGGACAGGACAGCTGAAGCAGATGAAATAGTAAGGGTAGGAGTAGCAGGTAAAGCAGTTTGCAAAACGACAGGCAAAGGCGGAACGGGCGCCCCAGGAAGAGGGGGTGCCGAAGGAACATTAACCATGGGAAGGATAGGAGCTGGAATCAAAGGAAGTGGAGCAACTATCCCAGGCTGACCAGCAGCTGGCTGTACAACAGGTAGCAACTGTGGTACTGTAATACCCTGTGCATACGGTGGGGGTGAATTCAACAGGTAAGACAGCAGAGGATCCTTTTCATGATCCTCCATCGGCTTAGCAGGACATGATGGCAATACAGGGTAACATTTATCAATTGCCAAATTATATTTTCTATTCGCCATCTCCATTGCTTTCTCAGTCTCGTTGACATGCAGCTGCCTAGCAGACTCCATTAAAGTCAACCCTTTCTCTTTCTGTTCTTTCTTCGTTTTCCTAATTTCTCTCTGTTTGGCTTCTTTGCGCCATACGCGAAAAGAATCAAACATTGCCGGCCGGGCTTTTTTCTTGAACAACTTCATTTCTAGATTGTCTAGTATTTCCGTTTCGAAGCTACCATGCGGTGGCCAACTAAGGACACCATCTTTTTTGGTGTAACGGGCCCATACTTCATTATACGTAATAGGACCCACACCATGTTTACAATAGAGCTCATATGTAGGAGTTCCAATCGGAGGAACCGAACACGAATCCTCCAACCGGGAATCCCCGTTGCAACGTAACCAGGACAAGAAACAATTACTACTGGTAGTCATGACAACAAAGACAAATTCCAACAAAAATGCGCAGAGAACTTAGGCCTACCAAAATGAACTAATACCAAAACAGAGATTATCTAAACAAGAGCAACCAATGATAATCTACGAATTAAACCAGAGCAACAAGGAACAACCAAACTGAGCGTAGCCCACTTAATACTTAACTGAAATGTGGAAGACGTCACCAAGGAGAACCCGTCTACGTCTCGCCGTACTAAGGTCTGCACCTCGGGTCCAAGACAGGGCGACAGTCAGGGCAGCGGTCCTCTGTAGCCGTCTGGGAACGGGAACCCTCGTGGAAGAGATCGTCGGGCCACTTTTACGACATGCAGGGATCGATGAAGCGGGGTACCTCCCTCCGGAATCTTCACACGAAACTTCTCGAACTTTTCAGGCTTTGGACCGGTACCGGATGACGTCGCCCCACGTTGGGCGCCAATTTGAGGTTCTGGACTTTTAAGAGTCCAGAGGTGTCAGGGAAACAACACCCGAAGACCCCTGAGTTCCTCCTGTCCCGGTGCACAAATAAACAGAGACACGGGCTTCTCGATGGTGGCGTCAAAGACCAAGGTTTATTTACTGCAGGGACACAGAAATCATAGGAACCACACAGAGGCAGAATCTACGAGACTGTTCGAATTGCATTAAGTGGGCTACTCTTTAAATACACGCAAAATGTCTTTAGGCTACATTACACGAATATTTCTTATGCCCAACCCGGTATCCCAAACAAACAGTAAATTTGACATCAAACAATAATTAGTCGTAGGTTTTCGGTATTCGATCAAGTCCTCTCGACAGTTTTCCATTCTTTGCCCGATCCTCCCCATCATAAAAATCGTAACCTCCCCATTGTAAAAGCCCAGAAGGAAAGGAGCAGAGCCAGGTGCAAAGGATTGAAATGTAGGATAAGAGGTGTTTATGGATCATAAACGGGCATGGCTACCGTCTTCGGCCTTTCAGTCAGGACAACGGACACGAGAACCAGTATAGCAGGACTGGCCTCAGGCAAGGGAGGTAGCTTGATTCTGCCTAGTCATGCAGCGTCAGCCTTTCTCGGGGCTCGAGCTTACGTGTCCTTAACAAGGTGACTCTGCCGGGGTCATCGTCCGTTCATTGACTATGTGAGGGCAAGAAACAAAATGGATGCTGTAACTAAAATGGATGCCACGACTTTACCACCGAATGCCCTATTTCTCAGTGAATTCATGCTAGTTGCGTAGCGAAAACACTGTCATGCATACAATGGATCTTTTGCGGTTCATTGGTACCGAAATCGTGTCAGTACTACGATACCGAATTCACGGGTTCGGATCGCTACAGAACCTCACTCTCTGAGTGGGTGCATGAATCTCTCTGTCAGTGATTGTGTGTATCCGTCTCTGAGTGGCTCTATGAGTGGGTAGATGAATTCCTGAGTGAGTGTGTGAGTGGGTACATACGTGTATTGGTGGGTCTGTAAGTGGGTGCATGGGTCTTTGAGTAGGTGCATGAGTCTCTCTGTGGATCTGTGAGTGGGGGTGTGCGTCTTTGGGTATGTGAATGGGTGCATGACTCTGAGTGGGTCTGTAAGTGGGTGCATAAGTCTCTGAGGGCATCTGTGAGTGGGTAGAGAAGTATGTGTGGACCTCTGAGTGGGTGCATGAGTCTCTCTGTGGCTCTGTGAGTTGGTGCATAAGTCTCTCAGTAGGTCTGTGAGTGGGTGGATATATTCCAGAATGGGTCTGTGAATGGGTGCATGGGCCTGTAAGTAGGTGTGTGAGTCTCTGAGTGCATCTGTGAGTGGGTGCATGAGTCTCTGAGTATATCTGTGAGTGGGTGTATGAGTGGATCTCTGAGTGGGTGCATGTGTTTCTCTCTGGGTGTGTGAATGGGTGCATAAGTCTCCCAGTGGATCTATGAATGGGTGCATGAGTCTGTGGGTATGCGGGTGGCTGCATGTATATCTGAGTGGGTCTGTAAATGGGTGCATGGGTCTCTGAGTGGGGCTGTGAGTTGGTGCTTACATCTCTGAGCAGGTCTCAGAGTTGGTGTGTGAGTCTCTGAGTGCGTCTGTAAGTGGACACATAAATCTCTGTGTGCATCTGTGAGTGGGCGCGTGAGTATCTTTATGGATCGGAGTGGGTGCATGAATCTCTCTGTGGGTCTGTGAGTAGATGCATGAGTCTATGAGTGGATCTCTGAGTGGTACATAACTCTGAGTAGGTCTGTGAGTGGGGGCCTGAGTCTCTGAGTGCACCTGTAAGTGGGTGCATAAATCCTTGTGTGCAACTGTGAGTTTTCAATTGAGTATCTGAGTGGATTTCTGAGTGGTTGCCTGACCCTTTAAGCATATCTGTGTATGTGTGCATGTGTCACTGAGTATATCTGTGAGTGAGTGCATGAGTCTAAGTGTGTCTGTCTGGAGTAGGTACATGAGTCTCTAAGTGTGTCTGTGAGTGGGTGCATGAGTATCTAAGTAGACCACTGAGTGGCTGCATGAGTCTTGCTGTGGATCTGTGAGTGGGTGCATAAGTCTCTGAGTGGATTTGTGAATAGGTGCATAAGTGCATCAGTGAGTCTGTAAGTGGGTGCTTGAGTCTCTGAGTGCTTCTATGAGTGGGTGCATGAGTCTCTTAGTGCATCTGTGAGTGGGTGTGTGAGTGTCTGAGTAGATCTCTGAATCAGTGCATGAATCTTTCTCTGGGTGTGTGAATGGGTGCATGAGTCTCTCAGTAGATCTGTTAATGGGTGCATGAGACTGAGTGCATGTGGCATTGGCTGGGTGCATGAGTCTCTGAGTGGGTCTGTAAATGGGTGCATGAGTCCCTGAGTGGGTTTGCGAGTGGGTGCATGAGTCTGAGTAGGTCTGTGAGTGGATGCAAAAATCTGAGTGGGTTTGTGTGTGGGTGTGCGAGTTTCTGAGTGGGTCTGTAATTGGGTATATGTAGCTCTGAGCAGGTCTGTGACTGGATAGATGAATTCCTGTGTGGGTCTGTGAGTGGGTGGATGTGTATCAGTGGGTGAGTGAGTGAATGGGTCTGTGAGTGGGTGCATGTGTCTCTGAGTGGGTTTGTGAGTTGGTGCATGAGTCTGAGTAGGTCCGTGAGTACATGCATGAGTCTCTGAGTGGATCTGTGACTGAGTGTCTGAGTGGGTCTGTGAGTGAGTGTGTGGGTCTATGAGTGTTTTTGAATGGGTGTCTGAGTGTCTGAGATGGTGGGTGAGTGGGTGTATATGTGTATGAGTAGATTTCTGAGTGGCTGCATGAGTCTGTCTTTGGGTGTGTGTGTGTGCATGAATCTCTGGGTGGATGTTTTGAGTTGGTGCATGAGTCTCTCAGTGGATCTGTGAATGGGTGCAAGAGTATCTGAGTGGGTCTGTACATGGTTTCATGGATGACTGAGTGGGTCTGTGAGTAGGTGCATGAGTCTGAGTGGATCTTTGAGTGGGCGTGTGAGTCTTTGAGTTTGTGAGTGGGTGCTTGAGTCATAGTGGGTATGTGAGTGGGTGTGTGACTCTCCGAGTGGGTCTGTGAGTGGATGCATGACTCTCTGAGTAGATCTATGAGGGGGTGCATAATTCGTTAAGTGCATCTGTGTATGGGTATGTGTGTCATTGAGTGCATCTGTGAGTGGGTGCATGAGTCTCAGTACATCTATGAGTGGGTGCAAGAGGATGTAAGTGGACCTCTGAATGGATGCATGAGTCTCTCTGTGGGTCTGTGAGTGGGTGGGTGCATGTGTCTCTGAATGAGTCTGCCAGTGGGTGGTTGAATTTGTGGATCTGTGAGTAGGTGCATAAGTGTATCAATGCGTGTTTGAGTGGGTCTATGAGTGAGTGCATGGGTCTCTGAGTGGGTTTCTGAGTGTGTGCATGAGTCTTTGAGTGAGTCTGTGAATAGGTGCTTGAGTGTCTGAGTGGGTCTGTGACTATGTGAACAATTCTCTGAGTGGGTCTTTGAATGTTGGTTTGAGTGTCTGAGTGGATCTCTGAGTGAGTGTGTGGGTCTCAGAATGGGTTTTTGAGCCAATCTGTAGGTCTCTGACTGACACTGTGAGTGGGTGCATGACTATGAGTGGGTCTATGAATGGTTGCATGGGTCTCTGAATGGGTTTCTGAGTGTCTGAGATGCAGTGCAAGAGGGTGCATGAGTCTCTGCATGGGTCTGTGAGTGGGTGCATGAGTCTGTGTGGGTGGGTGAGTGTGTGCATAAGTATCTGAGTGGAGTTCTGAGTGGGTGCATGAGTCTCACTCTGGGTGTGTAAGTGGGCGCATGAGTCTCTCAGTGGATCAGTGAATAGGCACATGAGTCAATGAGTGGGTCCATGAATGGGTGCATGAGCCTCTGAGTGGATCTGTAAATGGGTGCAGGTGTATCTGAGTGTGTCTGTAAATGGGTGCATGGATCTCTGAGTGGGTCTGTCAGTAGGTGCCCAAGTCTCTGAGTGGGTCTTTAAGTGGGTGTGTGAGTCTTTGAATGCATCTATAAGTGGGTGAATAAATCTCTGAGTGTGTCTGTGAGTGGACACATGAGTATCTGAGTGGATCTCTGAGTGGGTGCATGAGTGTTGGAAGGCGTTCTCCGGGGGGCTTCGGAATACGTTCCTGACCAGTGCCACAATCAGCGGCGATCTCGTGATAGGGGTATGGGGGTAGCGGGACAGTCTTTGAGTCAGTGTCTCTACGGAGTATCCTGCACACAGCTCTCAATCCTCGAGCTGGGGGGATGTTGCTTCTCTCGGCAATCTCTGCCGATTCCCTTGGAGGAGAGTGCCGCAAGTCACTCAGCAGGCACAGGTGGTTCGGAGTTCGGGGAGCCGCGACAGCGTCAGCAGGGCTCAGATGGTTCAGAGTTCGGGGAGCCGCGACAGCGTCAGTGTTAGACCCGGCCCTCGTAACATAGCTAGACCTGACCTCTGCACCTCACACCAGCCCCCAAACCCACGGCCTAGCCGATTCTTCCCACCCGAACTCACACGCACCCAACCCGGACTTCCGTCCGTGGCCTTCCTCCTTTCGGCCACCCCGGGCCCGCGTGCCCACTTCATGCAACAAGACGGCCGCCCAGCCCCAGCGCGACCCGGGCCTAGAGGCGCCACTCCGGCTGGAGAACATCGCGCTCCCCCTGGGATGAGAGAGGGAGGAGCAGTTTCTGTCACACCTCGGCGCTTCCCTGGGAAGGTGGGTTTCGATCGACCTGCCGGCCTCCCCGAGGGCTGGCTCCACGCCTGCTGGGTGTCTGGGACTCCTCCCGACCCGGCCCTGGAAGGATCAAAGGACAATGGCAGCAAACCCCAACAAGCGACCCCCCAGGTGACAAGACCCCTGCCTGCACCGACTCCGGACATCAAAGAGGAGTCGCCCTATAACAAGGGGTGCTCTGGGACTGTCCGGCAGATTCGCCTTGGAAACATCTGAGCCCTGCTGAGTGACTCGCGGCTCCCTGAAGATCGTAAGACCTCCGAACTTGTGCTTGAGCCCTGCTAAGTGACTCGCGGCTCCCTGAAGATCGTAAGACCTCCGAACTTGTGCTTGAGCCCTGCTGAGTGACTCGCGGCTCCCTGAAGATCGTAAGACCTCCGAACTTGTGCTTGAGCCCTGCTGAGTGACTCGCGGCTCCCTGAAGCTCGTAAGACCTCCGAACTTGTGCTTGAGCCCTGCTGAGTGATTTGCGGCTCCCTGAAGATCGTAAGACCTCCGAACTGGTACTCGAGCCTGCTGAGTGACTCGCAGCTCCCACAAACTCTCTTGGTCCCGCCGGACCCTACGACAACCAGCGTATCCCCCAGCTCGAGGATTGTGAGCTGTGCGCCGGGTACGCTCCTGCATTTGATTCCTATTTCCAAAGACTGTCCCGCTACCTCCTAACCCCCCTCCAAGACTTTGTGAGCCCGCGCTCTAATTGTATATATTCTGCCCTGCTGATCATAAAGATCCTACCACTTCGATCTGATAAAGATTTGCTCTTAAGAAATTCCTCGTGTGGTGTCTCTCTGTCGTGTGGTGCCGAGTGTACGATCCTCGATACGAGGTTCCTCCCCTGAGGAGTCTCCCGCCAGTGGCCGGCTACGATACCTCGAGGGTGGGTCTCAGGACAGTCAGGGCCCCCCTCCGGGCCCCTCTGAGGTCGCCTTCTAACATTGGTGGCAAGCGACGGGATTCGGGCTCATCATCAACAGATCGTACCGTGAACGGCTGACGCACTACCGACAAAGATGGCAGAAGGTAACGCCGTGGTTCTTACAGAACACGACACCAGTGCCGTGTTCCAGGTGGAACGGCTGGAAGAGTACACTCACAAAGAACTAAAACATTTCTGTAAGGAACTTAAAATCGCTACCACTGGTCTCAACACCAAAGAAGATATGCAAAAGGCACTGAAAGCTTGGGTGGATTCTGGGGCCCCCCGCCCAGAAGGAGCAGGGGAGCCCCACGACGAAGCTGGACCCTCCCAAGGAGAACGCAATAGCAACCAGGTGCGAGGCTTCGTACCAGACGGGGGCCTATCCCCGGAGGAACTCGCAGACAGAGAAAAAAGTCGCCATCACGAGCTCGAATTAGCTAAACTCAAAATTGAGGGCGAGCTGAAATTAGCCGAGAAAAAGCTAGCAGTAGAACAGTTGCGAGTACAAGGAGAACTGGAGGAGAAGAAACTCCAACGAGAACACGAGGGAAGGAGACTCCAACTGGAACATGAACGCAGCTTGAAGGAAATAGAACTGAAAGCAAGAAGCGAAGAAGCGCGGCCCCCGGGGAACCGGGAGGCGGCCGCCCCGGCGGAACAGAAGGTCCACATCCCCAAGGATGTGGTCAAAGAATATTACAAAAATGATGACATTCAGCAGTGGTTCCGAGCCTACGAGGTCGCCATGACCTCCCATCGGGTCCCGCAGAAGGATTGGGGGGCTGGGTTGTGGGGACGATTCCTGAGCGAAGGGAGAGACACCCTGCTCGACCTACCCACCTCCATGCAGACCTCCTATGACCACATGAAAGCGGCCCTCCTCACAAGGTACGGCCTCACCCCGGAGATGTACTGCCAGCGGTTCCGAGACTGCAGGAAGATCCCGGGTACCACCTGGGTGGAATATGTGAATTTTTTCAGCCGCGCCTTCGATGGGTGGATCAAGGGCAGCAAGGTAACCACCCTGGAAGAGCTAACAGACCTTATGTTGTGGGAACACCTGGCTGCGAACTGCTTTGTGGAACTACGCCAGCATCTGCTCGACAGCAAGCTCACGGACCCAAGAAAGCTGGCTGTTGAGGCGGATCACTGGACCAACACTCGGGTCCCCCGGGGCCCTGTAGGAGAGTACCCCCGAGCCAGTCAGGGACCACCCCGCCAGAGAGGGGGGGAAGCCAGGGAGGGCAGAGAGAGTCCCAGGCTAGTCCCCCGAAGTCCCAGCCTCCACCTTTCCCGGCACCCCCACCAGCTGTATCCGGCCCCCCCCTGAGACGGGGGCACCGGGTAACCATCACTGGTTTCCGTTGCCAGAAGCCCGGGCATTACGCCAACGACCCTGAATGCCCCATGGCCCCACGCACCACCCAGGCAGCACCCCCCGCTAGACAGATAGCCAATGTAGCACTGGGGGAGGAGGTTGAGGAGGCTGAGGAGTGGGAACCCGCCGCTATGGCCCTAGTATCCTTAGGAGATAGAGAGATGGTCCCTGGGAGCCTCCTGCCCCCTAACACAAAGAAGTATGGGCAGCTCGTAACGATCAATGGCCACCAAGTAGAAGCCCTCCGTGACACCGGGGCCAGCATCACCGGTGTCCTCAGCCATTTAGTCCACGAAGACCAGGTCCTCCCCAACGTGTTTTGCCCTGTCATTTCCGCCGACAACACAGAAAGCCTATGTAAGGTAGCCCTGGTGCCCTTTGAGTGGGGAGGGGTGGTCGGTAAACTGAAGGTCGCGGTAAGGACCTCCCAGCCCGTCGACTGTCTCCTGGGGAACGACCTAGAAGGTTCCCCCTGGAGACAAGTCGAGCGCAAGACCCACCTAGGGATGATGGGCCTCCCTGAGTGGGTGTGCGCCACCACTCGATCCATGGCGGCTCGACTGACACCCCTGAGGGAAGTCGACGACGCCCGACCCCTGAAGATAGGATGGTCCCGGCCGAGGGTCTCCACATTCCCCCACCAGAAGAGTCGATCGCCAGTGACGAACCCCCGCCTTCCGACTCCCCCCAAGTCACCGAGTTAGGCGATCTGACGGAATTAGCCCAGTGGCCCCACGAAGGGGGCCCCTCCCGAGAGGAATTCTGCCGAGAGCAGGCTACCTGTCCTTCCCTGGTCGGGCCCCGGCAGCAGGCAGAGGCCCAGGCCGCCGGCGACCAGACGGGGACGCACCGGGTGTGTTGGGAGAATGACCTTTTGTACAGCGAACAGAAGTCGGTGGAGCTAGGGTCCGGCCGGGTGCTGGTGGTACCCCTACGCTTCCGAAACCTCCTCCTGGGTTTGGCCCACGACGTCCCCCTCGCAGGCCACTTGGGCCAGGACAAAACTTACAGTCGCCTCGTGACTCACTTCTACTGGCCCAGAATGAGAGCGGATGTAGAAGCCCACTGCAAGTCCTGCCCCACGTGCCAGGCCAGTGGGAAGAGCGGAGGAAAGTGCAAGGCTCCCCTCCAACCCTTCCCTGTCGTCAGTACCCCTTTTGAGCGGGTCGGGATCGACATTGTAGGACCTCTGGACCCCCCAACTTCCCAAGGGCACCGGTTCATCCTTGTCCTGGTGGACCATGCCACCCGTTACCCGGAGGCCATCCCCCTGCGCACCGTCACAGCCCCGCGGTGGGCCGGGCGTTGATGGGAATCTTCTCCCGCATGGGTTTTCCCCGCGAGGTCGTGAGCGACCGCGGTACCAACTTTATCTCCCGATACATGAAGTCCTTATGGCAGACATGCGGGGTGTCCTATAAATTCACCACCCCATACCACCCCCAAGGAAACGGCCTGGTAGAGCGGTTTAACCGGACTCTGAAGGGGATGATCGCGGGCCTGGAAGAGCCCATCCGGCGTAAGTGGGACGTCCTGCTCCCCTGCCTCCTATTCGCATACCGAGAAGCTCCCCAGAAATCCTTGGGGTTCAGCCCCTTTGAGTTACTCTACGGGCACCCCGTCAGGGGGCCCCTCAGCCTGGTCAAGGAAGGCTGGGAGGCGGCACCCCGAGGCCCCCCCCGAGATGTGTTCCGTTACGTCCTGACCCTCCGAAATCAGACTAGGAGATTCCGAGAGATGGCCGAGGCCAACCTGGAGGCGAGTCAGGAGGAGATGAAGCGCTGGTACGACCAGAACGCCACTCTGGTCGAGTTTCAGCCGGGCCAGCAGGTGTGGGTCATGGCCCCCGTAAAACCCTGCGCCCTCCAGGATAAATGGACCGGGCCCTTCAAAGTGGTTGAGCGGAAGAGCCAGGTTACGTACTTGGTGGACGTCCAGTCCCCCCGGGACCCCCTCCGGGTTCTCCACGTGAACCGCCTCAAGCCCCACTTTGTGCGAACGGAGCTGAGCCTCCTACTGGCCACTGATGACGGGTCCGAGGAGGAGTCGGATCCTCTCCCTGATCTCCTGTGCACCAAAGAGAAGGACGGCTCCGTAGAGGGAGTGAACCTCTCCCCGTCTCTCACTCCCCCGCAACGTGAGGATTGCCGCCAGCTCCTAGGGCAGTTTTCGGACCTCTTCTCCCTGGTCCCTAAGGTCACCGACTGGTGCGTCCACGATGTGGATACCGGGGATAGCCCGCCAGTGAGACACCGGGCCTACCGGGTCCCTGATCGGGTCCGGTCCTGTATCCAAGCCGAAGTCTCGAAAATGTTGACCTTAGGAGTGATCGAACCCTCAGACAGCCCCTGGGCCAGCCCCGTGGTCCTGGTCCCGAAAGCAGCTGCCCCCGGTGTCGCACCGGAACTCCGCTTCTGCGTGGACTACCGGGGACTCAATGAAGTCACTCGAGCCGATGCCCACCCCATTCCCCGAGCCGACGAGCTCATTGACCGGCTCGGGGCTGCCCGGTTCCTCAGCACCTTCGACCTCACCTGCGGCTACTGGCAAATTGCGCTCACAGAGGAAGCCAAGGAGCGGTCGGCCTTCTCCACCCCGGACGGGCACTATCGCTTTCGCGTGATGCCCTTCGGGATGAAAAATGCCCCGGCCACCTTCCAGCGACTGGTAAATAGAGTCCTGGCCGGGCTGGAAAAATTCAGTGCGGCATATCTCGACGATATCGCCGTTTTTAGCTCCGAATGGAATGAGCACCTCCAGCACCTCCGGAGGGTGCTGACCGCCCTGCGCCAGGCAGGTCTCACTGTGAAAGCCAGCAAGTGCCAGATTGGGCAAGGTTCGGTAACCTACCTGGGGCACCAGGTCGGAAGCGGGCAGGTCGCCCCTCTACAGCCCAAAATCGACGCCATCCTAGCCTGGGAACCCCCCACGACCCAAACTGAGGTCCGAGCCTTTCTGGGCCTCACGGGCTACTACCGGAGATTCATCCGGAATTACGGCAGCCTGGTCGGTCCCCTCACGGGACTCACGTCCAAAAAGCAGCCCAAGAAGGTACAGTGGTCCCCTGCCTGCCAAGAGGCGTTCGAGGCCCTGAAAGCAGCCATGTGTTCTGCCCCCGTCCTCCAGGCCCCCGACTACTCCAAAGAGTTTGTAGTACAAACTGATGCCTCCGAGCATGGCATTGGGGCAGTCCTCTCCCAGGTAAATGACCAAGGCCTCGACCAGCCCGTAGCATTCCTCAGCCGAAGACTATTGCCCAGGGAACAGAGATGGAGCACCATCGAGCGCGAGGCGTTCGCCGTAGTCTGGGCCCTCAAGAAACTACGCCCTTACCTGTTCGGCACCCATTTCAAGGTTCAAACCGACCATCGCCCCTTGCGATGGCTCATGCAGATGCGAGGAGAAAACCCCAAGCTACTGCGGTGGTCGATCTCCCTCCAGGGGATGGATTTCACCGTGGAACACCGCCCTGGGACTGACCACGCCAACGCCGATGGCCTCTCCCGGTTCTTCCGCCTCAGCGAAGAGAACCCCCAAGGGGATGGGTAGTTCTCTCCGGCTTTCAGCTGGGGGGGACGCGTGTTAGACCCGGCCCTCGTAACATAGCTAGACCTGACCTCTGCACCTCACACCACCCCCCAAACCCACGGCCTAGCCGATTCTTCCCACCCGAACTCACACGCACCCAACCCGGACTTCCCATCCGTGGCCTTCCTCCTTTCGGCCACCCCGGGCCCGCGTGCCCACTTCATGCAACAAGATGGCCGCCCAGCCCCAGCGCGACCCGGGCCTAGAGGCGCCACTCCGGCTGGAGAACATCGCGCTCCCCCTGGGATGAGAGAGGGAGGAGCAGTTTCTGTCACACCTCTGTGCTTCCCTGGGAAGGTGGGTTTCGATCGACCTGCCGGCCTCCCCGAGGGCTGGCTCCACGCCTGCTGGGTGTCTGGGACTCCTCCCGACCCGGCCCTGGAAGGATCAAAGGACAATGGCAGGAAACCCCAACAAGCGACCCCCCAGGTGACAAGACCCCTGCCTGCACCGACTCCGGACATCAAAGAGGAGTCGCCCTATAACAAGGGGTGCTCTGGGACTGTCCGACAGATTCGCCTTGGAAACATCTGAGCCCTGCTGAGTGACTCGCGGCTCCCTGAAGATCGTAAGACCTCCGAACTTGTGCTTGAGCCCTGCTGAGTGACTCGCGGCTCCCTGAAGATCGTAAGACCTCCAAACTTGTGCTTGAGCCCTGCTGAGTGACTCGCGGCTCCCTAAAGATCGTAAGACCTCCGAACTTGTGCTTGAGCCCTGCTGAGTGACTCGCGGCTCCCTGAAGATCGTAAGACCTCCGAACTTGTGCTTGAGCCCTGCTGAGTGACTCGCGGCTCCCTGAAGATCGTAAGGCCTCCGAACTGGTACTCGAGCCTGCTGAGTGACTCGCAGCTCCCACAAACTCTCTTGGTCCCGCCGGACCCTACGACGACCAGCGTATCCCCTAGCTCGAGGATTGTGAGCTGTGCGCCGGGTACGCTCCTGCATTTGATTCCTATTTCCAAAGACTGTCCCGCTACCTCCTAACCCCCCTCCAAGACTTTGTGAGCCCACGCTCTACTTGTATATATTCTGCCCTGCTGATCATAAAGATCCTACCACTTCGATCTGATAAAGATTTGCTCTTAAGAAATTCCTCGTGTGGTGTCTCTCTGTCGTGTGGTGCCGAGTGTACGATCCTCGATACGAGGTTCCTCCCCTGAGGAGTCTCCCGCCAGTGGCCGGCTACGATACCTCGAGGGTGGGTCTCAGGACAGTCAGGGCCCCCCTCCGGGCCCCTCTGAGGTCGCCTTCTAACAGTCAGCAGTGCTCAGATGGTTCAGAGTTCGGGGAACCGCGACAGCGTCAGCAGGGCTCAGGTGGTTCAGAGTTCGGGGAGCCGCGACAGCGTCAGCAGGGCTCAGATGGTTCAGAGTTCGGGGAGCCGCGACAGCGTCAGCAGGGCTCAGATGGTTCAGAGTTCGGGTAGCGTTCTTCGGTTCGGGGAGCGATCGAGCCGCGACCAGGTCAGCAGGCTCTCGTCAGTCCAGGTCTTCTCTGCCTCCCGTCCCTTCAGCACCCCTTGTTATACTCCCCCTCCTCTTTGAAGTCCGGAGTCCTCGCCGAGAGGGGTCTTGGTGCCTGGGGGCGGTGTGTTGGCACTTCCTGTCGCTCGGCCCTTTGATCTGTTCAGGTGGGTCTGGGAGGGACTCCAGACACCCAGCAGGTGAGGCGCCCGCTCACCGGGGGCCTGGTGGCCGATCGAAACCTTCCTTGGGGAAGAGACCAGAGGTGTGACAGGGACGGCGCCTTCCGGTCTGGCTTGGGGGGGTTTCTCTCCCTCGGCCGGGCATGCGTGTTGGGGTCTGGCCGGCCATCGGGATGTTGGTCCATGGTGGCCGGAAGTCTGTGACATCGGGGATCGGTGCGGTTGCAGGGTGGCTTGCTGGTCGGGAGGGCCCACGCCACGAGGCCGGTCTCACACGTGCCCCCCCCAGCTGAAAGGCGGGGAGAACTTCCCATCCACTTGGGGGTTCTCCTCGCTGAAGCGGAAGATTCGGGACAGGCCGTTCGCGTTGGCGTGGTCCGTCCCGGGGCGATGCTCCACAGTGAAATCCATCCCCTGGCGGGAGATTGACCAGCGTAGCAGCTTGGGGTTTTCTCCTCGCATCTGCATCAACCACCGCAAGGGTCGGTGATCTGTTTGAACTCGGAAGTGTGTTCCGAACAAGTAGGGCCGTAGCTTTTTGAGGGCCCAGACTACTGCGAAGGTCTCTCTTTCAATGGTGCTCCACCGCTGTTCTCGAGGTAGCAACCTTCGGCTGATGAAGGCTATGGGCTGATCTACGCCTTTGTCGTTGAACTGTGAGAGGACTGCCCTGATGCAGTGTTCCGAGGCGTCCGTCTGGACCACAAACTCCTGAGAGTAGTCGGGGGCCTTGAGTACCGGAGCAGTACATATAGCGGCTTTCAAGGCGTCGAACGCTTTATGGCACGGGGGAGTCCATTGTATTTTCTTCGGGTGTTTCTTGGAGGTTAGCTCTGTGAGGGGGCCTGCGATGCTGCCATAGTTCTTAATAAACCTCCAGTAGTAACCGGTGAGGCCCAGGAAGGCCCGGACTTCCGTTTGGGTCATTGGGGGTTCCCAGGACAGGATTTCGTCGATCTTCGGCTGGAGGGGGGCGACATTTGCTGGCTTTGATGGTGAGGCCGGCCTGGCGCAGAGCCAGCAGTACTTGTCGGAGGTGCTGGAGGTGCTCGGTCCACTGGGAGCTGAATACTGCTATATCGTCGAGGTACGCTGCGCTGAACCCCTCTAGTCCGGACAGGACCCTGTTCACCAGTCGCTGGAAGGTGGCCGGGGCATTCTTCATTCCAAACGGCATCACCCTAAAGCGGTAGTGCCCATCCGGGGTGGAGAAGGCGGAGCGCTCCTTGGCTCCCTCAGTGAGTGCAATCTGCCAGTATCCGCAGGTTAGGTCGAAGGTGCTGAGGTAGCGAGCGGCCCCGAGGCGGTCGATGAGCTCGTCGGCGCGGGGGATAGGGTGAGCGTCCGCTCGGGTGACCGAATTGAGTCCCCGGTAGTCCACACAGAATTTCAGCTCGGGGGCGACACCAGGGGCAGCCGCTTTTGGGACCAGGACTACCGGGCTGGCCCAGGGGCTGTCGGAGGGTTCAATCACCCTGAGGGCCAATATCTTAGCTACCTCGGTCTGGATGCAGGTTCGGACCCGATCAGGGACCCGGTATGCTCGGTGTCTCACTGGCGGGCTGTCGCCGATGTCTACGTCGTGGACACACCAGTCGGTGACCCCAGGGGTTAGGGAGAAGAGGTCTGTGAACTGCCTTAGTAGCCGGCGGCAGTCGTCGGACTGTTGGGAGGTGAGGGTGGTTGACAGTCTCACCCCCTCTACGGAGCCATCGGTCTCTTTAGCACCCAGGTGGTCTGGAAGGGGCTCGGTGTCTTCTTCAGTCCCATCATCGGTGGCCAGGAGCAAACTCAACTCCGTCCTCACAAAGTGGGGTTTGAGGCGGTTCACGTGGAGGACCCGGAGGGGGTTCCGCGGGGACTGCACATCGACTAGATAGGTGACTTGGCTCTTCCGCTCGACCACCTTGAAGGGACCAGTCCATTTGTCTTGGAGGACGCAGGGTTTCACCGGGGCCATGACCCAGACTTGTTGGCCCAGCTGAAACTCGACCAGCGTGGCATTCTGGTCATACCAGCGCTTCATCTCTTCCTGGCTAGCCTCGAGGTTTGTCTCTGCGAGTTCTCGGAATTTCCGGGTCTGGTTGCGGAGCGCCAGGATGTATCGGAACACATCAGGAGGGGTCCCTCGGAGAGTCGTTTCCCAACCCTCCTTGACCAGGCTCAGGGGTCCCCGGACGGGGTGTCCGTATAGTAGTTCGAACGGGCTGAACCCCAGAGAATTTTGGGGAACCTCTCGGTAGGCGAACAGGAGGCAAGGGAGGAGGACGTCCCATCTCCGGCGTAGGGGTTCTTCGAGGCCCATGATCATCCCTTTCAGGGTCCTGTTAAATCGCTCGACTAGGCCATTCCCTTGGGGGTGGTATGGGGTGGTGAACTTGTATGATACCCCGCACTGCTGCCATAGGGACCTCATGTATTTGGAGATAAAGTTTGTGCCACGATCACTCACGACTTCGCGAGGGAACCCCATGCGGGAGAAGATCCCCATCAAGGCACGGCCTACCACGGGGGCCGTCACGGTGCGGAAGGGAATGGCTTCGGGGTAGCGGGTGGCATGGTCCACCAGGACGAGGATGAACCGGTGGCCCTGGGCGGTCTTGGGATCCAGGGGTCCCACGATGTCGATTCCCACCCGCTCAGAAGGGGTACTAACAACGGGGAAGGGTTGTAGCGGAGCCTTGCGCTTCCCTCCACTCTTTCCGCTGGGCTGGCACGTGAGGCATGACTTGTAGTGGGCCTCCACATTCGCTCGCATCTTGGGCCAATAGAAGTGGGTAACGAGTCGCTGGTAGGTCTTATCTTGGCCTAAGTGTCCTGCCAGGGGTACATCATGGGCCAGGCCCAGGAGGAGACTTCGGAAGCGCAGGGGTACCACCAGTACTCGGGCCGATCCCAACTCGGCTGACTTCTGTTCGCTGTACAGGAGGTCGTTTTCCCAGTATACCCAGTGGGTTCCGGACTGGTCGCCTACTGCTTGGGTTTCGGCCTGTTGTCGGGGTCCAATGAAAGCAGGGCAGGTGGCTTGTTCCTGGCAGAATTCTTCTCGAGAGGGACCTCCCTCGCAGTGCCACTGGGCCATCTCGGGCAGGTCCCCGAGCTCGGTCAGTGGTTCAGGATCTGGATGCACCGACCCGTCATCTGGAATGGTTGCTTCTTCCGGACGAGGGTTGTCGGGCTCGGGTAGGGCGTCCCGGACCTCGGGGACGGCGACTGTGTTCAGCGGGATGGCCTCACCTCCCTCGGCAGAAGGCAATCGGTGAGTCATAGAGCGCGTGGTGGCGCATACCCATTCGGGTAGGCCCATAATTTCTAGATGGGCTCTTTGTTCCACTTGTCCCCACGTGGAACTCTCAAGGTCGTTGCCCAGGAGGCAGTCTACGGGCTGGGAGGTTCGGACTGCCACCCTCAACTTGCCGGTGACTCCCCCCCATTCGAAGGGGACCAGGGCCATCCGGCATAGGCTCTCGGAATTGTCCGACGATATGACTGGACAAAAGGCGTCGGGCAGGATCTGGTCTTCGGAGACCAGGTGGCAGTGGACCGCTGTGACACTCGCCCCAGTGTCGCGGAGGCCCTCGACGCGGTGACCGTTGACCGTCACCTGCTGTCGGTACTTCTTCGTGTTGGCGGGCAGGGGTGTTCCGGGGACCATCTCTCGGTCCCCTAGGGAAACCAGGGCCATGGCGGCTGGCTCCCATTCTGCGAAGTCTTCCATCTCTTCTCCTAGGGCTATGGAAGCCATTTGTCGAGCCGGAGGGGTTGTCGTGGCGGGTAGTTGGTACATGGGACACTGAGGGTCACTGGCATAGTGTCCGATCTGTTGGCAGCGGAAACAGGAGATCCTAACTCGGGGTCCCGACCTCCCCGGTGGCCCGGTGCTGGCCGGAGGTGGGGCTGGAAAGTGCGGAGGTTGTCCTCTGGGGGGACTGTGCTGGGAGCCCCCCGGGAATTCTCTTCGTCGGCCTTGATTCCCTCCGCCCCTCTGGCGGGGGGGGTCCCTGACTGGCGACGGCCCGGGTGTTCACCCATCGGCCAGCCTCGACGGCCAGTTTTCGAGGGTCAGTGAGGGTCAGTGAGCTTGCTGTCCAGTAGGTGCTGGCGTAACTCCACAAAGCAATTGGCGGACAAGTGTTCCCACGCGATTAGGTCGAACAGCTCCTCAAAGGTGGAGACCTTGCTGCCCTTGATCCACCCGTCTAAGGCCCGGCTGTAAAAGTTCACGTACTCCACCCATGTGGTACCGGGTATCTTTTTGCAGTCTCGAAACTGTTGCCGGTACATTTCGGGGGTGAGCCCATATCTGGCTACTAGGGCCTCTTTCATGTGACTGTAGGAGTTCAGCACCGTGGAGGGCAGGTCTAGCAGGGTATCTCTGCCCTCGCTCAGGAACCGGCCCCACAACCCAGCCCCCCAGTCTTTCTGCGGGACTCGGTGGGAGGTCATGGCAACTTCGTAGGCCTTGAACCATTGCTGGATGTCGTTGTTTTTTTAATATTCTTTCACCACATCCTTGGGGATGTGGACCTTTGGTTCCACGACGGAGGAGAGGGGTTGAGTTCCCGAGGGTCTGGCCTCCTCACTTTTAGCCTTGAGCTCGATCTCTTTCAGGCTGCGTTCGTGTTCTAGTTGGAGTTTTCTTTGTTCGTGCTCTCTCTGTCGCTTCTTTTCCTCGAGTTCTCCTTGTAGGCGTAATTGTTCTACTGCCAGTTTCTTCTCGGCCAGTTTTAGTTCTCCCTCGATTTTTAGTTTTGCTAGCTCTAGTTCGTGGTTGCGGCCCCATTCTCGGTCCGCTAGCTCCTCCGGAGATAGGCCCCCCTCTGGGGCGCTGCTCCTCACCGGGATGCTTCGTGGTTCGTTTGGCGGCTCTCCTTCTGTTTGTGCCCGGGAAGCTCCTGCCTCGACCCAGGTCTTCAATGCTCCCTGGAAATCCTCTTTCGTGCTTAATCCGGTGGTAGCGATTCCAAGGTCTTTCAAGAATTGTTTTAGTTCTCGGTGCGTATAATATTCCAACTGGTCCTCTCGGAATGTCGTGCTTGTGTTGGTACCTGCGGCACCTAGGGATGTTTCTCCTTCCATTTCTTTCCGGTAGTGCGTCAGTCGTTTACTGCACGATCTCTAGGTGTTGGCTCGGATCCCGTCGTCTGCCACCAAATGTTGGAAGGCGTTCTCCGGGGGGCTTCAGAATACGTTCCTGACCACCCGTTGACCCACCTCTCCCAGAGTTAGGCCGAGCAAGGGCGGGGAGGCCCTTCCGAGAAGGGTCTCGTACCTAGGATCGCACACACTGCGCTTGCACTCTCTGACAGAGGGACACCACACAGTAGTTCTTCGTAAGACAGTATACTTTATCGTAGACGTAAGGGATCTTTATGATCCGAAATGCAGGTATGGAAACAGTGCCACAATCAGCGGCGATCTCGTGATAGGGGTATGGGGGTAGCGGGACAGTCTTTGAGTCAGTGTCTCTACGGAGTATCCTGCGCACAGCTCTCAATCCTCGAGCTGGGGGGATGTTGCTTCTCTCGGCAATCTCTGCCGATTCCCTTGGAGGAGAGTGCCGCGAGTCACTCAGCAGGCACAGGTGGTTCGGAGTTTGGGGAGCCGCGACAGCGTCAGCAGGGCTCAGATGGTTCAGAGTTCGGGGAGCCGCGACAGCGTCAGAAGGGCTCAGATGGTTCATAGTTCGGGGAGCCGCGACAGCGTCAGCAGGGCTCAGATGGTTCAGAGTTCGGGGAGCAGCGACAGCGTCAGCAGGGCTCAGATGGTTCAGAGTTCGGGGAGCCCCGACAGCGTCAGCAGGGCTCAGATGGTTCAGAGTTCGGGGAGCCGCGACAGCGTCAGCAGGGCTCAGATGGTTCAGAGTTCGGGTAGCGTTCTTCGGTTCGGGGAGCGATCGAGCCGCGACCAGGTCAGCAGGCTCTCGTCAGTCCAGGTCTTCTCTGCCTCCCGTCCCTTCAGCACCCCTTGTTATACTCCCCCTCCTCTTTGAAGTCCGGAGTCCTCGCCGAGAGGGTCTTGATGCCTGAGGGCGGTGTGTTGGCACTTCCTGTCGCTCGGCCCTTTGATCTGTTCAGGTGGGTCTGGGAGGGACTCCAGACACCCAGCAGACGAGGCGCCCGCTCACCGGGGGCCTGGTGGCCGATCGAAACCTTCCTTGGGGAAGAGACCAGAGGTGTGACAGGGACGGCGCCTCCCGGTCTGGCTTGGGGGGGTTTCTCTCTCCCTCGGCCGGGCATGCGTGTTGGGGTCTGGCCGGCCATAGGGATGTTGGTCCATGGTGGCCGGAAGTCTGTGACATCGGGGATCGGTGCGGTTGCAGGGTGGCTTGCTGGTCGGGAAGGCCCACGCCACGAGGCCGGTTTCACAATGAGTCTGTCCGTGAGTGAATGCATATGTGTCTGAATAGGTCTATGAGTGGGTGGATGAATTCCTGAGTGCGCCTGTGAGTGGGTGCATTTGTATTTCAGTGGTGCATGAGTCTGTGATTGGGTGTATGAGTCTCTGAGTGGGTCTGTGAGTGGGTGCATAACTGAATAGTCTTTAAGTGCATCTGTGTATGGGTACATGTGTCATTGAATGCATCTGTGAGTGGGTGCATGAGTCATTGAGTGCGTCTGTGTTTGGGGTATGTGAGGATCTGTTAAGACCTCTGAGTGTGTGCATGAGTGTCTCTGTGGGTTTGTGAGTGGGTGCATACATCTCTGAGTGGGTCTTTGGGTATATGTGTCACTGTATGGCTCTTTCAGTGGGTTGATGAATTCCTATGTGCGTCTGTGAGTGGGTGCATAAGTGTAGAACTGGGTCTTTCAGTAGGTTTGTGGGTGTTTGAGTGGGTCGGTGAGTGGGTGAATGGGTCTCAGAGTAGGTTTGTGAGTAGGTGAATGAGTCTCTGAGTGGGCCTTTGACTAGGTGCGTGAGTGTCTGAGTGGGTCTGTGAGTGTGGGAGTGAGTATCTAAGTTGGTATGTGAGTGGGTGCATGGGTCTCTGAATGGGTTTTGAGTGGGTGTGCGGGTCTCTTCCTGACACTGTGACTGGGTGCATGACTTTCTAAGTGGGTTTCTGAATAGGTGTATGGGTGCATTAGTCTGTGTGGGTATGTGAGTGTGTGCATAAGTATCTGAGTGGATTTCTGAGTGGGTGCATGAGCCTCTCTCTGGGTGTGTGAGTGGGCGCATGAGTCTTTCTGAATCAGCAATGAGGAGGTAAGTCAGCAATAGTTTGCATCGCACTTGCGATGGTTCTTATATGTCCTGCCCTCATGGGCGTATACATCAAGTGCATTGTGGTTTCTGAAGTTTATAAAGTCAAAGTTGATTACTTAGTGGATGCCGCAGAAGTCTGCATAATTCAAAATTAATGCCACAGTGGGTGCTGTCTACTCAGGAGGCTGATGATCCGCTTACTTTCAGTCACTGCAACAGGACACGCCGCTCCCTCTGCACCTCGATATTCAAGGTGCTGGATGTGAGAAGTTGGCCTGATGTATGATGTCACTAGTTCTAGTGTACACCCTATATCAGTCCAAACAATCCTTATGGTGATTGGTTGTAAAGTCAACCTTATAGACCAGCTATCCTAGTGGTAGCATGGACAAGAGCAGTCTTAGGCTAAACTCTGAATGGCATGTGAAGCCAGCTGCGATAAGATATATAATCCCTTGAATACCAAATGAAAGGACACCACACCAGATATATATATAAAATAAAGTGTATTTATTCTAGTCAAACCCTCAGCACTCTTTATGAGATTCGAGGTAAGTACAACACAGTCTTATTCAAGCATACATTAAGTCACACAGGTAAGTAATACAGTTAGGCCCTAGGGGCCACGCAAACCATATACTAAATAAGTGGTATAAGGACCACTGTCACGGAAATAGAATAGGCCTAGGCCTAGGGAATCGCTGGGGCTACACTACACTACCAACAGTTAGGAAGTGGGAGGCCCACGGGATTCAGGTGCAGAGTGGAAACACTCACGCGTAATGCGTATAATCGATATAAATAGTACTGCTCTGAAATAAGGACACTTCTGGAGCAACTAGGAAGTCGAGACTCGGAAACTAGACCCTAGGATAGTCACTACCCTTGTGAGCACCGAAGTACCCAAGTTACCTAGCCCACAGGCTGCGGGTGCATAGGTGTGAACTTGCGTCGGGTTTCGTCGTGGACTTCTATGGATGCCTGAAGGAAAGTTGCTGACAGGCAGTCAGTGCGGAGTGTCCAGTGGATCCCAAGGCCGGGATCAAGAAGGAAGGGTACCTGCAAGCAGAAGGGACAAAGTCAAGGTCACTAGCCAGTGACCACGTGGAACCAGGAAGGAACCAGGCGATGTCGTGAAGATTGCAGGTGAAGGGTGAAGCTTGTCGCAGCAGCCACGGGTACCAGGAGACGTCAAGGACGACCAGGAGGCGAGCTGTCCCACGAAGGCTCTTGCTGTCGGCGGCGTCGAAGTCGAACTAGGACTCACCAAGCCTTGGCAAGCGGAACCCACGAAGAATGGAGGACTTGCTTCTGGTGCAGACCAGGAAGGACTGGGGTGCTTCTCTTTTGCAAGGAAGCGGGAGCCAGTCTGGAGGAGCCAAACCAGCAGTGAAGATTTAAAGGTGTGTCGTCGCAAAGGCCGCTAGCCAACGGGCAAGCAACTGGACTGACGCGGCAAGCAGGAAAATGCAGAAGGGCCCCACGCAGGACTCGTGGAGTGTGGGGGGCTGATCTTCGGTGCAGATGGTGCTTGGGGTTGGGGCTTCTCAATCCCCGATACACAACTTCGAGGGTACCTCAGAAGCTGCGCTGGAAGATACTCGCCACTTTTCCCAGGTAGCCGGTCCCACGTCTCTCGTCGCCTCCACGGATCTCAGCTCGGCTGTGGATGTGGATCAGGGTCGGAGAAGTATGGAAGTCAAGGCTCTGGTCGGGCTCTGCAGTCGATCCCTCGTAGAACTTCAGCAAAGCAAAGGGTAAGTCTCTTGATGGTGCCTGTTTGCACAGGGTAGCCACTCCTTGGCCACAAGGGAGATTCTTCAGTCTTCTTCTTTCATCGAATGTCGAAGGTCCAGAGTTTCTGTTCAAGTTGCAGGTTCAGGATAATCTAATCTCCTGGGGCCCAGCTACCACTCTTATCCAAATCTGGGGGGCTGGGTTGCCTGCTAGGTCACGCCTTATGGGTGGGACCTGGGAGGGGGTGGTTACAACCCCTTCCCTTTGTCCAGTTTCGCGCCAGGACTGGGGCTGGAGTGCCCCAGCACCGGTTTGAACTGGACAATGCATGGGACACCTTGTGTGCCCCAGGCAGTGTCTCGTTCCTTTCATCCCTCCCTGCCCCAATACACTAAGGCCTGTCTGGGGTGGTGCTCGCACCTCCCAAGGCAGGAAACCTATTGTCCAAGCCTCCCGTGCCGGGATCACTCCCAGCAGCAGGAGGTCAGACTTGTGTCGTGGCAGCAGCATCCATTTTGTGATGCTGGGGCTCTGGTTAACTTTAACCAGGTAAGTAGGTTTCAACATGTCTTCTCCCTCTAGAAGGGAGGGATAATATCCTCATCCCCAGAAATGGGATGGGGGTATTATTCCAAAGTGTTAGACACCTTATACAACATGTTTTGATACAGCCAAACCATAGTTACCATAACCGTTTAAGATTATAAGGCACTTTAAGAGTATATGGTAGGCTATATCATAGAACAGCTATAAGGACATGGTTCCGAAAGCTGCAGACAGGCTCAGCTCATGCTAGAGCACCATCTCACATGTTACCAAGCACTCTGCCTCCAGGATTGTTAAGGCCTGCCATAGGAGTGGCTGATAGGCACACATGTGTCTATATCGAAGATAGGTATAGGAATACTACACCTAAGCAAGGGGTGATTACACGACCTTGCCCCAGCTGAGTGATCAGCCAGTTGTGTCATAATGGAAGGCCAGGCCAGGGGTGGCATAATACATGCTGCAGCCCCTGGTAGGCCTAGGATACACTTATGCCCTGGGTACCTAAGGTACACTGTACAGGGGCCAATAAGGTGACCCTATCCAAATGGGTTATGCACCTAAAGTACATAGTATCAATTTAGAGAGAGAACAGCAGGGCTGTGGGTCTGATTAGCAGGCCCACAGCCACATCTAAGTCGAAAACCAGTAAAGCAAAAGCAAAAAGTGGGGGTGAACATAGAAAGCAGACCCTACTCTCATACACAACCCCCCCCCCCAAATTTAGGGACATTAAACTAACCTTGACCAGTTGAGTCTTCATGTTCTAAGTGGAAATATCTGGAGAGTCCATCTGCATTGGCATGGTCAGTCCCAGGTCTATGTTCCACTGTGAAGTCCATCCCCTGTAGGGAAATGGACCACCTAAGAAGTTTGGGATTTTCACCCTTCATCTGATTTAGCCACAAGAGGGGCTTATGGTCTGTCTGAATCTTGAAGTGAGTGCCAAACAAGTATGGCCTCAGCTTCTTCAGGGCCCAAACCACAGCAAAGGCCTCCCTCTCAATAGCTGCCCAACGTTTCTCTCTAGGGGTCAGCCTTCTACTTATAAAAGCAATGGGCTGGTCTTGACCATCTATATTAAGTTGTGAAAGAACAGCTCCCACACCCAACTCAGATGCATCTGTCTGGACAATGAACTCTTTGGAGTAGTCTGGACTTTTCAGAATAGGTGCACTTTACATGGCCTGCTTCAGGTCATCAAATGCTTTTTGACAGCTTACTGTCCACTGAACTTTCTTTGGCATTTTCTTGGAGGTCAAGTCATTAAGTGGTGTCACAATGGACCCATAGTTCTTAACAAACTTTCTGTAGTACCCAGTCAGGCCCAAGAAAGCTCTGACCTGAGTCTGGGTAGTTGGAGGAGTCCAGTCCTTTATGGTCTGGATCTTGCTCTCCAGTGGTTGAACCTGACCCCCACCAACTAGGTGGCCCAGGTATACAACCTTGCTCTGCCCCATCTGGCACTTAGTGGCCTTGATAGTGAGGCCTGCCTTTTGCAGGGCCTCTAAAACATTCCTCAGGTGGACCAGGTGATCCTCCCAGGTGGAGCTAAAGACAGCAATATCATCAAGATAAGCTGCACAGTAATCATCCAACCCAGTAAGGACTTGATTCACCAACCTTTGGAAAGTGGCAGGTGCATTCTTCAAACCAAAGGGCATTACCACAAATTGATAATGTCCTCCTGGGGTCGAGAAAGCAGTTTTGGCCTTTGCATTCTCAGCTAGTCTGATTTGCCAGTAGCCTGCTGTCAGGTCAAATGTGCTAAAAAACTTAGCAGCTGACAGTCTATCAATGAGCTCATCTGCCCTAGGTATTGGGTGGGCATCTGTCCTAGTGACAGCATTGAGACCTCTGTAATCCACGCAAAACCTCATCTCTCTCTTACCATCTTGGGTGTGAGGTTTTGGCACAAGAACTACAGGACTAGCCCAAGGGCTCTCTGAAGGTTCAATGACTCCCAGCTCCAACATCTTTTGTACCTCAACTTTTATGCAGTCCCTGACATGGTCAGGTTGCCTGTAGATTTTACTCTTCACAGGCAGACTGTCACCAGTGTCCACCTCATGGGTGCACCAGTTTGTCTGACTTGGGGTCAGAGAGAACATATGTCTGTAGGATTGCAGAACTTGCCTGCAGTCCTGTTGCTGATGGACAGTGAGGCTGTCAGAAAAGACCACACCATCAACTGAGCCATTATCAGGGTTCTGAGTCAACAGGTCTGGGAGAGGGTCACTCTCTTCCTCCTGCCCCTCATCTGTAGCCACGAGTAAGCCCATGTCTTCCCTGTCAACATATGCCTTCAATCTGTTGACATGAAGCACCCTGTGGCGGCTTCTGGGAGTCCCAAGGTCCACCAAGTAGGTGACTTCTCCCTTTTTCTCAACAATAGTGTGGGGTCCAGACCATTTGTCTTGGAGTGCTGCTGGGGCCACTGTCTCCAACACCCACACTTTCTGCCCTGGCTGGTAAACAGTCAGCACAGCCTTTTGGTCATGCCAAGCTTTTTGGAGTTCTTGGCTTGCCTCAAGGTTTTTAGAAGCCTTCTTCATATACTCTGCCATCCTGGAGCGGAGACCAAGTACATAATCCACTATATCAAGTTTGGGTTGTCTGAGAGGTCTCTCCCATCCTTCCCTTACTAAACATAGGGGTCCTCTTACAGGATGCCCAAACAAAAGCTCAAAAGGGCTGTAGCCAACCCCCTTTTGTGGGACCTCTCTGTAAGCAAACAGAAGGCAGGGTAAAAGCATGTCCCATCTTCGCCTAAGCTTGTCTGGTAAACCTTTTATCATTCCCTTTAGGGTCTTGTTGAATCTCTCAACAAGCCCATTGCACTGTGGGTGATAGGGTGTGGTGAACTTGTAGTTCACACCACACTCCTTCCACATTGCAGTCAAATATCCTGACATGAAGTTGGCACCTCTGTCAGAAATGACCTCCTTTGGAAAGCCCACTCTGGAGAATACTCCAAGCAGGGCCCTTGCCACAACAGGAGCTGTTGTGGTCCTCAGGGGAATAGCTTCTGGATACCTGGTGGCATGGTCCACTATCACCAGTATAAATCTGTGCCCAGATGCTGTTTGTGGGTCCATTGGTCCTACAATATCTATGCCCACTCTTTCAAAGGGAACCCCACCACAGGTAGTGGTATGAGGGGGCCTTTGTGGTGCCACCTGATTTGCCACTGGCTTGGCAGGTGACACAGGAGCAACAAAACTCCTTGGTATCTTCTGACATATGGGGCCAGTGAAAGTGAGGGACAAGCCTGTCCCAAGTCTTGTTCTGGCCTAATTGTCCTGCAAGGGGAATATCATGGGCCAAGGTAAGAAGGAAGCCTCTGAACTTCAGTGGTATGACCAACCTCCTGGATGCACCAGGCTTGGGGTCTCTAGCCTCTGAATACAGTAGCCCTTCATCCCAATACACTCTATGGGTACCTTGAGCATTCCCTGCACCCTCAACAGCAGCCTGCTGTCTGAGGGGTTCAAGAGAGGGGGAGTCTAATTGTGCCTGCCTCAGATCTGCCCTTGAAGGTCCCCCTGTCCCAAGAAACTCAACCTGATCAGATTCAAGTTCTTCTAGGACAGTTCCTTCAGGGCTCTCAGAATCATCCTCCTGTGAGGGCTGATCCAGTACCTGAGGCAGGAGGGAAGGCACAGCCTTTACCCTACTGCTCTTTCTCTTGGGTTGTGACTGGTCCATAGTTCCAGGATCCAGCACTTGTTCAGTGGTGCACTTTTTGGCCTGTGACCTGGTCACAGCAAGGACATGTGCATCTATCCATAGCATTTCTGCATGGGTCCTATACTCCACTTCAGACCAAACTGAAGTTTCAAGATCATTGCCCAGTAAACACTCCACAGGCAGGTCGGTGTTTAGCCAAAATATCGAGTTTTAAATTTCGACCTACAATAATATCGTGTTTTTAATATCGTAGGTACAGAATATCGAAGTCAAGAATATCGACAGACAGAATGTCTATCCCAAGGTAAGTAATATCGAAGTTAATAATATCGAAGGAATTAATATCGATGTAAGTAATATCGTAAGCAAAAATTTCGATGTCAATAATATCGATATTTATTTAGTGTAATGTAATTTAATATGTATTTTATGTGTATGTTAAAGATTATTGTAATGTATTTTAATACATTTAAAAATAAATGTTTAGAGATTAATAATTATTTTAAATTTAATTTAGCGTTTTAGTATCAGAGCGGGTTGTGGGTTTATAGGGGAATAGGGTGGGAAGTAATTTAATTATAATTAATGAATTAATATGTATTGTTTAATTGGTTTATATGATTAATTAATTGGTAATTTATTAATAATTGGTAATTAATTGATTAATTAATTGTTAATTAATTATTAATTGTAAAATTATTTTATTAATTGGTTAATTATATACATTATAATTAGTTTATTATTAATATTTATTTATTGTTATTGTTAATTAATTAATTGTTAATTAGTAATTAATTGGTGATTTAATTTTTTTAAGTGATTAATTGATAATTAAATTAATTATGTGAATTTTTATGTGTAGTGGGTTGTGGGTTTATAGGGGAATAGGGTGGGAATTAATTTAATTATAATTAATGAATTAATATGTATTGTTTAATTGGTATTTATGATTAATTAATTGGTAATTAATTAATAATTGGTAATTAATTATAAAAATGGATTAATTAATTGTTAATTAATTATTAATTGTAAAATTATTTTATTTGGTTAATTATATACATTATAATTAGTTTATTAATAATATTTATTTATTGTTATAGTTAATTAATTAATTGTTAATTAGTAATTAATTGGTGATTTAATTTTATCAAGTGATTAATTGATAATTAAATTAATTATGTGAATTTTTATGTGTAGTGGGTTGTGGGTTTATAGGAGAATAGGGTGGGATGTAATTAAAATAAAATAAATAATGATATTTTTTATTTATTTGTAATTATTATTAATTAATTGTTATTAGTTAGTTAAATATAGTAAATATAAATAATTTATTATTTAATTTTATTTGTTGTTATTGCTAATTAATGTATTGTTAATTAATAATTAATAGGTGAATATTTGTAATTTCGTAGTAATATGTATTAATTAGTCAATTAATAACTATATTAATTATAAATAATGTATTAATTGTAAATAAGAGATAAATTGATATTTAAATCTTTTGTGTATTTTGTATGTGTAGTGTGTTGTGTGTTAAAGGGGGAATAGTGTGGGATGTAATTTAAATTTATTTATTTAAATATTTATTTTACATAATTGGTATTTAATAATAATATTTTTTTTAAAACATTGTCAACATGCAATTTTTTTATAAGAAATTATTGAATTGGTTATAATGTTCATAGAATCACTATGCTATCTAGTGCTTTCCCAACTGTTTTACTATCTGGAGTGGGAATAGTAATTTTTACCCCTACGCTATCCAGCGCTTTCCCTACTGTTGCACTCTCTGGAGTTGGAATAGTAATTTTTACCCCTACGCTATCCAACGTTTTCCCTACTGTTGCACTCTTTGGAGTTGGAATAGTTATTTTTACCCCTACGCTATCCAACACTTTCCCTACTGTTGCACTGTCTGGAGTGGGAATAGTAATTTTTACCCTTACGCTATCCAACACTTTCCCTACTATTGCACTCTCTGGAGTGGGAATAGTAAATTTTACCCTTACGCTATCCAACACTTTCCCTACTATTGCACTCTCTGGAGTTGGAATAGTAATTTTTACCCCTACGCTATCCAACGTTTTCCCTACTGTTGCAATCTTTGGAGTTGGAATAGTTATTTGTACCCCTACACTATCCAACGTTTTCCCTACTGTTGCACTGTCTGGAGTGGGAATAGTAATTTTTACCCTTACGCTATCCAACACTTTCCCTACTATTGCACTCTCTGGAGTGGGAATAGTAATTTTTACCATTACGCTATCCAACACTTTCCCTACTATTGCACTCTCTGGAGTTGGAATAGTAATTTTTACCCCTACGCTATCCAACGTTTTCCCTACTGTTGCACTCTTTGGAGTTGGAATAGTAATTTTTACCCCTACGCTATCCAATGTTTTCCCTACTGTTGCACTCTCGGGAGTTGGAATAGTTATTTTTACCCCTACGCTATCCAACATTTTCCTTACTGTTGTTTTTGTTGAAGTTGGACTAGTAGTTTTATTGTGTCTGATATTTAATATGTTTTGTAATATTTTAGCTATTGTAATATAAAATTAATAATAAAAATTATTCAAATTAAAAATCTTGATTATTATTTGCTATATGTAATTATTTAATATTTATTAATGTTATTGTTTTATGTGTATAGATGTATTGGTAATTTAAATAAATATTTAATAATTTATATGTTATAGAAATTATTATTAAAAGTAATTATTAAGTAAGTGTATATATTATATATTATATATATATGTTTAATTAAAGTTTTATTTAATTATATATATTTATTATAAATTTTACATATTATAAAATATATTTAATTATGTTTCTTTGATTTATAAGTTTTATTTGGTTTATTTTGCATATATTTTTTAAGTAAAAAAAAACGATATTTTTGAATTACGATATTTTTGACATCGATATTAAATTATCGATATTTTTGTACTTACCATGTTGTAGATAGGATGTCGATATTCTTGACCACGATATTTTTGTTGCGATATTTTTGTAGGTCGAATTTTTGTCTTTCGAAATTATGTCATACAACCAGGAAGGTCTGAACTAACAACAACTTTCTTGAGGCCAGTTACCCCTCCCCAGGAGAAGTTAACAATAGCCACACTATGGGAGGTAGTGGCATTGCTAGCGTTGGTCACTAGGTAATTTTCACCTAGTATGATCTGTCCAGGGTCCATAAAGGCAGGTGTCACCATTGTGACACTAGCCCCAGTGTCCCTGTAGGCCTGAGCCATTCTTTGGTTGATAAAAGGAGTCTGTCTGTACTTGCCCAGGTTACTGGGGCCTACAGTAGAGGACAAAGCTAAGTCCCCATCACAGATCAGAACAGCCTGAGTAGGTATTCTGACTAGGCCAGAATCCTCCTCAGTTCCCAGGGTTAACCCTACTACACCCTTTTGCTGGGAACCACCACTTACAGCTGAACTAGGGGGTACAGTTGCCTTAGGGGCAATGGTGGCTGGGGGCTTATCCTTTTTGGTGCACTCACTAAACCAATGTGAGTTGGACTTACAATATTTGCACCATGGTTTCTTTTGGCCATCTTTCTTTTTATCCTTTTTGGGACCACCCTCCCCCTGAGCCTTTTGGGGGCCTGGTGAAGACTTCTGGTCTTTTTGTTTCTGATCATTACCCTTCTGGTCTGCCTTTTTCTGATCACCGCCCTGGTTCTGGTTTTTCTGCTTAACTCTAGTCCTGACCCATCTATCTGCCTTCTTTCCCAATTCTTGGGGAGAAGTCATATCAGAATCAATCAGGTGTTGATGCAGTAGCTGGTTTTGACAGTTGTTAAGGATTTGTTCTCTCATGATCAAATTATACAATCCTGTATAGTCCTTAACCTTACTTCCCACTAGCCAGCCTTCCAGAGCCTTAGTAGCACAATCTACAAAGTCAGTCCAGTCCTGAGTCTGTGTCTTCTGGGTATCCCTGAACAGCAACCTGTATTGTTCAGTGGTTAGGCCAAACCCATCAATTAGAGCACTCTTCAGGACAGTGTAATTGTCTGCATCCTCATCACTAACTGTGAGGAGCTTGTCTCTACCTTTCTCAGAGAAGGAGAGCCACAAGACAGCTGCCCACTGACTTTGGGGTACCTGCTGTACTTTGCAAGCCCTCTCCAAAGCAGTTATCCATTTGTGGATGTCATCCCCACACTTGTAGGGAGGGACAATCTTGCTCAGGTTTCTATTATCATAGTGCCTGTCTCTATCCTTAGGGATATTGCTGCCACCAGTGGGTTCTAACCCACTTAACTTTTGCTCTCTAGCCAGAGCAAGCTTCTCCTTGGCAAGGGCAAGTTCTTCCCTCTCAATCCTCAGATTAGCTTCCCTCATTCTGGCTTCATGCTCTTTTCTCTGGGGGGAAGTCATTCCCCTGTGAGAAGAGGCATTAGAGATGCTAGAGACATGGGAGTGGATGGATTCCCTTGAAGGGGATCTGTCTCTCCTGTTTCTCTGGTTAAGCCCACTTGGGGGTCTGTATGGGGGGACCCCATGCAAACTCCCATGTAAGCTTAGGTTAGACTGGCTAAGTCTTCCTACTTGGCCCTGGCTGTCTACCTCTTCATCTGAAGTCCCATCTGACTCATCTGTAGTGGGTAGACCCTCCCCTGTACCTGGGGTACCAGCCTGTGAGGCCCTAAGAGCCTCATATTCCTCTAGGATCTGTACTAGCTGAAGGAGGGTAGGGTTTGCACCCTGTTTTAACTTTCTGGAGGTACACAATTGTCTCATCTCCTGAAAAGTTAGGGTATCATATCTAGAGGGGATCTTTCTCAGACCTGCCCCTCCTGAGAGAGAATCTCCTTGATCTCCTCCCAGAGACATGATCTAGTGAGGGTGTGGTGTGTGCACCTACCTACACTAGTTGTTTCTACTAAACCTCTCTAGTAGTCGTAATCAGGGTGTGTTAGTCCCTTCAACGACTAAGTCCAGTAGGACTTAAGTATTATAATCTATGTTATATGTACCTAAACAATATCTGTGTGATCTTTCAATTTAATATCTCAAGATTACAATGGTATTACAACAGCAAGCTCAGATCCCAACCGCTGCTCACCAATGTGAGAAGTTGGCCTGATGTATGATGTCACTAGTTCTAGTGTACACCCTATATCAGTCCAAACAACCCTTATGGTGATTGGTTGTAAAGTCAACCTTATAGACCAGCTATCCTAGTGGTAGCATGAACAAGAGCAGTCTTAGGCTAAACTCTGAATGGCATGTGAAGCCAGCTGTGATACCATATATAATCCCTTGAATACCAAATGAAAGGACACCACACCAGATATATATATAAAATAAAGTGTATTTATTCTAGTCAAACCCTCAGCACTCTTTATGAGATTCGAGGTAAGTACAACACAGTCTTATTCAAGCATACATTAAGTCACACAGGTAAGTAATACAGTTAGGCCCTAGGTGCCACGCAAACCATATACTAAAGAAGTGGTATAAGGACCACTGTCACGGAAATAGAATAGGCCTAGGCCTAGGGAATCGCTGGGGCTACACTACACAACCAACAGTTAGGAAGTGGGAGGCCCACGGGATTCAGGTGCAGAGTGGAAACACTCACGCGTAATGCATATTATCGATAGAAATAGTACAGTTCTGAAATAAGCAGTTTTAGGACACTTCTGGAGCAACTAGGAAGTCGAGACTCGGAAACTAGACCCTAGGATAGTCACTACCCTTGTGAGCACCGAAGTACCCAAGTTACCTAGCCCACAGGCTGCGGGTGCATAGGTGTGAACTTGCGTCGGGTTTCGTCGTGGACTTCTATGGATGCCTGAAGGAAAGTTGCTGACAGGCAGTCAGTGCGGAGTGTCCGGTGGATCCCAAGGCCGGGATCAAGAAGGAAGGGTACCTTCAAGCAGAAGGGACAGAGTCAAGGTCACTAGCCAGTGACCACGTGGAACCAGGAAGGAACCAGGCGATGTCGTGAAGATTGCAGGTGAAGGGTGAAGCTTGTCGCAGCAGCCACGGGTACCAGGAGACGTCGAGGATGACCAGGACCAGGAGGCGAGCTGTCCCACAAAGGTTCTTGCTGTCGGCGGCGTCGAAGTCGAACTAGGACTCACCAAGCCTTGGCAAGCGGAACCCACAAAGAATGGAGGACTTGCTTCTGGTGCAGACCAGGAAGGTATGGGGTGCTTCTCTTTTGCAAGGAAGCGGGAGCCAGTCTGGAGGAGCCAAACCAGCAGTGAAGATTTAAAGGTGTGTCGTCGCAAAGGCCGCTAGCCAACGGGCAAGCAACTGGACAGACGCGGCAAGCAGGAAAATGCAGAAGGGCCCCACGCAGGACTCGTGGAGTGTGGGGGGCTGATCTTCGGTGCAGATGGTGCTTGGGGTTGGGGCTTCTCAATCCCCGGTGCACAACTTCGAGGGTACCTCAGAAGCTGCGCTGGAAGATACTCGCCACTTTTCCCAGGTAGCCGGTCCCACGTCTCTCGTCGCCTCCACGGATCTCAGCTCGGCTGTGGATGTGGATCAGGGTCGGAGAAGTCTGGAAGTCAAGGCTCTGGTCGGGCTCTGCAGTCGATCCCTCGTAGAACTTCAGCAAAGCAAAGGGTAAGTCTCTTGATGGTGCCTGTTTGCACAGGGTAGCCACTCCTTGGCCACAAGGGAGATTCTTCAGTCTTCTTCTTTCGTCGAATGTCGAAGGTCCAGAGTTTCTGTTCAAGTTGCAGGTTCAGGATAATCTAATCTCCTGGGGCCCAGCTACCACTCTTATCCAAATCTGGGGGGCTGGTTTGCCTGCTAGGTCACGCCTTATGGGTGGGACCTGGGAGGGGGTGGTTACACCCCCTTCCCTTTGTCCAGTTTCGCGCCAGGACTGGGACTGGAGTGCCCCAGCACCGGTTTGAACTGGACTATGCATGGGACACCTTGTGTGCCCCAGGCAGTGTCTCGTTTCTTTCATTCCTCCCTGCCCCAATACACTAAGGCCTGTATGGGGTGGTGCTCGCACCTCCCAAGGCAGGAAACCTATTGTCCAAGCCTCCCGTGCCGGGATCACTCCCAGCAGCAGCAGGTCAGACTTGTGTCGTGGCAGCAGCATCCATTTTGTGATGCTGGGGCTCTGGTTAACTTTAACCGGGTAAGTAGGTTTCAACATGTCTTCTCCCTCTAGAAGGGAGGGATAATATCCTCATCCCCAGAAATGGGATGGGGGTATTATTCCAAAGTGTTAGACACCTTACACGACATGTTTTGATACAGCCAAACCATAGTTACCATAAATGTTTAAGATTATAAGGCACTTTAAGAGTATATGGTAGGCTATATCATAGAACAGCTATAAGGACACCATCTCACATGTTACCAAGCACTCTGCCTCCAGGATTGTTAAGGCCTGCCATAGGAGTGGCTGATAGGTACACATGTGTCTATATCTAAGATAGGTATAGGAATACTACACCTAAGCAAGGGGTGAGTACACAACCTTGCCCCAGCTGAGTGATCAGCCAGTTGTGTCATAATGGAAGGCCAGGCCAGGGGTGGCATAATACATGCTGCAGCCCCTGGTAGGCCTAGGATACACCTATGCCCTGGGTACCTAAGGTACACTGTACAGGGGCCAATAAGGTGACCCTATCCAAATGGGTTATGCACCTAAAGTACATAGTATCAATTTAGAGAGAGAACAGCAGGGCTGTGGGTCTGATTAGCAGGCCCACAGCCACATCTAAGTCGAAAACCAGTAAAGCAAAAGCAAAAAAGTGGGGGTGAACATAGAAAGCAGACCTTACTCTCCTACACTGGACCCGCACAGTCAGATCCTCGTGAGTGTGATGCAACCTATTGCTGATTTACCTCCTCATTGCCGATCCAGAGACCAAGGGCGAGGAACACTCTAAACGCGTTTGGAAATATTGGCACATCACTAAGCTTTAACCACGATTTCTGTTTGCCCCGCTGTCTTGCAATAAAGAATGGAGAATAACAGGCCGTGTGTGGCGCCTTCACTCTTGGGAGAGTTTGCATATGGATATATATATATATCTATCACTGAAAAAACCATAGGTTCCAGGGGCGTTATAGGTAGCTGGACTTTTCACTTGTACAAAGCCATTGAAATTCCCCCGTTAGAGTTAGTTCAGCTAACTATAACTCGCGCGCCCGCAATGCACTGCTGATGATGTCACATATTACATCACTCATGACATGGTCAGTGGCATCACTCATGACATCACTGATGACATCTCAAATGACATCACTGATGACATCACTGATTACATCATCCAGTGAATGTGTGTTTTTCTGAAAATTACATATGTTTTATATATGTATATCTCAAGGTCGATGGAAGAATAAATGGGTATATAAGTGTCTAAATGGATGATTTGTTTTTGAAAAATTGATTGTATAACTGACTGATTAAGTGTATCTTAGTGAATACATGGCTTAGTGAGTAATGTTTAAATATGTAAATATCTGTATCAGTCTCTCACTTTGTGTATCAGTGGCTGCATGGGTTGGTGAGTAGCTACATGAGTGTCTATATAGGTTATTAGTTGGGTATTACGTAGTGCATAGGTGCATGAATGAGTGACTCACTGTTTGTATGTGTTGAAGACAGTGTGGTGCCAATCACGATCCTGTAAAAACCGGGTACGAACCGTCGGACGGAGCAAATTCTCCGTCCGACGCGTACCCGGTCGTCAAAATGTACAAACATCGAATTACGATTCGCACGGAAACACCATTTCCGTACGAATCGTACAAAACCCCGACCGACGAAAATAAACATACAAATGCGATCCGGGAAAGCGCCGACGTGACGTCGGGACGCCCGCAGCCTGCCATTCACTAACCAGGAATTACGATTCGCACCGACGTCATCCCTCACGGTGAATATTTTCCGGCTGCCAAAAACTGCCGGGAAATCAGGACGACGCGAACAAGGAGTACCTGTACGCGACGGACAGACATGGACCCGAACCTACGTGTCATCCCGGCCCTCATAGCAGTCGACCTCCTCTACAGGTTCCGATGCAGACGCCGCAGAAGGTCAGAACAACTAAGGGAGGGGGGGAAAGGGGGGAAAGGGGGGGGACAGGACCAGGGGCAGGCCACAAAACCACCACCAATGTCACACAGCACACATGCCCTGGACATACCTGACCCCCATGCCCTGGTCACTACGAGGGGGTGGGGGCGTGTCCAGCAAAGCCAGCGTCTGCCACAAAGGAAGTGCCTGACGACGCGAACCGGCAACACAACTATACAGGTACGTCCCGTACCCACGCCTTAAGAGCGTGGGTACGAGTCGTACCACGCCCACACCTACGTCACCCCAACAATGGCGGGACGGCTGTACCCACGTGGCAAAGGCCTGGGTACGGGTCGCACAAGCATCACATAGCGTGGGGACGGATATGTACGGACCGTACCCCCACCACCGTATGCATGGATCGTACCCCCAACCCCAACAGTGTAAGTACGACCTGTACCCTCACCCGCGTACGTATACGTCCCACCCCAACAGTGTAAGTACGACCCGTACCCTCACCCATGTACGTATGGAGCGTACCCCCACCCCAACAGTGTAAGTACGACCCGTACCCTCACCCGCATACGTATGGAGCGTATCCCCACCCCAACAGTGTAAGTACGACCCGTACCCTCACCCGCGTACGTATGGAGCGTACCCCCCACCCCAACAGTGTAAGTACGACCCGTACCCTCACCCGCGTATGCATGGAGCGTACCCCCAACCCCAACAGTGTAAGTACGACCCGTACCCTCACCCGCGTACATATACGTCCCACCCCAACAGTGTAAGTACGACCTGTACCCTCACCCGCGTACGTATGGAGCGTACCCCCACCCCAACAGTGTAAGTATGACCCGTACCCTCACCCGCGTACGTATGGAGCGTACCCCCACCCCAACAGTGTAAGTACGACCCGTACCCTCACCCGCGTACGTATGGAGCGTACCCCCACCCCAACAGTGTAAGTACGACCCGTACCCTCACCCGCGTATGCATGGAGCGTACCCCAACAGTGTAAGTACGACCCGTACCCTCACCCGCGTACATATGGAGCGTACCCCCCACCCCAACAGTGTAAGTATGACCCGTACCCTCACCCGCGTATGCATGGAGCGTACCCCAACAGTGTAAGTACGACCCGTACCCCCACCTCGTATGCATGGAGCGTACCCCAACAGTGCATGTACGTACCGTACCACCACCCCAACAGTGTAAGTACGACCCGTACCCCACCCGCGTACGTATGGAGCGTACTCCCACCCCAACAGTGTAAGTACGACCCGTACCCCACCCGCGTACGTATGGAGCGTACTCCCACCCCAACAGTGTAAGTACAACCCGTACCCCACCCGCGTACATATGGAGCCTACTCCCACCCCAACAGTGTAAGTACGAACCTTACCCCCATGGAGCGAACCCACACACGTGTATGTACTAAGCGTACATATTGTTAAATAGGAGGGGTGTGTGCCTATCACACCCAGCAGTGCCCAGAGTCAGGAGGGGTGGGTGCAGAGTCCTCCCGCAGTGCCCAGAGGCAGGAGGGGTGTGTGCAGAGTCCTCCCAGCAGTGCCCAGACGCAGGAGGGGTGGGTGCCTTTCACTCCCAGCAGTGCCCAGAGTCAGGAGGGGTGGGTGCAGAGTCCTCCCAGCAGTGCCCAGAGGCAGGAGGGGTGGGTGCAGAGTCCTCCCAGCAGTGCCCAGACGCAGGAGGGGTGGGTGCAGAGTCCTCCCAGCAGTGCCCAGAGGGAGGAGGGGTGTGTGCAGAGTCCTCCCAGCAGTGCCCAGATGCAGGAGGGGTGGGTGCCTATCACTCCCAGCAGTGCCCAGAGTCAGGAGGGGTGAGTGCATAGTCCTCCCAGCAGTGCCCAGAGGCAGGAGGGGTGGGTGCAGAGTCCTCCCAGCAGTGCCCAGACGCAGGAGGGGTGGGTGCAGAGTCCTCCCAGCAGTGCCCAGAGGCAGGAGGGGTGTGTGCAGAGTCCTCCCAGCAGTGCCCAGAGGCAGGAGGGGTGTGTGCAGAGTCCTCCCAGCAGTGCCCAGAGTCAGGAGGGGTGTGTGCAGAGTCCTCCCAGCAGTGCCCAGAGGCAGGAGGGGTGGGTGCCTATCACTCCCAGCAGTGCCAAGAGTCAGGAGGGGTGTGTGCAGAGTCCTCCCAGCAGTGCCCAGAGGCAGGAGGGGTGGGTGCCTATCACTCCCAGCAGTGCCCAGAGTCAGGAGGGGTGGGTGCAGAGTCCTCCCAGCAGTGCCCAGAGTCAGGAGGGGTGTGTGCAGAGTCCTCCCAGCAGTGCCCAGAGGCAGGAAGGTTGTGTGCAGAGTCCTCCCAGCAGTGCCCAGACGCAGGAGGGGTGGGTGCAGAGTCCTCCCAGCAGTGCCCAGAGGCAGGAGGGGTGTGTGCAGAGTCCTCCCAGCAGTGCCCAGAGTCAGGAGGGGTGTGTGCAGAGTCCTCCCAGCAGTGCCCAGAGGCAGGAGGGGTGGGTGCCTATCACTCCCAGCAGTGCCCAGAGTCAGGAGGGGTGGGTGCAGAGTCCTCCCAGCAGTGCCCAGAGGCAGGAGGGGTGTGTGCAGAGTCCTCCCAGCAGTGCCCAGAGGCAGGAGGGGTGTGTGCAGAGTCCTCCCAGCAGTGCCCAGACGCAGGAGGGGTGGGTGCAGAGTCCTCCCATCAGTGCCCAGAGGCAGGAGGGGTGTGTGCAGAGTCCTTCCAGCAGTGCTCAGAGTCAGGAGGGGTGTGTGCAGAGTCCTCCCAGCAGTGCCCAGAGGCAGGAGGGGTGGGTGCCTATCACTCCCAGCAGTGCCCAGAGACAGGAGGGGTGGGTGTGATGTACAGTGTGAGCCTTTATAATTGATTGTGTCTTTGCCCTCATTCCACCTGTGTACTTTCACTGGCACGTACTGCTTTTGCCCTTCCCCAGAGGAGTATGTCCCTATGGCAAAGGTGCAATGCGTTGGCTGCATGACATGCCTTGTTGTAACCAGCTAATTTGTTCTCATATGTGTCTCTGTGACATGTTGCAGGTGTATTGATGTAGTGTCACTTGTTCATCCTCACAGGTAGGCGCCTCTGCCAAGGAGCAGATCTGGTTGACCGCCGTCAGTGCCGGGAGGAGTGCGGATGGTCGGAAGCGGCGTCTGTCCCAGGTGAGGAAACGCTGGCAGGATATCCGGTGCTGGACGCGGAGGATCGCACTGCTGGGAGTGATAGGCACCCACCCCTCCTGTCTCTGGGCACTGCTGGGAGGACTCTGCACACACCCCTCCTATGTCTGGGCACTGCTGGGAGTGATAGGCACCCACCCCTCCTATGTCTGGGCACTGCTGGGAGGACTCTGCACACACCCCTCCTGACTCTGGGCACTGCTGGGAGTGATAGGCACCCACCCCTCCTGTCTCTGGGCACTGCTGGGAGTTATAGGCACCCACCCCTCCTGACTCTGGGCACTGCTGGGAGTGATAGGCACACACCCCTCCTATGTCTGGGCACTGCTGGGAGTGATAGGCGCCCACCCCTCCTGTCTCTGGGCACTGCTGGGAGTGATAGGCACACACCCCTCCTGTCTCTGGGCACTGCTGGGAGGACTCTGCACACACCCCTCCTGCCTCTGGGCACTGCTGGGAGTGATAGGCACCCACCCCTCCTGTCTCTGGGCACTGCTGGGAGGACTCTGCACACACCCCTCCTGACTCTGGGCACTGCTGGGAGGACTCTGCACACACCCCTCCTATGTCTGGGCACTGCTGGGAGTGATAGGCACCCACCCCTCCTATGTCTGGGCACTGCTGGGAGACATCAGGCATTCCCCCCCCCGGGACCCCCCCTACAGTACATAGCATGTGTGTCACACCTGGACACAATGGCAGAAGTCACAGTCACAAAAAAGGGACACAGTCTGTGCTAGAAGCCTCTGCACTCACCTGATACCCTGGTCGCCCATACAGCAGGGGGTACTGTGGGAGGATCACATCCAGCAATGCCAGGTTCTCCTCCAGGGTGAATGGCTGTGACCTCTCCACAGACCTTGACATGGTTCCAGGGAATCAGGAGCAGCAGCAGTGTGGTAGAATCGAAATATGTGCAGGCAAGTGATCCCTCATGGGACCTGGCTATCTTATATCTGCCTTGCTGGCCTGTTTCATGCACAGGAGTACAGAGTGATTGGTCACTCACATTTGCATCCTATGTTTCCTCCAATCCCTTCAAACCTAGCACAGTCAGTGGGTTCTTATTGTGTTTTTTTCTTCAGCATGATGTCAACCCCACAAACACATTGCAACAAAGTAGATTCATTCCAACTGACTTCTGCTGTGCACCTTCCAGAACAAATTCAAACTTAAAACTTGGTCTCCATGACAACCAGCATGCATGTAGGCCATAATACTTGTCCCTCATGTGTCCCCTATGTAAAAATGAGCTTCACACACAGGTACGGTGCGTTCCAGGGCCCTAGGGCACCCCAAATGCATAGCAACGGCCCGTACAGGCGTGTGTACGGGCCGTACCACTATGAGTACGCATACTCAAGAACACCCATAGTGGTACGGCCCGTACACGCGTGCGTACGTTCACTATCACTATGGGTGTCCTCGCGTATGCGTACTCATAGTGGTACGGCCTGTACACGCGTGCGTACGTTCACTATCACTATGGGTGTCCTCGCGTATGCGTACTCGTAGTGGTACGCCCGTACACGCGTGCGTACGTTCACTATCACTATGGGTGTCCTCGCGTATGCGTACTCGTAGTGGTACGGCCCGTACACACGCCTGTACGCTCACTATCACTGGACACCCATAGTGATAGTGAGCGTACAGGCGTGTGTACGGGCCGTACCACTACGAGTATGCATAGGCGAGGACACCCATAGTGATAGTGAACGTACGCACGCGTGTACGGGCCGTACCACTACGAGTACGCATACGCGAGGACACCCATAGTGATAGTGAACGTACGCAGGCGTGTACGGGCCGTACCACTTCGAGTACGCATATGCGAGGACACCCATAGTGATAGTGAACGTACGCACGCGTGTACGGGCCGTACCACTACGAGTACGCATACGCGAGGACACCCATAGTGATAGTGAGCGTACAGGCGTGTGTACGGGCCATAGCACTACGAGTACGCATACGCGAGGACACCCATAGTGATAGTGAACGTACGCACGCGTGTACGGGCGTACCACTACGAGTACGCATACGCGAGGACACCCATAGTGATAGTGAACGTACGCACGCGTGTACGGGCCGTACCACTATGGGTGTTCTTGCGTATGCATACTTACTGACCGTACACATGCCTGTACGCTCACCATCACTATGGGTACACATACGGCAGCACTCCCATAGTGATATGGGAACGTACACAGGCCCTCTTAGCAGCAGTAATGGTTTTCACACATCACAGTGGTGACAGGCAGCACACAGGAAGGAATAGGGCTGACATACTTGTCCATGTATGGACATCAAGGCATTGTCTGGGCAGTACTACATGTGTGGGGCACAGGTGTGACAGGCTGTGATGTGGCACATTACTCCTGAGTCGAGAAGGCACCAGATGTATGATGAGATGTGTACACATGTAATGAGTGACGGTGCAATGTGTGCCAGGCATGCCCTTGACTCCTTTGACATGTGTGCATGTCGTACTGCACACTTGTGATGAGCGTCACTGGCATGGCACGGACACCAACACACGGAAGTGTCCCCTGATGCCTGGTACAGGGGTTACCACACCTGACATGTCACTACCCACGGTGCACGATGTGACTATGTCATGTATGTGTGGGGGGTTCCCATTAGGTTGATGTTGGAGCTCCCTCAAAAGCTGCAGCTGTTGCAGCAACCAACATGTGTCTGTGTGTAGATTGACATTGCACACTGTTCCGCACACCATGCCACATGTGGTGCGTATGTATGCATGGGACACGGAGTAGCGTAACAAGGACATGTCTGCATCCTCTCTATGAATGTGTGGTGAGTCATGACATGTACACCTTCATGGCAAGGTGTGTGGGCTGTCCTAGTGTAATGTCATGTGACCTGTGGCTCTAGTGTTCCGCTACCAGTCTCTGCAATCGACATCCTACTTCTGCTGATGTGTGGATGTATGTCACTCCTGTTTTGCGTCTGGCTGTTCACTTGCACTGGGACACAGCTAATCCCATGCCATGGCATGTGGAGGTTCACAATCTCCGTGTGTAGCTGGGTCTTGGTAGGGGTGTCACCTGGCAGCCATACATGTCCAGGGCATGTGGCACATACCTGACTCCGTATGTAGCATATGTGTATAGACAGATTAACATGTGCTCAGTACAAATTAATTGTTGTTGTGGTGCACTCACTCTTCCTTGTCACTTCCTAATTACTGCAGAGCGCCGCCTCTTCCCCGAGCAATTCCGGACTTGGCTGCCATGCGGGAGAATGACTGTATCCGGTGCTACCGCTTCCCCCAACGGTTGATTCTGGATTTGACGGCGAGACTAGCACAATGAGGAAAATAAAATATCATGAGGCCTATGTGTCCCCGTGTGTTCCCCACCACTCATGTGCACATACATGTAACCTATGTATTTCCCCTCCATGGCCTGTCTATCATGATGCTTATGCTATAACGTGGCCTGCCATAATCCAGTCTCCCATGAGAGAAACGACAAATCTGCTCTGAGGCCTACACGTTTTGCATCATGTTTTCCTGCATTTCCATTATTGTGGCCCAGCCAGAGCCGAAAAGAGGTTTCAGGCCTCAGAACGCTCTGAAAGCTGTAGCTGCGTATCCTTGGCCTTGCACACTTGGGCCTCAGCCAAAGGGGCCCTGTCCGAGACAGTATTGAGCACGGTTATCTGCTTACTCCTACCGAAACCACATTCCTGCCTGGAGAAGGAGGGATAAACATGACCCATCTGCAAAGGAGAAAGCCTAGCCTTTCTGTCTCTTTTTGTGCGATTACAAAGCTCACGTCAGTGGAAAGCCCATAGCCCCCATGTAAGACTTCAGCAGTAAACGAAGAAATAAATGCCACATTGGCCCTTGGTGATGGGCAACCTATGTCACGAATCAGTCCCTGCTCCAGACTTAAGATATCAGATAATACAAGATGTGCTGGTCGCCCTGACACCGAAGGCCTCACTTCCAGACTCTAGACTCCCCGGTTGCATAGCAACCCTTTCACACGTCAGTTACACGTCATGCTCGAGTTGAGCACAAGTAAGGCAAAGTTCCAGTAAAGTTCCAGCTGATCACGCAACCCCCTCCAGGCATCCACCCACCTATGACACTTACCTATTATCATCAAGTGGACGCCCACCTTCACGCCTACTTACACACCCACATGCTCTTATCTCATTCTCTCTTGCTCCGCCTGAAGCACTCTTGCTTGCGTATGTTATTACAAACATATATATACTGTACTCTGTGAAGAGAATATGGAGAATATCTTTTTGAGAATCCTGGTCCTGATCCCTTGTGGTGATGGAACTATTCTCCCTATAACTCGAGTTATTTGAATAAAGCCCTTTTGAACCTGACACCACGGACTCAGCCTCTTGCTTCATGCATGATCATATAGATATATAGAAATTCAGAACGCGTAATATTTTATTTACGACAATAATGGCGCCCGAACAGGGACAAATCTCCTTCCCCATGCGCCGGAGATGAAGGTCCAGTTTTGCCCCCTTCCACAGCCGTGACGGACTTCGAGTGTACACGCCGTGGGTTTTCCCGCCAACTCCCTCAGGCCAACGAAGGAGACGGACTGCGACCAGGCATCCATACGAGGCGGTGAGGATTGCGGATCGTCCCGACCCAGAGCCCACCCTGCGAGAGAGCTGTGTCCGAGGTTTCTAGAGATCCACCTAAGATACGCCATTCCCTGCGCAGCGTCAAGTGTCTGAGGCCTTCAAGTTCAAGTTCAAGTTCTGCTTCCCGGTGAGTTTCTCATGGGGGTTGCAATAATGACGGGTTCATTTAATGAACACGGTAAAGACGTGTCTCACTTGTGAGACCGGTATGTTCAAGAGCATGCATTCAAGAATTAGAGTCCAAGTTTTCAGGTGCACCGATATAACTGTATGAATGTTATTGTCTTAGTAAGGTTCAGTTAGGTTTGAATGTGTCAGGTTTTTGTGTAAGTTTGTTTCATTGTGATTTTTGGTTTTTTTTGTTCATTGTGATTTTTGTTTTCGGTTACATTCCAACATGCCGTTATTTTCAAAACTGCATAAGATATGTACCAGGAAAGGTGTACTAGAGGAACCAGTTAACATTCCGCCTAGAGACACACCTGGACATTTCATGTACTGTAAGCATGGTTTAGATGCCGTGTTGTTTTTAGAACTATGGGTGGATTACACAAAGGATTTAGAGACAAAATATAAATGGCCCATTACGGGAACATGGGATGCAGAATGCATTATAAAGGTAGAGGAAGAGATATGGAAGAGGAAATCAAGACCTGCTCAGAAGGATGCCATTGAATTATGGCGCAAAGAGTCACATAGAAGAACAGAGAAAGAGTTCCACAAAGCAGAGAGAAGTAGACAGGAGTCCGAAAAAGCCAAAGAAGAGAAATTACAGGAGGAAAGGGAACGGGTAAAAAGAGAGCAGGCTGAAAGAGAAAGAAATACTGTCGTTGCTGGTATTTATCCCGTCCTTTCAGAGGAACTAGCAAAAGTGGCCCCAGTAGAAAGACCAGTTAGAGTGCCACCGCAAGTACCCTGAAAAATAAAACAAACAGCATCCGAAACGTTCATTAACACCTACCTAGAGGAATCCCCACCAGCATACGTGGACGGATTTTTCCCTGCACCCCCAACGCAAGAACAACTCCAGGAGCTCGAGGACGGCGGGGAGGGAGGATCCAGGGCAACATCAGGAGGGGGGCCGACAGTAAAAGTAGATATTTCCGAATGTATATATGACCCAGATCCAGGAAAGGGCAGAATGCTTGTGTTTTCACTAAGGCTTAGACGAGCAGTCGCAGATTTGGAAAAATTACCAGATATGGATAAACATCTAAAGAAAATGTACACATTCATAAGAACAGGGGAAGGTCCTGAGTGTATAGCAGAAGCTGTATAAAATAGAAAGGTAATTGTGAAGAACTATATCCTTCGCTTCCTAATTAATTGTCTGATCAGGGAAAAAGACGAAGGTGATGGTGACGTAGACTGTTGTTATATTGGTTGGAGTGATCGCATAGATGCCGGTCAGCATGATAAATCAGGCCAGACAGACAACATGTTGACCAAAATCCGAAAGGCAATAATAGCGTCACACGAAGGAGGCCCGAACGAAACAGCTGAGTTATCATCTGATGACGAAGCAGGGGACAAAGACAGAATACATTATGTGGGCCGTGCCTGGCGATTCGAAAGGCCCAAGGGCCTCAATCACCGTAAACAGGGAACTGCCATAAAAGAAAGATATTCCCTTGAAAGTTTGTTCCAGATCACCGAAAAAGCGGTGAATAAATGGCTAGGTAACGATCAGCCCCTCACCCCGACCGAAAATGAATTAGCACGATCAGCCACCCTGTGGATATCCCAATATGATATATATAATAATGATATCGTAGCCCAAACGTTCTTGAGCCTCCCACCAAACGAACAGCGCATAGCTGGTGTTTACATGGTCCAACATTTGATCACGTTATATGAGAGTCAATATTCTGGTCCTGGTCTATTGTATAAGTTGCTGGACGACATAATACTAGACAGGTGGATGAACATGGGTACTGAACTGATTAATGTCATTCTGGATCAGCGACACAAGTATATAGTATACGTAACTAGATCCCTGCTTCCCGCTCCACCCCAGGTTAAGGGACAGTCATACGACAAGCTGAACCCCCTACGAGAGGTTCATCCTGTAAAGGATGCAAACAATGACCTACAACGGGTGTATGTCTACACCCCCTTGTCGAAATTAGACATACTGGAAATGAAAAAAATGTTACCATCCCATGATAAAGACCCGGGGGGTTTTCACCGAGAACTAAAGGACATTCTTCGCTTAGGAGAATATACATATGCTGACGTTCTAAAGTTATTAAAGGTACTATTGCCTGCTGGTATTTACGAGAAGCTGAAAGGACAAGACTGGGAGGTGGGAGAGAAAAGGCTCAGTTGGGATCTGTTGGAAAGAGAGGAAGTGGGAAGAGGCCCGGGGGTTGGTCTGGGTCCCCGAGCTAAAGACCTACCTGAACTCCTTGTACAAGTTTTGCCCAGATTACTAATTACCAAGAAAGAAGACTGGGATGCTATTTCAGCCTGTAAACAGAAACCAGACGAGGACACTAGCGATTTTTACTCTAGGTTTGAGAAATGTTTCACTATCAATAGTGGTCTTAAGCCCAGTAGTGATTCATATCCCCATCTTTTCGTGAGCAAACTAGTAGAAAATTCCCTACCAGAAGTGAAGTATAGGGTACTGAAGGTTGAGAGTACTTGGCAAGCGAACAGCCCTTCACAAATGTTACAAATGTTACAATACCACCAGTCACAGAATTAGAGAAGAACACAAACAGGACAAGAGACGCATGAGAGACACAAAGATGAAGATGCTGGTGGCCCAATCGACCCCGGCAAACACAAACACGAACAAGAATAGCACGAAACAAAGTAATGGGACCTGTAATTATTGCAAGAAGCCAGGCCACTTCGTAAATGAATGTGCGGTCCTGAAACACAATATAGCGATAGGTAAAACTAAGCCACGATCTTATCCTCCCAAAGAAAATAACACACATCAGACATCAGATACATTTCCACCGCCGCCGCCGCCTGTCCATGCACCTGCACCAGCCCACGCCACAACACAAATGTATGAGCACGCTCAGACTAACTATCCAGAATACCAAGCATATTCGTGAAGAAACCCAGAGAGGGAATTCGACTTGCCCCTTATTCCAGTTCCTGTGGACCAAGCGGGTCCCTATGTGCATGCACGTTTACTAGGAAAGAATAAAAAGTTTTTGATTGACACTGGGGCAAGTAGAACTACCATCAGTCATTCTGAGGTTCCAGGGGCACCTCTCTCGGGCTCAAAGAGTATATCCCTGGGCTTTTCAGGAAAGCCTATTATCAATGAGGTTTCAGAACCAGTTTCTTTAGGAGTTGGTCCACTAACACATACAACAGATTTACTGCTTACTAAATCATGTCCAGAAAACTTACTAGGCATAAAAACGTTAAAGGAACTGGGGGCAATTATCTGTTGCTCGCCAGAAGGAGTGCGACTGTATTTACGTGATTTCAAGGGACATTTTGTTATGAAAGATATTGACATCAGGCTTCAAAATGTACCACAGCACCTATGGGCAAAAGGCCCGACTGACATAGGTTTCATGAACATTACACCATACCAGGTCACCCTCAAGGAAGGAGTGGTGCTGCCACGGATTAGACAATATAAAATTCCACCTGAAGCTGAAGTAGGGTTGCTGAAAATTATCGATGAACTCATCGCACAAGGGGTGGTGGTAGAGACAGATTCAAACATATGCAATTCACCTGTTCTTCCTATTCTTAAAAGAACTGATCCCAATGCATCACCTGTCTATAGATTAGTTGTGGACCTGCGAGAATTAAACAAATGTGTAGTGCCACAGTACCCTGTGGTCCCGGACATTTCTTTATTATTGACTGCCATTGATGCGAAGGCTACGTTCTTTACAGTTATCGATCTGAAGAACGCCTTTTTCAGTATCCCAATACATCCGGACAGCCAATATCTTTTTGGTTTCAGTTTAAAAGGCCGCAGCTTCAGATTCACAAGAGCACCACAGGGCTTCACGGAAAGTCCTAGCATCTACAGTCAGGCACTCAAAAGACAACTAGACAGTATTCATATGCCTACCACTACAGCACTGATACAGTATGTAGATGACATTCTCATTACTGCACGATCGGACACTGACTGTGAAAATGCATCACTTACTGTTTTACATTTCCTAGCTGACAAGGGGCATAAAGTGTCCCCTTCGAAGTTACAATTCTGTGAACAGCAAGTGGCGTACCTTGGGCACTTGCTATCCAAGGAGGGTAGGCGACTGACACCAGAACGTATTCAATTGATTTCTGGCCTTTCACAGCCCAAAACACAAAAGGAGGTACGTGCATTCATTGGCCTCACTTCATATTGCAGGCAGTGGATTCCCCAGTATGCTCACATAGCCAAGCCCCTAATACAGTTGACGACACAGGAGGTAGCTTCTACTAAAGTCCTCCCTTGGACACAAGAACACACTGTGGCATTTGAAGAATTAAAAAGAGCTTTATGTCAAGCACCAGTTTTAGCGATCCCTGATTACAACAAATCTTTTATGCTTTTTGTGACAGAGCGAGATGGAACAGCACTATCTGTCCTAACACAAGATCATGCCGGAAAACACAAGCCCTGTGCTTATTTTTCTAGTACATTGGACCCAGTAGCACAGGCTTTGCCTGCGTGCCTAAAATCTGTTGCAGCAACTGCCTTAGCCATAAGACAAAGTGACTCGATAGTGCTGGGCCACCCCCTGACAGTACAAGTACCACACGCAGTAGAGGTTCTCTTGAACCGAACACAAACACAACACCTAACTGTAGCGAGACTGACAGGTTATGAGCTGACGTTATTTCAACCACACATAGAGATCAGACGATGCAACATACTGAATCCTGCTACTCTTTTGCCCTCCAGTACAGAAAACGTTTCCCCACATGACTGTGTTGAAGTAATACATACCGTGACTAAACCAAGACAAGACTTGACAGATGTTGCACTCCCAGACCCTGACCTAACACTCTATGTTGACGGTTCATGTATGAGGACGGGGGCGGGAGAATTAGTGGCAGCATATGCAGTGACCACTGCTACTGAAATCATAGAGACTAAAAGAATAGACATACTGTCAGCACAAGCAGCAGAGCTCATCGCTCTGACACAAGCGTGCATAAGAGCTAAGCACCTGAGAGTAAACATTTACACTGACTCACAATACGCATATGGGGTAGTTCATGACTTCGGCGTACTATAGAGGGAAAGAGGTTTCTTGACCTCTCACGGGGCCAAGATACAGCATGGCCCCATTATTCAAGCCCTTCTAGATGCGATACATTTACCAACAGCCATAGCTATCCTGAAATGCAAAGCACATACTAAAGCCACAGATACCATTTCTCAAGGCAATGATCTGGCAGACCGAACAGCTAAATAGACAGCTCAGACCCCACTAGATATGACGAAATCACAGGTACCATTAATGTCCAAAGCCATGACAGTTAGGAATCCTTCCAAGGATGTACAAGACATACAGACACATGCTACTCTAGATGAATTAAAGAAATGGTCGGAACAAGGAGGGGTACTGACTGATCAGGGTTGGATGACTAAGGGCAAAGAAACATGGTTTCTTCCTGATTCAATGGTACAAGTGATCATCAATACTGCACATAGTCCTGCACACTTAGGAGAGAGAGCAATGCTAGACAGCTTACAGAATATATGGTTCAACAAGCACCTGCGTGCAGCAGCGAAACAAAAGGTCAGAACATGTATGATCTGTTGCCAATTCAATCCAGGTAAAGGCATTCCAATGGAACAAGGTGGATTCCATCCACCTGACCATCCTTTTGAAGTCCTCCAAATGGATTATATCCAAATGGACAGATGCAGAGGTTACAAATATGTCCTAGTAGTAGTATGTTCCCTATCAAGATGGACAGAGGCCTATCCAGTCCCTGATTATACTGCTGTAACTACCGCCAGACAATTGGTGCGAGAGTTTTTCCCACGTTATGGATTACCGCGTGTCGTATATTCCGACAACGGTCAGCCTTTCTCCTCTGAACTCATGAAACAGGTGTCCCTTCTGTTAGGGTATACCTGGAAGTTCCATTGTGTACGACATCCTGAGGCAGCAGGCCTTGTAGAAAGACATAATCAGACCTTAAAGATAAAACTAGCAAAGATTTGCGCAGACAAAGGCGTAGATTGGATGGTAGCCCTGCCGGTTGCCCTCTTTTACATGCGAATGGTAGCCCATTCTAGAACAGGCTTATCTCCCTATGAAGTGGTCTTTGGTAGACCACCGAATATGTGGGGCACTCCAATGCCTAAAAAAATCACTGATGTTGATAGTAACATGCTGACAGATTACCTGGCTTCCTTGATGTCTGCACTACTCTCTTGTCGTTCGCAGGTTGCTGCCGCCTTCCCTGACAACACCCAGGTCAAGGAACATTCCCTCGTTCCTGGGGATTATGTAGTCATCCGGAACTTTGATAGAACGAGCCCTCTTGAGCCAAGGTGGAAGACGCCCAAGTTGGTGCTATCGACCACGAGGACCGCTGTTAAAGTCGAAGGACGGAAAGGATGGGTTCATCTTCATCATTGTAAACGCTACTTTGGAAATAACGATTCGTTTAAAAAGGACATAAACTCATCAGACTTTGAGCCCCCTTTACTAGAGGAGACTCCCCAGCAGGAGTACAAAGCTAAAGTTAGATCTAAAAAGTCAGAACCCGTTTGATCAATTAAGTCCACTAGGTGGTGAAGCGGTTGAACATGTATTCTGGCTTGCATAAGATCTTGGATACTGCGGATGAGAAAAAGAGCAAGATGAAAAGCAAATACTGTAAAATATTACGTGGTAGATGTATAGTGACTTTGATTTTTCTATTTCTTCTGTGTATCACGATGATATGTATCAGCTTAATACTACATGCTATTTTTCCTCCTATTGCCTCACTCTTACACTCTTCTACTAATGATACCATAAAGCACACATTTAGTGATCTGCCATCCCATGAGCTATCATATCGACTTGCCTTACGCAACAATACCTTTATTCAGATGCTGCACCATTCACATCAGACTAGCAATGCTACAGACTGCTGGGTCTGTGGCCGACTTCCCCCGTATCAGAAGGTGAAGGGAGTTTTGCCTCTTTTCCCTTTTCCATTCTCCCATAATGGTTCTTGCGGAGCATGGTTTGCCCTAATGACATCCATCAACGGTGATGCCAAAGAATGTCAAGACAAGGAGTGTAGGGGCGACTGGGTATGGGGTAACTTGAATAAAGTCATGAATGAAGCATGTTTCCCAGATGAAGAAGGTCTTCCCCAAAGGAAAGGTACAGATCTAGAAAATGAAGAGTATCTGCAAGGAAATGCGACCCTTGACTTTATAGTGTTGAACGTCAAGCCCATACACAATTTAGGTCCATCCTCAATCACAGTCCTGCCAGTAAAAGGGAACTTGTGTGTCAGAAAAGAAGGCTCTGTACATTTGGGGCACAGCGAGTGTAACACTATACTAGTGTTTAAAGACAAAGGAAAGTCTTACTTCAGAGCATCACGACACACCTACTTTATTTGTGGCCAGACAGCCTATGTAGAACTGCCCTTAGACTGGGGGGGGACGTGCTATATATCATTTCTTTTACCACCGGTTTTCTTGGCCCCATCGAACTATCATCAAAATCTCCAACTAGCACTTATCAGACACAGACGAGGGCTCGATGCCTCTGGCATTGACCAGACTGAAACAGCTTGGGAACAATATACAGATTTCAACAAAGGATTCTTTTTCTTCATAGGTCCCGTCCAGAATAGTAAACTTATCCGCAGACTAACAAGGATTCTAGAAACAGTTGCTAATGAGACTGCATCAGCCCTGGGGAACTTGACCCAGGAACAGTCTGCTATGAGAATGGTCGTTCTTCAGAATCGTCTTGTTCTTGACGTCATCCTAGCGGATAGGGGCGGGGCCTGTAGGGTCATCGGTTCCAGCTGTTGCGTTTTCATACCTAATAACGCACCGTCTGTATACAAAGCAATAACAAGACTCCACAAGATTGCCCAAAGCATACACCAAGACCCAGGCACGTGGACTTGGTCCAGTTGGCTCTGGGAAGTAATATCAGCATGGGGATGGAAAGTGTTGACAGTCTGTGGACTAATACTACTGATGATATTCAGTTGTTGCCTATGTCTGCAGTGTGGCCCGGCCATTTGCGGCCTGTGTGCTACTGCATGTATTCCACATCCCCATTTACAGAGCATTGAAAATGGTAAAATAATGCTGCAAGAACAGATTGACTGTCTCATGAGAATAGATATGACATGAGGGTCCACTAGGGGACAAGGAGGGAATGAGGAAAATAAAATATCATGAGGTCTATGTGTCCCCGTGTGTTCCCCACCACTCATGTGCACATACATGTAACCTATGTATTTCCCCTCCATGGCCTGTCTATCATGATGCTTATGCTATAACGTGGCCTGCCATAATCCAGTCTCCCATGAGAGAAACGACAAATCTGCTCTGAGGCCTACACGTTTTGCATCATGTTTTCCTGCATTTCCATTATTGTGGCCCAGCCAGAGCCGAAAAGAGGTTTCAGGCCTCAGAACGCTCTGAAAGCTGTAGCTGCGTATCCTTGGCCTTGCACACTTGGTCCTCAGCCAAAGGGGCCCTGTCCGAGACAGTATTGAGCACGGTTATCTGCTTACTCCTACCGAAACCACATTCCTGCCTGGAGAAGGAGGGAAAAACATGACCCATCTGCAAAGGAGAAAGCCTAGCCTTTCTGTCTCTTTTTGTGCGATTACAAAGCTCACGTCAGTGGAAAGCCCATAGCCCCCATGTAAGACTTCAGCAGTAAACGAAGAAATAAATGCCACATTGGCCCTTGGTGATGGGCAACCTATGTCACGAATCAGTCCCTGCTCCAGACTTAAGATATCAGATAATACAAGATGTGCTGGTCGCCCTGACACCGAAGGCCTCACTTCCAGACTCTAGACTCCCCGGTTGCATAGCAACCCTTTCACACGTCAGTTACACGTCATGCTCGAGTTGAGCACAAGTAAGGCAAAGTTCCAGTAAAGTTCCAGCTGATCATGCAACCCCCTCCAGGCATCCACCCACCTATGACACTTACCTATTATCATCAAGTGGACGCCCACCTTCACGCCTACTTACACACCCACATGCTCTTATCTCATTCTCTCTTGCTCCGCCTGAAGCACTCTTCCTTGCGTATGTTATTACAAACATATATATACTGTACTCTGTGAAGAGAATATGGAGAATATATTTTTGAGAATCCTGGTCCTGATCCCTTGTGGTGATGGAACTATTCTCCCTATAACTCGAGTTATTTGAATAAAGCCCTTTTGAACCTGACACCACGGACTCAGCCTCTTGCTTCATGCATGATCATATTGATATATAGAAATTCAGAACGCGTAATATTTTATTTACGACAACCACACCTGCAACCGCTGCACAGGTATCCTACGGCACTGACACCCAAGCTGAAGGTAATGGCAGCCCTACATTTTCTAGCCACGGGTACCTTTCAAAATACCATAGCTCATGTTGGTGGCATGTCCCAGAGCATGTTCTGCCGTGTGCTGCATGATTTCTTAGAGGCCATGTTGATTCACCTGGATGACTTCATCCATTTTCCTACCCCTGAAATGTTGACTGGGGTCAAGCGTGGATTCTATGCCCTGGGAGGGATGCCCCATGTCATTGGGTCCATAGATGGGACACATGTGGCTTTGGTACCACTAGAGGCACAGGAGGTAGCGTACCGGAATCGCAAGCACTACCACTCCATCAATGCCCTTGTGGTGTGTCTGTCCAACATGGTGATTTCACATGTCTGTGCTCGTTTTCCAGGATCAGCACACGATGCCTACATCATGAGGCGTAGCAGGGTGCCTGAAATGATGACGCAGCTGCGCAACGAACGAGCATGTGTTGTTGGTGGGTACACTCTGTCTGTCCTGTATTTTGCGTAGACTTCCAGCACGACCGCTTCTCCTGTCCTGCTTATGTCCATGTGCTTTCCATGTAGGGGACGCTGGCTATCCCAACATGCCATGGCTGATCACACCTCTCCGCAACCCCATCACGCCGGCCCAGCTCCGCTACAACACCGCCCATTGCCAGACAAGGCGAGTGATAGAGAGGACGTTTGGCCTCCTGAAGAGCCGATTCAGGTGCCTACACAAGACCGGCGGCGCACTCCCATATGCCCCGGCGAAGGTCTGCAAAATCTTCATGGTCTGCTGCATGCTGCACAACATGGCAGTTGAGAAAGCTGTGCCACTCATCCTGGATCAAGATGACCAGGACCATCCACCCGTGGAGGACGAAGGGCTTGCCAATGGGGCTAGTGATGTGGAGGATGTGGAGCCGCAAGAGGACATCCGGACTCGGCTCATACGCGACTTCTTTGCTTAGTGGTGAGTACCAGTGTCTGAGTGTGCACGCATTGGTCCCCGTGTGGCATGTGTTGCGATGTGTGTCTCCACCTGCATGTATGGCACGTGAGTCAGAGGTGTGTGTGGGTGTGTCACTGGAGTGATGGTGCCAGTGATGGTTGTATTTCCCCAGTCATAATTGTGACCTAGCATGTTGTCAACCATACATGTGTCGAGTACATGCACATGCAAGTGGCTGTGCTTTTTGTGGCTGACTTCTTGTGTGTCTCTCTTCCCCAGGTACTTGCGCATGCCGTCTGCTGCTTGCATTGTTGTGGCACTGCTATTCCTCATGGACACATCATCGTGTGCTGACTCAGCGTTACAGGCACGGACACGTTTGGAAGTCTCCTTAGGGTAAGGGATGCATCAGGGGTGTATTGGGTGTGGCAGTTGTTCACGATGTATGCACACTGCCCCTGTCGATGTTTGGTTCCTCTGCAGACATGTTGCATCACCATGGTACACATTACATGCAGCTGGGTACACCTGAATAGATGGTCAGACTTGTTGACAGTCATCTGTGATGGGATAGTGGATTGTGATGATGGCATCAATGTGTGTAACACTGCCCTCGGACACATACGGTTTGCATTGGCTTGACATGCTGTGGGACTTCCACATCAGCGGATCAATGGTGTATGGCAGGCTCTCCGTGAGCAGCTGGGGGTGTTTAGCTGTTAGCCGACACTTGTGTGCCAGTTCCATGGCTATCACGCATTTGTGCTGCAGAAGGGGGGTGTCAGTGTTGGACCCACATGTTACTCCACATGACCTGTGTATGTGTACTCCGAGTTGCCTCTGCAATCCCGAATACATGACTAATAAAGGTGTCCCTATGCCTCCAAGGTGCCTCTTCTCAGTCAATGCTGGTGTATTGCCACGGTGCCTCCGGCATGTCTGGCTTGGTTTTCCCTGATAGTGGCTATGTGTCTATGTGTAGAGTAGCAAGATGCAAGCTGTGTGTGTGGGATTAGACTGTGTATTGTGCATGATGTCCATGACTGTGTGGGTATTGTGACATGTGCCATCCCCATGCATCCAACGTTGGCCAGGCCCCCATTCTCTGCATCCACCGGACTCAAGCTTGCAGGACATGGTTCTGCCACCTGTCTACACATACCTGGGTGCCCCCCAGGACACTCCACATGATCCCTGACCTCTGCGCATGACTGTTGCTGTACTCAATATGTCTGTCGGCACGGTTGTGCGGCCACCTCCTCAGCTGGTTGGGCCCATCACGGGTGTGTATGGTGCTCCATGTCTGTCTTGCCTAATACACTGTGACCCATGTGTCCTGTGCCAGACTCAGGCCCCAGGGTGTGGATGGTTGAAGTCAAAAGAGAACTCGGGCATGTTTAGACTTTACAAGACACATGTAAGGTAATAATGCAACCAGCAGGCATCTTCTCTTCATGGTGTGACTTTTTATTTTAGTTGGGGGGTCGGGGGGGGGGGGGGGGGGTGGGATATGACATGAGGGGCTTTCCGGGTGTTTGGAATCCAAAGTTCAGTAGGGGAGTTGGTGTCCTTGCCATTGGAAATCCTCAGAGTCCATGCCACAGTCTTTGTCAACATTGGTCAGACAGTGACCAGCAAGGCCATGTGGCAGAGAATGTCTTTTGATGCTGTGCTGCTGTTGCTCCAGTGGGCCAGGTGCCAGGCCAGGTGTCCTGGGAGATGGTGCTGTAGCGCCGACCCTCACGGTCTTTTCCGTGGACGACCCGCCCTCCTGCGGGGACCCTCAGAAGCAGGCCGTGACGATGTTTGGGATGCTCCAACGGATGTTTCCTCCTCCTCCTCCTGATCCCTCCCTGTGGGTGGTTATGTTCTACGCCTACTGGCACAGGGAGGGTTGCCCATGTTGTCGGCCATCCGACGGAGTGTACTGTGAATTCCCGTGAACACCGTCACGAGCTCAGCCTGTCTGTCCTCCATCCTCCGTTGGTGTTGCAGTAGACAGGCATGTTGCTCCGCATGTTGCTGGGCCTGCTGGGTCTTGATCTCATCGAGGGTCCCCTTCATATCGTTGAGGGTGGACACAACCTGGGCCATGCCCGTGGTGTCCTGCCGGTATGTGTCCAGGATGTTTCGGACATGGGAATATACCGGTTCCCCAGCCAACTGGTCAGGCTGGCGCCTCCGCCGTCCTCCACTCCCACCACCCCTGCCCACTTGCGCCTGGCCTGCCGTTGTGGGCACATCGGGTCTCCGGGACCCCTGAGGGATGGCATTTGCGGTGTTGCCTGCCTCCTCCTGGGTGCCCGGAGAACCTTGTCCCTCCTGGACAGACTGGCTGCTTTGTGGTGGTGGGGCAGGGATCCTGGGTGTCTCCTGGGATGTGGCAGGAGTGGGGGTGGTGGTTGGCCCCGTTGTACCTGACGCAGGTGCTGCAGGTCGTTGGACACCAGAGGGGCCAGGTTGGTCGGGGTCGTCCACAAAGTGGTGAGAGTTGTCGCTGCCGGTGGGATCGTCCTCCCGCAGAGCCGGGTCCTGTGAGTCTTCCCCCCCAGTGTTGGGGGGTGAACCACGAGGTTGACCTGTGTGTGAGAGAGACAATGTTAATTTTGTTCCATGCAACATCCATGTCTCATTAGTTTCAAAGTTGGAACATTTCTTCTGGGAATTTGGATCTGTCTTGCATTCCACTCACAGTGCACTTGTGCATGGGTGTGTCCCTTGGGCACAGCTTTGGCGACTTTAACTATGTGTGGCACAGTCTTACTTGCTGCGTCAAGTGTGACTGCAGTCAGCAGTGGAGTGGGCAGGTGTGGCGAGCTGTGCATTGGCGCCTTCCGTGTTGCACTGTACGTGGGCACATGAAGTTGTTCCACACACTTCAATGATGCAGGTAGCTGTTGTTGTGCTCGTGCACAGGTTGTGACATGGCCCTGTGTTTTACCATGGATGAGAGTGGGGGTGCTGGCACTGGCCACCCTTGTCTACATGCACGCAGTCCACCTGCTCACGAGCAGACATTCCCACACACCACAAGGCTGATTTGCTCTCCCTGTGTCTCCCTCCCTCTCTGTCCCCCTCTCCCTCCCTCTGTGTGTCAGCCTCCTCCCTCTGTCCATCTTCCTGTGTCTCCCTCCCTCTCTGACCCCCTCTCCCTCCCTCTGTGTGTCAGCCTCCTCCCTCTGTCCGTCTTCCTGTGTCTCCCTCCCTCTCTGTCCCCCTCTCCCTCCCTCTGTGTGTCAGCCTCCTCCCTCTGTCCGTCTTCCTGTGTCTCCCTCCCTCTCTGTCCCCCTCTCCCTCCCTCTGTGTGTCGGCCTCCTCCCTCTGTCCGTCTCCCTGTGTCTCCCTCCCTCTCTGTCCCCCTCTCCCTCCCTCTGTGTGTCACCCTCTGTCACCTCAGCCCAGCTTCCTGGGCACACACTGTTAGCAGATCTTTGAATGGCCCTTGGCTTGTTGATGTGAGTTTGTTTCTGATCTCCAGGCACCCATTGGGTGTAGTGTCTGTGTCTGCGCTGCTGCTGTGGTGGTGTGTGCTGCCACTCTTTCACAGTGTTGGCTGTTCATTAGCTGCTGTCATGTGCAAAACAGTGCCTTCACCCCCATGTGTTAATGCAAGGCGTCCGCCATTTGCTGGCGAGTCTTTCCTGTGTGGGGACACACTGTTTGTCTGGCTGTGACCTAGGCCATATGGGCAGAGGGCATTGTTGTCTGCTTCTGAGTTGCACTATGTGATTTTTTGGGCACACCCTCCCGCCATCCGGGTTACCGTGTCATGTGTTGGTGTCTTCTGTGGCCTGTAACTTGACATTGTCCAGCTGGGTGCATGGGGCATGGTGGCGCCAGTGGTATGTGCATGTTCATGGAGTGTGGTTTGAGTCATGCGATAGCTTGGGGTGGTTGCATGCCTGTTTGTGAGTTTGGTTGTGGATGACGTTCCCCCCATGTGAGGTGCGTTGTTTGTGTACTCACCCCGGTCTCGGAGTCCTCCTAATCCTTCGACTGCCTCCACCGGCAGTATGGCCATCACCCTCTCCTCCCAGGGATGGTAGTGTACGGGTCTGCAGGACGGCCCTCCTCCAGTGACGTTGGCCTGGTTGTGTTCATCCGTCATCTTGGCTCGGACCCTCCTCCGCAGATCGTACCACCTGGCTTGGCATTCCTGCTTGTTCCTTCTGGTGTCCGCAACAGCATTCACAGCATCGACGATGGTCTGCCACATGGCTGTTTTTGCTGAAATGCTGGTCTGTCTGACCAATGTTCCAAAGAGGTGTGGCTCGACTCTGAGGATTTCATCGACAAGGACATCCAACTCTCGGTTACTGAACTTTGGATTCTTGTTAGTGGGCATGGTGAGGGGTGTGGGTGTGGATGGTGGGGGGGGGGTGTGGATGGTTGTGGGTGTGTGGGTGTGGTTGTGCAGGTGTGTGTGTGAATGTGATGAGGGGGTGTTTGTGAAGGTGTGTGTGTGAAGGTGTGCAAGTGTAAGGTGTAGTAAAGGTTCTAGTTTGGTGCTGTAGGTTGTCTGTGGGGTCTGGCAGCAGTGAGTCTGTTGCAAAGGCTCATGGTTTGTGTGTGAGGGCCCTTTTTATTGGTCCATTGGTGGGTGTGGCTGTGTTTGAAGTTTGGGTGGGTGTGTTATAAGGAGTGGTGGTGTTTTGGGCCTCTGTTTGTTTTTGGCAGTTGCAGGTCAGTGAATGTGTTGTTTTAGTGGTTGTTGGACATGTTTAGTGGCTTTGTGCCATTCGAATGGTGTATTCTTGTGTTGTTTTGCTTTGTCCTGGTTGTGTACGTTCGTTTTTAGCGTGTGTACGGTGTGTACATGGGCCATTTTGTTGTACAGTGCTGTCCTTGTGTGTGGCTTGGTACAACTCGTACATGCGGTTGTGATGTTGGGGCCTGGGGTGCGCTCCGTACTTAGAATGTTGTGGTGGGGGTACGACTCTAACGTACAGGGGTGTACATACATGGGGGGTACGACACGTACACAGGTGTACATACACGGGGGTACAACACATACAGGGGTGTACATACACGGGGGTACGACACGTACACGGGTGTACATACACGGGTGGGGGTACGACTCTAATGTACACAGGTGTACATACACGGGGGTACGACACGTACACGGGTGTACATACACAGGGGGTATGACACGTACAGGGGTGTACATACGCGGAGGGGTGCGACACGTACAGGGGTGTACATACACGGGGGTACGACACGTACAGGGGTGTACATACACGAGGGGTGCGACACGTACAGGGGTGTACATACACGGGGGGTACGACACGTACACGGGTGTACATACACGGGTGGGGGTACGACTCTAATCTACACGGGTGTACATACACGGGGGGTATGACACGTACACGGGTGTACATACACGGGGGTACGACACGTACACGGGTGTACATACACGGGTGGGGGTACGACTCTAATGTACATGGGTGTACATACATGGGGGTACGACACGTACACGGGTGTACATACACGGGGGTACGACACGTACAGGGGTGTACATACATGGAGGGGTGCGACACGTACAGGGGTGTAAATACACGGGGTACGACACATACACGGGTGTACATACACGGGGGTACGACATGTACACAGGTGTACATACACGGGTGGGGGTACGACTCTAATGTACACGGGGGTACGACACGTACACGGGTGTACATACACGGGGGGTACGACACGTACACGGGTGTACATACACGGGGGTACGACACGTACACGGGTGTACATACAAGGGTGGGGGTACGACTCTAATGTACACGGGTGTACATACACGGAGGGTACGACACGTACACGGGTGTACATACACGGGGGTACGACACGTACAGGGGTGTACATACACGGGGGTACGACACGTACAGGGGTGTACATACACGGAGGGGTGTGACACGTACAGGGGTGTACATACACGGGGGTACGACACGTACACGGGTGTACATACACGGGGGGTACGACACGTACAGGGGTGTACATACACGGGGGGTTCGACACGTACATACGGGGGCTGGGGGGGGTCGGCGCATACGTACGGGGGCTGGGGGGAGTCGGCGCTTATGCGGGCACATGTCTCCATGGTTGCTATGGGTGTTCGGTGCGGACGGTGTTTTTTCCATACGGTTGTAACTTCTGACGCACGGGATGGATCGTGATTCCGCGGTCGGACTTCACTTTTCACATTTGTACGGAGATTCGTCCGAGGACGTGTCGGACACATTTTCCGACCCGAGGACGTGTGGGGAATTATTCCCAATGCGATTCGTATGGTCTTTTTCCCATGCGAATCGTAATTGGCAGTTTGTACGGCACTTGTACGATTCGTACGGTAAAAAGACCCGATACGAGTCGTACGGGGAAAATTTTTAACGGATCGTAATTGGCACCTCTGTGTGCAGGACTGTATGGGTGGATGAGTGTGTGCATGGGTGTGTTAGTGAGTGAATGACTGTCTCAATAGTGTCTTTATGAGTAACTACATATGTTTTAAACTAGTAAATGTGACTATTGGTGTATATAAGTGAGTATATGTGAGAGTGAGAGATTGGAAGAGTTCCTGTATGAATAAGTATTAGTTTCTATAAGTGATTGTTTAAAAGACTAAGGTGCCGATTACGATCCTGGAAAAAAATTCCCCGTACGACTCGTATCCGGTCTTTTTACCGTACGAATCGTACAAGTGCCGTACAAACTGCCAATCACGATTCGCATGGTAAAAAGTCCATACGAACCGCATTGGGAATTATTCCCCACACGTCCTCGGGTCGGAAAATGTGTCCGACACTTCCTCGGACGATTTACCGTACAAATGTGAAAAGTGAAGTCCGACCGCGGAATCACGATCCATCCCGTGCGTCCGATGTTACAACCGTATGGAAAAAACACTGTCCGCACCGAACTCCCATAGCAACCATGGAGACATGTGCCCGCATACGCGCCCAACACCCCCCCAAGCCCTCCTATGTACGAGTCGAATCCCCACCCGTGTATGTACACCCGTGTATGTACGAGACGTAGCCCCACCCGTGAATGTATGGAGCGTACCCCCACCCCAACCGTGTATGTACGACCCGTACCCTCATCCGCGTATGAATGGAGCGTACCCCCACCCCAACCGTGTATGTACGACGCGTACCCCCACCCGCGTATGCATGGAGCGTACCCCCACCCCAACCGTGTATGTACGGACCATACCCTCACCCGCGTACGTATGGAGCGTACCCCCACCCCAACCGTGTATGTACAACCCGTACCCTCACCCACGTATGCATGGAGCGTACCCCCACCCCAACCGTGTATGTACGACCCGTACCCCCACCCCAACTGTGTATGTACGACCCGTACCCTTACCCGCGTACGTATGGAGCGTACCCCCACCCCAACCGTGTATGTACGACCCGTACCCTCACCCGCGTATGCATGTAGCGTACCCCCACCCCAACCGTGTATGTACGGACCGTACCGTCACCCGCGTACGTATGGAGCGTACCCCCACCCCAACCGTGTATGTACGACGCGTACCCCCACCCGTGTATGCATGGAGCGTACCCCCACCCCAACCGTGTATGTACGACCCGTACCCTCACCCATGTATGCATGGAGCGTACCCCCACCCCAACCGTGTATGTACGACCCGTACCCCCACCCCAACCGTGTATGTATGACCCGTACCCTCACCTGCGTACGTATGGAGCGTACCCCCACCCCAACCGTGTATGTATGACCCGTACCCTCACCCGCGTATGCATGGAGCGTACCCCCACCCCAACCGTGTATCTACGGACCGTACCCTCACCCGCGTACATATGGAGCGTACCCCCACCCAACCGTGTATGTACGACGCGTACCCCCACCCGCGTATGCATGGAGCGTACCCCCACCCCAACTGTGTATGTACGACCCGTACCCTCACCCACGTATGCATGGAGCGTACCCCCACCCCAACCGTGTATGTACGACCCGTACCCCCACCCCAACCGTGTATGTACGACCCGTACCCTCACCCGCGTACGTATGGAGCGTACCCCCACCCCAACCGTGTATGTATGACCCGTACCCTCACCCGCGTATGCATGGAGCGTACCCCCACCCCAACCGTGTATGTACGGACCGTACCCTCACCCGCGTACGTATGGAGCGTACCCCCACCCCAACCGTGTATGTACGACACGTACCCCCACCCGCGTATGCATGGAGCGTACCCCCACCCCAACATTCTAAGTACGGAGCGCACCCCAGGCCCCAACACCAGCACCTTCACACAACATCGCGCATGTACGAGTCGTACCAAGCCAGACACAAGGACAGCACTGTACAACAAAATGCCCGAAGTACACACTGTACACACGCTAAAAACGCACGTACACAACCAGGACAAAGCAAAACAACACAAGAATACACCATTCGAATGGCACAAAGCCACAAAACATGTCCAACAAGCACAAAAACAACACATTCACTGACCTTCAACTGCCAAAATCCCAAACAGAGGCCCAAAACACAACCACTCCTTATAACACACCCACCCAAACTTCAAACACAGCCACACCCACCAATGGACCAATAAAAAGGGCCCACACACACAAACCATGAGCCTTTGCAACAGACTCACTGCTGCCAGACCCCACAGACAACCTACAGCACCATACTAGAACCTTTACCACACCTTACACTTGCACACCTTCACACACCCACCTTCACAAACACCCCCTCATCACATTCACACACACACCTGCACAACCACACCCACACGCCCACAACCATCCACACACCCCCCCCACCATCCACACCCACACCCCTCACCATGCCCACTAACAAGAATCCAAAGTACACTAGCCGAGAGTTGGAGGTCCTTGTTGATGAAATCCTCAGAGTCGAGCCACACCTCTTTGGAACATTGGTCAGACAGACCAGCATTTCAGAAAAAACAGCCATGTGGCAGACGATTGTCGATGCTGTGAATGCTGTTGCGGACACCAGAAGGACCAGGCATGAATGCCAAGCCAGGTGGTACGATCTGCGGAGGAGGGTCCGAGCCAAAATGACCGACGAACACAACCAGGCCAACGTCACTGGAGGAGGGCCGCCCCGCAGACGCATAGAATACCATCCCTGGGAGGAGAGGGTGATGGCCATACTGCCGGTGGTGGCAGTGGACGGATTAGAAGGACTCCGAGACCCGGGTGAGTTATGTTATGTTATGTTAAATTAAATTTATTAAGCGCACGTACGCCCGTAGGCTTCATGGCGCTGTGGAAGACTAGCAAAACATAACATGTGACAGAAAGAAAGAAAATTTAACTAAAGATAAGCTTGCTTAAAGAGCCAAGTCTTAAAAGCCTGTCTAAAGGCTAACAGATCTTCGTGGAGTCTTAGTGGCAGTGGCAAGGAGTTCCACAGGGAGGAAGCTAGGAAGTGGAAAGATCCTCCTCCCTGGCGTTGTTTCCTGATCCGGGGCACGACTAACAAATTCTTTTGGCCAGAACGGAGAGCACGGGAGGGAGTGTAACTGACCAGCAGGCAGCTAATGAATCCAGGGCCCTTACCTTGTAGAGCCCTGAAGATAATGCATCCCGCTTTAAATGCTGCTCTCTGCGCTACAGGCAGCCAGTGGAGACTGGCCAGTCCAGGTCTAATAGACTGCCACTTAGGAATTTTACAGATCAACCTGGCTGCTTGGTTCTGAACCAGTTGGAGTCTCTTGAGCTGCCCCGCCGGTAGGCCCAGATATAAACTATTGGAATAATCCAAACGGGACAGCACAAGAGCAATGATGACCTGAATCAGAGCAGGGTGGATTAAAAGGTGGGCGATCTTCTTAATCTTGCGAAGTTGGAAGAAACTTGCAGATACCACAGTCCCTACCTGGCTTTTGAGCGAAAGATCTTCATTAAAAGTGATACCTAAGCTCTTAACTGTTTGGGATTTAGCTGGAGGATCTCCCATTTCTGGAGGCCAGAAGTGTGGTCCCCAATGCAGTTCACTCTTCCCAGGCAAAATCAGTTCAGTTTTGCCTGGGTTGAGTTTCAGATGATTTAGGCCCATCCATCTCTGAATGTGAACCATGACCTCCCGAAATTCGGTGGCAGCGCCAGGGGAGTCCAGACAGAAGATCAGTTGCAGATCATCTGCATAGTTAAAAATTAAGGCGCTAAACTTTTTTAATGAAAATAACAAGGGTCGTAAGTACAAATTAAACAAAAGTGGGGACAGGGACGAGCCCTGGGGGACTCCACATTCATTTTTGATTTTGGGCGCTGTAAAAGTTCCCAATCTCACTGCCTGGGTACGCTCCGAGATAAATGACTTCAGCCATCTAAGTGCCGAGCCTCTCAGGCCAGCCTGTTCGACACGGTCGACCAAGATGGTGTGGTCGACCGTGTCGAATGCGGCCGATAGGTCGAGAAGTACCAATGCTTGGTGAATGTCCCTATCTGCATTGCTTCTTAGTACATTCTGGACCGCCAGTGTCACCATCTCGGTTGAGTGCCCTGGTCGAAACCCAGCTTGGTTATGCTCCAGATATCCAGTGGTTTCAACGAAGCTAGAAAGGCAGCTAGCAACGTGTGCCTCCAGGATTTTTGATAGGAATGGCAGCAGGGATATCGGGCGGTAATTAGATGGATCGTGAGAATCAAGACTGGGTTTTTTGATCAGGGGAATCAATAGAGCATGCTTAAATCCTGCCGGTACCTTTCCCTGGTTAAGTGAGTCGTTAAGCAGAGAGAGGATCCCGTGAGGGATAGAGTGCCCAATCTCTGTAAAAATGTGGGGTGGGCAGATGTCATCGGGTGATCCAGACTTAACCCGTGCCAGGAGAGTTGAAAAGGTTTTAGCATCTATAGCAGGAAGGGTGTCTAATGTAGTGGGGTTATTAAAAATATCATCTAAAGGAGACGATTTAGGAGAGCTAGCAATGTTGCGTTTTATATTTACAATTTTCTCTCTGAAAAAATCATTCAGAGAGTCACACAACTTCTGGGTAGCGGCTATTGATGGGGCTGTCCTATCATCGTCACAGAGCTCGTTGACTATGTTAAAAATATCTTTAGTTTTATTTGAGGAATTTAAAATTTTTTGAGAAAAATAGTCAGATTTATGTTGGAGCAAGATTTTTTGGAACTCCTTTCTTGCGGTACAGAACACTGTCCTGGCTTGAGGGGAGTAGCTTTGTCTCCATTTCCGTTCCTTCTGTCGAACTCCCAGTTTAAGATCTTTCAGTTCTTGGGAGAACCATTTGTGTGCTTCATTTCCTCTAACATTAGGGACCCGTACTAAGGGGGCTGAGAGGTCAGCTGCGTTAAGTAACCAGTTAGACAGCGCTCTCTCGCTAGTGTCCAGATCATCGTACGGTGGTGGTACGGTTTTGTTTAAAATGTCAATAAATCCCGGAAGGTCCATAGATTTCCATTTGCGGAATTCTTTGCTCTTGCATGGCTTGGGTTTGACATTTCCGCCTACTTCTAGTGTGAAATAGATGATGAAATGATCCGACCAGATACATGGGCTGATGACTGGATTGGATAAAGATAGATTATGCGTCCATATCTGGTCCAAGCTGTGACCTTTCTGGTGAGTGGGTACATGGATGTGCTGATTTAGAGTACACAAACAACTCACCTCACATGGGGGGAACGTCATCCACAACCAAACTCACAAACAGGCACGCAACCACCCCAAGCTATCGCATGACTCAACCACACTCCATGAACATGCACATGCCACTGGCGCCACCATGCCCCATGCACCCAGCTGGACAATGCCAAGTCACAGGCCACAGAAAACACCAACACAAGACACGGTAAGCCGGATGGCGGGAGTGTGGGCCCCAAAAATCACATAGTGCAACTCAGAAGCAGACAACAATGCCCCCTGCCCATATGGCCTAGGTCACAGCCAGACAAACAGTGTGTCCCCACACAGGAAAGACTTGCCAGCAAATGGCGGACGCCTTGCATGAACACATGGGGGTGACGGCACGTTCTTGCACATGACAGCAGCTAATGAACAGCCAACACTGTGAAAGAGTGGCAGCACACACCACCACAGCAGCAGCGCAGACACAGACACTACACCCAATGGGTGCCTGGAGATCAGAAACAAACTCACATCAACAATCCAAGGGCCATTCAAAGATCTGCTAACAATGTGTGCCCAGGAAGCTGGGCTGAGGTGACAGAGGGTGACACACAGAGGGAGGGAGAGGGGGACAGAGAGGGAGGGAGACACAGGGAGACGGACAGAGGGAGGAGGCTGACACACAGAGGGAGGGAGAGGGGGACAGAGAGGGAGCAAGAAAGGGACACACAGGGAGAGCAAATCAGCCTTGTGGGGTGTGGGAATGTCTGCTCGTCAGCAGGTGGACTGCGTGCATGTAGACAAGGGTGGCCAGTGCCAGAACCCCCACTCTTCTCCATGGCAAAACACAGGGCCATGTCACAACCTGTGCACGAGCACAACGACAGCTACCTGCATTATCTAAGTGTGTGGAACCACTCCATGTGCCCACGTACAGTGCAACACGGAAGGCGCCAATGCATGGCTCGCCACACCTGCCCACTCCACTGCTGACTGCAGTCACAATTGACGCAGCAAGTAAGACTGTGCCACACATAGGTAATGTCGCAAAAGCTGTGGCCAAGGGACATACCCATGCACAAGTGCACTGTGAGTGGAATGCAAGACATATCCAAATTCCCAGAGGAAATGTGCCAACTTAGAAACCAATGAAACATGGATGTTGCATAGAACAAAATTAACATTGTCTCTCTCACACACAGGTCAACATCGTGGATCACCCCCCAACACTGGGGGGGAAGACTCACAGGACCCGGCTCGGTGGGATGACGGAGCCACCGGCAGCGACGACTCTCACCACTCTGTGGACGAACCCGACCCCGGCCAACCTGGCCCCTCTGGTGTCCAACGACTTGTAGCACCTGCGTCAGGTACAACTGGGCCAACCACCACCCCCACTCCTGCCACATCCCAGGAGACACCCAGGATCCCTGCCCCACCACCACAATGCAGCCAGGCTGGCCAGGAGGGACACGGTGTACCGGGCACCCAGGAGGAGGCAGGCGACAAAGCCAATGCCACCCCTCAGGGGTCCCGGAGACCCGATGTGCCCACAAGGGCAGGCCAGGTGCAATTGGGCAGGGGTGGTGGGAGTGGAGGACGGCGGAGGTGCGAGCCTGACCAGTTGGCTGCGGAACCGGTATATTCCCATGTCCGAAACATCCTGGACACATACCGGCAGGACACCACGGGCATGGCCCAGGTTGTGTCCACCCTCAACGAGATGAAGGGGACCCTCGATGAGATCAAGACCCAGCAGGCCCAGCAACATGAAGAGCAACATGCCTGTCTACTGCGACACCAAGGGCGGATGGAGGACAGACAGGCTGAGCTTGTGACGGTGTTCACGGGAATTCACAGTACACTCCGTCGGATAGCCGACAACATGGGCAACCCTCCCTGTGCCATCAGGCGTAGAACATCACCACCCACAGGGAGGGATCAGGAGGAGGAGGAGGAGACATCCGACGGAGCATCCCAAACATCGTCACGGCCTGCTTCTGAGGGTCCCCGCAGGAGGGCGGGTCGTCCACGGAAAAGACCGTGAGGGTCGGCGCAACAGCACCATCTCCCAGGACACCTGGCCTGGCACCTGGCCCACTGGAACAACAGCAGCACAGCAGCAAAAGACATTCTCTGCCACATGGACTTGCTGGTCACTGTCTGACCAATGTTAACTAAGACTGTGGCATGGACTCTGAGGATTTCAAATGGCAAGGACACCAACTCCCCTAGTGAACTTTGGATTCCACACACCCGGAAAGCCCCTCATGTCATACCCCCCCACCCTACCCCAACCAAAATAAAAAGTCACACCATAAAGAGAAGATGCCTTCTTTTTGCATTATTACCTTACATGTGTCTTGTAAAGTCTAACCATGCCTGAGTTCTCATTTGACTTCAACCATCCACACCCTGGGGCCTGCGTCTGGCACAGGACACACATGGGTCACATTGTATTAGGCAAGACAGACATGAAGCACCATTCACACCCGTGATGGGCCCAACCAGCTGAGGGGGTGGCCGCACAACCGTGCCGACAGACATTTTGAGTACAGCGACAGCCATGCGCAGAGGTCAAGGATCATGTGGAGTGTCCTGTGGGGCACCCAGGTATGTGTGGACAGGTGGCAGAACCATGTCCTGCAAGCTTGAGTCAGGTGGATGCAGAGAATGGTGGCCTGGCCAACGTTGGATGCATGGGGATGGCACATGTCACAATACGCACACAGTCATGGACATCATGCACAATACACAGTCTAATCCCACACAAACAGCTTGCATCTTGCTACTCTACACATAGACACATAGCCACTATCACGGAAAACCATGCCAGACATGCCGGATGCACCGTGGCAACACACCAGCATTGACTGAGAAGAGGCACCTTGGAGGCATAGGGACACCTTTATTAGTCATGTATTCGGGATTGCAGAGGCAACTCGGAGTACACATGAACGGGTCATGTGGAGTAACATGTGGGTCCAACACTGGAACCCCCCTTCTGCAGCACAAATGCGTGATAGCCATGGAACTGGCACACAAGTGTCGGCTAACAGCTAAACACCCCCTGCTGCTCACGGAGAGACTGCCATACACCATTGATCCGCTGATGTGGAAGTCCCACACCATGTCAAGCCAATGCAAACCGTATGTGTCCGAGGGCAGTGTAACACACATTGATGCCATCATCACATTCCACAATCCCATCAATGATGACTGTCAACAAGTCTGACCATCTATTCAGGTGTACCCAGCTGCATGTCATGTGTCCCATGGTGATGCGACATGTCTGCAGAGGAACCAAACATCGACAGGGGCAGTGTGCATACATCGTAAACAACTGCCACACCCAATACACCCCTGATGCATACCTTACCCTAAGGAGACTTCCAAACTTGTCCGTGCGTGTAACGCTGAGTCAGCACACGATGACGTGTCCATGAGGAATAGCAGTGCCACAACAATGCAACCAGCAGACGGCATGCGCAAGTACCTTGGGATGAGAGACACACAAGAAGTCAGCCACAAAAAGCACAGCCACTTGCCCGTGCATGTACTCGACACATGTAAGGATGACAACATGCTAGGTCACAATTATGACTGGGGAAATACACTCATCACTGGCACCATCACTCCAGTGACACATCCACACACACCTCTGACTCACGTGCCATACATGCAGATGGACACACACATCGCAACACATGCCACACGGGGACCAATGCGTGCACACACAGACACTGGTACTCACCACTAAGCAAAGAAGTCGCGTATGAGCCGAGTCCGGATGTCCTCTTGCGGAACCACATCCTCCACATCACTAGCCCCATTGCCAAGACCTTGGTCCTCCACGGGTGGATGGTCCTGATCATCTTGATCCAGGATGAGTGGCACAGCTTTCTCAACTGCCATGTTGTGCAGCATGCAGCACACCATGAAGATTTTGCAGACATTCGCCGGGGCATATGGGAGGGCGCCGCCGGTCTTGTGGAGGCATCTGAATCGGCTCTTCAGGAGGCCAAATGTCCTCTCTATCACTCGCCTTGTCCAGCCATGGGCGGTGTTGTAGCGGAGCTGGGCCGGCGTGATGGGGTTGCGGAGAGGTGTGATCAGCCATGGCATGTTGGGATAGCCAGCGTCCCCTACATGGAAAGCACATGGACATAAGTAGGACAGGAGAAGCGGTTGTGCTGGAAGTCTACGCAAAATACAGGACAGACAGAGTGTACCCACCAACAACACATGCTCGTTCATTGCGCAGCTGCGTCATCATTTCAGGCACCCTGCTAAGCCTCATGATGTAGGCATCGTGTGCTGATCCTGGAAAACGAGCACAGACATGTGAAATCACCATGTTGGACAGACACACCACAAGGGCATTGATGGAGTGGTAGTGTTTGCGATTCCTGTACGCTACCTCCTGTGCCTGTGGTGGTACCAAAGCCACATGTGTCCCATCTATGGACCCAATGACATGGGGCATCCCTCCCAGGGCATAGAATCCACGCTTGACCCCAGTCAACATTTCAGGGGTTGGGAAATGGATGAACTCATCCAGGTGAAGCAACATGGCCTCTAAGAAATCATGCAGCACACGGCAGAACATGCTCTGGGACATGCCTCCAACATGAGCTATGGTATTTTGAAAGGTACCCGTGGCAAGAAAATGTAGGGCTGCCATTACCTTCAGCTTGGGTGTCAGTGCCGTAGGATACCTGTGCAGAGAAAAGAACAAGGGAACCCGTTTTGGTAGCCTAGGGACCTCGGGTAATAACTTATTTTAAAGAACAAAGGTCCTTGGCATAAGAGGAGATAATTCGAATGTTTCAACATAGACTACAATGAGCACTATGGAGGTTCTTCCAATGTCCAGCCGGACAGAGGAATATTTATTCAAGTAAGATAACAGGATGGGCAAAATACAAAGCACAACAAAGATGGCGAACGGCACAGTCCTGTACCGAGCGTTTGAAAAGAAGGTATAGGGAGTATAGACACAAGAAGGAAATAGCAGGCAAAAAAAGGGGGGAGAGAGAGAGCAAAAGGCGGCTTACATTTACATAATAATACTATGTAAGCTCAAACCAACAAACAACGCACTCATTTTGTCACAGTGGTTAAATAGTGGTGTTTGTTACAAAGGTCGACGTTTCGATCCCTAGCTCTCAATACTATGGGATCATCATCAGGACTAGAAATTGAACTGTTGCCTGATAGATAGTGTCAAGGAGCCTGTAGGGTAGTAAGACAGGAAACAAAGAAACAACAAAAATTGATAAATAAACAATAAAGCAAGTCCGCCTTACTAAGAACAAAACTAGTCAGGAGACCGTTAGAGGGGTGTAGCAATTCGCTACGTGAAGAAGGTGAGTGTATGTACATGCGAGGATGCACATGCGGAAGAAAATGGCAGCGTTGTTGGGTGCTGTGGCGCACACAGTGATGATAAGACCGAGAGGGTCAATGACGGTGAGGGAACAACAGGAGACGTGAGAAGTGCCCGTAAGGATCAATGGGAGGGGATGCTAACATTGCGTGACCAATTAAAAAGGATTGGATGTGTGTCCAACCGAGAGGAGAGGGTAAAAACAAAAATGGTGAAACGAAGGGAGTGGCGCAGTGCTGTTGGGAGCGAATTAGTGCTGACGAGGCGGGATCCGTGCGAATTAAGGGAAACAGGCCTCATGTATGGGGGGGGGGGGGGGGGGGGGGTTTGGTGCTAACCTGGGAACCAGCTCGCGGTGGAACTAGGAAGGCTCGGTGGGTGCCAAGGACAGCTCAATGGGTGCCTGGAGTTCGTTGGAAATTCGCGAAAGCCTCACGAGGGCGTCAGGATGCTAGAATGAAGGATCTCCGTGTTCGTGTTAAGGGACCGTCGGCGACTGATGAACCAAGCGATCAGGACGGCTGGAGCTGGGAAAGGCAAGGAAAGTGTTGGCAGGACCCCAACCAAAATCGACTAGTGATTTCCGGGGCCGTGGTGGGAACGAGCTTACCTTAAGGATACAACCAGGGCGCAGGGGGCCAGAACCGAGTGTTCAAGGGCCTGCGGAGGACAGTCTATGCAGCGGAAAGGGCTGCCGGACAGCGCGGGACCGGAGCTGAGGGAAAGTGAATTAAAGTGATTAAATGGGGGAGCACATAGTATGCGCTCTGGCGGATGGCGTGTGGAGCAAGGCTTACCTCTCGAAGAGTAGCTGGCGGCCAGAGGGAGCAAGGGTCTGCTTCTCCGTTAGGCGTGATAGCAAAGAGCAAGCAGGACTGTGGGTGTTTTGAGGCGGGCCCGGGGAATGGGCGAAAGCAAGGAAGGACTCTGATAGTGATCGAGAAAGGCCGGCGGCCATGATGGAGTGGGAAGGAAAGTGAGGGGCTATGTGAGCATGCTTTTCGAAATAGCGTAATGTCACTGGAAGCTGAGAAATGCCGTCGAACAAAGGGACACATAATTAGTGAACACATTTTACTTAGAGGTTGATGAGAGCAAGTGTCAACATGGGGGAAAAAAGGCAGCTGAATATTGTTTGCATAATTATACAATTCAGATATAAGCATGGAGTTACAACAAGGGTAGTCAGACCAACTTAGAGTGACTGGGGCGAGGAAAACAGGTGATTCACAAATCGCACATGATTACAGTAATTCAAATTAAAGCATGGAGTTCCAACAAGGGTAGTCAGACCAACTTAGAGTGACTGGGGCGAGGAAAACAGGTGATTCACAAATCGCACATGATTACAGTAAGGATGTCCAGTCTTCTGTCCTATTAAGTCCAGTGTTGATAGAATTGAACAGAATGATTGTCTTTAGTTCCTCTCTGTTTAAAAGTTGAGCCATATTGCCACCTCTTGGAGGTAACTTCAGTGATCTGAGTACAGTCCAGCGCATATCATCTTCATTGTGATTGGCCTCAGTGAAATGTTCAACCAGGGGGGCGTTCTGTGTATTGCATCGGATACGGCTTCTGTGCTGACAGATTCTGGTCTTGATTTTTTGGGTGGTCTGTCCGATGTATATTTTCAAACAAGGGCATTGGATAAGGTAAATGACATTGCAGGAATTACAATTTGTGAAAGCTTGACAATGCACTGTAATGTTATCAAATGTGAAACTTTTTCCTTCAATCGTGAACACACAGACATTGCACGTGCCGCATTTGGAATGACCAACGATGGGGGACAGACCCCAACTGGCAAGGAGAGTAGTATTGGGAGCGACGGGTAGTGCAGCCCTGACCAGATGGTCCTTCAGATTCTTGCTTTTTTTGAAGGCGAATAGTGGTTTATCAATAGTGAGATTCCCTGCATTTAGAATGGGCCAGTGGTGCAGTATCGCTTTTCTCAATTTGTTGGATACCAGAGAGAAAGTGGTTACACAGGCAATTCTCTGCAGTTCTTTTTTGGGTTTAGGAGTCAAAAGCACCTCCCGGGGACAATACCAGGCTCTTTTTGAAGCATTTTTTACGATTCTTTTTGGGTAGCCCCTGTCTTTTAATTTGGAAGCCAAAACAGCTGATTCTCTGAAATAATCGACCCTACAGGAGCAATTTCTCCTTATTCTCAAAAATTGAGAGTAAGGCAATGAATCCCTTAGAGCCCTAGGGTGATTGCTGGTGTAGTTTAAAAGGGTGTTGCGTTCTGTGGGCTTGCGGAAGAGGCGTGTGAGTAGTTCACCATTGTCATGAAAAATCGTAAGGTCTAAAAATGCTATGGAGGCGGTGTCAGTGGTGGTGGTAAAAGATAAACCAGAGCAGTTGTTGTTCAACCAATGTAAAAATTGGCGTAGAACATCGACGTGCTGTTTCCAGATGATGAAGATGTCGTCGATGTATCTACGCCAAAACACGATGCCTGGGAAGAACGGATTGGAGGCAGTCAGAATGACATTAGTCTCTAATTGGTCCATGAAGAGTATTGCCAGATTTGGGGCAAAAATAGCCCCCATTGACGTGCCTTTGATTTGCTGATAGAAGTTGTTATTGAAGCTGAAAAAATTACGGGTTAAGCAAAGTTCAAGAAGTTGTAGTATGAAATTGGTGGGGACGGCATGTGGGCGTGGACGTGAGTCTAGTGTTTTTTGGATTGCCAGAAGGGCAGCAGTCTGAGGGATATTAGTGTACAATGACTCAACATCCATGGTACACAGAGTTTCAGTCAAAGGATCGAATGGATGATGCTCAACCATGTTAATCATTGCCATCGAGTCACGGACAAAGCATTGAGTGGTGGGGATAAAGTCTTTAATGAAGAAATCTACATAAGAACCCAATGGTTCTAAGATTGAACCGCAGGCAGAAACAATGGGACGGCCCGGAGGGTTTGAGATATTTTTGTGGACCTTGGGGAGCGTGTATATAACGGGTGTACGTGCTGACTTAACGTTGAGAAAATTAAACTCCTTTTTTGAAAGGAAGCCAGCGTGGAGACCCTCTGTGGTTGTCTTGAGGATCAAACCCTGAATCTCTTTAGTAGGATTCGATGCTAGCTTCAGGTAGTGTTCTGTGTTGTCAAGTTGGCGTTGGATCTCCGATATGTACGCTGTTTTTTCCTGGAGCACTATTCCACCACCTTTATCTGCACTTTTGATTATCAAGGAGTCGGTGTTCTTTAACTGGGTGATAGCTTGTTTCTCTTTGCGTGTAATGTTAAATGGGATGAACCTTTTGTTATTCTGTAGATTAGAGAGATCTTTCAATAGCATTTTCTCAAAGGTGATTACCTCTGGGGGTACCATACTGGCTGATGGTGAGAAAGTGGATGGGGGCCGGAAGGGAGTATTGGCCACTTGATCTGGCATAGGGTGCAGTTGAAAAAACGCTTGTAGGCGAATGCGCCGGAAAAATCTGAGAAGCTCAGTCTGTAAGTCCATGAAATTGGGTGGAATTGTAGGGACAAAGGATAAACCTTTTTTAAGGAGAGAGAGTTCGTCGGGGGTCAATGAGTGAGAGGAGAGATTGAAGATGGGAATCACATCAGTATGTTGGATGGCAGAAGTATCTGCCATTACCATTGGTAAAAATTGTTGCGTGTGCGTCTCTCTCCCGGTGGATTGTACCACCGCTGAGTTTTCTTCACTCTGCCTCGTTGGGGTTGCTCTTGTTGGCCCCTGGCTAAAAAAGTGTTTTGATTTAAGCCTCCACGTCTGGTGGTACTAGTTCCCTCTCCTGGGTCTGAGTTGTCGGATGAATCAGCTGATGTATCTGAAAAGCCCACTAGGTTGTGGCGTCTGTTGTAGCGGCCCCACGGACGGTTGTTTTGATGTGTAGAATAGGACCTATTAGTGTAAAAGTCTTTTTGCAAGTAAGGGTAGGTAGTCTCAATGTTATAGGTTTTTATGTCTTTCTTTATTTTGTTAGCTTTCTTGTTCTGTTCGATTCTATGGAAATCTGCAACAGTTTTCTCAATTTGTTCCAACAGTTTTTTGGCATCAGAGGTTGCGTTGGAATCTTGAATTTGTTTCAGTATATCTGAGATCTCGGTTTCTAGCTCTTTCAAAGTTTCAGTGGCAATATCTATTCCTAGTACTAGCCAGTGGCGGGAACATGTGGTTCCAATGTAGCTGAAGTTGGAAATATATTTAGGGTTATCGGTAAAGATCCCAGGGATATTACGTACTTGCAGACCTAGAGGGATGACTTCTGCTTTGAGATAATCTGTGAGCATGAGGATCATTAATTGTAACCGGACCTGCTTCTTTCTGAGTTTCTCCAATTGATCTGGGACTGAGGAGTGGGATGGGGTGGGTATTTCAGGGGCATCTGAGAGTAACGATGGACCTGAGCAAAGTTGTTTAATGTAATCATCAGTATACAACGGTGCAAAAGCTGACATACTGTAGTGTAAGGAAGGGGACTCGAAACAAAAATGGAAAGTTAAAATGAAAGACACTCATAAAGACTAGGATGGCCGAACCAAGAGATTGGTGGGGAGGGAATCAAACCCTTGCAATCCAGCGATTGCGCTCAGTGTAGAGAAAAGAACAAGGGAACCCGTTTTGGTAGCCTAGGGACCTCGGGTAATAACTTATTTTAAAGAACAAAGGTCCTTGGCATAAGAGGAGATAATTCGAATGTTTCAACATAGACTACAATGAGCACTATGGAGGTTCTTCCAATGTCCAGCCGGACAGAGGAATATTTATTCAAGTAAGATAACAGGATGGGCAAAATACAAAGCACAACAAAGATGGCGAACGGCACAGTCCTGTACCGAGCGTTTGAAAAGAAGGTATAGGGAGTATAGACACAAGAAGGAAATAGCAGGCAAAAAAAGGGGGGAGAGAGAGAGCAAAAGGCGGCTTACATTTACATAATAATACTATGTAAGCTCAAACCAACAAACAACGCACTCATTTTGTCACAGTGGTTAAATAGTGGTGTTTGTTACAAAGGTCGACGTTTCGATCCCTAGCTCTCAATACTATGGGATCATCATCAGGACTAGAAATTGAACTGTTGCCTGATAGATAGTGTCAAGGAGCCTGTAGGGTAGTAAGACAGGAAACAAAGAAACAACAAAAATTGATAAATAAACAATAAAGCAAGTCCGCCTTACTAAGAACAAAACTAGTCAGGAGACCGTTAGAGGGGTGTAGCAATTCGCTACGTGAAGAAGGTGAGTGTATGTACATGCGAGGATGCACATGCGGAAGAAAATGGCAGCGTTGTTGGGTGCTGTGGCGCACACAGTGATGATAAGACCGAGAGGGTCAATGACGGTGAGGGAACAACAGGAGACGTGAGAAGTGCCCGTAAGGATCAATGGGAGGGGATGCTAACATTGCGTGACCAATTAAAAAGGATTGGATGTGTGTCCAACCGAGAGGAGAGGGTAAAAACAAAAATGGTGAAACGAAGGGAGTGGCGCAGTGCTGTTGGGAGCGAATTAGTGCTGACGAGGCGGGATCCGTGCGAATTAAGGGAAACAGGCCTCATGTATGGGGGGGGGGGGGGGGGGGGGGGTTTGGTGCTAACCTGGGAACCAGCTCGCGGTGGAACTAGGAAGGCTCGGTGGGTGCCAAGGACAGCTCAATGGGTGCCTGGAGTTCGTTGGAAATTCGCGAAAGCCTCACGAGGGCGTCAGGATGCTAGAATGAAGGATCTCCGTGTTCGTGTTAAGGGACCGTCGGCGACTGATGAACCAAGCGATCAGGACGGCTGGAGCTGGGAAAGGCAAGGAAAGTGTTGGCAGGACCCCAACCAAAATCGACTAGTGATTTCCGGGGCCGTGGTGGGAACGAGCTTACCTTAAGGATACAACCAGGGCGCAGGGGGCCAGAACCGAGTGTTCAAGGGCCTGCGGAGGACAGTCTATGCAGCGGAAAGGGCTGCCGGACAGCGCGGGACCGGAGCTGAGGGAAAGTGAATTAAAGTGATTAAATGGGGGAGCACATAGTATGCGCTCTGGCGGATGGCGTGTGGAGCAAGGCTTACCTCTCGAAGAGTAGCTGGCGGCCAGAGGGAGCAAGGGTCTGCTTCTCCGTTAGGCGTGATAGCAAAGAGCAAGCAGGACTGTGGGTGTTTTGAGGCGGGCCCGGGGAATGGGCGAAAGCAAGGAAGGACTCTGATAGTGATCGAGAAAGGCCGGCGGCCATGATGGAGTGGGAAGGAAAGTGAGGGGCTATGTGAGCATGCTTTTCGAAATAGCGTAATGTCACTGGAAGCTGAGAAATGCCGTCGAACAAAGGGACACATAATTAGTGAACACATTTTACTTAGAGGTTGATGAGAGCAAGTGTCAACATGGGGGAAAAAAGGCAGCTGAATATTGTTTGCATAATTATACAATTCAGATATAAGCATGGAGTTACAACAAGGGTAGTCAGACCAACTTAGAGTGACTGGGGCGAGGAAAACAGGTGATTCACAAATCGCACATGATTACAGTAATTCAAATTAAAGCATGGAGTTCCAACAAGGGTAGTCAGACCAACTTAGAGTGACTGGGGCGAGGAAAACAGGTGATTCACAAATCGCACATGATTACAGTAAGGATGTCCAGTCTTCTGTCCTATTAAGTCCAGTGTTGATAGAATTGAACAGAATGATTGTCTTTAGTTCCTCTCTGTTTAAAAGTTGAGCCATATTGCCACCTCTTGGAGGTAACTTCAGTGATCTGAGTACAGTCCAGCGCATATCATCTTCATTGTGATTGGCCTCAGTGAAATGTTCAACCAGGGGGGCGTTCTGTGTATTGCATCGGATACGGCTTCTGTGCTGACAGATTCTGGTCTTGATTTTTTGGGTGGTCTGTCCGATGTATATTTTCAAACAAGGGCATTGGATAAGGTAAATGACATTGCAGGAATTACAATTTGTGAAAGCTTGACAATGCACTGTAATGTTATCAAATGTGAAACTTTTTCCTTCAATCGTGAACACACAGACATTGCACGTGCCGCATTTGGAATGACCAACGATGGGGGACAGACCCCAACTGGCAAGGAGAGTAGTATTGGGAGCGACGGGTAGTGCAGCCCTGACCAGATGGTCCTTCAGATTCTTGCTTTTTTTGAAGGCGAATAGTGGTTTATCAATAGTGAGATTCCCTGCATTTAGAATGGGCCAGTGGTGCAGTATCGCTTTTCTCAATTTGTTGGATACCAGAGAGAAAGTGGTTACACAGGCAATTCTCTGCAGTTCTTTTTTGGGTTTAGGAGTCAAAAGCACCTCCCGGGGACAATACCAGGCTCTTTTTGAAGCATTTTTTACGATTCTTTTTGGGTAGCCCCTGTCTTTTAATTTGGAAGCCAAAACAGCTGATTCTCTGAAATAATCGACCCTACAGGAGCAATTTCTCCTTATTCTCAAAAATTGAGAGTAAGGCAATGAATCCCTTAGAGCCCTAGGGTGATTGCTGGTGTAGTTTAAAAGGGTGTTGCGTTCTGTGGGCTTGCGGAAGAGGCGTGTGAGTAGTTCACCATTGTCATGAAAAATCGTAAGGTCTAAAAATGCTATGGAGGCGGTGTCAGTGGTGGTGGTAAAAGATAAACCAGAGCAGTTGTTGTTCAACCAATGTAAAAATTGGCGTAGAACATCGACGTGCTGTTTCCAGATGATGAAGATGTCGTCGATGTATCTACGCCAAAACACGATGCCTGGGAAGAACGGATTGGAGGCAGTCAGAATGACATTAGTCTCTAATTGGTCCATGAAGAGTATTGCCAGATTTGGGGCAAAAATAGCCCCCATTGACGTGCCTTTGATTTGCTGATAGAAGTTGTTATTGAAGCTGAAAAAATTACGGGTTAAGCAAAGTTCAAGAAGTTGTAGTATGAAATTGGTGGGGACGGCATGTGGGCGTGGACGTGAGTCTAGTGTTTTTTGGATTGCCAGAAGGGCAGCAGTCTGAGGGATATTAGTGTACAATGACTCAACATCCATGGTACACAGAGTTTCAGTCAAAGGATCGAATGGATGATGCTCAACCATGTTAATCATTGCCATCGAGTCACGGACAAAGCATTGAGTGGTGGGGATAAAGTCTTTAATGAAGAAATCTACATAAGAACCCAATGGTTCTAAGATTGAACCGCAGGCAGAAACAATGGGACGGCCCGGAGGGTTTGAGATATTTTTGTGGACCTTGGGGAGCGTGTATATAACGGGTGTACGTGCTGACTTAACGTTGAGAAAATTAAACTCCTTTTTTGAAAGGAAGCCAGCGTGGAGACCCTCTGTGGTTGTCTTGAGGATCAAACCCTGAATCTCTTTAGTAGGATTCGATGCTAGCTTCAGGTAGTGTTCTGTGTTGTCAAGTTGGCGTTGGATCTCCGATATGTACGCTGTTTTTTCCTGGAGCACTATTCCACCACCTTTATCTGCACTTTTGATTATCAAGGAGTCGGTGTTCTTTAACTGGGTGATAGCTTGTTTCTCTTTGCGTGTAATGTTAAATGGGATGAACCTTTTGTTATTCTGTAGATTAGAGAGATCTTTCAATAGCATTTTCTCAAAGGTGATTACCTCTGGGGGTACCATACTGGCTGATGGTGAGAAAGTGGATGGGGGCCGGAAGGGAGTATTGGCCACTTGATCTGGCATAGGGTGCAGTTGAAAAAACGCTTGTAGGCGAATGCGCCGGAAAAATCTGAGAAGCTCAGTCTGTAAGTCCATGAAATTGGGTGGAATTGTAGGGACAAAGGATAAACCTTTTTTAAGGAGAGAGAGTTCGTCGGGGGTCAATGAGTGAGAGGAGAGATTGAAGATGGGAATCACATCAGTATGTTGGATGGCAGAAGTATCTGCCATTACCATTGGTAAAAATTGTTGCGTGTGCGTCTCTCTCCCGGTGGATTGTACCACCGCTGAGTTTTCTTCACTCTGCCTCGTTGGGGTTGCTCTTGTTGGCCCCTGGCTAAAAAAGTGTTTTGATTTAAGCCTCCACGTCTGGTGGTACTAGTTCCCTCTCCTGGGTCTGAGTTGTCGGATGAATCAGCTGATGTATCTGAAAAGCCCACTAGGTTGTGGCGTCTGTTGTAGCGGCCCCACGGACGGTTGTTTTGATGTGTAGAATAGGACCTATTAGTGTAAAAGTCTTTTTGCAAGTAAGGGTAGGTAGTCTCAATGTTATAGGTTTTTATGTCTTTCTTTATTTTGTTAGCTTTCTTGTTCTGTTCGATTCTATGGAAATCTGCAACAGTTTTCTCAATTTGTTCCAACAGTTTTTTGGCATCAGAGGTTGCGTTGGAATCTTGAATTTGTTTCAGTATATCTGAGATCTCGGTTTCTAGCTCTTTCAAAGTTTCAGTGGCAATATCTATTCCTAGTACTAGCCAGTGGCGGGAACATGTGGTTCCAATGTAGCTGAAGTTGGAAATATATTTAGGGTTATCGGTAAAGATCCCAGGGATATTACGTACTTGCAGACCTAGAGGGATGACTTCTGCTTTGAGATAATCTGTGAGCATGAGGATCATTAATTGTAACCGGACCTGCTTCTTTCTGAGTTTCTCCAATTGATCTGGGACTGAGGAGTGGGATGGGGTGGGTATTTCAGGGGCATCTGAGAGTAACGATGGACCTGAGCAAAGTTGTTTAATGTAATCATCAGTATACAACGGTGCAAAAGCTGACATACTGTAGTGTAAGGAAGGGGACTCGAAACAAAAATGGAAAGTTAAAATGAAAGACACTCATAAAGACTAGGATGGCCGAACCAAGAGATTGGTGGGGAGGGAATCAAACCCTTGCAATCCAGCGATTGCGCTCAGTGTAGAGAAAAGAACAAGGGAACCCGTTTTGGTAGCCTAGGGACCTCGGGTAATAACTTATTTTAAAGAACAAAGGTCCTTGGCATAAGAGGAGATAATTCGAATGTTTCAACATAGACTACAATGAGCACTATGGAGGTTCTTCCAATGTCCAGCCGGACAGAGGAATATTTATTCAAGTAAGATAACAGGATGGGCAAAATACAAAGCACAACAAAGATGGCGAACGGCACAGTCCTGTACCGAGCGTTTGAAAAGAAGGTATAGGGAGTATAGACACAAGAAGGAAATAGCAGGCAAAAAAAGGGGGGAGAGAGAGAGCAAAAGGCGGCTTACATTTACATAATAATACTATGTAAGCTCAAACCAACAAACAACGCACTCATTTTGTCACAGTGGTTAAATAGTGGTGTTTGTTACAAAGGTCGACGTTTCGATCCCTAGCTCTCAATACTATGGGATCATCATCAGGACTAGAAATTGAACTGTTGCCTGATAGATAGTGTCAAGGAGCCTGTAGGGTAGTAAGACAGGAAACAAAGAAACAACAAAAATTGATAAATAAACAATAAAGCAAGTCCGCCTTACTAAGAACAAAACTAGTCAGGAGACCGTTAGAGGGGTGTAGCAATTCGCTACGTGAAGAAGGTGAGTGTATGTACATGCGAGGATGCACATGCGGAAGAAAATGGCAGCGTTGTTGGGTGCTGTGGCGCACACAGTGATGATAAGACCGAGAGGGTCAATGACGGTGAGGGAACAACAGGAGACGTGAGAAGTGCCCGTAAGGATCAATGGGAGGGGATGCTAACATTGCGTGACCAATTAAAAAGGATTGGATGTGTGTCCAACCGAGAGGAGAGGGTAAAAACAAAAATGGTGAAACGAAGGGAGTGGCGCAGTGCTGTTGGGAGCGAATTAGTGCTGACGAGGCGGGATCCGTGCGAATTAAGGGAAACAGGCCTCATGTATGGGGGGGGGGGGGGGGGGGTTTGGTGCTAACCTGGGAACCAGCTCGCGGTGGAACTAGGAAGGCTCGGTGGGTGCCAAGGACAGCTCAATGGGTGCCTGGAGTTCGTTGGAAATTCGCGAAAGCCTCACGAGGGCGTCAGGATGCTAGAATGAAGGATCTCCGTGTTCGTGTTAAGGGACCGTCGGCGACTGATGAACCAAGCGATCAGGACGGCTGGAGCTGGGAAAGGCAAGGAAAGTGTTGGCAGGACCCCAACCAAAATCGACTAGTGATTTCCGGGGCCGTGGTGGGAACGAGCTTACCTTAAGGATACAACCAGGGCGCAGGGGGCCAGAACCGAGTGTTCAAGGGCCTGCGGAGGACAGTCTATGCAGCGGAAAGGGCTGCCGGACAGCGCGGGACCGGAGCTGAGGGAAAGTGAATTAAAGTGATTAAATGGGGGAGCACATAGTATGCGCTCTGGCGGATGGCGTGTGGAGCAAGGCTTACCTCTCGAAGAGTAGCTGGCGGCCAGAGGGAGCAAGGGTCTGCTTCTCCGTTAGGCGTGATAGCAAAGAGCAAGCAGGACTGTGGGTGTTTTGAGGCGGGCCCGGGGAATGGGCGAAAGCAAGGAAGGACTCTGATAGTGATCGAGAAAGGCCGGCGGCCATGATGGAGTGGGAAGGAAAGTGAGGGGCTATGTGAGCATGCTTTTCGAAATAGCGTAATGTCACTGGAAGCTGAGAAATGCCGTCGAACAAAGGGACACATAATTAGTGAACACATTTTACTTAGAGGTTGATGAGAGCAAGTGTCAACATGGGGGAAAAAAGGCAGCTGAATATTGTTTGCATAATTATACAATTCAGATATAAGCATGGAGTTACAACAAGGGTAGTCAGACCAACTTAGAGTGACTGGGGCGAGGAAAACAGGTGATTCACAAATCGCACATGATTACAGTAATTCAAATTAAAGCATGGAGTTCCAACAAGGGTAGTCAGACCAACTTAGAGTGACTGGGGCGAGGAAAACAGGTGATTCACAAATCGCACATGATTACAGTAAGGATGTCCAGTCTTCTGTCCTATTAAGTCCAGTGTTGATAGAATTGAACAGAATGATTGTCTTTAGTTCCTCTCTGTTTAAAAGTTGAGCCATATTGCCACCTCTTGGAGGTAACTTCAGTGATCTGAGTACAGTCCAGCGCATATCATCTTCATTGTGATTGGCCTCAGTGAAATGTTCAACCAGGGGGGCGTTCTGTGTATTGCATCGGATACGGCTTCTGTGCTGACAGATTCTGGTCTTGATTTTTTGGGTGGTCTGTCCGATGTATATTTTCAAACAAGGGCATTGGATAAGGTAAATGACATTGCAGGAATTACAATTTGTGAAAGCTTGACAATGCACTGTAATGTTATCAAATGTGAAACTTTTTCCTTCAATCGTGAACACACAGACATTGCACGTGCCGCATTTGGAATGACCAACGATGGGGGACAGACCCCAACTGGCAAGGAGAGTAGTATTGGGAGCGACGGGTAGTGCAGCCCTGACCAGATGGTCCTTCAGATTCTTGCTTTTTTTGAAGGCGAATAGTGGTTTATCAATAGTGAGATTCCCTGCATTTAGAATGGGCCAGTGGTGCAGTATCGCTTTTCTCAATTTGTTGGATACCAGAGAGAAAGTGGTTACACAGGCAATTCTCTGCAGTTCTTTTTTGGGTTTAGGAGTCAAAAGCACCTCCCGGGGACAATACCAGGCTCTTTTTGAAGCATTTTTTACGATTCTTTTTGGGTAGCCCCTGTCTTTTAATTTGGAAGCCAAAACAGCTGATTCTCTGAAATAATCGACCCTACAGGAGCAATTTCTCCTTATTCTCAAAAATTGAGAGTAAGGCAATGAATCCCTTAGAGCCCTAGGGTGATTGCTGGTGTAGTTTAAAAGGGTGTTGCGTTCTGTGGGCTTGCGGAAGAGGCGTGTGAGTAGTTCACCATTGTCATGAAAAATCGTAAGGTCTAAAAATGCTATGGAGGCGGTGTCAGTGGTGGTGGTAAAAGATAAACCAGAGCAGTTGTTGTTCAACCAATGTAAAAATTGGCGTAGAACATCGACGTGCTGTTTCCAGATGATGAAGATGTCGTCGATGTATCTACGCCAAAACACGATGCCTGGGAAGAACGGATTGGAGGCAGTCAGAATGACATTAGTCTCTAATTGGTCCATGAAGAGTATTGCCAGATTTGGGGCAAAAATAGCCCCCATTGACGTGCCTTTGATTTGCTGATAGAAGTTGTTATTGAAGCTGAAAAAATTACGGGTTAAGCAAAGTTCAAGAAGTTGTAGTATGAAATTGGTGGGGACGGCATGTGGGCGTGGACGTGAGTCTAGTGTTTTTTGGATTACCAGAAGGGCAGCAGTCTGAGGGATATTAGTGTACAATGACTCAACATCCATGGTACACAGAGTTTCAGTCAAAGGATCGAATGGATGATGCTCAACCATGTTAATCATTGCCATCGAGTCACGGACAAAGCATTGAGTGGTGGGGATAAAGTCTTTAATGAAGAAATCTACATAAGAACCCAATGGTTCTAAGATTGAACCGCAGGCAGAAACAATGGGACGGCCCGGAGGGTTTGAGATATTTTTGTGGACCTTGGGGAGCGTGTATATAACGGGTGTACGTGCTGACTTAACGTTGAGAAAATTAAACTCCTTTTTTGAAAGGAAGCCAGCGTGGAGACCCTCTGTGGTTGTCTTGAGGATCAAACCCTGAATCT